>NW_023601433.1:83691105-84891105 GCF_014898055.3 Talpa occidentalis | reverse complement strand
TGTTCAAAACATCTCCAAATGTCCTCTTTCTACCTTATAAAATAATTTGACTCTCCTCTAATTGCTGGATTTGCCAACAGCTTTTTGCTATAATTTGTTTGTTCTGAATTGCAACTCCTCTGCTATTCCCAAATAAGCCCATTTGTTAGTAAAATAACTCCCTATTTTATTTTTTAGGTCAAAACCACATTAATACAGGGGCTTCCTGGTGACGCAGGGGTTAAAGTCTCAGCACTATGAAGCTACTGGCAGCCACTACAGCACAAATTTGATCCTCAGCCAGCCAGGGAGTTCACCCACATGGCACAGTGGACCTCTCCTGTCTCACCTGCTGCTCCCGTCAGCAGTGTATTTCAGTAGATCCACCGGTTCTGCTCCCCACTCTGTCTCTGGTGAATCCTCTCACCCCTCTTACTTCTGGACTAGACCCCAATTCTTGTATGCATAAATAAATAAAATGAATTGAAAAAACACACATACATACACAACTTTTTCTTTTTTTTTTTTGGACAGCAGTGTAAGGCAATGTATAGCAAATAGGATAGTCTTTTCAACACATAGTGCTGGAACAATAATATATGCAAATAGTAAAAAAAATGAATTTAGACCCATTCGTATATGACACCATATACAAATATTAACTAAAATTGGACCAAGATGAAAATGTAAACCCTAAAATTATAAAGCTCCTAAAAGAAAACATGAGAAAATCTGTACTTTGGGGTTAGAAAAAGACTCTGGATAGAGAACTAAAAACCCAATGAAAGAACAAGCTGATAAATTGAACTTCATCAAAATGAAAGCCTCTGTTGGCAGCAAACCTCTCCTGTCTTGCCTGCTGCTCCCCTCAGCAGTGTATTTCAGTAGATCTGCCTGTTCTGCTCCCCACTGTCTCTGGTGAATCCTTTCACTCCCTGCATCTCTGGTCTGCACCCCAGCTTTTGTATGCATAAATAAATCAATCTTTAAAAAATATTTAAAAAAAATGAAAGCCTCTTATGTTAAAAGGAAGCTGTTAAGGGAATAAAAAGAAAAATCACAGTTCTGATAAAGGAAGAAAAATCTTAGTTCTGATAAAAGACCTGTATCCTTAATATATAAAGAATTCTCAGCTTTGCCGCATCTACTGCGAGAATGAAGACCATTCTCAGCAATCAGACTGTCGACATTCCAGAAAATGTTGACATATCCCTGAAGGGTCGCTCTGTTATTGTGAAGGGCCCCAGAGGCACCCTGCGGAGGGACTTCAATTACATCAATGTCAACTCAGTTTGCTTGGGAAGAAAAAGAAGAGGCTCCGGGTTGACAAATGGTGGGGAAATAGAAAGGAACTGGCTACTGTTTGCACTATCTGTAGTCATGTACAGAACATGATCAAGGGTGTTACACTGGGCTTCCATTATAAGATGAGGTCTGTGTATGCTCACTTCCCTATCAACGTTGTTATTCAGGAGAATGGGTCTCTTGTTGAAATCCAAAATTTCTTGGGTGAAAAATACATTCGCAGGGTTCGGATGAGACAAGGTGTTGCTTGTTCAGTATCTCAAGCCCAGAAAGATGAGTTGATTCTTGAAGAAAACGACATTGAACTTGTATCAAATTCAGCTGCTTTGATTCAGCAAGCCACGACAATTAAAAACAAGGATATCAGGAAATTTTTGGATGGTATCTATGTTTCTGAAAAAGGAACAGTTCAGCAAGCTGATGAATAAGATTTAAGTTGTCCAGCTACAGAGCAGCAAGATAATGGATGATTTCTTAGACCTATTTGTGATATATCTTTAAGATGCAATAATAAAAGTCATCATTGATTTGGGACTTTTTTTTTTCCCTTAAGCTGATTATCCTTTTAAACTTTTAAGAAAATAAACAGTTCAAGTCAGTTCTAGTGTGCTAAGAAAAGTAACAAGAAACAGTTTTACCAAAGGAGTTTACAGAGAAAAGGCTTGAATCTGATTTCCAAAGGAATATCAAGGGTGTTACAGGCAAGAGGAATATAGTAACAGTGTCAGATGACTTGAAATTGTTAATTGGATATAGAAATTAAGAAATTTTGTAGTGATCTAAAATTGAATGTTGTGAGGCAAGTATGCGTCATTCACTTGTCTATACCAGTAACTTTTTGTGAAAAGGCAAATGAGAAATAGAACAAAGAGTTTTGGTAAGAGCTGGAATATTGAGTTTATGATAAACATGGTTTCAGTGCTCCAGGATCCTCTCAGTCTTAAATCTTTGATTTGCTTTAGGCATTTATTTCAGCATCCTAGTCCCTCATGATTTTAAATTAAGAAAAAATTGGTAACAATCACTTGGAACATGTATGTATTAGTGAGACCTTAAGCCAAATAAATAGGGTTTTTCTATATTAAAGAGTTAATCTTTGGTTTGAAAATGGTTAAATTTTTGATATGTAAATTAAACACTGTAGTGTTTAAAATTGTGGAAAAAAAAAGAATTATCATAGTTATATAATTAACAGTTATAAACAGTTACAAGATTAATGAACATTGATATTAAGCTAAGCAAAAAGAAAGTAGATACAAAAGGACAAATATATGATTCTACTGAAATGAAGTACAGTAGTCAAATTTACAGAGACAGTAATAGAATAGTGGTTAACAGTGGATATGAGGTAGGAGAATGGAGAGTTAATATTTAATGGTTCAGACTTTTGTTTGGGATGGTAATATTTTCTGGAGTTGTAATGTAGAAGCTGTAGAAAATTTCCAGAGGATAGTGGTGACAAATGAACAACAATGTGAATGTACTTAATGCCATTGAACTATAAATATATTTAAGAAAAGTTAAGATGGCAAATTTTATGTTGTGTTTTTTAACACAATTTAATGATTAAACATTAAGTTCTGTGTTATATATATTTCATCACAATTAAAAAATAATTAACTTCTAGCTTCCTATACACATACAAAAAGAAAAACCCTAGTATGTTCAAGCCTGTATATCCAATCATTCCCACTGATTAAAAATAAAAACTCTGGGAAAAATGTAAAAATCAACGACTTCAGGATTTTGGAAAGTAAAAAAAAGCAGGTGGATTATGAGAGGGAGTTAAACATGGAGAAGTAAACTACCCAGAAGTAAAATCCTCAAACTCTATTTCTCTCTTTTTATGTCTCACAGCTTTGCCTCAGTGCTCACAATGCTGCTCAATGAAAGCACCTATAACTCAAGAGAAACCCATCTTTTTGGTTTCAGAAAGCAAAGAAGAATCTTTCCCTCAGGCAGGAAAATGTGGAGTGAGGGGAAACCAGAAGTGAAAGAACCAGAAAAGAGGGAACTCTTACTTCTGGATACGAATTCATACAAGTCACAGTCTAATCACTGAACCATGCTTGTACACAGCAACCCCAAATCAGGAGTCAACACTTAGAAAAACAGACTAAGATTGAACCATGCCCTTAAAATACTGACACAAAATTCACATTCCAAACCTAATTAGGTTGATTACTTACCAAAACAAAAACATTAGTATTCTCCAGAGAATTATAAAAGAACCTAGAGTCTATGTTCTTGTTACTTCCAAGACTATAATATTATTTCCTTATCTGAGAAAACAATATAACCTTAACTGTGTTTAATTCATGAGACTTGATTAGCACGGTTGAGTAAAGTATGTCTCTTATACACTTAAACTTACATAAGATAGTAACATATTAGTATAAGGATTCATACCATCAATTACATATTATTATATTTTCCTACTAAAATGAAAGAATTTTCCCTTGTATTAACAAATCCCAGGAGAACCATCCAGCAGGAAGTTCAGACTGCATTTTATCTCTACTATTTTCACCCTGTTAAGTCTTAGAAGTACAGGAGAAACATTATATACTAATGCTACTGTGTGGAATAATACGGTGATAAAATTCATAAAAGATACATAACCCATGTATGGTAATCTGTAATATTTCCAAAAGACAATGTTTATTATATTACTATAATTTTCAAAACCAATAATCCCAAAAGATGTTATAGAAAAATATTTCACTACATGAAAAATATTTTGTTACAGGAGAAAAATGTTCATAATTTCTTGAATAAGAAAAATAAATTACAAAAGTATTAACGTATTATTTTGTTTAGAAAATATCTGGAAAGATGTATAAAATACATAAAATATTAAAGTGATTTTATCTGAGTGATCTTAATTTCTTAACTTTTTGCTTCTCTGAATTTTCCAAATTTTCTATAATAATGTTTTTTAGTATGGAAAAAGAATAAAAGTCATTGTTTCAAAGTGTAACAATAAAGAAAAGGGTCCAATTTCCCTGGATGAACTAGTTTTGCTTCCTTTTAGATCTAAAGTTGTACATTTCTTGCAAGGTACAGTCATAATTTAGTAGCACTCACCTGTCCAACTGCTTGCAGGTTATAGCAGACAGTGTCCTTATTGACTGCTGAGGTTCCATAAAGAAGCACCTCAATGAGCCAGCATATCCCCAGGAAGAGGTCAGAGAAGCTCAGATAAAAGAGCGGCCTTATCTGCCAAAGCAATAAAACCTTCATGTTATATAGCTGTAGCCAAGAAAATATACTACCAATTTTCATGTTTTAATTTTCTAGTAGAAAACTGGGTATACTTATTCTGGAACCTCAGCCATTGGTATACTCAGGGGCTGTAAAGGAATATTCCAGGTAGGAAGGAATCTGTAATTACAACTACCCCAACTGTCCTGGAATAGGAATACTCATAGATGAATTAGTATTAAACCTTCCTCCTCAGAGACAGTCTTTTCAGATACAGAATCAAAGAAGGAACGAGCTGATGAGAAATTTTTGATGACGGGAGACACACCACAAATGGGAAAGTGCTCTAGCTGCACAGCCAACATCTCTGAAAATAGGAAATGAGATCAATCACCAAGTGTTGAAAGATATGGTTGAGGACTTAAATGTTACAGACTTTTCTTATACCTTAATATAGTTTAATTTGCTATGGTTGATAGCTGTAGCTTAATTTCTTTTTTTCTTTAATGAGGTATTATTGACAAATAAAATTGTTAGATATTTAATATGTATAATGTGATGATATGAAATACATATACACTGTAATTTTCTCTATCAAGTGTATTAATATATATATCACCTCACATATCTACTTTTTTTTGTTAGAACATTTAAATTCTACTCTCCTAGCAAATTTCAATTATAAAATATAGTGTTATCAACCATAGTCGCCCTGTTATACATTAGCTTCTCAGATTTATTCACCTTGTAACACAGGTTTCCATATCAATGAAAAGTCAAAGAGTGGGAAAATATCAGTATGAGTAGTGCCTGTTGTTTCTCAATTTCTGACCACACTGGTCAATTTTGTCTTTCTTACTTTTTAGTATCCTTCTCTTTTTGGCCTCCTAACTCCCATTTTTCTAAAAATAGTTTTGGTCCTTCTATTGAGAAAATTGTAAGATGTTTACTGAGAGACACCAAAGACCTATACTGAAGACATACCTCATTCTCATGTATTGAAAGATTCAATATTATAAAAATGTCATTTCTCCACACATTAGTAGTAGAGAGTAAACGAAATCTCAGTTACATCTCAACATATTTTCTTGTGGAATTTGACAAGTTGGCTTTAAATCTGTATTTGTAGGCCTCCCTGGTGGCGCAAGGGGTTAAGCACAGCATCATGGAAGCTATCCACAGCTTCTACAGCATGAGTTCTAGCCCCCCTAGCCAGGGAGCTATCCACATGGCCCAGCAGACCTCTCCTGACTCGCCCGCTGCTCTGCTCAGCAGTGTATTTCAGTCTGCCTGTTCTGCTCCCCACTCTGTCTCTGGTGAATCCTCTCACCGCCACCCCCACCTGTGCCTCTGGCCTGTACCCCAGTCTTGTATGCATAAATGGATAAATCTTTTTAAAAATCTGTATTTGTAGAGAATTTTATATACAGAAATACAAAATTTCAAGATAACCAAGACACTTTTGAAAAAAGGGGAAGTTGCCTTATATATATTGAAACAATATAAAGTTGGAGTACAGAGACTACTGATAAGGTATTGGTACAGGGGTAGACAAATAGACCAATGGAACACAATAAAGAACCTGAAACAAAGCAAAATATATATAGACTTTTGATATAGGCTAGAGGCAGCTTTTTATTTTATTTATTTTTGAAAGATTTATTTATTTATGCATACAAGAACTGGGGTACAGCCCGGAGGTGCAGGGGGTGAGAGGATCCAACAGAGACAGAGTGGGGAACAGAACAGGCGGATTGGAGAATTACAGGATCTACACCTAAGGGGAGAAATCAAATATTGTACAAAAATTAACAGCAATGTAAGAGATCAAAAAATAAAAGAAAAAAAATTTAAAAAGAAGTTTGTTTTCACTCAGAGTTGGAAAACTGTTAGTTCTAGTAATAGGAGATAAAGTCATCAATTACAAAACAAAAACTAATTGAGTACCTTTATTGGAGTCAAGAAAAATTTCACCCCTTCTATGTTTAACAAGATACTATGTTGAGGCAATACAAAGAAATACGTGTTACAGTCCTGCTTTAAGGAAAATACAATCAATACAAATGCTTGGTAATAAAAAAGACACAAAGGGGGCCTTGCTGGTGATGCAGCGGGTTGAGTGCACAGCTGTGAAGCTGTCCACAGCCTTTGCAGTGAGAGTTCGATTTCTGGCCTGCCAGGGAGTAACCCACATGGTGCGGCAGACCTCTCCTGTCTTGCCTGCTGCTCCCCTCAGCAGTGTACTTCGGTCAGTCTGCCTATTCTGTTCCCCACTCTGTCTCTGGTGAATCTTCTCACCCTCCCGCACCTCTGGCCTGTACCCCAGATATTGTATAAATAAAAAATAAATCTTTTTAAAAAATTAAAAAGACACAAAAAAGCATAAGACAAGGTCCTCAATATGAAAGCAAAAGCTCTTTTTAAAAACCACGCACACACACATGTGCGTGTGTGTGTGTATATATATATATATATACACATATACATGCATGTATTGATTTGCAGGTATCTACATACACACTTTCATTTAAATTAAGAGCAGACTGGGAAGCATTGTGTGAAGGACCCTCTCAGGAGGTTCTGAGTCCAGGTCTAACCTGGTGAGGTGAAAGATCTAAAACAGGGCCTCCCCCGGTGGCGCAGCGGTTGAGCGCTGGGTTGCGAAGCTGCCCGCGGCCTCTGCAGCAGGGTTCGATCCCCGGCTGCTCCCCGGCCACCGGAGGAGGGTCCCACATGGCGCGCAGACCTCTCCTGCCGCCCGCTGCTCCCCTCAGCAGTGTACCTCGGTCCTTCTGCCTGCTCTGCTCCCCGCTCTGGTGAATTCTCTCACCCTCCCGCGCTTCTGACTGTACCCAGTGCTTGTATAAACAAACAAACAAAACAAAAATAAATAAATAAACATGCCTTAATTAAAAAAAAAAAAAGAAAGATCTAAAACAATTCATCAATACTCTTCTAAAATCCTGCTTCTCAGTATTTCTGCTTAAGTGAAATAGAATTACAAAGAATATCAAAAGTGACCTTTACAAGGAAATAGTCTCTGAAGTGCAGTGAAGTGTATCTGCCTCAAGTTTTTTTTTTTTTTTAAATTTTTTAACACTGCCTAACCTGGGCTACTTTTTTCTCTCTCTGGTTGCCTGAGTCATTGTCTCCTCACCCAGTTCCCTCATAGATTTTTCATGGATTCTCCAATTTACTATGATTATTTTTAATAATAGATAATTTTTGTCATTTTCAGAATACACCTTCCATGTGATTTTACTGTTAGAAATGTTCTTTGATGAAGAAGTAAAGAAAAACACAGAGCATTGCTAACATTTTAACCTGGAAAAAGTAGAGTTTTTCCTAGGCCAAGGAAAGAGAATACATGGGACCACTGAACTAAGTGACTGCTAAGGTCCTTTAGGCTCTGAAAGACGTGAGAACTAAAGCCAGAGAAATTAAAGGTCACATCCTCAGTCAAACCAGACCCCACAGCTTTAAAAATTCTTAAGTCACTGTCTTGCCAGAGGTCACCTGAGAGCAGTGCATCTCAACCAGGAGCAATTATACCTGCCCCACCCCCCACCCCCAGGAGACATATGACAATAGTCAAAGATATTTTTGGTTGTCACAATTTGGGGATGGGAAGGAGGTTGCTACTAGCATCTAACAGATGAAGTTTGCTAAGCATCCTAATATACAGAAGAGTGATCATCACCCCTAATAACCATCTACCCAAAAAGGTCAATAGTGTTGAGGCTAAGCTTAACTCATTCCAAATTGTAACTCATGCTTTTTTAACTTAATAACATCTGAACTCAAATCTCAGTACATATTAGGGAAATCTGAATTACAGAAAGAAGTTTGACCTAAGATTACTTTTGTAGGCAAGAACAATACAGTATCAAGATTTCTTCTTTCTAGTTCTTCCTATATAACTACATTCTAAAACTTCAAGCTTTTCATTAGGCAGTATGTTTCAGTTGTTTAAAAAGTGTTTGTGGGGAGAGGCTTTTTGTTTGTTTGTTTGTTTTTTATGTTTTTAAATAATAAATTTTATTTTTATATTCCCCATACAACTGCAACCCCCCCCCCATTTTGACCCCAATCCCTCCCCTCCTGCCCCCCACCCCCAAAGAGTGTCTCTGGTTCATAGTTTTTTGTTGATTTTGATTTTCACTTTCTTATAGTTATTCATTTTCCTGGTCCCTTATTTAAGTTTTCTAGATTCCTGCTATGAGTGAGACCATCTGGTATTTTTCTTTTTCTTTCTGGCTTATTTCGCTGAGCATGATCTGTGGGGAGAGGCTTTGAAACAAGATAAGCTTGCTCTAAAATTCTGGCTCTAATACTTACTATGAGACCTTAGGAGAGTCCCTCAGCCTTACTAGGATTCCATTTTTATAATAATAGACTTATAATATTTACCTCAGAGATTAGTTCTAAGTATTAACTTAAAAAATGTATTTAAAACACTAACACATATGTCTAGAATATAAGTTCTAAAAATTTTGTTTAAGGAGAGAACAAAAGTTTTCCCTTGAACTTTAAAAAGTTAAAAGTGTCAGCAACGCTCTGTGTTTTCCTTTACTTCATCATCAAAGAACATTTCTAATAGCAAAATCAGATGGAAGGTGTACTCTGAAAATGACAAAAATTATCTATTAAATTAAAAATAATTACAGTAAATTGGAGAACTCCATGAGAAATCTTTGAGGGAACTAGCTGAGGAGACAATGACTCAGGCAACCAGAAGAAAGAAAAAATGGTAAGAGCTGGACTTTTGAAACTCCCTGCTCTGCTATTACTGTATAACTGGAATCAGTTACTTAGTGACTTTGAGCCTCAATTTCCTCATCTGTGAAATGAGATTAACATCCTTCTCACTGGATAGTGATGAGAACCAATGACAAAGTATGTATAGCATGCAGCATAGGTGGAACACAGTAAGTTCTCAACATAAAATACAAATTTTGTTGTTAAAGTGGGACCAAGAAAACCCAAACATATTTTCTACATATAAAATAATCCCATACATGTCCTGAACTACAGTTCACCTAATTTGTTTTTGTTCTGAGAGACAGTTGTACATTTCTCTTAAAAATCTTTACTGATGAGGCTAGCAGAAGGGGAGTTGGGGAGCTCAGGGGGAGGGGATTCAATGGACTGTGGTAGAGGATTATGGGTGCTCTGATGATGGATGGGGTGTGGTAACATGCATCTAAAGGGATGTAAACCTATACCTCTAAAGCATAGACAGTGTTGTAAGCCAATGTTACCACAATAAAAAAATAATGTGATAATAAATAATTTAAAAATATATTTACTGAGCTAGAAAACATATCTAGTATTCACTGAAATAGGAGAAAGATTTTTACGTAATATTTTTGGTATGGATAATTTTATAGAAGGCGTATTTTTGCTCTGTTTTTACCAATAAGTTGAAATTGCCTACATGGCCAGAAGAGCAAAACAAACATCTTTTGTTTAGCAAAGTCTTTGAACTATTTCCCAACCCCACCGGCAATTTTATCAAAATATTAACATCAGAAAACTCACCTACCATGTTTGGCATAAATATAGGCTTCGAATAACACTTTTCTTAACTTTAATAATGCATACCTCAAAAAGTCAATCTTTCAGAATTTGAAGTTATAATTAAAATAACTAGATGAAAAGGGAGACCTACTGACATTGTCTAAAATATCTTATCATAATTATAAATTTACAAGTAATTTACACAATTATTCAATGAATTATAGGAAACACCTTTGTTATTTATTTCAAAGGTTAAGTCACTAAAAGTTCAAGTCCAACACAAAATGATTTTGCTTACCTCTGGAGATTTCTGTATATTCTGGAATACAGCATAGGCAATAAGTGAACTTGAACCTATAACACTGACAAAGATACAAAGACAATCATTAAAACGGGACGACTGGGGTTCCTTCATTTTTGCTATTGATTTTTCCTTTGTTTTTTCCCCGCTTTATTGATATATAATGGACAAGAAATAATTATTTCAAAAAATATGAACTGCTTCATAAATTTGTGGATCATCCTTATGTGGAGGTCATGCTAGTCTTCTGTGTATTCTTTCCTGTTTTACTTTTTGGGCTGCTAAAGTGAGCATTTGCTATTGACTTTGCAAGTCAAAGTTATTGACCAAGCTGTCTTTTTATTTCCAGATGTTACCCCTCAATCTGTTGTTTACTGTTATTATTATCACTATTGTTACATTTTATTAATCAGAAAATATCAACATGGTAAAGAAAAGCATTTCTCTCTAACTAAAGAGTAAAAACAAATCCCCAGGGAAAGGAGTAGAAAATTTCAGAAGTCTCCAGTTTTGTTTATTCTAGATTAGAAAATCTTATTACATGAAATTAAATAAACTTACCTCAGAGTAGCCATAACAAATTGTATCCACTGTATTGCAGAAAAAAACTAAAAGAAGAGAGAATAAAATTAAACCTTTTATATTTAATATTCAACCTTACTCCAATTTTACTGTTTATTAACTATCGAAGGTGCAAGCTCTTCTTTAATGCCTAATCCAAACACATACAAGTTTCAGAAAGAGCAGAAAGACTAAACAGACCCCTGGAAAGGCAAAGTGGCTCTTTTCCCCTCCTTTATTGCTATGTCTCTGGGAAACAATGAAACGAAAGGAAAATAAAAGTGGGTAGCAAATAACCAAATTAAAAAAAAAAGAGTTGAATGAGACAATAAAGGTAAGCATAAAATGGTAAAGAAGTGAGAAAATTAAAATTTTGAGAGGAGAGAGAGATGTGTGGAAAGAATAACAGGAAAAGTGACAGAGAGACAAAGAAAAACTAGAATAGCAAACAATAGAAAAGTAGAAAGAAGAAAAAATAGTACAGCGAGAGATATGGTTAAGTGGAAAATACAGAACAGGGAGGAAGCAAGGGGGAGCAAAAAGGATGACAGGCACAGTTTCTCCTCTCACCAAGGCCCAGTTGTCCTCCAGAGTGCTCGCCTCCAGTAGGAAGGCCATAGGGAGTTGAGTCCCAGCTTTGCCTACACAGCCCAGTCCTTCTGCGTCAGCTTCTGGAACCGAGGCAGTGAGCAGGTAGCTCCACCCCTGGCCCAGCTGGGCTTCTCCCTACCCAATCCTGTCCTATGTCTTGAGGGCAAGGAGAGAAGGTGGTGACAAGGGGGAGAGATAGCCAAGCAGAAAGATCAAAACAAAAAAGCAGGTGACAAGGAAAGAAAGTTCTAAAAAGCACTAGAAATTTTGAGAAGGGGTAAGGAGCAGGAATAACCAAAAGTAAAGAATGGTCACAGTGAAAAGATTAAAGTTGCAAGAGAGAAATTGAATAGAAAAAAAGAGAGAGAGAACTGGGTAAGAAGGGAAGTCTGCTTAGGAACAGAAGCTGGTAATGGGAAAGAGAAATTGCAAATTCACACAATCAATACATTTTTGTAATACTTGTGCAGATAAGGGGTGACTAATGTCTGTCATATTTATTTAATACTAACGCCTTCTTAAATATTCTGTACCAAAAATTTCTATCAGAAATACTATTATATTATTAAATTACATAATTCATTTAATACACTTACGTTTATGTATCAACTTTAGGTACAACATTATGTTATGGAAGATACAAAGACAATAAGATACCGATTCAGTAGATACTATATAGTATGGTAAGAAAAATTACCTGAATAGCAAAATCTCGAGTGATCTACACACAAAAATAATACACATTGACTAACATTTGAACAGAAGAACTGGTAAAATTTAGACAAAGACTGAGGGAAGGAGAAAGCAGAAGGAAGAATATTTTATTTATGTGGTTATTTATCTTCATATAATCATACTTGCAGACACTTAAGATGATTTGCGTGGCTTGAGATATTTAAACATGACTCTTTTATTCAAGTGAGATTAAGAAATCAGAATGGAGTAAAAGACCAGACACTGTTAAACATAGTTAGGTGCTAATCATTTTGTTTATATTATTAGACAAATAAAAATGCCAGGAAATTTCTGGATCAGAAATCTCTACTATAAGGTCTTAGGAAGAGTTTTGTGGCCTCTTCAGATACCTATATAATAAGGGTGAGGAGACTAATCACAGTCTCACCAAATGATAACAGAATGCTTTTGGACAAAGGACACTTGTCTCAGTGAAGAACAAATCTCAGGTTGTTCAGAGAACAACCAGACTAAATCAGTCTGTTGCTCATGACAGGAAAACTTTTCTCTTTTGGCATCTCTTCTAAAATGTTTTATATCACAGACAGACAATTATAAATCAGAGACATCCTGCAGGGAGGAGGAGGAGGGAGAGGGATCACAGGGAGGGAGGGAGGAGCACAGGGGACTGAGATGATGGAGCACAGGGGAAAGAAATTCTATGGGGACTACACCTGAGGTGGGGGGGGGAAATCAAACACTGTTTAAAAATGAACAATGATGGGCCTCCCTGGTGGCACAAGGGGTTAAGACGCAACCTATGAAGCTATCAGCAGCCACTGCAGCATGAGTTCAATCCTTGGCCAGGGAGCTACCCACATGGTGCAGCAGACCTCTCCTGTCTCCCCCACTGCTCCCCTCAATGGTGTATTTCAGTCCATCTGCCTGTTCTGTTCCCCACTCTGTTTCTGGTGAATCCTCCCACCCCGCACGCCTCTGGCCTGTACCCCAGTTCTTGTATGCATAAATAATAAATAAATCTTTAAAAAATGAACAGTGATGTAAAAAATATATAAAAATAAATTAAAAAAATAAAATGTTTTATATCACTAACCAACATTTGGGGATTTACTTATTTCCATTTTTCTCTTTAAATTAGTCCCTTGTCTTCTATACCATCAGCATTGATCCCAACCAGTCCATTTCCTCTACTTTTTTTTTCAAAATGTACTTTAAACTAATCATTCCTGATGGGTCACACTAACTAGGTGTATCCAAAGCATTTACATCGTCAGAAGCGAATAATTTAAAGTCTAAATGTCTTGAAAAGGGGTTAAGACAGCTAATAACCCCGTACTGGCCACAGGAAAAAACAGAAAATTCTTGAGTTTTATTTTCAAGACTGTCCCCTGCCTGGGCTTAAACTATCTTATTAACTACTATTTCAAGAACACTCTCCAGTAGAACTGGTCATTATGCTCATTACCACTTCTGCTCCCTTCCCACTGGTTCTTCACCTGAAATGTTCCTTTTTCCAAGGCTTAATTCTGTTTCCACCGCCGACATGATGCCTTCTTTAACTATCTTAGTTCACAATGGTTTCCCTCTTTTCTAACTTGTATTATCTATGTAGCTTATTGTGTTTAATAATTAGGGTAAATTGGGGCCTCCCTGGTCGCACAAGGGGTTAAGTACAGCCCTGTGAAGCTATTCCCAGTCAGGGAGCTGACCCACAGGGTGCATCAGACCTCTCCTGACTTGCCTGCTGCTCCCCTCAGCAGTGTATTTCAGTCAGTTTGCTTGTTCTGTTCCCCGCTCTGTCTCTGGTGAATACATACACATGCGCGCGCACACACACAGCCCGCCTTGTACCTCTGGCCTATACCCCAGTTCTTGCATGCATAAATATTGAAAAATAATTAGGGCAAATTGAAACTTCTCCAAAATGACCCACCCTGACACACACTATGGGACTTTTTCTCAAAATGTTTATCCAATCAAAGTGGTCGCCCAAGATTGGACCCTATTAACTTCTGATGATCACTGTTTTATAGACACACGCGTTTAATGAACACATACAGTACTGAATATGCTGTTTAGTCCCTTATAATGTATAATTTATTCCCTTACCCTTACATCCATGTGTCCAATCTTGTGAATTCTACTCTGCCAAACTTTCTCTCCCCTGTTATACCTCGCTGTTATGTGCCATTGCAAGACCTTAACCTCTTCCAGGTAGACTACGGCAATGGACCCTTCTAGATCACTCCTTGCTGGGACCAGCCTTTAGCCTTTGTCCCATAAATGTCTCCTCTTCCAGCTCGAAAGTCATGTGCTGTCGACGACTTACCCTGACATTCCTGAGCAGGACTGACTGGCTCCCCAACCGTTTTCACAATACTGCAATACACTTTCGTCTTATTTTCTACCAAGTGCACTGTGATGGTTCTATCAGTAATCCTGTCAGCTCCGCCCGAGTGGTGAGTGCCCTCAGCACCGCGCTGTTCCTTCTAACTCTATTCTGTATTCCCACAGGCAAAACAGAAAACAAAAAACAAAAACGCTGCCCAGAACAAAAAAATACCCGTTGAACATAAAAGTAGGAATTTTTTTCCTGTTCCTGGAACCTAGGACCTCAGTGCGTGGTACTCGGTTTCCAGCGAGGCTGTCTTTCTGGGGTGCTAGTGCCGGGCCTGGTGCCTCAGTTACGAGGCCGTCGCCACACAGACTGAGGGCGCAGCAGCAGGGGCCCCCCCGGCCTGCACGCTGACTAGCTGCGGGGTGCCGACTAGCCTCGGGGTACCGACTAGCCGCGGGGTGCCGACTAGCCGCGGGGCGCCGACTAGCCGCCGGGCGCCGACTAGCCGCGGGGTGCAGCTGAGGGAAAGGGGACCCGGCTGAAGGAAGCCGCGGCAGGCCCGCCTGAGGCGAAGTGGGCCGACTGAGGGCTGCAGCAGTCTGACTGCCACACGACCGAAGGTAGCAGAGGGTCCCGAGCGACTGCCTGACAGAACAGAAGCAGGAAGGAACGACGGCTAACCTCGCCCACCTCGCAGAGGAGGGGAGACGGCGAGCCCGGAGCCGCACACACGGCCGCCGCACGCTTCGCGCCTCAACTCTCCTTCCGCGGAGGAGCAGGGGGAAAGAACGCGTCTAAAGCCGCGCCGCGCCGAGTGCGCATGCGCTACAGCCCCGCCCTCCTGTTTCCCGCCTTCCGGCTCGTGAGTCCCGCCTTCTCACCCCGAGTGCGTGCGCGCCGCCGAGCTGTTACCCCGCCCCTCGCGTGGCCCCGCCCCGTCGCCCTCGGCGGGCGCGAGCCTCCGGCTGTGCACGTGCGCGCGCCGGGCCCGCCCTCCTGGTCACGTGGCTCCGCGCGGCGCGCTCCGGCGCAGCCTCCCCAGCTCCGGCCCCGGAATCCGGCGTCATGGCGGCCGCCGCGCCCCGCGCTGCTGCTCTCGCCCCGCTGTTCCCCTGCTGCTCCTCCTGCTGCTCTCCGCTCCGCACGGCGGCAGCGGCCTGCACACCAAGGGCGCCCTTCCCCTGGACACAGTCACTTTCTACAAGGTAACGGGGCGCGGCGCGGCGCGGGGGCCGGCCGGGCTGGGCGCGGGGCCCCGGGCGAGGCGCCCCGTCCACCCGCGCACGGGCCGTGGGCGCTCGGGGCCCGGGTCCTCATTGTCGAGCACCTGGCGGCGGCGGTCCGGCGGCCCCTCCCTCTCCTCGCGGGGAGGCGGTGCTGGCGAGGTCCAGTCCCGGAGGCCCACGTGGGAGGCGGGGAGGGCGGAGAACCGTGTTTTTGTGCCTCTCTTCTTGGGGGGGGGGGGGGATTGCCGCCCGCCTTGCGGAGGCGTGCAGGGCTCACATACCCTGCGGCTTCCAGAAGCGCGCGAGCGTTAAGGGTCAGCTGTGCTCCAGCTGCCTCGAAAGGAATAGCTGGGGCCTGGGAACGAGGTGAATAAAATTGATCAAGGCATGGAAGGATTCTCCACTACCCACCCACCATATCTGCAGATCTGGGGGTCCTGGCCCGTAGTAGATGGACACTGTAAATGCTGAAGACTGATTGCAGTCTCAGCTCTTGTTCCTCCTGACTTTCCTCACTGGTGGCTTTTAGCTCTGTCTGTGGGATGGTGGGCAAGCTAAATATTGAGAAAGAGCCAGTCGTCTTATTTTCATAACGTACCCCTTGCCAGGAAGTGAAACCAAAAAGTGGAACTTTAAATCTCTCAAGTGGTTGAACTTTTTGTATTTTCAAAAGGGTTCTTGTCACAGATCTGGAACTTGTGGCTTACTCAAGGCCAGGTTATAAGAATTTTGAAGTGTTGCTGTGGCACAGAGCACCCTTTGCGCCTTCATGGACAAAGGGACTCCCCTGACCCTCAAACATGGGAATGGGATAGCGTCATGGCCAAGTGTGACTTAGAAGGAAACTTGGCACTAACAGTATTTACTAACCAATTGGTGCCTCTCCATCCTTACTGCTACCACCAGTCTAAATGCCAGGACCCTATCTGATTTTTTACAGCACTCCTTAACTTTCTTCATGTCTATTTTATTGTCTCCAGCACGAGGCTATTACATACTTGTGTTTTGTTCACTGATCACCTGCCCAGTCAAACAAGTTATCTGTCAAATTGAAAATTCTCAGTATTTGTTGAACGAATGAGCCAATGTTTTCTCCAGTTCCTTTCTAAACCTCACGCTCTCCCATCATCCTTGAACAGAAGGAGCTTCCTAGCATTCTCATGGCCAGTGTCCTTGTTCCGTGCTTTAACTTTCAGTGATTCCCTGTCTTTTTTTGTTTTTTTTTTTTTCCTTGCTTTTCACCATCACTAGAAATAAGAGAACCTGTTTTCTTCACTGTTCTGTTTACTTAGAACAGTACCTGGCACATAATAGACTCTTAGTATCTTTCTAATTCAATGGATGAAGGAATATTGAATTTATTTGTTCCTTGAAGGAGCAGGTTGGCCAAATATAGGTTATGGTGGAGCCAATTCCTCAAGGATGAGAGGAAAGTAGGTTTCTAAAGCCATTAAGAGATACAGATGGAGTAAAAGAACAAGAATAAAGTCATTGTGCAAATGTTTGCCATTAAAAAAACCATTATGCCAGTGGATAAGAAGGTTAAAATAAAAGATGGGAGCGTGATTCTATTTCAGAATTAGAGCACTGAAAGATTATTAATGTTTTCCATAATACAGATGTAAGCTGCTTGAATGTGGGAATCCTGCTGTGCTTTTACTTTTTTTTTGGCTGTATGCCCCACACTGTTGTGCACTAGGATACAGCAGAAAGCAGATCAGACAGGGTCCTTATTCTCATAAGTGTACGTTCTAGTGGAGAGGACGGGCAACAAACAAGCAAATCATTTCAAAACATGATTAACGCAGTGAAGAAAGCAGAGCAGCATGGCGTGATGGAGGATCAGGGAATGAAGCAGTATTAAAGAGTGCAGGAGGCCTCCCTGTGTGTGAGAGGGGGAGGGAGTAGGGTGAGTCTGAACTGAGCTGAGATCAGTAAATAATAAACAAACCACCATGAAGGGACTAGGGAAGGGCATTCCAGCCAACAGACAGCATGTGTAAAGGCACTGAGTGAAAATAAAAGTGATGTGTTGAAATTGAAGTAAGGCCAGTTGGGCCAGGAGGGATGTGATCTGATTTATATTTTAAGTCTTCCTGATTTTTAGGTCCCCAGAGCTCAGACTTTTGGGGTTCAGTGACCACTTAAACACTGCCTGTTCTACTGGCTTTTCTCCCTTTTCTTGTGCCCCCTGGAAATGTTAGACATTTTTAAAACCAAATGGACATCAGCATACAATAAGTAACAAGGACCAACCAACAAAAACGAATGATGTCAGCTTGACTTAGGACAGTGATTGCCTGCGATGAAAAACTGGCCAGCGGGGATCACTTTGATTAGAAAAACAAAAAGTTGTGGGAGGAGGGAAGGACTGTTACTGACCACAGGCAGTTGTTAGGTAAAATCTGTGCATTGGGAAAAACCATCAAAAGAAAGTCCTTGGGATTCCTCAATAAATTAAACAGAAATACCACATGACCCCGACGGTCTACTCTGGGTATTTATTCAAAAGAAATGAATAGAGGTGTTCAAACACAAACTTGTATGCCAGTATTCACAGCAGCACTACTCACAAAAATCCAAAAGATGCTAACACCCCAAATGTCCATCAGCTGATGAACAGATCATCAAAATGTGGCCTATCCACACAATGGAACATGGGCCATAAAAAAGAATGAAATACTGACTTATGTTGCAACATGGGTGAGCCTTGCGAACATGATGCTAAGAGAAAACAGACTCGGAAGGCCGTACGCTGTAAGCCCCGTCACAGCAGCCCCGAGGGACACAGAGCAGATTTGAGTTGCCAGCAACTGGGCGATGGCTGCTTACTGGGTATGGGGCTCCTTTTTGAGTCATGAAAACTAGATAAATGATGGTTGCAAAATCTTGTGAATGAACTAAATCCCACCAAATTGTACACTTTAAAATGGTGACTTTTATGTGGTATAACATTTTACCAAAATGAA
Organism: Talpa occidentalis; assembly: GCF_014898055.3. Taxonomy (NCBI): domain Eukaryota; kingdom Metazoa; phylum Chordata; class Mammalia; order Eulipotyphla; family Talpidae; genus Talpa; species Talpa occidentalis. The sequence continues at coordinate 84,872,415 of NW_023601433.1, read as the reverse complement.
AAATCTTGGCCCTGACAGTTACGTGCCTAGGGATCCAGCCAGAGGGGGACTGTGCACTGGGAAGGGGACATTGTCCCCCGTCTGACCGCTCAGCAACTCTGGGAGACCTGAAGTGGCAGACCTTGAACTCTGGGCCCTTTAGCCAAAGTATCCTCTATGGTGCCAACTTCTTTATAGATGCTTGGTTGGTTAGTTGGCTGTTGTCAAATTTCTGGCTCATTGTTTACCAGGAAAGGCTCCCTGGGAGGATGGGCATGATGGGGGCCAACATGTATGTGCTGAGGGTCTCCCCTGCCTTCCCTAAAGGGCCAGTGGAGAAGAAGGCCTTAGAGCACCTGCAGCTTTTTTATTCTAGACGGGGTTGTAAATGTCTTTGAGCGTGAACAAGTACCTAATGAGGCACCCAGCACAAAATAGGCACCGCTAAATTATTAAATGAATCACTGGGTGAATGAGTGAATAAATATTAGTATGTGAGAACGTGTTTTCTTTGTGGGCTTGGTTTCCACTGTTTCTTAAACAGGGGTGCCTTTGGGGAAGGGATTAGCTCCAAAGGTCCCTGGAACCCACACTTGCTCAGCTCTATACGCCCTCAGGTCATTCCCAAAAGCAAGTTCGTCTTGGTGAAGTTCGACACCCAGTATCCCTACGGTGAGAAGCAGGATGAGTTCAAGCGTCTGGCTGAAAACTCGGCCTCCAGCGATGATCTCTTGGTGGCAGAGGTGGGGATCTCAGGTATGAAGGAGCTCAGATGCCTGGGGAGGGCAGAGAGGGAGGAAGTAGGAATTAATTTCTCTAACTGTAGGGGAAATGCCCAGTACTTTTCTAACGGAGTCACACACAAGGAGTGTCCATGGGGCATTGACCTCTCAAAGAATCTGGTGCCCCTGCCAAGCTCAGCTTGAGCAGATTGTGTGACCTCAAAACCTCAGCTCAGCCTTTCAGGTACCTGAGGGGAGGGAATCCACCGTCCTCACCCTCCATCCCACACTAAAGTAAGCAGACTCCTTGCACAGGGGACTGTTGAGAAAGGGTGTCTGCCTCCTAGGGGACATGGTATTACTCCATCCTCGTTTTCGTTCTTTCGTACCAAAGCTATTAGGTGTGACTTTAGCCCAAATCCACCAGAGCTGCCATTAAACTGAAGGCAGCTTTCAACCACAGCGACAGGTTTAAATAATAATAGTTGCCAGCTTTGAGTGGTCTATTATCCATAAAGAGGTAATTCCTTTTTAATCTTCACTGGAAACCCTGCCTGAGAAGTGAGACACAGTATCTCAGTTTTACTCTTGAGGAAACTGAGGCTTAAGGGGCCTGATGGCATCTCAGGCCATGGAGCAGGAAGTGCACCCACAGCCCTGCACGTACAGGCGTCGCTGAGCTCCCTCCAGCTGGGTGCCTCCAGTCCCGAGTAGATTCCCTAGTGAATTTGAGAGTCTCATCCTGGGTGCAGATGGCCAGCCCATTTCCAGAGCAGTCAGTCATTTTTCTCAACCATGAGTCCATTCCTTGGGGCTTTAGTAATAATAATAGCGGACACTTATCAGCTGTTTACCGTGTGCCAGGCCACTGTGCTAAGTTTTTACACGTATTTCATCCTCGTGACAACTGTGAAGTACTCTGACCCCCGTTTCTCAGATGAAGTGGATGCTTAGCAGAGAAATGTGCTCAGGAACAGAGTGGCAGAACTAATAATGTGATAGGTAGTCTTGGCCATTCTCCTTGGCAGGACGTAGGAAACCAGTCGTCACAGCATCAGTCCTTCGACCTGCTGTTGACAGTTAGGAAGGATGTTGCAAATGCTTAAAGCTCCCAGGTACTAACCACTGAAGTCTACAGGTTAAGTGCACATACCCCTCCAGGCCCTGGGGACAGTGTTCATTATCTACCACGTAACCCCCTTCTCACTACGCTCCAGCTGTATTGGCCTTTTTTAACCCCACATAGGCCTGGCTCGTTCATGCCTCCAAGCTTTTACACTTGCAGGCCGTTCTTCCTGAGAGCTAGGAAGAACTCTCTCCTGATCTTCTTTTGTCTCTTTTTGATGTTCAGGCCCCTCAGCTCATGCCGTTGCCACAGAGAGGCCTTCCGTGACCACCTGAGGTGGGCCTTCTTGTCCAGTCCCGGTCACATCACACTTTATTTTCATCGTGGCACTAATCACTTATGCTCATTTGCTTATTGTCTCTTTACCCTTGAGGTCAGAGACCTTGATACTTTTAATCAAAACTAGATGCCCATCACTTAGAGCAGTACCTGGCACAGAGTGGGCATCTAATATTCAAGATTCCCATTAAATGACTTGACTAATGCCACAAGGGTAGGGATTAGCATAGGAGGAATTGAGGCACAGGCAAGATTTCTTCCCCTCAGCCTAGACAGCCCTCGCAGTGATCACCTGGCCTGTGCTTCTTGTCTTCTCATGTCTGGTTTCTGTTCACAGATTATGGTGACAAGCTGAATATGGAGCTGAGTGAGAAATATAAGCTGGACAGTGAGAAGTACCCAGTCTTCTACCTCTTCCGGGATGGAGACTTTGAGAACCCAACCCTTTATAGTGGGGCAGTTAAGGTGGAAGCTATCCAGCGCTGGCTAAAGGAGCATGGGGTCTACCTTGGCATGCCCGGTTGCCTGCCCGCATATGATGCTCTTGCTGGGGAGTTCATCAAGGCCTCTTCTGTGGAGGCCCGCCAGGCCCTCTTGAAGCGAGGGCAGGACAACCTGGCAGATGTGAAAGAGACTGAGAAGAAGTGGGCCAAACAATACCTGAAGATCATGGGGAAAATCTTAGACCAAGGTGAAGACTTCCCAGCGTCAGAGATGAGCCGGATTGCCAAGCTGATTGAGAAAAACAAGATGAGCGACAGTAAAAAGGAAGAACTCCAGAAGAGCTTGAACATCCTGACTGCCTTCCAGAAGGGGGCTGAGAAGGAGGAGCTATAAAAAGGCACGCCAGCGTTTTGGGGGGTGGGGGTAGGGAGAGTTACCTACTGGCTGTCAGGTTCTCCTGGGATTTGATGGTGTCGAGGAAGAAGTGGCAGTATACTGGAAATCTGAGTATGCCCGGACACTGCTTGGGACATCTCTAGAGCCAGTCAGGGCAGAGCTGGAACACTTATTCAGAGGGCTTGTGAAATCCCCCCCTCAGAAGGCATTGGTGCTATAAAGAGTGTACTGCCCAGGTCCTTGACAGATGTAATTCTGATCCAATTAAAGTTTTGTTGTTTTGTTTAAGTGGATCTGGAGCCATTTGGTTTTCCTTTACAAATTATACTTTGCCCTGGTGACCTGCTTTTCCCTTCTGAACTTATTTTACATTCCAAGCGGGTATAAACTCTCCTGGTAACACTAGAAACTGGTGCCAGCTCAAGGCCTGTCTGTTACTTTCCACTGGTATTGTTTCAGCTGGCCTGATTGTGGTTAGTAAAATGCTTGGTCCTTAAAAATTGAATGACATTAATGAACCTTGCTGTAGTTACTTTCCATACTCCATGAGATATTTATAGCAACTTCTTAGTTTTATTGATATAATTGGGTGGGATTTTGAATAATTGGATTTAGACAGCTGAATAACAATCCAGTTTGAAAGTTTTTCAAAAGGGATTTCCACCTGTTACTTTGTCAGTCACTCCACTATGTACCAGCTTTAAGAGCAGAGTGGGAGAGCATTGCACTGACTCAAGTCTGCTGTCAGGAGTAGTGAATAGTTACCTGCAGTGGTAAAGCTTCATTACACCCCCACTTTCATATTTAGCTATTTTACCCTATCATTGCAGCTCCTTGAAATGTCTGATTACTCTCACACAAATTTAAGTTGAATGGAGTGAGCAAACAGTCTTAAATTGTTGGTGTTCTGTCACTTAGGCCTGATTGGTATTTAAAGTCATTGCAAATGAAAACTGCAGGAAAATCCATGTACTGAATTGAATGGAACAAAAAATTACAGGCTAATAGTTCCAATCAGACATAAAAACTGATCAAACTTAATTGCTTGCTAGTAGCCAACACAGGTACTCTCTACATTTGATTAAGAATATAACTTTCAGGGCCTCCCTGGTGGTGCAAGGGGTTGGGGCGTGGCCTATGAAGCTATCTGCAGCCACTGCAGCACGAGTTCAATCCCTGTCCAGGGAGCTACTCACATGGCACAGCAGACCTCTCCTTTCTCGCCCGCTGCTCCCCTCAGCAGTGTATTTCCGTCAGTCAGCCTGTTCTATTCCCTACTCTCTCTGGTGAATACCTTCACCCCCCCATACCACTACCCCAGTTCTTGTGTGCATAAATAAATCTTTAAAAAAAAAAAAAAGTGTCACTTTGTTGAGTCAAATGCCCATATTCCCCTTACTCATCTAAATTAAAAATTTTGGAAGACTGTTTTGGGTATTTCTCACCAGTAAACTTCACTTAGCTGTAGTTTTTGCTCATCTATGTAAAACAAGGTCACTTCCAAAGACAGTCATCTCTTTTGGAAATTAGAATAAGACAAATGGCAGGTAGGAAAGAAAACTAAAGGCACTTAGTCCCTGCAGGTCTCATCTTGATTTTCAATTCTGCAAGTGGCAACATACCAGGATACTTCATTGGTTGGCTCCACACTGGAAATCACTTATAAATCTAAGGTCTTGAAAAAACAGGGCTATATTAGACAGGAGTAAATTATCATACAGCAGAAACTTGCCAAATATTTTTCATTAAAGAGAGGCCCTGCTTATAGCTTAGACTTTCCAGATAACCTGAAGCACATAAGACCCTAGATCAAAGTCCTGTTGTTAGAAACTTACAAGTTAAACAGGACCAAGAGTTAAAATATTTACAAATCACTTGATATTTGATGCCACCTGCCCGCCCCCGCGATAGAGATTATTAGGAATCTGGGGACTTGAACAGGACCTTTAAAACAAAAAGATGGTGTGGAGGGTTCTGGATTTCAGCTCATTTCATCAATGCTTACAAGGGATTCGGTGGCTCCCTGGTGGTGAAAGGGTTTAAGTCTCAGCACTATCACTACCACTGCAGCATGAGTTTGATCACCAGCCAGGGAGCTGACCCACATGGCGCAGCAGACCTCTCCTGTCTCACCCACTGCTCCCCTCAGCAGTGTGTTTCAGTCAGTCTGCCTGTTCTGCTCCCCACTCTGTCTCTGGTGAATCCTCTCTTCCCCCGCCCCCGCCCCCTGCAGGTCTGTACTCCAGCTCTTGTATGCACAAATAAATGTTAAAAAATAAAAAAGTGGGATTCGTACACAACCCTTACCTGCGTTTTAGATGGTAGACTTATCTGCAGTAACTACTTTTCTCATGTAAAGTGGTAGTTACTAGGATGTATGGAAGCAGGACATTGCAGAAAAACTGCTCCCTCCTCAAGTATAAAATGCTGCAGGTGCCCCACAAGTCATTTTATAAGCACTTGGCTCAGTTGATTCCCCTCCATCTGTCATGTGAAGTATAGGTCTGCATTGAGGCAATAACATCTAAAAAATGAGGAACATGAAAAAGTATAAACCAGAGCAAACCCTTTTTGGTAAAGTTAAAAAAAAAAAGCACTAGCATAGAACTCACAACTGATGAAGCAGGCAAAAAAACCTGACTTTTCAGGGTTCAAAATGGGGCATTTGCTATCACCAGACACTAGAAGAGGAAAACTAATTTCTGCACTGTATTAGCAGCATGTTGAACTAATGATCTTAGTCTTGAGGCTCATGTAGTCCTGGATAAATCATATCAACCCATCTGGAATCCTCCGATAATTTCTCACTGAATTTAGAAATCTTGCTCCTTCCTCCCGCTACAAAGTCCTGAATGCTCTGGTCCTTGCTCTCTTCTATCGCAATCCCTATTCCTTTCATTAAATCCCAGCTACTTGAGCCTTTTCTTCAGTCTCTGGAACATACTCAGCAGTTTCTTGTTTGGGGGTCTTGGCACTTGCACCCCCTTTTCCATGGCCAACTCACCGTTTAGTTCAGATAGCATCACTTGAGAGATCATCCTGACAGTATCACGTCCTGATTTATTTTATGAAACAGAACTTAATAATAAACCAATACTAGTCTCTTCCCCCACCTCGACCACTAACTAGGATGTAAGGTCTCATTTACCATCACCTCACAGCACCTGAAATGGAATCTGGCACATAGTAAGTAAGTACTTGATACCTGTATGCTGAATTAATAAATGCTAGCATGCAAGGTACTACTTTGAACAAAAAGTCTAGTGACCTCGGAGCAAATATTTTAAATTCACAAATATAATTTTGATGGGGAATATAATACTCAGTACAAAATTGAGATTAATTATGTCATTCAAAAAGTGTGTCTTCTATGGATCCAAACAAAATCAGCCAGGCAAGAATGCCAACTTAAGATGTAAGTTTTATAAATTAACCCAGTAAATTTACTATGCTTCACTTAATTCTGATGAAGGAAAAATACTTTCCATATTAAATATGTAGATAAGAGTTTCAACAACAAGACCGTAGATACATTGAAACCCCCTTTTATATTAAAAGTTAAAATGAAAGACAATCCAGATCCAACAGAGTGATTGCAAAATATAATGCAATTTTGAACAATTAAAATTATGAAAATATACAAAATAGATGGGTGACACAGCTAGGCATTTGTACATTTTCCATTATGTGGAGAACACTAAAAATTTATCTACCTTTTATCCACATCAGATAAACAACCAAATGTTGCTTTGGAGAATCTTAACTTAGGATCTCAGTAGTATAAAAAGCAGTAATTTTTCAGTCTGTAAACAGTAGTCAGTCGTGTTTTTTTCTCATTTCTGTTTTTTTTTAAATATCAACCACACAAAAACAAACAAACAAACAAAAAAACCCACACAAACCAAAACAGCAGCAGCAGCAGCAATGGGTTATTTAGGAATTCTCTTCAAATACCAATGACGTACAATTGCTAGAGAGGGTGACTTTACTCATGTAAGAATATATATATATATTTTTTTTTAACTGTACACAATTTATAGTGCATGACAGTTTCAAAAGAACAGATCAGTAAAAGATATTGGCCATTTCTGCATAATTTCATTTTTTTACAATTATCTCAAAATGTAAGAGGTTGGATCTAATTGAAATGCTACATTTAGTAGGAAAATCAGCAAGTACTAGAGGAAACATTATTTGTCACTAAAACCAGTGGAGGTCCCAGAAGCCCCTAGACAACTATCAGCGGGGAACACTGGAGTCCCACATTGTCCCTGAGGCAAGGCTCGCCCGGGAGTACAGGTGCTGAATTATTGTGGTCATTTGATGGACTTGTTTCAAAGAGCATTTCTAATTCTATGTACAGTATTTTTGGACATTCAAAGAAACGTCATTTTAAGAACACATGCCACAAACACACAAAGCTCCATCAAAATGGGCCAGTTTTATGAAATTATGATATGTTGTCATTAAACTATATTCAGAATCAGTCAGAATTTTCAATTCATCTTGTTCAAGGCAGTTCTTCCTTTTGGGATGGGCTGCAACAGCTACCAATTTACATCAAAAATATTTTTAATTACTTGGACTAGGATTTCCAACAAATCTTATTTTGAACAGGTAATGTACTTTTTTCTTAAAAAATTCCTTTCAAGTTTAAACAGTTATTAATCGCCCTATCAAACTGTGAGTCTAAGATGAGAGGACACAATGCAGTTGTTTTGCATACAGAGATTTTCCAAGCTGTCTTTTGCTTTTAAAAGAAAAAAAGCATCACATTTTCACTGTAAAGGTTAGTTGGAAAGAACTTTTAAGATCAAGACCAATCCTACGTCAGTGCTTGAAATGCCTCATCAAATTCATGTCTTTGCTCTTACAGAATTGCTAACTTTAACAGTATTTGGGTACAAAAGACCAAAAGAGAAGCACAGATTTAAACACAAAAAGTTATCAAAGCAATTGTATAAACTGTATAACATTTTCAAGAGCAATGTTTAGCTTTTTGTCAGACCAACCTCTGAAGCTGTAGTCTTGGGGAGCTCCAGATGAACAATATAAACGCCATCCTGATGTCATTCTCAAGCTCAAAGAAAGTAAACAGAACCTCAGGCCCAAAGAGTTAACATTTCTTTTGCCAGTCTCAAAACTTACGACTAGGTTAAGTCCATAATATACATTCCTTCCTTCCCAAGACCCCTTAAAAAAACATTACTTAATTTTGAGCATATATATATACATATATATGTAAAAGCATATACATATATAATATATATATCTCACAAAACCAATGACATTAGTATCAGGCTTGCCTGCATAAAATATGTACACCTCTCTTTAAAACAGTGATTCCCATCTTTCCCAAATGGATGAGGGACAGCAAGCTGGCCCCGGGAGGCTCATCAGTGGTCTGCACTGCTCTCTCCTTCAACAAGACGCTGACAGCCTGTCTGTGAGGTAATGCTCACAGGAGCTGGGGTGGAATGTCTTGGCTATCAGGACTCTAGGGCAAATAACGAGCGTCTGTCATCACCTGTGTGGCACCCTTCATGGGCAGGTGCTTGTGCCCAATGTCATCTGAGGCCCTGTGGGTACTTGGCTGCCCCCACCACTTCTGCTTTCAAGGCTCAAGGACCGCACTGCAACGCCCACTGCTCTAATGGTAGGGTCGTTCGGCGGCTCTGAGGTCGAGGCTTTATGCTTAATTTCTATTGCTGCTTTTACAGGACACCCCCTACATACACCAGAAGTTTCTGGCAATGGGAGGGATGAAGGTGGGTTTCTCTTGTGGCTGCCATATACTTATGAACATGTATAAAAAGTGGTCAAACCCAGATGAGGGTCCTGCTTCTGGTTTATATACAATAATTTAATCAGTGTATACATTTAATACCTAAAAAATTAATTCACAATCAAAGTCCTTCATGCATTTTATGAGGAAGTTCTGGATTAAAATGATGGTCAACCAGGTGTAGCTTTTGCCTGGGAAGATGATGTCATTTTCTGTTGTAGAGTCATCAGTGCCTGTGGTTCACACTTCTTAAATTTTTAGTTTCTTTGTGGTCTCAAGTCTTTTTTTCAGCAGCTCCCCAATTTCCAGAAGTGAGTGCAGATAACTACTCTGCACCTTCCCTTGCACAGTCTTTGAATATTTTCTCTCTTCCTACAAAGGAGACAAGAATTAGTGGTCTTTCTTAGAAAGAATTACCTGAGATTATAGTTTCTCAGATAGTTAAAATTATACTACATCTGGTTTCACTGTAAGCCCCATCAGAACAGCAGGGGTCACTTTCAATTTCATAAAATTCAAAGGCTAAAGTTCATCAGAAACGTCTATTTTTCCATGTGATTTTTCACTGAGACCCTGTTGCTTTAGCATCATTCTTTCAAGTAACTTTTGTTAACAATATAACTTAAATAAGGGACCAGGAAAACGAATAACTATAAGAAAGTGAAAATCAAAATCAACAAAAAACTACGAACCAGAGACACTTTTAAGGGGGCGGGGTGGGAGGGGAGAGATTGGGGTCAGAATGGGGGGGCTGCAATTGTATGGGGAATATAAAAATAAAATTTAGAAAAAAAAAAAAAAAAAAGAAGATGTGGTACATATATACCATGGAATATTACTCAGCATTTAAAAAAGATAAACACATGCAATTTGCAGCAACATGGATGGCGCTGGAAGGGATCATGCTCAGCGAAATAAGCCAGAAAGAAAAAGAAAAATACCGGATGGTCTCACTCATAGCAGGAATCTAGAAAACTTAAATAAGGGACCAGGAAATTGAATAACTATAAGAAAGTGAAAATCAACAAAAATTATGAACCAGAGACACTTTTTGGGGGGTGGGGGGAGGGAGGGGAGGGATTGGGGTCAGAATGGAGGGGTTGAAATTGTATGGGGGAATATAAAAATAAAATTTATTATTAAAAAAAAAACAATATAAAGTAAAAAAACAGATTTCTGAATATTAACTTTTACTTGAGAAAAAGGGGTAAAATTATTATTAAGTGGGCATAACATCACTAATATTTCATTATGAGATGTACAAAGTAAAAAATTGAGATTTCTGGTTATTATTTTTCATCAAGAGAAAAAAAGAAATTTATTATTAATTTGGACATCATCATACCCACTTTTTAAAGGCATCAAATTTACCAGTATTATCTTTTCTGGTTACAGCACTGATAGGTCATCTTCCATACTGACAAAGTATAAGCGTTCAAGACACCAAACAACTATAAGACCAAAGCTCTCCTAAGACTACTCAGACATGTGAGTTAAATCTCTGCTCCATATCTGACCTGTGGCAGAGACCACAATGCGGCGAGGCCTGTTCAAACAGTGAAAGGCCGCGGCCTGAAATCTGCTTAGCTCTACACAAGGTTAGTCGTAGTCCAGAAGAAACCAGGTAAGTACATCTTATAACCCAAGACTACTACCTGAGATTTGATCAGTCTTAAAAATATAAACGTAATTAGAATGTACCAGTTCATTTCATTTAGTACTGGATGTAGAAGCAAATGTATGGGAACAACTTCAAATGCCCAGTGGCTCTGGTGCACTCAAAAAATAACAAGACTGAGCCTGAACAGACCTCTTGAATAGAAAAGGCTGAGTGAAAAAAATGCCAAGTTTCAGAATAAAGAGTACAGCATTTGCTTTTCAAAACTTAACAGATTTAAGAGCACTCTATAAAGTTACATTAAAACCATATGTTGTAAAAAAAACACAAATAATACTTTGTATTTTCTCTAAGAATAAATTCAAAACAATAAAAGCAAAATAATCTGGGTATATTAGCAGTATCAGAGCAGACGCCTAGTGAAAAGGGCACCAGGACTCAAGGTAGTCAGAAGCTTTCTAGTGCTTTAAGCTGGGAAAGAACGGAAGAAAGAAATGAACCTAATAAAAACGGAATTGGAGGATTTGTTGATGTTTTCAATCCAAAAGACAAGTACCCAGCACTATATGGACCCTCTACTAGGTGCTGTGCTGCCCAGTGTATGTATCAGGATTTGAGCAAAAGCAGGTAATATAAGTGCGTTATGGCTTGAAAAATCTAGAGACAGTGCAAAACTAAGGATAACCTTTAGGACACTCAAATCAAGAAATCTTAATCCTCATTTCAGGAGGCAGATAGACTTTTACTAAGACCCGCCACTCAGCACTCACAGCAGCTGGAAATAGCAGCCTGTGGCTTTCATCTCCAGCAGTCCTTCTACACGCCGTAGATTCTGGTTCCAACGTCTGCTCATGGTGCCCCACACAATCCAATTTCCTGCCTTATGCTTCTGTCTATGCCTTCTTCTGCTTAGAATTCCTTTCCTCTACTCCCATCTGCCTCATGAAAACTTATTAGTCTTCAAACATCCCCTCTCTCCAGGGAGACATGACTCATTCAGATTTTTGTACCTTCATCACATCTCCAATTTGTGTGTGTTCCTTTCTACAGCCAGGCCACTGATTGTAATTAGCCCAACAACAGTGAGCACAAAACATTCCTGCTCATAGCTGAGCTATCCGGCAAAGGCAACTATGTGACATTCATTCCAGTGCGTAATGTTTAAGATTTGTTTGTTTGTTTAAAAAAAGGCACTGTAATTTTGAAGTTGTGTTCTTCTACAGCATTCAAAAAGGGGATGAGTATTTGGACTAGAGGATGAGTTTGGGTTTGGTCTCAAGAGTAAAATGTTGAGCAGCTCATAAAGTACCAGACTTATTTATATGCTACAGTGTTCCAAAAGTACAAATAAGTGTTTCCTCTTTCAAAGTGGTGTGCAAGTGAGACACAGAAGGCAAGGATCCAACTCAGGATATACCTGTTTTCTCAAGGATTCGGTTATTTGGCCTAAATTTACTAGGTCCTCAACATGTGTTCTAGGAATACAGACAACGGGGGTTGGGAGTTCTGGCTTCTGGATGTAGGGACAGGGACTGATTTGGGGCAGTAAACTAGGAGGTGCTAGCCTTTATTCACTTGTAACAAACACACATTTTGTGTGTAAAGAAACAGTAAAATACTACAAAAGAGAATAAGGTATATAAGTACTCATATGTAGTATCTCCTAGTAACTGAGTACAGAAAGCAAGGGGGAAACAATGTGAACAGCACGCTACTGTTACGTAATGTGAGGAGCAGTGGGAGGTAAATGGAGAGACCTGATGTGCTTGTAGATGAGCTTGTAGATGAGTATCTAACTAAGGAGGGCTGCCCGAGAAACACTGATAACCGGCCTTCCTCCTTGGAAAGGGAACTAGGAAACTGGGGTTAGAATGGGAAGAGAAATTGCGCTGTGTATTCTTTCTTTACTCTTTGAATTTTTTTAAATCTTGTACGTATTTTACTTTTCCAAATAAATATAAGGCTTTAGAAAAAGGAAAAGTGAAATACTAAAATAATCCATCAATCGTTATTTTAATCCCTACTGAAGTCTAAATTCATTCTAATATACATAGAAAAACCACTGAGTACACTGCTTAACTGGCTGAAATCAAACATCCAAATGCCACTTGTCAACACATGTCTGCTTTCTGTAAACCAGTACTAATTCTACTCCTCGCCAATCCATCATTAGTTTTCATAGTAAAAGAACAACTCCAAAATTATAGAGAAAGGAGAGAAGAGGGAGGGAGAAACACCCATAGTCACCAACTATTCTCAGGGACTTTCTGATTACAAGTCCTATAAGGAGAGAATGATACACTGAAAATAGCAACTTGTCTTTTTCATAAAGATGAGGACATTTGAATATGTATATATAACTTATTAATGATAGCCTGCAAGTCTCTTACCAGTGAGAGGGAAGTGTCTTCTATTATAAGTTCTTCAAGTTTAAGTGCAATTAGATGTGTTTCAAGCCCTTTAATGTGATCCACAACATTGGAAATCAAGGTCTGAAGCCCAGTAACATAGTCTTGGAAACTGGTAAAGACAGGTGGCTGGAAAAAAATATTTTTTTACAAGTTAAAAGATTGTGAGACATATTTCCCATGCTTATACCACACAAACTAAACTAATTTCATTACAGCATTACTTAACTTAATGCTATTAACAGTAACCAGGATTGATACAATTTTGGATATGAAGGCATTCTCTCAAACCAAGATAAATTTAATTGCCACCAAATATAGGTAACCCAGCAATGATGACAAGCTTTTTTTCCCAGAGGTCAGGGGGAGGGGGGATTAGGGGGTTCATTTCACTCTGAGGAACTAGAGGTGAAAAACCAGTAGAATATCTTCATTGGTCATTACTCAGTTTAATGCTAGAAAACTCTTAGAAAACTAAGAGTACCCAAAGTTTCATCACCTTGATTTATATCTTTACTATTTCCTGAAAGATTAATAACAGAAATGGGACATTCTGAGTTCTAATGGAAATAATAAATCTTGGGTGACAACACCCAAGTTAATTCTGAGAAAGTAGTGAAGGGGAGCTGACCCTAATGGATACTATATTTACAAAGTTACATTAAATCCAGGTGACACTGGCATATAAGCAAATTGACAAGGAGTGAAAGGAACAAGCCCCAAGAAAGAATGAAGGATACAAGAAAATTTAAATGGTGGTATTTCAAAATAGTGGCTTCAAATGGATGAATGGAACTGAGATAACCAGCCAAATATTTGGAAATATAAAACAGTAAATACTGGGCCTCCCTGGTGGCGCAAGGGGTTAAGACACAGCACTATGAAGCTACCCACAGCCACTGCAGCATGAATTTGATCCCCAGCCAGGGAGGTGAACCATATGGCGCAGCAGACCTCTCCTGCCTCGCCCGCTGCTCCCCTCAACAGTGTATTTCAGTCAGTCTGCCTGTTCTGCTCCCCACTCTGTCTCTGGTGAAACCTGTCATCTCTTGCACCTCTGGCCTATACCCCAGTTTTTGGATGCATAAATAAAATAAATCTTTTTTTTTTTTTAAGATTTATTTATTTATACAAGAACCGGGGTATAGGCCAGATGCGCAGGAGGGTGAGAGTATTCACCAGAGACAGAGCAGGGAACAGAACAGGCAGATTGACTGAAATACACTGCTGAGGGGAGCAGCCGGCGAGTCAGGAGAGGTCTGCTGATGCCATGTGGGATTCTCACTGGCCAGCTGGGATTGAACCCATGCTGCAGAGGCTGTGGACAGCTTCACATCGTGGCACTCAACTGCCTGCGCCACCAGGGAGGCCCCAATAAAATAAATCTTTTTAAAAAAATAGTAAATACTACAATCAATTCTACACAGATTAAATACTTAAGTATTAAGAGAAATCCATCAAAACGCCAGAAGAAAATATAAGTAACGACTTCCATAATCAGGAATTTAAGATGCCTTTTTTTTTTTTTTTTTTTTTGCATAGAACTCCCAGGCCATGAGGAAGGCCCTAAAATGCCTTTCTAAACATAACACTAAACAAGAACCATTTTTATTTCTTTTAAAATTTACCATATAGACAAAAAAAAAAAACAAAACAAAACAAAACCCCAAGTTAAAAAATAACTAAAAAAAACCTGTACCATATGTGACATAGAATTAATAACTACTGTGTTAAGAGACCAATAGCTCAAAACATACCATTAGGAAATTTGGGCAAAGACAGGAACAGAAAAAATATCAAAAATATATTTTTGATACAATTAAAAAAAACCAGGTAACAGAAGAAACCTAGCTAATGAGCTGGCTAGTCTGGCTAGCATTTCACTCAAGAAGTCCTCTCGAGAGATCCAACTTCAGAATTTTTTGTAGAAAGAAAAAAGGGAATACCAATGTTTGTCTATTAGATGGGTAAAGACATAGACAATACTATGTCAAAGTTATGAGCTACAATCCGTATTGACTGACATCAAGAGGTGAACAAGACAACACCAGTAAGTGAAAACAAAAACAGGCAAGCTGCAGAACCTCCTATAGAGCATGGTTCTGGTTTCTTCACAGCTGCTATCATCAGTTGGTGGGAATATAAGTGATCTGCATTTTTTTCACGTCTTTAGTTTACTTTGGTCATCAGAAAAATAGGAAAGCTATTCTCATTTTTGAAAATCAGAAAAGCAACAACTACAAATACCAAAAGGCTACCGGACCAGTGCTAGGACCACAGGCTTTCATCAGGAGAAAGCACCAGACAGCCAACTTTGCACTAACAATCTATTAAATTATCTTGAAAAAGTAGAAAGAAAAAGGTTTGAAATTTCATTCAGTCACTCATCCAAATCTAAGTACCCTTTCTAGATGAATAAATGGTAACATCCAGCACAGCACAAATCTATAAAGAACCCCTGAACTGTAGAGGAAGTCAATTTTCCCACTAAAACCATCAATGCTTTCAGATTGCAACAATTACTATATTGGCACAGTGAAAAAAAATCTCACACTAATAATGATAGGATGAATTGAAACACTAATAAAACAGTATGTCATATACAGAATCAATCTGAAGTAATTTTCCTTATGAAAAGGACACAAATTGGGGCCTCCCTGGTGGTGCAAGGGGTTAAACACTGCACTATGAAGCAATCCACAGCCTCTGCAGCATGAGTTCGTTCCCCGGCCGGCCAGGGAGCAACCCACATGGTGCAGCAGACCTCTCCTGTCTCGCCCGCTGCTCCCCTCAGCAGTGGATTTCAGTCTTTCCTCCTGTTCTGCTCCCCACTGTGTCTCTGGTGAATCCTCTCACGTACCCCACCCCCCACCACCTCTGGCCTGTACCCTAGCTCTTATATGCAAAAATAAATCAATCTTTAACAACAACAACAAAAAAAAGGACACAAATTATGTCTGACACATCCAAAAATTATGTTAATAAAGATGGGAGGAAATGCTAAAATTGAATACAAATAGAAATAAATAAACCTTATTTAGTTCACACTAATAATATAATCTCAATTTTTAAAACCAGTGCTTTTAAAGCGTAACTTAATTATCTACATGCACTAGAATATTAGAAGGATGAAAAAGAAAAAATATACGAACTTTATTTAGTGGGTTTGCTCTCAGAACTAGCAGTAGAACTCATGTGCGAGTGCTGAAACTATTTGAAATTATTAGTGGGAGTATTAGAGGAGGAAAAGAAGCATGCTAACAGAAAGCCATGTCAGGACCTTAGTAGGATTCTAGTATTTTGGGAAAGGGACTCGGAAGGACATAATTACCATAACGGGGAAATTTTAAATATGGACACTATAGTGTTATTATTTAAATAGTGAATTTCTTGAGTGTGAAAATGTCTTCAGGACTGTGATTGGGTAAGTGACTGCCCTTCTTCTACCTTGGAATGTTAGTATTACAAAGACTACACATCTTTCAAATGGCCAAAGCAACGAGAGGAGGGTGGGGAAAGAACAGAGATTAACCAAGTATAGCAAACTTAAAAAGTGGTGAATCTTAAAAAGTAATGAATATAAACAAGATATTAGGATGTTGTTACAGTAGTCTTTCAGCTTTTCTACAGCTGTGTAATTTTTTTTAAAAGTTGGGGAGAGAAAATAACATAGAAGCCTAAGGTCTCTTATACATTCATGAAAACAGTGAAAATTAAACACAGCCTGCAGCCAGGTTGTAACATGTGTCTTTACGTTATTACCATGATGATGCTCGTCTCTTTTTTCTTCTTTTTCTTTTTCTGTAAATTTAATTTATATGGTCGCAGAACATTCTCACAGTAACTGGACACCCAAAGGATAACAGAAATAGTCTGAAAGAGAAAAAATGGTAAATTTATCGGTAAGGATTATACTTAAAATTTCTATGAGATACGGTTAAATGTAACAGATTAAACAAAGAAATTCTGATAGTTGCTTCCAAATCCCTTCACTTTTTCCTCTAACTCTACGTTCTAATTTTGATGATTATCACACTGACAGCATCTGCTGCAGCACCTGCTGATGAGAATACTACCACAGCTCAAACCTTTATCCTTTCTCCTGGTTCTCCCAGGTCTAAACATCCTCCACTCAATCCAATTTCCTTTCACTTCTATACAGAAGTGGAAATCTAATAACTTTCTTTAAATTCAAAGGAAAAGTTTAGATTCCTAAGCATGGAATCCAAAGGTTCTTTTCAACCTTCTCTCCAGTCAGGTAAGAAACTGCCTCAGCTGAAAACCTTAAATACATAGAGAAATCTTCCCAATTGGGCAGTACATATTCTCCTTTGTCTTAAGTTAGGTATTTACATGTCCTCTCCTGTGCTAAAGTGTGTGCAGATACTTATCATTATTCATTCATTAAGTATTTCTTAGACAACTATCAATTCTCAAAACAGAGAATACTGTCCTAGGGAAACTTATAACTAAAAGGGGAAGAAAAGTGAATAAACATAAGCGAAATAAAAAGAAAGATAATGGATCATGAGTGGTAGCAACCTTTCTCTTTTCCCTACTTAAAAAAAGAGCAGTTTTGCTACATCAGATCCTGAATTCTCTTTCATAAAGCAGAATCTCAGAAATTAGTAATCAGCAACAACAACAAAAAAGAAACTGTTGGCATTAATTTAAATAACATAATAGTTGAATCAAAGGATAATGAAGAGAAAACAGCTACATATAGGGTAAATCAGAGGATATTTAGAGGTGGGTAGCAAATCTTAAGAACTTTTACCTAAACATTATGAATGAAATCTTAATATGCTTCAGAAGGTGTCAATTACCTGTTCATTTTTTGAAAATTAAACCTGCATACAATTAAGGAAACTTGAGTTTTTCAGGAAGACAACAAAAACATACCTCAACAAAGAAGACTAGGTTTTCTAAAAGACTAGGATGTGTTTTCAAATTACCATCTTTGACTTCTAAAAGGTCACCTTTACATTTACTGAAGACATCTAAAAACAGAAAAATAGTTTATGGTTTTATTCAGCTTTTGTTTCATGCTATCTTTAAGACACAACACATAATCTAATAAAGAATAAGCAAATGTGAAAGCTTCCTCCAGAAAGTTTTTTCTTCCCATAATAAACCAAACACCAAAAACTATTTTAAATTCCTTAATAAGTCAAGTTGTTCAAAATATTGAAAAAGCTCTACTGCCTTCAAAGTAGAAAAGGTGGTCTTATAAACTATGTTATAGGACTTAAACACCAACAAAGCCTTCCCACAAATGCCTGGCACGATAAAATTGAGATTCCAATTGAGTGGTTTAGATGATTTTGGCTATTATGGACCAAAAGACTAAAATGCATGGGAGAAATGCATCTAAAAAAATACTGCTTATTGGGCCTCCCCTGGTAGTGCAGTGGTTGAGCGCTGGGCTGCAAAGCTGCCCGCAGCCTCTGCAGCGCCAGTTTGATCCCCGGCCGCTGGCGAGGGTCCCACATGGCGCACAGACCTCTCCTGCCATGCCCGCTGTTCCCCTCAGCAGTGTATTTCGTTGTTCTGCCTGTTCTGCACCCCACTCTGGCTCTGGTGAATTCTCTCACCCTCCCGCGCTTCTGACTATACCCAGTGCTTGTATAAATAAATAAATAAATCTTTTTTTTTCTTTCAAAAGCTAGTTGAAAAAAAAAACACTGCTTATTAATCTCATAATCTTGATCCTCTTTCAATTTTCATTCTCCATTTGGGCAATAAAAGAACTACTTAAGCTTCTGAAAAGACCCGATAGGTTTAAAATGTGACCAATTCGAATTCTAGAAATTTAATCCCAAGGAAATACTTGAGTAAAGTACTCAAACACTTGTGTCCCGAGATGTTCATTTCTGTATTGTTATAAATATGTTATTATAAGTAACTCATAGCATAATATGCTATGTACTTAGTGGGGAGTACATAAACAAATTTGGTATGCTGATATATGCTATGGAATATTAAGCAGTCCTTAAAACTAATGGAGTATGTATAACTGACAATGTAAGATAGCCAAGATAACAAAAAATTAAAGCCAGAAAAGCACATTTTATATCCTTTCTTATATTAAAGAAAAATTATTATTCTCATCGGTGTTATATAGGAGTAAAGCCCCAAAACAGTACTTAGTTACCTCTGGGGAATGGGGCTAGAAAGGGGGAAAGATCACCCCCTCCCATTTGTGTACTGTTTTATAATAGGTTTCTACTACTTTTGTAATCAAAACTTTTTAAAGTCAAAAACACGCCTTTTAAAATACCAAAAAGCATGACTATTTTCAAATCCTCTTACAAGCTTTTATTTTAAAAAATGAGCATGAGGGCCTCCCTGGTGGTGCAGCGGGTTGAGCACTGTGCTGTGAAGTTGCCCGCAGCCTCTGCAGTGCAGGTTCCATTCCCGGCCTGCCAGGGAGAATCCCACATGGCGCGGCAGACCTCTCCTGCCTCGTCCGCTGCTCCCTTCAGCGGTGTCTTTGGTCCATCTGCCTATTATGCTCCCTGCTCTGTCTCTGGTGAATTCTTTCACCCTCCGGTGCCTCTGACCTGTACCCCAGTTCTTGTATAAATAAATAAGTCTTAAAAAAAATTAAAAGTGAGCATGAGGGGCCTCCCTGGTGGCACAGGGGTTAAGTCTCAGCACTATGAATCTACTGCCAGCCACTGCGGCATCTCAATCCCCAGCCAGGGAGCTGACCCACATGGCACAGCAGACCTCTCCTGTCTCCCTGGTGCTCCCCTCAGCAGTGTATTTCAGTAGATCTGCCTGATCTGCTCCCCACTCTGTCTCTGGTAAATACTCTCACCTCCATACCTCTGGCCTGTACCCCAGTTCTTGCATGCATAATTAAATATAATAAATCTTTAAAAAAGCATGAGGATTCCAAAGAAGGCTTACCTTTTAATTGTTCTAATAAAGACTTAAGACTATTCTCTATGCGCTCCTGGATCTCCACTGTATCCTCTAAATTTGAAAAAAGAGTGAAATTTTTTCAGTTCTTTATTTTTCAGTAAGATAAAGATCAATGCCTGCAAGCATCTCATGAGCAAGAGTATTTTTCTCTTAAAAAGCAAAGGAATCTAAATTCTATTACTGAGAGAGAAAAAGGTGAAAGGGCAAGTAAGGTAATATATTCACTACCTTTCTGACAAAGCACTACCTAAAATTTTCTAGGAAGAATTGAAATCTGTGTTTCAAATACTCTAAATGTCAAGCTCAACAAAACTTACGATTTAGAAACCAACCAACACAGTCTTATAGAACATTTGTGGTTCTCACTAGGTTTGAGCGCTTGGGGGAAAAAACAAAACAAAACACCTATTCTCTACAAAGTTGAAAGCTTCACTGTTAAGGAGTTCAATCTGAAATCCCACAAAATTTCAACAAATCAAGGATTTCTTCAACTTTTGGACCTAACAAATGACTTACACAAATGTTTTAGTTTCTAACAGATTCCTGTGTAATATGTGACTATACTTTCTTTAGATTAAACCAGACATTTATAGAAGAGTTTCATCTTATTTTCCCCAATATTTGAGGTTATATTTTGTTTACTAGATAAATATTTCTAAGTTTTCCATGACAAAGACCTGATAATATACTCAAGCAAGTGTATACTTACCCAAACCATTGGTATCCAGCTCATAAATATCACTAACAAGATAAAAAGAGCTGATCTGACAATGAGAACAACCAGAATTTAAAAATGCAGCCATTCTTGTAGGTACAGGACCGAGGAAAGGATACTGGAAAAGAAAGGGTGAGAGAAAGTTATCACCTTTAAATATTATTAAATTAACACAAAGTAAGAAAATATGGGACTGTAACTATTTGATAAAAATCTCTTGGTAATTAACTTACAAGTACAGATCAGTAAACTAAGAACTAAATCATTATTGTGAAAATAGAAATACTATAATTAGTTTACTGATAGTTTTTAGAAAATTTATCATTACAAAAATAAACCTATTTTGCTTTTTCTCATATCCAGTTTAGATACTGAGGAAGAGTGCAATTCCCCTGGCATATTTCCTTTTTCCACAGATGCCATAAAGTGGGAAAAAAATTGTTCTTTATTATTCACCCACAACAAACTCTTTTTTAAAAGGACAGTCAGGTTACTGAAGTTTCTATGGTAATACATATTCCTCAGTATATACCTGAATTTCTTTCTCAATAAATCGCTTTCCCTCCTCCAGGGTCACTTCCAACTGCTGAAGGAGCAAACGAAGAATATCAATCCGGGAGGATACACCATTTTCAGTGGTCTTCTCTGAGTTCTTTGGTTCCACGGGGTGGTTAAGACTTGGAAGCCCACTGATCAGCCTCAATGTTAAGGAACGGATTCTTAACCACATGGTCTCCTCCTCCAAGGAAAGTTTCTTATGTTCTTCAGAAACATCCCTTAAAAAGAAACATTCCCAGACAGTCCTTTTATTCAATGGGCTGCCTTTAAGTCCTTCAACAATCACTTTCATTAGTCAAGATGCCTTGAATGGTCCCAAATTTCACTTACTAGCTGAATGATCTTGGATAAACCAAAATTGCTCAAGTCTACATTTTGGTATAAAACGTAAATAACCTACCTAATAAGTTATTTCCCAAATGAAATTTGCTTTGCTGATGGTAAATTATATAAAATACTCAAAGGACAGAATAAAAAAAAAAAAAAAACAGAAGGAAAATATGCCTTGATAAACAAACACCCAGTATATTAAGAAGTTTGGTATACAAAACCTCTCAGACTGTCGCAATATAGATATACAAAAGTGCAACAATATCTAAACCAGTAAACTGGGTTCACAATATTTACACTATTTTGCAAAGTACATTTCTTAAATAAGAGTTAATATAGCAGATCCAACACCATCATTTTAAAAGAGTGTTGGCAAGACTGGTCCTGGCTAGTGTCTGGCCCTCCAATCATTCTCTAAGTGACAGGAGTGGCTCACTGTGTCTAGAACACCTGGACCAACTGTATGGTGAACAGCTGCTTTCCTTCTGGAATCTGGAGTAGAGGCACATGTTGGACAGATGTGCTACAAAGCCACACAATAACAGTCTTGGGCATTAAATCTCTCAGGTTTCCCTGGAAAAAAAAAAACACTGCACGGGCATTACCGCACTTTTTTGCTAGAGAAAGCAGCACACTCGGCACATCTCCTCACAGGTCGGAGAGTGCACTGCAAATCTGTGTGTGGAGTTCTCCAGACTCCACCTGTATCTTCTTGCCTGTCATGTATCCTTTTGTTATAAGGATACGGTAAATGCATCATTCTTAGCTGTAAATGCATCACTCTGGAGTCCCAAGAGTTCTTCTAGCAAATCACTGAATGTGGTCTTGGTAATTTCCAAATTGCAGTATATTCAAAACTACCTCATACATGTCACTGCATGTTTTGCATTTATTTCCTGAGGTTTCGCTCTTCTAGAACTAGAAATGCTGATGAAATGGCATACAGCAGTTTCAATCTTGATACATCATTAAAATTCCCTCACAGAAAGAGACCAATCCCATGGAAATAAATATACAACAACCATTTTCCCTGCAGACATACCGGCCACAAGTATTAATCTTTTTTATCTTTGTCCAATAGGCTGAAAAAATGTAACTGCTGTAAGGTGCAGTTTTGAACTTCCTATTAAGCTCTTTGCCTCAATGTTTTTTAGTTATCTTCTTATTATTGATTTATTAAGAGTTGTCTATAAATGTGAAGGATATTAATACATGCAGAAATTTATGATTTACCACATACCTTTATAACGTTATATTTCTATATAGAGGCTGATTAGAAATCAAATCCTTTATAACATAGATTTGATATAATGCTAAGAAAGGCACTTTTCCCAACCTTTTAATTTGGAATCCATTCACATGACTGCTATGAAGGAGGACCTAGCTTTTAGATTAGGGGAAAATATCAACATAAGAATGAGATTTCTTCCTTTGGCTTATCTGCATTTTCTGAAGCTTACAACAATTTTATTTATTTATTTTTGTGTGTGTGAAAAGGGGATTTAAAATATTTTTAGATTCATCCTAATTCTTTAAAAGCAAGTTACTTGGGGTTAAATTCCAGCTACCTATCTTTTGGATCCCAGCTGAAGAAAACATTCAGGTCTCTGTTGTCTCGCAAGGCTTCCCACGGAATGTCATCTTCCTCTGGCCGCAGATTCATTGACTTTATACTTTCTGCTAAGCTAGTTGATCTGTGATACAGAAAATGCATTTATGCATTATTTCAAGAATAAAACAGCCATGAAAACTTATCAACCCGGACTTGGTTTTGCTAACAAGAGAGGAAGGGAAACGAAGGATTTACTATTAAGAAGGCACAAAAGGTGAAACAGAACCCAGCACTGATCACTGATCTTGCTGCCTGTTACGCAGCAAGAGACAGGCGCAGGGAAGTCAGCCAAGACAAAGGAGATCAGCACCAATCCCTGAAATCCCACGTTTGCAGGGGAAGCAGAGCCTTGCAACCACAATAGGGAGACGGGGTGATGACCATGGCCTAGCTGGCTTCTGGATGGAACCTTAGGTGGTACTCAACCAGGTTCATTTCCCTTTTTTTCCTGATTCCCCCTATGTTCGCTTTTTTTTTTTTTTTTTTAATAGAGGCATGTTTTATTTATTTATTTATTTGTTTGTTTGTTTTGTTTATACATGC
Organism: Talpa occidentalis; assembly: GCF_014898055.3. NCBI lineage: Eukaryota > Metazoa > Chordata > Mammalia > Eulipotyphla > Talpidae > Talpa > Talpa occidentalis. Next base: position 84,848,970 of record NW_023601433.1, on the reverse strand, counting down.
ACTGGGTACAGTCAGAAGCGCGGGAGGGTGAGAGAATTCACCAGAGCCAGAGCGGGGAGCAGAGCAGGCAGAAGGACCGAAGTACACTGCTGAGGGGAGCAGCGGGCGGCAGCAGAGGTCTGCGCGCCATGTGGGACCCTCCTCTGGTGGCCGGGGAGCAGCCGGGGATCGAACCGGCGCTACAGAGGCCGCGGGCAGCTTCGCAACCCAGCGCTCAACCACTGCGCCACCGGGGAGGCCCTATGTTCGCTTTTTATTCCACTTTTTCTTTTTAACTTAAGCCTGCTATTGTCTCCCATGAGTCCACTAATGACTCTTAGCATCTGATCTAATCCCCCAGTTCCCTTTGAGTGCCTGTGCCATACTTACATATTTGCTTCAAGTAGAAGGTCTAACAACATCCGTTCAGTACGGACTTGTGCAAAATGAAGAGAATTATTCAGCCTGTTCCTAAAAGCGATAAACTCTGGAATCTTCTCAAATGCACCATATTTGTAAGCTTGAATGATATATTCTGAGGTCTGGGAAGGAAAGACATCACCTTGGTATAAATATTTCATGGTCAAGCAATGAAGGCAACCTTGCCAGCCAAAACAAAACAAAACACTCAAACTGAAATTAAAATGTTAAATCTAATCCTTAAAGGTCTTTGTCACCAGGTAGCAAAATTTTTTTTTTTTTAATTTTTCTTCTTTCCTGTACCAGAGTGAAATGTCTTCTTTACTAATATTACTACTAATACCCAGCTGCTGCTACCACCACACGGAATTTCTCTTAGCAGTTATGTCTTTCAATTCAACAAGACTGGAGGTTTAGTTATGACCACATCAGTCAAAAATTTGGTTAGTGCCATTGAGGAAGGGATATTACTCCATGTTTTTCTCCATCTAAGATAAACTGTGTTTTATACAACGGTTCAAGAACACCAGATTAATACAACCACCCCACCAACACCCCAAGTAAAAATTACTCTCCTTCATAAAAGACGGCTATTTCTTGGTTTTATTTATGACGACTGTATCACAAAGGGTATGTGCACACTACATCAGGATAGCAGTAAGACACCAAACAAAAGACCCATAAAAATTCATGTCATGATCCATTCTGAGGACCTTCAAGAACAGGGTTATTTATCCACCCAAACGATATTAAGACCTCTGCTGGGAAATTCCATAAACAAGTAAAGGGAACACTCACATGTGCTTTAATTTTAGACTAATTCATATATACAGATGAAACATTGTGGACAGAGGCAGAATAAAGAATTTGAAACAGCAGTTTTGGCAAAAGGGAAGAAAATCTCAGGGAAGAACCTATCATGGGTGAGGCTAAGCCATAAGGACCAGAAGTCACCAGGGCACCTTTTTGGGCCAAAGAAATGCTAAGCTCAAACCTGTTATCAGCCCCAAAGATCCTTTCTAGAAAAGTCAGTCTCTTTTCCCCCATCTGTTCCAAATAATTTGCCCAATAGGAAAATAGGCCAATAGTCAACAACATACCCTCGATACACAGCCTCGCAGGGTTCATTTCAGGCCGCGGGATTGCGCCACGGGCGCTAATTCAACTGCTTTCGCTGCGGCTTTTAAACCCCCATGGGACACCTCGGCGAGCTGTTTGCCTGCAGTATCTGGAGAGATTAAAGACGGACGGACACAAGAAAATTAAAAAGATTACTTGTGATCCTGCAGGTTTAAAGAAGGACTATCTGAAAAAGCTCAAGTGTACCTTCCCGCTTGACTAAAGGACACTGATAAAGCCCCGTCAAGAAGAGGCCCAAAATACTCTAAACACACATGTCTATCTGATGGCCTCTTGGCTTAGAAAATACAGTAACTTTAACATCAGCCCTTGCAAGAGGAACTGAGGGCTTAAGAAAAACAGCTGGTCAGGAATATGCCCAGCAATTAATCAGGATAAAAAAGTGGTTTGGAGGATTCCAATCAAATTTATAAATTATCGCTCCAAAATATGCTATGAGCAAAGGAAAGAATGAAGCCTTACCAAGTGTACAGGCAGTTCTAATTTCTGAGTGGCCCATGGAATACAACTTCAGAAAAAGGGGGAGAGCTTTCAAAAAAAAAGAAAAGGAATGGGCAAAAAAGAGGGAGGGTAGTCCTTAAACAAAATGAAAAGGTTAAGCGTAGCTTTCTGGCTTCTGTTTTTAAGACAGTCCTCCTTTAATGCTGCAATTAAGTACCACTGCAGAGTGAGGAAAGAGCCTGGGCAGCCATTAGCTGGAGAAAGGCAGAGAAAGTGCCATCATTTGAAGAAACAATCGCCTGTTTGAACCGCAGGCAAAATGGAAGCCACAGGCACTTTAAAGACTTCAGACCATGACAGAATGTTGTCCGTACTATTTCTACCCATTCATACGCGGTGAGGCTATTTAGATCCCATATAGATTCCTGAAATGAACCCTGGTCATTGTAAAAATAAGCAAAACCCCTAAACAATGATCATAAATTCATGAATAGCTGAAAATAGAGACTTTTAAAGGATTTTTTTTTAAAGTATGTAAGTAATCTTTGAAGATATGGAGATCTAGTTCTAATTGTCACATTGTAAAAATCTATTACAAAGTAAGATGACACCAGACAATGACCTTTCCAGAAAGAAAACCCCTGCTTAAAGCTCCCAAAAAACCTCTAATGCCATAGTCCAAAGTCTAGCAGTGCAGAACACTGGATTTTCCACTTAAAAGTATTCTTCCAAACAACAAGCTGACAATTGAAATATATCAGTCACTTAGGAAAAGCCACTGGGTATCCCAAACACTGGGTATACCAAGAATAAAAGATACAGAAAAGATACAGAACACACTGCTTTAGCTTTCCAGAGAAATGTTTCTAATACTCTCAGAAGCTTTAACACATAGAGTACAACACCACAATCTCGATCTTTCTTATCCTTAAACTCCTAGAGGAAACAGTCCATGCCGTGTCCATTTGCCTGTTTTGGGACTCAAGTCAGGCATCAAGGTTTAAGGTGCATTTGCCTTGTGATATTGGTTTTGCCTTTACTCCAGAACCCCCCAAAGATTATCTACTTTAATATGATTAGTAAAACCTCAACTTCTTAGTGAAAATGAAAATAAATTTTAAGCAAAGACTCTTAGACCCAGGTGAATGAAAATGCTACGGTTTTATCAGGTTCAACATCAAGTCACTCCTGCCACACAAGACCATCAGCAAAACAACAAAGAGAAGAGAAGTCCCTCAGGGCAACTTTTCAAATAGCTCCTGGGAATCGCCTTTTCCTACAAAGATACTTTGGGTTGTTTGGCTTTGCAGTTATGTTTTGTTTTCAAAACAATTCTTCAGATAAAATATTTCTGGAAAAAAAAATTAAAGCTTAATTTTTATTAGTATACATAAAATGCCTTTATTGACCAAATTGTGCAGAATGTGGTTCTTCTAGAATGCTGGGGGGGGGGGGGAACCTTGAAAAGGAGTCTTCAGTAAACAAAATATTTCTTTAACCTCTTCCTTAGAAATACAGAAATGAGAGTCAGACTGAGATCTGAGGAGTACTTTCAATTTTTTTTTCAGCGAAACTTCTTAAAACCAGAAAAGAACAAACACAGATACCTGAACACACAGTGCAAACTTTAATTTATAACTCAACTGCCTACTCATGCTAGGTAACCCAAGGCTCTTCTGACCTAAGTCAGGTCAGGGACCTTTGACCTGACCTGCTGCTGCCTACTTCCCTCTCTTCCTGAACAGGTGCTATGGCACAAAATGAAGTCTGAACAGTGACACCAATTATTGGCAAGGAAGAGACAGAGGGAACAAGGCCGCTATACCGCTTACTATCCCTTGCATAACCAGACCTCTAAGTTACACCCTAAAACTTACCAGAACATGATTTTCACAAACTGAGAGCATACCTATATTCCATTGTTCAGAAATACTCCTATTCCTTTCCAGTTTAATACACCCCTAAAGAATCAGATAATGCAGAAGCATAATTGTAAAGGGACTCTTTTTTTTTTTTAAGTTCTCATGAGTGTTCTGCCAAGAACCTCAGAAACGGTTTCCTTGCTATGTTTCTTATGCTATTAAGGCCATGGAAACATGGGAAGCTATGGGCAGGTAACTGGCAGGTCAGATTCCAGGCAATGAGTCTGAGAAGCATGTGAAAATCAAGCAGGCAGTAACCATTCTAAAAACACGCCTTTTCTCCACAAATGCTCCTGGATGGTTCTGCGTAGCTGGTCAACTGACTAGAGACCAAATAGCTTTTCCACAAAAACTTCTGCTTACTGACAAGTGGAAACCAGGTCTGCCTGCAGTGAAAAATATGGTGCAAATCCCATCCTTTCAATATGGCACATAAAGTTCCATTTTACTTATTGCTACTTAAAAAAGTCACAATTGGCCTGAGTTTCTTGAAATGTTCTTCAGCTGGCCAATTTTATAATACTAAGAAAATATAAATGCACTTGCTACTGGCAAAGAAATGGTGGTTATAAACTTCAGAAATATATCAAGGTAACAGCAGCTGCTACCCCACAATATTTTATGGCATCTCAAGTTATAAACAATTATGGTATATTTTATGCCCTTGGAAAAATTCTCTTGGAGATTAACACAGAATTAGAGGCATTACACTTGCTATTCTGTTAGGACCCAGCTTTTAAATGCACCTTAGCATTCTATTAAACATACTCATTTTAACAACCACAAATAACTTTACCTCTACATACAATCTTGGCCAGTAAGCCAGGCCTAAGGGCACTTACAAGCACAGCTTGCTGCACTTCAACTTGTGACACAAGGGAAAGATGCTCTCTGCATCATGTGCATTCAGCAGACAAGACAACAGTTTAAAAAAAACTTTTTTTTTTTTTGCACTTACATCTTTCTGGTTGGAGTGGAAAAACCTGAGTGCGAAGTTACAGGATTGGGATGCAGCAGCATACTGACCTAGGGATTCGGCGTATCGAGTCAAAAGATAACTAGGTAGGAAGGAAAAAAAAACAACAACACATGCTATAATTACCCACCCATGGTATAAAATACTACACTTTAAATTACTATGGTAGAGAAATAGCTAGGCATACAGAAAAATCTAAACATCTTGCCATAAAATGATCTAGACACAGAATCAATTTTTTTTTAAAAAGCAAAGTTAATTCAGTTTTATGAGAAACCTAAACCTAAAGTTGTATCATGCTTTCTTACATTTAGATAATTAATGGAATACCTATGACAAAAACAGAACGCTGTCTTCCTAAACAGCTCCACAACTGATAGACAATACCCTTGACTCATCACAAAGAAAATTCAAAATACAAATATAAAGATCTCTGAGGTGAACAAACAGAAGTACACTGTCAACCTCAAGTGCAAGAAAACGAAGATGTCAAAACAACATGTGCTAAGAAAAAGGATGCAAAGAAATACAGCTATTGGTTGTCTCTGGGGAAAATTGTATCATCTCTAAATTGTGCAGATTTTTAAATTGCCACAAAACACTGAGTGATATAAAACACTTTCTGCTTTGCAAAGGGTCATACTAAGTGATTATTTAATCAAAAAGCTAAATACCAGGAACACCTTCACTGCTGAAATTTAAAAGCTAGAGTTCCATGTGTAAGGGCCCACCCTGGCATGCCTGGGGCTCATCATTCAGAGTACATACTACCAACCCAATAGTATCATGCTGGATATGCTTAGCATCAAGGCTGGAGTACAGATCCACCACTGGTTCAAATGCCCCAAGCATACAGTAGATTCGAACAAGCAGCAATTTGAATTGAGCATTGGATGGGCTGTGTGTCAATCCCTCTTCCAACAAAGTCAGGGCCTGCCAAACAGCAGTCTCGTCACCTAGAACCAAAATATAATACCATTATCCACAGATCTTAAGAGCAAATGGAGGTTTCTCAAAAACAAAAACTGACATCATCACCTCTCCTCACTATTGTAAGAATGAGTTCCGAAGTCAGAGAATAAATTTTTGATAACCAGCTCTGAGCAAAATAGGGACTTTTCCTGAATAGACAAGTTTAACAGTTAACTATGTTCTTAAACATGCATCTGCAAAAATAAGGGAAACATAAACTGCCAAGTCTTAGAAAGGGAAGTTATGGAACCTCACAGAATCCTGAGAAGAGCGTCTGAAGTAGAATTGACGCTCACCAATCCTCCCAACACAGAATTTTCTCTAGAAAACCCCAAATAGATACTCTAACATTATTTTTGTTGAGATATAACTCCACTAATAGTAATTCAAATAAGATATGTGAAAAAAACTTGCTCATTAAAAAGCAAACTAAGGGGGCCTCCCTGGTGGCACAAGGGGTTAAGCATCCCACTATGAAGCAATCCAAAGCCTCTGCAGCACGAGTTCAATCCTCAGCCAGCCAGGGAGCAACCCACATGGCAAAGCAGATCTCTCCTGTCTTGCCCGCTATATTTCAGTTAGTCTGCCTGTTCTGTTCCCCACTCTGTCTCTGGTGAATCCTCTCACCCCCCACATTTCTGTCCTATGCCCAGCTCTTGTATGCATAAATAAATAAAATAAACCTTAAAAAAAAAAAAAAAAAAAGCGGGGCCTCCCTGGTGGCGCAGCGGTTGAGCGCTGGGTTGCGAGGCTGCCCGCAGCCTCTGCAGTGCCGGTTCGATCCCCGGCTGCTCCCCGGCCACCGGAGGAGGGTCCCACATGGCGCACAGACCTCTCCTGCCGCCCGCTGCTCCCCTCAGCGGTGTGTTTCGTCAGTCTGCCTGCTCTGTTCCCTGCTCTGGCTCTGGTGAGTTCTCTCGCCCTCCCGTGCTTCTGACTGTACCCAGAGCTTATATAAATAAATAAATAAACAAACAAACAAACAAACAAATCTTTAAAAAAAAAAAAGCAAACTAAAACAATATACCCTTTTTTCAGCCTAATATAATTTTAAAAGTTACATACATCAATAGTTTATTTTTTAAATCCCAAGATTTATTTTATTTATTTATGCATACAAGAACTGGGGTATAGGCCAGAGGTATGAGGGGTGAGAGGATTCACCAGAGATAGAGAGGAGAGCAGAAAAGGTGGATCTACTGAAATACACTGTTGAGGGGATCAGTAGGCAAGACAGGAGAGGTCTGCTGCACCATGTAGGTCAGCTCCCTGGCCGAGGATCAAATTCATGCTGCAGTGGCTACAAATAATTTGATAGTGCTGAGAATTAATATCTTGTGCCACCAGGGAGGCCCTCAATATAACTTTTCTTTTATTAATCTAGTGAAAATAATAGGAAATGCAGATAAAGTTTTATATAAAAATAGCCACTATACTAATAATGTAGGATAATTAAGTAGATATTGTAAAACCCACATAGGAAAACATCATACAGCCATTTGACATTAATGGAGAGTTTTTAAAAACAAGAGAAAATACTTATGCAATAATGTTCAATAAAACAGCGAATTCAAATTAGCACAAAGAGTTAATCTCAAGATATATACAGAGAAAATGGAAAATATAGATAAAAATGCTAAAAGTGCCTTTTGGAAGTCAGAAATGTGAGATTTAAATTAAACTGTTTTATAGAACTTTTATATGCTACTTTTACAGTCAGAAAAAAAAAAACAGCTAAAAGTCCAATGCACTCAGTTTTTAAAATTATATTCCATGCAAAAACCGTATTTGAAGGGATAGCTGCACTCTTATGTTCACTACGGCGCTACCTACAATAGCCAAGTACAGAAACAACCTAAATGCCATTGACACATGAGTGGATTAAGATGTGGGATATATACACAATGGAATACTACACAGGTACTTTAAAAAAAAGACGAGGGCCTCCCCAGTGGTGCAGCGGGTTGAGCGCCACGCTGTGAAGCTGTCTGCAGTCTTTGTAGCGCGGTTCAATTCCCAGCCAGCCAGGGAGAAACCCACATGGCGCAACAGACTTCTCCTGCCTTGCCCACTGCTCCCCTCATCAGTGTCTTTGGTTCGTCTGCCTGTTCTGCTCCCCACTCTGTCTCTGGTGAATTCTCTCACCCTCCTGTGCCTCTGAGCTGTACCCCTATACCCCCGTTCTTATATAAATACATAAATCTTTAAAAAAAAAAAAAGATCAAATTTTGCCATTTACAACATGGGTGGAAATAGAGGAGATTATATTAAGTGAAATACTGGATAGTTTCACTCATACATGAAACATAAAGAAAAAAAAAATAAAGAAACAGAAAAAAAGAAACCAAAATAAACCCTAGAAATCTGACTGTAGAACTGAGGCTACCAGAGGGAAAGGATGAAGGACAGGAAGCAAAGGGGACAGGGAGTCCAATGGACTAGGGTGGGAAGCCTGTGGGTGCTCTGGTTGTCAGTGTAATGTGATAATGCCCATCTGTGGTAACACATCTGAAGAGGTGTGAACCTGCACCTATAACTCATGTACTCATGTCCAGAGTTGTAAACCAATGTTACCTCAATAAAAAATGTAATCTGAAAAACAGAAAATAAAGAGCATATTCTGCATGCTTTCTAACCTAAAAAACAAGATAAAACCAAAAAGTGGGGCTGCAGAAAAATATCCATAATCAATCCAATGAAAAACTTACAATAATACTTATCATGAAGAACTAGAAAACTAAAATCCAGTACAAGGAAGGAAATAATAAAAACTAAAGCAGGAATAAATGAAATAAAAATCAAAAAGACAGTTCAAAAAACTAATGAAATCAAAACCTGGTTCTTTGAAAAAGTAAAACGGACAAATCTCTAGATAAATTCACCAAGAAAAAAGGAGAAAACTCAAGGAAGCAGAAACAAAAAAGAAGTTACAAAAGACATCTCAAATTCAGAGTATCATAAAGATTACTATTATTCATTTACTATTATTCATTTTAGTAAAATGAATAATTTAGAAAAGATGGACAAATTCTTAGAAATATACAACCATCTAAGGCTGAATTAGTAAGAAATAGAAAACCTAAAAGAACAATGGCAAGCAAGGAAATTGTAACAGTAATCAAGTCTCCCAAAAAATAAAAGTCCAGGACCAGAAATTTCACTCAAGAGTTCTACCACGCCTTCAAAGGCAAACTAGTATCTATTCTCAAATGAGAAAGAGGAGGTAATACATTCAAACACCTTTTAGGAGGTCAACATTAAAAACCAGAAAAAGGACCTCCCTGGTGGCACAGCAGTTGAGCGCTGGGCTGCGAAGCTGCCCACAGCCTCTGCAGTGCCGGTTCAATCCCCGGCCACTGGTGAGGGTCCCACATGGCGCGTAGACCTCTCCTGCTGTGCCCGCTGCTCCCCTCAGCAGTGTACTTCGTCAGTCTGCCTGTTGTGTTCCCCTCTCTGTCTCTGGTAAATCCTCTCACCCTTCCACACATCTGGACTGTACCCTGGCTCTTGTATAAATAGATAAAATTAATTAATTAATTAATTAAACTGTCCTAAACAGAGTGACGTTTATGTTCAGGATAACAGGGCACTTCTGAATGATGATAAACATGAGGTTGATAAACACGAGGTTGATATGAAAATGAATGCTCTGTGAAATGATCCATGAGGGCAGGGGTTGTGTCTCTCATGCAATAGTCTCCCCTGTCCTTTGTTTCTCCTGTAATTTAGCCTCCTGAGTAATACACAAGTTATTTTTCCCCAAAAACTGCTAATAAGAAAATTTCAGGTGAAACCTGAAGAAAAGGCAATCTCAATACCACTTACTAAATCATCCTTTTCCTGCTCAATGATTCACAGTGATTCCTTTACTACATTTCATGTTTTTGTCATGGTGAGTTAATCAGAACTGTATTCCAAAGAGCATATTTTCCTGTATAACATTTTTAAGTGAATACAAGGAACTATCTTGTTTAATGAACCTATATATCTATTTCAGAATCATTTTCTCTGCATTTTAATTATGTTGTAATAGGTTATTTACAGTCATTACCCACATAGATCAGATATATACTGATTTAAGATTATCATCATTACAAGGGGGATAACTGGAGACTTTTCCAGAAGCATCCTGGGGAAAGAAAAACTTAATGCATAAATCGAATTCTTAAATTATATAATTTGAATTTATATCAATAATTAGTAAAAGCAAAGGTAAAGTTCAACTGAAATCACTGCTCCTTACCTGTTTCTCTCCATATATCAATAAGCACATGGACAGCAAGAAGACAGTAATAGTCTGAAAACTGCAATTCCGTTTTCAAACAGGACTTCCCTATGGGGAAAAAAAAGTCTCTATTTTAACAATTATTCAAAGGAGCTTTTTAAAGGAGGAAAAATGACAGAAGGGAAATGAGGGAAAGAAAATAATGGGAGTAAATACCAGAAGAAAAAACATAAGCCATGAAGAAAAAACAAGCCAAGAACAGAGGTCCCCAAAAGAGGGCAGGAAGATTTGGTAGGCTACAGGCAAAGAAAAAACTGAAGACAAGGGCCTTACATTAACTGAAGAAATAATATTATGCTCTTTATTTCACCTGATTTTTTTAGAATACAGTTAGAGAAATACTGACAAAATTTAGTTAGATAATTTATATTTTAGCACATGTATGTATCTAGCAACCCGAAGATATCTACTTAAAAATTAAATATTTCTCTCACAGTTTATAATATTTCTTTAGTTCATTTACAAAGTCTGTATTTTAAAAGTAATGTGACAAAAAAAAAAAAAAAGTAATGTGACAGCTACCATAAACTAAGTAATTCGTGAGCCCCAGTGTGATAAAGGGTTCGCTCACCAGATTAGGAAGGACACAGACAACTGGAAGACAACTGTAATTTTTTCACCGCCAAGCTTAAGAAAGGCTGTCCATTTCATCACTTGGATAGTCTTCCCATTTGACAAAGTATTTTCCTTGTCAAATTCATGAAAACAAGATACAGTAATAAAAACCTATGGATACTCACCAAATTCCAGCCCATGTTGGTACCTTAACATCAATTCTCTGACCACGGTCAATTTCTGATTTTTATCCATCATGTGGTACAAGCCCAGTAACCTCGTCAGCTGCACCACACACAAATGCTGCTGCAGAGCTCTGATGTCAGCAGGCAATGCCAGCTTATCCTCTGTTGGTGTCGACAAAGGAACAACTCCAAGTAACTGGTTAATAAACTGCAGGGTGAAAAAAGAGGAGCATAATTCTCAAAACAAAGCTAGTCTTTAGTAGGTGGGCCATAACTACCAAATACTGAAGTGGTCTAGCCAAAGACATCAAGAAAAAGTACAAATTAAAACCCCTCTAGTATCCCATTTTCTATCTACCAAAATCATTAAAACAAAATAATCCCTAACAGCACCCAAACCTGGTGAGACTAGCACACTCATTCATTGTTGGTCAAAAGCATTTCATCAATATCATGTGCTATACTCACTAAAAGGATTTTTTTCATTGTAAAATGTGCCTTGTAAATCCTATTAACATAATGTATAATGTAACAATGAAAAAGTTAATTAGGAAGACTGTAGAAAAGAACAGTCTACTAAAAAAACAAAACACCCTACAATTAGACTGATATACTAATAAAATCCATGAGTTCTTAAAAGAAATGTACATGGAAAGGGCTGATTATGTTGTGTCAGTGGCCTTAAACTGCTTTTCACTAAAGTTTTCATTTGTAAATTAACATGCAGTTCTAAGAAATAATACAGAGAGGTCCCACTCACACTCCACCCAGTTGCTCCCACGAGTAACATCTTGCTTTAAAATATTTTTTATCCTTTAAATTTGGTAAGAATTTTTAAAAACACCAGTTCCAATTACACATTTGTAGGCTTTCACTCCAAAATGCTATGAAGATGACAATAAAGAACAAAAAAGGGGTCAATCCACAAGAATCAGGAACATGTGAAGAGATGACAGCAAACAAAAAACATCAACAAGATTCCAGAAGCTAAAAGGCAGGGCAGTGGTAAGCAACAACCAATGCACAGACCAAGAAAGCTGAAGTACAGCAGCATGAAGTGGGGAGGACACCAATAAAGCAATACACCCATCGCAGTCCCAGAACCTTAGAAGACTTAGAAATTAAAGGCAACAGGTATCTCTGAAAGTTAAAGACTGGGAGAAAATACATGAAACCACTTATCTGACAAAGAACTTGAATCTAGAATAATTATCAAAACTCAACAATAAAAAGCAAAAACAAGTCAACTAGAGCAAAAGACAGACATTTCACTGAGAATATACAGATGGCAAATGAGACAGGAAAAGACCATGAAACTTAGAGAAATACACACTAAAACCATAAAGAAAGATCACTACACAGCTATCAGAATGGGTACAATTAAAAAAAAGCAGATAGTGACAACACTAAAGGCGGAGAACTGGGTGAGTGGCACACTGCTAACAGAATTTAATATGGTTCAAACAATAATGGATTTGGCAATGATGGTAGGAATTTTGGAGGTAGAAACTACAATGATTTTTGGCAATTACAACAATCAATCTTCCTCCATGAAAGAAAGAAACTTTGAAGGTGGAGCTCTGGCCCCCATGGTGGTGCCAATACTTGCCAAACCACAAAACCAAGGTAGCTATGGAGGCTCCAGCAGCAGAAGCAGCTGTGGCAGTGGCAGAAGGTTTTAACTAACTGCCAGGAAACAAAGTTTAGTGTGAGAGGAGAGCCAGAAGTGATGGAGGAGCTACAAGTTACAAAAGATTTGGAACTCAGCCAAGCACAGAGGTGGCAGGGCCCTGCCCTTCCCCAGAAGACCTGTCTCAGACAAGTCGAGTGTATGGGCACAAAACTAGAGGACTGCATTGGTGACTAACTGTGTAACAGGTTATTCTAGGTTCTGTTCTGTGAAAAGAGTAAAGCATTCTAACAAAGGGTTTTAATATAATTTTGTTTTGCACCCATGAAGTTGATTGCTAAATCTAATAGTCTGATCCTGACATTGAATAAATATGCCTTTTAAAAATAAAAATATGCCTTTTAAAATGGTGCAGCCTCTATGCAAGAATGTGGCCTTTTCTTTAAGACACTAAAGGTGCAAGGGGAGTGGACCCAATGCTTAGGGTAAAGGAATAAGGGTACTTTGATGGTTGGGGTGGTACGGTAACATACATCTGATGAGGTACAAACCTATTCCCTAAATCATATACACTATTGTAAACCAATGTTACCTCAATAAAGAAAAAAAAAACCTGGGCCTCCCTGGTGGCGCAAGGAGTTAAGCACCACACTATGAAGCAATCCGCAGCCTCTGCAGCATAAGTTCGATCCCCTGCCGCCAAGGAGCAACCCACATGGCGCAACAGACCTCTCCCGACACGCCCGCTGCTCCCTTCAGCAGTGTATTTCAGTCAGTCTGACTGTTCTGTTCCCCACTCTGTCTCTGGTGAATCCTCTCACCCCCTGCATCCCTGGCCTATACCCCAGCTTTGTATGCAAAAATTTAAAAAAATAATTAAAAAAACACCTAAACATGCATCAGCAACTGCACTAATGGACATTTTTCTCAGAGAAATGAACACTTTTGTTCACACACAAATAACAACAACAAAAAATTACACAAATGCTCACAGCAGTTCTATTTGAAACAGTCAAAAAGGGAAGACACCTGGATGTCCTTCCCCAGGCTGAAGAAACAGTGGTACATCCTGACCACAGAACATTATTCAGCAATAAAAAAGGAATGAACTACTGATACACATAAAACTCTAAGCATCAATTATGCCCAATGACAAAAACAAATCTCAAAAGGTAACACGATTCCATTATATAACATTCTTAAAATGACAAAATTATAGAAATAGGAAACATTATTAGTTGCGAGGAAATACGGCTTTGGAAAGAGGGAGCGCAGGGAGGTAGCTGTGGGTTAAAAAGAATAGCACGTGGAATCCCGGTGTTTTATCTTGACATGGTGGTCGTATCTACAGGCATTATATACTGAGTAAATACACACACAACACACCTATATGCACAAAATAAATGCACGTAAAACTGTTGAAATCTGAATAAAGTCAGTGGATTATATCAATGTCAATTACCTAATTATACTGTAGTTATATAAGATGTTACCATTGGGACAAAAGGTATGAAGGATATAAGAATCTATTATTTCTCTTGCAAATGCATGTAAACCTCTAAGTAGCTGAACAAAAGAAGAGAAGAGAAGCCAATTATATAGCAGGGGCTTATTCTCACTCTGGCTGAACATGAAATCATGCCTTTGATCAGAGAGCACCCAGAGCACTCGTGTGATCGAGCAGTACTTGATAGCCAGTGCTCAGCCCCCTCACACCTTTTAGAAAGGTAACCCAAACACTTAACCTAGTAACAATAAACACAGATACCAACAGACTTCTAACTGTACTTACTTTTGTACACTGTGTAGCAGGCAAGAGGTCAACAAATACCTTGAGATCTGTAAAACAGCAAGGCTTATCCCCAAACTTTTTAAAATACTGGAACATTAATTCTTCTGGATCACCTTAAAAGAGAAAACAAAATTCACTAAATTATTCATGGGAAGAAGCAATTTTTAATTTAAGGAAAAAGTCTGATGTGAAAAACATTTACTTCAAATACATTAAAATTTTCCTTCAATGTCTGCATGAAAATGACAAACAGGGCCTCCCCTAGTGGCACAGCGGTTGAGCGCTGGGCTGCAAGCCTGCCCGCAGCCTCTGCAGCGCCGGTTCGTTCCCTGGCCGCCAGTAAGGGTCCCACACAAAAAAAAAAAAATAAAATAGAATAGTTACCTCACTTCTTCCAAAAAAAAAAAAAAAAAAGACAAACAGGGCTGGAAAATGACTTGCTTATTTAAAAATAAACAAATATTTTAAAAAGGAGCTGAATTTTACAAATTCAGCTTACCAGTTATTACTTAGGAACTGTGAAGCTATTCATTCAATTAAAGTTTAAGTAGTTAAAAAGCTTTCATTAATGTTTAAATAAAGAAGTAAGGTTATATGCAAATATTAAGCAAACATGCTTCTCTCCACAACAGCTGACCACTTCATAAATATTAAACTTTAACTAAATGAAATGTAATGTCTGTTAGCAGGTACACCAACAGAGGAGAACGGGAAGAGCCTCAGGCCAAGAACTTCAACAAGGACACTCACTGTGGAAAAGTTAAACCTGGATATGCAGAACGTTACCAGTTCATTTTTTTTTCCTCAAGTTAAAAACAACAAAATAATAATTAAAAAAGCTCTCAAATTGAACTAGATTTAAGAAGGACAGTCTGTAAGACTGAAGGTCTCAGCTCCTGCTCATGTTTCTGATAATAGAGGTCTATGGCTTTAAATAGATTCTGCAAGGACTTGGTGATTCAAGAGTTAACACTCACTGACCTAACTTACAAAAGGAAAGAAAATTTGTAGAGACTAGACAAATTCACAAATTTCTAAGATTCGAGCTAGTGAGAAGGAAAAAAAGATAAGAATAGATATACCAAATGTCAAAGTAGATCCAAATACTTTTATATCCAGCTTTACAAAGAAAGCAATATTTAAGACTATTTTAACATTTTCCTGAAGGTCACATGAAAATGCTCACATGTGAATCTGGTACTAACACTGAGGTTACTGAGGCAGACCCAAAGAAAGAAATCAACATGGCATTCAAAATTGATTACAAATAAACTACAAAGAGGATGATAAAGTTCATTTTCAAATGAGTTTGAAAGAACATTAAGTAAATGATTAAAATGATCAGAGATATTCTAGGACAGGTTTTAGGTATATCATATAGCGGGAAAACTGGTCCCTAAAAAAATTCTCTTAATCAACTTTCAGTGAGAAACAAACTTCCATAATGATGGGGGTGAGAGATTTCTTTAGCACTTTTTATCTTAAAACAATGAAGCTGAGAAATTAAGGAAGTTTATTATGTTAAAGTTAACAAAATGTAGAGTAAAATTAAAAATACAAGCTAATGCTTAGTTTGTGCAAAGAATTGCTGCTCTGAAGGGTGAGGGGCCATTTTTCCATAAAAGTGTGAACTGGCACAAGAAGACACTCTTCATTTCTTGGGTAGTAAATGCTAAAAAACTAATTTCAAAAGCATCTGAGTTTCATCAAATTTCTTATAGGCCTCAGTACTTTGCTATTCAAATCATTCTTTTCTCTCATCATTATTTGTAATTTTCTCTTCAGTTACTAATTGCTTTGATTCTGCCAGATATCCTTTTCATAAATGTTAAAAAAAATCCTGAAACTTTTGCAAAACTAGTTGTTTTTAGCATTATTGTCAAGTCAGCAAGAGAATGCCTAACAAAGACCTTGATAGATAGGCAGAGATGCTGAAGTTAAACCAGGCTGAACATGTGACTGAAGGTTACTTTTATATGATCCATTTATTAGTAAATATTTTTAGGTTATGAAGACATTTGCTTCCAAACATGACTTTGTCATTGTAGGCCTCAGATGAAGAATACTATGCTTGGGTATGGAAGGCATTCCTGTTCCTTGATCAGTATTCCCAGATATAATTATAGCTTCTTACCCAGTTTGTATTCATCATTAAAACCTTGACAGCGTAAACGCCTAATCAGCTCCAGTTTAGCTAGATGTGGTCCTCGGAGATGGCGAGAACTTTTAGATTCTTCCGTTATTCGATCTTCTATAAACTTCACAGCTTCTTCTGCAGAATAATGCACTTCTCCTTCCAAAGAGCTGGATATAAACACATATGTTATGTTTCAATTATCCATTCAAAATCAGAGTCAAGTCAAACTGATTTCAAAAAACTAAAACCAGGTGCCTCCCTGGTGGAACAAAGGGTTAAGTCTCAGCACTATGAAGCTATCCAAAGCCACTGCAGCATGAGTTCGATCCCCGGCCAGGGAGCTGACCCACATGATGTAGCAGGTCTCTCCTATCTCACCTGCTGCTCCCTTTAGCAGTGTATTTCAGTAGATCCACCTGCTCTGCTCCCCACTCTGTCTCTGGTGAATCCTCTCACCCCCAACCCCTGCACCTCTGGCCTGCACCTCAGCTCTTGTATGCATATATAAATAAATTTTAAAAAACAAACTGAAACTGAAGAAAAAACACTTCAATAATTATAAAATATAAATGGGACTAAAACGGAGCTACAAATAAATTCTGACAGATAACATGACATGATTACTCCCAATTTTGTTATTTGATTATTACAGAGCAATGAACTCTTTCTTTAAAAAGTAATGAATAATCCTGTATATATAAAATGTTGCATAATAATACAAGCAGACTTTATTGCTTGTATTAAATTTAATGATCTAAGTATTATAAAGTAACCACCAGTTCATAATTGGTAACCTAAACCCTATTTTTGTATTCACTTTTTATTTTTTTTATTTTTTAAAGATTTATTTATTTATTTATTTATACGAGCACTGGGTACAGTCAGAAGCACAGGAGGGTGAGAGAATTCACCAGAGCCAGAACAGGGAGCGGAACAGGCAGACTGATAAAGTACACTGCTGAGGGGAGCAGTGGACGCGGCAGGAGAGGTCTGCACGCCATGTGGGACCCTCGCCCGGTGGCCGGGGATTGAACCGGCGCTGCAGAGGCTGTGGGCAGCTTCGTAGCCCAGCGCTCAACTGCTGCGCCACCGGGGAGGCCATGTGTATTCACTTTTTTTTTTTTTTTAATCTTTTTATTTTTTTTTTTTTATAGAGGCATGTTTTATTTATTTATTTTGTTTGTTTGTTTGTTTTGTTTATACATGCACTGGGTACAGTCAGAAGCGCGGGAGGGTGAGAGAATTCACCACAGCCAGAGCGGGGAGCAGAGCAGGCAGAAGGACCGAAGTACACTGCTGAGGGGAGCAGCGGGCGGCAGGAGAGGTCTGCGCGCCATGTGGGATCCTCCGCCGGTGGCCGGGGAGCAGCCGGGGATCGAACCGGCGCCGCAGAGGCCGCGGGCAGCTTCGCAACCCAGCGCTCAACCACTGCGCCACCGGGGAGGCCCTGTGTATTCACTTTTTAAAAAGATTTCAGAAAGGAAAAAAACTCTGTTTATGTTTGTTACAGTATGTGTGTGACAGCCAGTATAAGAAAAGGAAATCAATGCAAGGGTCCATTAAACAGGTGCCAGGTTAAATGAATGACAGTACATTTCTAAAATGGAGTGCTTAAGTCACTCAAAAGAATGTAATAGATCTATATATACTATATATGAAAAGACACCCAAGAATCTTTTTTAAAACTTCTAATTCTCTGGATTTTTTTTATTGCTTTTTTTTTTTTGAGGTACACTGCTTTCCAACACTGTATATGATTCAGGGGTATCAGTTCCTAACTCTTAAATGTATGTTACCATCATCCTACCACCAAGGAACCCATAGTGCTACCCACCACAGCCCACTGGACTCCTCCTCCCCAAATACTAAGTTGCAAATCATGTTTATGTTAAACTTTTGCATTAAATAATAGGAGTGATTATGTTAGACATCCGCAAAAATAAATCCGAAAGGGAAGACAACACAATGTATGAAGAGTTATTCGTGGGTCAATTTTATCTCAATTTCTTGAAAAAGAAAAAACAAGTTATTTCTGGGATGAGAACAAGGGGCTAATGCTATCTACACCATTCATTTCTGCACTATTTTAAATTTTTAC
Organism: Talpa occidentalis; assembly: GCF_014898055.3. Taxonomy (NCBI): domain Eukaryota; kingdom Metazoa; phylum Chordata; class Mammalia; order Eulipotyphla; family Talpidae; genus Talpa; species Talpa occidentalis. Next base: position 84,830,438 of record NW_023601433.1, on the reverse strand, counting down.
AATGGACATGTTTATATTTTATATTTCTTAAATGAAAAAATCTTGCTTTGAAAGGATACACTACTGAAATAGAAAAAGAGATTTCAATTAGGTTTTCAATGAAATCCTTGCGCTGTGACATATCAACAGGTGCCAATATAATGTAGAAAAGATGACTTACTGTTCACCTTCAGCAGGAGGAGTCCACGCCTCTTCAATAAGTCGAAAGACAGAATCGAAATAAGTCAGATAGAACTGCCAGTCATCTGAGCTAAAATCAGATTGAATGGTACACACAAGATTATACTCAAGTTGTGACAAATCTTCCTTAGGACCCGTTAATATTCAACTTATTTTCTATATTTTAGTTATATTTTAGTCTTCCCTCAGCCCTCCCTCAGCACTTCCTCTGCAGTCCTAAAAGGACAGCATTTCAGAGGCATTTTCAAAGGAAAAAACTTTTAAGAGGCTATAGTCTTTCCTTCAATAAAATAACCAGGTCTAGAAAACTAATACTCTTAACAGAAAACTCCCCCGCATTACTATGTCCTAAAAAGGAATGGGGAGACGCTCCTTTAAACCAATACAGAATTTGGCGAACTAGTAAGACCTAATACTAGATGGCACCCTGATGGCGTAAGTAACATAATTCTAGAACTCTTCACTGAAAGATAAAGGTTCATCAAAACTTTAAAAAATAGAGCCTCTTTGGTGGCGCAGGGGTTAAAGACACAGCGCTATCAAGCTATCTCTAGCCACTGCAGGACAAGTTTGATCCCTGGCCAGGGAGCTGACCCACATGGCGCAGCAGGCCTCTCCTTTCTCACCTGCTACTCCCTCAGCAGTGTATTTCAGTAGATTTGCCTGTTCTGCTCCCCACTCTGTCTCTGATGACTCTTCTCATCTCCCTCCTCTGCTCCTCTGGCCTACACCCCAGCTCTTGTATACATAAATAAATCTTTACCCTCCCAAAAAGAGATCTGACACTATACACAGAAATTTCAAAAGACATATACAAAAAATAAAATCAACAGTGAGCCCTGAGCGCCCCACTCATGTTTCAGTCCAAAAGAAACCTCTACTCACTTTTTCAGTAAGAGGCGCCGGGAAAGAGCATTGCACTCTGGCCACCTGCTCAGCTTCTTATACATGGCCATGCACTTATTTTCCCGACTTTGAATCTCACTGGTCAACTTTTCTACAATTAAAAGTTTTAGAAATTGGTAAGCTGATTTCATTTTTGTTCAGAAAGCAGAATATAACGTCCAAACACAAGAAGGAAAATGTCAGCAGCTCTGTGTCCACCTGTCTCTATGCAGGCACCTCTTTTCCCTTTCTCTTCTTCATGATAAACCTAAGATGCAGATTTTGCCTCCAGCCTGTATCTATGCATTTGTCTCTTTCTTAATAAACCTGACCCTTTCAAAATGCAGCTATATGTCTGTGTCTATGCAGGTATCATTTCAAATCTTTTTCCTAAAAAAAATTTTTAAAGTGGGAAAAAGGGACCTCCCTGGTGGCGCAAGAGGTTAAGCACCACCCTATGAAGCAGTCTGCAGCCTCTGCGGCACAAGTTTGATCCCCAGCTGGCCAGGAGCAACCCACATGGCGCAGCAGACCTCTCCTGTCTCACCCACTGCTCCCCTCAGCAGTGTATTTCAACAGTCTGCCTGTTCTGTTCCCCACTCTGTCTCTGGTGAATCCTCACCTCCACCCCGCATCTCTGGCCTGTACCCCAGCTCTTGTATGCATAAATAAATAAATGTTTAAAAAATAAAATAAAGTAGGGCCTCCCCGGTGGCGCAGCGGTTGAGCGCTGGGTTGCGAAGCTGCCCGCAGCCTCTGCGACGCCGGTTCGATCCCCGGCTGCTCCCCGGCCACTGGAGGAGGGTCCCACATGGCGCGCAGACCTCTCCTGCCACCCGCTGCTCCCCTCAGCAGTGTACTTCGGTCCTTCTGCCTGCTCTGCTCCCCACTCTGGCTCTGGTGAATTCTCTCACCCTCCCGTGCTTCTGACCGTACCCAGTGCATGTATAAACAAAACAAACAAGCAAACAAATAAATAAATAAAAAAAATGCCTCTAGAAAAATTAAAAAATAAAATAAAGTGGGAAAAAAAGGAAAAGGTCACATTTTCTAATTTACTCTTAGAAAAAGGGCCATTATTATATAAAAAAACTACTTTCTTACTAAAAATGATTTTGATAGAGGGAAAAAAGTATATTCCAGATACTAGACTTTCATAATGATTTTTTCCCCATAAAAGACATGGCTGCATAATGTACTGAGTTGAGGATCTAGTACATGGATACACTTATAAAACCCAAAAAAATGTAGGGACTAGCACATTTAGTTCACAGACAGACTTTCCATTCATACAAATCCAAAACATCAAATAAACCTGGACTGAAATGGGATGAGTAAGGTGAGATGTTAGAAGGAAAATAAAAATTTTAAAATAAAAATAATCAAATTTTGTTCCAACAACTAGTTTTGTTCCCAAAAACTAGGTCTATATTTCTGGCTAAATTAGATATGCTCTGTCATTCAGAAAAGCTCAGCAGACCAAGGATACTAAGAATTCCACTATGAACTTACTATAGAAATCTAAATTTTAACTATCAATCCACATAAACTACAACCTTGCCGAATAAAAATTAAAAAGGCTGACTTGTATCAATGTGCAAGGAGGCTGAAGTTAGAAAGCAACACTAAAAAAAAAAAAAAAAACCTTCTACATTTTTTTTCCTGAAAACTTTATTTGGTTTTTTTCTTCTATCATTGCCATTTTACTTTTTATATAATTAATTAGTTTTATCACTGCACAGTCCAGTAAAGGATATAAGTACATATATGAAACAAAGTCTTTTTCATGACTGTTCCTACTAATCTACAGTTTAATCATTCCCAACTATAAAGGCACAATCAAAAAAACAGGTTTACTAAAGAAACCATAACTACAGTTACAGGAATTTCCTCTAAGGAAATCATCAGAGATGTTTATAAATACTTAGGAACAAAAATCTCTCATAAATCTCAAAAAACCAGAGAAATGGTCAAGACTATTTATGAAGTTCCCACAAATCAGTTTTCCAACAAAAAGGGAAGAAGTATTTTCACAACAGTGGAAAAGGGCTAACTTCTTGAACAGGTAAAGGGCTCTGTGAATCAATAAGATAATTAACCAAGTATTCTGAAATAGAAAAGGGATAAGCAGTTCAGAAAAAAAAAAAATATTTATAGCTTTTAAACAAATGAAAAAAAGAATTATATTCCCTCATACTTATATTTAAAAAAAAAGCAGCTTCTGCTTAGGAAATCAGACTGCCTTATTGTAAGATTTTTTTATTATCATATTGAGAAATATAAAAAGCTTGAAATAACATTTTAACAATAAAATGTGCCACGAAACATGCCTTCTCACATACTGATAGTAAATATACATAGCTTCTTGGAGGGTAATTTGGTTTGCAGCAAAGATATTTCTTGCAAAGAGCCTAAATATCCATCAAGGACTAAGTAAACTGTCTACATTTATACTGAAAAAGACTAAGCACATAAGAGTGTCAGGAGGAGGGACACAGCTCTCAGAAACACTGCTAAGAAACCAAAAATATCAGTATAAGTATAGGCAGAGCAAAGTTTACAAACTCAATGTCTTTAGCACAGGCAAGTAGACAAAGAATACTTGTATCTAGAGTACAAATCCAGACTAGGGAGAGGCATTAATATTGAAAAATCGTAAAAGAAAAAGTTATTTTAAAAGAAACATTGTGTAACTGAAAAAGATAACTCTCTATGGACCAAGAACAGAATGTTCTTGTTTGGTTAAAAATAAGAAAGAGGGGAAGGGGTATTGGTAGCGGGATATACAGGAAAACCTATAGGACTGAAGATCTAGGGTATAATCTTTCACATTCCTTGAACTTACTGAATTCATGAATTATTTTCAATTAAAATTTATTTTAAAATATAAATGTACAAAATACAGAAAAGTCTAGAACATAAAATAATCACAAGTGATATTTCTGTTTTTTCATCTTTGTGTTTCTGTATGAGTAAGAAATTTTCCACCATATTTTTGTTTAAAAAGGGAAGAAAAACCAACAAAACTTGTAAAATTACCTCCCAATTTTCCTCTTATGACATCCAAGGCTTCCTGGTACTTTCCCAACCGTTCCAGGATCATATAATAAAGCTCAACCTTAAAGAAAAATAAAGAAGTGCAACCACTGAAACTCTAGAGTAATAAAGACATTCATGTGCTTTTCAAAAGAACACTGAGAGTAAATCAACAGTAAAAGTCAGACAGCAGTATCTCCCCAACCTACACACAGCTCAGCCTGGAGTACTGAGCTGCAAACAGCCCAGCGTTCATTATACATCAGCTAGCGGCTTCCAAAATTTCATGTTTTTGCAAAAATTTCATGTTTATCAGCTCTTTAACTGGAAAAGGCAACAGTTTATAATACTTTAGCAACAAAACAACGCAAATGCAAATACAAAAGTAGGACATTAAAATTACTCACTTCAGCCTCAGCTTCTATCTTGTCCTCTTTCACCATTTTTTCTACCATTCTCTCAGCAAGGGGCAGAAACATAGTTTTTGAGAGGTTTTCATCCTGTGCTGATATAGACTAGAAGAGAAAATTTAATGTTGCCTTCTAATTTCTCCGTATTTGCACAATGTTACGCTATTATCATGCAGACCATTATTAACTCCAGCACATTAATCATCAATCCACTTTGTTAAATATCAGACCTAATTTGAACTTGTTAAGAAGAGACATTAGAGCGGTTTGCCTTATAAGAGAGTCCTAAAAATTCATTATCTTTTGTATTCTTAAAATAATGAATGTCGGGCCTCCCTGTAAGCGCAAGGGGTTAAGCACCGCACTATGAAGGAATCCGAAGCCTCTGCAGCACAAGTTTGATCCCCGGTCGGCCAGGGAGCAATCCACATGGTACAGCAGACCTCTCCTGTCTCCCCGCTGCTTCCCTCAGCAGTGGATTTCAGTAGGTCCGCCTGTTCTGCTCCCCACTCTGTCTCTGGTGAACCCTCTCACCCCCCACATCTCTGGCCTGTACCCCAGCTCTTGTGTGCATAAGTAAATAAATAAATCTTAAAAAAAAAAAAAAATACTGGGGCCTCCCCGGTGGTGCAGTGGTTGAGCACTGGGCTGCAAAGCTGCCCGCAGCCTCTGCAGCATGGGTTCGTTCCCCAGCCGCCGGCAAGGGTCCCACATGGCACGACAGACCTTTCCTGCCACGCCCACTGCTCCCCTCAGCAGTGTCTTTCGTCAATCTGCCTGTTCTGTTCCCCGCTCTGGCTCTGGTGAATTCTCTCGCCCTCCCGTGCTTCTGACTATACCCAGTGCTTGTATAAATGAATAAATAAATCTTAAAAAAAAAAAAAATACTGAATGTCTACAATATGACCTGAATTTTAAATGCCTTTTTCTAAAAATATATTAAGAAAGGGAATGCACATAGTTTGTTATATATATTGGGAACATATCATCAGGTATTTGAAAAGTATTGCATGTCTTTTTCAGATTTCAAGTACTAGAAGGGAAATGTCAATTCCTTCTATTTATACAGCTACAGTGCCCTTAAATTGATCATTAATATCAACGTATCATATCAACAACTTTAGCACTGTCAGATTCTCCTTAGAGCTCATTTACTCTGTAGAACTTTCAAAGTACCTATTATGTTTATTTCATAAATAAATTAAGGTTAAAAGATTCCTCATCACCCCTCCAAGATGGAGGTGAAGCCACTATTTGAACACAGATGTATCCAATCCCATTGTCTCCCTGTTCTGAATTCTATTATTTTAATCTCTTCTTCCCCACCCTCACATACATAGTAGCTCAGTCTGCACCTTTGCTCTGGGAAATGAACATCTCATTTCTGCAAAAGAACAAAATGAGGCCTCCCTGGTGGTGCAGCAGGTTGAGCACCGCGCTGTGAAGCTGTCCACAGCCTCGGCAGTGCGGGTTCGATCCCGGCCGGTCGTCAAGAATCCCATATGGTACAGCAGACCTCTCCTGTCTCACCTGCTGCTACCCTCAGCAGTGTGTTTCGTCAGTCTGCCTGTTCTGTTCCCCATTCTGTCTCTGGTGAATCCTCTCACCCTCCCGCGCCTCTGGCCTGTACCCCAGCTCTTGCATAAAAATAAATAAATCTTTAAAAAAAAAAAAAAAAGAACAAAATGAGTGAGGCTCATAAAGCAGACATGCTAATACAGAGCCATGCAGTTCATGACCTGTTCATTAAATAACAAGATTGTCTTAAAGACAGATCTCAGGTCAATATCAAATATTTTGAGACTCAAAATTGATAAAATACTCCAGCAATGGTTCTAAGATGCAGGGGAAATAGTCTGTGCGGCACACAAAAATGATACACCAAGTCTTAAGGAATAAAGGAATACCGAAACTCCCCATGAAATCAATGACAATATGTAGAGCCCTCATATGCTACAACAGTTACTCACAGTGTTCAGAAGATACATGAAGGACAATAGTTGTATACAAATATAAGAACAAACCTCATTACCATCCTGAATGCCATACTCACCTGCATAATTAAGCTCATCACAGACCAAAAGTAGTAAGGGTTTTTGGGGACAATCTTATATAGAGCCATGCCAGCCTGAAAGAGAGCCATAAATTTTTAATTTAGAAAATATACAGAAAGCACTTAATGATCTAGAGTATGTGGCAAGTTTTCTAGAAGAAAAGCAACACATTTACATATTCCAGTATATGCCCAGTGACTTGGACATTCATTACCGGAAAGCAATAGAGGCAATCGTGACAACATACTTTATAATACTGGGAATAATATTTCATGTTTTGAACCAGATTTCTGAAATTAAAGCCTATTATTTCTAGAAAATACTACAATGCACTATAGTTCTGGTAGACTACCAACCAAACACAAAATTTGGCTTATGAATGTACATCAATAAACTTTACTGAAGACATCATACTAACAAGTTATAATAAAAATAAAGAAATCAGGACAATATATTAAAACTTCAAAATCAGAAAAGATTACTATTAAATAGTTCAAAAATTAATTTTTAGTTTAGGGAAGAATGGTATTTGGAGATACCACTATTCAGTGTGATAAGTATAACATACAAATACTAAAAAGCAGGGACATGACAAGAAAGAGCGGAGTACATCTATGTATTTATCTCAGGTAAATGGGCAAGTGAGTTAATCAACTCTAAATAGGGGCAAAATGAACAAAATGTTAAAGAAATAATGACAAAAACAAAAAAAATAATAATAAACATATTAAAGAAAGAAAAGTCCAGGAACACAATTTGATATAAACACATAGGACATTTGGCTAAAACAAAACGGCCTCCCTGGTGGCGCTGTGGTTGAGCGCTGGGTTGCGAAGCTGCCCGCAGCCTCTGCCACGCTGGTTCGATCCCCAGACCTCTCCTGCAGCCCGCTGCTCCCCTCAGCAGTGTATTTCAGTCAGTCTGCCTGTTCTGTTCCCCACTCTGTCTCTGGTGAATCCTCTCAACCCCTGCACCTCTGGCCTGTACCCCAGTTCTTGTATGCGTAAATTAAAAAAAAGTTTTAAAAAAATAAATAAAAATGTGCTAACTAGATCCAGAAAAAAAAAAAAAAAAAGTCAGCCATTCTGGGCCTCCCCTGTTGGCGCAGCGGTTAAGCGCTGGACTGCGAAGCTGCCCACAGCCTCTGCAGCGCCAGTTCGATCCCTGGTCACCGGCAAGGGTCCCACATGATGTGCAGACCACTCTGCCGCATGCGCTGCTCCCATCAGCAGTGTATTTCGGTCCCTCTGTCTGCTCTGCTCCCTGCTCTGGTGAATTCTCTCACCCTCCCGCGCTTCTGACTATACCCAGTGCTTGTATAAATAAATAAATAAATAAATAAATAAATAAATAAATAAATAAATAAATAAATAAAGTCAGGCATTCCAAGCAATGGGGATTATTCCCCTGATAAATATATAAATCTCAGCAGGCTATACACAGTGAAATTTACAAATTAGATGTAAACTTTAAAATTAATCATTCTATAATCAGTTCATATTTTGCTCTTGGATTTCTGCCCATTTTTTTTTTTTTAAAGATTTATTTATTTATGCATACAAGAGCTGGGGCACAGGTCAGAGGTGTAGGGGGGTGAGAGGATTCACCAGAGATAGAGTAGGGAACAGAGCAGGCGGACTGACCGAAGTACGCTGCTGACAGCAGCAGCGGGTGAGTCAGGAGAGGTCTGCTGTGTCATGTGGGTTGCTCCCTGGCTGGCGGGGTATCAAAATTGTGCTGCAGAGGCTGTGGACAGCTTCATAGATCGCGTCTTAACCCTTTGTGCCATCAGGGAGGCCCTCTGCCCATTTTCTGAAGAAATAACATCAATCTGATACAGAGGAACCACTTGAAGCTGACCTATCAGAACCAAATAAAACATACCATCAGGCCACAAAAGAACATCAAATTTACCCAAATAAAACATTTAAAGAACTTAAATTTTTATTTTTATTTTTTTAAGGATTTAAAGATTTTTTTTCTTTAAGACTTATTTATTTATTTTGTATAAGCACTGGGTACAGTCATAAGCACGGGAGGGTGAGAGGATTCACCAGAGCCAGAGCAGGGAGCAGAACAGGCAGACTGATGAAACACACTGCTGAGGGGAGCAGCGGGCACGGCAGGAGAGGTCTGCGCGCCATGTGGGACCCTCGCCAGCGGCCGTGGATTGAACCGGCACTGCGGAGGCTGCGGACAGCTTCGCAGCCCAGTGCTCAACCGCTGCACCACCAGGAAAGCCCAATAGTTCATTTTTAAAACACACAAAGATACCTGATCTCCCCAGACAAATACATAGATTCAGTTCTATATACATGAGTATAGCACAGCACAGCACACCACCCACCTACGCCCACCCACCCACACACTGCAATTAAGTCACATTAAAGAGACCTTCACCAATAATAGCAAATCTTACAGCCCAGGAAGTTTGGAGATTTACCTGTTGCATCTTCTTGTATTCACCCACTCTGGCATAGGCCATGAAGAGATGAGAGTGATACTCCTCACTATTGGGAACTTTCTTCACAGCTGCCTCATAAAGTTTTGTAACTAATTCCGCTAAGATAAAGAGAAATAGGATTTTCTTTAATTATTGATATATAATTTGGACCTCAAGAGCATTTGGGGGTGGGGGGATGGGAGAATCTGGTATCTCCATCACTAAAGAAGGTACTTGCTCTGCCTCATCTGATCACTGATCACTACTCCTCCTGGTTCAGATGAAGCATAATTTGAGTAAGGCCTCCCCATCAGGTTCACAATATACAAGACCCTAACTCCAACCCCTAACACTTTGAGCTCTAACCACATCAAACTACTTGTACTTCCACTAGTCTCCATGCCTTCACCTAGTTCCCTCTGCCTAGATGCTCCTTTCTTCTCTTTCTATGCAGTGACCATCCTCTAAGACCCAGTTCAAATGTAATACTCTCTGCAAGACTTTCCCTGAACACCATCTCGGCTCCTCCACTGCAGTGTGGTCATTACTTTGCTCTGCCATCTTTAATATTTTATATACCCCTCATAGTATTTATTAATATGCAGTGCAATACACTATCTATTGCCCTAGTTCCCCTTACAGACTAACATGAAGGCAAAAAGAACATCTTTTATCTTTGACTCTGATGCAGTATTTATTATTGAGAAACGTTCAACTAATACTTGGGACAGATAAATGAATTTTCTTCAAAACACTGGAGAAGAATCTATATCCCTAAGTCAACATAATCCTTAAATAAGCAGATATAATACTTCAACCCTTAAGTTTTATTATAATAAAGAACAAAATTGAACTATAACATTTTTGGCCTACTATGCTGGCAAATTTTTATTTCTTTTTTTCCGGTTTTATTGAAGAATAATTGGCATATAACAATTGTATATTTTAATATATACAATATGATGGTTTGATCTTAAAGTCTAAGAATACCAAGTGTGTTGACAAGAATGTGAAGCAATCAGAACTCTTGCATATTACTAGTGAAGTAGTAAATTTAGAGAACAAGTTGACATTGTCTTTATCTTTAAGTTGAATATACATATACCCTCCAACCTGGCATCTCCACTCCTAGATAGAGTGTAGTCACCACTTTTGTGGAAAATGAATGAATCACTTGGATATTGGATGAAAAATGTAAGTCACAAGTCTTTCACAGCATGAACCCATCTACATTAAGTTCAAAATTAAGTAAAACTAGTAATGTGTTACTCAGAAAAACCAATGTGGTAAGATTGAAAGAAATCCAAGAGAATAAAAAATAATCAAAATAGCAAGGACTTCTTGGGAGGTGAAAGGGGAAATAAGATTGATATGAAAAACACAGGAAGCCTTCATATTGTTGATTATTTCTAAAGTTGGTGGTAGGTTCATGAATGCTCATTATCCCACATCAAGTAAAATATATTCTTTCATAATATCTTATGACTACAGTATGCATGTATTATTTTAAAATGAAATATTTAAGAAGTCAACAATGAAAACCTGGAAGACAACTGATTTACAGGTGAATGACAGACTATCTAAATATGCTTATAAATAACCTGGCAGGGGGAGGGACATAGGTAAAGTTAGCCAATGGTCAATAAATTGCTGAAGGTATGTAATGGGTAAAGTGGGTTTTATTACACTATTCTCCGTTTTTGTCTATGGCTAAGGATGATAATTCTTTCATTTAGCACATCAAAATGTCACAAATGAAACTCAAGTCGTCATTCCAGTTCCAGGGTCCTACTACATGTATCCTTTTTGTCTACAGTCTTCTCACGCCAACAGTTTAGCCACTTGCCATTCACTCAAATCATGAGTGATAGGTAAGTCAGACAGAGAACTTAATCAAAAATATCCAAAACTTAAAAGTTCAGCTTTAAAACAATGAAAAGAAAGAAACATACGTCGATGCATCTCTCTGTAAAGAATAGTCAGTGCCTGTAGCGAGTTGTCATCTGTGGGTTCAAGGGCTGCCACCTCCTGTGCCAAGGTGAAGGCCTCCTCTTGCTTTCCAGTTCTCTGTAAACCAATTGCCTTTAAGACCTGAGAGAAAGGAAAGTCAGATCAGCTTTATTTTTTTTCAATTTTTTTAAAGATTTATTTTTATTTATACAAGAACTGGGGTATAGGCCAGAGGCGTGGGAGGTGAGAGGATTCACCAGAGACAGAGTAGGGAGCAGAACAGGCAGACAGACCGAAGACACTGCTAAGGGTAGCAGCAGGCGAGGCGGGAGAGGTCTGCCGTGCCCTGTGGGTATCTCCCTGGCTGGCCGGGAATCGAACCTGCGCTATAGAGGCTGTAGACAGCTTCACAGCGCTGCGCTAAACCTTCTGTGCCACCGGGGAGGCCCGCCAGATCAGTTTTAAAAGGAGAGAAAAGGAAATAGGAACCAAAGGAAGCTAATTCTAAAAGTACAAGCTGAAAGGTATGTCTAGGTTGCTGAGCAACTGTTTTATTAAAAAAAAAAAAAATCAATAAATCAAGGTCTTTCCTATTTCAGTCATATTACTGCACAACTCTAATTAAAAGAACTCTATAAAAATGAAACAATTAAGCTAGATAAGCTATTTACAGCATCTAAGTGGCCAGGAAAACAAATGGCTTAAAAATTCTCTGGAAAAACATAGTTTCTAAAAAGATTAATTAAACACCTTTTTTCTTTAAAGATTATAATACATAATCCACCAAATAAATGTAACCAAATGACAAAGGGGCAAATAAACTTACCTTAGCACAATGAAGATCCTTATGTTTCTTCAACAATTTATCCGCTTGCTGAATTGCCATTTTATTATTACCATTGTCGAGATAATCTATAAAAAAAAAAACAATCTATGAAAACAGGAAATGCACAGGCTGGTACCAGATAATAAAGTATCATAAAATGTCTCAATTCAGTATTAATAATATCACGGACGTGATTTTGACTCTAAATGTCTAAGATGGTCCATAGTACAATCTTACATTCCTATAGTATATGTAAGTATACATACTATATATATATACACACACACACACACACACACACACACACTCTATATAGTATATATGAGAAATATATGTGAGTTACTTCTCATGCAAAAGCAATATAATCCAGTTTTATCTGCCCTTAATGAAGAATGAAAACTACATTTTTGGTAGTATTTTTACCTGTGGAAAATAAACAGGTCTAGTCATCCAAAACGTAGCACACAGCAGGCCTCCCTAGTGGCCCAAGGGGTTAAGCCCCACACTATGAAGCAATCCTCAGCCTCTGCAGCACGAGGTCCATCCCTGGCCCTCCAGGGAGCAACCCACATGGCACAGCAGACCTCTCCTGTCTCTCCCGCTGCTCCCCTCAGCAGTGTACTTCGGTCAATCTGCCCGTTCTGCTCCCCACTCTATCTCTGGTGAATCCTCTCACCCTCTCGCCCTTCTGGCCTGTACCCTAGTTCTTATATGCATAAATAAATAAATCTTTAAAAAAAAAGTTTTAAAGAGAACAGTGTTTGCTTGTCAAGTCTAAATATAGAAAGATGTCTATCCACAGGTCACCTAACATGACAGTCCCAAAACTACACAGGACAGACGAGGCGCAGACGAGACTATGAGCCAAATGCTGGTGAGAACACAGAGCAACAGTAAATCTCACTCACTGCTGGAGGAACAAAAACTGGCTCAGCCACTCTGGAAGACAATTTGGTACTTTCTTACAAAACTACACATGCTCTTATAATATGACCCAGCAATTGTGTACCATGGACTCTACCCAAAGTAGGTGAAAACTTACCTCGACACAAAAACCTGTACACAAACGTTATAGCAGCTTTGTTCATAATTGTCAACATGTGGAAGCAACCCAGGTGTCCTTCAACAGCAAATGAATAAACTGTGGTATATTTACACAATGAAATATTCAGTGATAAAAAGAAATAAGCTATCAAACCTCAAAGAATGAACCTTAAATGCATAGTGCTAAGTAAAAGAAGTTAATCTGACAAGGCTACACACCGCATGATTCCAACCATAAGACATTATGGAAGAGACAAAATAGACAGTGAAACAATCGATGGTTGCCAGGGGCCCAGGGAGAGGTAAGTGGGTGGAACACAGGGGACTTTCAGGCAGTGACACTAACCTGCACAATAACGTAATGATGGTGACATGTCATGTATGTCCAACCCAGAGAAATGATTAACCAAAACATGAACCCAAATGTAAACTAAACGATGGGCTTTAGTGAACACTGACCTCATGTTGGCTCAGCCACTGAAAACGTGCCGCGCTAACATAAGGTATTAAGCAGCAGAGGAAATGGGGAGAAAGGACGGAAATGTGGGGATAGACAGAACTCTCTGTACTTTCCTCTCATTTTTTTATAAACCTAACTTCACCCTAAAAAATAGTCTACTAATTTTTTAAATGTCTAATAAAAGCAATAATTCATTCCCAAAAAAGAAAAATGGGAAGTGTTATAAATGAGAAACAGGGAAGTAGCAGTCAACTCTAAATATAGAAAAGGTGACTGGACACAAGCCAGCTCACAATCTACTATCACTTCTGGTTCCTCTTTGCTCATCAAAGTCCCATATCAGCACATGACAGAGAAGGCAGAGATAACTCAAAATAATCTGTGGCTCTGGGAGTCGCAAATGCCAGAAATAAACTATCAATTTTTCTCCAGTGACTATTACAACTTTAAACCAACAACCACATGAACATGAGTCCCATCTCTTCATTTTTTTTCAATGCACTTAGTAGTGATAAGCACCAATCATGCTAGGTAAAAAGCTTAAGAAGCTTAAGCTGGAGAGAATCACAATCTAAAAAGGAAGGTCAAAGACCTCAGGTGACGATCCTGGAGAATGACAAAAGCCTAAAAGCATACTATCTTGGCCTGAATATTCAAATATCTAATACAGCTGTTTTTAAAACCTTAGCTCAGTCAGTGGGCTATCATCATTTGTCTTTACAGGATATCTGACATATAGATCAGTTCACTAAATGACATTTCTCTTCCTAATGAATTGATGTTGACCTCAATCTACATCAGTTCTAAGTTACTTCTTGACTCAGTCCTTAAGATTCCAGGTTCAAGGCCTCCCTGGTGGCGCAGGGGTTAAAGTCCCAGTGCTATCGAGCTATTGCCATCCACTGCGGCCTGAGTTCGATCCCCACATGGCACAGCAAACCTCTCCTGTCTCACCTGCTGCTCCCCTGGGCAATGTATTTCAGTAGATTCACCTGTTCTGCTCCCTACTCTGTCTCTGGTGAATCCTCTCTCTGCCCCCCACCTCTGCCCTACACCCCAGTTCTTGTATGCATAAATAAAATCATTAAAAAAAAAAAAGATTCCAGGTTCATAGAACACATCTTGACATCTTCTCAAAGAGTAGACATCTTTGAAGAGACCCAGACTCTGAGGATCTGCCCATAATGGATCACACCAGACAGAGGTCAGGATTGTAGGATACTTAACTCTTTGCTGTGTAGAAGACAAGGCAGATACACTGTTCCTACCTGCTTCTACCCTCTTCAGTGGGGATGCTTTCCAACGCCTCTGCTGAAGGGGTAGGATTGGATGACATGTCTAGACCATGTAATTGCAATCCAATGGGGTGGACATTTGACTCAAGGTAAGTCAGGTTTCCTCCTGGTAATATCTATAATGCTGAAAGGTATAGAGTCGAAAGCTACAGGGAACCTCATTTGGAAGGCAATACATATTTTGAGTCTGAGGTTACCAGTGGCAGTTCTAGAATTTCCGTTTTGAAGGAAGCTTTGGGGATGCAAGCTGGCTGATGGGGAAGTAAAGGAGTTATCACTTGACTTTTTATTCAGATAGCCTATACATAAGAATGAAAACTGTCAATTCTCTATCAAAAACTATGGGAAGAAGCAGGGCTGACTGACCTGAGGCGAGAAGCTAATGACCTCTCCCTCTTCTAGTATTGCTTAGTGTGGTTACAAAACAAATTTGGGGCCTGGGTAAACTGACGAGTAATCAGAAAAGAACAGTCTGAAGAACCAAGCAGAGATTACGGAGCAAAGCAGAGATGAGTACCTGAGGAAGAAGCTTCCAATCCTAAGAGCCTTCCTGTTTCCACAAGGCCCTGGGACACTGCATTCCTGCCTGCCCTGGGCTACCACAGGTGTTTGCAGCAACCCCACCAACGTGAGCTCGTGTCTACAGGTTTCTGCTCCTTGTGCCCAAGAGTGTTGTAACTAAGGCAGTCCACCACATTCAGCCCACTGTCAGGCTCCCCCTTCGGGGGTGCCCAGGTGACTGCTGATTGATAATTGAGTCTTTTGGGAACAATTTATTTTCATTTTACATTACTGACTATGGAATGAAAGTTATGGAATCCCTGGAGAAAACAGGCCAATTAAATATCGATATCCTAGGCCTGTCTTTTTTAGTCAGTCTTTATAAAACTACTTGAGGGTGGTCATGGCTTGGCCCTGAGGACTGTGTTGTAACAATGGGAGCAAGACGAAATCACCCAGGCCAAAGTGGGCCGCAGAAACAATAAGAAATGGTGCACAACGAGGTATGTGAAACGCAGTAAGATATGTCTTCAAAGCATGGGTATCACTTTAATGCTAATATTTTTAGATGGTCCTTGGCAGACAGCACTAATAACACAGTGCGAAAGTGATCTCTTTTCTAAATTTTCCTTTAATTAAGGAGATGGTTTCAGTTTAGTATTAGCCTGGGTTTCATTAATACTTGGTCATGTCTTTTTTAACAGGAAGAAACAGGTCTCCAACTAAGTTTCACAAGTATCAGAATCTAGTAAGACTTCAATAATTGCTTCATTTTCCACTGCATTATTTTTATGTGTCGACGTTCAGCCCCCCCCTGCACCCCCCAACTACCCCCACAATGGGAAGTGAGAAGTTTTGCATTAGTTTAAAAGTCAATTGAGGGCCTCCCTGGTGGTGCAGCGGTTGAGCGCTGGGTTGCGAAGCTGGGTTGCGAAGCTGCCCGCAGCCTCTGAGGCGCCGGTTCGATCCCCGGCTGCTCCCCAGCCACCGGAGGAGGGTCCCGCATGGCGCGCAGACCTCTCCTGCCGCCCGCTGCTCCCCTCAGCAGTGTACTTCGGTCCTTCTGCCTGCTCTGCTCCCCGCTCTGGCTCTGGTGAATTCTCTCACCCTCCTGCGCTTCTGACTGTACCCAGTGCATGTATAAACAAAACAAACAAAGAAAACATGCCTCTATAAAAAAAAAAAAAAAAAAGTCAATTGAGGGCATCCCCGGTGGGGCAGAGGTTGAGCTCTGGGTTGCGAGGCTGCCTGCAGCCTCTGCAGCGCCAGTTCGATCCCCGGCCACCGGGCGAGGGTCCCACATGGCGCGCAGACCTGTCCTGCCACACGCTGCTCCCCTCAGCAGTATACTTCGTCACTCTTCCTATTCTGCTCTCCGCTCTGGCTCTGGTGAATTCTCTCACCCTCCCGCGCTTCTGACTGTACCCAGTGCTTGTATAAATAAATAAATCTTTAAAAAAAAAAAAAAAGTCAATTGAGAGGCCTCCCCGGTGGCGCAGCGGTTGAGCGCTGGGTTGCGAAGCTGCCCGCAGCCTCTGCAGCGCCGGTTCGATCCCCGGCTGCTCCCCGGCCACCGGAGGAGGGTCCCACATGGCGCGCAGACCTCTCCTGCCGCCCGCTGCTCCCCTCAGCAGTGTACTTCGGTCCTTCTGCCTGCTCTGCTCCCCGCTCTGGCTCTGGTGAATTCTCTCACCCTCCCGCGCTTCTGACTGTACCCAGTGCTTTGCATAAATAAATAAATCTTTTTTAAAAAATAAATAAATAAAAGTCAATTGAGGACCTCCATGGTGGTGCAGGAATTAAAGTTTCAGCGCTATCAAGCTATCGCCAGCAACTGGCCAGCAACTGCGGCCTGAGTTTGCACCCCACCCCGTACCCCCCGCCACCAGTGAGCTCACCCACATATGGGGCAAGCAGCAGATCTCTCCTGTCTCGTTGCTGTTCTCCTTAGTAGTGTATCTCAGTAAATCTGGCTGTTCTGCTCCCCACTCTGTCTCTGGTGAATCCACCACACACACCTCTGGCCTACACCCAGTTCTTACGTGCATAAACAAAAGTAAATCTTCAAATAAAAGTCACTTGAGAGAAAGATATTAATAACGGTACAGACAATACTACAGTAGAGCTAAAATCATCAGATTGTGTAAAAGAATGAGAGAAATTTGGGAAACATTGGGTTTAATCATTGACAAGAGACTATCAAAATCTGCTGAATAAGTGACCAAGCCACCCTCCTGGTGACACTTCTGAGAGAAGCTCCTCTTCCATGCAGCTGCAGACAGCAGTGGGCCCTGGCACAGAGGGACCTACTGTCCACTTGCCCTGTGGAAAAGGCCCTAGGGAGGAATCTTGCCCAATAATACTGAGGGAAACTGACAGTCGGGAAGGGAGCAGTAGTGCAAATAAAAAGGAAGGCCTTTAAGTATGTTCTTGCAGCTGCCGTGAAAGTCTCTAGAGTCTGAAATGACAGCCTGTGCAGCTTCTACTTCCTACAAGAGCTTCAGATACTATTAAAAGATATCGCTGCAATTTAGAAAACAAAACTAAATACGAAATAGCTCCACCTTTCAATTACAGTCCTCTGCTTAAAAATTCTAAATGTTCAAGAACAGGAAACTTGCTTTTACCAAGAATACAAACTGCAGGGGAAACATTCTTTCAGTGAACAAGACTGCTAACTACCTACTGCGTGTAAGACTGGGAGTAAGAGGAGTATTCATTTTAAAATGAATGTTGCCTAACTAAAGGCTCATACCTACACTGGCACTCTTACACTGTTCCCCCACGGTATTAAGAATTATCTTTTTAAAATGCAAGCTTGATCGTCCCACTCCCCTGATAAAATCTCTTCTGGGCTTCATGGTGTCTTCTAAAAACTGAAAAATCATTAAAATGGCTTACAAGGCTCTGAGGCCCTCAACACCTATAGCCTCATCTCTGCCATCGATCTCTACATTCCAACTACATAGGCCTTTTCTTAGGTCTTCGAGTAGAACAAGCCCCCCCCCCTTTTTTTAAAGATTGATTTATTTATTCATACAAGCACTGGGTACAGTCAGAAGCGCGGGAGGGTGAGAGAATTCACCAGAGCCAGAGCGGGGAGCAGAACAGGCAGACTGACGAAGTACATTGCTGAGGGGAGCAGCGGGTGGCAGGAGAGGTCTGTGCGCCATGTGGGACCCTCGCGGGCGGCAGCCCTCGTTGCGGGCAGCCTAGCAACCCAGTGCTCAACTGCTGTGCTACCGGGGAGGCCCAAACAAGCCCCTTTAACATATTCTCTCGCCATCACTCTCTCCATCTCATGGCCCGACTAACTACCACCTTCTTTCATGTCCAGAGTAAAACGTCACTTCCACAGGGAAACTTTTCTTGACTTGTCCCCAACAACTGATGCCCATATTGTGTGATCTCAGGGCAACCTGTATTTTTGCCTTCAAAGCTCTTAACACAAATGTAATGATTCTGTGTAACATTATAAAAGTCTGTCGAGACCACAAACTCCTTGGAAACAGAACATCTGTTGTTGAGTATTCACTCATTCCCTACGACTACACTGTGCCTAGCACATATTAGGCCCCCAATAAATAAACTTAATAAAGAAATATAAAAATTGTACAAAACTCTATAGGGAAAATAGGCTTCTAGAAACTGTGTAGTCTATCAGAGAAATAAAAGCCACACACCTAGGAACTGACCACAACAGTCTCAACGAATTGCTAGTGATGACTTCCCACAAATAAGTTAGATTTTTCACGAACTCTTGAACAGATTTTTTATATAACAAAAGTAATGTAAGTCATGGTGGGGGAGGGTGCCCTAACAGCTCATCTGGGCATAACATGAAAGATCTTACTTAGTCTTGTCGCTGTCCTTTGTTCCCCCTGCTCTGGGTACTTTGTGTTCTCTCAGGGCTTTTCTGGGCATTAATATTTTTTTCAAATGGGAGCCTCCCTGGTGGTGCAAGGGGTTAAGACGCAACCTATGAAGCTGTCCGCAGCCACGGCAGCACAAGTTCCATTCTGGGCCAGGGAGCTACCCACATGGCGCAGTGGACCTCTCCTGTCTCGCCTGCTGCTCCCCTCAGCAGTGTATTTCAGTGGAGACGCCTGTTCTGCTCCCTGCTCTGTCTCTGGTGAATCCTCCCTCACACACACCCCTCCACACACACCTCTGTCCTGTACCGCAGATCTTGTACACATAAATAAATAAAATAAATCTTTAGAAATAAATTTTTTCTTTTAAGAATTTTAAATGTTTAACTTTTAAAGTCTAGTCAGAGTTTTTTAAATGGTGAAAATTTCAGAAAAGAAAATAATTTGTGCCAGGTGACTTTTCTATAAAAAGACAAGACTGTCTTCACTCATCATGACACCCTGCCAGCCATGGGGACAGGACAAGACCTGCAGAGCTAACACTGCCCAACAGTGTGGGACTCAGAATAAATACCACATCTGATTGATGACAAGAGTTTTTGCTAATGAACTACACAGGAAAAATTACCTGGAGTTTGGACAGGCACCAAAGGGAAATGTCCTAACTCACCAAAGAAGTGATTATCATTCAGGAAACACAGCTAGGAAATGTGTTATGCCTGATTCAGACCAGAGCAGGCTTGCAAGTCAGTAAAACAGAACAGAAGATCTCAAGTCAGAAAAGTGTGTGTGTGTGTGTGTGTGTGTGTGTGTGTATTCATATGTACTTGTGTATTCTAAAGACTATGGGATATTTTTTCTTTGAAACATCTCTTTCCATTCTGAAATTGCTGACCTAAAGGTACTGCAATTCCTATATTCTATACAAATTTATTTATTTAGTGCCATACATGATCATTACTTCCACCTGTCCCGTCCCCCTAACCACTGAAAACAATTAAAAATTATTAATAATCGTAGAAGAAAGCACTGCTGCTCACCAAGTCACATGAGAGTACAAAATTTGTTAAGAACCACATAGCAGGCCTCCCTGGTGGGGCAAGGGGTTAAGCACTGCACTATGAAGCAATCCGCAGCCTCTGCAGCACGAGTTTGATCCCCAGCCCGCCAGGGAGCAACCCACAGGGCGCAGCAGACCTCTCCTGTCTCGCCCGCTGCTCCCCTCAGCAGTGTACTTCGGTCAATCTGCCTGTTCTGTTCCCCACTGTCTCTGGTGAATCCTCTCACCCCCCGCATCTCTGGCCTGTACCCCAGCTCTTGTATGCATAAATAAATAAATCTTTAAAAAAAAAACAAAAAACACATAGCACAAGAGAATAACTTTAGCAAAGGGAGAATAATAAAGTAGGTGTTCAACTAAGGTCACAGATGGTTTTCAAAAACCGAAAGGGCAATACCCAACTTAGCAATTTATGAATAAGGAGAGGCACTCTGACGATCTTTCTTTAAAAAAAAAATAAAGATTTATTTATTTTTATACAAGAGCTGGGGTACAGGTCAGAGGCACGGGAGGGTGAGAGGATTCACCAGAGACAGAGCGGGGCGCAGAACAGGCAGACTGACTGAAATACACTGCCGAGGGGAGCAGCAGGCAAGACAGGAGATGTCTGTCGGGCCATGTGGGAATCTCTCTGGCCGGCCGGGAATTGAACCCGCGCTGCAGAGGCTGCGAACAGCTCCACAGTGTAACGCTCAACCCATTGCGCCACCAGGGAGGCCCACTCTGAAGATCTTTCAACTAATCTAACTGCTGCACAAAAAAGCTGTTCCAAACATGGACACCAAAAATAGAATTTCAAGCCACCCCACCTGAACCCACCACAATTTCACAATCACTCAGTCCACTCCTACCCTCAACAAGTCAGAAGAGTTGAGGTCACCGGCAAGGTTTCCAACAGTTGTAAAATCCCAAAACTTTGGCAGAACAAGTAACTCTGTACAAATAAAATGATGCTGCTGAATCTGAAACTCGGAAAAGGGCTCAGCTCGCCAGACAGAAGGCCTGTGTTCAAATCTCAGCTCTACGACTAACTGGCTTCAACTCTAAGCAAGTTAGCTCTGGCCTGCGGTTCACTCTGATCATACTGTCGCCTACGGAAAGGATAACTGTCATTGAGCTTTTGGCAAGTCCCACCATGTATGAGCTTGTTCCTCTGCTAAGGAATGTGTGAATTCAAGGAACAATAGTGGTTGGTACTACTGTATTTAAACAACAAAAGCAGGGGTGTACCACTCTGGAGGTCGAAAGTACTTAAGAACAGTCTGTACCATTTCTTTTCCTATTCCTACCAGTGTTTATTCTAATCACCTTGGAATCCCTACAGAAAGTCTCTTCTAATCCTCTTCCCATGTAACCATAACAAAAGCGACATAATTCTGGTTTTAGTTTTGAGAATATGACATGTCATGTGAGGTTAATATATCCTGATGTTTAGTAATACGAAAGGCCAAGTTTTTTCTCATTGGATAGTTCAAAATGCTATTAATTCTAAATGATTTATGGGACACCAAAGGCATTTCCTTTGGTCAAGAACAATTTTGGAAATCTAATTATTGTAAGGAATACTGAATCTTTTTTAATTAATAGAAAACATGTTTGCAGGCAGCTTCTGCATAGAGCCATATAACAAGCCACAAATTGTGAACCCTGGTTTCAGTTCTTACCCTCCATCACTCTTGTGTGTTTTATCCCTGCCCTCTGAAAACATGTACTGGAGGGCATGAGAGTTTGCAGCCCTAGGGAAGTGGAAATCAGAGTCCTAGCTCTGCCACTCACCCCCTGTGAGGCTCTGGCAAGTCAGGTGGAAGTGAGGTGGTTTCTACCATAAATGGTGAAGAGGGTGAGTTTGTACCGTTCACGGGTTCAAAACCTAGTTCCAGCAAATGTTACTGTGCCTTCTTAGACAAATCAAACAAAAATAAAGACCCGGTTTCCTCATCTGTAGGGAACAAAAAGAGAGAACTGGGAGGAAAAAATACCCACTCCTGAGAATGTGTGAAGCTTAAATGAAATAACCCACACAAAAGGCCAAGGACAGTAAATGACATCATTAGCGCTTCAGACAAAGTAGCTATTACTACTACTGCCCACCTCACAGGGTTGTGGCTAGAATGGAATGAGATGTAAGAGTAAATAAAGCATAATACAAATTACAAAATAAAAACAGGACTAATTGTGCCAGAAACAAAAAGTTGCCCCGACCCCTTAAAAAGTGTAATTATCCCAGCCACGTGGAGAAGCCTCCACTTACTAATATCCACACCATATATATATATGTACACACACACACACACACACAAAACACTAGGTCTAATTTTGCAAAACCACTGACCTTGAAGTCTTCTTCACCATTAACAGAGGTAGACCAAGAACACACACTCATCTAAGAGGAAAGGAAATACAAAAGGACCCACTGTCCCATTACAGAAAGTCTCGTTACTCAAAAGGTGTTTCTTCCTGACTGAAATCTGTGATTTTTCACAACCGGGGGGGGGGTGGACAGGATGACATCAAGGTCTTAAAGCCTGCGGGCTGAGGTAATCGCTATGGAGGGGGATCCACGGGGCACACGAGGGACAGCTGCGGAGGAAACCAGGGAGGCTGCATAAAGGAAAAGGCTGCAGCAACCCCGCACACCTCTCTGCCACCGGCAATCACAGTCCTCACACCGCTATTTTGGGCCCAAGACCCTTCCCTCCCCAGCCTCCCACGTGTGCCCGGAGCAGCTGTTTCTCCAGCTAAGAGCTCGGGATCCGAAGCCGCGAATCCCGGCCTGCTTCTGCCTCGATCTGGGTGACCTTGCGTCAGCCCCTTCCCTTCTCTGGACCTGCTTCTCCATGTGCACCGAACACAGCCAGTCAGACAAGCCCCCACGTCCCGTCCAGTAAGTGAAAAGTCGTCAGGAGGCGATTTCCCCTCAAGCAGGGAGTCCCACCCCCACGCCGGGGCCACATTCCACCCGCGGCGCGATGCGGGTGCCCCTCGGTGCGGCCGAAAGAAGGCGGCCCGCGAGCAGCGCAGGCTTCCGCAAGAGTTGGTGTCTCGAGGGGCCTGCCTGTCGCAACCACTGTGCGGACCCGCCGCTGCCCCGCCCGCGCCGCCGCCCGCTCCGGGCTCAGGAAGGCCGGGCCTGCGCCTACGCGAGGCCCCCGGCTGAGGCCTAGAGGCCGCGCGGCCCGCCCCCCGCGCCCGCCAGCCCGGCGCCCGGCCCCTCAGAGCCCCTCCCGGCCCTCTGCCCCGGCCTCGGCAGCCCTCGGCGCGTCGGGTCGGCCGCGGGGTTGGCCCCACACACTCACCGTAAATGGGCCGGAGGCGCCTGTCGTTAGGGTCCTGCACATGGCCCCGCGTCGCCATGATGACAAGCGCAGAACCGCAGTGCGCACGCGCGGGGCCGGCCCCGGGGAAGGGGTTGTTAAAGGGCCAGCACCGATCTCGCTCGTCTATCGCGATAGTCGCGCGACGGCCTCGAACGCGCCTGCGCAGACAGGGAAGCCCACCCCGCCCCCCTCCGCCCCCCTCCGCCCCCCCCCCCCCCCCCCCGCCAGCGGCCGCCTCTTCAATGGGAACTTCCCCGGCCCTGTGCTGAGGGAGGCGGCCTGGCTGGTGGAGGCGGCCGGCGCTGCTGAGAGCGCTTCTGAGTCACCCGCAGGAAGGGAGGGGAGAAACTTGGTCAAAGTTAGGGCTCGGCTGCTCCCGCCTGGCCTCGTGGCCGCTCGTCGTGCAGGACCCGGCTCTGAGTGTGGAGGGAGTCAGACCTGCCCCGGGAATGACCAGGGGAACTGGGGAAAAGGGGACTGATCGGCAGTAACAGTTTGCCAGCAAGTCCTAGAACCCTTCACCCCTCTCCCAGGACCCAGCCAACTCAGAGTCATACTAGATTAATAGTAAGCAAAGTCAATTTTTTGGTAATTAAATCGCTTATAAAGCTGTGCCCAGACACGTGCAAGCTCTTTAAATATTAATGAACAGCCATAGCAGTCCTAATAACACCCTGGATGGTAAATATCTTTTTTTTTTTTAACCCGTGGATTTAGCCATGTAACACTTGTTTTGAGCTCCTGTTAGGTGGCATGCTCTACTTTAGGCACAGAGGCTGTATCAACAAATAAAATAGACAAAGCGTTCCTGGTGCTTCACCTGTGTGGGAGACAAGGAAGTAAAACAGCTCGTATATTAGATGGTGATAAATGCTATTGAGAAAGAACAGGGACAGGGAAGTGGAGGAGGAAAGCACCTTTATGTGGAGAACAGTGGGAGAGGGAGGAGCCAGGCAGGTGACTGAGTCAGAACCTGAGGTCACACCTGTCATTCAAACCCAGGTCTTCCTCTGTAGGGAACAAGAGCCACCCCCTCCCCTACTTCCTCATGCCCAGAACAGTGTCCCCAAATATCAGCCTGGCCCAACTGGGGTTGACTCCTGCTGAAATTCTGTTCCTCTCCACTTCTGGGCCCTCCAGGGTCCAAGAAAATGGTTCTTCAACAACGGACATCAGAATCCTTTGGGGGAACCTGAAAAACAAGAGTTTTCCTGGATTCTACCCCCATAGGTTCTGATTCAATCCAGAGATCATTATTTAACAAATACTAAGTAAGGAATATAGATCAAAAGGCTTTAGAACCCACCACAATAGCAAGTTAGCAGTTATTATTAAAATTTTATTCATTTTTGTTTGTTTTTTAATTTTACCATTAAAATTTTAAATATATGTACTTGGAAAAAAATCTGTAATTACAATAATAACAATAGTAACAGCATGCATTTATTGCCAGAAACTGTGCTAAGCTCTTTCACATGCGTCATCTCACTTCATACTCACAAACTGGTAGAATGAGAATTTTGAAGCATAGAGAAATTATTTGCCCAAAATCACACAGTAATCTGTGGCAAAGTTTAGGGGGCGGAGTGGGAGGGGGAGTCTCACCCCAAAATCCACTGTCTCAGCAACAACACCAAAGTATATGCTACCTTTTAGGAGGGCAGGTATATTCTCTTCTTACTTATATGCACAAGCACTCATTGATTTGTTTACAATGAGTATTGTAAATTTATGTCAAAGCTTTTGATCAAAGTAAAATCCTTTTATTCCAGGAAGACAATCAGCAGACTGCACAAAAGTATAAAATAGAAAGTGCTTCTTAACAGCCCTAAGATCTTAACTGCCTATCATTAGGAACTCATGAAACAAATTATGATACACCGTGAAGTGGAAAAAGTCAATCATTAAAATTAATGAAGTAGGGCCTCCCCGTTGGCGCAGCGGTTGAGCGCTGGGTTGCGAAGCTGCCCGCAGCCTCTGCGGCGCCGGTTGGAGCCCCGGCTGCTCCGCGGCCACCAGAGGAGGGTCCCACATGGCGCACAGACCTCTCCTGCCACCCGCTGCTCCCCTCAGCAGTGTACTTCGGTCCTTCTGCCTGCTCTGCTCCCCGCTCTGGCTCTGGTGAATTCTCTCACCCTCCCACGCTTCTGACTGTACCCAGTGCATGTATAAACAAAGCAAACCAACAAACAAACAAATAAATACATAAATAAAACATGTCTCTATTTTAAAAAAAATTAATGAAGTAGAACTTCCTTTGCAAACACGGAAAGATGCTCAACTCAGACATACTGAGTTTACAAAGCAGTTTATGGAAGAGTATGTCTAGCATGAAAAAAATGACGTGGAAGATAACTAGCTATTAGCATGGATAGATGTCATCTATATCTAGAGAGTCTAAAAGGACAATCATAAATTTTAAGCTTCCTCACTTCTCAATGATGGAGGTTAAGGACCTATTAATTCTTTTTTAAAAAAAAGATTTATTTATGCACATGCACACAAGAACTGGGGTACAGACCAGAGGTGCGGGAGGTGAGAGGGTTCACCAGAGACAGAGTGGGGAGCAGAACAGACAGACTGACTGAAATACACTGCTGAGGGGAGCAGCAGGTGAGACAGGAGAGGTCTGCTGCCCCATGTGGGTAGCTCCCTGGCTGGCTGGGGATTGAACTTATGCTACAAAGGCTGTGGATAGCTTCACAGTGCTGTGCTTAAACCCTTGCACCACCAGGGAGGCCCCTATTTACTTAATTCTTTCAATTTGTTCTGATTTGAATTGGTGATTAAAAAATTTTATTTCAGTAGCAATGAACACAAGTAGCCCCTGGATTATGGTAGTTTTTTTTAAATTTTATTTATTTTTGCATAGAACTGGGGTGCAGGCCAGAGGTGCACAGGAGGAGAGGTGAGAGGATTCACCAGAGACAGAGTGGGGAGTAGAACAGGCAGATCTACTGAGATACACTGCCAAGGGGAGCAGCCAGTGAGACAGGAGAGGTCTGCTGCACCATGTGGGTAGCTCCCTGGCCGGCCTGGGATCAAACTCAGGCTGTAGCTGTGATTGTGCTAAGATTTAACCCATAGGCCACCAAGGAGACCCCAAATTGTGCTTTCTAATACCACTTTTCAATAAAAGAAAACAGGGCGTTTTGGAGAAATGGCTAATCCTAGGGTAGGGAAGAGGGAATATACCAGATAATCTTGAAGCATGAAAGTAGAGAGTGCTCAAGAAATAAAAATGTGAGCCTCCCTGGCGGTGCAAAGGGTTGAGACGCAAACTATGAAGCTATGTGAAACCACTGAGGCACGGGTTCAATCCCCAGCAAGGGAGCTACCCACATGGCAAGGTAGACCTCTCCTGGCTTGCCCGCTGCTCCCCTCAGCAGTGTATTTCAGTCAATCTGCCTGTTCTGCTTCCCACTCTGTCTCTGGTAAATCCTCTTACCCCCCACACTTCTGGCCTGTACCCCAGCATAAATAAATAAATCTTTTTTAAAAAAGAGGAAAACGTTAATGAGATTTGGATTGAGTGACATTCAGCAAAATGTCTGACTGGTACTCTGAAGAACCCTCAAAGTTGTCAAAAACAAGGCAACAATAAGAAACTGGTACAGATCAGAAGAGTGTAGGAGATCGTGAATGTAATGTGATTTCCTCGTTGGGATCCTGTCAGAAAAAGGGCATCCGTGGAAAAATGGTTGAACTTCAAATAAAGCCTAGTGTACAGTTACTACTATTAATGTCAGTTTCCTCGTCTTCACAAACGTGCCATGGTGATGTCAGGGACTAACGTGAGAGGAACTTGGGTGAGGAATATAAGGAATCTTCTCCTAGCCTCATTTTGACTTATTTTGAAATCTGAAATTCTTCCAAAATGAAAGATGTTGAAATACATCATTTTTAATAATGGAATGGAGGAGCAAATTTTTTTAACCAAATGCATTAGAAACTCATTGCAACTCCCTGTCAAAGCCAGCTAAAAGTGAAAGTGCAGGGTCTCCCTGGTGCCACAGGGGTTAAGTCTCAGTGCTGTCACTAGCCACTGAGACCTGAGTTCGATCCCCGGCCAGGGAGGAGACCCACATGGTGGAGCAGACCTCTCCTGTCTCCCCACTTCTCCCCTCAGCAGTGTATTTCAGTCAGTCTGCCTGTTCTGTTCCCCACTCTCTCTGGTGAATCCCCTCACCCCCCTCCCCACCTCTGGCCTATATCCCAGTTCTGGTATGCACAAATAAATAAAAATAAATCTTAAAAAAAAAAAAAAGAAAAAGTGCAATAGCAATGGACAGAGACAGTCTTACTGAGAATGGGGTGCCGCGGGGGGGTTCTCAAGGTGCTGTCCACACTAAGCACCAGTGGCAGTGGGATGCACTGTGTTTTTACAGATCCTCTAGTGACTGGGATTCAGGCAAAAGTTTGATTCTTCTGCTGCCGTTCAGATCTAGCTTACCACCTGTTTTCTTGGTACAGCCTGTGAGCTGAAAATGGTTTTTACATTTTTAAATGACAGGGGAAAGTTTTTTAAAAGAGTAATATTTCATGATGTGAAAATTATATAAAATTCAAAGGTCAGTGTCCCCAAACAAAAGTTTCACTCATTTATGCATTGTCTGTGGTGTTTTGATGCTAAGATAGCAGAGCTGGGTAGTCACCACAGAGACCAGAGGACCCACAAGGATAAAACATTTACTACCTGGCCTTTCACAGACAAGGTTTGCACCTCCTGCTCTAGGAGAGTGGGGGGCATTTAAATATTCCCAAGGTAGAGGTGTCAGGTAAAACATAGTGCAATATTTGGGATGTGCTTATGTTAAAAATATCATTGTTTATCTGAAATTCCAATGTAAATAGGTGTCCTGCGTTTTCACTTGCTAAATCTGGCACCCCCATCCCAGGGAGAACTCCATGCTTCCCAAATCATGATAACCGGCAAGAAGGAGGGGCAGGAGCCTCAGGTAAGCGGACCCAGGGTCAGGGTCTGAGAGAATGTGGTCAGGTCTGACCAGTTGGGGCTGGGCTTGGAAAGGGTTTGAGGGGCCTCCCTGGTGGCCCAGGGGTTAAGTCTCTGTGCTATCAACACTAAGGCCTGCCTTTGCTCGCCCCTCCCCCCCAACCTCTGATCTACAACCTAGTTATTCTACACACACACACACTATATCTGTCTATCTGTATCTACATTAGAATGGGGTAAGGAGGGAGGAGTAGACCTGGGCTCTTCTTTGGTACAAATAAAAACTGGTGAATCACCTGAGTTTCAAGAATTTCCAGAATGGAAAAATACAGTACCTTCACGGGGCACATAGCTGAGGCTCCTGGCCAGGACTGCGGTTGCTCAGCTATGTTCTTAGGTTACCTTTATAGGCCGGGCCTAGAAGTTTGGCACCCCATTCCCTGAACTCGGTAGGACTGAGCATGATGGCTCCACCTCCCGGAGGCTTCTAGATCCTAGGGTCACTGTTCTTGGTGAAATAGGTTTCCCTCCACCCCGAAAGTCTTTTTGGTATCCAACTGGGGTGACAGGGCTTTCTCTTCCCCATTCCTACCTCTTGTTCTCAGGGCCTGAGGCTGAAACAGTGACCTGGCTCTGGGCCTGTCCTTACCTGCTCCCTGGGAGGGAGCGTCACACCCTTTGGCAGGACTGAATTATTTCAGATAACAAATGTGATGTTCTTCAAAGAACCCCTAAGCCCATCCTTGCTGCTGCGCAATTCAGAACCCAGGACTGTGGGGGCTGATACTCCGGGGAAATGCTTAGCTTTCTGCGGGTGCTCATTAGAGGGAACGTCCATTTTCTTTTCTTTTCTTTTTTTTTTTTTTTTTTGGTTTGTTTTTAATTTTAATACTTTTATTTATATATTTTTTACATCGTTCTTCATTTTTTTTTTTTTACAATGTATGCTTTCTCATCTCAGTTATAGTCCCCGTGAAAGTGCCATCACCATAGTCCCTTGTGCTCTTCCCACCCATTTTTTTTTTTTTTAAGATTTATTTATGCTTACAAGAGCTGGGGTACAGGCCAGAGGTGTGGGGGTGAGAGGATTCACCAGAGACAGAGTGGGGAGCAGAACAGGCAGATACACTGAAATACACTGCTGAGGGGAGCAGCGGGGGAGACAGGAGAGGTCTGCTGCGCCATGGGGATAGCTCCCTGGCCGGGGATCAAACTCATGCTGCAGTGGCTGCGGATACCGTCATAGGTTGCATCTTAACCCCTTGCGCCACCAGGGAGGCCCTCTTCCCACCTGTTTTGATCTTACTCCCTTCTCCTCCCCTGCAGAATGTCCGTGGTTTATAGTTGCTTGTTGATTTTGATTTTCATTTTATTACATTAACTTTTTTTCCTGATCTCTTATTTGCATCCTCTTCATTCCTCCTGAAAGTGAAACCATCCAGTATTTTTCTTTTTCTTTCTGGCTTATTTCACTGAGGATGATTCCCTTCCAGCTCCATCCATGTTGCTGTGAATGACATGAATTTATCTTTTCTGATAGCTGAGTAATATTCCATGGTGTATATGTACCACATCTTCTTGATCCAGTCATCTATTTTTGGGCATTTGTGTTATTTCCATAGCTTAGCTATTGTAAATAGTGCTGCTATAAACATAGCGGTGCAGGTGTCCTTTTTTTTTTTTTTTAAAGATTTATTTATTTATACAAGCACTGGGTACAGTCAGAAGCGCGGAAGGGTGAGAGGATTCACCAGAGCCAGAGCGGGGAACAGAACAGGCAGACTGAGGAAGAAATACACTGCTGAGGGGAGCAGCGGGCGGCAGGAGAGGTCTGCTGCGCCATGTGGGACCCTCGCCAGTGGCCAGGGATGGAACCGGCGCTGCAGAGGCTGCGGGCAGCCTCGCAACCCAGCGCTCAACCGCTGCGCTACCAGGGGAGGCCCGCAGGTGTCCTTTTGAATTAATGTTTTTGTGTCCTGCGGGTAGATTCCTAGGAATGGAATTGCTGGATCATATGTAAGCTCCATTTTTAGCAGTTTGAGGAATCTCTACACAGAGGGGTCTTCTATTTTCATGACTTAAAACAGAGCTAGCTGGTCTGCCCTTCACTCCTGTCGACAGATTGGCTCTGATGAGAAACCTTCCCCTTCACGGGCGTCGACACACAACAGCGCCTTGTACCTGAACAGGTGAGCAAGGCAGGGTGGAGGGCTGCCTTGGGTATAGTGGCTGTGGGTGTGGGTGTATATCCACTCGATGACTTTTCTAGTTGTCTTTTCCATCTTGATGGATGTTTTCTGACTCCAATGCTAATCCTCCACAGAATAAACAGTGACATGTTTCATATTTTTCATGGTTGATTTCCTGCTCAACAGTAAACAGCAACTCTGACTCTAATCAAACAGACAGGATCAAACAGACTTAGGATCAAATCTGGGCTCTGACAATTGTCAACTCTGTGATCCTAAACTTGTGGCTGAACCTGTCTGAGCCTCAGCTTCTGTATTTATAAAATTGTGATTGAAAAAAAAGGACCTACCTCACAGGGTGGATGTGAGGATCAGTGTAAGACACAAGCGCAAAGTAACCACTCAACAACATCACATATTATTGTTATGTCCTTCTCTCTTTATTGCTTTAAGATATACCTTATTTATTTATGTGTACAAGAACGGGTGTAGGCCAGAGGTGGCGGGGGGGGGGGGGGGGGTGGCGGCGGGGGGGGGGTTGGTGGTGGTGGTGAGAGGATTCACCAGAGACAGAGTTGGGAGCAGAACAGGAGGAAAGACTGAAATACACTGCTGAGGGAGCAGAAGGCGAGACAGGAGAGGCCTCCTGGGTCAGCTCCCGGGCTGCAGATCTCATACAACGATGACTGGCAATAGCTTTATAGTGCTGAGACTTTAACCCCTGCGCCACCCGGAAGGCCTACTTCCTTCTCCTAATACTGCAGAAATCACCTCCTGATACTTTAGTACACCAAGGAAGTGTTTTTCTCTAAGTCTGACATGTTCCCTGGTGGGAGTAATAGCTTGGAATCTCCCACCACACAACACTTGGTCAAAAGTACCAAGTCGGCACACAAAGGTGGACAATGAACAAGGCAGAGAAACACGAAACTGGGAGCTAACAGTTTGGGAGGAGCAGGGCTGCTATCTCGGCTTGACTAGTATTTTATGGTGTGATTCTGTGCTTCATTTTCCCCATCAGAGAAAGGACTAGACTTTATCTAGCTGGCAGTCCCCCTTTTGTACCACCTTTGTCCACAACAGCACTTTCAAATCCGGCCACCAGGTGGCACATGGATGCCACGTTTCCTGAGCCACTTTCTACATTAAAACGGTGGAACGCATTTAAATTTAATTTTTAATAAAACATAGCAGATATGAAATGTTTATAAGTCATACTTATAATTGTGACAAACTTGTTGAGCTACAACTTACATACCATCAAATTAACTCATTTTAAGTGCACAATTCAGTGATTTTCCCCCACTCTTCCTTCTTACTCAGATAACACTGGTTTCTCACGCTGCCTGTGACTCAGAGGTATAGGATCACACCTCTTCAGTTGTCCGCGACCAAGGCACACCTGCCATGATTCTTAGTACAGTGTATCAAGTTGTTCAATCATGAATAATAATAATCCAATTTTAGGACATTTCCATTGTCCTACTAATATCCCTCTACAGTATAAGCTATATTTTTTCATTTGAAAAATTATGAAAGGCCCCAAAATCTGCAAAAGCAAAGCAAAAGGTATCCATGTATATATATCACAGGGATCTGACAAACGGTAAGATTTGCAAGCACAGACTTGATACTAAATACACAATTTCTTCATCTTCTCACCTCCCTGCCTCTTCAGAAAGAACCACTATTTTGCTATTGGCAGGTATCCTTTCCTCCCTGTTTAAATATTATTATTGTATGTTATGCATTGATAAGCAACACAGGATAGCTCTATTTCCTTTAAAACTCCCCTAAGTGTTATCCCCTAAGTGTAGGAGAGGTCTGCTGCACCATATGTGGGCCAGCTCCCTGCCAGGGATCGAACTCAGGCCTTAGGGGTGATATTGTTGAGATTTAGCCTCGAGGCCACCAGGGAGACCTTGCAGTTGTATTTTCATATCTTTGACGGTATCAGTGAAAAATGCTATCTCAGTATAATTATAATTCATGTGTCATGGGTTCCAAATACATGTAGCATATTTTCATCTATTTAAGACTAATTTGTAATTTGTTTGGTTTTATCAATCTGGTCATGTCCTTTGGCCATCTTTTCCAGGTTGTTAGTATTTTAATATTAATTTATGGTCTCTGTCTATATAGTAAGGAAATTAGCACTGCTCTCTAAACAGGTCTTTCAAATTCTTTTTCCAATGTATTGTTTGCCTTTCAGGATATGGGTTTTAGGATATGGGTTTTTTTCCCCCGATGAAGAAAAGTTTTATTTTTTACAGCCTTTCCCACCTCCAATATTATTTTTAATTTACTCTAGGAATTCTCCTAACATTTTTATAATTTCGCTTTTTTAATTAAAATTTTATTCTTAAAGCTAGTCAGGAAATTCACAAACTGATTTAAAATTTATATGCAAATGACCTAAAACAGCCAAGGTAATTTTGAAAAAGAGGAACAAAGTAAACTGACTCAGGCTACCAGATTTGAAGACTTACCATAAAGCCATAGTCATTAAGACAGTGTGACAGTGTGGATTTGGCATAAGCTAGACTGATAGTAGGGCAATGTACAGAAATATAGTCCTACATGTTTGGTGGCCGCATTTAGCACAAAGGCCTCAGCACAACTCAATGGAAGAAAGACTGTTGCCACCTAGAGCAATAGGTTATCTCTGTAAGACACGCACACCTGTAATCCTTACTATACACCATACACAAATATATAAGATGGAGTACAGACCTAGATGGAAAAATTAATGTGAAGCATCTAGAAAAACACTTAGAATGTCTTCATGATCATGGGGCATGCAAAAATTTGTTAAATGGGTACAAAAAGTACTAATCATGAGAGATCATTCTTCTCTTTATTCAACATTTATTATCTATTGGACACACCCCCTCCATGCTAGGTGCCAGTTAGTCATGCCCAAGAAAGAAATGTCAGCCCCACCTATCAGGATCTGGTGGGGTTTAATGGGACAGACAGGGTCTACTCAGCTTTCTAGGGGCTCCAACATGGTACCTACAGGAGGCAATGGAGACTAGGGGAGCGGTACCTTCCAGCACATCCTGAGAAGACTAGTTGGATTCTCTGAAATGGAACCCAAGCCTTGGAGGATGAGGGAGGTCAGGCAGGCCGTTACAAATAACAGCAGTGTTTGGGAGATGGGTGGGGAGGTAGAACTGTAAGGTGTTCAATTTGGTGAGAACAACAAGCAACACAAAAGTAAAGAAAACTTAAAAAGAATTTGGGGAACAGGTGGGTGGGAATGGATATAGTTTCAAGGATCCATCATTGAAGCCAAAGGGTTCTCTAACGTTTTTGAGCAAAGAATCACCCACAGACTTCTGCAATGAATATTCTTGGACCCCACCACCAAAATTTGTATGCAGTAGGCACAAAGTGAGCCTGGGCACCTTTAACATATGTTCTCCCACTCCACATGCTGCCTGTCCTGGCAGCTTCAAACCACCCTCTGAAAAACACTGACTAATCATTAAGGTTCTTCCCCCTGGGCAATCTGAAGCACTGTTTTGGGTGGCTTGGGGATGAGAAAACAGCTTTTCTAGAAAATCAGAGAAGTGATTCTAAGAAGTCTCTTTCCTCCCTCTACGTTGCCCGCCTCCCGCCTCCCCAAGGGCTCCTTGCAAGCAGCTGAGGGATGAGGCCAGGTCCCAGGCATAGGCATCACCAGCTCCTGGTAACTCTGCCTGGTAACCAGCTTGGAAATTTCCCAGCATTCTCTGAAGACACTGGTCCAATCTCCATCCTCTTTATGAATATGTATAAAGCCCCAGTCAGCTGAGTGCCCAAGTCCCTGCTTCAGAATGTTACAAAATTATGTAAACATTTCAGTACTGAGGACACACCCACAGCATGTGATTGTGTCATCACAATTAAGAAGCTTCTAGCACTCTTTTCATGAGTATTTCTCCAGCAACAGACGAACGTATTTGTGGCTAGTTGCAAAATATCAAACAAAATGGATGTTTAAAACCAGCAGTGAAGTCCTAACTCCATTAACGGTTAAGTATGCATGGTGGGTAACCCCTATGACACATACTGCTCTTGCCTCCTTACTAGTTACCACCCCCTTACTCTGTGGTGAGGCCCCTTCCCAGCTTATCAATAGTCTAAGCCACCTTATGTAATCATCAGGTGGCCAGATATGTCTGAGTCAACAACCTCCCGGACTGAAATACAAGATGGAACCCCAAAACTTGTAGGTAGGTTAGTTAAAAAAAAAAAGTAGCAAGCCAGGCTAACAGTAAATACTTGAGAATCACTGACTCATGAGAGCTGGCGATATTTATGATCATGTCAGTGACGGAACTTTTAATAACCAAAAGCTGAATAAGTGCATATCCTACAGCCCAGCCCAGCAATTTCACTCTTGGGTGTAGATTTAACAGAAATGAATATCATAATTAACTAACAATAAGAATATATATGTTTGGCCATCATAGAAACAAGCCCATGTTCATCAACAGAGAATAGATTCATAAATCATGGTATACACACAAGTTTATGTGGAATACTATACAGCAATGAAAACAAACCAATATATATATAGATCCACTAATCAAACCTCAGTCCTAGGCAGAATATCTCCTAGCAAAGTGAAAATTTATGTCCACACAAAAACTTCTGTACATGTTTATAGCATTATTCATAGTAGTCACAAATGGGAACAACTCTTCATTAGTTTGCTAGGGCTGCCATAACAAAGTCCCAGAGACTGGGGGGGCTTTTAGTAGACATTTATTTTCTCACAGTCTGGAGCAGGAAGTATGAAATCAAGGTCCAGCAGAGCTGGTTTATTTTGAAACCTTTCGTTGTCTTCTGCATGGCCACGCTTCCCCTGTATCTTTACAGGGTCTTCTCTCTATATGTTCTGTGACCTAATTTTCTCTTATTCTAAGACACCAGTCATATTGGATTAAAGCCCATCTTAATGATCTCATTTTACTTAACTGCCTTCTATCTCCAAATCCAGTTACATTCTGAGGTACTGGGGGTTAGGGCTTCACAATATTAATTTTTGGAGGACACAATTCAACTCATAATAAGTCCAAACATCCATTGATTTACCATAAATAAAAATAATAATTTTATTTATCAGAGCCTTCATGGTATTTATTGACATCCATAATTTTTTGAAAGTCTTTTGCATTCTCCAGTTGTCTGCTATGTAAATGTCAGTATCTGCGTTTATTTTTGTCTATATATTTTTTTAAAAGATGTATTTATTTATTTATACAAGCACTGGGTACAGTCAGACGTGCGGGAGGGTGAGAGAATTCACCAGAATCAAAGGGGAGAGCAGAGCAGGCAGATTGACGAAGTGACGAAGTACACTGCTGAGGGGAGCAGCGGGCGGCAGGAGAGGTCTGCGCGCCTTGTGGGACCCTCACCTGGTGGCCGGGGATCAAACTGGCGCTGCAGAGGCTGCGGGCAGCTTTGCAACCCAGCGTTCAACCGCTGCACCACTGGGGAGGCCCTGTCTATATTTGTTTTAATTTGTTTTTATTATTGTCTGCTTTACTATACATAATTCTCTAAAATTTCCTCCATTCTTTTGAAAATGACTGCACTTCATTTTTTATGACTGAACAGTATTCCATAATGTGAATAACAGGATATGAATTGGCCATAAGAAGAAATGAAGTACTGATACGTACTTCACTATAATATGGATGAACCTTGAAAATATGCTAAGTGAAAGTCACAAAAGCACACATCTTTTATTCACATGAAATGTCCAGAACAGGCAAAGTGTGGTCGTTGCCAGGCCAAGAGTGGAGATAAGGAGGATAGGGAGGGACAATGAACTCAAAGTTTCTTTTGGGAAGATGGTAAAAATATCCTAGAATCAGATTGTGGTGATGATTGCACAACTCTGTGAGTATATTAAAAACAACAAAAACCTTTAAATAGCTGAATTGTCTGATATGTGAATTATATCCCAATAAAGCAATTATTAAAATTATTAAAATTCATTACAGTTATTAAAATTCATTACATATATACTTATGATCGATGTACGTTTCATGCGTCTTTACAGTCCAACAGATATTAAAGCAAAATAAAACAATAACTACTTTCTGTGAGAGGTTATTTGAGAAGATGGGTGGAGAGGGAGAAAGTATTTGGGTGGGGCTGCTGGGATGCCAGGGAGCCAGGAGCTGACTCACTCGCTGTCAGAACTGTCCTTTTCTGCACCCAAAAAGTGCCAGGAATATCCTGCATGGAGTGGGGGGTGGGGTGGGAACAAGGACCTAAAAAAAACAGATGGAGCAGATGGGAAGAGCTGAGGGCAGTGCAAAGGATGGGCTCCCTGAGAGGAAAATGGAATTCAATTTGATGAAAGCAAGTTTGATTTGGGCCAAACAAAACAAAGCTACCTTGTAATGTTCATTGGGAAGTAGCACCTTAAGAAAACCATCAAGGACTGGACACCAGAGATAACCATCAGGAACATCTTGATGCAATTCTCCCGAAGCCTTTTTTGTGTGAGCCTGTGCTGGGCTCGGGGAGGGGAAGCTGCAGTGATTCTAAACAACTGCTGAGAAGTAAATGTGGGAGGACAGGAAGAGGCTGGCAGTTAGAGACACAGGAACGACTGCGTGCAATCAGGGACAATCCCTAACCTTGAGCTGAACTGAGAGGAAGGGACAGATGACAGTGGTGTGCTGGAGGTTGTGGGGTAGAGGCAGGGGCTGGAGGCAGTGGGGAGTATTGGTGGTGGTGGGAGAACCCATGCTGCCTTCTCCCATTGGTGAGGCAACATCGACTAGATGAGAGAGGCCTCCCTGCCACATCCTGGCTGATACCTGAGTTGGGCAGAACAAGGAAAGTCAGGGAGGGAATACCTGATCCCACCACAGTCTATGCTGAATCTGTCTCAGCTAAGAAGAAAAGTTCAGGCCATGCTCCCTGAATTTAGACTCCATAAACCTGGGCTGTGTTTGCAGGCATGAGGAATGGGAGTTGTCCAGCACCAGAAACTGGAACTTGTAACACACACTCAAATGATTCTAGTGTAAGGGGTTAGGCAGTTTGGCAGGGGAGGGGCTATTTTTCTTAACCTGCAGTTGTAGAAAAGCCTGGAGAAGGGCAACCTCATCTAATCCTTTTACAGAGTGTCTCCTAGTTAACCTGGAAGCAGGTCTTCCTCAAGTCTAACGTAAGTCCTCTCCCTGCCACTATATTCGCCTTGCCTTTCCTGCTTTTCTTGGTCAGACATAAGATGTTGGTAAATCCTTTTCACTCCTATTGCTGGATATAGGTCAGTAAAAATAAGGCACCCCAGGGAGTCGAGTGAAGTTGGAGCTTTTCCTTACTTCTCCTTTATTCCTTGCTACCCTGGAAGATGTTGTCTCCCACTGTGAACTCTGAATTTAGAACTTCTGGGTCACCCATGCAAACGAAGAACATTGTTCCCAGGAGACAGGACCTGAGATTCTCCTGTTTGTTTATTCAAGAAGTATTTACCCCAAATTGGCAAGAATATGGAACAACTGGAACTCTTCATACACTGCTGGCGGGGGTGTTAAATGGGACAAGTCATTTTGGAAAAACAGTTTGGTGGTTGCTTGTAAAATGAAAACATAGACTTACCATGTGACTCAGCAGTTCCACTCCTAAGTGTTTATCCAGTAAAAACATGTCCTCCCAGAAGACTTGTACGGAATGCCCAAAGATGTCCGTAGCAACTTTATCCATATTAGCCCCAAACTGGAATCAATTCCGCTGTCCATCCACACAACTTGTGGTCCATCAGTAGGAAAGACTGGTGTGAGGCACAGAAGAGAACTAATCATTAATGTGATTGACAGCATGGATGAACCTCAAAAACAAGCTGCATGAAAGAAACCTGACACAGAAATGAAAATACCGTTTGGCTCCTTGGTATGAGACTCCACTCTGGATAACAGAAAACACACAACCAGTTGGTGCCAGGGCTGGGTCAGGGGTGGGCCAGGCATTGAAGGAAGAGTGATGGAAATTGTCTGCATCTTGATCAGAGTCAGCTACACATGTCAAACAGTTAAGAAGGGTGCTTTTATAGTTTGTAAATTATCCTTCATTAAGAGTGAATAAGTCTTGGGGGCCTACCCAGTGGTGCAGCGGTTGAGCGCTGGGTTGAGAAACTGCCCGTAGCCTCTGCAGCGCTGGTTCGATCCCTGGTTGCTCCCCGGCCACAGGAGGAGGGTCCCACATGGTGCGCAGACCTCTCCTGTCGCCCGCTGCTCCCCTCAGCAGTGTACCTTGGTCCTTCTGCCTGTTCTGCTCCCAGCTCTGGTACTGGTGAATTCTCTCACCTTCCCGCGCTTCTGACTGTTCCCAGTGCTTGTATAAATAAATTAAGAAAGAGAAAAAAGAAATTAAGCAGCTGAAAATATTTAAAAAAAAAAAAAAGAGTGAATAAGTCTTGTCAAAAAGACAATTTATTATGCTGGGTTGTCATTAGACCAATGAGGCAGATAAAGTTATCAGCACCCCTGAAAATCTGGCTGATAATGATGTTATCAAAGCATTATGTACAACTCAGGAGTAGAGGGAGAAATAGAGAACTTTTTTCTTGTTTACAGAAATAACTTACTTGTGCGCACACAAGGGGTTGGGGGGCTGACTAACAACAACCAGGAAGGACAGATTAGCAAACAATTAGTAGGTGGACTCAGTAACAAGAACCAGCAGGGCAGATTAGCAAACAAGGAGTGGGTGGGCTCAAAAAAAAAAAGAAAAGAAAAGAAAAAAAGGGGGGAAGAAGCATAGGCCTACTTGGCCCATTATTAATGTAAGAAGTAAGAATGCTATTCCTCATGGCCAAAAGCTTCCAAGATGGTGTCCAGGCTCTTTGTGGAGTTTGGCCTTCATCGCCTATGGGCTTTGTGCTGGGAAACTGGTCACGACTGTAGATGTGATTGATCAGAACAGGGCTCTGGCTGATGGAGCTTGCCGGCAGGAAGGGAGACAGGCCATGCCTTTCAAATGCAGGTCGTTCTCTGACTCATCCTCATGGTGTTTGCAAGAAGTATGTCCACCAAGCCTGGCAGAAGGCAGATATGGATTCAAAATGGGCCGAGAACACTGGAAAGTCAGATTTTAATTGTTATAAAGTCGTGAAGGCGAAGGAAATGAACCGAGTAATCAAGCCGGACATCAGGAAGCTTCCCAAGGCAGCACTTACGAAGCTTCTCCCAAATAAGCTCCCGGTTCTAAGGGTGCAGCTGCAGCAAAGAGATGCTGCAAAGATTCTGGCTGAAAAACTACTGGGGGCAAGGAGGCTCTAGTCCAGAAGGTTCTTGCTCAGATGACGCCTCCAGAAGCTCAGAAGCGCCTCCAGAAGCTCAGAAGCGCCCCCATGGCGCCAGCCCAGAAAGTATCTGCTCCAAAGGCATCTGGCAAAGAAGCATAAAAACACACAAGACTGTGATAAAAGTAACAAAGATTCTTTCAGTGGGGAAAAGTAAACATCTTTGTAAACTTCGCCTTTCAGAGGCCACGGCAGAATGGGTTACTACTCGTTTATTTCTCAACCTATTCTAACATCGATTATTACATGAATAGATCAATAATATTACTAATGTATTTTAACACAATATTGACAAATATAGGATGCGATTCATATACTTGGTTTTGTGACTTTTTTTTTTCATAAAACATTTTATTTTGTGTATCTTTCCACACTTGATTATTTTTACTTGTATTGTCTATTGATATATGATTTATCAACTGGTCTCCTTTGTTTTTTTTTTTTTTTTTTTTTTTTGTGGGACCCTTGCTGGTGGCCTGGGATCGAACTGGCGCTGCAGAGGCTGCGGGCAGCCTCGCAACCCAGCGCTCAACCGCTGCGCCACCAAGGGAGGCCCAGGTCTCCTTTTGAGGGACTATTTTTGGGACAATTTTCCATTCCCCAAAAAGTAATAGACATCCTTGCACTTACATGTCATGGGTATATTTCCATATATAAATATATATGGGAGAGACCCAGCAGGACTGAGAAATTTGGTCACGTGGCTTTAGACGGCATCTTAAATAGCTTAGCTAAGCCAGGGGAGAGTGTGGGAAAAGAGGGCAGTTTATAGTGTTAATTGGGAAACTGAAGGAATACAGATTTAAGTTCTGTCTTCTCCAGGGAAAAGAGATAAGGGGATGAGGTCTTCCTGAGATAGATGCTTCCAGAGAGAAATTTACATAGAAACATCAAAAGCAGCATCTGCCCTAGCCTTCAGAGCTCCTCCCTGAAAAGACATATTTTGGGGCGGCAGATTTTTGTTCCCCCAACATCAGGGATTCAGATTCTTATGGGTGCCTTATGTGGGGGAGTAACATCTGAAAAGGTGTGAACTCATACATCTGAGTCATAAGCCAATGTTACCTCATAATAATATACCAAAAATAGAGGGGATTCAGATTCTTATTTTTTTTTTTTAATTAGAGGAGATTGTTAATTACAAGACACAAAACCAACTGACTGATGTAGTGAAAACTGATTTTTGTTGAAGGAATTCTGCTTGGTTCACAAGATTGCTGGTGAGTTTTGTCACAAGGTGAATTTAGTGACTCAGCTTGAGACGGGAATTTTGGTATAACACCGCTTCTATGGGAAAATGTTTCCAAGTTCAGAAACCTGTTTATAAAGAACTGAAATTCACTGTGGGCAGAAACTACCCATACCTTATTCACTGTTATAACCCAAAGTGGACACTCACTGAGGGTTGGGTGGTCTTTTTTTTTTTTTTTTAAGATTTATTTTATTTATTTATGCATACAAGAACTGGGGTGTAGGCCAGAGGTGTGGCGGGGCCGTGAGACGATTCACCAGTGACAGAGTGGAGAGTGGAACAGGCAGATGTACTGAATGAAACACATTGCTGAGGGGAGCAGCAGGTACACAAGGGAGGTCTGCTGCGCCATGTGGGTCAGCTCCCTGGTGGGGATCTAACTCATGCCTCAGTGGTTAGTGATAGCTTGATAGCGCTGAGACTTAACCCCTGTGCTGCCAGGGAGGCCCTCTTTTTATTTTTTTTCAATTGAGGTAATATTTGGATACCCTCATCAGGTGTCACCACTGTAGCATCACCATCACCACTGGGCTTCTTTCTTCCAATTTTTTTTTTAACTTACAAAATTAAGTATATAGAAAAATGGAGATCAACAAGTTTTTCCATTTTAAA
Organism: Talpa occidentalis; assembly: GCF_014898055.3. Lineage (NCBI taxonomy): Eukaryota > Metazoa > Chordata > Mammalia > Eulipotyphla > Talpidae > Talpa > Talpa occidentalis. The sequence goes on along the minus strand of NW_023601433.1, from coordinate 84,788,782 downwards.
TTACATTTACTCTTCCTTTTCTAATTACAAGAGAACTGCAATGTAGAAATTTAATAGAAAACGTAAAAAACACAGAAAAGTGTATGAGGAAAAAACCATTAATGCTGCATTCAGTCACACCTGTCAGTCTTTCTTCTAGACAATGTCAGCATTTCCATTTTCTTTTTTCCTGAATCTTTTTGATAACTACATTTGGGGATAAACTCCTTTATCGAGGTAGAACAAATTTGATCTGTAGATTTTCCTCTTCTTTCTTAGGATATGTACTTAATAAATTAATATGGTTAATTGAGATCAATACACTTTTCTCCAGGTTGTTCGTTAATCCTAATGGCAGTGCTTTGGGGTAAACTTTTATTGCAATATTGACATAAAACATAAAGTGCATAAATCTTAAGTGTACAGTTTAGTGATTGTCAATGAATACCTTTGTGTTTATCTCTGCAGGCTGAGAGATAGGGAAGATTTCCAGGACTTGGTACTGTTCCTCACCTTCCCCTGCAGTCTGTAACCTTACTCCACTATTCTGACTTCTCTCAGATTAGTTCTGCGTGGACTTGAACTTTGTTTAGGATCCTAACATACTGCATATTTAAGAATTGTATCTTGTTATAAATATTGCTTAGTACTATTCTAAGTATATCATGAACACGTTGCAATTATAATCTGCAACAAAATCATTTTAAATTACTGTTGTAATTATTCATTTTTTTTTTTTTTTTAAATTCATGAGGGAAGAGGCAGCAAACGGTGACACTAGGACTCAAAGCTCTTGCACTGCAAAAAGGAAAGGTCCAAACCCGGGCGGGCTCCGCAGACGTCCCGCGCGAGGGCCTTGTGCTAGGCACAGGGACGACTGCTGAGTATAAATGGGTCGTGACACGAGAACGCCATGAATTGTCTTAACAAAATCGGTGCATTAGTAACGCGGGCGCGGGATTATTCATGCAACTATTATTAGCCTGCGCGAGACGCATCTGCGGGGCCCGGCCGGGGCTCTCAGCCCGGGTCTCCGCCCCGGGCTCCCGACGCGCGCCGGGAGGGGGGGGGGGGGGAGAAGGGGGAGAGAGGAGGGGGGCTGGACACGCCCCCGGGGCGCCGCGGAGCCAATCGGCACGCAGGAGGCGGGACTTCGGGAGAGACAAGGGCGCTACCCAATAGGCCGCCAGGCGGGCAGGCGCGGGGCCAATGGGCGCGCGCCCTGGTGACGGTCGGAAGTGGAGAGCAGCGCAGGGGCGGCTGCGGCGCGGGGGCTGCGGGCGCGGCGGGGCCGAGGCTGCCTGGCGGCCCGACGCCTTCCCGGCAGGTGAGGTGGGCCCCGGGAGCCCGCGGCCCGCGCCTCGGGGCGGCTGGCTCTGCCGGGGGTGTGGGCGGGTCGGGCCCGGGGGTCGCGGCGAACCCTCCCCGGCGGGGGCGGCCGCGCTCTGCGCCCCGGAGCCGGGGCCCGGCGGGCGGCGCCGCCCCTTCCCGGCTGGGCCCGGCCGCTGCGAAGCGGGCGTTGTCTGGGCGGCCGGTGCCGCCTGGGGCTTGGCCGGGTCGGAACCGCGAGCAGCGGGCCTCGGGGGAGGGCATCGCGGGCGCTGGGCCTCCGGCCCGGGTTCGAGCCCTGCCCGACCCGCGGCGGCGGGTCCCCCCCCACGCCCGCCGTTGGGGTCTCGCGGCCTCTGGGCCGGTGGCGGCCTGGGCGCCCGGCGCGGGCGGCACGAGCGGGTGGCCTCGGAAGCGCCGGCGGCCGGGAGACGCTCGGAGTCCTCGGAGCGGCCGTCCGGGGTGTCGTCCGCGGCCCCGGGAGGACCCGAGCGGCGCGGTCGCCGCCTCCTGCAGCCCGAAGGCTGGACCTTTCCGCCCCAGGCCCGACCTGGGCTTAGGGGCTGGAATAGAGGGCGCCTGGAGTCCCGTGCGTGTCTGGAGGGAAGTATGTCAGCTTCCCTTTTCAGGGGACATGATTTGTTCTCATAGGCGGGGGCTGCCCCTCCCTAGCGAACATTCTGTACCCCACTGTGGCTGCCTTGACTCTTGCCACTCTGGTTTAAACCCTCCTGCCGTTTACCACAGAGCTTGGAATATAATCCAGTGCCCCTACGCCCCTATATGATGAGTATTCTTGAATCATTTCCCCTTTGCATTTGACTGGCCTAGATCTACCTTACTTTCTCCTCCATTGCCTGAGGCCAACTGTCTGAAGGGGCTTCCCTGCCCCTCCATCCCTCTGTCTTACTTCTTCTTTGGCTGTCCCTTTTCACTTCAGGTTTTAGTTTAAATGTCACCCCCTCAGAAAGTTCTTCCCTGACCACCCTTACTTATCTAGATTCCTTCTATTCATCTACATACTTTTACATCAAAATACTTTTATATATATGTAGTCCTTTTTTTTTTTTTAAGATTTATTTATGCATACAAGAGCTGGGGTACAGGCCAGAGATGAGAGGGGTGAGAGGATTCACCAGAGACAAAGCAGGGAACAGAACAAGCAGACTGACTGAAATACACTGCTGAGGGGAGCAGTGGGCAAGACAGGAGAGGCCTGCTGCACCTTGTGGGTTGCTCCCTGGCCAGCCACGGATTGAACTCATGCTGCAGAGGCTGTGGATTGCTTCATAGTGCGGTGCTTAACCCCCTATGCCACCAGGGAGGCTCATGTAGTCCTTATTTTTGCTCCATCATTAAATTGATCTGTTAGATCAGACACAACAGTTCTTGAATTTGTAAAGTACTGGTCTTGTCAGGGTACAGTCTCGGACACACAGAAGGGTCTTACTTAACATGTTAAATGAAAGAATACGTGTTTTGAAGTTTGGAAGTTCCAAAACTATTAAAGAGCTCTATTAGGGGACGGTATCTTAGACCATATTTGCATTATGGAGAGGAGTAATCTAAGTAAGTTGATAATAAAGTTGCTAGTACTTTGCTGTCTGCATTGACATCTTACTTAAAAGGAAGGACAAATTTTATAGTGGAGAAACTTGGCACACACTGTCTCAACTAACTAAATCATCACCTGTAATAAGAAGACTCTTGGTATCATGTGCTTTCTGATATAATGCACCAAGATGAGCACATCACTTTTGTGGTATTCTTGCCACAATGTTTTAATCATAACAAAACTTCATATAAACCCAAATTGAAAGACATTCTACAAAGTAACCAGTACACTAAACTAAGTTATGAAAAATTAAAGCCTGAAGAACTATTCCAGATCAAAGATGATTATGGAGAAATAACCAAATGCTCATGAGGATGTAAATTGGATCCTGACCCAGAAAAAGGGCATCCATGGGATGATTTATGAAATCTGAGTAAGATCTTTAAGGTTAGTTACCAGTATTGTGCTGTATTAGTGTTTCCTGCGCTTGATAATTTCACTGTGGTTATTTACAATGTGTTGGGAGAAGAGTGTATGGAAGTTATTTGTGCTGTTTTTGCAAATCACATTATTTAAAATTGAAAAACAATAAGGAAAAACTCAAGTGTGTTGTGTTTTTAGTTTTTTGTTTCTGTTTCTTGCATGTCATCCTTCAGGCAGAAATGAAATTGAAAGTTAACACTTCTTCTTTTGTAGTTTCAGGAAGCACTAAAGATGGCTGAATTCCTAGATGACCAGAATACTAGACTGTGTGACAACTGGTAAGAAATTAAATCTAAGAAATGTAATTGGAATGAGGATAAACTAACTTCTGTAAAGAGTTGCTTAAATTTTGGCAGGTTAAAATTGTAGCCATTTAATGTTTTGTGAAAATGTGTGGGGTTAAAGCCTTTTCAACAATCTTGGATAAACTGAGTAACCTGACACAGGATGCTTGGTGTGGGTGGCATAGAGTAGTGACTAGAGTGATGGACTGAAGCTGGGAGTCAGGGATCAAATTTCTGCCTCTCATTAATGACTTTTAGTAACTCTTGACTGCTCTGGAGTTTCATTTTTCTGACCTATAAATAAGATAATTTATTTTTTGTCTTTCTGAAAAATGTCATACATTTTTAAAAAGAGACTAAAAATATCTTTAAAGTGTTTGAACTAGTTCACTCTTTCAAGGATTCCCTGAGCAGCCACAGAAGTTGTCCTGGGGTTAATTGGAAGCAAGGTTTAGTGAAGTGAGAGAAGTTCAACCAGAGTAGTTCATTCTTTTCTGGCTTTATAAAGGGTTTTGCTGAAGGAATGTTCTGCTGCTTTAAGGAAAAAAAAAAAAATCTAAAGTCTTCCAGCAGTCAGATTAATCATTATCATTTCATGATTCCAGAACTGTTAGTGAGGAGTGAGAACAGTCTTGAATGTTAAACTAGTTTGTGTGTTTTTAACCTACGTGAATGACAACAAAGAGCGACTCTTTTGTGGAAATGAAACTTAGAGGTATAGTTAATAATCAGCTGACTCCTGGTTGGGATTTGAGAACTTGGTATTTTAGTGACATGCAAGTGCTCTTACTGGAAGCTGAAGAGAAATGCAAAACAGAAGCAGCTGTGCTATATATTTGATTTACCAAGCTGTGATAGAAATAAAGAGATGGGATAAGGAAAATAGTTTGATGCAGACTGGTGAAAGATTTGAATCAGGTAACAAATTCACACCCTTTACTTTCTGCTCATTTTACAGAGATAGGATAACCAGATCAGCTGCTGGTCACAATACTCTTTCCCTGCATGGAATTTCATTTCTGGAGGGTGTCTTGCTTTAAGGAGTATTTCTCCCTACTTTGTCACTGTCATTTTCTGCTGATAAAAATTATTTTATCTTGGGGTTTATATGTACTGTTAGTGATATAAAGTACTCAATGATAACAAATAATCACAAGAAAACATCAGTATGATTTTATAGCAAAACAGACCTATTTGCATTAGCAGCAGTTAAGATAGTCATATCAGTCCACCCTAGTTTAAAGGACTCTCAAGTGTAGCACATTATATAAATAACTATACTAAGGGAGTTAAAAAAAAGGGTAAGTTAAGGAAAACTAATGAAAAACAAGGTTATTCACAGTCAAAATCAATTAATTTAATGGAAAAAAAAAAAAAAACAGCCCAACAAATTAGCATGGAAAGCTGACCAAACTAGAGTGGACTTCCAGTGTAAGTGAGCCTGTGTGTTTAAATTCCAGGTTTTAAAATTTTGTATTCTGTTCCCTAAGAGAAGTTAAGGTACTGTTCAAAATATGGGCTATCTTAGACCCACTGGGCCTATAAAAGAATAGTTTGTTGATTAAGATGTTTTTGTGGGGCTTCCTGGTGGTGCAAGGGGTTAAGTCTCAGCACTGTGAAGCTATCTGTAGCCACTGCAGCACAAATTGGATTCCCGGCCAGGGAGCTAACCCACATACAGCATAGCAGACCTCTCCTGTATCACTCCATGCTCCCCTCAGTAGATCTGCCTGTTCTGCTCCCTACTCTGTCTCTGGTGAATACTCTAACCCGCCCCCCTCCCCTTCATCTCTGGCCTATGCCCCAGCTCCCCGGCTCTTGTGTGCATAAATAAAATAAATCCTAAAAAAAATTGAAGGTGTTTTTGCACTTTTTTTTTTTTTTAAGATTTATTTATACAAGCACTGGGTACAGTCAGAAGCGCGGGAGGGTGAGAGGATTCACCAGAGCCAGAGCAGGGAACAGAACAGGCGGACTGACGAAAAACACTGCTGAGGGGAGCAGTGCACATGGCAGGAGAGGTCTCTGCGCCATGTGGGACCCTCGCCGGTGGCCCGGGATCGAACCAGCGCTGCAGAGGCTGTGGGCAGCTTCGCAGCCCAGCGCTCAACCGCTGTGCCACCAGGTGAGGCCCGTTTTTGCACTTTTTTTAAATGTGCAAAATCTTTTGTTTGAGGGGAAAGTGCAGGTCCAGGGAACAGAAGCTTCTGGTAAAAGACAACTTTTTATTTTTACATATATTAAAGAATTGCATTATGATTCTGGTTTTTAATGTTTGAATACTGGGGATTTTTCTGGAAGCCTTTAAGTAATTGACTTGCCTTTCAGTCATTTCTATCTAAAGTGAAATTTCATATTTAACTTGCTAGTCCTTCCTTGGGGCTTTTAGTAGTTTTATTTACACATTGAATGGCGGGGAGGAATTTCTTTATCTCATTTGAAATATCTCCATTTTATCTCTAGGTGGGAAGCAAGTATATTGGTATTTTGTCTGATTGGAATGTTTGGCTGGAGTATTTTGGCAGTTAAGTTTAAGAAAAAAACAGCAGGCAATTGTTCCATGTAATTTTTGCAAATACCTTTTTCTTTTTCTTTTTTTTTTTTTGAAATATTTAAGTATAATTTCCTCAGCATTTTTATTTTCTGGTATATATCTTTTTCTTTTAAGGTTTCCTAAGATGTGAAAATGTGGAATAATAAATGCTCTTGTCATAACCTGACAGCTACTTTTTGTTTTTTTAAAGATTTATTTATTTATGTATATAAGAGCTGGGGTACAGGCCAGAGGTGTGGAGGGTGAGAGGATTCACCAGAGACAGAGTGGGGAACAGAACAGGCAGATTGACTGAAATACACTGCTGAGGGGAGCAGCGGGTGAGACAGGAGGGGTCTGTCTCGCCATGTGGGATTCTCCCTGGCTGGCCCGGAATCGTACAGGTGCTACGGAGGCTGCGGAGAGCTTCATAGATTGCGTCTTAACCCCTCGCGCTACCAGGGAGGCCCGACAGCGACTTTTGATTCTTGTTTATGTTAGGATTATGTGGTCTTTAATATTTTTTGCTTTAATTCTAACAATTTAGTAACCTTATTCTGAGTAGCCTTGTAAAATAAAAAGTAGACATTTACTTGTTGATTTTTGCTGTTAAAAGAAAATTATTCTCAAAAAGAACCTAGTATCCTAAGCAGTAGTTTTTAATGTCATTTCTGCATGTATGACTTACAATCATGATACTAACACTACTTTTTTTCATTGTTGGTGTACTGTAATGAAAATATTCATGTATAATCCCAAGAGTGGGATCATTGGGTTACAGACCACATAATTTTTTGGTCCCACAAGCACATTTTCAGAGTATTTTTAAGCAGTTTACACTACCACTAGAAATCACATCTTTAATAGTGGGATTTGCTAAATTCATTTTTGTTAACTGCATAGGTTTAGAAGATAACTTTTTGGTTTAAAACTACTGTATATTTAAATATTACATGGTTTAAAAAATTTTAACTGAGTTTATTTAAAACCAATGATTTCCTTTAAAAACTAGGAATTTGGGGGCCTCCCCTGGTGGCGCAGCGGTTGAGCGCTGGGCTGCGAAGCTGCCCGCAGCCTCTGCAGCGCCGGTTCAATCCCTGGCCGCCGGCAAGGGTCCCACATGGCACGACAGACCTCTCCTGCAGCACCCACTGCTCCTCTCAGCAGTGTATTTTCATTGGTCTGCCTATTCTGTTCCCCGTTCTGGCTCTGGTGAATTCTCTCACCCTCCCACACTTCTGACTGTATCCAGTACTTGTATAAATAAATAAATCTTTAAAAAAATAAAAACAAGAGGGAGGAATCTGGGACGTTAAATTGGTCAAGTTGTTAGGATACGAGCAAGAGGCACTCAGGAGCCCCAAACTGTTAAGAGACACCTGCTCTAAACGGACTCCTGCTATCTGCGTGCATAAGGCAGTGGGAGCAGGCTCCTAGTGGGAAAGGTTTTTAGTGGAATTGGTGTGTATTGAGAGAGAGAGACTAGAAAGGATTTCAGATAACAGTTTCTCCCCCGCAAAATCCCCAATCCCCTTGTGGACAGATACCCAGCCAAATAAACTTGGCCTGAAGTGGGGCCGCTGAGTAAAGAAAGCTTGTCACCAGCCTAGGGTCCTTCCTGGCAAGGGACCACAAGAAAGGGATTAGGCAGGTCCCAGAGAGCTGGAGAGGAGACACTCAAAAAATTCAAAATCTAACACATGCTCTAACATGAAGTCATGATAACAGCTGCCATTGTCTCTGCCAAGGACCAGGAACACCCTCCCCTCTTGTCTCTTTTCCAAGTCTCTCCTTCAAGTGTCTCTTCATGTCACTCCCTGTGTCTCTTCCTGTCTCCTCCCACACCTCCAGCTTCCATTTGTATGTCCACCTTGCTCCTTCCTAGCTGCCCCCCACTCATGAGTTCCAGCTCACAGCATGCTGGGCCTGTAATCCAAGTTGGCTGCATGTAAGTGGGCCCTGTTAAGTGCTCTTCCTCCTTAGTGGAGATGCATTCTCTTACAGTTGCTGGTAGTTTCCCTCTTTTATCCAGCTGAGTTTCCTTCTCATCCTCACAGCTGACTGTTGCTCTATCACCTTCCAGTTGTACTAGGAGAGCTGCCTTGATTGTTCCAGTACTGAATGAAAAACATTTGCATTTATTTGGTGTCTTTTAGATTGGGACTAGGAGTATAGCTGGAGGCGGCACATCTTTCATCCTTCTTTGAAAGGGTTTTAGATTATGTATAAAGGTTAAAACTATTAAAAAAAAAAGCATAAGCTCTACAGTTTAGCGTAGGAGAGGATATCTGTAGTACTCAACGTCAGAAGTAAAATAGGATATTAAATATTTGCTATATGACTATTAATCCTGCTCAGTATTTTATTTTTCTGAATTTTTTTTAAAGAGTTATTTATGCATACAGGAACTGGGGTGTAGGCCAGAGGTGTAGGGGTGAGAGGATTCACCAGAGAGAGAGTGGGGAGCAGAACAGGTGGATCCACACTGCTGAGGGGAGCAGCGGGCGAGACAGGAGAGGCCTGCTGTGCCATGTGGGTTGCTCCCTGGCTGTCCAGGGATCGAACGTGTGCTGTAGAGGCTGTAGTACTGTGCTTAACCCCTTGCCCAACCAGGGAGGCCCTAAACTGATTGGATTCTTTAAACTAAAGGAGAATGGCAAAAACATGAGTGAGGAGGCAGAACTGGGGGAAAGGACTTCATTTTTGTATAATTCTGTGATAAAGTTTATACCAACCCTGCCAGAGAGCATGTTCCTGACTAGCATCCATCCTACTTTGAAAGATGTATGGGATACAGAAGAGGCGATTTTCTTTCCCTCCTATCTATTCCAAAGCTGTCATCTGCTCTTTTCAGTTTGACTTTTGTGAATAAAATGTAGTGAAATGGAACCATTTCAGACTGACAGTGAAAATAAATGGTAGGCTGTGTTGGTCTTGTTTTTAATTCTAGAGCGTATCATTGTGCTTTGGGGCATGGATGGTTTTAGAAAAGCTCTTCTTGGCATCCTGCTTCATGTTGGTTGTGATCAGCTCTAACTTTCAGAAAGTGAGGCTGAGCTTTAAGAGGTAGTGCATAGCACTACACTGGGTTGTACAGAAGACTCAAAACTTTCAAGAGTCAATTCTTGAAATGCAGGGGTGATAATAGTCATAATAGTGTATAGACTAGATATTCACTAAAGAGAAATAATGGAAACTGAAGATTGGACAGAAAGGACAGATTTTCATGGGATACCACTGTGCGAGAAATGGCATAGATGTGCCAGTAATGCTTGATCTTTTTCTTTGATTTATTTTTGTAGCAAAAAAGAAATTCCTGTGTTTAACTTTACTATCCATGAGATCCACTGTCAAAGGAACATTGGTATGTGTCCTGTCTGCAAGGAACCATTTCCCAAGTCTGATATGGAGGTTCACATGGCTACAGAACATTGTCAGGTGAGCCACCAGCCACTCAAGTGTCCGTAAGTGTGTTGTCCTTGCTATTATGCAAAAACAATGTTTTCATAAAGCTAATTTACTGATTCTAACTTCTTAACCTAGGTGACCTGCAAATGTAATATGAAGTTGGAGAAGAGGCAGTTACAGAACCATGAGGTTAGTCTCCCTGCACTATGAAGTGAATGAATCACCCTGGGACCAATCCTAAGGTTACAAAGCCACATGAGGGGCAGAAAACTAGTCTGGTTGAGTCAGGATTTGCCACCTTTGCAAGCCCATTGGAGGTTTTGACTGTTCAAAACTATTCCGAACTGGTGGTGTGGTATAATTCTTTAGCACATAGTCTGCCTCACATCTTATAATTTTATTTTGACATCTTGATCATTTGGATAACTTGCTGTTTACATTGGAAGAAATGCCACAGAAAGCACATAGTGTTATTTGGTTCTTGAGATAAAACTGACAATATTTGAATGAGCATATTAATATTAATGCACCAGTTAAGATTTGTGCATTTCTTCCATTTATTTAAAAGAACTAATAGCTTATTAGTTTGTAACTAAATTACCTTTAATTATGAAAAGTAATTCATATTCAATGTAGAAAATATAAATAAACAAGAACCACACTTAACCTCCTACCTGAGAGATAACCGCCTCATAAACATTGGTACTCTTTAACTTTCATTATTTTTCTAAGCATTAGACCTGTAAATTTCACTAGTCCTCACTTGGGAGGGGGCTTATGATTGAAGTCACATTAGCAATAATAAGTGTTTTTCTGGGTCTTTACCATCTACCTGCTCCATAAAACAACTTCTAATCATCTGCCATCTTTCCTGGCTTCCCTCCCAACTGTTTCTGGGAGTCACAAGGTGAAACACCAATCATTGTAAAGGTATAAGTACAAAGTGTCCACTAACATTCCTGTAAGCGGGACAGTTGTAGACAAGAGATTAAAGAGTTCTTAAAAATTTTCCTTTAAAATAAAGTTTATGGGCCTCCCTGGTGGTGCAAGGGTTAAAGACAGTGCTATCAAGCTATCTCCAGCCACTGCAGCACATAAAGAAAAGAAAGTGAAACAACAAAAAAGTAAGACAAAGCACCTCTCATCATCCCATGCCTCTGCCACTCTTTCTGGTATGTAATTTTAAAGCCAGAAAAGGATATATTATAAAAATTACAGTTCTTCCACCTCTGTTCCTAGGTCCTCTTTATCAGTTTCTTGTTTTCTTTTTTTTTTTTTTTTTGTGGAACCCTCGCCGGCGGCCGGGGAATGAACCGGTGCTGCGGAGGCTGCGGGCAGCCTTGCAGCCCGGTGCTCAACCGCTGCGCCACCAGGGGAGGCCCCAGTTTCTAGTTTTCTATAAGAGATTTCACACACACACATAGACAAGCAGTGCTAAAAATGTTTGAAGTGGCATTTAGAATAATAAGAATGTTTTTAATTTGCGTAACAAGAAATTGTAGCTCTTTGGCACAGTGGTTGTAAAATATCAAAGGAGCTTAGGTTCCCAAGTTTTAGAATATGTGTATTATATTCCTTTATATCTTTTTGATTTTTTTGTGTTTTTCTAAATTTCCAATTAAGAATAAAAGTTTTGTCCTTCATCTGCTGAGGATATTTACACTTGATGTTACCTTCTTGGTGATTCCTAGTTTATTTGGGCAATTTAAAGTCTGTGCTATATATAGACATGCCGATTAAAAAAATTAGTGTCTTTCTAAAAGACAGTCTCTCTGGTACTTGAGATGAATTGGAGGAGTAAGGGAAAATTGGGCTGTGTGAGCTTTGACAGACATGCCTCAATTGCTGTATTTTTGCTAGCTCCTGGGTTTTTCTGGCTGATTTGGGGTTACTTTGTAATGTGTGCACAAAATGATGGTGGTTGGAGTGGTTGAGTAAGTAGATCCTTTCTGAGATTCCTTCCCTTTCCTTTGTAGAATCTGATGGCAGGCACAAAGAGGATGGCAGGGACAAAGGGTTGGAAGAGAATATTAAAGTAAATAATTTTGCTTCCCTTCCCTTACTCTGTTGCAGGAGACTGAGTGCCCTCTGCGTCCTGCTCTTTGCCAGCACTGCGACTTGGAGCTTTCTGTTCTCAAACTGAAGGACCATGAAGATTACTGTGGGGCCCGGACAGAGTTGTGTGGCAGTTGTGGGCGCAATGTCATGGTGAAAGATTTGAAGACTCACCCTGAAGTTTGTGGGAGAGACCGGCAGGAAAAGAGAGAAGAGGTCGCCACATCTCCTGATGCCTACGATGAGTCTTGGGGTCAAGATGGAATCTGGATTGCATCCCAGCTCCTCAGACAGATTGAGGCTCTAGACCCGCCCATGAGGCTACCCCGAAGGCCTCTGAGAGCCCTTGAATCAGACCTTTCCCACAGTAGGACTACCAATCAAAGGAATATGACAACACAGTTTCCAATTCAGAATAATCTGTGTGAGTTGTGTTTGGGATTTGGAAACTGGAATGGTATCAATTCTCAGGGCAACTGGGAACAGAACTTGGAGGCCAAACAGATATTAATTAGGAAAACCTAACTGTAGGTAGGGAACCTTAGGAAGAATACCTAACTTTCCTATAAACAGGAAAACAACCTCTTTGCTATTGGGTTACTATTGGATTAGGGGGGGGTGTGTGTGTGTGTGTGTGTGTGTGTGTGTGTGTGTGTGTGTGTGTGTGTGTGTGTGTGTAGAACTGGGGTGTAGGCCAGAGATGGGAGGGGGATGAGATGATTCACCAGAGACAGAGTGGGGAGCAGAACAGGCAGATCTACTGAAATACACTGCTGAGAGGAGCAGCAGGGAGGCAGAAGTCTGCTGTACCATATGTGGTACAGCACCCTGGCTGGGGATTGAACTGGAGCCGTAGTGATGATGGTGCTGAGACTTATCCCCTTGGCCACCAGGGAGCCCTTATTGTGAGACTGATGCTGATGACTACTGTGATGACAGTGCTGTTAATAGGTAACATTAACTGAGTGTGCCCTACGAGTTTCAGGCATTTGCTGAGTACTTCACATAAATGAATACATTTAGTTCTCAAGATGGTTGATAAGTGGTAGAGCTGGGATTTGAATTCAGGCATTTCACCCCATGGTTAAGCCATTTGCTATATGTAGGAAATAATATGTAAAAGATTTAGCATAGTACCTGTCTCATAGTTACAACATGTTTAATTATTGTTAATAAAACAATAATAAAACATTTTATAATCATGGTGGACTTAATAGTTGGAGTAGTCTGGGAACTGGAGGGGTAGGCCTTTTTGTTCCTGTCCAGTTGCCAGTCTTGACTATTTCCTGGGCCTGGAGTTGAGCTGAGATGGCAGTATTTCTTTTGTTTTTTAAAGATTTATTTATACAAGCACTGGGGTACAGTCAGAGGCGCAGGAGGGTGAGAGAATTCACCAGAGACAGAGCGGGGAGCAGAACAGGCAGACGGACCGAAGACACTGCTGAGGGGAGCAGCGGGCAGGGCAGGAGAGGTCTGCTGTGCCATGTGGGACTCTCCCTGGCCGGCTGGGAATCGAACCAGCGCCGCGGAGGCTACAGACAGCTTCACAGCGCTGTGCTCAACCTGCTGTGCCACCGGGGAGGCCTGAACAGTATTTCTAATGTATCTGAGGACTGGTGGTTTCTTTTCCAGTGGAAGAACAAGAAAGGCAGGAAAGGAATCGCAGCCGACAGCCCCCTAAAGTGGGTGGTGAAGACAGTGCAAACTTGGACTTCATGTTGGCCTTAAGTCTGCAAAATGAAGGCCAGGCCCCCAGTGTGGCAGAGCAGGACTTCTGGAGGGCCGTATGTGAGGCGGACCAGTCTCGTGATCACCTCCATGCCCTGACCAACACAAAGGGTAGGTTTTTCTGTTCCATGCTAGCTTCTGTCTCTACTTTTCTAAAAGTCTTCCACCATATAATTAATATAAAATTGATTGAAAGCCTTTCATGAGATAGCATTTGCCTTTTTGGTTTTTTTAGTTTGACTTTCCAAATATTTTATTTTTAAAAATTTTCAGAATAGTGCAGTATCTATATATTGTCTCTCTACTTCAGCATGTATGTATCTCTTAAGAACAGGGGCATTTCTTTTTTTTTTTTTAAATATTTATTTATTTATTTATACAAGCACTGGGTACAGTCAGAGGCATGGGAGGGTGAGAGAACTCACCAGAGCCAGAGCGGAGAGTAGAACAGGCAGAGTGACGAAGTACATTGCTGAGGGGAGCAGCGGGCGGCAGGAGAGGTCTGCGTGCCATGTGGGACCCTCGCCCAGCATCCGGGAATCAAACTGGCGCCGCAGAGACTGCGGGCAGCTTCGCAACCCAGCGCTCAACCGCTGCGCCACTGGGGAGGCCCAAGAACAGGGGCATTTCTTATGTAAACAGTATAATACCACTCTCAGGAAATTTGTAAGTTCCCTATTTGTATATAATGTCTCTTAAAGCTTTTTCATTTTGTTTTTAAAATCCAGGATCATTATGCATTGCCTTTAGATTCCTTTAGTTTATTCCCCACCTTCTCTGTTTTTTTCTTTTTCTTTTAGGATCTTGATAATTTTTTGAAGAGTCCAGGTCAGCTGTTTTGCAGAATACTTCTTTTCCAACTTAGGACTGTCTGATTGTTTCCCCATGTTTTATTTAGATTGTAGTAGTTTTAGTAGGATGCCACATTGGTTGATCTATTCATTTAAGTGAGGTCTGTCATTATCTTCAGTGTAAAGGTAACTCCCCCTTCATGATTACTAGATGCAGTATTATTTTGAAATTATCAACGAACAGGAGGATATTCAGACCATCTTTTATAGCAGTGTTAGCATTCATTAATGTTTCCTGCTTGTATCAGGTATAACTTGGTGATTGTAAAATGGTGATATTTCGGTTTCTGTCCTTTGTTCTACATTTATTGTCATTCTTCTATAAAGAACTTTCCCCCTTCCCAATTTTAAAACAATTCATTTTTTAAGTGTCTATTTAGAGAATAATATGCTCAAGTTAAAAGCGATTTTAGGGACCCCAAGTTTTAGCAGCTCTCAGCTGTGATTTTTCTTCATGCTACTACATGAATAATGACTCAAGAACAGTAGGATTAACTCATAACATTTTGTTGATTTAGATGCAATAGGAATTGGACCTGAAGGAGGTAAGCAGTGGAGTATTAATAGAAACTTTGCATAGTGTTGGCATATTTTCTCTTTTTAAAAAATTCATATTTTCATAATTATAGCTACAGCTTGAAAAATAGTAAACGTGTGTGGAATTTTTTTTTTTTTAAGATTTATTTATACAAGCACTGGGTACAGTGTAGGAGGATGAGAGAATCCACCAGAGCCAGAGTGGGGAACAGAACAGGCAGACTGACGAAATACACTGCTGAGGGGAGCAGTAGGCGTTGCAGGAGAGGTAGATCTGCACGCCATGTGGGACCCTTGCCTAGCGGCCGGGGATCGAAGCGGCACTGCAGAGGCTGCGGGCAGCTTCGCAGCCCAGCGCTCAACTGCGGCGCCACCAGGGGTGGCCCATATGTGTGGAATATTTTTTATACTCTACCTTAGACACTGGTTGGTCAGCATGTGGCTTCACAGATCCCATGAGATGATTCAGTAGCTCCTTAGAGGTCTACTATGTTCTTATAGACTGGAAAACTACTCTTAGGCTGTATTTTCTTCCATAAAAATAATGTTTGCTGTGTTGTAGAAGGTTTTAAAAAATAGTAGCATATATAAGAAAAATAATTGTGTAGCCATTAAATGGTTGCATCATGTAATATGTTAATTATATTCCAATAAAGCTGTAAGAAAAAATTTTTAAAAATAATTCTTAAAAAATTGGGCCTCCCTGGTGGCGCAGGCGGTTGAGCACAGCGCTGTGAAGCTGTTCGCAGCCTCTGCAGCGCCAGTTTGATCCCCGCCGGCCTTGGAGCAACCCACATGGTGAGAAGACCTCTCCTGTCTCGCCTGCTGCTCCCCTCAGCAGTGTATTTCGGTCCATCTGCCTGTTCTGTTCTCCGCTCTGTCTCTGGTGGGTCCTCTCACCCTCCCGCGCATCTGGCTTGTACCCCGGCTCTTGTATAAATAAAATAAATCTAAAAAAAAAAATTCTTAAAAATTGACAATATGAAAGGGTATAAAAGGAAAAGTAAGTCTCCTCACCACTGATAACACTGTTCTAGCTTCTCCCAGAGATCACCACTTTCAGCAAGTCCTGAAGTAGCCTGATATTCTGTGTATATAGATAGTGTGAATGTGTAATACAATGGCCTCATGTAAAAGGGGGGGACTACTAGGGGGACTTCCTGAATTTTGAGGAACAGAACAAGGCTTCTTCATGTTTGACTTTGGATTCTTTTCCATTTCTAAGTTAGGCAACTTTGTGTTGTTGATAATCGGTTTTTCTTTTTTATTACCTTTGATCTATTCTGTTGATTTTTTTTAACCAAATAGTTGCTGTTTTGTTTTTTTTTAAAAAAAGATTTATTTATGCATACAAGAGCTGGGGTACAGGCCAGAGATGCAGGGTGTGGGGGGTGAGAGGATTCACCAGAGACAGAGTGGGGAACAGAACAGGCAGATCTACTGAAATACACTGCTGAGGGGAGCAATGGGCGAGACAGGAGAGGTCTGCTGCGCCATGTGGGTTGCTCCCTGGCTGGCCAGAAATCAAACTTGTGCTGCAGAGGCTTTGAATTACTTCATAGTGTGGTGCTTAAGCTAACCTTGCGCCACCAAGAAGGCCCCTGCTGTTGTTTTAAAATGCTGGTTTTTTTTTTTTTGTGGGACCCTCGCCGGTGGCTGGGGAATGAACTGGCGCTGCAGAGGCTGTGGGCAGCCTCGCAGCCCAGCTGCTCGACCGCTGTGCCACCATGGGAGGCCCTAAAATGATGTTTTTATCAAGCAGTTTGCCCCTGTTCCAAATAAAGCCTTTTCTAAGCTGACTGGTATCTTTTAATGTGAGAGTCTCCTTGTCAGGCTTTCAGATAGACTTTCATTGGGGGATCTAGATTGGTGTGATGAAAGCAACATTACAGTAGCATAGTAGGGACAAGTGAAGACTCTAGATTCAGTGCAGTTTCCTTAATTTTTTCTTTGTCACTTCTTATATTGCTTTACTGACTGACTTGTTTGTTTAACTCCATTTTGCTCTGCTAGTTTGGAACTTAATTTTGTCTTTTTTCTTTTAGTATTTGCCCTGGAAATTTCATCACATTTATTTAACTTAACAAAAGTAAATTTAATCAGTCTTATCACTCTTCTCCCAGTTAATATATTGATTCTTAGAATTCAGATCATGTAATTATCAAATACCACAAATGTGTGTTAGTATTCTGTCTTTTCAATGCCACGGTATAGACCCTTCCTGTTTTATATACCCTTTATATTTATCATTTTATTATTTTTACCATTTCCTTTGCTCATGCATTCCTTCTTGCTTCTCAGAAATTTCTTCTAAGATTAAATTTTCTTCCTGAGTTACCTTCTTAAGGTACGCGATTGAAAGTCTTTGATGGTTGTAAATTCTCTATTTTGGTTTTCTGAAAATATGTTTATTTTGTTTTCACATTTGATTATTTCTCTGGCCAGGCAATTCTAGCTTGCCAGCATTTTGTCATAGTTCTTTGAAATTATTTGTTGTATTTCTTGGCTCCTGTTGTTGGCTGTGGAGCGTCATCTGTGAGTGTTATTATGGCTCTGTAGTGCCCTGTCCTTTCTGTCTGGCTCACTTTAAGATCTTTTTGTCTTGGGGCCTCCCTAGTGGTACAAGGGGTTAAGCGTCAGCACTATGAAGCAGTCTGCAGCTACTGCAGCACTACTTTGATCCCCCACAGCAGACCTCTTCTGTCTCTCCTGCTGCTCCCCTCAGCAGTGTATTTCAGTAGATCTGCCTGTTCTGCCCCCACTCTGTCTCTGGTGGTGGTCACCACCAACCCCCACCGCCTGCGCACCTCTGGCCCACACCCTAGCTCTTATATACATAAATAAATCTTTTTTAAAAAAAGTATCTTTTTGTCTTTGGGATTCTGCAGTTTCCCGATGTTTGCTGGCTTTATGTTTTTGGGGGTTTGCTGCCTTCTGATTCATAAATTCAGTATTTTTCTTCTATGTGGAAAATCCTCAACTACTGTTTTATTATTGCCTGTCTTCTAGTCTTTGTAGCATCTCCTGGAATTCTGTTTCGATGTGTTTAATTTACTCTAGCCTCCTCATCTCATACATTTTTCATTTCTTTGTCCTCTATGCTGCATTCTGAGTATTATAAAAATCTTTCTAGGGGCCTCCCCTGGTGGCGCAGGTGATTGAATGCAGTGTTGTGAAGCTGTCCGCAGCCTCTGCAGCGTGGGTTTGATCCTGGCCAGCTGGCGAGAATCCCACATGGCTTGGCAGACCTCTCCTGTCTCGCCCGCTGCTCCCTTCAGCAGTGTATTTCAGTCCGTCTGCCTGTTCTGTTACCCGCTCTGTCTCTGGTGACTCCTCTTACCCTCCCGCACATCTGGGCTGTACCCTGGGTTTTTTTTTTTTTTCTGTACCCTGGTTTTTGAATGCGTGAATAAAATAAATCTTAAAAAAATGATATGAAAAATCTTTCTAATTTGTCATTTAATGTGAGGTTTTCAGACTCTATTTTTTATTTATTCTGTTTGAATTCTATTTGGTTTTTGTGCCTCATCATTTAAAAAAATTACCTTTAATACCTCAGGTGGTCATATTCCAACTCCTTTTTTAATTATATCTCTAAACATGTTAAATATACTTATAGACTTATTTTTCTTTTTTTTTTTTTTTTTTTTTTTTTTTTTTATAGAGGCATGCTTTATTTATTTGTTTTGCTGGTTTGTTTGTTTGTTTTGTTTATACATGCACTGGGTACAGTCAGAAGCGCGGGAGGGTGAGAGAATTCACCAGAGCCAGAGCGGGGAGCAGAGCAGGCAGAAGGACCGAAGTACACTGCTGAGGGGAGCAGCGGGCGGCAGGAGAGGTCTGCACGCCATGTGGGACCCTCCTCTGGTGGCCGGGGAGCAGCCGAGGATCGAACCGGCGCCGCAGAGGCCGCGGGCAGCTTCGCAACCCAGCGCTCAACCGCTGCGCCACCGGGGAGGCCCTAGACTTATTTTTCTTTTGTGCTTGAAAGTAAAATAGTTTATTTTTTGCTATTTCTGCTCTATAAATGTTTGCTGCCTGTGTGTGTATTTGTGTATAGATACACACGGATATAAGTATTGACATTTTTAAAAATGGAAAATTTGGAAAAGCAAACAAACCAAAAAGGTAAATTCTATCTCATGAAGGCTTTTTTATATGTATTTTATATGTGGAATTATACAAATAGCCACATGAACACATTTAGTTCTGATGTTTCCCTAAGAGTATCTGTATATGCTTCTAGCAGGCACCTAAAGATGTTGCTGACTGCTATCATTTTAAAAGTTTGGCTTTAGGCTTTTAAAAATCATAAATGGGGCCTCCCCGGTGGCGCAGCAGTTGAGCGGTGGGTTGCAAAGCTGCCCGCAGCCTATGCAGCGCCGGTTCGATCCCCGGCTGCTGCTCCGCGGCCACCGGAGGAGGGTCCCACACGGCACGCAGACCTCTCCTGCCACCCGCTGCTCCCCTCAGCAGTGTACTTCGGTCCTTCTGCCTGCTCTGCTCCCCGCTCTGGCTCTGTGAATTCTCTCACCCTCCTGCGCTTCTGACTGTACCCAGTGCTTGTATAAATAAATAAATCTTTTTAAAATAAAAAAAAAACAATCCAAATTAAAAAAAATAAATAAAAATCATAAATGTGAATTTATGTAAAAATCTAGATTCTCGCCTAAACCCCTGTAGCAGCCAAGCTGTACTTACTGTTCCTTAGTACAGACTTGCTTCTCTTCTACCCAGAGCCAAGACCTTGTTGGGCATGTTTCCTTACCTTTCTCTCAGTGTTCACTCTCCATTTGCTCAGTAGTCTGACTGAGGCGGTTGTGTCTTGGGAGTCTTACTGGATTTATGCAAATAAACACATGACCATGAGAAATATGATTACTTACTGTGAAGTTGACATTCTGGGGTGGCAGAGAGAGAAAAGCAAATGTTCCAGTTCTCACAAAAAGGTGAATACAGCTCAAGGAAGTTTTCTGGGAATAAAAAGCAAAACATTGAAAACTAATATTTTGAAGTTAAAAAAATTAGTCCCTCTCCGTTTATTTAGCCCCATGTAGCCAATCTGCTATTAGCAGTTTTCATAAGTCCAATTTTTCTGTAAGCTCTGCAGTTTTCCCTATTTCTGTGACAAACCTTTATTTTCAGAGTACTGTCAGTCTCTTTTCTGTGATTTTCTGAATACAAAGTTTAGTTAGTAGCCTATGTAAATAGCAACAGACTTTAATATAATAATAATTAAAATCTGATTATAAAGCAATTGACAAGGATGTTTGCTTAATTTTTGACACATATTTTAGAGTAATCAGAATTGACCAGTGAAGTTATAACAGAACGGTAGGCTTTAAGAAGATTTATGTATTTTAGAACAGTCCTGTTAATCCACATACATGCTGAAAAAGAGTCACCATTTCTTTTTGTGACAGTATTTGCCATGAAGTTTCAGTATACCCAGACTGGCCTGATTTAACATTTCTTTTCACAAGGAAAATACTTTTATCAGGTGTCTTAAGAGTCCCTTCCAGACCTCCCATATTTTTCCTTAATCAAAGAATTAGCAATTTTAGAAGCAGGGAAGTTTCATCACAAGCTTAACAAACTTACAGATTTTTATAAAATAATTATTTTTATAAAATAATTTTTATAAAATAATACTTTTTATAAAATAATATTCCATTCCAGTGCGAAGATTTTAGGAGCAGATCTATTTCTCTGACAAGGCTCAGCCATGCTGATGGGATTAGATTTCTCTCAGTTAACCAAACCTGAGGGCAGAAGAGCACCAAGATATTCAGATTACCTAAATAGTTTTTAATTTACTGTCAAAAGTTTATAAAAGCATACTTTTTTGCCTAGAGTTTATCTTCCAGATATTTGCCACTGAGAATTTGTATCTCCCAAATTGCTGCATCTCAGGATGTCAGAGGAAGTCAAATTTACATGTAAAACTCCATATGGGGTGTAAAGGGTTGAAATCAGTTTGTCATCATGAGTCGGAGTCTGACCATGTGGCCTGACCCTCAGGTGGCGCTGACGAGACCATGCTGCCTTGTGAATTCTGTGAGGAGCTCTACCCAGAGGAACTGCTGATTGACCATCAGGTGTGTTGTGAATTACTTGGGCACTTTAAGAAGCAATACATGCGGGATGGGGCTGATGTTGCAGGCCAGAGAGGTCTTGAGCAAACTATGTTAATACAATGTCTGTGATAACAGCAGCTTTTTTTTTTTTTTTTTTTAACCACCATGTATTTATAGGTGGGTGTGAGAACTCAGCCTCGTTCCCTCTAGGAACAAGTAGTGTTCCCTCTAGCAGGCCCAGTTCCCTCTATTCCGTGGCAACTAGTGTATATCTCTGCTGACCCTTTGTGGTCTGGTTTCATCATATCTTGTTGGAGTTGTGCTGAAATCTTTGCAGTTCCCTGCAAGGGTCAGGGGTCTCTTGCACTTTACTCTGCATGCCTGGAAGGTGTATGACCTTCTGCTCTGCAGCTTCAGAACATTCAACAACACAGACTCCTTACTTGTTGTAGGCTGGTTTCAGACTGACCTCCACCACCAGATAGGAGTCCCAGGTACCCACCCACTTCCCTCATGTTGAGCTGCCGTGAGTGAACCTGAGGTTTTCAGAGCCAAGAATGTTTCCTCAGCCTTTTAAGTTTTCCTATCTGACCAGAATCCACACACTGGCTTCTAGTCACTCCTGTGTGTGAGTTGTCTGTAGTGAGTACCTCAGCCCTTCTTCAGACTTTCTCTACCCTTTGGCAACGGAAACCATCCTGTCACTAGCTGAGGACCAAGGAGCCAGGACTCCATTTAAGGAGGCATGGAGGACACACAAAGGCTTCAGTGAGGGCTCACTGGTGTGTTTTCCTCTTGAGACATGACGCTCCGATGAAGGCCAGGTCACAGGTCCTGTCTCTGTGCGCCCTCTGAGTCCTGTGCCCTCTTCTCTCGTGGCCTGTTACTCTGTGATACGGTCTCCTCGTCCCCTGTTGGTCTATACCACAACAGTAAGTTACTTGGGGACAAGTTCTGGGTTTTTCTAATTTCTAAATCTCTCCATATGTGGTATATGAAATTTTTTTTTAATGATTAAAATTTCTTTTTTTTAAAGATTTATTATTTATTATGCATACAGGGGTATAGGCCACAGGTATGGGGATAGGGGTGAGAGGATGCACCAGAGACAGAGTGGGGAGCAGAACAGGCAAATCTACTGAAATACACTGCTAAGGGGAGCAGCAGGCGAGACAGGACAGGTCTGCTGCACCACGTGGATAGCTCCCTGGCTGGGGATTGAACTTGGGCTGCAGTGGCTGCGGATAGCGTCATAGTGCTCAGACTTAATGCTTTGCACCACCAAGGAGGCCCAATGATTAAAATTTCTTGAGCCATTTAAGGCTTCTTAGAGAATGAGCCTTTCTTTGTAGGTTGCCTTATGGAGGAAACCAGGTTTCCCCTAAACACCCTGATTTGACTTCACTTGGGCTGGCATTTCCATAACACCAAGTAGTCCCTGTGCTCTGGTTGGTAGAACACACGTTCCCCCATAAGTGGAATAGTAGCAATATTTAAATGCATCTTGGTTTTGTTTTGGGGCAGCATAGGAAAATTCATTATTCGGGGATAACGAATATTTGGACATTTCTTACTTTGTAGGTGTGGGGAAAATCTTGAATCTTCTTAAGCTAGTTTAAAGAGAATAATTACTAAAATTCTTGACTCCTAGAAAATCTAAGAATATAGTTTTTTACTCAACCTCTGCTTTTTTTTTTTTGAGACAGACAAGCTGTAACCCTTCATGTGCCTTACCTTCACTCAATATGGGCAGCTCTTCCCCCAAAAGGGTAGAGGATCCTGATGTCATCTTCCAGAAGTTTGTGCAGCAAGCTGCCAGTAACCAGTTAGACTCTTTGATGGGCCTGAGCAAGTCATCCCCAGTGGAAGACAGCATCATCATCCCATGTGAATTCTGCGGTGTACAGTTGGAAGAGGAGGTGCTATTCCATCATCAGGTGAGTCCGGGTAGGTTCTTCCGGTTATGGTAGCATTTGAGTCTTGCATTCCAGGGAGCCTGGGGGCCCAGTTCTGTCTTTGCCCTTATGGTTGATCTTAGATAAGTCCTGTCCCATCCACTTGGGCACACTTGTGAAGGTGGACTTGGGCCAGACAACCCAAGTTCCGAGGATTCCAATCTGTTAGTGGAAAATACATTTTTTTGCCTGATTTTGTTTGTTATGGGCAGCTGACACTGCAGCTGTTGCTCGAACACCACACATTTCATTTCTGTAATAAAGATCTCTGCTTTTGGATGAGGTAATAAGTAACTGCTTATTGTCTCCTGGGAGAGACTGTGAGAAATACCAACCTGGCACATAGACAATGGTCAAAGTATAGACGTGTTTTTTGGGCTCCCCAGACCAGCCCCTTCCTTCATCCCTGCACACATGAGCGAGTACTTCTGTCATTGCCTTGGGTGCTGGTGGGGAATGATTGCTTCCTTCCAGGTATACTTCCTCCTAGCCCCAGACCCTCCCTCCCTGTGGTTATCATGCCCCTCTCCAGATAAAGTGTGTTCACCCCAACTGCTGTTCCTGCCATTGCTTCAACAACTTTTCTCTCTCTTAGGAATTATTCAGCCCAGAGGTACTAATTTTGGTTTTTCTTGTTAGGACCAGTGTGACCAGCGCCCACCCACAGCAAACAACCACGTGATGGAAGGAATTCCTAGACAGGAGTCTCAGACTCGAGGGACTTCACCAGAGCTGCCCAAGAGGCGTATCAGACACCAGGGTATTAGCTAGGGCTGAGCCCAGGCACAGGGCTGCTGCTGCCGCGAGCCTGCTTACACTTCTCACCTGCTGCTCTGCCATCATGGGGCCGCCTGAGTCCTGACAGGCCAAGTACACTAGGCTCTCACAGGGACTCCCTTGAGGCCAGCTGTGGTCTCCTGTCAGACCTGGTGCACATTTATAGGGTAATGGTTTTGGGGACAGCCATGAGACAGGCTCAGCAGTCAGTGGCTCTCCTGTCTGTGCACTAAATGGATTATTTGGAAATAATTTATAGACCTTATTGTGACTGCCCGGGGCCCCAATTTTTAGTTGAAATATGCTTATAGTATTCAACCTTATTAATGTTATTATTTAAGAGTCTCATAACTAGGCAAATGAACTGGTTTTGAAAACCAAGACCTACAAAATGAATGAGAAATTATTTTTCAAAGTCTTTTTGTATGCCATTGTTGAGTTAGCTAGGGGCTGTATTTTTATTTATTCATTTTTAAAAGGGGTTTACTTTAAAGATTTATTTATTTATGCATACAAGAGCTGCGGGTGTAGGCCAGAGGTGTGGGGGGTGAGAGGATTCACCAGAGACAGAGTGGGGAAAGAACAGGCAGACTGACTGAAAACACTGCTGAGGGGAGCAGCGGGGAAGACAGGAGAGGTCTGCTGCGCCATGTAGGTCACCTCCCTGGCCGGGGATGGAACTTGTGCTGCAGTGACTGCAGACAGCTTCATAGGTTGTGTCTTAACCCCTTGTGCCACCAGGGAGGGCCTAGGGGCTGTATTTTAGGACTCAGATAACAAGTGTATAGTGTGGACAAAGTGTTCTCCAACCCTGTCCTGGAGTGGGGTTCCAGCTCCCAACAGCCTGTAGGGGTGGGGCCGTTGTCTTCTACCTAGAATCTTTTTGTTCTTGCCCTGCATCTAGCACTAGTCACAAGAGCAGGCTTACCCCTAACGCTGGTGCTGTTTTCTCTTTTCAGGAGACCTGTCTTCTGGTTACATGGATGATATCAAGCAGGAAATGGCCAAAGGGTCCACCTACCCACTGCCCCTCAGCAGGCCCATTAGCAATATGACAGCTGCCTGTAACCGACTGTCAACACCCACATCAGGCTCCAAACTTGGGGGCCAGCCCAGTCCTCCTCGCATACTAAAGCTCAACAACCTGGACAGCCAGGACCTCCGGGGACGGAATCGAAATAGCCATAATGGGGCTGTGGCCGCTGGGCATGTTCCAGTGATTCACCCTGGTCGAAATCTCTACCCGGAAAACCTCATGCCCTCTTTTGCGCGGGCGCCTGCAGGAAGATACGGACCAAGGTAAAAAGCAGTGGCCTGGAAATGGAGCCCGGGAGTCATTCGGGAGAGTGTGCTGTTTCGGGGGCAGGGCTGTGTGGAAATGTCCTGTGGTCTGATTCCACAATGTTCTTTTGCTTTCTGGGGCTTTTTTGTTTGCTTGTTTCGTCTGCTGGGGGAGGGCTGCTTTTGTCCAGTTCTCACTTCTGTTCTGAGTTTCTGACTTTCGCTCAGGAGCTTGTTTCCCAACCTTCCTTTCAGTGGTAGGAGTGAAGGTGGCAGGAACTCCCGGGTCAGCCCCACAGCTGCCAACTACCACAGAAGCGCAAAGGTAACCGGGGATCCAACCCATACTGCTCAGTGAGGATGAGGGGTGGTCGGGGCTGGCCCGGTTATTGCAGAAGAGCTGAGCATCAGACTGCCCTGGTGGTGATGAGGCGGTTTCTGTAGAAACACACTTTGTAGGCTGGAGGAGCGGTGCTACTTTTCCGCTGTCATGCAGACCTTGGGTTCTACTGTTCAACAGGCTAAGACGCCCAAGCAGCAGGGCGCCGGAGATGCGGAAGAGGAGGAGGAGGAGGAAGAGTAATGGCATCTGCGGAGCCCCTGCACGCTGGTTCCTGCCTGCCCTGCACAGCAGCGCTTGCCACGGTGCCGGCCCCACCTCTCGGGCCTTTGGGCAGGGGAGATTTTATGGATTTTAACTTTTTCTAGGTTATGGCCATTTTGTGTCTTTTGAGATTGTGCTGTGGAAGTTTGGGGATTTGAGGGAGGGTTCACAGCCCGTTGAATGTTACAGCTTTAGTGACTGTCTTTCGGCAGCAGAGAATTCAAGGGAAGGCCTGTGGTCACCAGGACATAATCTTACTGTCACCACTGCTTCTTGGTGCTTTTTGTGGGCCTGGTGGAAGGAGAAAAAGGTTCTGGAAACCTAGTACCCACCAGTGAAATGATCTTTTCCCTGCAGGGGCCTAAATTTGGGAACTTTTCAGTAACCTCTCCCGCCCCTCCCGGGCTTGAATGTGGAGGAGCTCTGGTCAAGTGTTCAGGCCAGTCGCAAAATATAGTAGGAACAAGGCTTTTGGCGATGAGTTGAGCTAGAGGTGAGTGGACACGGGGCTTTGTTTTAATCTGCTTCTTTGGCATTTGGCATCACTGCCTTGTTTCTGGGGGAGCGTGGCTCCTTTGTCTTCACTGCCTTCTGCTGGAGAAGACTGGAGGCTCCCGGGCCCTGCCAGGGCCATGCTGGGCTCGGACCTGATCAGGACTGAGGTCTAAACTTCATGGTTTGCTCTGAAAACCAAGTGTCAGCCCCCTTCTCCACTTTTATTTTCCTATTATAATTATTAATAATCCTTGTAATAGAAATAAAATTTGTACTTGGAGTTCGCTGTGTCTTGTGATTCCATCTGTGAGCTCCGTGGAGCCCTCAGGGAGGCAGGGTGGGCTGGAGTTGGAGCTGTGGCGTGGGGGAGGCAGGACTGGGCTTCCTGGCACCCAGCAGATAGCAAGGGCCTTTCTTGGAGAGCACTGCACATTCGAGGTCGTGTTCTCCTTTGTTGAACTTTGAGGACACTGACTACACTGGTAGCTTTTGATGACTTGGAGTGGGGCTGAGGGTCCCTCTTACTGAATGGAGCCATGCAGAAAAGGCTCTGGAGCCTCAGTCCTGAGAGGAGTCGAATCTCAGCAGGATCAACCATTACCCCTCTGTGCCTCACAGACTGCAGAGGCTCATCTAGCACCTTAAGTCATCTTGAGCTCATTTGTTTTATCTCAACAACCTAGTTGGGGTGGAAAGGTGGGAGGAACTGCCCCATTTTAGGTGGGAAGGAGTGACTTCCGTAAGGCTGGCAGCTAATTCAGTGCAGCACGAGGACTTAAATCTGTATCTGAATTGAGAGAAATAATCTAGACCACAAAAAGTATATATACTGCAGCGCCGCTCACTTTCTTGTGTGTGAAACTTTAGTAAAATTCACCAGGATCAGTGAGCTCAGAAAGACATCCCTGTCTCAGGTGAAAAAAGCCAGGACAGAGAGAGCTGCAGTGTTTCTGGGCGTCCCTGAAGCCCCAGGACTTGGAGGGGAAGGCTCCTCACCCCATCAGCGCAGGATGCCACGCCAGGTATCTTTCGTTTTGGAGGACTGGAGCTCGACCTAAACGTAAAGCTCATTTTGCCTCCCCTGTGATGGATTAGATATCCAGTAAAACGGTAGTGGGGGCCTCCCCCGGTGGTGCAGCAGTTGAGCACTGGGCTGTGAGGCTGCCTGCAGCCTCTGCAGTGCTGGTTCCATCCCCGACCGCCGGTGAGGGTCCCACAAAAAAAACAAAACAAAACAAAAAATGGCGGTGGGCTTGTGGTTTGCCTGCCTTGCGTTGCCTTAGTTCCTACATGTATTACAAGGGGTATACTTTCTGAAAAAACTGTAAAAGTATGTAACTAAGCCAAGGCTAGCTAAAAGGATGAATAATTCTTTACCCCCTTTTTACTCCCTGAAGTCCCCGGAAGTGGACAGCTTTCAGTTTTGCAAGCTGCTGCTGCTGTATTTCCAAAGCGGCATTGCTCTTTCCAAGTGCTGTGTTTGGGTCACCTTGGAGCTAGTGTATTTTTCCTGTACTGCTGAAAAGGGAGGTGCAGGTGGTGCCCCTTCACCCGAAACCTCAGCGTGTGTGGCCCAGAGCAGCATTCTTTGTTCAGCTCTTCCTTTCAACCACAGTACGGTGAGCAGGAAATCGACGTGGATGTACCACCTACTCTCCAGACCCTATTCCAGTTTCACAAATGCCAAGTCTTGCCAATAATAACCTTTCCAGTGAAAATACCTCTTTTTCTCTGGTGCCAGATCATGTGTTGCATATCAATGACACCACCTTGCTGCCTTTCATCTGGAACAAATCCTCAGATTTCTGTTTTTAGTGACCTTGACATTTTTTAGGTGTATAGGCCAGGTATTTCGTAGAATGCCCCTTGGTTTGGGATTGCCTGGTGTCATCTTAGTAGATTTGGGCTATGCGTGGGAAAACCAGAAATGGCAAGTTCTTCTCAAGGCCATACGTCACCGCTGGTTGGGGGTCCGCACATGGAGGGGCAGTCCACATACTTTGTAAAGTGACTCGGTGGAGCGAGATTCTGAGACAAATGTCATTTTCCTCTTCAAACCTCCACTGACTGGTTCTAACATCTATGTTGATTCTTGACTGAATAATTACTATTTATTCTAGTGGTGATTTTCAAATTCTACCTTTCCTTCTATATTTTATTTGGCATTCTAAGGAATACTCGTTCTTTCTCCCCCATTCATTCATTTATATCACCATGAGATGTTGGGTTCCACTGTGGGTTTCCTCTCCCCTTTGCTAATGTCTGAAAACTCTACCCAGACATCAGCAGAGACAATGGCGGGGCCCACCCTCTGTGTTTCTCTTCTCGATATTTCTGTTCTGCATGGGCTGGCGTCCAGTGTCGTGGGAACCATACATGTGTTGGCCTTTTTGTTTAGTTGTTTCGGGTCTGGGGGGCGGTGATTAAGTCTGGTGTCCGCTAGCTTAGCTAGAATTGGAAGGCTCTTGAAAGCATTGCTTTTCCTTCCTAGGTTGTCATAAAGTCTGATGCCATTTTGATTTGCATGAATTTTTTTTTGCTTGATGCTGTTTAAGATGTCTCTCCCTGGTATTCTGAGATTTCTCCATGTTGTATGTTGGTGTAGATTCTTCTTCCATTCAAACACCTAGACACATAGTACTTATTGTCTAGAAACTCATTGTTTTGACTTTTCAGCATTTTTATTGTTTTGTTAATTTCTCTCTAGAATTCGAGTTATAGTTGGATGTTGACCCCCTTATTAAACTGATCATTTTCTTTCATATTTTTTGCCCTACTTTGTGGAAGACATATTAATTTCTAAAACCTTTGTCTTTTATTCTTACTCCCTCTTCCCCCCCTATTCAATGGATGCAGTACTTTTTCTTAGACTTTTGTGCAATAATTGTTTCTTGGACAGCTTGTCCTATTCTCTATTATTTCCTGGGAGTTATTTTTGTTTTGGTATTTTATGTCACATACTTTCCCTCAAGCCTTAGATGTTTCTTGGCCACCTGTCCATATGCTTAACCCTCTTCAAGCGTTCACTTTCCCTGCAGAGCAAGAGGCTGGCATTTTCACCAGCTGCCAGTATCTGCAGCTCTTTTCTCTGGGTTAATGCCAAGAAAGGTCTTTCAGCCCTGCTGAATAAACTCAGGGCATGGCTGGAGTCGTGAACATCTCAGGTTTTCTCTAAAATTCAACTCTGGCCTTTTGAAGGGTGCTGAGGACTTGAACTTCTGCTTCTTTCAAGAATTTCCAATCCTTGTCTTTCCTTGGACGCGGGGCCTCCAATTCCCTTTACACTGTGATTTAAGGGGGGTTGCAAAGCTTGCTTCCCATGATTGCTTCTGCTAAGTATTCTTCTAGAAATTGCTGTCTTATTTCAGAAATTATGGATTGAAATGATCATTTCTGTTGTATTCATGAACGATTGTTTACTTCTCTTTCTTGGTATGTTTTTATTTTTAAAATAAAACATCACCAAGACGTCGGAATACTCTTCATGCTCCTTCCGGCCATTAACCCCCTAGGTGTCCAGAGACACCAGTCCAGAACAGCTACTATCTTGACATTTCGCCACTATCAGTTATTTTTGTCCATCTCAAACTCCACTTTTCTGCCAGCTTCTTTTGCTTCCGACTCATCCCCACTGTTGCACGTGTTGAGTCTGTTCATTTATTCCTGTGTAGTATGTGTGGCGTGTCCACCACTGAGGGAACTAACAGGTTTCACTAGTTTTGGCAACTACTATTACTGACACGAGGCTTCTTGTGCATGTCTTTTGGTGAGCATAAGTTATGTATTTCTGCTGCATTTATGCCTCAGAGTGGAGCTGCTGGCCAGGCGGGTATGTGTCCTGTGGCACCTGTTTACCAAGTAGCTGTGGGTTCCATCCTACAGCCCAGTAGGGGAGTGGGCTCTCCAGCAGGGTACAGTCTGTCTAGCTGTTCTGGGTAGTTTATCTCATTGTGTTTTTAACTTGCGCTTTCCTGGTAACCAATGAGGATGAGTATCTTCTCAATACTGGATGCTGTAATTTTGAAAGTACTTATTTTTATTTATTTACTTTTAATTGAGGTAACATCAGGGCACCCCCATCAGGTGTTACCACCACAGTGCCTCTACTGCCAATCACCCGTACCCCACCACCACATACCATTATCCCCGCTCCCTCCCTGCCCTGCACCCCCCGCCCCCACCTTGGTGTCTCAGTTCTGCAGTCAGCTATCAAGGGTTAGTTTTTAAGCCTATCTGTATGTGAAATAGAAAGGAACTAAATCAGTGTACTTATTTTTTTAAGTGGCAGCTCTTAAAAGGGAGATGGTCTTGGCTGGAGAGCAGAGCTGAGGTCTCTTCCCAGCTTCTCAGGCTAACAGTGGTCTTCTCTTGCTGTGAGTGGTTGCTTTTGTTCCTGGTTTCTAGCACTCTGAAGCAACAGGAGAAGAAAGTTGCTTTTTCCTCATCTGAGAGGGCTCTTGCTCTTCCTATAACAAAGGCAGGTGCTAAAAGTTAGCATTTATGGTGGAATCAAGAGACTGAGAATTAAGGGTTATGGGTAAGGACGCCCATGGAACAGGAGGTGATCAAGTCAGGAGATGTGCTGGATTCTTCTGACTGGATCATGGGGCTCTGGGTAGGGGTGCGGCTGTGCAAAGAGGTCAGGGCCGAGCTACGTAAGTCTTTCTCTCTCCTTGCATTCCCATTTTGCACAGAGTTCTAAAGCCACTGCCTTTGCCCAAAGGAGCAGACGTCCAAGTGTGGTCAGATGTTTCCAGTGCAACAAAGCACCGAAGGAAATCCTCGCCCGGGACCTGAGAAGACAGAGTAGCTAGGACAAGTACAGGGTTAGGGCTAGCTCTGGCCTTGAATTTCCACCCCTTCAGCCATACTTTCTCTAGGAAAGTCAGACTCAAGGGGTCAAGTGAGGGGATTGGTAGTTCCTAAGCACAGTGGAGCAAGAACCACATCAAGCACAGACAATCCCCAGAATACTGACTCCTCACCACCTGCGGCACGTCAGCTGGTGCCTGTCTGCTCAGCGAGAGTAGATGATCACACAACTCTTAAGGTAAATCAAAATTAGATGAAGGTTATTTATTGGTGCAACTTTTTTCTTGTAGTGAGCTTCCTTTACACAGCAGTGGTGTAAATAGCATCAGATTGAATGAAAAGTTTGTTAAATGCAACCATAAATAATTATAATAAATATACATCAAGTAACTTTACAGCACACATTTTTTAGGGCCACGGTTTTGATCTATCTGGACCTCAATGTGCTCTCCGAGAGAAGCAGTCTTGTTAGCAGCAGGAATCTTACTCACAGCTGTCGTCGAGTCAAATGATGGGCCAACGGAAGCTCCCCATGCCCTCCTGGGGAGGTAGCCCACAAAACCCCGAGTCCATTCAAGAGGTGGGGTGGGGTGGGGTGGAGGGACCAGCGGTTTAAAAATACAGGGAGGAAAAACCACTTCTAATAAATCCAAAG
Organism: Talpa occidentalis; assembly: GCF_014898055.3. NCBI lineage: Eukaryota > Metazoa > Chordata > Mammalia > Eulipotyphla > Talpidae > Talpa > Talpa occidentalis. The sequence continues at coordinate 84,757,384 of NW_023601433.1, read as the reverse complement.
GCTCTTTCATTGCGCAGAAATGAAATAAGAGGATCCTTGTAGGTAGGTCTACATCCTGGTGTGACCCCATCCAGGGGGCTGTGGCCTCTGGGAGGTGGCGGCCAACCACATCCTTGCGAGCAGGAACTGCTGGTGGGCATTCGCCTCAGTCATGACTGATCCTGCACCAAATGGAATTGATGCAGCTGGAACGATAAATATTTTCCTTAGTTTGGGGAATCTTTTTTTATAATGGTCCTTAATGCATTTCCTAAGAATAACAGGGAGGAGATGGATGCGAACGGCTCTAACTACAACCATGTGCCTCCAGCAGGCCGGGCCTCGGCGGGGCAGGAGGAGCACAGCGCTTCATCTGCCCGCACTCATGCCAACACTCTCCAGATAGCACTCACTCAGATCCTTGGTATTCACAATATTATACAATAAATACAGCATGTGATTCTGGGAGAACTGGCAAGGCCCAAGATGACAGTGTCCAGCAGATGGCACACGCTGCGCCCGAACAAAGTACCGCTGGACAGAGACCTACCCGGGGCACAAATGCACTGGGGCAGCGGCAGAGCCTGGAGCAGCTCAGCCCTGGCGCACACACGCAGGGCCGTGAGGGGGCTGCTGGGCAGGCCCTGCCAGAGGGGCAGGAGGACCCCCGGCATCTCCATCTGGAAGGAGACCCCGAATTGAGCAGAGCACCTCAGTCAGTCAGCTCTTTGAAAATGGGCACGTGGCCCTTTCCTCCGTTCCTCACATCACAGAGGCTGCTGTGAGGATGAAAGCGGGGAAGCTCGGACAATGTGCTTCTCGGAAGGCCCTGTGAGCACTGTCCCTCCCACTCCAGGGGTCCTCTCAGCTCCTAGGGCTGGGAGGCACCCGGCCCGGCCCTGTGAATCACACTAAGGTCGGGAACATACCCTTTGGTCTTCTGCTCCCAAGGAGCACTCAATGGGAGACCGTCAGACCAGGGGTCCCGCAGAGAGAGAAAGCAGAGGGGGGTCGGGGAAAACGAACCACTGTGGGCTTTTCCTCAGAAAAGCCTGGACCATAAGCAAGTTTTGAAAGCCGGAAGATTGACATATGAAGCTCCCGGTGTGTGTCCTCCACATTCGGGAGCTGGCCACAGTCTAGGGCAACTCCAGCTCGAGCCCAGAGGGGCAGGGCCGGCCACAGGCTCGTCTGTGGGGATGCTCTGCGGAAAACAGGATGTACTTTGTGGCCAAGGTCACCTTACCACCAACTTCCTGTTAGGCAGTTCTGTGATGTGGAACCAACCAGGGCCTCATGGCATCAGAATCTGGTGACCACGAGGGACAGTGTCCAGGAGATCAAATGAGACATGAACTGTCTGGAAACTAAGTTATCCTACAAACATATCACAAACAGCAAAAGAACCAATCCATCACGAAACGTACAAATACAAAAGGTTAAGTCTTCCAGGAGACCCCGGAATGTGGACAAGTTTGGAAAAGCAAAATTCGCCAACTCCTTGCACAGGGCCCGGGAGGGACGTGCCCGCTGTGGCAGGCTCCCCAAGCCAGCAGAGCGGTGCCGCGTGACAGCCTAACTCTGGGGCTCCCTCCCTTCAGCCACTTAGGGGATCCTCGCGGTAGTGAATGGCACATCGAAGTTTCTCCAGCATGATTTCCTGGGAGGAGTATTGGGGCAGCTTGATCATGAACATACAGGTCTCCACTCGGATGTAACGAGAGTCTGGGGAACCTACGGGAAGAAAACCGCGTCAGGGTTATTGGCTGGGCCTGTGGCAGGGCACTTCCATGCTGAGGCCAAGGCCCATATGCAGCATGGTGAGGCCTAGTCCTGCAGGTGGGACAGAGGGTTCTGGAGGAGAAACTGCTGTTGAAACGTGTGCACTAAAACACAGATTTCTGTGGGCAGACAGGTTAATTTGACAAAGAGTTATGTTTTGATTTTTTAATTGAATTATTTTTCTGTATCTAAACACTGGAAGATTAAAACATTTCTGGGGTTTTAGCTTTTTAAAAGCTAAAAGCTGTGTGAGCATTAGGCCACGCAGGAAAGGTCAGCTCAGAAAGCAGAGGACCCACAGTGCCATGTGGTCCTGCCTTTTCCCTTGGGAACATCCAGGCTATGGTGTCGGGGCCCCTCAGTTTTCCCTCCTCCCTTATGCAGGCCCAGCAGTCCCAGCTCCAAACTGAGAAAAGGGCCTGAGTCCTGACATGGAATACATCCAGGAGAAGACAGTACCTGCTGTGCCATCTGGGGGGGCGATCTTCATGGGGTATGGGGGCACATGGGCTGTGTCAGGACCCCCGTCTTTGCAGGGGCAGGTGAATGGGATGCGTTCCTGATTGCAGGCAAACTTGATGAATTTGCACAGCTCCTCCTGGGTGAACATCTCCAGTGCCCCCCAGAAGAACTCAATGTGCTGGTCCGTCTCCATCAGCCCCACCTGGTACATCGTGTGGGCCTGGGAAAGAAAGGCCCCACATGTAAGCAGGCCCAGGCCTCTGCCACCCAGAGAAAACCCGCAGGCAGGTCCAGGAGGGAAATGATGGCCACAGGGCACTGGGAGGCTGTGAGGATGCCAGTGGCCATGAGGTTGTGTCATGTCAGCGGGGCGCCAGGCCCAGCAGCAGGGCTGACTGCGTCCCCCCACAGGCCCACTCGCTGGCAGGTCTGTCACTGCTCCTGGTAGAGGTGAAGTCACTGGGACCAGGAACTCAATCTGGCAGCAGCATCCTGGGGATGGCAGGGTCCCACCCCAGGGGAAGCTGGCCCCAGCAAGAGCAAGCTGAGGGGGAGGAGCTTGGCAAGAATGGCCTGCACCTCTGGAGGGGGGCCTAAGGCACAGGCTCTGGAGGCAGGTGCTATGGGCATGAAGTTTGACTCCCCACTTCGTGGTTTGGGAGTGCGGACAAGGACCTGCTATCATGGCTTCAGTGTCCTCAGCTGTGAGATGGGGATGAAGCTCAACTCCCTCCTGCAGGTGATGAGGAGGGCGCGCGGGGACACAGGAAGTGCTGTGATGGCCCCTCCCCAGCACCGACCTTCAGGAACTCCAGGTTGATGTAAGGGAGGCCGCAGGTCCGCAGCTCCATCTCCAGCGGGCTGAGCGTGGTGAGCAGCTGCAGGGGGATGATGGCACCCAGGCCCGCCCGCACGGCCGTCACGCACTCCGTGTTCTGCAGCTCGCGCAGCCGCAGGTTCCGGATGGCTGCCGCATAGATGTCTTTGTTCTCCCACCTGCCGGGGAAAAGGCCAGGAGGCTGATGGGGTTGCTCGAAGTTCCGGGGGAAATTCCCCAACCCATTCTCACCAGGCCTCAGGCCCAGCTGTCCAGACTCCCAGTCCTGTCTCAGTGAATTCCTCTCCTGCCTGTGGGCGTCACCTATCTCAGAGCTGGTGTTTTCTTAATGAAGCACTTCCACCGAAGACCTTGGTGCCCAGTGGTACTGGCCACATCCCTCCCGCTGGTGAAGGCCTCCCGTCACCTGGCACAGGCCCTTGCACTATTGTCCAGCATGGGTGCTGCCGCCACCCTGGCTGGCGAGCCTGGGCAGCCTCCTCGCCAGTGCCCCACTCACACCACAGGGATGTGCCGGCCGCGGCTGCATAGCTCCACCTCCTCGCCCGTCATGGTCAGGTAGGTGAACCGGCAGCAGGGCTTGTTGGGACCCTCGGGGCTCTCTATGGCCAGGTGCTGGGAGGCGATCTCAGCGCACAGGGCCTCCAGCTCTGTCTCGTCGTTGATCTGGGGGGAACAGAAGCAGAGGAGGTTAACTGCCTGCCCCAATGCCAATGCTCTGGAAGACAAAGCCCCTAAGCCAACAACACCAGGCACTGCTGGGGCAGGGGTTACCCTTGGCAATTATAAACAGGCAACAGTATCACTCTGCCGATCGGTGCTTGACCTAGGCCTGGCTAACAAGACCCAATAACAGGGCTTTTTCGGCTATTTGAAAGCAGTAGCCCACTGTCCCCTTAGATGGTGTACGATGTACCACCGGGGCTCACTTGGGACTGCTTATTGATGACATCATCTGAGCGCCTGGGTTGAGCCCTGCCTGAAGCCAACCTGTGTCTATCCCATGTATCTACACTTTTAGTTAAGACCAAATCATTACCAAAAAATCCTAAACTGGGCCTCCCTGGTGGCGCAAGGGATTAAGACTCAGCACTATGAAGCAATCGTCAGCCACTGCAGCACAAGTTCAATCCCTGGCCAGCCAGGGAGCTACCCACATGGTGCAGCAGACCTCTTCTGACTCGCCTGCTGCTCCCCTCAGCAGTGTATTTCAGTCAGTCTGCCTGTTCTGTTCCCCACTCTGTCTCTGGTGAATCCTCTCACCCCGCCACACCTCTGGTCTATACACCAGCTCTTGTATGCATAAATAAATCCTTAAAAAAAATTTTTAAAAATCCTAAACTGGTGGAGGCTAGGATTTCTGTCACCTGACAGAGAGCCCTGATTCAATCCCATCTGTGGATTTGGGTTATTTGGGCTACCCACTCCCCTCCATCTGGCACACCAGAAGTAGGGTGCAGAAGGTACTGGTATGCACTGCAGGCTGGGGCACTGAGCAGAAGCCAGGACCTGACCTAGAGGGGACTGGCCTGCGGTGGGGATGGTGACAGGGGTGCTCAGGGTTGGCTCCTGTACTGGGTCCTCAGCAAAAACCCCCTTCGTGGTGAAGCTGAAGGCTTTACCTGTAGAAGTTCAGAACATTTCTTCCTGGGAGTACCCCATCCCCAGCCCACTCCAGTGTAGCTCTGGTATCCCAGCACCCTCTCTGGCCTTGACCGGACCTTCAGACAGAAGCCTTGGCTGGACTGTGCCCAGATACCGTCTTACAGCCCCTCCCTTTGACTCTTTAGACAATTTGTCGTCAGTCTTGTTTCTGCTGAGAAGTCAACTGCTATCCAGCACCCCAGCAGCTCAGCTTCCCCTTGTGCCAGGTACCCCTCAAGTGGCTGCCAAGGGCTCGGTGATGGGGCGGCTCAGACGGCCCATCACAGTGAGTGCCACTGGAGGCCAATCTCCCTGCATGGAGGACCCTGTGGAGAGCAGCATGGGCCAGGCCTCGGCCGGCTCACAAGAGCAAGGGAAGCTGGTGGCAAAGGGAAGGGCTGGGTCAGAGGCAGCGTTGTGCTCTGCCAGGATGGCCTCCACCCTGAGAAGCGTGTGTGGCACTGGAAAGCACGGCTTCCCCCTGGGCTGGCTCTGCTCCCAGGCAGTTCACCTCCACAAGCTGAGTCCCTCCCGGCTTGTAGACACCACTCCAGCATGACAGGAGAGCCTGGGACTCCTAGAAGGGCTGAGCCCAGGGCCAGGCCCATGGTAGTGGGTTGGGGATGCGTGGCTCCCATAGGCCCACAGGCAGGCTGAGCAATGACTGCCTGCCCCTATCCGAGGTGTGTACAGTGGGGCATCCGACACTGCTGTCACCCCACTAACTCCATGTGTCCAGTACACAGGAGTCAGTCTCAGCCGACCCAAGAGCCGATCTCCTGTGCTCTTCCTGAGGCCCTGAAGTGGCTCTTCAAGGTGAAACTGGGTTTGCTTGTGGCAGTTTTCACCCCAGTACTGAGGTTCCTTCAGGGGCCGTAAACCCTCACCTGTGTCTCTGGGGATCGACACAGTAAATGGAAGCCCCAGTGGGGCTGGCTGGGTTGCCCACAGCCAGCTGCTGGCAGCAGGGAGGAAGGAGAGACTTCACTTGTCCCCTACCAGGGCTTACATTCCATGTTCTCTGGCAGTGCTCTCAGCAGTCTTCAGTGCAGAGCTCTGCTGTCCATGGGACAGAAGCACCACAGATATAGCACCCAGGGCCCTGGGGGTGTGGGTCTGCTAGACTTAAACGGCCCGCTTGGCTACCATTTTGGTTAAGTGCAGTCTGCCCTCCAATACAATGTCAGAACAAACGGGTCAATCAGTTACATGACCTAAGAGAATCTATGCCAGCCCCTACATGGTTCCTTTCAAATTAAGCAAGAGTAGGACACTTGATGCCCTGGACAATGGGTATACATTACGAGGAATGACGGGGAACGCGGAGGGGCCGACTGATGTGTAGCCATGCACCGATCGGTCGATCAGAGGGATGCCTTGTCAATAAGACTGGAGCCATGGCTGGGGTCTGGGGTCTGGTTTCGATGACAACACTGGGTTATTAAGCAGATAAAAAGTATCTATCTGGTCAGCAGCCTCATGTGCCCCTGAAGCCCCGGATGAGAAAAGCACGTTTTCAGTTTCACCCACCCTTGTTCTCTTATTCCTCCTACCCCACATAACTGATGCGGTATGACTGTTCTATCAATAAAAAGGCCAGGATCTTGTTCTTTCAGCAGCATCCTGCACTGTACAGCTTGCTCCACGACTCCCGTGTGTCAATGTGGTGTTGCCAATGCAACAGGGGGGCACCGCTTCAGGGCCCCACCATCCCCAGGATAAATGGAACTTTCACTTACACTCTCGAATTTCTTGACATAGTTGTAGGTGAGTATGTCTGCTTCCTGCAGGTCTTGATCAGGGTCCAGGGGCTCCCCCACCAGTGTCTTCCAGAAGGAGGGCAGGAGGTCCAGGGGAAGAGGAACATCTGCTCGGATCGCAATCCCCAGCAGCTGCCCCAGGAAGTGCAGCAGCTGCTCCTCCCCGCAGGTGATGGGGCACGGGGTCAGGATGTACTTGCCCTGAGGAGCAGGCAGAGACAGACCAGGTGACTGTGACACCTGCCACTAGTCCTGTCAGGAAACAGGCGCCAGGCCACCACACCCATGGGAGGAGGAAGAAGGCCACAGGCCCTGCCCTGTGTCAGAGCTGGTCAGCCAGGGCCCAGAGGGCAGGCCCCACCTGCAACCCCAGGGCCATCTTACCTTGTTCTTGTTGACAGCGGAGCTGGGGCACAACAGGAGAAGGGACAGTGAGGAGCTCTGCAACTCTTTACACACCTGCCACAGAAAGTGGCGGAAAGAGCCACCTGCGGGACAGATGGAGACCTGTCAGCACCAGGCTCTGCTGCTTGGCCCGCCCGCGGGCCCTGTGCCCACCTGGAATATCCCTCGTTGGCCACCTAGCTAACTACAGTGACAGTGGAGTGGGAAGAAAAGGTGCCTGTGGTCAAATCCTGCTGTGCTGCTTCCTCGCTGGGTCCCAAGGCGGCCTCAACCTATCAGACGGGACGTAGTTGTGCCCACCTTGCAGGTTGGTGTCAAGGATTCACGGGGTGAAACGCAGACCCTACTTTGGGCACCTCTCCAGCTGCAAGTTCACCCTGAATTGGGGACCGCTCCCCAAGCAGTGCCAAGAGCAGGCCACTACAGTGCTGCCTCCCACTCCGGTGCTTGGAATCGGTCTAGTGACTGCACAGACAGGGTGGATGACGGCAGCACACAGAGGGCAGAAATGATTTATCGCCACCCCATTCCAGATCCACCTTAGGCTTTCTTGACAAACTCCCCTCTGTGGCTGGTCTTCTCCAGCCTTTCCTGTGCCTCCTGTCAGTGCACAAGGTCAGGAAGCTCTGAGGACAGCTGTGCACGTGGTCTGCCTGGTCAGAGTCACCCACAGGCCCACCAGTCATGCTCTGTCCTCATTCAGTTTCCATGGAGAGACAGGAGATGCCTGCCTGCCTGCCTGCTTGAGGAAGCCCCCAGGGCCAAGGCCTTACTTGGGAATCAGACAGCGCTGACTTTGAACTCCAGCTAGCTGCCTGACCTTTGGGGAGCGACTGAATGGTGTGGCGTCCAGTTTCTGTATCTGTAAAGTGGGACAGTGACGGTATCCTTGAGAGGTTTCGGCTCCTTGAAGAACCTAAGATGTCCAACATGGGCCTGGCAGTTCCGGCTCGCGTCCCTCAGAGGTGTCCTCAGGGTGCACAGAGCTTCCCCTGCTGCAGTGTTCCCCTGATCCCCGCAGCAAGGGGAGACAGCTGGGGGGCCCTGTGCCCACTGGCCCTCCCAAAGTGCCTGGCCAACAAGGAATAGGGCTTCTTCTCCCACCCAGACAAAGAGACATTTCCTGAATGTCTGGGGCTAAACTTGACTGAGAGGGCACCGAGGGAGCTTTTCTGAGTTGCTGATCCTCATCCCAGTCCGTGAAATGATTGACAGAAGGGCCAGTTTTGTTCAGGGCTCCCAAGGCCCTGGTCCTCATTGGGCACAGGCTAGATTTTGGCACAACCCATTGTCAGGGCTCTTCCTGGGGAAGAAGGCCCATATGCTCTGAGGGCGTCGCTCTTGGACCCTCAGCATGAAGAGCCCCAGTGTCAGTCCGAGGCACAGCCCCAGCCCTAATCACATGGAGCTGAGGTTCTGGACCAGTGGGGGCACCTGCTCCCCTGCGGCAACCACACAAGTCCAGCTCAAGGTGACTCTGGGGACAGTCCTGGCCTCTGCAGAGCAGGGTAAGGAGGCTGTGCTTGAACTCTTGCTGATGGGGGATCTGGGGCAGCTGAGACTAAAACAGCCCTAGGAACTTCCATGGTCAGAACACAGCCTCCACCCTGAACCGGCTAAGTGGGGTGGGGGTGTGGGGGGTCTACTTACTGGTGCCGTGCACCTCCTCCCCAGTGAAGCGGATGTTGAAGGCGTAGGTGGGGTCGCCCCCACTAGCCAGCTTGACACAAAGCTGAGAGGACGGCACTGAGGCCAGCTGCCTGGCAGCCTGGCAGAAGTAGGAGTTTTCAGAGGCTCTGATCTCCCCTGGAAAGAGAGAGGGGAGCTGGTAAGGGTTTCTGGGGGCCGACTTCTGCCCCCCCACCCAAGATCAGACCTTTGCCCCCTTATTGGACCTCCCTTGTCCAGCCCGTGCTTTCTCCATTCTTGGGCCAGCTTCCTCTTTCCTGCTGCATCTCTGGGTCCCTGGGGGCCTCCCGCTTGCTCCACTCCACCTCCTGGAGCCCTCGTGTCTCTGCTTGGCAGAAACCCCCAGTTGCCTCCCAATATCACTCTCTTCTGACTAGCAGGACTAGTCAAGCAGAAGAGCCTGCATTTCCTGCCTCCCCTGCAGGGGGTGAGCCTTGGCAGTCTTAGTCCATCCTCGGGAGAGGGAAGGAGAGGCACTGAGGAGCCCCTCCTCCTGCTCGCGCGAGGGGACCCTGATGGCGGGATCCACTCGCTGGGAGCTGGAGCAGGGTGACCGCAGTCAGAGAATGAGGATGTGTTAGGGCAACCCTGGACTCCCTTCTTCTAGAGGCTTTTCACATGTGAGGAACCAGCTGGTGTGTTTAAACCGAGTCTTTCAGATTTTCTGGTCCGTGTCACCAATCTCACCTCCCACGATTTCCAGTGGGTCCAAAGTAATCTCGGGCGCCGCATGATCTGCTGTCCTCTGCACGGTGGCGTTGAGCACCCGATTCATTACTGTCACTTTTGTGTCATAGAAGATCAGCCCTGAAGAGAGGAATGTGGGGAAGAGGCTATGAGGAGACCACTTCCCTGCCTTTCTGGTCTCCCCCAGGCCGGCTGGAGCCATGTTATACCCTCTGGGTCTCTCTAGCATCTTCTGGGGCTCCCTTCAAGCCAGGGGATGGTGCTCGCATACAGGCTGGTGAGAGCACAAGGGGGTCTGACTTTCTGGAGGGTGCTTGGGGGGTAGCTCTCCAAATGTCAACGCATATGCCCTGGGCTCCTTCACACTCAGGAGCCATGGGCTAATCCAACCACACGAAAAGCAAGGATGTGCAATATAGCATTTTCTCAAACAGCAAAAACCAGCTACCATCTATCAACAGGGAAAGGCCGACTAGACCATGCACCTGCACAGGGGCTGCGAAGGAGGGTGGTTCTCTGTGCCAACTGCCAAGCAGAGCACGAGTCCTATTCTTGATAAAAGAACAAAAATCTGTGTGTGTCTGTGAGAATATCTATTTGTATGTGACTAGATTAGAAAGGTCTGGAAGGACACTTCTCTGTGAAATGGTCATCTTTGGGATTAAGGGACATGAGTATACACAATGAGTTGAGGCTTTAACCACATATTTCTAAGTAACTTGAATTGAAAACTGTTTTAAGTTTTTCTCCAGAAAAACTTAAAGAGCATAAGGCAACTGCTCTGGGCAGAACTGCTGCTGCCCCCAGACCTGTAAGTGGGGTTGGGGTGTCTTCCTGGGCAGCTGCTTGGGGTGGGGGGTGGCGATGGCCTGGGGAGATCTGCTGGTTCCGTCATCTCCCTCGCTGCCCTCTGCATGGGGCCCACACCTGCCGCCCAGGCACTGACCTTTAGCCTCCTTCAGCAGGGCTGCGATACTATGGGTGTACATAGGCGTCTGGCGCAGTTCCACCAGCGGCAAGAAGAAGGTCTCCAGGGTGGTGTTCAGGGACTGGAGCAGTGCGAAGCGCAGGCGCAGGCTCTCGATGGGCACATCTGCAGGACAGGAGGGGTAGTCAGGCTGAGATTCTCTACTTCAGACAAACTTGGGGGACCCCTATCACTGGGGAGAGCTAGAGGAGGAACACTTTAAACAGGACCAGGACCAGGAGGCCCCCGAAGTGGAGTTTATCCTTGAGACCTCAGAAATGCTGTTAGCAAGTGAGTGAACCTCCAGCAAGCAGAAGCAAAGGGCCAAGCCCGGACTGGTCAGGAGGAAGGACCTGGCTTGTAAGGAATTGAATGCCCCCCATGCTTGGCCTGCGGGCTATGTGATTTTTTTTTTTTTAAAGATTTATTTATTTATTTATACAAGCACTGGGTACAGTCAGAAGTGCAGGAGGGTGAGAGAATTCACCAGAGCCAGAGCGGGGAGCAGAACAGGCAGAAGGACCAAAGTACACTGCTGAGGGAAGCAGCGGGCAGGTCTGCGCTCCATGTGGGACCCTCCCTGGCAGCCGGGGATCGAACCAGCGCTGCAGAGGCTGCGGGTAGCTTCGCAGCCCAGCACTTAACCGCTGCGCCACTGGGGAGACCCTGTGATTTTTAACTTTAGTTTTGAAATGCAGACTTATAGGAAGTTGCAAAATAGTGCCAAGTCCTATGTCTTTCACCCAGCTCCCCAGGATGGCTTCCCATGTCAAACCAGATGTGATGCCATCACAGTCTGTCACTTCCTCCTCATATCTGTCTCCTCTCCAACTGCGAGAGGCTGATGGTAGTACAGTCATGTCCGCATTCACTGTCTGTATTCGCCCGAGCATGGCTGGGTGAGGGCGGCAGGCTAGGCCTGTGCCAACAGGTCATGACAGGCTCGTTTTCCAGAGGTGACACTTATTGGAAACGGCTGCTCTTGGACTCAGCTGCCTTTTATCCCCAACGCCAGCCTGGCGTCACTGTGGCTCTGGGCAAGGCCAGGGAGTGACCCTGGGATCTGCTGCTTGGCTGTTGTGATGTGCACGCAGAAGCCTCACAGATGTGACTGGCTGCAGTCACAGTGTCCTGTCTTTCTCTCCCTCTTTTTCACCACCCGTTTCCCAGCAAGTGCTCCTTAGGGTTTGTTCAGCGGGTGTGCAGAGGGGTCAGTCCTTCTAACACCCATAATGTCACCAGGAGGTCACATTCAGTCCCTGAAAGGCATCCCCCGGGGCTACATACTCAAGAGACAGGCCACTCTGGGGTCGGTGGCATCTGCGGGGTCCAGATACACCTCATGGGGGTGGAGCCGTGCAGGCGTGATGGCAAGATGGCGGCACAGCCGATTGATGTACTGAACCAGTGCCACGTCCATCTCCAAGGTCCACTTCCTTGAGGCCTTGTGCGCATGCCGGACGTCGATGCAGGCACACCTGGGGCAAGGGAGAAGGGCGAGGTGGGGCAGGGTCCTCAGCTGGGGTATGGGGACAGCGAGTCCTCCAGATCCATGTCTCACAAGTATGTTTGTGAGATAGCATTGCCTCCCAGGTGGTTTCTGGGTGTTTGTCAAAGGGGAAGCTCCTTATAAAAGCTGGAGGGATGGGAAGGGCATGACCTTTCTGGAGTTTGGCAATATGCATGCACCATCAAAAGCACACCAGCTCTATGAATCTATAAATGGAAGATGCCCTTCAAGTGCCCAGCATGGTGCCCAGCCCCAAGGCACAGTAGGTGTCAGCTGCTGCTGTGGCTGGGGCTGTCACCTCCCAGCTGTCCCTTCCAGGTTCACCAGCAGACCTATCTGAACAGACAGACAAGTGTGGTGAGGGCATCGCTACAGCAGCTTTACTACAGCGACGACAGACGCAAGCCCAGCATCTGGTGCTAGGGCATCTGCTGAATAAATCACAGGATATTCTGACAAGGGCTGCTAGGCAGTCACTCAAATCATGTGATGGCCTATCAGTGAATGATCTGGAAAAATGAAAAAAAGCTGGTTACAAACAGTATGTTTCTTCTGGTCCCCTTTCTACAGTACTGAAAAAATCCACTCCCAGAAAGATGCTGGGGGAGATGTTTACTGAAATATCACGAAGTGATTATCCCTGGGCCCAGGATCAGGGCATCTGCTCTGTGTATAGGGCATGAGCATGGGGAGTGAATGTGCATGTACTTGGGCCACAAACATTAAGCTACTAACCCAAGAAAGGAAGGTGGCCCAGCTAGTGGCCCCAGTACCAGGGCCCATGGTGCCTCATAGGTGCAGCTTGGGCAACGGTGGAGGTAGGGGGCCTACAGTCACCTCAGGTTCCGGCTTACTCAGGCCTTCCTCTCCCACCCAAGGGGTGTCCCCAGGCAGGCCAAGCCTCCTTCAGAAGCAGATCCCTTGGCCTAGGCCCCGGGGTCCCCACAGATGCATCCAGAATGGCAAAGCAGGCAGTGGCCTATAGCTTTTGGGGACCCAGTGAGGAGGGAAGTGTGTGTCCAAGTATCACCGGGCACCTCTAACATACACAAATTTGCCCTTCTAGCTGCTTCTAAGGCAGCTAGCTGGTTTACAGTCCAATTCTGTGTTTGCTTCGGCAGCACATATACTAAAATTGGTTTGCAGTCCAATTTGTTCCCTTCCCACTTAGAATGCAGTTTCTAGTCCAAACAGGTAATTTTACTCTTCAATAAAAATGGCAAAGTCACCTCTTACTGGTTTCTAAAACAAGTTCAGAACACTTGTCCCTGTTACCATGATCCAAGGCACCCAGGATTGATGCCAAATCTTCAGTGAAGGCACAAAATGCCAAGCAGTAAACAATTTCTCTACTCTGAAAACAGATTTGTTTTTCTTTGGCACTCTGCACACCTTGCTGGGGGTGAGGGTGTGTAGGCCTGTGTGTATCCCAGCTAGAGGGACAAGAACCCCTGTCTGCTTGGGGTTCACTGACAGCTAGAGGCTAGAGAGGAGAAACAACATAAGCTTGGCCCTTGGGACCTGGAGAGCAGTGGTCTTGCTGTGCTTCTGTCTGCCAAGGGGAAAGGGAATGGAGACTGGGGGAAAGTGTGCCTCAGGACAAAGGGTCTTTGGAATAAGAAATTGTCAGTTATAGACCAAAATGTGTCTCCTCCCTCTCCTAACTGCAACCCCCAATGTGACTAGCATAAAGGGCCTTTAGAGGTAGAGAATAAATGAGGTCATGGGGCGGGGCCCTAATCCTTAAGGGGCGAGTGTCCTTATAAGGCCAGGAGGGCCAAGAAGTGCACATGTACAGAGGATAGGCTGTGCAAGGCCCCAGCAAGAAGTGACCTCAGGAAAAACTGCCTTCAGTTGACATCTTCACTTTTGACGGCCAACCTCCAGAACTGGGAGAAAATTAATTTGTTGTTAAAGCCCCCCAGTCAGTGGTATTTTGTTATGGCAGCTGGAGCAGACTAATAAAAAAAAAAAGAACAGGCTTTGTCTTCAAATGTGTTAGAAAAACCACTTTAACCCAGTAGTTAAAACAGGATGAAACAGGGGAGACAGACTATTTTCTCAGGGATGCATCTAGTGGTTGAGATCAGCTTTCACACAAGGTAACAAGTGAGCTGAGGGACAATCTCTTACCTCTCAAAATGCAGATCATAGCCACAGGACAGAATCGCCCTCCAGACACTCCGGATATCTTGCTTGGCCCGGTCAATGACAAACTTGTGAAATCCTTCCAAGGTCAGATATTTTTCTTCAGGGACTGACAGAAAAGTGTTCATAGTTTGAGGAGTTTGGTAAAAACCATGGTAAGAACAGCAGGGCTTCATAGCATGCTCTCATGTCTTCTCTCCCTTAGGGACCAATCCACCCAATTCCCTTGTTTCCCATCACTCCAGGGCCTGGTGACCGGCCATCTGTACTCACTGCCCAAGTTCTTGAATAATCAGACCCTCGAAACCATTCCTAACTGAGAAATTTCTGAGAAAGTGAGAAAAGCTTTCTGTAGCTCTGCTTGGACCTTGAGAAGGGTTAAGTTCTATTGCTCAGGGCAAGGACCCTCTGGAAGGAAATTTCTAAAGCAGATTTCTAGACTTTTATTTTTTAGTCATAATCTTTTTTTAAATTATTTATTTATTTATACATACAAGAGCTGGAGGTGTTGGACAGAGGTGTGGGAGGTAGGGGGTGAAAGGATTCACCAGAGACAGAGTGGGGAACAGAACAGGCAGATCTACTGAAATACACTACTAAGGGGAGCAGCGGGTGGGACAGGAGAGGTCTGCTGAGCCATGTGGGTCACCTCCCTGGCCAGGGATTGAACTCGTGCTGTAGTGGCTGCCAATAACTTCATTGTGCCAAGACTTAACACCCTGTACCACCAGGGAGGCACCACAATCATCTATTTTTCATCTAGTTGGCATTTATGATATTTCTGAGCTGCTACTTTGACCTCCCTAAGTTCAAGGTCATCGAAGATGGCATCCTGGACCCATGGGCATTTGGTAGGAATGTCTTCCCGGTGTCTGACAATGCTGCCTGCTTACACCAAAACCCAAGGGAGCCCAGTCAGTTGAGCAAAAGCAAAGAATTGGTCCCCAGAGTGGGTCACCTCATCATCAAGATACCCCAAGCCCATATCAGGTTCAAGTTATTCATTTACCTTCCTGTTTTTTGGTGGGCGACTTCTCTGGGTCCTTTTCATCAGGCTTGCTCTTTTCCGGTGACTTTGGCTTCACAGTTGGCTTCTTTTCACTTAACGCGGTCCTGCTGTGGACCGAAGCACTAGAATCAGAACTCTCTTGTCCACGCCTCCTGTTCATACTTCCACAACTATGTTTGGGTCAGACAGGCCTAGGTTCAAGATACTTTTGTTCTGACTGAATAAAATTTAATGAGCAAAGTATGGGGACAAATTGATGCTTTAAAATGTGAAAAATCTTGAGGCAATTCTCATTCTTTCTACATACTTTAGAACTGTACTGTCCAACAACAGCCATTGGCCAAATCTAACTACTTGCATTTAACTAAAATGACAAATTCAGCTCCTCAGTCATAAGGGCCACATTTCAAGTGCTCAGCAGTCACATGTGACTAGTGGCTGCTACCTGAACAGCACAGATAGAGAACAGCACAGATTTCCAGTATCATAGAAAGTTCTAGTGGATGGTGCTGATTTAAAAGTACAATTTAGAGGGATTGGGGCCAAAATAAGGGGGGGTGCAATTGTATGGGGAATATAAAAATTAAAAAAATAAAAGTACAACTTAGATACAATAAAGAGACACTTCATTTTTCTGATCATTTAAATAACTCCTCTAGAGACCCCTTCTAGGTAACACTGTCAATGTTTCAGCAGTGAGTACTTGGGAGTCATAAACTGGTATGGAAGAGTCTATTATATCTGCACATCCACACATGATACATCACGTAGCTATAAGAAAGGAATGGGTAAGTTCTTTTTGTATTGATATGGAATAATCTCCAAGATCTTTGTAGTAAACAGAAATAGCAAGTTGCAGGTATCCTCAGTTCCCAGTGGGCAGGTACAAACCAGAGACCCAGAGGCTGTCTCAGCAAGGGCAACTAGGAGGCTTGAGGGTGGAGGGGAAAAGAAGAGGCTAAGATTTTGAATTTTGTGCTACTTTAGCCATCTAGAATTTAAGAAAATAAAGCATAAATAAAAGGCAAGGCACTTAAATGTTAAAAGAAGTTTCTATGTATAGGGTAATCAAATTTTTTCAATACGCACATAGGCACGTAGTAATCTTTCTGTAATAACTAAATGCATTGCTTGTGTGGTTAAAATAAATAAAAATTTTAAAAATCCTGCATTTAGATATTTTATGGATGTGGACTGGGTGGCTCTCTAGGCCGCATGGTCCATCCAGCTTTCTATCACTCTATTTGTGGATGAAATGAATGTTTTCTTTCAGCTGATGATCCAGGGACTGAGGACTTCAGCAGACAGCAGAGCAGAGACAGAATGCCTGCCAGGGTCACCCCCTCCCAGCCCGCCAGCTCGTGCTCCCGGTGCCCACCTGACACTGTTGAGCACGGCCTTGTCCTTTGTGGGCGGCTTGGTGATGGGCCGCTTGGTGCTCACCACCTTTACCGGGTGCTGCTCCTTCCCGGCTTTGCTGTACTTGCTCTTGTCCAACTTGGGCTTTGGCACGCCGTACTTCCTCAGGATCTGGGGGCATCAGGGGGTGGGTCCTCAGGCTCAGCCAGGGGCATTGAGGCCCGTGTGGGCTGGCGGGGTGGGTACCTACCTGAGTAAGCTGGTCCTCCAACACCTTTTTTGGAGGCCGCACATTGGTGAAGAAGAGGTGGAGGAGGTTGCCCGGTGTTTGGGAGTTGATCTGCTCCTTGCTGAGATAAATGTCAGAGACTTTGATGGGCTTTGCTGGTGTTAGGCTCAGCATCTGCTCCGAATGGGCACAGCTCTTGAAGATCTCTGTGAGCACTTCCCTGGCTCCCGGCACCAGCTTCTCACCTGTTACAGAATGGAGGGGCCAGATGGTTCTGCTGTGAGTACTGCACTGAGTCTGTCATAAACCAACTATTTATGAAAATGGGTCACAGACCTTTCTTGTCCACCATTAAAGGTCCACCAAGGCCTGGTTTCCCCTTTGAGCACACACCTTAGTTACCTCCTGCTTTGCCATGTGACCACATGGTCCCATGGGACTGGGATTCTTCTCTGACTGCACAGATACAAGACCTCTGGGATTACACAGCTCAGCCCTCACCCTGGGTGCCTCCATGAGCAAGAAGTAAAGGTCCATTGGGTTTGAGCTACTTTATCCTTGGGTCTATTTATTAAGGGAGTTCAGCCCACCTTAACCATGGGTAATAGACAATCTCAAAGGAATGAAAAAGGACATGGAGCTGGCCAAATATTTTCAGTGTGAAGTACAAGCTGTTAAAACAAGTTATTACATTACTAGAGAACATGTTTCAATGAGCAAGTGGAAAAGCTTTCTTGAATACAACAAAATTGACCACAAGCACAAAAAAAAAAAAAAAATCGATTTATTTTTTAATCCCCAAACAAGTGCTCCAGAAGGTGCCATCACCCTCCCAAGGGGCCAGTGCTGACCCACCAGCCTGCTTCTCATGGTCAAGGGTCCAAGGGGAACTCAGCATTTCCCCCTCCTTTTCTCCCAACGTTCGCTCCCTCTCCCTGTGCTCTCCCATGCTGATACACCAGAACCACACCCAGGGCCTCCAGGCCAGGGGAAGCAGAGGACAGGGGCCTACAGGCATCTGGGTTGAGATGGAGGGCAGCTAAGAGAGAGGCAGTAGGGCCCTAAGGACAGAAGAGGCAGAGGCACAATTTAAAAGAATGTCCAGTAAAATCCCTGTGGCCAAGATGGAGCATATATACCACTGAAAGACTAGAGGTTTGACTGTAATAGAATCAGGGAATGGAACTAAATTCAGATTCAGAGGAGGAGCTCAGGTTTCCTGCAGGTCCCAGGGTGGCTAACAGCTGAGGGGGCACATCTCACAATAATCAGGGATCAGGCTGAGGTGGGACTACCCTCAGGCACAAGATTTCCAAAGACTAAACTATCAAGATATTTTAATCAAGATATTATTTTAATACAATGTTTTAAAAAAATAAAAAAATAAGGCTGGAGAAGCAAATTACCTGCAGTACTGTGTGTCCAGCCATTCAAGCTGCCGTCAAAGGAAAAACTGGCAAGACAGAGCCTGTCTTTATTTAAGATTTTAGGATTTTGTTCATTGTGGATATTTTACATTTATTTCCACTCTTATAAACAATGCATTAAATTGTATTTCTCTAAATTGCTGCATTTAAGTCCCATTCAAAAATTCCTGAGGTATCACCTCATCCTGGTCACAGCCCTGAGGGATCATTTAAAACTTCTGTGATGGGGGCCTCCCCGGTGGCACAGTGATTGGGCTCTGGGTTGCGAGGCTGGCCTCTGCAGCGCCAGTTCGTTCCCAGGCCGCCAGGCGAGGGTCCCACATGGCGCGCAGACCTCTCCTGCTGAGCTCACTGCTCCCCTCAGCAGTGTAAAAAAAAAAAAAATTTTGTGATGGGGGATAATGAAATGAAACAACAACACAAGAAAACCCATACTCAGTATTAAATTTTTTTTTTTTTAAATAGAGGCATGTTTATTTATTTATTTATTATATTTGTTTGTTTGTTTTGTTTATACATGCACTGGGTACAGTCAGAAGCGCGGGAGGGTGAGAGAATTCACCAGAGCCAGAGCGGGGAGCAGAGCAGGCAGAAGGACCGAAGTAAACTGCTGAGGGGAGCAGCGGGTGGCAGGAGAGGTCTGCGCACCATGTGGGATCCTCCTCCGGTGGCCGGGGAGCAGCCGGGGATCGAACCAGCGCCGCAGAGGCCGCGGGCAGCTTCGCAACCCAGCGCTCAACCGCTGCGCCACCGGGGAGGCCCCTTCAGTATTAAATTTTGTACTTGGAAAACAAAGACTAAAACAAACCTAGTAACTATTAGAAATTTCAAATAAGGGCTTCCCCGGTGGCGCAGCGGTTGAGCGCGGGGTTGCGAAGCTGCCCGCAGCCTCTGCAGTGCCGGTTTGATCCCTGGCTGCTCCCCGGCCACCAGAGGAGGGTCCCACATGGCGCGCAGACCTCTCCTGCCGCCCGCTGCTCCCCTCAGCAGTGTACTTCGGTCCTTCTGCCTGTTCTGCATCCTGCTCTGGCTCTGGTGAATTCTCTCACCCTCTCGCGCTTCTGCCTGTACCCAGTGCTTGTATGAATAAATAAATAAATAAATAAATCTTTAAAAAAAAAAAATTGGAAAAAAAAAGTGTATCTTTAAAAAAAAAAAATTTCAAATAATATTG
The DNA here is from genome assembly GCF_014898055.3 of Talpa occidentalis. Lineage (NCBI taxonomy): Eukaryota > Metazoa > Chordata > Mammalia > Eulipotyphla > Talpidae > Talpa > Talpa occidentalis. Next base: position 84,738,315 of record NW_023601433.1, on the reverse strand, counting down.
AAGATTTAGAAAAAAAGACAAGTTAAAAATTTCAAGAAAGAATGACACAAAGCAGAAATGACAACCCAAAGAATATGAATTAAAAAAGAAAACTTCCTACAGCTTCTAAAGTGAAGCTTGGGGTGAAGTGTAGACAGGAGGTCCCTGAGCTGGAGTCCTTGTTAGGAGCCGGATCTGAATGAACACTTAGTATCCTAACAGAAGAATCAGGGGAGCCAGACAAGGAGCTTCCATATGATCCAGCAACTCCACTCATAGGTATTTACCCAAAGGACACAGAAACATTATTTCAAAAGGGCACCTGTACCCCTATGTTTATAGCAGCACTATATACAATAGCTAAGCTATGGAAACAACCCAAATGCCCAAAAATAGATGACTGGATCAAGAAGATGTGGTACATATACACCATAGAATATTACTCAGCAATCAAAAAAGATAAACTCATATAATTTGCAGCAATATGGATGGAGTTGGAAGGGATCATGCTCAGTGAAATAAGCCAGAAAGAAAAAGAAAACTATTTATGGTCCCACTCATAGCAGGAATTTAGAAAACCTAAATAAGGGACCCGGAAAAAGACTAATTGCAATTAAGTAAAAATCAAAATCAACAAGCAACTATAGACCAGAGACACACTACAGTGGGGGGCGGGGGAAGGAGAAGAGGGAGTAGGGTCAGAAAAAGGGGATGGGAATTGTATGGGGAATATAACCAAAATGAAAATACATACATTATGCAAAAATGAAAATGATGTAAGAATTATATAAAATAAAGTAATTCATTAAAAAAAATTATACCCCCCCCCAAAAAAATCAAAACACCCAAGGGGGACTTTGTGAAAGGAACTGGGACTGTTTCCTCCTCAAGAATTAATTTTAGGGCCTCCCCTGGTGGCGCAGCGGTTGAGCGCTGGGCTGTGAAGCTGCCCGCAGCCTCTGCAGCGCCGGTTCCATCCCCGGCCACTGGCGAGGGTCCCACGTGGTATGCAGACCTCTCCTGCCGCGCCCGCTGCTTCCCTCAGCAGTGTATTTTGTCAGTCTGCCTGTTCTGTTCCCTGCTCTGGCGAATTCTCTCACCCTCCCGTGCTTCTGACTATACCCAGTGCTTGTATAAATAAATAAATAAATCTTCAAAAAAAAAAAAAAAAAGAATTAATTTTAAAGGGTGAGGCAGTAGTTAGCTGTCCTCAAGCACACGACCCAATGATTACCAGCAATGCCCTCTGTACATTCTAGCACCACAGGACAGAATGAAACAAATCCACTTGAAGAAGGGAAGCCTGTCCGGATGAAAAGAAAGAGAACTTGAATGTAAGTCCTTGCTCAAGCCTGAAGCAGACCGTGGCTTAGCCATTCCCGGGTGGTCTCTTGGCTGGCCGGACCCAGCAGACCTGGATCAGTGGGTACCCCACTGGCCTTGCTCGAATTTCTGTAAATCTAAAACTGCTAAAACTTGCTCGAATTTTCTCAATTTTGGCTTCGGATCTTATCTGTGTGAACAAAGAAAAGTGGTCAGGATGTGAGTAGACAGAGACCGTCATACCACGTGAGCGACCTTTCCTCCCTTCCTCTCTCTCCCTTCAGGGTCCCAACAGCTGGGAAAAGGTGTGAATGTTCTTTTTACATCATATGAGAAAAGCCAATGTTCGCAGTCAAGCAGTGAAGCGCTTGTCCTGGTGACTCCCCAACACCCCTGAAACATTATCTACAGCTCCCAGGGGTGCCTTCAGAGTGCTTCTCTTTAATGTAACATGTTAAAAATAGGGGAAACGGGATGAGGGGGGAGAGAATTTTTACTTGTTTTTTTTCTGTAAATCTAAAACTTCTAAAATAATAGTATATTATTAAAAAAAATCCACAACCCACCTTTAATTGACTTATCGTTGAAATAATCTTCTAACCCGGGGCTCCCTTGAGTATCAAACAGACTCTGATTTACTACAGATACGGTGAGAATCTCTTCCGTTGACATTTCCATCAATTCATCTTCACCATCCAAACTTGACAAGCCAATCAAATCATTATTGTTAAATAAACTTGCTCGAATTTTCTCAATTTTGGCTCGGGATCTTATCTGGGTGAACAAAGAAAGTAGTCAGGGTGTGAGTAGACATAAACCTGTCATGCCACGCTGAGTGACCTTCTCTCCCTTCCCGCCCCTCCCTGAAGCCCACCACTCGTCTTGAGTTTGTGGGCCAGCTGGCCTTCCTTGGAAGTTCCTCCCATGTGGTAACTTGTAGGGGAGCAATCCAACTGGAATTCTCTGTCACTAAGCCACAGTCAGGTCTGTGGTCTTATCCTGATGTCTAGGAGGTTAACGTCCATGCACAGATCCGAGCCAGCCCCAGGAAAAAGGAAACTAAATGAAAAGAAGTGACTCTAGGGACGAAATCAACCACGTGGTCCTCCAGTACTCAGAGCCCCCCGGGAGAGCGAGGCTGCTCAAGGCCTCTTCTCAGCACCTTCCTCCACAGACGTGGAGGATGGGCTGAGCCTAAGGCCCGAGAGGCAAGGGGCAGGAGCACAGAGGATTTCTAAACAAGCCCAAAAAACGGGGTCTTGAAGTGGAAAGGGAACAGGTGTATCTCTAAAACTCACAACCACGTGGAAGAAGGGCAAGACTCTGTTCTACAAAAGTCTGTTCTCCTCAGCAAGATCCCTCCTGCCAGTGGCACATTTGAAACAACCCAGGCCACTGAAAAACGCAGCAGTGGGGGATTAAAAAAAAACAAAAAACACAGTGGTGGGACCCTGAGTGGGGGTGCACCCGTTAAAGGTCATCCATCAGGGAGGTCAGCCCTGGAGCCCCTCTGTCTGCCTCCCACGCTTGGTGATGCCCTGGCACAAACTCGTTAGCCCGCTTAGGGCCATGACATCCAGCAGCGCTAATCGACACTGTCCCTGCTACTTCTAAGAGCTGCCACGGGAGCCCCTAAGGTGCCAATGTCACCTATCAGTGAATCCCTTAGGAGTGACTTTCCCAGGTTTAAAGATTCTGGGGGCTTCACGCTGCTGATGATTTAGGTGGTTGCCCTGGTGCAGGTGCCGTTACCTCCACAACTGCGAAGCCTTTGATGGGGCGCGCTGCGAGGGACTGGTTGTCCAGGGACGTGACTGTGTACATGGAGCCCATGTCCGACACCGAGGCCGTCTCTACGTTGTCTAGCGGCTCCCCAAGGCTGCCCAGGCTGCCCAGGCTGCCGGTGCTGCACAGAGAGATGTCAAGGCTCTCCTGGCTGGACACCACGTGGGGTTCCAACAGGCCAGGAGGGATGGGCAGCTCAAGACCCGAGGGCAGTGGATCCACAGAGAGGTCGCTGACTGTCTGTGAGATGCCCTGGGAGCTGCAGATGGAGGCCTGGCTGGTGGAGGCGGAGGCGCTGATGCTCATGGCAGGCGTCAGGCTGCTGGACGTGCTGACCTCCAAGCTGTCTGTGTTGGGGAAGCCGAGCGTCTTCTCGGGCTCGGCTTTCCCATCTCCGCCCTCAGCCTTGTCTTTTGGCTTTTTGGGGTCTTCGTCCTGCAGGGGAATGTAGATCTCATCCTTGAAGACCCCGCCATGGGCATTGCAGGCCTTGCGGATAGCACCTCTGACGATGCCCTCGTCCAGGTGGGTAGGGATTCCGGAGATCACCAGTAAGCGGCTGTGGGCCGTAGGACCCACCAGGGCCTGGCAGGCATCAGTGATGGCATCACTCGTTACGCCCAGACCCTGCGGGTCCTTCTTGGTGAGGTGCCGCAGAATGATGAGCAGGGTAAGTGCGCGATGGAACCAGAGCATGTCCTCGGGCTTGCTGCCCCCGATGCTGAGCACGGAGGGGTCCGACTCCACTGAGCGGGAGGATTGGCGCTTCCCAGATGAGGAGGCCTTTTCCCGCTTCATCTTGACCTTTTTTCTTTTGGACAGGAGGCTGGGGCTCTGAGGCGTCTGTCCTGGGGAGGAGGACGAGGAGGAAGACGAATCACTGAGGTTTGGGGTGGTTGTCGAGGTCACCCCACTGGCGGTGACGCTCATGTTGGTGGGTAGGGTGACTTCAGCCACTGCCAGGCAACCTTCCATGAGCGCGTGGAAGTATGTAGAGAACCTGCCCTGGTCGGGGGCCGCAGCGGTCCCTGACCCTCCGCAGGTGCTGCCTGAGACCCAGCTCTGGGTCTCCTCATCATACAGCTTGTGGAGCTCTGACTGCAGGGCCATCAGCATGGCGAGACAGGGGTTTAGCTGGAGGGCGATGGATGAGGACAGGCCGGCGGGGTGCTTCCTCTGCTCCAGGCTGTGCACCGTACGCAGCAGCTCTGCCAGGAGGTGGAAAACAAGCTCCTTCACACAGGCTGCCATGTCCGTGGTCCACAGGAAGTTTCCTGAGGCAAAGGGACAGCAGTGACAGTCAGCACTTCCACAGCTCAGTATGTGCCAGGCACTATCCTAAGCACACTAGGGGGTTTACCCCTCACAACAACACTGAGAAACAGCGCTCCATTATTAACCCCACCATACAGATGAAGAAATAGAGCCTTCAAGAGATGAAGGACTTGCCCAAGGCCGTGCAGGGACGGCCTCAACCCCTGTGCCATGTGATCACATGGCAGCCTGCTTCTGTAGCTCAGGCCAAAAAAATCATTCTTTTCTTTCTCATAAGGTTATCAAGTTAGCTGGTGACAAGTCACAGAACAATGTTTCCTGAAGCAAGAATGCCTGCTTTTATGGCACACAGGCCAATACTGCCTAATAGCACAGAAACACACACAGAACAAACACATGCTGAATAATTCCTTTTTCAACTCTTTTTTTAGTCCCAATTCTGGTATATTCTTTTTTTTTTTTTTAAAAAAGATTGATTTATTTATACATATAAGAAACAGGGTACAAGCCAGATGTGTGGGAGGGTGAGAGGATTCACCAGAGACAGAGCGAGGGACAGAACAGGCAGACTGACTGAAATACACTGTTGAGGGGAGCAGCGGGCGAGACAGGAGAGGTCTGCCGTGCCATGTGGGTATCAGTCTCTGACAAGCAAGGGGATTTAGCCAGATTTTTGTAACTTTTTTTTTTAAAGATTTATTTATTTATGCATACAAGAGCTAGGGTACAGGCCACAGGTGTGGGGGTGGTGGTGAGAGGATTCACCACAGAGTGGGGAACAGAACAAGCAGATTGACTGAAATACACTGCTGAGGGGAGCAGCGTGCGAGGCAGGAGAGGTCTGCTGTGCCTTGTGGGTCAGCTCCCTGGGCAGGGATTGAATTCATGCTGCAGTAGCTGGTGATAGCTTGATAGTACTGAGACTTAAATCTCTGTGCCACCAGGGAGGCCCCAGGAGCTAACTTTCCATTTAAACTAGCAATACGATGTTTCCTTTGAAACTAAAGTTTAATTAATTTAAATAAAGTTCAAAAAAAAAGGAGAAAGGAGTTGTTTGCCATAAAAGCTATCAAATAGATGCTGGCAGGCATGACTCATAGACACGGCAGGAATCACATAAACGAGGCATGAGAATGACTAGGTTAGGAACCGTGGCCCATTACAACATGGTGGGCCACATGTTTGTTTGAGGTCCCCTTCCCACCAGAAGTATCTCTTGTATTCACAGTTGTGTTATGGACAGAGTCCTCAGAGGTGGGCCCAGCTGACTTACAGAGAATCTTCCCTTAGGCCCGGCATCTACAAATGAGGGGACACAACTTCCTGCTCTCTCAGAGGTGACACTGTTTGATGATTCTAATTGGAAATAAACTCGTGGTTGTCACTGACAGAGCATAAGCGCCAGTGGTTCCCTCTCCCGCGAAGTCAAGAGCCAGGTCCCTGGATGCTGTGTTACCCCCTTCCTCTGTCGTTTGCCATTTTTTGTAAGAGAACGGCTTGGAGAGGATTCTCTGCCAAAAGAGCAAGCAGTGGCCCAAGAGCTGAGACCAGGGACAGACATCTTATTCCCACAGACAAGGGTTCCCTGTGTCCCTCCCTGCCCTCCAGTCAAGTGTGTCTCCAAGAATTTCAATTAGTTTGTCAACATTGCAAAGCTGGGAAATTCACATCAATATCTAGATTTCTGATTTTTCTTGAAATAAGAAGTAGCAATATGTGGCAGGACCAGCGCCACATTCTCACATAACGGTGAGGAGCAGGGCTCAATGGCTACCCAACAGGCACAGGGCTCAATGGCTACCCAACAGGCACAGGCCGCAGGCCACCAGGCAAGCCCCCTCTGAGAGTCCGACTATAGTGGGTGCCTGCAGACCCACCCTAGAGTCTACCACTAACATTCTACTGTATTTGCTTTGCATTACACATCTGTTTTTACACATCTTCTATTCATCCCTAAACTCATGTTAGCTTTTGATTATTGCAAGATAAGTTGCAGACATCACTGTTTCATTTCTAAACACTTTAAAGATATGTTATTAATTAAAGTTCAATACGTGCTTGTCTTTTTTTTTTTTTTTTTTCAGGCAAATTTACATATGGTCAAATGTATGACTCCTACCTTCATCATTCCATAAGTTCTGCCAACATGCAGTCCCTCTTTAGCCTTTTGGGGGCTATGAAGTCACAATGCTTGATTTTGTAACATCATTTCTATACCACTTTTTACCTCAAGTTATCATAATAGCATATACTTTTAAGTAAAGCATGATAAAATAAATCTGCATGGTGAGTTGCCACCTGTGAAAATGCACAGCAAACCTTGGAAGTCGTAGATGTAGACGTCTAGGCTATGCCTTGCAGTCAGGTCCTCAAGCCACCTCAAATGACAGCAACCTGACATGAGGCTGTTGTTGCCTGGGACACCTGTGGTCACCCCCTGGCTTCTACCTCAGGCACTGAGACAGCTAACCCAGCCCTGATCCTGACGGACAGGAAACCTCACCCAGCAGCTCCACCACTTGCAGGAGGACAGACGTCGGGATGGTGTCAGGCTCATCCTCGGATTTCCCTTCGACATCCTCTGATTTCCAGGATAGCAGCTGCTCAGTGAAGGCCATGGCCAGAGGAAACTCCAGGGGCAGAGAATGTAACACCAGCACAGCTCCGGGAGGTGGAGACACCCCTAGAAGGAGTGCCCAGGAGGACAGTCATTAGCAGCACCTGATGAAAAAAGGCCTGAGAAACAGGCTGTAAAGCCCACCTACTCATCCACTGGAGGGGAAGGAAGTGTAGTCTGTTCTAGACTGTCAGCTGCAGGTGCACAACTTGCTGGTGTGACAATGGGACAAAGGGCAGTGATGGGAACAGGGAAGAATAAATGTTCACAACCAGATACCAAGTAGCCTGAAGAGAAAAAGTACATTGGATTTTTTTTTAAAAAAAGATTTATTTATTTATTTATTTATTTATTTATACAAGCACTGGGTACAGTCAGAAATGCGGGAGGTGAGAGAATTCACCAGAGCCAGAGCGGGGAGCAGAGCAGGCAGAAGGACCGAAATACACTGCTGAGGGCAGCAGCGGGCGGCAGGAGAGGTCTGTGCACCATGTGGGACCCTCCTCCGGTGGCCGGGGAGCAGCCGGGGATCGAACTGGCGCTGCAGAGGCTATGGGCAGCTTCGCAACCCAGCGCTCAACCGCTGCGCCACCGGGGAGGCCCAGTACAGTGGATTTTAAAAGAGGCTTGGAATAATTCCAGGATGGTGAGGAAATAATCACCCTCTAGTGTGCTTGGATGCCAGGAGAACATTAAGCTTACATTAGGGTCATAGGGTAGAAGGGACCCCTAAGACTAGGCACAACCAGGGCCTTGGGCTTTGGCTCTTTGGTCACCTCTGTCACCACCATGGCCTGAATCTGACTAAAGCTGCTGGGTTGAGAGGAAAAGGCCCTGAGGCTGGATGTCCCTCACACCCTACACTGCCTCCCACCCCCACCACAAGCACTAGTCAGACAAAAGCCTGGGCCTTACAGATCAGAGTTCTCCACCCAAGACAGGAGGAATGCGGACCAGTCTACATTGCAGTGTGAATGTTAATGTGAGGAGTGGCAGGTAAGACAGAAAGCCTGTCTTTAATAAAAGAAATATAAAGTTGTTTAGCTCAGGCCAAGTCACTTCAGAAATGACCTTTCATTCCATTCCCTAAAGATGCAATATGTTCAAGACAGAAGTTTTGGAGAAGCAAAAATCCCAATTTTTGGCTGAAAGTTCAAATATGTATTTGTCTCTGGACAACATGTGTCTATCTTGTCAAACATGCCACCAAAGTGCAGTAAGGCTGTGACTAGGTTTTTCTTTCTTCTGTATTTACTGAGTCAGCTGGCCGAGGTTTATAAAGCAGTCAGTGAGGGCGGCAGGGTTCAAAGGTTTAATGAAGGATGTCAGGGGCACAAGACCTGTGGCCTCCCACCATGGCCACCAGGTATTGCTGGCCACTAGGCATTGTGGCCAGTGCCCCACAGAGCACATTACCCCGGAGAGAATTTGATTTTAATGACAACTTGGAGAAAGCCAGCTGGGATTACTGCAGGTTATTTTTCAAGAGCAGGTATCCCACTTGGGAAAGGCAGGGAAATCCCCACTGCAGCGGCTGAGCTTCCCCAACCGGAAAGGGAGATGTTTTAATTTATTGCCTCTAAAATACACGGCCCCAAGCAGTCCCCTCTTTGCTGAAAGGACACTGGAGCCCCGCCAGACCTGGGATCCTAGCTGCAGAAAGAAGGAAAGCGGGGCTTGACTTTAAGCTGTTCTCATACCAGAAGCCGAATCGGAGACTCACCCAGCTTAATGTGGACCTTGTCTGCGGAGAGGATCACCGAGGGATACTGGTTGGCGGTGGGAGGTGGCGTGAGCCCTGTGTTGGCTGGAGACGCATCCCGCGGGTAGCAGACGGCCTCGATGAGGTTCAGCTGGCCATTTCGCTTCACTTTGTGGCCGAGTCCATACACCAGCACGCGTGCCCAAGGCGCCTTGTACAGCGAGGAGCTGGGGGGAGGTGGAGTGAAGGTGGCTCACACATACCCGGTCAGGAAAGGAGAGAATTGGAAACTGGGCCACATACTTCATTTCCACCCTATTTTAGGACATTCATTACAAAGACTAACTTCCAAACATGGAAATATGGGAAGAACTGTGTAGGGTAAGGTAAAAGGTATCAGCCTTTTCTGCCCTCCCGCCATTAGGATAGATGACGGAACCCTGCGGTCCTGAGTGCACGCCTGATGGCGGGCACCTGGAGTAGGGTGTGGGCATGCATAGGTGGGTACACCTGAGCTAAGAGACTGGTTTATGAGGGTGGTGCAGCAGAGTGCGGTGTGGTGGTAGTGCGGTGTCGAGGGTGGAGGAGTGGAGTGTACGGAGGAGTACAGCGACTATAAACAAGGGTGAAGAGCATGTGGCTGGAAAGTGAAAATCAAAATCAACAAAAAACTATGAACCAGAGACACTTTTAGGGGGGCGGGGGCGGGAGGGGAGGGATTGGGGTCAGAATGGGGGGGCTGCAATTGTATGGGGAATATAAAAATAAAATTTATTATTAAAAAAAAAAAAAAAAAAAAAAAAGAGCGTGTGGCTGCTAGAACCGTTCATAAACCTACCCGGAATGGGTTGGTTGCTTTACAAACTGTAAAGCATTTTCATATACAGTATGCATTAAAGAATAAAAACCTGAGTTTTTTCCTTCTGTCAATTTCACCAGTATCCATTTTACTGTTCTCTCCCCATCACCATCCTCTAGAGAACCAGTGACTTACTCTTTGCGGAATCCAGACTGGCTTTCTTTGCAAGAGACCACGACAAATGCTGCACCAGGGAAATTGACATCCATGTTAACTTTGGACTCAGAAATCGGGAACTCTTCAGAAGGAAACTGTTCTGGTGCTGTCTGCAAAGAAACAGTGTAGGGTAAGGTAAATGACTGTCAGGCTTTTCTGCCCTCCTGCCATTAGCGTTGATGATGGATCCTTGCGCTCCTGAATGATGCCTGATGGCGGGTTCCTGGAGTAGGATGAGGGCACATGTAGGTGGGTACACCTGGGCTGAGAGACTAGGCTTATAAGGGCAGCGTCACGGGGACACCAGCAGAGCGAAAAGAGCAGAGAGGCAGAGGCCATGAGAGAACTCCAGAGAGCCCAGAAAGAGTGAAGATTCGCCGGGGGCTAGGAGGCCTGCCAGCCTCCTGGCACGCCGGCACCCCTGCCTGCCACATAACTGGTAAACACGCCATAAAAGCCTGAAAAGCCACCGAGGGCTCCAGGGCTCCTCCTTCACCCCGTCTACTCAGATCACAGAAGACCTGCCCTGTGCTCATCCTGCCATTACAGTTAATAAGGAAAGCCACCTGCTGAACACAGGAGAGGCAGTTCCTCTTCCCAGCTCAATGGCAAAGGACAGAGCCAACACATTTGCTGTGACAGGCTTAAGGGGACAAGAAAGCCCTCTGAGAGGAAGGACACTACAGAAGGGACAAGGCAGGAGAACTTCTAAGAAAAGGAGGCTGAGGGGGAGGGAGCATGGAGGGAAAGAAGTGTCATTTTTAGTAAGTAAGCCAAGAAGCCTTCTACTTAAAAATGGCAATCCCAGCTCAGGGACACAGGAGCTTCAGACTATTACCTGCAGGAAAGAGCAGATCTGTTTTGTCAACTCCAAAAGGCTCTCCTCGCCCTGGTGCAGAGTCCGTGTGATGGCCACGTTGAGCCACTCCCTCACTGTTTGGGAGCTGCCCTGGTAGAAGAGGTCTGTGGCCGAGCAGTTCTGGGCGTGGACACAATGCTGCAGAGACTGTGCCAGGAGGATGGAGCTGGAACTGATGGTGCCGTCTGGGGACAGGGAAGAAAGCACAGGATTACAAGAGCCCAGGAAGCCAAAGGCTGTGACATCCTAAGTAACCAATAATGAACACCAGAGGGTGTGTGGATGATAATGTCTTGGCTAACAGAGATCTTATGGGAGTGATAAGGGAGAATGGCAGCCTTTAAATTTTTCTTTTTTTAAGTGGAAAACTGTTTCCCAAAATAATATCTTAAGTGGAGGCCCAAATCTATTAAACAGCCAGAAGTGGAGCATCTGAATTCTGGGGTTTCCAGAACCTAATTTGGGTGTTTTGCCCACCCTGAGCTGCACCAGAGAGCTATGAGGGGGTCTCAGAGCTGAGTTTATAAATAGATGTTAGGTCTTTACGGCAAAGCTTCTTCCACAAACACGCTAGAGCTTCCTAGTTATGTTGTGAAGCCTCGCATTTCAGGGCAGGCTGGCGGCTCCCAGGTGGAGATGTAGCTCTGACATGTGCTGGCTGAAGCCCAAGGCTGAGAGATGCCCTCTAGGCTGGAGTGCCAGCTGCCCCTCACCTCTTGCTCCCATGTCAACTGCTGGGAGGTCAAGGGGAGACCACCGGAGTCAAGGAGCCACAGAAGTCAGAAAGGGCCCTCCTCCTTGGACTGGGCTATGGGCAGAGTTATCACTAAGCATTCGCCCGGGAGCCAACACATCATCGGTCCTCACCCCAAGGGCCCTGGTTTGGCAGATATACACATGCTAGCCCCTGGAAACAACCCTGCCCACAGCCACGAAGAATCTATGAGATTTGTTGTGGGGAATTTGTAACAGGAATTTGGTAACAGGAATTTGTTTCCCTCTCCTAAAATGCAGAGAGAACACCTGTGAAAACCACACTGACTAGATTTCTAATAGTTTTCCTTGACCCACATTGGTTTAGGAAGCTCACTGAATGCTTAGTAGATGAGTGACTAGGGGAGTGATAGGGGCACAGTTCTGCCCAGACACTCGCAGCTCCTCACACAGTGTAGCTCCTGTCTGCAGGCACTATGTTCCCAATTCTCCTCCCCCACGTGGGGAATGAGAGGCAAAGACAAGGTTTACCTGGGAGGGGAGGGGCGAGGAGCTGATTGGACAGCAGTTGCAGGTGCTCCAGGGTAATGTCCCGGATGGCAGGGATGTGGAAGAGGCGGGTAAACAGGTGAGGCAGCTTGGGGGCGAAGATGTTGAGCAGGGCCATGCGGCAGTACAGCCTGGCCAGTGCAGCTTCACACCGCAGCAGCTCCCTGTAAGGGCGAGACAGGGCAGAGGCAGTGAGCATGACACCCAGTGCCCACAATGGACCAGGCCTTGGGCTTTGGAAGGGAAAGGACCCACATTTAAGGCTTCCCTTTAGGTCACATGTTCTATACTCCAAGTTGTGGAGTTCACATGTGCTTGAAACAAAAAGTCACATTAATTATGTCTGGATTTTCTCAAACTCAAATATAATTGTGTAAAGAGAAAATATATATTTACTGAAGCTTATACATGTATGTTCATAGCAGCATAAGTCAGAGTAGCCAAAAACTGTCGATCAACTAAGCAATGGTAGAGCTACACAAAGGCATACTGCTCAGTAATAAAAAGGTATGAAGTAGTGATAAAAGCTACAACATGAATGAACCCTGAAAATATACTAAACAAACAGTTAAATATAAAGGGCCATATAAAGGGAAGTTATTCTATTTGTATAAATTGTTCAGAATCAAGCAATTCCACAGAGAGAAAACAGACTAACAGTGGTCAGGAGCCGGGAGGCAGGACAGAGGAAACCATTTAGTGATGGGCACTGGGGTGATGAAAAATGTTCTAGAATTGATTTTGGTGATGGTTGCACAACTGTGAATATACTAAACATCATTGACTTGTATATTTGAAATGGGTATACAAGAATACTGCATTTCAAGGAGAGAGAAATTAATTGTATGGTACATCTCAATAAAACTTATAGAAATCCACTATGGACATCTTTTATGTGATGAATTTATGAAGGGTTGGTGCCAGCTGGAGTAACGGGTCTCCTTAGAACTGCTTCTCTCAGTAAAGCATCTAATCTTGCTAACACAAATCAGAGGGGAGGATCCCAACATTTTATTGGCTAATTACTATAATTAAAAATTAAGCACTTAGCTAAAAAGGCAAGTTAGAAGTGGCCTTATTATTTCTATAAAGTCTCCATAAAGAGACTTTAAAGTTTCTATAAAATCCACTCATGAGTAAACAGGAGTCATCTGATATTGCCTGTGGACCTGAATCAAATTTATTTATTTATTTATTTATTTATTTATTTTAAGGATTTATTTATTTATTATTTATACAAGCACTGGGTACAGTCAGAAGTGCGGGAGGGTGAGAGAATTCACCAGAGCCAGAGCGGGGAGCAGAGCAGGCAGAAGGACCGAAGTACACTGCTGAGGGGAGCAGCGGGCGGCAGGAGAGGTCTGCGCGCCATGTGGAACCCTCCTCTGGTGGCCGGGGAGCAGCCGGGGATCGAACCAGCGCTACCGAGGCTGCGGGCAGCTTCGCAACCCAGCACTCAACCGCTGCGCCACCGGGGAGGCCCGCCGAATTAAATTTAATGCTAGTCTATCATAACTCAGATGTGGGCACAATGGAAATTAAAGAAACAATAACCCAACAAGTAACACCTGAGGAGTTTGCATAGCTATGAAGTGAAAATAAAAAAGAAAACATTAAAACAATAAAGAATTGCATGTTCGGTGGTTTCTTTCTCATCCCTACCACCTATGCCAGATTTTAAAACAGACCAACCCTGTCAATTCCTCCCCCAGGGAAGTCTACGCGTTGACTGCACAAGCACAGCTCAGAGAGACCAGCAGCAGAGCAATGAGGCCTCAACAAGAGAGCTAAAAGCCCTGATGGGCACCCCATGACTTTCTCTGAAGATTTCAAAGGTGAAGCTGCCAGGGAAAAGCTGGTAGATGATCTGGGTCTGCACAGCTCCTGCCTCCATCCCCAACCCCTGCAGGCTGAACACCTCTGAAGTCAGGCCATGAGCCCTCTGACCTTAGTTGTTCAGAGTCCTCACGCTGACCAACCAAGTGAGTGCTTCAAAGTATCCCTCTGATGAAAATCTGCATTAACACCAAAAATTCAGCCACTTTACTGCTCAAACAAATCTGTTTCATATTTTCCCCCAAGATCACTAGTTAATCCTGGGTATGAACATTCTACACTATAGCCGGACTGGAACCCTACAAAGAACTTTCTTGCCTTTCTTCTCAGTTGCTAGTCAACAGTTAACAGCCCCTCAATCACTTCTTCTTGATCAGTTTTACCCTAACTTCTCACTCTCAAATGTCCACCACCCCCGAATCCTCCCACTCACAGCAGAGTGTGTGGCACAGTTCAGGGGATACTGGATTCTGCAACTTCTTTCCAACTCCTATGGCTTCGACCAGCTTTGACCAGCTTTCTCTCTATTCATTTTGAGAAAGTGTCCTTGTCAATGACAGATGGTAGATGTGCATTTCTGTTATGCACTCAGAAGAGGGCCCAGTTGTACCTGTGAATCTGAAGGTTGGTATTGTCCAGTGTGACCAGCCCATTGGTGGCAGTCCTTCGGTAGCCTGCTGGAGGCCTCTCCAACATATCAATGGGGTACCAGTACCGGACCAGCACACCTTCACTTCGGAGGTACGTTTCTACCTGCACCAATTCATTAACCTACAACAGTAAAAAGAAAAAGTCTATTCGTTTTTCTGAGCACTAACTTTATTTTCCAAGTTTATTAAAAAAAAAGATACAAGTGGTCCTTATAACATCGATGAGAAAAAACAATCTTGCCAAACATTGAACTAAGTGATGTTTTTTGGAGGACCTGTTTCCATTATACATAGCTTTGTTATAAAAGTCAGTTTCAGAGAAGCTATCGATAACATTAAGTGTAGACTTACTGAATGTGCATAAATATATATAAAACCAGTTTTGTAGGCAAAAAAAGCTACTTTCATGATTAAGGTCAAAGACATCTGGTTAGTATAATGTGTTTAGTTTTTACATGTCAGTTAGCAAATTTTAATTGGTCCAATAAAGAACATCAATAATAATCATGAGGTAGAAATTTAAAGATAATAGTGCTGTATTTCATAATTTAGCTCCACACATATTGTTGCAGGTAAAATTTATGTCCAATGCTTTTATGTTAATTTTTTTAATGGTAATATTTTTTTAAAAGCAGGGAATCTGTTTGATACTTGTTATTGCTAGGAAAATAAAAAGTCAGCTACAATATATACCTTCTGGATTCAAATAGAAATGTAATTTTTATTTAGGGATTACTATTAAAACAAAGGGAATCAAATTACTTGAGAAGTAGCAGAGTTATTACTTGAACAAAATTTCTCTTTTTCTAATTATTATTTTCATACATTTCCACTGCTGAAAACATTCTCAGGTATATATTTTCTGATAACCAGAATTGAAAGTTTGTATGTGAAGGCAGTAGAAGATTAACAATAGCACTGATGAATTTTTCCACTCAAAAGTTCAAAAGATTTACCTTAGTAAATCCCCAATCAACAGCCTCTCTTAAAAATTTAATAACACAATTTTTTTTTTTTTTTTTTTGTGGGACCCTCGCCGGTGGCCGGGGATCGAACTGGTGCTGCAGAGGCTGCGGCACAACCCAGCGCTCAATCGCTGCACCACCAGGGGAGGCCCAAAAATTTAATAATATAAATGAAGTTCCGGTAACATGGATTTAGTTGAAGAGGTAAAACTTTAGATTTCAAAACATTAATGGTACGAACATTATCGACATCTTTATCTAATGCTCTTCAGCAAGCTGGATGGTTCTTCCAGACTCTCAGGTCTGAAGTGTGTACTGTGTCACCAATTGTACTTGCGTGAGAAATTTGCAAGCATGTGCGGGCAAGCTTAGGATCACCTAGTTACAACTGTGAAATAGGACCATTTTCAAAAGAAAGTCTTCACTCTCTCCTGATCCTTCTCTCCTTCCCCCAAGTTCCAAATCCTTGCTGAGTCCCATATGAGGACTCTGCAAATTAGGGAAGAAAACTACTGATTTAGTTGAATACACTCAATTTTACAAATAAGGAAATTAAGGCTGAGAGTCTGTTTAAAGAGTAAGCTGATTCAATCAAAGTCACAAAACTATTTCTTTGAACAATCATGTCAATGACAGACCACCCATTCATCCAGGAAACTGGGAGAATGTTCCCTTAGAGCTCGGGTAGATGTAATAGAGGGACAGAGAGTAATGAGGAAAGGTAGCGAGGTCTGAGGGGGATGACAGTACTGAGAGCTCAGAGCTAATCATCAATCATCTGCCCTTGCCCAGGCCCATGAGAACATCTCAGGCAAGTCATCTAGCATGCCAACACCCAGCTTGGCTTTTTCATCTCTAATTTGAAGAGTAATCCACCTGTATAATCACTTTCTAGGGTACTTGGAGTCTGGGCGTGAAAGCCTCAGGGTGCATGAAAGGCTGTTCACTCACTGAATCAACATCTAAGACGACTCCATGGAGCCCAAAGGTTTTCAGCATCCCTCGGATGGCGAACTTCGGCAGAGCGGTTCCGACTGCACTGCTGGCTACGTTGTTGCTGTCTGGAGAGCGGGTTACTACTGTGAGGCCTAAAGAGGGTGGAAGGAGACCTTCTTAAAAGCGAGTACCATAACCATCTTGGGACTCTATATTTTAGGGTGTAGAATAGCTCTACAGCTTTTACTAATACCCTCAGATTTAGTTATAACTGAAAAAGAACACAACTCAGTCTGGAGGGTAATACAGCAAAATGTTGCACAAACTCTCACAATTCAGCAATAAAAAGACAAAATAAGCCAATTTAAAGTTGGGCAAAAGCTTTGAATACACATTTCTCCAAAGAGAAATGAAAATCTACACATGGGAAGATGTTCATCATCACTAGTCACTGGGGAAATGCAAGTCAAAGCCGCAGTGCTGTACCCCTTCACGTTGACCAAGACCATAGAGAGAAAGACAGTAGTTAACGTTGGCAAGGATGCAGAGAAACTGCAACCCTGTGTACTGCTGGTAAGAATGTAAAATAAAATGGTGCAATAACTTTGGAAATTAACTGGGCAGTTCCTCAAAAAGCTACCATATTATCCAGCAACTTTACTCCTACAACTACACCCAAGAGACACAAAAATACATAACCATACACAAACTGGTATACAAGTGTTCCCAGTAGCATTATTTATAGTAGCCAAAAGGTGCCCATTAATTCGCAAATGGAGAAAAAAAATGGGTTGTTATCTGCACAGTGGAGTATTATGCTGTCATAATGCTACTATACAGGTGGCACATGCTACTATACAGGTTACTCTTGAAAGATCATGCTTAGTCAAAGAAGCCAAACCAAAAAAAAAAAAAAATGCTGGATGATTCCGTTTACATGAAATGTTCAGAACAGGCAAATCCATAGTGACAGAAAGTAGATGACCAGTTGCTGGGGCTAAAGGGAAGAAGTGATAAGAGCACAGGTCTTTCTTCTTTTTTGGGGATGAAAATGTTCTGGAGTTAGAAGTATTGATTCGATGGTTGCACAACTTTGTGAATATCCTAAAAGCTGCTAACTCCTTTACTTGAAAAGGGTGAGTTTTATGGAATGTGAATTATATATCAAACAAAAAGAAAAGTAAATATATATTCAGGTCCCTGTCCAGGACATTCTCATATTTTTCTCAAGGTCCTGTGACCACTTTAAAAATGAGTGGTTCTACATTTTCTTTTGTTGTGCTTTTCTATATTTTTCTCATTTGCCCAAAACATCCAACTGACTTTTAACCAAATTCTAAAGAGCATAGCACAAACACAAATTCATGGTTTACTAGCCGAGTAGCCAGCAAAGCTGGAGAAGCCTGCCTGGAATTGTAAGCCCAGACCCCACTTCTCTCTTTGTACAAGTGCCCTGTCTCACCCTTGTGTTCACATTAGTGAGTTTTGAGAAGGTGCAAGAGGCCACAGAGGACAGACAAATATCTGCTACACCCCCCCATAAAGTTCCAGGGCCTCGAAGGGCACGCCTGGAAGAAGTCAGATCACTCAAGGCAAGGAGAACCACTCCAGGGCAGTCAGCAGCTGCTGGGCTCAGACTTGAGCTTGGGAAATTCAACTTATTTCATGACAAGTCTCATAGTGAAGCAAAAGGGAAAGCAAAACCTTTTCGAACTTTATCGATTGTGAACTTGTTTGCTTCGTCTTTAATGTCTTCGATGGTGGGAAGGTAAAGGTCTCTTGGGATGCCACCGTTCTCCTCGTAGAGGAATTCAACTGTCTGTCGGGCAATATCCACCATACCTAAAAAATACAACAGCAGCACTGGTAACGCTCCAGAGAGCATAAGCCTTCGGATCAAACATGACACAGACTTATGGCCAGAATCAAAAGTTAAGAGAATCTGTCAAATGCTCTTGTTGACACAAGACTTTGTAGCTTCCAGGGGAAGGAAGTTCAGCAGTATCTACCAAGTTAAGACATTCAATATCTTCCTTCTGGGACTCTCTTCAGTCTCTCACACAGAAACATGAACACGAGGTGCAAAGGTACAAAATACTCACTGCAGCACTGCTGGGAAATAAAACAACAACAAAATGGAAATAGTGTAAGTATCAATACACAAAGGTTAAAAATGATGGGACATTATGCAGCCATTTAATTTTTGTTAGGGCAAAAAAAAAGCTCTTAGATAAATGGAGAGTGAGAGGAAAGCGAGAGCAACTTTTTCCCTTACTGACATATTTTGGTACTGTTTAATTTTTACTACGACAAACATGAGCTTATTTAAGAGACAGAGAGCTACATCAACTTCTATCTGCTGCTGGAATTTGTTCTGTTCTGCTTTCTCAAAGCTTCATTATGCTCAATAGCAACAGCCACTATTAATTTATGAAACAAGTAAAGAAAGGTCCAAAGCCCTGCAGGCAACAGCACCGTGGGGAAGACAGAGGCAGGTGAGGTTGCCACTGGCTGTTGCCGCATAGGCTTGGTGTCTACACCTGTCCGCAGCTGTGGGTAAGACAGTGCGTGTGGATAGCGCAGCTTTTAAACAAGGGCTGTCTCCACCACTCTTATCTACCTTTCCATTATGGGCTGGTCTGGCTGAAATGAAAAGAGGGAGCAATCTTTTAAGTATAGTTTAGAAGGAAGCTGAAATTCAAGAAGAATGTTTAGAGAAAGAATTGTCAGAGAATAAAGAGAAATGTGGCCGATATTTGAAAATTATGAGGAAAAAAAAAATCTTTGTAACATGTTCCCAGGAAATAGTGGGGGAGAAAACAGACCTTGCTGTCTATCACTCAGGGCCACGAAGAAAATGCCAAATTAATGCACGCTTCCTTAACCTTCCCTGGCGCACACAACAACGGAGGCTGATCCACCCTCACAGAGGGGCCTCTGGGAACTGCAAGCCAGCTCCCTCGCCTCCTGTCAGCCTTTGCACTACTACGGGACGGAGACTCTATTGGAAAGGGGACTGTTTCAGGTTTAAATGAATACAGTTCAGATAAATGGCCACACCTGCTGGGCTGGATCCTGGGAGGAGGGCCTGGCAAGCTGTTTGTCAGGGAATGTGGGTACTTCTGGGTGAGTTCCAACGCCAGGAGACTGGCACTGGTACAACAGCCACTTCTGGAAAACCTAATTTTCTACTGTGCTATCTACACCTTCCCTCCCCAAACTGGGGACAGTAGAGAAAGCACACGTGGCCACAGGCATTCAGGATGGCTCAGAGAACAAACAGCAAAAGAAAATTAAATCCTAACTAAACCAACGTGAAAACAAAGGCACAGCAACCAATGATCACATAGCAGAGTTTTCCATCTACACATGGTCTCGTTGCTTTCCCCCTTTCTTTGTCTCTCCCAAAGCAGTAAGAAGCACCCTCTCCCTGAACAGACAGGGCTTTATATTTCTTTTCTTTTTATTTCAAAATAAATTTACGTTGAGAATTGTTAATTTGGTAGCTTTCTTCACATTTTCACATTTTTAAGAGTCACAGGTATTTTATTTGTGTTTTAAGCAGTTGCTTGGTTAAAGATCCTACCTCCATTTCATAGGAAATGGATTACTTTCAATTACTCCTCGTACTTGTCAACTGGAAGATTATTCCACTGTTTTTGTAGCACTGGTTGGGCTGGCATCTGCGATGGTAGCCAAATGAGATTTCTTTTTTTTTTTTTATAGAGGCATGTTTTATTTATTTGTTTGTTTGTTTTGTTTATACATGCACTGGGTACAGTCAGAAGCGTGGGAGGGTGAGAGAATTCACCAGAGCCAGAGCGGGGAGCAGAGCAGGCAGAAGGACCGAAGTACACTGCTGAGGGGAGCAGCGGGCGGCAGGAGAGGTCTGCGCGCCATGTGGGACCCTCCTCCAGTGGCCGGGGAGCAGCCGGGGATCGAACCGGTGCCGCAGAGGCCGCGGGCAGCTTCGCAACCCAGCGCTCAACCGCTGCGCCACCGGGGAGGCCCCCAAATGAGATTTCTATGTAACGCATGCTGGTACTGGTCACACACGTTTGCCCGGCCCTTGTTCTGATACTCCACGATACAGCGGATCAACTGGTCATTCTCCAGGAGCCGCTGGATAGTCTCCTGATTAACTTCCGCCCTGCCTCTCATTCAGTTGGGTACGAAGGCCACCGACATCCTGCATAGCCAGGTGGGAACCTGGACTCAGGCTCGGGGACCCCGTGCAGGCAGACCTGAGCCAACCTGCAGCTGCAGACGCACTCGGGGCTTCATATTTCTAACCCTAAGCTTGCTGACGAGGATGAGCTCCGGGTCTTGGGGAGAAGCCAGCTCCGTTGCGCTGCCCTGCCCATACGCTGCAGCCTCCTGGCTGCTGCATAGCCTTGACTATGGGGTGCTGTGTTGTCTCACGGCTGTCCCCACTAGAACTTTAGCTCTGTGAGAGAAGGGACCATGCCTGTTCCATTCAGAAGACTCCTTATTCCTCAGCACAGGGCCTGATACCTGGTGGCACCTCTTGAATGCACAGACAAATCAGTGACTGGATTGAGGACTGAAGAAATGCCCTGGATCAAGCCATCCTCACTCTGAAGCTAATGGCCCGCGTGGGTGCTTCGGGCAGGCAGTAACAGAGGTGGCGCTGCATTTATCAAGTGAAAGTCATTTGAAATTTGCTCTGTGCAACCCAAAAGGGTACTTCCTTTTAGATATTGAGAACAAAAGGGGAGGAGCAAATTACCTTTTCATCTGTAGGATCTGCCTCAGATGATGATATTGTTTTGCTTAAACCCCCCACCCATGGCTTCCCCAGCACCCTCTCATCTCATTTCCTGCTACCCTCCATGTCCCCCTCTGCAGCAACAGTGGTCTGGCCTGATACCTGTGCCTTCAACCACCCAAGCTCACTCCCACCCGAACGTGCTCCCTCTGCCTGAACTCCTAAAAGAGAAGAGTCAAGAAGAATGTTAATTATCTGCCTTGGAATCTGGACTGGCAGCTATAACAGGCTCTGAAGAGAAAAGGAAATGATCACCACATGTTCATGCTGCGAGAATATTTCCACAGGTTAAGTGTAAACAAAATCTGCAGTCACTGATCCTTAGCCTTAAGGCTAAAAGCATGAAAAAAATTATATATAACAATTATTAATAATAAGTTGCAAGGGTGTGTATGTATATTTACATGTACATATATGCACTAATATCAGTGAAGGAATTTTTTCATGAATATCAGAGACTCAGCATGTAAATTGGCAAAAAAAAAAAAAAAAAAAAGATCTTTTAGCGGCTTTTCTCAGGACCAAAGTTAGAAGAGAAAGACTGCTGACACAGGGACAAAAAGAAGTTCTTATACCATGTCTGATGGTCAGTGTTGGGACAAGGCATCTCTGCATCCCAAAGAGCAGGTGTTTCACAAGGTAAAGAAAGAAACCTTCTAACAGGAATCAGCTATCTGTGCTTACAACTCACTAACGATCTACTCTCTGAAGTAAACTCTGCGTTATTCTTTGCTAGAGAAACCATGGCCAGTGGGGACAATCTCACCACCCCCATCATCATTACTGTGATATTTAGAAATACTTCACCTGAGCGCTTTTGGGGGGCCATACCCTGTTCTTAGGAGCTCTATCTGTATGAACCCTTGTTTCTAATATACACATGAGGGGGTTACCATTATTGATTTCATTTTAAAGGTGAGGAAAGCCAGAAAAGTCAGGCCACTGTCCCCAGGTCACACAGCTGGTAAGTGGCACCTGTGACTTCAGAGCCCAAACTATTAATCACAATGCTATCTAGCACCCCTAGTATAGCCACTCTGGCTTCATCAGCCCAAGACACTGAGTTAACTTAGTAAACAAAGAGAAACTTGGTAATGAAAGCAACAGATGGCAGAATTCAGCAAAGATGCTGGTGCAATTCTGGGGCCCCACTTTCCTGATTTACATCCTGAGCTAAATACACTTCAAGGCAGGAAGGGAGCACCTTTGGGAACCAGAGCACACACCTAGCTGTAAAGCACCCTTTATCTGGTCCAGGCCTGATTTCCGCTCTGCCTCGTTGCGGAAGCGTCTTCGGATAGTAGGAAAAACCTTGGTCTCCCACGCCTTCACCAGCAGCGCGTAGTGGTCCTCCTGGAAGAAGGAGACGTATGAATTGGGGCAGAACAGCTGATGCAGGCACCAATCCTCATCTGACTTTTGGCTCTCACCTGAGGCCTTCACTCCACTCAAATGCAGAGGCAAAACAAGGCACGCGGGCCTCCCAGTGAAATGGAACACAGATGCAGGGGCAAAGCGCTAGACAGGTTATGTTCCCTTTCCCTCTGAAATCATTTGTTCTCAGCAAGATCCCCAACTTTACTGCTGAAGAACTATCAGAGAAGGCTTGTTCTCTAACACCCCAATCACTGCTGGGTAACTGCCCATCAGGTGATGCAGAGTTTAAAAAAATGAACACTGCAGAGTCACTGTTCAAACACAATGACATCACTAAAGTGTAACCACTCTAGCCTTGCAATCTGACACGAGTGTCATTCTTTGTGGCTGACTCTGGTCAGCAGGGAGCCAATGAGGGCTGTGGGCTTCTTACCTGTGGGATGTCATCATCGTCATCATCATCACTCTCATCATCTGCAATGGGAGGCGGGTGGGGGTCTGGTCCTGAGGTGATAAAGTTCTCATAGCTGAGCTCCACTTTATAATGGCAGGAAGTGTCACTGTCATATTCTGTAACAAAGCACAATGACAGTGAATCCTGGCAAGAGAAGACTGGAGAAATCATGATGTTCTTACCCTGGGATGAACTGGATTTTCTGAATTTGCATGACAGAAAGACTCCTAATACTTGGAGGGATTTTATTTTATTTTTTTAAGATTTATTATTTATTTATGCATACAAGAGCTGGGGTACAGGCCAGAGGTGTGATGGGGCGGGTGAGAGGATTCACCAGAGACAGAGTGGGGAGCAGAACAGGCAGAGTGAAGTACACTGCTAAAGGGAGCAGCGGGCAAGACAGGAGAGGTCTGCTGCGCCATGTGGGTATCTCCCTGGTCAGCCTCATGCTGCAGAAGCTACAAACAGCTTCATAGGCTACATCTTAACTCCTTGTGCCACCAGGAAGACCCCTGGAGGGATTTTAAATCACAGAGCCAACAAATAGCCAGTCATCTATATTACCTTGGATCCTAAAATAGTTCCTATGGGTATAATTCATCCAACTCAGAAGAACTCAGACAGTTCATGAGAAATAAACATCATGAGAAACAAACTGATAAAAACAATGTGCAAAACCAGTATTGCAAGGGTCAAATGTGGACACCTTTAGTTTGGGAAGCTCACTTCTAGTAAATTTGATTATGATTATGAAATTTTTCAAATAATCAGTGCACCACCTAGGTTCCATAATTAGCATTTTAATGTCCTCAGCTCTAAAGCCATTAAAAAAAAATTCTAAAACTAGCAGATATCCTATAAAATTCTGGCATTTTTAGATTGTCTTAGAAAAGGTGGACATCTTTCAGACTTGCATTTCCAAGTGGCAATGTTCCACTGACACTGAGTAATGGCAGGCTTCCTGAATGTGGGGAACAGACTTCCCAGGCTGCCATGCTTCCTCTTACTCCCCATTTTCTTCCACTGGGTCTGTAAACTCCATTACTGATAGACACTGGAACATGCCCACGCTAAACGGACACGTGGAATTACAGCATTCCTGCTCCCAGTAAACAGTGGGGTCTGGGAGGAGGAGGCTTACGTTGCTGAGCGGTGGCCACGGCAGCAATGCGGCATGGAGGCCCATGAGTGCCAGGGTCTGACGCAATACTGGTGCCCGCATCATTGTCACTGTCAGATGCCATGGCAAAAGGCAGAGCTTCAAAGTTTGCACTGATCTCTTCTGCCAGATCAGTACATAAGTCGGCGGCATTGCGATGGGCCTGCCCTTCGGCGTAGGCAAATGGGCGGGAGCCAAAGTTAGCTCGAGTCTTGGTGTTCTGAAAAGAGATAAAAGGATTTGAAAGAACTTAGGTTTGTCTGTCCATCCATCCATCTGTCCGTCCATCCATCCATCCATCCATCCACCCACCCACTCACATATATACACACACATATATGTTCGTGTGACTGTTTGATTAATGTTCAATTCCTCCATTGACTATATCCCAATGAAGACAGAAACCATCTGTTTCGCTCATTGTTATATGGCCAGAGTTTAACAAGTGCTTGACATGTAGTAGTTGCTCAATAAATATTTGTTGTCTGAGTGAGTGGAAAAGGCTGAGTAATGCTGACTTTAATTACTGGCATCTGTAATTAATTCATTCAATAAAGCAGTAAAAGATGATATCAGAGACATGGCATAGGGCCAGACCCTATAAGATCCTGTAAGTCATTATGAAGACTTGAGCTTTTACAATATGTGGCATGAGGGGAGGGTGACGTGATCTGTAATATTTTTTAAAGGATCACTGTGGCCTGCTGTATCGAAAAGACATGTAAAAGGGCAAGAATGGGAGGCTGGAGAGCACAGAGAAGAATGTTATAATAAGCTTTCCAAGAGATGATGATTGCCAGGACAGATTGTTAATGGTGGACTCAGACAAGTGGTCAGACACCAGACACATTTTAAAGGCAAAGCCAGTAAGTTTAGCTGACAGATTTGATGCGGAGCATGAAGTGGAGTTAGGGAAAGGGAAGTTAGGGAAGAGGCCAAGATTTCTGGACTTAACAACTGGAAGGTTGGAGCTGCTACTTTCCGAGATGAGGAAGAAACAGATTTGGGGAGAGGGCAGTTAGGCTCAGTTTAGACAAGTTAACTCTGACAGACCAAGGGGACCTCCATTTTGGAGATGCTCCCCAGGCTGCTGGGTATTTGCATCTGGAATTCAGGGAGAGGTAAGAATCTGGAGGTAAGAATCTGGGAGCATGTCCTGAGTAGTAATGTTCTATGGAACATTACATGTTAATAGGTGCGCCTTAAATAACAAAAGCATTCTATTAAATACGTGTAGGGTGCTGAGTTTAGCTGAACTTTTGAACCTTTATTGAAGGATTCTGCTGAGTTTCTGACACATTAAAGCAACCCAAGAGGGTCATTTTCAAACTTACTGACACAGAGAATCACTTCACTGACACTGGAAAGATCACCAGCGTTCCCTGCATTGTTGTTGAGGAAAGACGACCAAAAGGAGGTCAAGGCAGCAAAGCACTCGGGTTCAAGGCAGAGGCAGGGCCTCTCCGCAAGGCTTGTTCTGAAGTTCATTTTGTCATCACGCACCACATACCAGGCAGCACAAGGGCAGGTCCGTGCCTTTCATTTTTTCCATTCCTGATGGAACAAATTGCTAAGGAGAGTTTTTGTTTCTCAATAAAGAAAACCTGCCTTTTTCTGAATGTGAACCACAGGCCACATCCCACCAGAGACGTCTTCGAGGTAGGGTGCCAGGCGCTGCCCACAGTAGGTGAAGTATACCCGGCCCTTGGCTGGCTGCCCTGGAGGAGGTGGAGTCCCCTCTGTTCTCTCCCAGCCAATCCCTGCCACATCGCCTATGGCAGAGAACAGGAAGGGAACACAAGTCAATAAAAGTCCCCCTTTATGGACTATTAAGAAAACTTCCAATTTGTGGCCAAGTGACAGGCCAGGTGTCACTGACTATCTTTGTCTTTATGTTGTCAGTTACATCTGAAAAAGACATAAAGTAACCCATTCTATTTAAATAAATATAAATATAAAGCAACACAAGAGAAATAAACATTATTTAGAAGAAAAATGAGAAATTACCGAGAAGAAAAATATATAGTATCTGAGTTAAGTTAGTTACCATAATTACACATTAACTTTAGGGTTTATCTGCCTAGCAGCCAAGGTAAGAAGGGAAAACGCTTGATGCAATTTTTTTTAAATTAGAGAAATGCAAGTTTTTCACTTTTGACATGCAGAGGATTACTTTAAAAGGTCGCATCTTCTCGTAAAGTGGAAGATTTAGAAATGGTTTTCAAAAATAAAATTTTAAACAACCTATTATCTTATTGTTAAAAAAATCGAACTCGTAATGTAAGCTATAGGTCTACCATTAAATCATACCATGCCTCCTATTTTTATATATTTAAGGCATTTTTGCATGAACTAAAAATAACAGAAGTCAAGCTGCTCTCTGATGAGGTAACTGGCTCTGGGGGAGAACTGCAAGAGCCAGGAGGGGCATGGCCCCATGGCAGCCCTCAGGCAAACTGCTAGTGCAGGTAGTCTTATAATCCCTGTTGTAAACTCTAGATAAGTGCATGAAGTGTAGGGTTCTGTTTAGAATCTCACAGGTGTCAGACCCCATGAGCATGGGCTGCCCAGTAGCTGGGGACTTGTTGCTACTCACCAGATATCCCCAAGGCCTGGAAGAACATCCAGCCCATAGGAGATGCTCGGCCATTGTTAAGGTATGTAGCCCAGAAGTGGCACAGAGATTGAGACTGTTGTGTTATGTGGGTTTTTGATTGCTACTCCTGCATAGACAGGAGTATTTCTCTAAGAAGAAGGTAGTCTGTGTGTCTGAGGTCCGACCCAAAATTTTCTCAAAAACAAGCAAGAAACAAACAAGAACCCTGACTAAGGTTCCCTTCTCCCTCTCTTTGGGCTTAAAGCACTTAATCAGCTGAGATGTCAGAGATCAGCTCCATAAAATAGGAGAGAAATAACTTTGACAGGAAATTCTTTCCAGGTCATAACTTGGCTGTAAGTGAAAACACCATGCTTCCTGGCAAAGTGTGATTTAACAAGCAGCTCCTTCCAGGATAAGAGATAGTGCAACACCCCCAGACAGCTACGAGAGTTATCTATGAGATGGTGTGATTCAGTGCTCCTGGCTAAGCATACCTGAGCATCTCACACATACATAGAGCACTCTAGTTTTATCAAGAGATGATGCTAAGGGCCTCCCCTGGTGGTGCAGGCGGTTGAGCACCGCACTGTGAAGCTGTCCACAGCCTCTGCAGTGCCGGTTCGATCCCGGACGGCCGGCGAGGGTCCCACACGGTGTGGCAGACCTCTCCTGTCTCTCCCGCTGCTCCCCTCAGCAGTGTATTTCATCAGTCTGCCTGTTCTGTTCCCCGCTCTGTCTCTGGTGAATCCTCTCACCCTCCTGCACATCTGGCCTGTACCCCGATTCTTGTATAAATAAAGAAATCTTAAAAAATAAAAAAGAGATGATGCTAAGATGTGGTTTCTGAAAAATAAGCCAACATGTTTGTTTCCATTGTCAAAATGACAGTCACCATGTTAACTATTACTGGAGCAAGTAGGGGGGATCCTGGTTCATCTACTGTATAGATCCAGTACTTACATGGAGGCTAAAAATAAGAGGGGAAAGATGTTTTTACTGAACTGAGTGTGTAGGTGACTGGGCAGTTTCTCTCTGAGCTATACCTGAGGTTTAGGCCTCTGGGAACAAAGTTTATAGCAGGAGCTAACAATAATGCATTTCTCAAGTATCTCATGGCTGGTGAGAGAGTCAATGTTAGTCAGGGGACAGCAGTGACAAATTTTTCTATTCCCAGTTGCTAAATCATTTAGTTTTACCTATTTAGATCAAAACCTGAGAATAACAGGAAATGTAGGGTAAAAAAAAGTCCCCACCACACTCACCAGGAGATAGAGTCACATCCAAGCGAACGCTCTTCCACTGTAATAAGCTGGAGCCATTGTAGTGCACGGCCCGGCCATTGCTATGAAAACACAAAGAGAAACCAAAATCAAGGCTGAGCAGTGAACAGACAGGGGTTTTAGTAGCTCCAGAGTAATAAGAGGAGAACCCTAGAACTTGTCTCTCCTTAAACATGAATATACTTCCAACTGGCATTGTGAGGAGGAGAGATGACAACATTACTTTAGTATTAAAATATCACACTAGTGTTTTCCAAAGAGTATTCACAGAATAGAGGGATATGGTTTCAAATGTATTTGGGAAACAAAGATAAACAGGTTTCTTATTGCAGGACAACTAGGAATCTTGCTAATGTGGACTATAAATCTCCCCCCCAAAAGGGAAAAAAAGTATGTCTTTTCCAAAAATTATTTCAAGACAGAAAACTATTTTGGGTTCCTGAATACCTACAAGAACCTGTGAAAAGTTACTGTTCTCGCCAATACACTTTGGGAAATACTGGTCTACAGGGTATTTTTTTTTTTAAATAACAATAGCAGGGCCTCCCTGGTGGCGCAAGTGGTTACAACGCAACCTATGAAGCTATCCACAACCACTGCAGCATGAGTTCGATCCCTGGCCTGCCAGGGAGCAACCCACATGGCACAGCAGACCTCTCCTGACTCGCCTGCTGCTCCCCTCAGCAGTGTATTTCAGTAGATCTGCCTCTTCTGTTCGCCACTCTGTCTCTGGTGAATCCTCTTACCCCCCACACCTCTGGTCTGTACCCCAGCTCTTGTATGCATAAATCAATAATCTTTTAAACAATAATAATAGCAGCCACTTACTTATGGAAAAGACAAGTGCCCACTGGATTAGTCCAAGCCCCGTCTCGTTTCTCTGCCTCAGTAGCGAAGCCAAAGGAAACAATTGGTCCAGTGTCATCATCGGTATCTCCATAGGAAACAATTTCAATTTCCCAGTAAAAAGATGGGGCCTGGAGAAACACCAGAGCAGGAAGATAATCAGATGGCTCAGGCTGGGCCCTTGAACTTGCTTTTTCTGTTCAACTTTGAAGGAAAGTGGCAAAAGACAGTGCATCATGTGATTTCTTACCTGAACTGGCAGTGGGGAGGTGGCATAGATAAATGTGCCCCGGGGCAGACCACCCCCAGCACTGGGGTCAGCCAGGAAGGTGACAGAAGTAAGGTGAGATGAGAACATGCAGGCTCGCACAGGTGGAAACACCCGAGAGGGGCTCCAAGTAATCTCTTTGGGCTACATTGGGGGGAAAAAACTCCATTCAATAGAACTGCAAACACAATCCATTCACCCTCTTGAAGAAGAGAAAAATATCTTAATCTAACAGTATTATATATATTTTTTATATTGAAAACTCTT
Source organism: Talpa occidentalis (assembly GCF_014898055.3). Classification (NCBI taxonomy): domain Eukaryota; kingdom Metazoa; phylum Chordata; class Mammalia; order Eulipotyphla; family Talpidae; genus Talpa; species Talpa occidentalis. The sequence goes on along the minus strand of NW_023601433.1, from coordinate 84,709,068 downwards.
CTTTTTTTCCCAAAGGAAACTTTATGTAAAGCAAGGCCCAATCCTGATCTCTTTTAACTGTTAATTCTGACACTTACTGTACATTTCTCCTTCTATGTTTTCAGTGCTATTTCAATATCCCTTTAAGAGATATCATTTACCTTGTAGTTATAACAAATTAGGTTTTAATTCCTACATATCTATCTCCTATATACACGTGCATACACTCATACACACACACATACGCACGCACGCACATGCATGCCCAGTTCCTCACCCCTAACATTCCCAGACAAAAAATCAGTAATCAGACTCTATGTTACTAGGCTTAGCACACAACTTAGTTACAAAGGTATAATATGGCAACATTTCTTTTTTCTTTTTTAGGTAAAACACCTCACATTTTCACTTTCATAATTTGTAATACATATAATCATAAAAAGTCAAGCTTCTCCATCAGATAAAAGAATATACCTTTTTAACCCATCAATTCCATTTTGTCCTACAGAAAGCCCTGAGAGATACACCCAATGATCAGCTCCAAGGACTTTGATCAATCACTGTTATGGCAAAAACTGGAGACAATATAGATTTGTAACAACCAACGCCTGAATGAGTAAACTGAGGCACAAGTCTATGCTGGACTATTAAACTGCTATTGGTTGACACAGTCCTCTATGTCCATCCTCGATGGAGGGCAGAGTGCTAGACACAGAATGAACAGCAGAAATTTACTTTCCGTTTAAAAATTATAGCTACAATATCACAGTAATATGTTGACTATGGTAATTGACCATGCTGAGATTTCAGATGACATTTCTTCTTTTATGTATTAACTTTTCATTTTGGAATCACTATAACCCTACAGAAAAATCGCAAGAATACATCAATTTTTGTACACTCGTACATAAATACACTAAATCTTTGAGATATGTTTCATATGCATACAGTTCACACATTTTAAGTGTAAAATTCACTGGATTTTAGTACATTCATATTATACAGCCATCACTACAATCTAATTTTATATTTTTGTCCCTCTTAAAAAAGAAACCCTGTACCTGTCAGTAGTGGATTCCCATCCCTGTTTCTCCTCAGCCCCTGGCAACCCCCAATCTCCTTTTTGCCTCTATGGATGTGCCTGTTCTAAACTTTCATAAATGGAATCACAATATGCCATTCAGTCTTTTGTGACTGGCTCCTTCTACTTAGCATAATTTCAAGATTTAGCCAAACCGTACCAAGTATCACTAGTTTATTCCCTGTTAGTGATACTCCATTGTCTGGATATTCCCTATTTTATGCACTCGTTCAGGAGTTGATGAATGTGTGGGTTGTTTCCCATTCTTGGCTGTTATGCACAGTAGCGCTAAGAATACTCACAGATGTACCAATTTTTAACATTTTGCCACTTTTGGTTTTGAATCATTCCTTCTATATATATCTATGCACTAATTTTGAGATGGATTACAGATCTAAATCTTTTTAAATTTTTTTTTATTTTATATATATTTCACTTCGCCCTTGTACAATGTATGCTTTCTCCTCTCAGGTATAGTCCCTGTGGATATCCCACCACCAATTCATGTGTGTCCCATCACCATAGTCCCTTGTGCTCTTCCCGCCCGTTTTGATCCTTCACAGATCTAAATCTTTTAAGAAGTTTTTTTCTGTTATTAATAACACAGAAAGTATTTACAAATTAGTAAGTTCTGTTCCTCTGCTATTATCTCCCAATAGTCAGACTGTCAAATCAAGTGCTCTAATATTCAAAGATGATGGCCTGCCAATGCAGAGACTGCATCTCCAAGTGGTTTTGCAAATGCTCATTCTCAACATTATGCATCCTCGACATTCCTTGATCCTGTGTGGTGCAGGCAGGCAGGAGATGTGTGCGCTGCCGAGGGCTCACCTGTCTCCGGTCGGCCTGCAGGGGAGGTGGTGGGGGCCGCGCACAGTCACGGTAGAGCATCCTCAGCCGTTCACACTGCACCTCCACAACTGCCAGTCGCTCTCCTGAAGGGGGCACATAGAACATGTGAAGGTAAGTCTCACAATCACAGAACGGTGCCAATGCTTTTGGAGTAGGGTCACAGCAATAATATGCTTACAGAGATCATTCCAATTCTTACAAAAGAGCAAAGGTCCTGAGACTCTGTCTCCTAGATGGAGCTCATCAGTACAGCAATGTGGGCGAGTGGCATGGGTTCTGGAGTTGGGCGTCTGTATTAAAAAATCTGGCTCCTTTACTTGATATATAACATTCACTTCCAACATGGGAATAATAATAGTATCTAGGTCCCAGAGGGTTGTTGTAAAATGAGATGAAATAGCACCAATGGAGCCTTTAGCCCTGGCACAAGGCAAACATTCAATAAATGAAAGCTATTATTCTCATCATTTAATAAATGAAAGCTATTAGTCTTAGCATCTAAACTGGTTTTTAAAAATCTACTACCTGTTGACCATCTCCTATGAGCAAGGCACATGCAGATGCTGGGGAACAGGAAGATGAGCTGACACCCGCACCCGGGGAGGAAAGGCAAGACGCGGGTAAGCAAGCACATGCAACAGAAACGCGGTACAAGACTGCATGCTGTGGATCATGATGTGACAAACATAGGTGCAGATGCATGAGAGGTGACTCCTACAGGATCCAGACAGAAAGGCTTACTAGAGATGGCAGTAAGTCAGATCTTAGGAGAGAGAGAAAACTTAAGAGAGAGAGAAGAAAGGGAATTCTGGGTAACTAGCCACTCAGAAAAGTATCTGGAATAGTCAAGAATCAGAAGTCTTAAGGACACCTCATACGGCATGAAAATTAATGCAAAATGGATCACAGATCTAAAAAATAAATGATTTTAATTACAAAGCTCTTGGAAAACATAGGGGCAAATCTCCATGACTTTGAATTATATAGTGGATTCTGAGGACACCAAAAGCACAATAAAGGAAAATTAGATAAATTGGATATAATCAAAATGAAAAATTTTAAGATAACCTACAGAATAGCAGAAAATATTTCTAAGTCATATCTAGTTGGGGACTTGTATATCTAAGACTATAGAGAACTCCTACAACTCAAAAATAAAAAGATAAATAACCCAATTAATAGGCAAAGAATTTGAATAAGACATTTCTCTTAAGATACACAAGGGGCCAATAAACACATGAAAAGATGGACATATTACTAGTCATTAGGAAAATGCAAATCAAAACCACTTACTAGGATGACTATAATCAAAAAGATGGATGATACCAGTGTTGGTGAGGACATGGATTACTTGGAACCCTCACACACTGCTAGTGGTGATATAAAATAGAATAGTTACTTTGGAAAACAATTCCTTAAAAGCTAAACATAGAATTACCATACAACCCAGCAATTCCACTCCTGTATCTATCCAAGAAAACTGAAAATATATGTCCACATAAAAATTTGCATGTGGTGGGGGCCTCCTTGGTGGTGCAGGGGTTAAAGTCTCAGTGCTGTAAAGCTATCATCAGCCACTGCAGCACGTGATCAATCCACAGCCAGGGAGGTGACCCACATGGCGCAGCAAACCTCTCCTGTCTCACCCACTGCTCCCCTCAGCAGTGTATTTCAGTAGATCCACCTGTTCTGCTCCCCACTTTGTCTCTGGTGAATACTCTTACCCCCCACACATCTGGCCTGGACCCCAGTTCTTGTATGCATAAAAAAAAAAAAATCTTTAAAAAAAACCCTTGGATATGATTTACAGCAGTATCATAATAGCCAAAAAAATTAGAAATAATACAAGTACCCATAAGTTGATCTGTGAATAAAAAAAGATGAGGTGTAGCCATGCAACAGGATGATACGCAGCCACACACAGAATGAAGTACTGATACTGCTGCACAAGGAGAACCCTTGAAATTTGCTTCTCGGTGAAAGAAGCCAGACACGAAAGAGTACATGTATGTTCTATCTATACGAATTGCCCAGGACAGGTGGAAATGGGTGCGAAAGAGATCAGTTTCAGCAGCACTGCAAAGGAAGAACTGGATGCAGAGAGCCGGATGTGGAAGGGCGGGGAGGAGGCGGAGCATCTGACCAAGTCTCTGAATATCAGAGAGCGCCTGCGCATTACCTAGAACAGGGGAATAGGAGAGGAAAGCTGACCCCCAAGTAAATAATGACCATGCAGTATATTCGTGAGGCCAGGGGGTCCTTCTGAGAGAAACAGCCCCACAGTCTGCATCTCAAGAGAAGTGGTGTCCAGAGCCGACGCCGGGAAAGCACAAGAGGTCAGAGTCACAAGGCTGAATAGGCCAAACTCAGAGCCCTTCTTCAAGTGAGGTCTGCTGACTGCCTGCGTCACAGTTCTGGCCCACCCTCAACATGAATTCTGACCTTCTGGTAGAGTTTGAAAAGCATTTAAACATCCAATGAGAACAGTCAGAAAGGGTCTGCAGCGCTAAAGACTGCTCATGAATAGTTTTATAAAAACACAAAGGTCTTGAATTCATAGGAAGGGAGAAAACACTCTTGACTGGCCCTGAAAGGAAAATGAAAAATGGAGATTTCCTATTTGGTGTGTACTGATAGTTCTTTTTTTTTTTTTTTTTTTAAAGATTTATTTTTTATTTATTTATACAAGCATTGGGTACAGTCAGAAGCGCGGGAGGGTGAGAGAATTCACCAGAGCCAGAGCGGGGAGCAGAGCAGGCAGAAGGACCGAGGTACACTGCTGAGGGGAGCAGCGGGCGGCAGGAGAGGTCTGCGCGCCATGCGGGACCCTCCTCCGGTGGCCGGGGAGCAGCTGTGGATCGAACCGGCGCTGCAGAGGCTGCGGGCAGCTTCGCAACCCAGCGCTCAACCGCTGCACCACCGGGGAGGCCCTACTGATAGTTCTTACATTTCTAGGTCTGTGGTGATGTTGATTTTGAGCTTAGCTGTTTGGCAACATTCCACGGCAGGCAGGAACCAGGCAGACCAAACTCAGTGGAGTGGGACGAGGGCAGCAGGACTTACCGGCGCTGCATTCCTGGGCTACCAGGTTAAGAACTTCAACAGCTGCTGGACACTGTTGTATGAATTCTTCACAAAACAAGCTGTCTTCCAAAAGCTGGGCCATGACCAGGCATGCTCTTAATATTAAAAGATTTACAATATTTCAAATCATCATTGTTGATTCTCTAAATATCAACTGTGAAAAACATTTCAATCAAGATTGTCCCCTACTTTCCAGCAGGGTTCAAACTCTCCATTCCTGTTGCTTCTTTCCTGAGCTGGACTGGCTTGGAGATAAGAGAATTAACTTCTCTTTTTCCACCCTGTAACTTTTGTCACCATGTGGACAATCAGGAAAGGGAAAAATGGTCACCATGTCCACTCTATGGCGGTGCAAAGTGCCAGGGGAAAAACCAGTTTTTCCCAATACTAGTGTTCTGGGACGAGAGGGGTCCAAATCCTTGGAAAACCTGTATGCTCAACTCTCTCCCCTGACTCCAAATACATAGACTTTCGGGAAATTTCATTATCAAAACAGAAACATATTACGGTTGTTTAATAGTGAATAAACATTTTCAGGAAAGACTGTTTTTTCTGACACCACTACTGTTGGCAAACTCTAGTTTTCCTAGCATCGATTTGGAAAGGAATAGATCAGGCTGGTATTAACATGGCCTGACCCATCTTCAAAAGGCTTAGTGGTGAAGGAATCCCTATGACAGAACAATGTTCTTTTGCCCAAGCAATCAGTGTGTTCCAAATACCACATTTCAATTGTTTGCTTATTGCTTTAGGTGGACTGCTAAATTTACTTCAATTTACTTGCAGAAACTGGGGAATGCAACAAAACTGTCAAGCGTAATGCCAGAGGTTGGTTTCTGTTACTCGGTTTCGCATTTCGAGCTGTGGAGTTACTAAGCCCAGAGTGGAGAAGCCCAGCAAGGACCCTCACCTCTGCGGCCTGCCACCACCTCAGCACATTTGGGGCTCTCTGGAGGGTGCTCACCTTGTTCTGATTTCAGCCAGAAGCCGAACGACTGCCATCACAGGAGCTGACCCATCTCCTGTTGCAGGAAGTGAGGTATGAATAGAGAGACTCCCCTCTTGAGGAAGCAACATGGACTGGACTGCCTGTACTACCTTCTCAGTAATGGACAGTTTATGAAGAGGCAATGCCTGATGGTGGTGGGGGGCATGGCAAAAAGTTAAATTCAAGTAGTTAGTTTATAAGAAATGAGGGTGTTATTACTTTCTGGAATTAATTCTCAAATTTGCAGTTAACACATTAAAATCACCAACAGAAAATTGCATACTAGATCAAAACTTTTAAAAACACAATACATCGTGGAATATTCCTAACATAAAGACGTGCATTTGCCATCTTAGATGAGAATTTTCATGTTACTATTAAATAATTATGTAAATACATTAATACGCCTCACAAGTAAAATTTAAGAGAACACATATTTGTGCTTCTGTCCTGTGCATGTACATATGATTTGTTCATTGCAGTACAGTTACCATTTGCAGTGACATTTTATGACACATTTAAAAATCACCTTACCTCTGATCTTGGAACACAAAGTCTAGACAATGGAATAGTCAATGTGTCTGATGCTTGCGAAGTCTTTCTACAGTCTATGAGTGGGAATCTGACTGTAGCTATACCTTCCTGTTCATTGATAGAAGCCACCACTCCGATGCTTCCTGATATTCCTCTGCCTAGAACCTGGAACACAGATGGATTATCACCACCTACCAGTTCAGGTGCTGTGAGCAGAGTCTCACGTGACAAGTAGGAAGAGTAAATTTACTGCTATCATTATCAGCATTACAGTAATACTTTATTTATAATGCAGATACTAAAACCTGAATATGAACTAAAATAATAGGCCCTAAAACCTTGTCAAGGAGATCATAACAGGCCATAATCTCAAACTTTCAGTTCTAAAATACTGCCACTATTCATGACACCAGAGTTCAAGCACATTGTAGTTAAGAGCATACAGTACTGCACTAAATAATGGAATAACCTATAGCATGGCATAGATCAGAATTTGGGAGTTTCTCAGATTCCTTAATTAACTAAAAGAGCAAGGATATTTGTCTCTGTGGGCAGTATTTGCCTTGTGATGCTCAGTTTATCAATGGATGCTTAAATATAGGGGAAAGCCATGACCTGGGAAAAATGGTGGCTGCTCACCTGAACCTCAGACCCTATCTTGATTGTCTCTTTGAAGCCTCCAAGTGCACACAGTGCAGCGACGGCCTGGCGGGCGATTCTCTGAAGTTTGGCAAGCTTCCTGCCACTGCTGCTGCCATTTTCCAGAATGCTTTCTGCATATTTCCCCAACTGTGGAATGTACATCAGTGCCCGAGACAGAACCTAAATACAAGAAGTAGCACATACAGAAGTAGTTAAAGCTTTGGCGGTTTGACAGTAAGGATGACGAGGGGCCTATAACAGTTCCCGGGGGTCGCAGGCACTGAAGGGATTCTGGATCTGAGTATGAACAACTGACATTTTGCCCACTTTTGTTTATGTGGTAGAATGGAATTGGAACTACACCACCTCAAAATATGGGGGAATCAAGTACTGTAATAATAACACCATCAGCTAAAGCAAAAAACTTACTTGAAGGAAAGCTCACAGCATACTGCTTACATCTCAACACCCGTAACCTTTAGGAGATATTGTGAAGGAACTTCTTGTTCCCTCAGTGAAGCAGTACAACAGTTCTAACCTTTTCTGCTGTTGTGGTCCATATCTGAGCAGCATTGGATTCAGGGGCCATCAGCAAGCTATGGAGCAAGGCGATCACTTCTGCAGCCATGCTGTTTGCCACGTGCCCACTGATGAAGGGTCGGACGGGGTCAGTCCTACAAAGGTCAGCAGGAAGAATGGTAGAAGCCCAGTGAAGGTCAAGAAAGTAGAGAAGTGGCTTTTACGGTTTATAAGTTCACTAATTCTGGAAAAAACTGCAGATTGTTCCTGCTAGGGGTCTTTCTCAGATAAAAACACTCCTCTGTGTCCAGATGGCTCCTCAGTCAGAAGCGCCCCTCCTTTTCTGTCTCACTTGTGGGTCCTAAGACTTGATTTTGAGAGCAACTGCTACAACCCATGTGGACTTAAAGCCCGTCTTTATTTCCAGCGGGTCAAGGGGATGGTATAAAATGAAAAATCCTAAAATAAACCCAAAACGAAGTGAGGCCTAGAATGTGGACAGGGTCTACCTGTGAAAGGTTTTACCTGGCCAGTTCAGAATTCCTCTCGCGGCAGATGGAGGTCTGGGCGGTTTTCTTCTTGTCGCCTGTGGACAGCCCGCTCACGGTCTCCGGGTTGACCGACTCCACAGGGGGACCAACGCTGACAATGAGGCCCGACTGCGCCCACTTGGTTGCTTTGCGAAGAGCAGCAGCGGCCTCTTCAGTGATCACTTCACAGCAGCCACCCTGGGGCAGGTGGAAGACAGTCACCACGTTCACATCATGCTTCATTGTGGCACCAGACCTTTACAAGCCCCTTTCTCCAAATACCACAGCAATCCAGGCTCAATTATAAAAAATTCAGATACTGAAATACTGTATGTGGAAAGTTAAATTTCCATAAAAAGCCCATGTCCTCTCCTGTCGCAGACAGTGGTTCTTCCTCTAGGTATTTTCCAAGCAAGTTCTGACAGTCACAGGTTGTTCTACACACAGCTTTCCAAATTTATTTGTATTAGTCATCAAAATGCCATGAATGTGTTTCTGCATCTGTACAGATAGACTTACCTGATTACTTTTTGGTGGTGTGGTATTTATAATATGAACTAACAATTCCTTCAGACCCATTACATATGGGACTGCTTTTTACAAATAGAATTGTGAAGAACATGCTTGTCTCTGGAGACTTGTGAAGGCCTATAAAATCCACTTTAACAAGAATGGGATGATTAATCTGGGTTAATTTTATCCAACAGGTGAAAAATGGTGTTTTGCTGTTGTTTTTATCCTTTTCCTTTATTTACTTTTTCTTTTTAATATTAATATTTTTTTATTTTTTACATCATTGTTCATTTTTAAACAGTATTTGCTTCCCCCCATCCCCTCAGGTGTAGTCCCCAGAATTTCCTTCCCCAATGCACCCGTGCACCATCACCTCAGTCCCCTGTGCTCCTCCCTCCCTCCCTTTAGTCCCTCCCCTCCTCCTCCCCTGCAGGATGTCTCTGATTTATAATTGTCCGTTTTTGCTTTGTTGTGTTTTGTACTGTCATTTTTTTATACTGATGTCTTATTTGGTTCCCCCATATTTCCTTTATTTAGTTTTTAAGTAATTTGTGAGCCTGGGCAGAGTTTTATATTTTTATGAGCCATTTGTCTTTATTGTTATCTATTATTACTTTTTAAATCTTTCATCTATAATCATTTTTAAAGTATTTTAAAGCTATAAACAGAGCTAAGGAAAAACGTCCGAGTCAAAACCACAATTCATTTACATTTTAACATTAATGACCAATTAATTTTAATTAGTTCTCTTGAAAATGGCCTCAGTTAGGTCACTGATTTCAATTTATCACCCTGCCTTTTTGTGGAAACTTGAACTTTTTTTTTTAATTTCTCTTGAAAACCCGAAGCATGGCGACATTCTTCAACCATGGCTTTGTCAAAGCAGGTTTCTCCATTTCAGGCTTACCTTGGTCATGTCTCGATCCATTTTCACAACTTTCTCCATGTTGGCACCAGTACCAAGTCGGAATGGCCGTCCTTCTGAGCTACTAAAAAGGGAAGGCAGAGAGAGGCAACAATCTTTATAGGCATGATCAAAGGCAGGGGCTGAGGCTGAGAGGTGACCATAAATGGCTCTGCCACTGTCATATGCTATATAAGACAGAGTTTTAAAATCTACACTAAAACTCAACTGTGGGTCTGCTAGACTTAAGCGGCCTGTTCAGCCACCATTATGGTTACCTGCAGTTCTGCATTCCTATACAAAGGTCAGAACTGTCCAGTCACAGTCATATGAGGCGAACCTTACAAGGCGCCTTTCATATCAATCAAGAGCAGAAAGTTTGATCACTCTGGGAAGGGTATGCATCAAGAGGTATGACTGGGAACGCCTGGGGGGCTGAGGATGGATGCATAAACTTACTCCCAACTCATACATCAAGAGGTATGACCAGAAACGCCCGGGTGGGCGGGGGGAGGTGGGGGGCGAGGACCTATGTATGACAAGGGACCCCAGAGGCCGATCAGCGGAATGCCTTGTTGATAAGATTAGGACCATGGCCGGGGGTCTGGGGTCTAGTTTCGATTACAACACTTGGTCATCAAGCTAATAACATGGTCAGCAGACTCATGTCCCCCAAGCCCTAGATAACATTCCTTTCACCCATCCTTTCTCCTTGTCCTCCTAACGCACATAGCTGATGCTCTATGATTATTCTATCGATAAAAACGGCCAGGATCTTGCTCTCAGCAGCATCCCGCCTTGTGCAGCCTGCTCCACAACTCCCGTGTCTTTGTCAGTGTGGTGCTGCACGATGCAACACACAATTTCTCAAAAAAGAAAATGAGTTATTATTTATTTATAGCACTTGTAGGGATCTAACAAGAGCTGCTTTTAGAGTTGAATCTATGAAAATGATGTACAAACCAAAGAGCTGGACAAAAGCGACACTGAACTTCTAACAAAAAGAGACACTTGGTCAGCCACCTAAATCCCAGTGAGGGGCTAAGAGCAGCACGGTTGGTGGCTTGGAGTGAATGTCTGGATGTCCTTTTCTAACAATTAGGCTTTTCCTGACTCTCACACCTGGTTCTCCCAAAAATCTCTCACCAAATTTGTACTATAACTTTGCGTAATGCTCAAGAATGTTCCTCAGAGGTTCCTTATTTAAGCACTGACCTGCTCTGACCCTGACATTAGCCCCTGAGAGTTCCCACTGTCACGAAGACAGATGGGACCATCACCCAATCCTTTACCCTCTTCCATCGTGTCCCGGGGCAGGCATCCCTGTCATCCTGGATCTCACTAACAGTGCCCTGTAGGTATATCATCTTTATTTTTTTTTTAAGATTTATTTATTTATTTATACAAGAACGGGGTATAGGCCAGACGCACAGGAGGGTGAGAGGATTCACCAGAGACAGAGTAGGGAACAGAACAGGCAGACTGACGAAATACACTGCTGAGGGGAGCAGTGGGAGAGGTAGGAGAGATTTGCTGCGCTATGTGGGACCCTTGCCGGCCAGCAGGGATCGAACTGGCGCTGCAGAGGCTGCGGACAGCTTCACGGCACTGTGCTCAACCGCCTGCGCTACCAGGGGAGGCCCTATCATCTTTAGTAATAATTTTATTTCTACTTCCTTGTAATAAAATCATGTCATTCATATTTCAATTCAATAAAGCTATCACAAAGTTTCTCTGACTTCTCCACCTCAGAGTGAACGGTAGCCCTAAACCTGCCAATGCCAACACTGGGAACCGAATTGCATTATTCCCACTTGAAGCCCGAGTCACATGTTAGACTCTCCACAGCTATATGTCTGTTGGGTCTTGGGAGCTAATAACAGGTTGATCAGACAGGCCTGCATCTGTGTTTCAGCCCTGCCTCAGTTTCTCCATGTATAATAAGATAGAGATAGGAATGTTATGAGAGCTGAGTCAGTTGAAATATGTGAGGGTTTTCTGACATCAATAGTGCTTCATGACACACAGCTCTGACAATGAGCACAGTCACCTTAGCAATGGCTGGAGAACTTCATGGGAGGACTGGTCTTCCCTCTTGTGGATAAAGATAGAGAGCTTGCCGTCTACCGCTTCACTTTCTTCTCCAGGATCTTTATCTCCTTTTAAGGAATTCTTGGGACTAGCTTTTGTCAATGTAGTGTCAGGTTCAGAAGCAGTCGGAGAAAGAACTGTCTGGCATCCTTAAGCAAACAGAAAAGTTGCGATGTTATTTATGCGGCTCCCTTAGAGAGGGAATATACTGAATACTGGCTTTGGAATCTCTCTTCCTCCCACTTCCCACATCCTCACCCTCAGTCAGAGGAAGCACAGTCACAGTTAAGACAAGTGAAAGCCCAGTCTGCCCATCCACAGGAAGTGGACATCTGGGGGCATCTTCTCCTGTCCAGGACCTGCTCACCTGGGACCACATAATCTGCCAGCTTTGCTAAGAGCAATGAGGCGATTTTGGATGCTGGATCACTGGGATCTTCCTGCTCACTGTTTAGGGAAGGAACAGAGTAGCTCCATGGTGGGAGCTCCACATTCCCACAGTCCTCTACGCTCATTAGCGGAAGTGCTGCCCGGCACAGCTGAAGAATGATCAAGACCAACTTTGGAGATGGCCGCTGATCAAGTAACAGGGAGAGGAGTTTGGACACACAAGCCGGTTGGCTCAGGATGGCTTTACCGATGTGACTCCTGGAAAAGAAGGGCAAAAAGGGACACAAAGCTCAGGGAGTTGATCTACAGAAATTCAGAAGCAAGAATTCCCTAAAAGATATTAAACTGATGTCTTCAGATTTCATGAGGAAGATATGAATTTGGCACTATGTTTTTATACAGGAGAATTAAGATTCTTATAAACACCTGATGAGAGCTCACTATTGGTGAATGATACTTAAAAAGAGATTTTTTACTATTTTCTGATCCCTGATATCTCACCATAATTCCCTAGCACCAAGACTTAGAAACCCAAACTGGAAGTTTTTTGGCTTAGTATTTTTTCCTTTTCAAGGAGTACTCTAAGACCAAACATCATATTATGTTGCAGAGACCTCAGCTCCCTGAGACCTGCCACAGCCAACCTATTCATTTCACAAAGAAGCCAAAAACAAGACGTCTCTTACAGACAAGACTTTGTGGGCCTCAAGGCTCCACATGCTGCTATTAGACCTTCTCACAGTATCTTCTTTTAAAGACACTACTTGAGCAGCACTCCCTCTGCCCACCTGTGACTAGGCAAGTGCCTCTTTTCACCCACTCTCTCCTCTGCAGGGCAGCAGCCTTCCTGCCTGCCCGTGACCTGTCAAGGCCACCCACCTATGACCATGCAGGCCTCTCTTAGCAAACCTGTCCCTTCTGGGGCAGCTCTTTCTGACCACTTGTGTCTATGCAAGTGTCTTTAACTGTTTTATCCCTTCCCTAATAAACCTGCTCTTTTAATATATATAAAAAAAGATAGTGCTTGAGGAAACAAGTTAATTACAGGTCCTAACTATTTTGTAATCTTGCTATGATGAAGGTAAGGATTCTTGGCTACTGAACTCCACTGCGCTGACTTAAAAGACCAGCAGCTATTGCCAACAAAGTATTAAAGCAACTGATAATATTTTATGATGTAGATATTCACCTAAATAATCCTGGCATTTTGAAACTAAATACAATGTTTTAATCACTACCACTTTTCTTGAGGTAGAAGCAGGTGAGAATAGTCTTGCAATTTAGATGTTTCAAAAGACAATCACCACTAGAAAGAACCTCGATCACTCAAGAGGAAATTTACACCCTCCCTCACCTGGGCATGCCATACCTTGAGAGATCATTGAGAAGACTAAGCACGTCCTGGAGAGCATCGTTCCCAGCAGCCTGGTTGCCACAGCACTCAGTGGCTCGGGCAAGATGGTTAGTGAGAAGGCTGGACACCTGGCGGGCCAGGCCTGAGTGAACAGCCTCTGTGGAGCCGCCTTCAGAGTTAAAGAAAGGAAAAGCAAGGTAAATGCCAAAGAAGTCATGTAAACCTGCAGTGGGGCAAGCCCGCCTCTTGGCTGCCCTGTATAGAGCTGCCCTTGGCTTAATTTTCCCCTAACTTGCACAGAGTGCACTAGCCACCCATTAATGTCTCCTCATCAGATAACCCTGGCACATCCAGACAGTGATGTGGGCAGAGGGCAGGAAGGGGGGTTCAAGCTGTGAAAACACTGCTACCATTTTACCGTGATAAAAACATCTTGATTTTTAATTCATAGCCCACCTCTATTCAAGCACAAAATGCCTTTTTGGATCTTTCATTTTCTCCTCAGCATCATAACCATCCTACCCCCTCCAGCATTTCCTGTAAAAGCCACAAAAATTGTCATTTTCTGAACTTCCCATGCTCTCTTGGATTCTGGTGCCTACATAATACTGCTACTTCCTGTTGGAAGTCTTCTTTATCCTTCCATTATAACTCACATGTCTGCTTCTATAGGAAGCTCCACCTAAGCCCTAGCACACCTCGTCTGAAGGAACCTCTCTGTTCTCACAGTACTTCTCAGAACCTTGATTATGGCTTGATCATACTGCAATTACTTGTACATGGGTCTATTTCACCCACAGGATGGTATTTCTTAAAGGGAGGAATAAAAATGCCTTATTCATCATCTGCCTGGCTCTCAAGTAATAAAATGCATAGTAAATGAATAAAAAGATAAACAAATAACCCATATACAAAATTCCTGGATATTATGGAGAAATTATCCTTCCAGTTTATTTTTAAATTGAATAGGTTACTAAAAATACAATTTGGAAATAGCACCTTGAAAATGCAACTGAAAACCATCTCATAAAAATACCTATTTGAAGACTGTCAGCAGTGCTGACAAGAAGAAAATGAAAAATATCTTCTCAGTTTCCTGGGGTTGTTTTATTCCTCCAGGGTCATTATCTCCCCCACTATCCAGTTTCAGAGAAGTATGATTGAAAAATAAAAACTGTTAATATTTAGGTTGTACAATATGATGTTTTAAAGGGTGTACAACTTATTGCTTCACACCTTTGTCTTTTTCTGGTGAGCACACTGGAAAAAGCAATCTCAAGTATAAAGCAGGATTATGATATAGTCATCACACTGTACATGAGTCTGAGGAATATATTCATCTTATCAATGAAACTGCACCCCTGACCCCATCTCCTTCCTCCTTCCTTATGTAGACTTCTTCCAAATCTACATAAATGAGATCACACAGTATTTGTCTTTCTGTGTCTACCTTATTTCCCTTAGTATAATGCCCTCCAGGTTAGGATTCTCCTTAATGTCATAACATAGCCATACATTTTCACAGAACTATGCTAATGAGGAGGCCCTTGCGAAGTCATGAATTGATCAAACCACCCATCTGATTAGTTCACTACAGTCTTTATGTCCCCCATCCAGTACAAAACCTTAGTAAACACAGCAACAGAAGAAACAGTTGAGCTCCAGAAAGGACTCCCACTTCCTACCTTCTTCTTTTTCCCACTCAACGCAGCGATTGGCAAGCACCTGGAAGGCTGCCCAGGCCATAGTGGCCACCTTCTGCTTCTTGGTTTGTTTCTCGCTGGAGCTAGACTCAGTCTGGCTGCTCAAGCTACACAGTCTATCCATAAGCTGCACAAGGCCACTGCGCACCAGGCACTTCTCTTCACTCCTAGGCCAGGTAGAAAGGGTCACATGGAATAAACACAGAACAGCCCTCAGGAATCTCTCCCTTTTAGAATCAGGTTCTCAAAGGGGCATAAAACTGACAGTCTGGTTCTTTGTCTACCATTTAAGATACTGTCATGTACAACTGAACACAAAAATACATTTTTTTAATGAGGGTTCCATCACAAATAATGAACTTTCAGTTTTGGTTTGTTCATACAGAAGAGCAAGGTAATATTTGATGGAATCGACTCAAGACTGCCACAGTAGAAAAAAATTATACATTTATCAGAAAGAGATTGAAAGAATGACTTCATGAGTGGTCATTATCTTCAAATTGTTAACCAGTGACTAAAGGAGGAAATAAATGTGCACAGGCAAAACAATCTTTGCCAAATGTGTAAGTAATTTCCTAGGGGTCTTTTTCTTCCCTTTAAACCTCCCTATCTTCACAACGTAATATAGCCCCTAGTGGTCACTTTTTTTTTTTTTTTTTAATAATAAATTTTATTTTTATATTCCCCATACAATTGCAGCCCCCCCATTCTGACCCCAATCCCTCCCCTCCCACCCCCGCCCCCCTAAAAGTGTCTTTGGTTCGTAGTTTTTTGTTGATTTTGATTTTCACTTTCTTATAGTTATTCGTTTTCCTGGTCCCTTATTTAAGTTTTCTAGATTCCTGCTATGAGTGAGACCATCCGGTATTTTTCTTTTTCTTTTTGGCTTATTTCGCTGAGCATGATCCCTTCCAGTGCCATCCATGTTGCTGCAAATTGCATGTGTTTATCTTTTTTGAATGCTGAGTAATATTCCATGGTATATATGTACCACATCTTCTTGATCCAGTCATCTATTTTTGGGCATTTGGGTTGTTTCCAAAGCTTAGCTATTGTAAACAGTGCTGCTATAAACATAGGGGTGCAGGTGTTCTTTGGAATTGATGTTTCTGTGTCCTTTGGGTAAATACCTAGGAGTGGAATTGCTGGATCATATGGAAGCTCTATGTTTAGTAGGTCCAGAAATCTCCACACAGCTCTTCACAGTGGTTGGACCAGTTTGCACTCCCACCAACAGTGCAGAAGAGTTCCTTTTTCTCCACACCCTCACCAACATTTGTTGTTGCTAGTTTTTTTAATATGTGCCATTCTCACTGGTGTAAGATGGTATCTCATGGTAGTTTTGATTTGCATTTCCCTGATGACAAGTGATGCCTAGTGGTCACTTTTGATCATGTAGGAATTTAGTAAGAAGGCATTCACACAGTAACTTTAGGTGGCTGTTGAGAGGCAAGCATGTTTAATTAGAGTGATAGTGTCACTGAATAATCAAAGCAAGAGATGCAATGTTTTTTATGAAAAAGTGTGCATTAAATTTGAAATTGACTATATGGTGGTGTTACATACAATAAAAGGCATCCCCTTGCCTACCTGGTGTATGGTATGGTACACAGGAGCCCAATGCTGTTTGCACAAGCAATAGGGTAACGCGCACACAAGGACACGACAGAGGTCATGGTCTCGCCGAAAGCTTCCTGGACCTGCTCCACCATCCCACCACAGGTGAGTTCTTCAATTCTATGAAACAGACCAAAGCTCAGGAATCCTGAACCATGTCAGGAACAGTGAGAATGAACATGAGTGCAGGAGAGTTCTTTTGAAAAAACCCAAGAATGTCTTGGTGAATCCAGAGCTTGGAGATTATCTAGCTCCCTGTTTTCCACACTGCAGGGCCACAGAAGACTTTTGAGCAGAATTCCTAAGTGTGCCTCAAAGACAGAGGCCCACACTAAGAAAAGTCAGAGTAATCAAGATCAAGTTAAGCAGGCTTCCCTTCCGCAGGAGCACTCAGAGCATTTAATAAGGTTAAAGTCCTCAGCAGCTCTATGACTAAGACCACAGCACCCAACATTTCCCCTGACTTATTTAATAATAAAATCATTTGCTTGAGATACCTTTACAATATCTCCTGCAGCACTGCACACTGTAAATGCAATTGTACTAATGAGAAAACCAAGGCTAAAACAGATTAGCTAAGTCTTTTTTCAAGTTCACATTGATTATTAGCAAAGTACGAGAAGCCAATGTAAAGACACAACATGGGGTAGAGCCTACTGCAGTTAATACTAGCCAAAACTGGAACTATCAGGATTTCTCTATAAAGATACGTAATATAGTATTACTTATAATAGTAAAAATAAATAAAGTATATGAAATAAATCCAAAACTCAAAAATAGGGAATTGGCTCAAAAAGGTTCAGGAATATGATGGCCTGCTTTACAACCACTGAAAACATTTTAGGAGTTACCTAAGGCTACACTAAAGACAGAACAAGACACTAAAATGTTAACAGGCATTATCTTCAGATGCTGGATTTATATTTATTTTATATTTGATAAATATTTTATATTTTATGATATTTATTTTATACTATGGAATTTTATGCAGTTTTTCAAATGTTTGACATATCACATGTGAAATAAATAACTGAGGGTAAAGGAATAATGATGCCAGTGTTAGGAGATAATTTCTGGAAGTTGCTGTGGCAATCATTAGTGTTGCCTACCATGCCTTGTGGGCACCTCTATGGGTAGGTGGGCAGGTGACTCCTGTGGGTCATGAATCAGAATTCTGACAAGGGGCCTGATGGCTTTTAGAGGGAAAAAGATAAGTGACTTTTACTTTCTGTTAAATACACTAATTTTTTTTTTTTTGTAAAATCATGTACCATTTTTATAAAAATAAAAATAAAATACTTTGGGGAAAACATTGGCAAATATGACAGTCTATATTTTGAGCCCGAGGTTAGTCTTTGGAATGGCTTTGCCCTTCTAGACAGGATGATATAACAACTGACCTGGGTCCTCCTTGAAGGACCATAGTCACTGGACCCACAAGATGTGTCACTCCCCCAACTCGCACAGCCGCCGTCAGCAACTCCCGCATGTGCACCAGGGCCTGCTTGCGAGTGTTGCCTCGCCGCCACCTCGTCTGCGCAGCCAGAAGAAAGCTGCTGCTGGACACCTGAAATGTATGAGAAGGAAGGACACCTGACTCCTGCCCACTGTTGCGAAACCCTGGCGCCGCTGCGTGCTATTAATCTGCAGTCAGCAGAATGGGACATACTGCTTGGTCAGGGTTGGTGCCGATGAAAGCAAACAGCTGCCCCAGCAGGACACTGTAGGTGGGCTTGTCCCGGCTGTCCTCGATGGCCAGTGACTGCAGGAGTGTAAAGGAACTGCTGCGGTGGCTGGTCACATGGCGCCGCCTACAGAGAAATGAAAACAGGGTCAGATGAGCAAAACCAGAAACCTACTTTGTCTGTGTTTTGATGAATGTGCTCATCCAGCTGCATATGGGAATCCAACCTTGGTCATTCATCACTCACCTCTGATTTGCTCTAGTAAATTCCAAATCTTCGTTACCAATCATTTCCAGGTCAGAAGGAGCTGACATGCTGCGGAGGAAAACAGGCTGGCGCACAGCATGAGATATCACCTTGGTTTCGGAAGCTGATTTGCAGGCTGGAACA
Organism: Talpa occidentalis; assembly: GCF_014898055.3. Classification (NCBI taxonomy): domain Eukaryota; kingdom Metazoa; phylum Chordata; class Mammalia; order Eulipotyphla; family Talpidae; genus Talpa; species Talpa occidentalis. The sequence goes on along the minus strand of NW_023601433.1, from coordinate 84,690,212 downwards.
GGAAGGAATAAAAAGGTTAGTTTCTGGCAATCAGTGTGTAAGGATGGCAGCGACAGCTAAATGGAACACAGGACATAGGGCAGCCTAAGTGTCACTGCTGCAGTGAGAGCTCAGCCACCACTCTAGCCAGCAACACAGTGATGACTTTAAGGCCAATTTCTTTTTAACCTGATAAACTTTAGCTTGAAAAACTAAAATCTTTTCACTAAATTGGGTTCCAAAGAAAGGCTGAAAAATTAATTTCAAAAATTATCAATGTAAGCATTCTGAAAAGCAAAGGAGGAGAAAGACAGAAACTTCTGGAAGAAAAATGCCTTAATTCAAATAACCCAGACTCAGTTTTTTCAGAGCTAGCCCTTAGTCCCTCTTTAATCCTTGGTTTATTTAGCTGATTTATTTATTTAGCAGATTCGTACACATACCAGGCACACTTCCCAGGGCTCTATGCCTATCGCAAGGGTCAGAAACCCAGGAGTCATCCTAGACTCTCTTCCAAGGGAGAGGAGCTGGGATAAAAATAAGTTCCCTGGCCGAATGGCGTCCACTGGGCAAGGGGGTTAGAGAACACGGGGTCTTTCATCGAGGAGCATTTTTATTCAATTGCCCTCCAGAGGTGAGAAGTCACATTTATGGGCTATTCCCAGTCGTGCGGATCTGGCTCAAAAAAGGACACTCATTGATTTCTCTGGAATCTATTTTAAGCATCACAATGAAAATGTAACAGGGAAAGAAAAAAAAAGAAGAAAAAAAAATAGAAAATGTAACCAGGAACAAAAACTAATAGCGGAAATTCCTGCTACAAGATTCCACATGGTAAGAATGAAATGCAAATTCAGCTCCAAGAGGAAAACACGATGCATTACAAGATTCACAATGCTGACATCTAATTATATATGTTACTATGAAAATGACAAATCATAAACTAAAAATAAGAGGCACTGGGATTAGAAAAATGCATGCCACTGAGCTCCTTAGATACTCCTGAGAAAAGTGAAGAGGCAGGAAGGAGGAGCCCTGAGGCTCAGCTGACTCACAAAACATGAAGTCAATGAACAGCATTTCTTGGCCAGAAAAAAGTAAAAGGTAAAATATGTTGAAACTGACTTTCTCTCCCCTTTCTAGGGAGTACGCAGAGTGATTTCTCTTTTAAATAGTTAATGCATATATTATGAACAGACTAGCACACAGAGTCTGAGGGGAGCTGGCTTTCAGCAATACCTGGTGTTTCAGCAGGGGTCCCCGAGATGCTTCTGGTGAGGCCGGACTGGGCGGCAATGGTGACGTGCAGCAAAAGCTCAGCTCGGTTCATTAAGCTCTTCACTAATGTCTTGGTTTTAGCCAGAGGATGTGAGGGTTTCTGACTCAGAGAATTCACTTCTTGTAGGAACTTCTCCCTATAAAGGAAAGCTGATGTGCATTTAGTCCGCCTCCAGTTTACCAAAACCAAGTTTCTTTTTAATTACAAAGGAAATGAGAAGACAGAAACTAAAGTAACCTGAAAAATATTGTTTACTTCCCCACATCTGAAGGAATTAGTGTTCTGTATACTTGGCCAGTTTCAGTTCCTTTTGCCCAGTTTCAAATGCCTATGCCAACTTTTCAAGGTTAAAATAAATATTTTCACATAAGTTTTCCACTCTAAAATATTTAGAGAATGCACAATATTTTTCAAAATCTGTTACGACATTAGATTACATTTTGTTTTGAGCGTCCAGGTGACAAACAAGTTTTACACAGATATGAAATCACCAACCTCAGTGATAGGACCATGTTCTCAAGATCATTTCCATCAAAGGAGACTTCCTTCATTGAACATAAAAGTTCTAGTTCTTTCATTTTGTTCTAAAGAAGGAAAAATCAAGAAAAGATGGTATGCAGGATTTGAAAAAAACTAATTTTGTTGTGCCTATATTGGAATAAAAAAATTTCAGAGAAAAAAACTATCACCTTTAGTCATATTTCTGTGCCAAAAACACACATGATAGTTTGACTAAAGTATTTTGATGGTTTTAAAATGGCACTTTCTAGGGCTCTCTTTAGTGTTTAGAACTCTGCCTTTTAAAAAAAATTATTTTTTAAAGATTTATTAATTTATGCATACAAGACCTGAGGTGTAAGCCAAAGGTGCGAGGGGGGTGGTGAGAGGATTCACCAGAAACAGAGTGGGGAGCAGAACAGTCAGATGTACTGAAATACACTGGCTGAGGGGAGCAACAGACAAGACAGGAGAGGTCTGCTGTGACTGGGTCACCTCCCTGGCTGGCCAGGGATCAAACATATGCTGTAGTGGCTGGCAGTAGCTTGATAGTGCTGTCTTTAACCCCTGCGCCACAAGGGAGGCCCTGCCATTTGTTTTTTTTTTTAATACTTGAAGCAAAATTTGATAATTGTAACACCTTTATTAGACTATCCATCAACTAAAAAATAACAATATTTATTATTTGTATTACTTCACCTTTGATCTAATGCATTTTATTTAACCAATAGGCACATTGTGGGGTGTGCACATTTTGAGAAGGGACATTATTTTACCTGTACACACAGTAAATACCTTAATTCTATATGCAGCAATGCCCCAGTGAGAGGTCACACACTTTGCTCACCTCATTAAAATGGTAGTCGTAGAAGAAAGGCATGTTGTTCTCCAGCTTCCCCTGCATAGCATCTTCAACCTCACTTTGCCATTTCTGTTCCAATTCTGCAACACTCTAGCAGATACATCCAAACAAAGCAATATATAAATAGATAGAAGCTAAAAATAACTGCAATCTGCAATTTGGAAACTTTAATCATAATAACTACTTTTAAAATATTTAGATCACATTTTAAACTTCATTAAATTTCTGGGAAGGAAATGATTTCTAACACTTATGTAAGAGAAATCTAAATGCATTAGCTTTCACTTACCTGCAGCTGTCTCTCCATGGCATTGAGCTTCTTAAAGGTCTCTCCCATAATTTTACACAGTAAATCATATTCCTCAGCATGTTCTTCTTGATATTGGAAGTTTATTAGCGACTGCAGTGCATCAACCAAGTTCAAATGCTTAATAACACATGATACCACCATTTCCTCCATCACGTCTGGCTGAATTACTTCTCTGTGATTAGAATAGAAGCCAGTCAGGTGTATGCCATGCTCTCAACATACCAATACTGGACTTTATAGGTTGCAGACTGTAGGTTTTGATTTAAACATGTTAAATATTCACTACATCCTTTTTATTACCATAAAGAGGTATGACCATAGTGATGGTTTTCCATGAAGTTGGCAATTATTTATTAACTGATATAAGTGACATTAGTTGATGAAGCTGAATATCAAAATTAAAGAGACTCCATCTTCTAAGATTTGTATATTCTGAGCTAGAGTTATAGTAGAGTTGGAAGAGGTCTAAGGCTAAAAAAAAGATCTCCGGCACCATTCACCTGCCCATGTATACAGTATTTAGTGCATTTGGATGTTGAGCTGAAAACAGAGGAGGTGCTTCTGTATTTCTTCTTTGACATTTTCTCTCTGAATTGGCCAATCTGGCCTCAGAAGGCAGAGCAGAAGCCTGCACAACAGACTTTAAGCAACATCTCTCTAGGAATCACAAAGAAATGCTAGACTCTGTAGAAGGTCAAACAACCCAGGAAGAACCTAGAATCTGTCAAACTTCAGTGTGCATCAGAATCATTAGGTAAAGTTATCAAAATGCGCAGGACTGGATCCCAGCCTCAGAGGTTCTGAGTCAGTAAGTGGGAAACAGGCCCAAGATCTAACAAGGTTCTAGGTAACGCTAATGCTACTGATTGGAGGCCCATATTCTGGAACCATCTGCGGGTATGGCCAGGAGTACTGGGTTAACATTCAGTAGGAAGAATGTAAAATTAGAGGTTATCTGCTGAAAATAGACTCACTTCAATTGTTAAACATTTTTTTTCATTGGGGAAAAGTAAAATGCTGTACAGCAACATACTTAATACTTGGTCTAAACTGAGGTCTAGCACGCCCAGAAATTTCCCTGAGCTTGATCATGATTCCCGGAGGCAGCCTGATCCGGGGCAGGTCAAAGTAGTTTCCAACGGGCGGCACCAGGACGTCAGAGGGATAGGTGAATTCTCTGTCTTCCTCAATGGTCAGAGGCAGTGGGGATGGGCTTGGAGTAAGGGCAGGGGAGATCACACCATTGGCCTCCACCTGCCACTGGCACCTAGGTGGACAGAAAAGAGGTTCTTCACTTCTGCTTCTATCTGGAAAGTTATTTAAGGTGTGCAGATACGTCAAACACATGTGGCATCAAATCATGTGTTAAGTATTCATCAAAGCTCCAAAGGCTAGAGAATAAGCATATTAAATCACATATTTGAGAATCTACCTCCTCCCTACCATTTCATTATGAAAATCTTTAAATGCATAGAAAATCTGAAAGAATTGCAGGACTCATGCCCATGCACACCTACCTAGATTTGACAAATAAACATTTTGCTATGTTTACTTTACTGAACGTTTACCCATCCTTTTGGGGATCCTTTAATTTAATTATACAATATTCGGACTGGAGAAAAGCTTATGTAGTTTGAGGCTGCAATTTCGAACTTAATAAAGTAAGGGCCAGAGGCACTTTGGAGTAATTTTCATCTTATTTCTTAGACACAATAACACCCTTGGGATTGTCAGGCAGCAGGCACAATCAGCCGGGAAATGTACTAAAAGTAGTTTTTCACATAAAGTCCTTTTTCCTTTGTGAACAAAACTAGCCCAATTAGAACCTTTTTGTTACCTTTGTAAAAGTTTAGACCGCAATAGCTCCTGACAGGCTTCTTCTTCTTTGGTAATTTCTGGTCCATTGTACAGGATTCTTAACATGGAACAAGCTAACACAGACAGACCTAAAGCCAGGTCTACCAGAAAGGGTAAGCCTCCCGAGACATCCTCCGAAGACTCCTACAATGTAGACAGGGTAAACCACACTGGTCAGTGCGCACGGGCCTAGCGCTTGGCCTGCACTTCACCACACTGCACTGTTCCTGACCAAGGGGTTCACAGAGCAGCAGCCAGTACCGTTGCTATGGGAAAGAGGGACAGCACCCAACACCATGAGATAGCTGGTGGCACGGGAATGACCACAGAGTGAAGTCTTAACACAATTCTGGAGAGAGAAGAGCCAATGAGACTCCATATTAGAAACAGCCTGAATCACATGCAAGAAGCTCAGATTCTTTGGATAGCTACCCTCTGCTGTGCCTACTGAGGTATAAATCACTGTTTCGCTTTGTCATCTCCATCCAGTGCTCGAACCAAGATGTCAAATGATTACACTGAATTCATTCAACAAATATTTATTGAGTGCCTATTGTGTACCAGCCATTGTTCTAGGTACCTGAGATGTAGCAGAGAATAAAATAAAGGTCCCTGCCCTCATGGAGCTTACATTCTAGAATAAGTCCCCTGTAGAAAGTCTTAGCTTGCTTAAACTCCAAGTCTAAAATACATTTACAAATTAGGCGACTGGAGGGATTAGCAGAACTCCTACTACTCTTTCTCTTTGATTTTTCCAGAGTGGGAAAAGAAATCATTTACATAGATTTCTGGGGAAAAGTAGCTATTTGGCATAGTAGATTAAACCTATATACAGAGCATAATGTGAGTAAATAAGCAGAGAGAGACTCAGACTAGGAAGAAGAGCCTTTAGGAATAGAGTGAAAACAGTGATTCTACTACTCTTAAAACCGAGAATCCAAGTGTTTGCTTCTATTGTGTCTTCTTTGCCTGTGGAAAGATGCCAGAGGTGGATCACCTTGCCAGGCTTTGAAGATGGAAACCCCTAAGAAATGGATTCTTTTCATGCTCCTGAATTGATTTTAGGTTATAGCTAGTTTTATTCCATAAATTACTACTTTCTACTGGTAGACTACAATTGCCAAATGGAAGAGATGGATGAAACAGTAGCTCATATTTTGCCCCATTTCCAAGGCAAATATGATGTATGTAACCAAGGCACATAGGAGAAAGTACATTATGCCCAGAGCAGTGGTTAGATTCAAGTACCTGAGCGCGAACTGTGCAAGCAAAGCCCCACATAGCTTTATCAGGAGTGTTGTGTTCACGGCCACTTCTCATTTCAAAGGAGAAGGTGACTGTATCTCCTTCCACCTTAAAATTTAAGGGGGGAAAATGTACTTTAAAAACATGACACACAATTTTCAAGAGAGCAATAAATTTCAGAGATTTACTTTCTAAAGGACCAAAGCAATATTCCACTCCTTTTCTCATTTGCTTTGCTGATTCAAATTCCATTCCCTCTCATTTAGCCATCACCCTTTCAGGTATCTCTCCTGACCAGGTAGCTTTTGGGACAAGGCATCTATGAAATGGGCCACAACTGCCCAATAGCAGGATCCGAGGAAAGACTAATTAAACCTTGGGCATGATTTTAATACCTTCCACAGGTATCTACTCTTTCTGTCCACCCCCTCTCCACTTCACCACCTCACTTGTGCCAATAAGGCCGGCAACAGTTCAGTACTCTTCAAGGACACCGAGAGAGAGCTGGAAAACTGTTCTATATTGTAAAACCAACACCATGAGTTAGAAGCAAAAGGTAGGAAACCCAAGGACAATCAGAAATGCTGTGCTCATCAGAATTCAGATGCATCCTGACCTGAGCAGTGGAGGGAACTTGGAGTCGCTGGCTACATTAACGGGGGTACATAACATACATAACATATGAGGTAAAGGCTCTGGGAACAGACTCTGCATAAAATTTCCAGGTTTTCCTGGGCATTTCAGTCCATATTTCTATTCTAGGTAGGGATGTAACTCAAGGGCCCAGATTACAAAGCATGGCCCAAATCTCACCAGTGTGAGAATGAGTCAGTATCTTTGATCCAAAGGCTAAAATTTCTTTGAAAACATTGTTGAATCAGTTTTTGTTTGTTTGTTTGAATAGCAATGGCCCTGTAATTCCAGTCCAGAGAAGCAGAAAGAACCAGCAGTCCTTTTAATGGACAGGGCAGAGAATGCTGCAACCATCTCAGTCTATGGAGTAATCCATGGAGTTCTGGGTTGGACAGGGCTCTGCTGCCCAACCGGTGACAAGGGTCATTCTGAATGGAGTAGTGAGTTTACAGGCCTGGTAGGGTAGCCCCACCTCAACAAAGCACCCCACAGCAAATATTTGGGAGAATTACAGCTAAGACTTGAGGAATGTGAGTTCATTTTTCTTTTCTAGGAAGGGATTGTGACTGCATACCATACCTTCACCAAGTCTTTCGGCCAACCAGTTCCTAAGACACTACGGCTGCCATATCCCAGTGTATTGCCTCCATATTCAGCAACCTTCCTACTGTTTGTGTTAGGCCCCGCATATATCACCAACTTCAAAACAGAAAATATACTGTTAGACTGTAAAAGAAAAACAAAAACAACATCTACAAATAAAAAGGCTGCAAAAAATATTTGTTTATAAATACATTTACAACCAGGCACTGGGGTCATAAAATAACTAATAGTTCCTGATTTTTTAAGTGCAACTGATACTATGTGGATGCAATCAGCCATTGGTATTTACAGGGCAGCCAAGAGTAATAACAATGATTGAAATTAAAGGCTACTTTTTAATATTACAATTTAATTGGCTTGGGCACCTCACAATTATAATAGTTACATTTAGTTATTACTCATGTAATTTAATAGGTATCTTAATACTAATTAATGACCTATAACTCATTAAATAACAGGTACAGTCTGCCCCATTATGCTCTTGCAAAAATTAATAAAGTGAGCAAAAATAGATGGAAAGTTTATATCTAACACAACAACAAAAATAAAAGCACCCCCCAAAAGCCCCAAAACCCAGTGAATGAGGATTTTAAATAATGCAACAAATAGAAAATAAGCGACTATTCTTAGAATGTTGCTTAATGGTATAAAAACAAAGTGACACAATTAACCAACTTTCTAATGTCCAGGATATTTACATTCGAAGACGTTCCTAGGAAATAGCAAATCCTATCTTCTAACGTGCACTCTGATGGCCTCTCACTGCCCAAAAGCTGAGTTTAGACCTAAACTGCACTGTCAGTCTTGGATGCTTAACATTTTGTTATTTTTTCCCCCAAAAGTTCCATTCTGGAACCTTTGCTTACACCAGCCAGATACCACTGGAAAAGTAGATGTTAACCATGTAGCGAGTCTCTGTGCTACACCTTTGACACTGAAGTCTACTGCAGGGGTAGGTTAACGTACATCAGAAGATGTAAATTACTGTCTTTTAAAGGAGAAACAAATGCACCAATGAAAATGGCCACCTAGTCCATTAAATAGCCCTATTCCTTGAATCTAGGAAATGGGGGGTAGCTAGTGATAGCAGCTGTGAAGGCGAGGAGACTGATGCCGGGACATAGTTTTTGAAAGGTCTACCAATTATCATCTCCTAAATTCTTTCACTTGCAGCTACAATGGGTTTTAGCAGCAAATCTTAAACCCCTCTCTCCACCTGGAACTCTTCACTATCCTCAGAGATACTGGGTAAGATGATTCTAGAGCTTGCCCAGCAATGTGTCTCACTGTCTTATGCTATATACTGTTAAGAAGCTCTCTTCTTTTAGCTGAGAAAGAATCTTCCCTAAGGGAATTTAAGAACCATCAGCTCTTACACAATTCACAAAGGAGAAACAACAGATAGCTGACAAGCTACATAACGATAGTCCCATAAGTACAGAGTTACTGGACAATCCCTCATTTGTTCTTTTATATGCTACATATCACAATTTCATTAGCCTTTTCTCCTAAGTTCAATGCAGTGGTTTACAATTCAACAATTATAAATATAAGAAAATACTTCAATCCTTAAAATGCTTCCTTTTACTTATACTTGCTAAGTCACTAGATTGGAAACTACTTTTCCTCAAAAATCAATGTGGACCCTGAGGTAAATGGCAAAGAAGAATAAGCAATTTAAATAAATAATAAGCACAGACCCTAGCACATCTGAAATTCTTCTAAAGGGCTGCTTGCTCTCAAAAAAAACCCAAAATATGAGAAACCCCAAGAATTGGGCAGTAGGACTTTTCTGATGAAAGGTCATGATGCATCTACAGGAACTCCAAGCATAGAGGGAAAGTAGGAGGTCAGCAGAACAGAAAGAACAGAATTCTGTTCCTTGGTCACATTAGTCACAACCTAAGATCTAAAACTTTTTAAAGTTTAAAAAGTTCACTTTCATTAAAACAGCAGTTCTTTTCCACAGAGTGCCGACTAATCCCTAAGCACTACCCTTCAAGACATTATCTTAGGAAAGTTCTCCTAAGAGAAATCTGCAGACAGAAATAAATCAAAAATGGTGACCAGCAGCAAAGAAAAATAAGAAGCATCCACAAAGTGAGCTCACTAGAGGTGAACAAACAAAAACACTTCTTACTTACTTTATCATAGTCGTACTGCGAAGAGCATCTGCTGTCAAATCTAAGGTACAGGCAGCGAGCTCCCGGGATGTGGACAGTTTCCTTAAACTTATAGTTGTCTCTGACAGGGTGGACGGTTTCCACAGTCTTCCCAGCTGCCCAGGGAGCAGGAATCTTTAACCCAGTGAGAAAGCCTGGCTCTTCCTTCTCTTCCAGCATTCTAAAACCAGACAAAGAGAAAGAGATTTAGCTTAGCAGCAAAATGTATACACTGTAAAACACAAAAGGGAAAGCCCCCTTTCCAAGGGGAAGTCCAATTCATACTCAGGAAAGGACCTCACCAACTCTCATTTAAAGTGAATATAACTGACACATAATAAAATTGCACCAATTTAAAGTACACAACTTGGTAGGTCTGGCTACAGATAAGAAGTTTCCTCCTTTCTTTTGGTGATCCATGAAATCACTTCTTTGCTTTCTGTCATTAGTTTGCATTTTCTAGAGTTTTATAGAAATGAAATCACACAGTATGTACTTTTGAGGAAGACTGTTTCTTTCACTTGGCAAGTATTCTGAGATTCATACATATTGTTGCATATATCAATTGTGCATTCCGCTTTATTACTGAGCGGGATTCCACTGCATGGTTAAACCACAGTGTGTTTTAACTATTCACCTGTTGATAGACATTTGGGTTGTTTCTTGTTTTTGATTATTCTAATTAACACTATTATGAGTCTTCACAGGAAAGTCTTTAGAAGAACCTATACTTTCTTTTCTCTTGCATAAATACCTAGAAGAGGACCAGCTATATCACATGATACGTGTTTAATTTTTTTTAAAAAAAACTGTCACATTACTTTCCAAAGTCATAACATTTTTTATCCCTAACATTAGCCGAGAGAATTTGTTGTCAATTTTCAACTTATCTCTTGATCCATGGGGAAATTTATTCCAACCTGTGCTTTCATTTCTAAAACAATTCAATAATTATCTCTGAAATTTTGTCCCTAAAGTCTCTTTCTTTTCCCAGTTAGAGAATCCTTGCTAAAAATCACTGTTGTAAAAGGAGTACTAGTTTTTAACAGAAGAAAACAAGAAAGGTTCAGGCAGGGAAGCAGCATCCCTCACCTCTCATCAGGAAAGAGCCTGCCTTTCTGGTCTGATGTACCACATGGAGAACAGCCCACCTCAGCAAAAACTGGACACTGGGTTTTAAGCAGCAAAGCCGTCTGAAACAGAAAACCATCAGCATGTCTTAAAGCGCTTGCTATCAGCTACATGGATGTTACTACAGTGAAATTTAGAATTCTCATTTTTTTTTTTTAATCCTAGAAATGCTTTGCAACTCAGACCACTTAACTTTATCTTATTTAACACTGGAGTGGCACATATCATTTATATTAGTTACCAGTAGCCAGTAAGGTCTCAGGAGTCTGAACACAATGACCCTATCTCAGCAGCATTGTCGATTAGCATTTTTGCAGGTGACCCATAATTAACACTTGCCAGAGGCCGCAGGGAGAAATTTAAATGAACAAAATGTTTTTCTTTAATATTCTAACTTATTTTTATGACACAATGATTTTCTCCATTCCACTGTTATTTTCATTATGTTTATCCTCCCCCTTCAGTGTATGCACAGCTGCAAGGTGAAGTGGGTTGGCTGAGGAGCCCTTTGGCATAACAGAGATCCCACCTGACTGGTGTAGAGAACCAGCTGCACTAGCTGAGGCATCAGGGCATCAGCCATGGTCAGAGTCTGTAGATTTGGGTGCATCAGGGAGGTCAGTAACACTGGAAGAAGGTGACCGAGCATAGTCGCCTTAGTAACTTGCTCCAAGCCTTTTAACCTACAAAAAGTTCAAGAAAACACACCGTCTAAGTAATTCCCAATTGCAAAGAAACAAGTAACATCAATTTTAACTGACAATTGTCTTACACTGTTTATACTTATAGTTACAACAATTCAGTCCTCAAATTTCCCACCTTTTGCCACTGAGGGCGAGAACAAAGTGAGGAAAGGATTTTGACTTTGCCCAAAAGGTGATAGGTGCATTTCACAGAATCTTCAAAACACTTTATAAATGGGTTCTAAAATGCACACAGTTACTACAGGTAGTTAGACCTGCAAAGTGCTCTTGGTTCTGGGGCTCCAGCTCGCTGTTCCACACCCAGTCTCTGGGAGGGAGGGAGGGACTGATTACAGCGCTGCCTGCCTGCCTGTAGCAGTGATACCTGCTTGCAGCCTGGAGCAACTGGCTTGTGTGTATGAAGGCAGGCCTGTACAGAGGCAGGCAGGTTTTTAACTTGTCTTAAAATAATATTTCCCCCAGGACTCCCTGGTGGTGCAAGGAGTTAAGCACCACACTAGGAAGCAATCCACAGCCTCTGCAGCACGAGTTTGATTCCCGGCCCAGCCAGGGAGCTACCCACATGGCGCAGCAGACCTTTCTTGTCTCGCCCGCTGCTCCCCTCAGCAGTGTATTTCAGTCAGTCTGCCTGTTCTATTCCCTACTCTGTCTCTGGTGAATCCTCTCACATCTCCCTCCCCTTCATCTCTGACCTGTACCCCAGCTCTTGAATGCATAAATAAATAAATCTTTAAAAAAATCATATTTCCCCCAGTTTTACTGAGATATAACTGACTTGTAACATTGTGTCATTTAAGGTATATAACAATGCAAAAAAAAAAAAAAAAAGGTATATAGCAATGATTTCCTGTATGTATCTCTTATAAAATGGCTACCTAAAATCACATTCCTTTTTGGGTTTTTTGGGTCATATTTTGTCTTTAAAATCACGTTGTTAATATCCCAGTCCTCTGCTAGTAGAATCAAGACACTGGACCCTCCCCAAGAGAGATGTGGGTTATAAAGTCCCTTACGGCTACCTGGGGTACTGAGGCTGAATCAGGTGTACACCTCACGTCTCCAGCTTCCGCCGTCCCTGGGGCAGATCTGTTCCATGTGCTAACAGTGGGCCCGACATGTCTTAATAAGTCCCAATTCAATGCCTATTTGAATTATACTGTTCTTGTTATAGAGCAACCCCGATATTAAACGGGTTCCTGGCTGTGGGTCCTCACCCGCGCGCTTTAAAGGGACTTATGAATACTCTACTACAGACACACGCAAAAGGGTTAATAAAAGGTTTATTTACAAGAGAAAAAGAAATAAGGAAAATGTACAACTCAGGGAGAAAATAGGGAAATAAAGTCTTTAATGCGTCCTACCCGATCCGACGACCTGGAAACCCAAAGTCACTCTCAGAGCTAGACGGACGCCGCGAGCTGGCCGAGGGCCCCAAAATGGAGAGAGCCCCAAAGCCCACATGTCTGCCTTTTGTATCCACCTGGCTGCTTAACCCCACCCTCAGGTCCCAGCCACCTTCCCTTGGGTGGTGATGGGATGTAGAGTTCCCAGTGTCTTTGGCTTTGGCCTGGGGTGGGGGTGGAGTCCACAAAGCCTGTATGGAATTTGCTTTGGGGCAGCCTTTTCCCCCTAACACTGGGGTGGGGGTGGAGTCCACAAAGCCTGTATGGAATTAGCTTTGGGACAGCCTTTTTCCCCTAACATTCTCACTTCCAACCTTCCCACCACCTACTTTGTGGGAGGAAGAAACGGGCACAGGGACAGACAGTTGTGTGGAAAGAATACACTGCAGGGTGGTTCCAGGTCAGCATCTCCAACACTAAAATCATCAACAAACACTGCATGTAACTCCTCTCTAACAGCAGACCATAGCAGAAATTTTAATGAGGACTGAAGAGTTTTGTTACTGAAAAAGAGAAGTTTACCCTCTATATAGGTCAGTGCTGTGCTTGGAGAAGTAAAATTCAGGCAAAATTTTGAGCTGTCACATCAGTGTCATCATTTGCAAGCAGCCGATTATCTGTATCACTAATTCCCTAGATTATCACTCCCTACCTCAGGTAATGTGAGGAAACTAAGAGCGTGCAGCGCTGAGCTGCAACTGAAGGGAAGGTCAACTTGGGAGTGATGCTGCCAGAAGAAGCAATGTCAGAAACAAGGCTGTCCGTTACCCTGTACTCTCAGACCACAGCTATTAGTCAAATCTCACTTAAAAGCGCCAATTGCCCTTGAGTTAGATTGCCCTTGGTTTTGAAAACTTTCCCTTTCAACCTCTTCTCACAAAAAAATCCCTCTTATTAAATAGACATTTGATGTTCTAAAAGATTTCAACTTCATCAGCAAATTTTTCATCCTGAAAGGAAGGGTCACGTTCAAAACCTATTTCCTCACCTCTGCTCACGGTCAGCTATGTCACTATTTATGAGGGCAGTTGTGACCTGCTGTAGCATTTCCAACACTTCATCACATCCAGTCAGGATTTGGGTGGCCAGAGCCAAAATACTGACCTTAAGCTCCTAGGTAGAAAATATCACAATATTATTTTTAAGCTTTGTGATGAATGCACACTCACAATGACCACATGAAATGACGTATTTAATGATATATTCCAAATTAAAATAATGAGGTGGCCAGAATAAGCCCAAAGCAGTAAGTTCTGCTAGGATAGCAAGTAGCAATTTGATTTGGGAGGCTAAGGTCTGGAGTGCTGACAGAAATACGCAGTATTTCACGGGGAGCACACCGAGTCCCTAGGAGAAAAGGCATTTCTCCCATCCCCTCCAGCACAAGAGCGCTCCCGGTGGCCAGCCCAGAAAATGTCCAGGTGGAGACTGCCTTGGGTGGTATGAGGATAGCTAAAGAGAAAAACAGAACAGTAAAAGGCGCATGTATAGATGGTGAGTAAAATGAGACAAAAACACAACATTCTGAAACAGTACAAGTGACCTTTCTACTTAATGTCTTGAAGGCAATACACTTGGAAACACTTGAAAAATTGAAGTTAAAAACTTCAATTAAAGTAGCAGGCAGCTATAGGCTAGTAAACATTGAAAATAACTGAGTACAAACACATTATGTGTTCAACAACACTGGCTAGGATCACAGAAATGTTTACTTTACAATTACTTCCAATTAATAAGCATACAGCCAAACTGATACTTGAGGTTAAATCTGTGCTTTCAGTTTTTCCCCGAGATGCTAGACAACCAAACCTTTATTATGAGCACTTCCTCCCCGCATTGACTAAGAATTTGTCAAATTTAGCCTGTTAAATAGGAAACAGTGATTTGCACTTTGGAATTTGCTAGGGCCTTTTTTAGTATTAAGATATTTTTATCGATAACAGAGGAAAAATAATTCTGAACTGACTGGTTGAGATAGGCCCTGGGTTACGTCCTAGTAATGACATCAGCCCCATCTACTGAATGCAAATGCAGGAGCAGCAAGTGCCAGAGTCTATCCCTCACAGCGAACCTATAGGGGAGATGCCAGCACCGCCTTTTTTGTGGACTAGTATACTAAGGCAAGAAGCTAATAGATAGTATCAGCAAGTTCAACAATTAAAAACATCACATAATGATATAATCATAAACAGGGGCTAGCAGGCATGTGGTTTATATAGTACATATATTACAAGAAGAAATGGGCAAACCACAGCAAAGATATAGTTACCATGGCTAATTTTGCAGTGTGTTTTAGTCATCACTTTAAGGAAGAGTCAAATTCTTTATGATTTCTCTAATTTTGCCACAAAGAAGCAATTCTGAAGAGCAATGCAAACATCCGCCTTGAGCATCTGTCAAAGTTATAACCACCACTGCTATAAAAATATCTTTGGATTTCTATAATTGCATGTGGGAAAAAATTATTGCGTTTACACAGAAACTAACTTAAAAATAATTATAGAAAATGAAATGAATTAGGAAGTAATTCAATATAAAGACTGTGAGAAAATTATCACATTTTAGTTATTTAAATCAAGAAAACCTAGTAATTCAGTTAATTGTAAATATTGTTTGAAATGTTATACACCCAAATTTATTTAGCTCCCTATCTTTATATACATATATAAACACACACACACACACATAGAGCTTTCAGGTGCATGTGAGATCACTTGTAAGCGCCGTATTTTACAATTCTCAAAAGAAGATGAAAATTAAGGCACAAAAAGATTGACAGGAGCACATGAATGACACATTATGAGAGTGTCACAAGTATGGCAACTGTTATGCAGTGACATAAAAAATCTATGAAATGAGTGACCTAATATTACTTCTCACAACAATATAAGCAACATGGTGAAATCTGACATAATACACAGAAATTTAACTAATTAAACTGTGCTTCACATACTGGATAGAAAGCATCGTTAGAATAAAGCTTGGTGTTTACCTGTACCTTCAATGTCTCTCCCTGCAAGGAGCTGTCACTGTCATCATTCTCATCAGGCTTAATCAAAATAGTGTTACTGAGAAGGTGGTTCTGAACTGCCATCAGATAGCGCAGGCAGGAAGACGCAGCCTTTAATACAAATAAGGGCATTTAAATGATCTAAATCCTATTGAAAGAAGGAATCATGTAATCCTCATGTTTTTAAAAGATTTTGACAGCGGAAGCAAAAGAGAAAGTACAGAAAACAGACCAAGTTAGTTTCTAGGTGACGTTTTCCACATGGCTTTCAACACACAATCTGACACATTTACCATAACTTTCTGCCTTTTGTTACACAATCTTCTTTAGTCACGGAGAATGCTTACTTGAATTTTTGCCTCTTAAGAGTGCTTCCTCTCCCCAAGCCCCTCACATGGCTCTCCATTAGAGAAGACTACCCAAACATATCCAGAATCTTTGGTTCCTATCAGTTTCTCAAAAACACTGAGAGCTTAGCACACAGTGCTAAATTAAAAATTAAAAGGAGGAAATCCTCACTATTTTAAATGAAACAAATACCAAAATTCAGTCAAATTATTTATTGCAAGACATTTAAGTAGGAGATATAAAGTCTTTGGAGGAAGTATTTCAAGTGGATTTGTCTAGTTCTCCATTTCTAGGACACACAGTTACCCACTGATTTTATTAATTAAGTCTATCTTTGAAAAGTGTGTAAGTATATGTACATACATACACAACTTAATACCAAAATGAAAAAAGGGACATGATATAATTTTGCTTTCATTAAACACATTTTTACTTACAGGCACAGTTGAAAGGAGTTTTTGAAAATCATCCTTAGAGACAGTTTGGCACTTGGTGATTAAGATACAGGATTCCCGTACAACAATTTTCAGAATGTAGTGTAACAGTTCATCATTTAGCCTTTAAAATGTTAAAAAAAAAAAAAAAAAGCAACAATAAGATTGATGTTTATTAGTAAAAGGCAAACTTATATAACTGGTAAAGGATGACACATAGAAGACATAACTTAATTGGTTCTGTAAATAAATCATCTTACTCAGTAATGATGCTAACAACTAGGTATATTATCTAAGTTAAATTTTCAGGGGGAAAAATGGTGCCAATACCTAGACCAAGTACTTTACAAGTAACAGAAAATCAACACCTCCTTGCCTCATCAGCGCTGCAATTTGGGTCATACCCTTCACCCAAGAGTTCTTAAATAAGTTCCAGCTGTTATTTCTGCTAAATACCTTTTACTCCAGACCCAAGAAACTTTACTAATAAAACTGAAACATGCCATTATCCTTTCTGAAGCAACGGTGGGACTTATCTTTCCACTGATCCACAGTTTACACTTAACATGCTAATTATCGGATTAGAAATGACAGCAGACCAAAGTTGGTCAAACACACTTAAATGTAAATTAGTTACTGAGAATAACACAAAGAAAAGGCCAGGAGTAAATATTATAACTGGTGTTACCTGTAATGATCATCTTCCTCACTGCCAAACCGGTTGTTTTGAAGCTGTTCAGCTAAATTGGTTAAGATCACATCCCGAAGCTGGGCAAGGCCGCTGTTTCTCTCTCCTAACACAGGACAAAGCTCCATAAATCACCCTGGTAATTATTCTTAGAAAATTGAGACTATTGAGAAATTGAGACTAACAAGCAGACTGTCGACAATCTAGGGGAACGAGGCATAGGTACTTAAAGCAGCAAAAACAGACATTTTCAAGTCAGCACATCCTGTTTTACATTACGCTCTTGATGTATCATTAAATGTGCTAATTCCTTAAGTTAATGTTGCTTATAAATGCAGTGTCTTTAACATGGTGAATTTTGTTATTATTTAGTCTAATTTTAAAAATTTGTTTTTAAACGCGTGAAGGATACCTGGAGTGAAAATTCCAAGAAGTCATTACCATCCACATTCATTAAGCATCTAGAGTCTGGTACACTACACTAAGCAGTGGACATGGGAAGAGATTTATAAAGCTTGAACATTCAGAAAACGTGGCTTCTACTTTCAATTGGATTGAAATCTGGGCTTGGCATATGTGAAGATACACAGTAAAAATAACACTGATTAACAGATGTGAGGAAAAATATATAATAAGTAAGTTGCTTCCTTAGGGACAAACTGTAAGATGGTTGTTCAAGGATAATTAAAAGATAATTCTTACCCTCTGTTAAAACCAGCTTAAGTAAGTTATTGATTTCAGTTTCACCTGGGTACAAGATATTTAAACCAGAGCTGAAATGACAGAAAGTTCAAAGCTTTTAAACAAATGTTGTATTTAGTCCACTTTAAACTTTAAGTTTCCATTTTTATTAAGACACCTGTTTGATTACATCAAACGTAGCAGTTGACTCTGAAAGAATCACTGTCCTGGTATAGTCCAATCACCTTCCTGATAGATGGTATCCCCCTCCTTCTCCAATCTGTGAATTTCCAAAATGAGTTCTCACCTGAGTCCAGATGCAGTCCTGGCAGAAGTGAGCTATCACAAGTCAATGTAGTCAAGCGAGCTAAACATGCAGATTGTGCCCAGAAAATCATTTGAGAAGGGGATTTCTAATTCTCAGCTTATTCAAAAAGGCAGGAAGAACAGCACTATAAACAGCACCAAAATCTATCCTTTTTCTTTATGAGGTTTGACATAAAGTGCACATATTTAAAGTGCACAAGTTGATAAAGTTTAACCCAAAACCACCACTATAATCAAGATAATTGACATACTAACACTTCCCGAAGTTTCCTAATATACTAGACTTAAATTATTGATTTCATGCTCTCAACAGAAAGAGACCCAAAGCATAATCTCTTATACAAGGAAAAACTTCCCCTCCCTCTAGCTTCCCCTGCTTCCGGTTCTCCCAGACCAGGCACTTGGTTCTCCTGGTACAGCAAAGCTATGTTCCTGGATACAAGTTAATTGCACTCAAAATATATACTGATAGAGTAGGCGACAATAAATAGAAAATGGTCGATAAATTGTTTATCAAATAAGGTTTAAGCAAAAGGGCTAATAGTGTTGAATTACTTTTATTAAATCTTATTAAAAATCTCACAAACCTATAAAGCAGATGCTATTTTTTGCCCATTGTACTGCTGAAAAAAACTCAGAAACTTCAGGGCCTCCCCGGTGGCGCAGTGGTTGAGCACTGGGTTGCGAAGCTGCCCGCAGTCTCTATAGCAACGGTTCAATCCCCGGCCACCGAGCGCAGTGGTTGAGCACTGGGTTGCAAAGCTGCCCGCAGTCTCTACAGCACCGGTTCAATCCCCGGCCACCGAGCGAGGGTCCCACATGGCGTGCAGGCCTCTCCTGCCACCCGCTGCTCCCCTCAGCAGTCTACTTCGGTCCTTCTGCCTGTTCTGCTCCCTGCTTTGGCTCTGGTGAATTCTCTCACCCTCCCGCACTTCTGACTGTACCCAGTGCTTGTATAAATAAATAAATCTTTAAAAAACAAACAGACAAAAAACTCGAAACTTCAACTCAAGGGTACAGCTAGTAAGTGGCAAAGATTAGAACCCAAAGCCCACTTCTTGACCACGCTGCCATTCTCTCTCCCAAAAGAGAACATTTGCTTCCAAACAACCAACATAGCCACTGAAGGGGATTTATTTCCTTCCTTCTTTCTTTCTTTTTTTTAAGATCCAAATGGTGAGATAAGGAAAACAGACACACAGATGGCCTGGGCCCTCTGGGAGGGGGGGCCTCAAACCCCTTTCCAGTTCAATTATCCCCTAAGCACGAGGCCCCATCTGTGGAATAGGGGAAGAAACACCTACAACACAGTTTGCAGAGAAGATTACAAAGCAGTCAGGAGAAGCATTTTGCAGAGAGCACAAATAAAATCATTTTCTGATTACCTGATGGCAAGGCAGACTTCCTTCTGGATTTCAGGGCAAATCTGATCTTTTGGTGCCATCAACAACTGCCAAAGAAGCAATCCCGACCTTCGGATGATGTCTCGATTCCTTTCAGTTTGTGGGCTGAAGAAAAATTTAAATACCACCTACAGAAACATAAGGGGTAGATCTAAATATGCTAATTCTACTAGGGATCAGTTATCCCTATGAAGAAAGAACATGGTAGACTGTCTAATGAATAGGTAACCAGGTGGATTCTTAACCACATCTTCTATTGTGTAATATACAGCCACAGTAAAAATTTTACATGCATCAACTGCAAAGAGTTACATATTGTAGCACTCCATTAATTGCAGTGCAATGAATGTGATAATTCTATAGTATTAGAATGTGGTAAAATGGAAAACAGGAATGTTATTAAATTTTTCTTGTGGGAAAAATTAGCTGGTGGAATCCAAGGCTTACACTTTTTTTCTGTTATCTAATTTATCCCAAAACAACATATTTACCTGAAAGACAACAAGAATGCAGCGTATAATACAGGTATCTCCATTCACCATGGCCTTCTCCATAATGTCACAAATACTGTTAAGATGATGTGCTTCAATCGGATGCTGCTTGCCCAAGACACTTGTGATTGGAAGATTGGGGTTGGTAGCAAGAAGATTAAGTTGGTGTATGCACATCGCACCAACGTGGTGCAGTAACTGGTTTATAACCTCGTTCGTGGTTATAGCCTCTTCTAGAAGATGAAAAGGAAACTCAATGAGAAAATATAAGCTACATGGACAGTTCCCAAGGAACAGATCTTTAACTTACAAAAGGTGCACACACCCTATGGAAGAGTATTTTGGCCACCATCTCTTCCAATATGGCCATTAGAACCCTTCTTCCCGCCCTCGAAATGCTGGGGTAAAAACCTGGGAATTTCCATTTTTTTAAGAGCATAAACAGCTACCACTTACTGAGACGTTCCATGTACAGGAGAGTGGGCTCAATGCTTTACATGCACTACCTTACGATAGCGCTATAGACTTAAGACTATTTTAGTTTTGTTTTGTAGAGGAATAAACCAGCAGTCAGAAAGGTCAACTTGCCTAGGCCACAAGTTAAAGAGCTGAAACTGGAAGTAGGCCATCTCAGCCCAGAGCCCATGCAGGTAGTCATCCTCGTAAAATCTCTCTACCTTCAATGGCTCTCCATTGTAGATGCCCCTTCTCCTCTGGTCCATAAATCTATCTGCCCACAGTGCCAATAGTTTTATCTCATTTCATCCCCACAGTCCAAACTTGTGAGTTGACAAGCACTGTCTTATATAATAATAAATACATCATGGATAGTTACAGGCATTCAGGGAAGGAGGTGAAAATAATCTACACAGGCAAGCATTAAAAAGATTGATTTTTTCCTTAAAAGCAGCTGAAATGAACTATTTAAGCGGAACAGGGAGATAGATAATCTTGGACAGCCTTGGAACCTGAGTGGAGGAACTCAGGGCTGCCAAAGGACTCTGGGCAATGGGAACTATGAGGAAAGGACTCATGGAAAATTAAGAGAAGGTGAACGTCACCAAATTTAAACTTTTCAATTGCATATTAGCCATAAAGCGAGACTAGGTTTTGCTCCCTTCTGTGCTTTATGGATCCTTGGTCTTACAAGAGAATTCAGATTAATACTACTGATCTTCACCAATGACTTTCTAAAGTTAGCTTTAGGACCTTCCAGGAGGGAAGTCAGTGGAGGTGTAGAGTGTGAGACCTGACTATTTAGCCTATAAGAGATGCTGATGCCTGAGTACAGAGATAAGGCTGAGAGGGAGGAGGAGGATGAGTGCAGTGGAAATAGGGAGACTAGTGAGGAGACATAAGATAATATGGGTGAAGATCCCGGCCTAGACTAGACTTATGGCAGCACAGATAGTGGGAAATGGCTGGATTTGGGATATATCTTGAAGGTAGGCATAAACATGGATTTACTGCTGTCCATTTGGATATAGGGTATGGGAGAAAGTCAAAGACAATCCAATTTTTTGGTCTGAGCATATGAAAGAATAATGATCCATATACTGAAATATGGGGCACTCAGTAGGTACAGATTTGGAGTTTGTTTGTGACACATTAGGTTGGAGATGCTTATTAAATATCCAAGCCGAGTTGAACACTTAATGTGAAGTTCAGACAAGAGGCTTGGAGATAATAATTAGGGGGTCATTAATAGACAGTTGACTTTTTTCTCTTTGTCTTTCTTTTTTATACCTTCATCAAAATATAATTTACATGCTATAAAATTCAACCATTTTAAGTGTACAATTCAATGATTTTTTTTAGTAAATTTACATAAATACCAATGGAAGTAGAGAAATTACTACTGACCCTATAGAAATTAAGCTAATTATGAGGAAATAACATGTGCACCTTTTTGCCAACAAATTTGATAACTCATGAAATGTACATTTCTAGAAAGACACAAATTACCAAAAGTAACTCAAAATCTGAACAGGTAATTGCACAGCCGCAAAGTATCACCTTCCCCAAATATTTACTAGTAACTGTGGTGATTAATATATATCCCCAAGTTCTCTGATGCCTTTCCTTTTAGGAGTGGCACTAAATTCTCCTTCCCTCAAGTGGGGCTTAGCGACTTGATTCTAACAGTAGTGAGGAGAGCTGGCACAAAAATCAAGCAATCAATTCTAATATCATTAGTAACATCATACTGATATCATGTACCCCATAATAAGATGTAATGAGAAAGACACTTCACCTCTGTCATATTCTTCTCCCAAATATATAATCCCATGGTTTAAAAGGAGAAAACATCAGACAAACCCAAACTGAGGGACATTCTACATAATACCTGACCAGTATTCCTCAAAATATCTTTTTTTTGGTTGTTCTTCAGGTGGGATAACTCTACTCATCTATGTCCAAGTTAACTGACTTTCTCCCTCCAGCTCAATCTACTGTTGGGTCACTATAGTAATTTTTTTATAAAAGACTTATATTTATTTATTTATACAAGCACTGGGTACAGTCAGAAGTGCAGGAGGGTGAGCAAATTCACCAGAGCCAGAGCGGGGAACAGAACAGGCAGACTGACGGAATACACTGCTGAGGGGAGCAGCGGGCGCAGCATGAGAGGTCTTTGCCATGTGGGACCCTTGCCAGGGGCCGGGGATCGAACTGGTGCTGCAGAGGCTGCGGGCAGCCTTGAAGCCCAGCACTCAACCGCTGCACCACAGGGGAGGCCCACTATAGTAATTTTTTTTACTGCACTTTCAAATATGGAATTTCCCTTTGATTTTTTTTTCTTTTAAAGTTCTCCATTTATTTAGTCATAGTCATCAAATTTTCCTTTAATTTTTTAAACATACTTTCCTTTACTTCTTTGAGTATGTTTATAATGGTTGCTTTAAAGGTGTCATCTGCTAAGTTCAACACCTAACTTTCCCTGGCAGTGTTTAGTTTCTGTGCTCAGTTGTTGGTTTTTTTTTTTAGTTCTTGTTTCTATTTCAAATTTTACTCTTTTTTGTTTATTTTTATTGTTGTTTTTATTTTTAACCCTATACTCATTAGTGGTCAAGCAATGATTAGTCAGAGGTTGTACTCCTGAGTCAGGGTACCATCCACCCTGGAATCATCTGGGTGTTCTGGGGGAGCATATCAAAGTTCAGGGGTGTTAACCTTTGTCCTGGTCTTCACTTCCTGTGGGTCCTCACACATCCCTACATGTGTAAGCAGACTCAGCTGGGCACGTGGGAACAGCTTGTGTCTTCTTGGGCCTCTTCTATGCAGATGTGAGGAGAGCTTAGCAAGGTTTTCTGAAACCTTCTTACTACCAAATCTAACCAATAAATTTCTGGCTAGTTGTTGGTTTGCTCCTTGGACACTAGTCAACCTCAGACTAGCTGAGCCACTGCGTCTTCTCTGCTCGTCTGCCACCAATATTACTAACTCTGCTGCTGGGCAGAGTAAAGTTCTGGAAGCAAAGCTGTTGGTATACAAGATCTGCGCCCCCCCAGGTGAAATTTCAGCCCTGCATGAACTTGAAGTAGGAGACTAGGGGCACCACTGGACTTCCACTGCTCTTACCCAAAGTTAAGTGGATTTTTTAAGACTACCCACTTCTCAATATGCTATATGCCTTTGGTTAATTTTCAGAGGTTGGAAATAGCTGTTTTTGATAATTTTGCCTGTTTTATCATTGCTTTATGTGAGGAGGATTTGCTGAGCTGGTCACTCCTCCACACCATTACAGTTGATTTTAAAGTCATGACATATTAAGTTACTATTAATTTAAAAAATCTTAATATTAAGAAAAAGTCCTTAACTGGTGATTCTAATTACATAAGTTTATGTATAAGTAAGTTATCAATGTAAAACTTTTGTGACAACATAATGCCATGCCAAGTACAAATAAACAATTTCTGACAATTTCAGAAGGGTCATAAGAATTTTCCTTTAAAAGGTCTAAGATGCACCTCAAATGCTCCCTTTAGTTCTATATGTATCACTTAATCATAAACCAATCAAATAACAAGAATTTCAGGATTCTAAATTCAGGAAGGAAAGGTTGTTGACACAATTTGTTGCTTAACCTACGTTCCTACTTACTAACATATCTGGGGGAGGGGGTCTTTTCCTGCAAGAGTGTGAGTACACCTTACCTTTGGGCTCAGTGATGACGTGGCTGACTCCAAGTCTCTGACAGACGTAATGGAAGGCCTGGTTCCCAGGATTACACCACTGGTCAATGTAGTCATTTGAGCATGTCCACAGCATGTTGTTCACCGTATCGTAACAGGCACCTGCAAAAAAAGCATGTTCTATTCAACCATCATGTCATTATCTACCCTTGCAGATATTTTTTCCAAGCACAGCTGAAGAACAGAAGGGCAAGGATTCTTCTCAGGGCTGAAAATCCACATCCCTACTCCCAGTATGTATTTGGCAAAATAATACATTGGGCCTGAGCAAGAAGGCAGGATTCAATTTCTAATTTTGCTTAACTCGTATGTGAGTATAGGATAAGTCCTATGGAACAGACTTATATGCTACCTTATAGTGTTACAGTCACTGACTTATATGTTACCTTTTAAATTCCAAAATGGATTTAAGCGGCTTACACTAAAACCTCGGTACAGCAGAACTAATTAACATTATGCAGAAGAATTTCACATAAGGCAATTTCTTATATTAATCCTAAAATTTAAACTGTTGTACAAAAAAAATTCTTTTTTTTTTTTTTTAAGGAAACTACAATGTCATAGGGAATTGGCAAGATTTCTTGACAAAAACTGCTAACACTTTGAATTTTCCAAGGAAATACAGGCATTTATTTCTTACCCAATCCTGGTACAAGAGCACCACGCCCTAGCGAGCTTCCAGCAGCATCTATGAGATCGGCACGACTTGTGAACTGACCATCCGAAATATTATACACCAAGCTGGAGGCTAGGACTTGGGAAACAAATATTAAACATTTAGTAAGTCTTAAGACCACGGTCAGTCTATTTTTTCCAAAGTTTGAACTTTAGGCACTTAACAAGACTTTCATTAAAAAAAAAAAACAAAAAACATCCTTTTTTTGGTTATCTATTGGTGTTGACAATGAGTAGACAGAATATACACATAAATCCACAGAAAGAAAACTCTCACAAAGTGTCTTCCTAAATTTAATAGGGGGCCATATTATTTAAAGCGTTTCTAAAAATGGCAGTTTTGCATAAGGGTGTTTTCAGTATACCGATAGATTATCCCAAGGTGACTGAAAGCGGGTTTATGATTATTAACATCACAGGTAATAACATGTACAAGAAATTCTTTACTACAGTTGGTGCTCAGTAAAAGTGGGGCACAGTCAAACCCAGCTCGGAGTCCTTCCAAGCACTGGCTCTAAAATAGGTCTTTTCTGTTAACACAGGATAGTGCAGTGATGACAAGGATGGGCTTTAGATTTCTGGGTTTGAATTCCAGCTCTACCACATCTGTGTGATCCTAGGAAAGTTACGGAACTTTTCTGTTCCTCATATGTAAGGGAGAAACAGTAAAAGTACCCACTTTACATAATTATAGCAAAGATTAAATGAGTTAAAATATGTAAAAGTTCTACACAACTTGTCCATGCTAGCTGCTATTATTGACATTACTTTTGTCCTCATTTTCAGACATAAAATTCTAGCCCTGTAGTCACTGAGTTTTTCTTTTCCTTATTCCCTTCACCATAGTTCAGACCCTCATCATGCCTGACAGGGGCAATAATCTACACTGCACTGTTGGTTCCTTTTCTATTTTCTGTTTCATCCAGCTCACCAACAAAATGATCTTCCCCAAATTTCCCTTTCCAATGTTTACAATGCACAATGTCTTCCTCGCACTTGTCCACTTAGAGTGAAGAATACCCACGTTTTATGACTTAAACTCAACACATATGAAGGTGCTCCCTTCCAGCCCACTCCACAATGACTCTTTCTCTGAGTCTACAGCATTCACATCTGCTCACACAGATAAGGCAGTGATACAGCATTGTACATCATTTTCTAGTTGTTTCTCCCTACCAGACCATGAGCTCCTAAAGGCCAGCACCACTTTTCTTTCTCTGGGTAGCCCCCAAGTGACCATGGGGGACAGGACATAGAAGGAATTAAGCATTTGCTGATTTATTGGTCTAAAATACAATCACCAGTAAGGTGTACCCTCATGAAAAATGGCACCATGAGGGCCTGTTTTAATCAAATAGGGCCCAGTGAAAAAGCCACTCCAGAGAGATTAAAAGAATTTACTAAGACTAATGGTGTATAAAGGATAAGAAATTCAATTTAAAAATGGACAAAGGATTTGAATAAATATTTCTTCAAAGACATGTAAGTGAACAGTAAGCACATGAAAAGAAATTTCAACATATTTAGTCATTAGGGAAAAGCAAATCAAAACCATAAGACACTACTCTATACCCACCACAATGACTATAAAAAAACCAATTAACTTTAAAGGAGAATAACAAATGTTGGTGTGGCTATGGAGAAACTGGAACCATTATACATCACTGAAGAGAATGTCAAATGGTGAAGACACCTGGAAAACAATTTGGCCTCCAAAGGGTATACATACAGTTACAGTGCCCAGAATTGTACTCCTCCATATATATCCAAGAGAAATGAAAACATATCCACATAAAAACTTGTACACAAATGTTCAAGTAGCATTATTCAAAACAGCTAAAAAAGAGAAACTACCTAATGTCCACCAAGTGATGAATCAATATACAGAATGCGGTACATAAAAAAAGGAATGAAATAAAAATTCATGCTATAATATGGATGGACCTTTAGAACATGTCAAGAAAAAATAAGCCAGTCAAAGGGAAGATTTATATATTTATAGTATAACTGCCCTGATATGAAATATCCGTAATAGGCAAACCAACAGGCACAGAAAGCAGACTGGTGATGCCAAGGTCTGGGGGAAAGGGAAAAGGGGGGTGACTGCTAATGGTCACAGGACTTCTTTTGGGAGTAATGAAATGTACTAAAATTAGATAGTGGTGGTGATTTTACAACTATGTGAATATATTAAAAGTTCACTGAATTGTATATTTTAAAGGGGTAAATTTTATGGTATGAAAGGAATATATGAATAAAGCTGTTATTACAAAACAAAATACCAGTAAATTCACATCATTCACCCAAGGACTATAGAGGCACCCTCGTCACGTGCACTGCACACTGCACTGGGACCAGTCCAACCAGCTTGATTATAAAGAGTTCGGTGTCATGAAAATCTGAATCCCAAACATGGGCAACTATTTGAAATGACCTAATGGTTAAGTTGATACACATAAATTATTTTGTTTAAACCGGTGAGTTGAAATTTACATCTGCAGGCTTATGTTACAGTAAAAAATGTTCTTTTAAAAATCTATATGTGAAATATTATCCTTTAATGGAATTACTATAAGCAAATTATTTTAAGAGGATAGAATATGAAATATTAGGGAATAAAAACCAATATATTGATTTAAAAACACTTTATATATCTAAAATAAATTTTAAGAAAAAAGAATGGAAAAAAAGAACTGTTACCAAATTTAAAAGGCAAATTTCAAATACTACACTTAAAATTGCACATGATTAAACAATAGTGTGAGATACCATTATCCTTTATTTTTTACAAATGAGGAAAATGAGGCTCAGAGCGGTTAAATGATGTTCCTAAAGTAAAAACCCTGAAAATGGTGACATAAAATCATTTTTTGATTCTATATTTCATTTCACTTAACTCTTTGCCCACTGAAGCCAAAATCATCTTGCTTATTATAATTACTACAGTATGCCTCTGTATTTATGAAAAAACATGTATATTTAACATTAAGGAATTTTTGTATCTTTTATATAGCAGTATAAATTTTGTGTGCTTAACATTTTGTGTGTGTCCTAAAATGGAGATGTCTCACATACTGATTCTATCACTGTGGGCAGAGCTCTTGCTATGCAATTAGTAAATAATGTAGCAATAGATTATTTCCTAAAATTTTCCTGAATTCATTATTTATAGCAATTTTACAGATAGTTTTCCAAACTATTATATCATCTACAAAGATTATAGCTTTGATTCCTCCTAGCCTGTGACAATATTGCGAAATTCTGGTCATCAGAGAGCTATTGCAAACAAATGTCTGAAAGAGAAAGTTTAAAAATATTAAGAAAGCCTTAATTTTCAAAGTTTGAGACAAACTCTGAAAGTGCCACAAATAAAACTTACGTACTTTTTAAAGAAGACAAACCACTTGTCCCACCAAAAAGAGAGCGGGTGGCAGAGCTGCCTGATCCCCCTGGAGGCGGGACCAGCATCACCAAGTACGTGCCACAGGTATAGATGGGCGTCTTCCGCAGCATCTTCAGAGGGAGCCCACAGCTGGTATTGGCTGGTGAAAGCAATGGAAATGGTGAGGAGAGATATTTGATACATAGGCTAATTTGACTATCAAAATAAAACAGATCACAGTGTAGTGACAGGCAATCGAAGGAAGTATATACTCACATTTAGAAAACAGAGCAAGAAATAATAAGCTAACGGGGGAAACAGTGGTTTTCTGGATTGATAGTCTGACCCTAAGCCTCCTGTTACATGATCTGAACATTTCTCAGAAGTGTTCCAATACTCAATATGTCCTTACGTCTCTAAAAATTCTTTCAAAAGAATGAATGCTAACATGGAATAAATCTCAAAAGAATCCTACTCCTTGTGTTTCCCCTAGGAAACTGCTCCAACAGAGATCTTTTCATTTTCTATAGAACAAATTCTTACAGGTTTATTGCATTACCTTCAATACAAATAGATTTGAACATGAAATCAGAAAGTTCAACCTATAATGAGTTTCACAATATCCATCACAGAAGAATTTTATACCAGCATGATTTACAATAACCCATCATATGTATATTATCATTTTTTAGGCCCAGTGACAAACTATCATTAAGAAAACAGTGTTTCTAGTAAAGACGTAAAAAAAAAAAAGTACATTCATTTCTCTTTCCCCATGGCAAATCTGAACTCAGAGTGAATTTAAGGATTTTCTACATATTAGACTTGTAAGGATTGAAGATGTCCATAATGCTTGTATCTAGTAGGCTTTCAGGGTGTAAAATATAACTTATTCATAGCCTAGATAGACATAAGTCATCCTTCGATGATTAAGATTAGAAAAATGATATTTGTTTGGAATGCTTGTACTTCTAAAAAGCTCCATTTTTTAAAACTTCAAGTCTCCAAGTTGTACATTCTTCACTCAGGATATAACTTCAGGGCATAAATTTCCATAGGAAAGAAACCCAAAATAATTGGAAAATAAGCAACTTTGTAACCACAACATTTTCACTAAGATATTTTTAATAGACACACTATTATTTACATGGTAATAGGTATTTTTTTATAAAGTTTTTTTTTTTATACAAGAGCAGGGGTACAGGCCAGATGCGCGGGAGGATGAGAGGATTCACCAGAGATAGAGCGGGGAACAGAACAAGCAGACTGACGAAATACACTGCTGAGGGGAGCAGCGGGCGAGACTGGAGAGGTCTGCTCGCCATGTGGGTTGC
Organism: Talpa occidentalis; assembly: GCF_014898055.3. Lineage (NCBI taxonomy): Eukaryota > Metazoa > Chordata > Mammalia > Eulipotyphla > Talpidae > Talpa > Talpa occidentalis. The sequence continues at coordinate 84,660,577 of NW_023601433.1, read as the reverse complement.
TCCGAGGCTGCAGACAGCTTCACAGCACTGTGCTCAACCACCTGCGCCACCAGGGAGGTCCTACATGGTAATAGGTATTATCATGGAATTAAAAACCCTCAATATCCAATTATTTGTCAAAAGTTCACCTATCCTATAACTGGTGAATTTTTATTTGGTGACATTATGTTAAATGAGTATATAGAGAATGTATATAAAAGTACACTAAGATCACGTTTAAAATACAGAAATTCAGTTTTCACTATATTCTAAATATACCCTTGCCTTCTGAGGTCTCTTTTTAGCATCACCCATATTTTCTTATCCAACAAACATTACTTTAGTATTTCTAATGTTCAGAGGATTCAATTTTCTCCCAAGGACAAACCTAAATCAAGCCCTGAACTTGTCCTGAAAATGTTTATTTAGGTAAAAAGGACTATCCTCTACAAAGTACTTCCTTCAGCTGAAATCATCCACATACCCATATTACAACAATTATTAATAACTTCCCCATTTGTATTTGGTAGGCTACAGTCTATGAAAATAAAGTACCCTGAAATTCTAATTAATTTGATAGTCTCATAATAAACTAATCAAAAATATTTTCCTAACATTTCAATTTATGAAAGGATTAGAGCATAAAATTGCTTTAAATTCATTAAGCACATTAATTCTGATACAGTTTTTATACATGGCATCCTTTCCTAGCCCTATCTTTCACTACATTTCATGGTTTGTTATAAATTTAGATAGTTCTACTCTTTTTTTTTTTTTTTAAAGATTTATTTATTTATTTATACAAGCACTGGGGACAGTCAGAAGCGCGGGAGGGTGAGAGAATTCACCAGAGCCAGAGGGGAGAACAGAGCAGGCAGACTGATGAAGTATACTGCTGAGGGGAGCAGCGGGCAGCAGGAGAGGTCTGCGCGCCATGTGGGACCCTCGCCCGGTTGGCCGGGGATGGAACCGGCACTGCAGAGGCTGCAGGCAGCTTCGCAGCCCAGCGCTCAACTGCTGTGCCGCCAGGGCGGGCCCGATAGTTCTACTCTTGTAGAATAATGGTTCTTAACCTTTTGAGGGCCATAGGTGACTTTGAAAATCTGATGAAAAATTATGATGTATCAGTACAGACATTCACATTTTTAGGGGAATATGACTATGAACCCCCTAAAAGCTTATCCCGGTTAAGAACACCTGCTTTAGGGTCTCCCCTGGGGGCGCAGGAGGTTGAGGGTAGCACTGTGAAGCTGTCCGCAGCCTTTGCCGCGCCGGTTCAATCCCAGCCAGCCAACCGGCAAGGATCCCACATGGCACAGCAGACGTCTCCTGTCTTCCCTGCTGCTCCCCTCAGCAGCGTATTTTATCAATCTGCCTGTTCTGTTCCCCGCTGTCTCTGGTGAATCCTCTCACCCTCCTGCGCATCTGGCCTGTACTCCAGTTCTTGTATAAAATAAATAAATGAATCTTTAAAAAAAAAACAAAAAACACTTGCTTTAAGGAATTTAGAAAACCTAAATAAGGGACCAGGAAAAAGACTAATGATCATAAAGTAAAAATCAAAATCAACAAGCAACTATAAACCAGAGACACACTATTGAGTGGGGGGGGGGGGAGGGAGGGAGCAGGATCAAAACAAGGATGGTGGGAATTGTATGGGGACTATGACCAAGAAGAAAATGCATACAATGTGCAAAAATGAAAAATGATGTAAAAAAATTAAAAAGAAAAGAAAAGAAAACCTACTTTAAAAATGCAGGACTGTGTGTTTACCTCTTCCTTTTATTAAGAAAAAGAGGGAGGGCCTCCCTGGTGGTGCAAGGGGTTAAGACGCAACATATGAAGCTGTCCCCAGCCACTGCAGCATGAGTTGGATCCCCGGCCATCTAGGGAGCTACCCACACGGCACAGCAGACCTCTCCTGACTTGCCCGCTGTTCCCCTCAGCAGTGTATTTCAGTCAACCTGCCTGTTCTGTTCCCTGCTCTGGATCTGGTGAATCCTCTCATCCCCCACACCTCTGGCCTGTACCCTAGCTCTTGTATGCATAAATAAATAAATCTTTTAAAAAAAGAAAGAAAAAGAGGGAAATAAGAACACATAAAGTTGTCTTTAATTGTGCTTGCATAATAAAACTAATAATAAATAAAAACTAATACAGTTACCTATAGGGGACAGGATGGGGGCAAAAATATAATACACCAAATGGTGAGAATAAAATTTCTCAGCATATACCTTTATATAGGGTTTCATTTTCAAACTCTGTAAGAATATTGTCCATTTTAAAATATTAAAATGCAAACACTAAATGATAAACTCTAGAGAAAGCCATCTCTGTGATATGAGGTTTACCTCTTACTTGCTTGGTGAAGACTGTATCTAGTGAAGATAATGCTAAATATAAGTTTTCACATTCATGAAGCATATGCTAAACATCAAGTAATTTACATGAACAATAATAATAAAGACAAAGATGTTCTGAGTAGTCACAGATTCATGCTAACTCATGTCCATAGCCAACAACATATTAGCTGGAGGGGGAGGGTGAAAAAAAGGACAGTGACTGGCAGGGGATAAAATAAGGTGAACTATGTAAAGCAAGAGACTCCACATGGCATCCCAAGGTGCTCACTGAAATTGCTGTCCGAGTTCCAGAGTCAGCTCTCGCTGATTACAAGCTACGTGTTAACGGCAGGAGCGCAAAGGGAACCTACAGATAATGATGTGTCAACGTAAGTTCATCAGTGGTAATGCTCTACTCTGGTAGGGGACAGTGGTAATAAGGGAAATGATGCATGTGTGGGGAGAAGGGGGTATTTAGGAAACCTCTGTAGCTCAATTTTGCTGTGAACCTAAACCCGCTCTAAAAAAACCCAAAGTCTTAAATTATACCTATTGTTGAAGGGAGCAACCGACGGCAGGGAAGCGCAGCATACCTGCTTGGTCCTCTTTCAGCGTGTTGGAGATGGTGGAGCCAGTAAGGGCAGCCAGCGTTGCAGACGGGGAGGCTCTGTACCGTGAAAGTCTGCTCAGAAGCATTTCATTAATACTTTTTGCAGACTCGCCCTCTTTTCTCATTAGAATTGTGCGTTCCTGAAGTGGATTGGCTACAAATACACCATTTTCAACCTAGCATTTAAAGAAAAAAAGGTCCTTAAATGATGTTTCCAGTTAGTTAACAAGTTTCTACTTGAGAATTATATTACTGTGATCTGGTTGCTCAAAAACTGCACCCGAATAGATGTTTACCTCAAAACTAAAATGCTCTACAGAGAACAAAAGGCTATGTATGCTAAATTTGAGAGCTTTCATTTTTCATAATAGCCCGGATTCTAAAAGCAATGAGAGAAGTTTTAATAGGTTCTAGGAAAGTTGTTGATTAAAATTCCTTATATTGAATTCCACAGGCAGCTCTCACTAATTACAAGCTTCTGACAGGTACAAGTAAGATGAGAGAAAAACAAATCAATCAGCTTTTGATTTACTATTAAGTACAAATATGAAGATAATGTCTTCTTGAAAAATAATTAGTGGCTAAAATCCAAACTCTGTATTAACAGCAGATAACATTAGCCCCAGCTGCTTCGGTACTGACAGAGCAATCCTGGAGAAAGACAGATTCTGTCTGCTAAAAACACATGCCAGCTTTAGCTGGGTCCTTCCTGATGCTTGGGAGTTCTTTGTTCATCAGTTGATTATTCCCCAGCAAAATCCCTCCAAAAATTCCTTCACGAATGCTGAGCAGGACTTTAAATAGACCACCGGGTTTTCTTTATTGCTAGAAAGATCTAGACCACTCATCTCTCTTCCCACTAAAGAACCTTTGTGTCCAGCCTCAAGTCATCTTCCTTTGCTCTTAATCCAGAGGAAGCACCATTTCCTCTCATGTCCTTCAAGGTTAAATCTCCTACTTCTGTCTTGAAACCTGTGCTTTCCTGCCTCCAGTACTTGCTCCCTTAACTGCCTTTTGTCCCTTCATCATCGATGACTCCTTCCCTATTATATTCCTTCCCCTTGGTTTCAAATCCTTACAGATCTGAGGTATTAAAAACTTGTTGGCCCAACAAAATACCATCCTTTTTCTCTATTTCAAATGGAGAAATGTCTCAAATATGCCTCATGCAGCCTCTGCCTCTCACTCCCACTCCCCTCCTGCATCTGGCTGGAGTCTCGGACACTAGTCCCAGCAGCAAAGAAGGCAGAACTGGCACGCAGCTGTGGGGAATAAAGAGGGAAAAGAATGCAAAATGGCAGAGTTTAGAGAAGTAAATAAAAAGCACTATCCAAAGTGAAAGGTTGGCAACTGGAAAAAAGACTAGAGAAAGCAAGTGAATCCAGAAAGAGTCCCAGAGGTGGCTGTTACTGTTGGGGGGTTGGATGGTGTGTGTGTGCTCAAAGGATTTCTTAGAGTCCGAAAATGCTTTTTCTGGACCTCCGTGGTGGTGCAAGGGGTTAAGCATAGCACTGTGAAGCTATCCACAGCCTCTGCAGCAGGAGTTCAATCCCTAGCTGGCCAGGAAGCCACCCACATGGCGCAGCAGACCTCTCTTATCTTGCCCACTGCTCCCCTCAGGTCTGCCTGTTCTGCTCCCCACTCTGTCTCTGGTGAATCCTCTCATCCCCCAACACCTCTGGCCCGTACCCCAGTTCTTGTATGCATAAATAAATAAATCTTTTTAAAAAATGCTTTTCTCTTTCTTTGCCCTACTTCTCAACTGTTTGCAATTCTCTAAACTCAGTGCCTGTAATAAGCAGGCATTCTTGATGATCCACGAGCAATCTAAAACCAAAACCAGTGACTTCCTGGCAGGTTGTACCATGGTTACCAGCTTTCGTGGGGTTCTCCTTCCCAGTCATAGTGGTGAAACACAATCCTGGATTGTTTCTTTTTAACATGAACATGTACCTGCATGTAAGATGTGGTGTTAGCATGGCCAGTCCCTATTCTCCTTCCTCCCCCTCTTCTTTGCTGGTTCCACATCTTCACCTAAGCAGGAGCTTGCCTAGGATCAGATTTGGCCTCTGGTGTCTAGGATCTCTGCCTGAACACTCTATGCCCCTAGGGCTACACCCTCACTTGGGTCTCAGGCAGAAATTCACCTCCTCAAGGAGGCCTTCTGATCGCCAATCTAAAGAAGAATCTCCTCCAACCCTCCCAAACCAGAGCCTATCACCCTGCTTGTTTTCTGCACAGTCCTTACCACTCTCTGAAATTATCTTACTTATTCATTCACTTATTGTTTGTCCTTCTTCCACCCCTGCCCAAGTGAACGCCAGCTCCCTGAGAGCAGGGATCCTGCCTGCCTATTCACCATAACATTTGGAGCATTTAGAAGGCATGCGATAAACACCGATACCTCGCTGATAAACAACCAGGGCCCTCACCCAGACCTGACCCCACCTCTATGGGGACTCCCACTTTCCCATCTAAGGGCCCAACCTTGCTACTGAGATCTAGTCCCACTTCCTAAGCGCCTTTCACTCCCTGGCATTTCCACTTGAATAGCCTACTTTGGGGTAAAATTTAACAATAACACATCTACATCTTATCACCCCACTTTACCCCCATTCTCCTGCTGGAGCAACCTTTAGCAAGCAGAGCTCTATGACGTCATACCACTACAAATATAACCCTTCAAAAGCATCCAAGTTAAAAATCAATCACCTTCACCTTGGCATTCAAAAGTACTTCCTGAGCTGGTGTTACAAGGGAAGCAATGGATAACTTAAAACATACACACACACACACAATTATGTGGGCCTCCCTAGTGGCGCAAAGGGTTAAGTCTCAGAACTATGAAGCTAATAGCAGCCATTGCAGCATGAGTTTGATCCCCGGCCAGGGAGCTACCCACATGGCACAGCAGACCTCTCCTGTCTCTCCCACTGCTCCCCTCAGCAGTGTATTTCAGTAAATTCACCTGTTCTGCTCTCCACTTTATTGATAGTGAATCCTCTCATCACCCCTCACACCTCTGGCCTGCACCCCAGCTCTTGAATGCATACATTAAATTAAAAAAAAAACAATTATGTCACTGTGTTCAGGTACCACCAAAAAAACACCCATGGGAAGCAAGTAGGACTGAAGTTTGGGGCACAGGTGGAGACTGCTGGAAGCTTCTACTTAGCAAGGAGACTTCTTAGGATTAAAGAACTTGGAAAGGAGGGAAGCACCTGAGAGCAGTGAGTGGCAGCCAGTTGCAGGCAGAGAGGCCTCCCAGGCCAGTGCCCACGCCCACACCATCTCAAGCTTGAGGACTGGACCAGTCTCTCAACCGGTCTCTGTGTTTCCACCTGGAGACCCCTATGCTCTCCTTTACACATACCAGTCAGTGATCTTTTACAGATGTAATAGACCACGCCTTCTCTGCAGCTCACAGTGGCTTCCCAACACACTATTGGGAATCCAAACGCCTACTCAGGCGTCCTCACGACAAGCCACTGCACCGGCCTTCTGTCACTCCTCCAGGATCTATCTAAAAAGCACATTACAGGGGGGCAGGAAGAACTTTTAGAATATGAAGATGTAAAAGTGCTCTAAGAAGGCAGAAAAGATTCTCAAATAGAAATGTGTCCAGTATAGAAATAGCATACTCAGGAAGGAAGATTCCAGGCCTCAGTTATTCTGTGGTCCTAAAGGTCAGAGTTCCAAGTGTCCAGAGCTTCAGAAGGCCTGTGACTCTAAGCGGAAAACTGCCACATGGGTGACCCCAGTGAGTGATGCTTGCTGGCATTCAAGCTCTTGCTTATTATACCCCTCCCACAATGACCCTGAGCTTGGCCAAGCAACTTATTTTAGGTACATCAGAAGCAGGATGGAAGCAGACTCAGAAGTACTCATCTGTCTGAAAAGCTCCATGCTGAAAGTCAGCCTGTCCGCTCTCAAGGGGTTCAATCCACATTGCTGGACAACAGGAGGCTGATGCAGAAAGACCCTAGAGGCTGAGGCCATCTTGATTGCTACAGCCCCAGCCAAGGTCCCAGCTCAGTGAAGCTGTAGGTGTGGCCTCACCTACCCCACGTGGAGAGGAGCACCAGGCAGCTGAGCCCCGTTAACCCATCAAGTACTGCTGCGTGAAGGACCCTGTTTTGGGGTGGTGTGCTGAGCAGCAGAAGGCAACTGAAATAGGCCAAAAGGCAGAGAAAGTCTGTGATCCAAGAATTAGGGGTTGTTTTATATTAATCATAGTTTGAGCAGTCAGGTAGGGTATTCTTTCCACTGCGTATGTTTACGTCACTCTCCTAGCTGTATTTCTCCAGCCTACCTTATATAATGAGTAGTTATCTAATTCCATGCTGAGTTAGAAAATCATTTTGAGAGGCAAACAGGTAACAGGATCCCACTCTCTGCTTACCTCCTTCAATCCTTTCATCTTCCCTCAATCCTAGGAACCAAGAGGCCTATTTTGTAGCTCAAAATCAGCTGACTGCTTTATGACAAATGATACGGTGAAAGAATACGGTGGTGGTCAAGTTTCAAAAAAAAAAAACCTTTTCAATGTTTCTTTTATTCTAATTATCAAACTAATAATATATGGTCATGCCACAAAATCTGAGAACAGAAATCAGTAGAAAATAAAGCCACCATTATTCTATCTTTCCAAAGGTAAGCTGTTAGTGTTGTTTTTAAAAAAAGATTTAATTTTATTTATTTACGCATAGAAGAACTGGAGTGTAGGCCAGTGGTGTGGGGGTGAGAGGATTCACCAGAGACAGTGGGGAGAAGAACAGGCAGAATGACTGAAATACACTGCTGAGGGGAGCAGCGGGAGAGACAGGAGAGATTTGTTGCACCATGTGGGTCAGCTCCCTGGCTGGGGATTGAACTCATGCGCAGTGGCTGGTGATAGTTTGATAGTGCTTAGACCTAACCCCTGCACCATCAGGGAGGCCCTAAGCAGTTAGTGTTTTAAATTCTAGCATTTGAAGAAAACACAATAGCTCTGGATGCCACAAGTTACTGCAGGGATAAAGGGAAGGCTGTGCCACCAATTTCTAACAAGGACGGGTCCTGAAACCAACTCACTTCTTGCCACTTCCACCACAGCCTCGCCCCAGTCTGGCACACTGACCCCTACTGCCTATTGATTCTGGTCTTGCCCCATCTCCATGCTGTGTTCTTTTAAAAAATGTTTCATGAAGATAATTTTCACAATACAACAACATATACAAAAAATACTCACTTATTCATTATCTAGATATAACAGTTATCAAGATTTTTGCCATATTTGCTATATCTCTCCAGAATGTGTCAGTTTACCCTTACACATTTCAATGTGCCTTGCAATAAATTTTCTTAAAAACCACAATGTAATCACACCTAAAAAAAAAAATTAACAAGGATTCTGACATTATCTGATATTATCTAATATTGAGTTCATAATTAATTTTCTTCAACTTCCTTAAAAATAGTTTTTACAGCTAGTTGCTTGGATTCTATCAAATATCCACACATTACAGATATCTGGTTTGTCTCTTAAGTCTTTTCTGTGGTTGTTTAGTCTCTTTAAGAATCTGCAAATCCTCGGGCCTCCCTGGTGGCTCAAGGGGTTAAGCACTGCACTATGAAGCAATCTGCAACCTCTGCAGCATGAGTTCAATCCCCCCGGCCAGGGAACAACCCACATGGCACAGCAGACCTCTCCTGACTTGCCCGCTGCTCCCCTCAGCAGTGTGTTTCAGTCAGTCTGCCTGTTCTGTTCCCCACTCTGTCTCTGGTGAATCCTCTCACCCCCTGCATCTCTGGCCTGTACCCCAGCTCTCGTATGCATAAATAAATAAATCTTAAAAAAAAAAAAAAAAAGAATCTGCAAATCCTGCTTTAGTCTATTCTTGACCCAAAAGCTACAATGAGTAACAATGGTAGAGGTGTAAACCTACATTCCTAAATCAAGTACAATGTAGTAACCTACAGTACCTCATTAAAACAAAAATAAAAAATCTACAGTGAACTTTTATAACTAGATTCTACTCAAAGAGCTTCTTATGTCACTTGGGAAAAAGTCCAGTTGCCTCACAAGTACTGTAAGAAATTGCCATGGCTTCCTCTCCAACTTTATCTCCTATCACCCACCCTCTTACTACTCTTCTTAAGCCACACACAACTTCTTGTTGATCTTACTCAACACAATAAGGTCATCCTTGCCGCAGGGCCTTTGTACATGCCCTTCCCACTGCCTAGAATGTTCCTCTGTCTGATCTTTATATGGCTCAATCATTTTTATATTCAGGGCTAAACTCAAATATCACTTCCTTATATAAGTCTCTCTGACCATTCCCTAAATAACTCCTCTTCCTATTCTAAACACACACAAAATAATTTTTTACTGCCTCACTCTCTTCATATTTCTTCATAATACTTATCACAGCTTAGAACTGTTTTTCTACCTCCCCCACTAGAATGTAAACTCCAGGAGGATGGGGATCTTGTCTGGCTTGTTTGTACTCTATCTCCAGTTCCCTGCTCACTACTGGTAAGGGGAAGGCAATCACTAATGTTGAAGAGATGAAGGAACAGATCCAGGTATTAACTGTCTATACTCAGTGCCACTGCATGAAGGACCCACAACACATGTAAGTAGGGTGGATGGAAACCTCCTGCTTGTACACAGTGGTTTGTACACAGTGGTTAGGGTCACAAGCATTCCACAAAGAGCAGATGTTGCTGAGAAAGCTCAAGTATGTAATGAGGCACCAACTAGACTGTTAGAGCATGACCAGCACACAGCACCACTCCCACCTGGTGTCACTGCTGGGACTGCAGTTACAGGGCTGCAAGAAAGAAGAAATCAGGTAATTTTGAGTCTGCTACTGTGGAAAAGAAGTTACTCTCTGCAAAATCAAATAAAACTCAGAAACAGCAAGTGGCACATACCCCAACCTAGGTGTGAAGCTTCCAGCTAAGCTCCCCAGCTCTAGCTCTCCCCACTGATTTGTCCAGCGAACAGGCTACTTATACCCAGGCTGCTTTGCTCACTTACTCACAAGATGCTCAGCTCAAGACACTGGCCCCATTAAAATCTTGCCACAATGAATTCTGCTCTCTCCTCTAATATCCCACATTTTTTTCTTAGCCATATAGAGATTTAACACTCAAGTAAATATGGTTATGTTTTTCACCAATGGTGTTTTATCCTCACACATGATAAGCTCACCAAATACAAATATGTAACTCACAGCAGCCAAAATAATGTGAAAATAACATAAACTCAATAAATACAGATGAGTAAGCACATTACCTAGTGATACATTATCATGTAAAATCTGATGAACAAATTCAAAGATTAGAAATGATCTAACTGTAATAGAATTGGGGATAAATTTTTAACATAGAGAAGGCAGATTTGCTGACTGCACACAGAATTGCGGAAGAAAAAAAGAATCGTGGAGAGTGACTAGTGACTGCTAAAGGTCTCAGGCCATTACTGAAAGGACACAGATATCATCGACTGCAGGGGGAAAGATCTGTAGGCACAGGTCTGGGGTAAAACAGGTGTTTGGTTGGGGCATATTTACCTTGAGGTGACTATCGGACTTCCAACAGGAAGTCTCCTATTCTGCGCATATACAAATAAGCAGCCATATCAATATGCATCAAATTCCAGGGACAGGTTTTAACCAAAAAGCAAATGTAAGCATTTACACATAGAGATGGTTCAAGGGAGTAAGAGCAGAGAGAGCAGAGAGAAGGGGTCCTGGTGCACGTGATTATTAAGAGCAGGGAAGACAGACTGTGAAGAAACAAGCAGTGATAGGAGAAGTCGGATGGGGTGTCTTACGTGGTAAACAAAAAGTGCTTCATGACTAGGGAGTGATGGGCCACATAAATACTGCGAAAAGGTGTAGTGAAAAGAAGGCATATGATCCAGCAATTCCACTCCTAGGTATTTACCCAAAGGACACAGAAACATCCATTCCAAAGAATACCTGCACCCCTATGTTTATAGCAGCACTGTTTACAATAGCTAAGCTTTGGAAACAGCCCAAATGCCCAAAAATAGATGACTGGATCAAGAAGATGTGGTACATATATACCATGGAATATTACTCAGCATTCAAAAAAGATAAACACATGCAATTTGCAGCAACATGGATGGCGCTGGAAGGGATCATGCTCAGCGAAATAAGCCAGAAAGAAAAAGAAAAATACCGGATGGTCTCACTCATAGCAGGAATCTAGAGAACTTCAATAAGGGACCAGGAAAATGAATAACTATAAGAAAGTGAAAATCAAAATCAACAAAAAACTATGAACCAGAGACACTCTATGGGGGTGGGGGGGCAGGGAGGGGAGGGCTTGGGGTAAAAATAAGGGGGTTGCAATTGTATGGGGAATATAAAAATAAAATTTATTATTTAAAAAAGAAAAGAAAAGAAGGCTGAGTTCACCTTGAGTTTAGCAATGTAAAGTCACTAGGGACCTTGGTAAGGGCTGTTTGGTGGCATGGTGAGCAAAGAAAGACTGACTGTAGCCAGTTTAAGAACAAATGGGAGGAAAGAACATAAAACGGTAAGAATACAGCTGTTCTGCAGTACTCTTGGGGGACTGGCTCTGGGACAGCCCCCCATGCCAAATCCATAGGCACACAAGTCCTTTATAGAGACAACATGAACTTGCATATAACCTGCACGCAACCTCTGTATATGTTAAGTCATCTCTAGATCACTTACAATGCCTAATACAAAGTAAATGCTATGTAAATCATTGCTAAACTGAATTGTTTAGAGAATAATGACAAGAAAAACGTCTGTGTACATTCGGCACAGATGTAACCACTAGGTCCAACTACAGAGAGGACATACTTTTGATCTGCAGTTGATGAATCTGCAGACGTGAAGCCCATGAACATGGAGGGCAGACAGTAAACTCTTTCTAGGGCTTCTGTTGTAAAGCCCTAGGAAGATAGGGGAACAGAGGAACATCAGGGTCAAGGGGATTGTTGTTGTATTTTTTCCAGAAGGATATATTCTTTTTTTTAAAAAAGATTTATTTATTTATACAAGCACTGGGTACAGTCAGAAGTGCTGGAGGGTGAGAGGATTCACCAGAGCCAGAGCGGGGAACAGAACAGGCAGACTGATGAAATACACTGCTGAGGGAAGCAGCGGGCGGCAGGAGAGGTCTGTCACGACATGTGGGACCCTCGCCCGGTGGCCAGGGATCGAACTGGTGCTGCAGAGGCTGCGGGCAGCTTCACAACCTAGCGCTCAACCGCTGCGCCACTAGGGGAGGCCCCAGAAGGATCTATTCTAATGTATTTGTGTGTTGTGGTGATCAATCCATTGTGAAAGGAAAGTTGTTAAAATAGAAGGACAGTTGCAGAAAGAATCTGGCCCCCGACTTCTATTACACAGCAGGTAGAAAATTCACACACTGTTCTGAGTTGAGTTTTTTCTACCAAACAATACAATTTGGAAATTAACCTACTTGAGTCTATGCAGATATGCCTCATGCTTTTTAATGAAAGACCACAGGCAGAAAGTGAGATATCTATGTTTAGCTCCCCAAGTCAGCATTTTAGAAACAGTTAAATAAACTAGTCGTTGTGGTGCTTACAAGTTTTTTATTTAATGATGAAAATTTTCAAACATGCAAAAATAGAGACTAGTATAATGAACCTACATATACTCATCATCCAGAGTCAGCGATTATACAGCCACTGCCATACCTGTTTAATCTAATCGCCTTTCTTGCTCAAGCATTATAAAATATAACCCAGACAGCATGTAATTCTACTTATGAACACTACAAGTCTTTAAAAAATTGAACATTTTCTTATATAACCACAATGCCAATATTAGACTTATGAATAAATAAAGGGAATAACCCCTCAGTTTCATCCAATACTCATTTTATATACAAATTCCAAACAGTTTCCAAAAAGTTTTTTACTATTGGTTTGTTTGATCTGGGCTCCAAAAATTATTCAAAGTTGTTTCCAACTTTCTATATCACGCCACTGGCAGAAGTTATTTTACCTGTCCTGTTTCCTTCAGAGCAAGAATGCGCTTTTGACTGTGCAAGTACAAGTTTTAAAATATCTTTATGTTGTCTAACAGTTAACTGATACTTTGGTTGAACACTGACTTCTGGGTTGTAAAGCAATTTTCTGCAGAATTTGAGTATGCTATTAAATAGACCAGTATTTTTTCTAATTCATTTTCATTTGTAGATGATTTTATTTCTAGAAGTTTTAGAGCCCTCTTTATTTCTGATAATTTGAAATTTCAGGATGATGTGCCTTGGTGTAGGTACTGTTCATTAACTGTCCCAGGTAGTTTTTAATCTAGACACTGGTGTCCTTTAGCCTGACATTTTTCTTGTATTAGTTCTTTGATCATGTCCTACTCTTTATTTTCCTTATTTTCTTCTTAGAACTCTTACTCAAGATATCAGGTGGATTAGTCCTCAATGTCTTTTATTTTTCCTTTTACATTTACTGCTGTTTTTCTATTTGTCCTATTTTCTGGGAGATTGCTTATCAGTAACCCTTCCACTAATTTTTAAATTTTGCCAATCAAAGTTTTAATTCCAAAGGGCTCTTTCTCATTCTTTGATAGTTCATTTTTGGCACTATTCTATTCTGCTTTATGAATGCATATGAGATATGAGATATGAGCTGTCCTCTCATAACTCCCAAATAAGTTAATGATTAAATGTTTTATTCTCCTTCTTCTATTAGTTGTTTTTCCTGATTTCCTTATTTTTTTTAAAGATTTATTTATTTATGCATACAAGAATTGGGGTACAGGCCAGACGTGCGGGGTTGGGGGGAGAGAGGATTCACCAGAGACAGAGTGGAGAGCAGAACAGGGGAAATGACTGAGCCACTGTTGAGAGGAGCACAGGGCAAGACAGGAGAGGTCTGTTGTACCATGTGAGTTAGTTCCTGGCTGGGGATCAAACTTGTGCTCCAGTGGCTGCCGAAAGCTTCACAGTCCTGAGACTTAAGCCCTTGCGCCACAACGGAGGCCCCTCTTCTTAGATTTTAAACCTTTTTATCAGGTTTTATTCTGTGGCTTTTAAGTGTACACAAGAGAGAGCAGCACAACGTGGTGCCCATGTGTCATCACCTGGCTTCAATAATTACTATTTTGCCAACCTGGTCTTCTCTATTCTCCTCCCCTCCATATCACAAACCTCTTCAAAGTTTTAGATTTTGCTTGTTGGGTATTTATTTATTTATTTATTTATTTATTTAGGTAAACCGCTCTTTTTTAACAACTCAGCACTCACTGGGGATGCTGTGCACGTGGTTAAGGTTTGCTAACTGGGAGACATCACCTGTGGGTGAGTCACAGGGTAGCAAGTCTTTTCCTGAAATGAAGCCCAATGTCGATATAGTCAGCTTTTTTCAGGGTCATTCAGTTAGTTTCTTCAGGAAAAAAAAGGGCCAGTCATTTTTGCCTTGGCAATTGGCATTTGAACACAAATGTCATGTGGGCCAGGAAGGGGGACAACAGTTCCTTTTATAAACTCAGTCTACAGCCCTTGTCTCACAAAGCTCTGCACCAAACTTGATGCAACCAATTCCTAAGACTCTACAGCAGGGAGGGTGGGGGTGAATCATCTCTTTCTCCTGTAACTCCCACCCCCATACTTTCAGTTTCGGCTTCCTCCACACTGAAGGACAGGAGGGGATACTACTGTCTCCATCTTCTAAAGTAGGAGATAAGACATACTGCCTGGAGCTGAGCAACAAGAAACAGGGTTAACTATAAAGTTAAGAGCTACAAAGATAATCAAAGGAAGAATTAGATGAGTGAAATAAATATATTAGAAGAAGGAAAGAAAGAGAAGCAATTGAGGCAAATCTTCATCTCTCACAACAAAAAGCCAACACACAATATATGGAGTTCATAAATGAAGAAGCAGCAAGTTAAGCATTTTACTCAGAGATATAAAGGTAACTACCACAAGAACTAAAAGCTGACACCATTCCATAACACCTGCAAACAGCGTGCTGGGATGGGACAGAGGCCTGTCATTTTTCATGAGTTTGGTGTGCTACCTGAAGTTTTCATTCATGTGCATGTATTTCTCTGACACAATTTTTAATTCAAAAAAGCCAGGGAAAGGGGGAGCTCCTCAAGGTATTCCCACTATGCTTGATGGAGGCCTAAATCCTTTAAACCGCTGGTAAGTCTGAAAACAAAAACTTTTTTCTAATAATTTAAATATGAACACATGTTCTATCAGTAGTCTCCAGTAGATCAATCCAAATATTCACTATGGCTGGGACAGTTTATAAGAAAAGATACTGATTAAAGAGGACTGAGAACCTAGATAGAACAAGAAAAGAACATATGGCTGAAGTACAGTAGACACCTAACCGCTGATGAGATGGGTGATTAGTATCCCAGAACAAACTTTCTCCCACATAAAATTTATTAGAAAACTATTTCAGCTTTTATCCCAAGAATGTTAAGTTCTTCCCAGAAAGAGGCTGTAAATTACATTATGAAAAACGGCTTCATCACAGACCTGGCATGGAGCAATTTTCTCTATTACAAGTCTCCACAATTACTATCTAAGCCAATCTGCCTAACAGAACTTTCTTCAATGAATGAACTGTTCTGTATCTTCACTGTGCTACATGGTGGCCACTAACTTCATGCAGTTACCCGCAGACCTGAAATGTGGCTAATCAACGGAGCAACAAAGTTTTAATTTTACTTCATTCTGATCAATATGAAGCTAAGCAGCCACATGTGGCCGATGGCTGCTGTGCGGGACAGTGCATGTCGAGACCACATAGTACCTGACCTCTTCTCGCCCCCAGCTGTCCTCTGCATTCCCATCACTCTAGCCAGCTGTCATTTCCTATAATAGGCACACACGCTCCTGCCACAGAACCTTTGCACTTGTGGTCTTCTCTTCCCAGAATTTTCTTCCCTTTCCTAATCCCCAAATTCTTCATCTAGTTAACTACTTCTTTTCCTTCACCACCTAAAATCATCTTGTCCAGGGCCTCCCCTGGTGGCGCAGGTGGTTGAGCACAGCGCTGTGAAGCTGTCCATAGCCTCTACAGTGAGGGTTCGATTCCAGCTGGCTGGTGAGATACCCACATGGAGCGGCAGACCTCTCCAGTCTCGCCAGCTGTTCCCCTCAGCAGTGTATTTCAGTCAGTCTGCCTGTTCTGTTCCCTGCTGTCTCTGGTGAATCCTCTCACCCTCCCCCACATCTGGCCTGTGCCCCAGTTCTTGTATGCATGAATAAATCTTAAATAAAATTTAAAAAAAGCTGACCTATTAAAGATAAATAAAATTATCTCATCCATTTACTTGCTCCCTTATTTATGACTCAACCCACCCCCAGATAAAATACAAGCTCCAGCTGAGCAAGGATCTTGCCTACTCTGGCGGAGACCGTATTCCCACCACTAGACGCAATGCTGCTTGGCTCTCAGTAGGCACTTGGCTGGTATCTAATGAATGCCTTCCCTCAGTTTCACCACTCAGAGCCTCCAAGTATCTACATACAGACCCAGTCTTGCTACTGCAGCTTACTTCTGTATTTGCAGTAAGGTCCATGAGCACGTCTACTTAAAAACTCCACTGACTACTGCTAACTGTTATAACCATTCTGTTGCCAGATTAATTTTTGGAAAACTTGACTTTCTTTTGTGTCATACAACTCCAAACAAAGACAGTTTTAAAGACATCCAAAAGTAAGTCAATTGTGAGGCAACAGTAAACACACTGTACATATTGCAAGTTTTTTCTTTCCTTTGTAAACCAATATTAAAAAAAAAAGTAAACAGACATATCTCTGCAAAGACACAAAATGAGAGTGAAACTGACCACAAGTTCAAAAATGTCCATGAAGACAGAATGTCCCTTAGGTGTTTTCTCATTCAGACTGGCAGGAGACCAGATCCAATAGAAGTAAGTACCATCTGAAGAAAGGTGCACGGTGCTCATAGTGCTGCCAACAGGGAGGTGATTGGCTGGCATGGGCACCACCTGGCACACCTGGACACAAAAGGGAGGAAAGCTTTGTTAGTAAGACATAAATTCTGATTCATGCTCTCACTGCATCATTAATGCTATTAAGTCATATAAATTCTGATTCATTTTATCACCTCATCATTAATGCTAATAAGTCCAAGAGGAAAATTTAATATTGTCCTAGTCAAAACAAAATTGATACTTATTGCAAAGAAAAATATATGAACGTTACATGGCAAAAATAAAAACATGAAAGTTCATTCAACAGACCATGCACAAGGTAAAATAGATTCTTGAGAGTAATTCAAATTACATTTTAACAGAAAAAAAAGTACTAAACATTTTGAAACTGCTATGCATGTGTTTTATAAAACACTTATTAAAAATGTAATGTTGTAGAGAAAAAGTATTTTATGAAATGTTCTTATGTACAGATGAACTTAAGACTACTAAATATATTTAAAAGACGGGAACTATATCTTGTCAATCTGTACATCCCCAGTACTTAATTGAAAGCCTACCTCAAAATTGTAATAAATATGGAAAGAAGGAAAGTGAGGGCAAAAGGAACACAAGTGGGAAAGCAGAGAAGGAGAAGAAGAAAGAGAAATGATAGCACCTGTGAGAGCATACTTTAAATTCCCCAAGTCCATCACAGGAAAAAGACAAACAGCAAGTCTCTGTGGTCCCATGAAGGCATGTGTTTCTAATACTAACCACTCTTCATCTCAGCACAATGAATAATCTTTGCGCCATTTCACATTAGGTGTGTAGTTACATGCTAATTTCTACTGCTAGAGAAAAGCACTTAAAATGAGAAAAAATGAGAACCAAGAAAACGGCTAAGTTTTTTTTTTTTTTTTTTTTAATCCAGGAGTAGGAGCAGAGCTGAAAATCCCAAAATAAAAAATAACTAGGAAAGAATAGGTGCCTTTAGAAGAGTAAGAACGATCTTCAGTTATTCCATCTTTTGGGGTGAGTCACCAGTTTTCCTAAGGTTACTTCTGACCCCTATACTCATTTCATGTGAGCTTTTTCCAGACTTGTTTTGTCTACCTGGAAAGTAAAAATTCATTAGCTGCTATAGCCACGTTTTGAACCTGTAGTGCCAGAAAATCTACAACATTGAACAGCTACTGACTGGACTAAGCTACCCCCAAATTGCTACCACTATCGGCTGTGTGGCCTGGGACAAGTTACTTAACCTCCCTGCGCAACTTTCCTTCAATCAACAATGAACACTTGCTGAGAGCTTAAATGTGCCTAGCCACAGCTCACAGGTAGGAGAGAAAGTGTATATAAATTGCCTAGGCCAGGGTGTGGCACAAAAGAGACCCTGATAAATGGCAGTCACCAGCAATATTATTATAAGTCAAATATTATCCACTGTGCTACATTGTAGGGATACAAAAATGAGTAAGACGGGGTCCAGACCTAAAGGCCTACACAGTTTTGGGAAGAGTTAGAAACAAGGGCAATGTCAGTATAATGTAGCAAGTGCCATGAGAATGCCCTGAGAGCACTGAGGATGGGCTCTGAGCACAACACATAATGAGTTTGTACAAACTCATTTCAAAGCTTCCATTACCACAGAAAGGCTGTTCAGAAGAAAATGAATAGAGAAATGACACCTTCCCAAAATAGATCCAAAACCAGTTAGTATTTATACCATTTTTGATTTTCTAGAATTTTTTTCAATCATAAAAAAAGTTTGTTGGTGGCCTTAGAATCTCTTATAGAGCACATTCACTCAGATCACGTGGAACGAAATGTAAGACATTAGAGAAATAACAAAATGTCCAAATGATGAATAAAAAAGATGCCGCTCTGGCAGGAAATTATATCTACTGTATTATTATTACATCAGATGATGTCAGGAATTGCCTCACTGTCTTTAAAACATAAAAAGTAAAGCCTATATTTTCGGTTTACCTGAAGGGTATTCTGGTCAATGACCTGGAAAAGGGAGTGAGGTTTATTATCAAAAGACACAGGCCGGTGGAGGAGACTGCCACTGCCAAAAGCAACCCATCCTGGCTCCAGCTCCTCATTCCGGCAGTACACAAAACCTCTGTGGAAAAGAAAGGTGTACAGGCTGAGTCATCTGGCTTCCTGAAACCCCAAAATGAGCTATAACAGGCATAAATGACATTTTCCACCTAATTTTAAAAAATGGGTATGTATGTAAGACAAGTGAAAGAGAGTGAATATATTATATTAACTTTAGGACTGATAGACTATGGCAAATAATTAATTTCCTACAATAAATTAGGGAGGAGAAAAAGTGGGGGGATGGTATAATTAAATAAATATAAGGTTCTCAAACTGGGGTTTCTATTGGCAGCAATTCATAGATCTTATACCCTGATCACTAAAGCAATGTAGAAAAATGTATGTTTGTCAACTGGGAAGTCACTGATATTGTTATAGAAATCCTGATCAGAAAGGAATTTCAGGCTAGAAATAATGACCTTAGGGCTACCAAGCTTCAGAGTCAAAACGAAGCTGACATGGAGCAGGACAATGCGTGGGGGAGTAACAGTCACCAGTCAGCAGTCCCTGGGGAGTGAGCACACCCCTCTAGGTGCATTCTTCACAGATCCATGTAGAGAGGGAAGCGCTCTAGCCAAATCATTCAGCAAATTCCATGCAACTGACCTGAGAGTACCATGTAATCCAGACCCCAATTTGCTTACTCCTCTTCCAACTGAGTTAGTAGTATATAGGTAAAGACCATCTGCCGTGAGACAGCGTCCCAAGTCAGCATCTGAAATCATTTTTCCACAGGTAAATTACACACATTCTAAAGAGGTTATAAATGTACTTTTCTAATGAAAAAACAATCTGGACGCTGAGCAAAAAATAACCTTCAAAAATAAATGCTTCAATGTGACATGCAGGGGGGATGGCTCAAATCCCCAAATGAAATATCCAAAACACATGGGGATTCAAAGACTAAGACCAGACAGTTATTAGCAGGAAAACCTGGTTGACTCTGCCAAATGTTTCTTTTTTCCTTTTTTTTTTGAATAACAAAAATATGGAGCAACATTTTCTCATTCCTAAGTCTAAATGGAAATGACTAAGAGAATAATATCTTCACTAACGATTTCCTCGTAAGAAAGGTATGAATGAACTACACTTACTAGGTGACCTTGGACTTTTTGAACTTCTGTTTCTTCACCTGTAAGATGAGGCTAATAACGTGCACCTCAAGAGTCAGAGTGATGGCTCAGTGAGGTGATAGAGGCAAACATGCACACTGCCCCCTGCCACAAAGCCAGCGCTCCATAAATGGCAGATCACACTAAGTCCATACATTAATGACACACATTGAACTCAACTGCTTCTGAGGATCTTCCATCCAGAGAACCTAATTTTAGTTTCTAGAGCAACATGGCACAAAAGTATATCTCTTCTATTTAAAAACAGCAATTATGTTTCCCTTTCATTATGCACATCTTCCCTAAGCTAAAATAAACAGAATCTCTATGACATTTAGTGGATTAATAGCTAACATTCTAAAGAATCTGCTTTAAAAAGAAAGCTTATGGATAAAAATTTTCTATGCTGGGGCCTCCCTGGTGGTGCAGTGGTTGAGCGCTGGGTTGCGAAGCTGCCCGAAGCCTCTGCAGCGCCGGTTTGATCCCCGGCTGCTCCCCGGCCACCAGAGGAGGGTCCCACATGGCGCGCAGACCTCTCCTGCCGCCCGCTGCTCCCCTCAGCAGTGTACTTCGGTCCTTCTGCCTGCTCTGCTCCCGGCTCTGGCTCTGGTGAATTCTCTCACCCTCCTGCGCTTCTGACTGTACCCAGTGCTTGTATAAATAAATAAATAAATCTTTTTAAAAAAATTTTTTTTCCATGCTGATTTCCATAGCCATTCCCCCCATTATGTTTAAGTGGAGTTTGCCTCTGCTCGTCCTATTGGTGGGAGGAAACTTAATGTCACACATTCAAATGAATACTGAGTGTACTGTTATCTTTAAAATTCAGTCTACTGGGGCCTCCCCTGGTGGCGCAGGCGGTTGAGCACTGCGCTGTGAGGCTGTCTGCAGCCTCTGCAGTGCCAGTTCGATCCCAGCCAGCCAGCGAGAGTCCCACATGGTGGGGCAGACCTCTCCTGTCTTGCCTGCTGCTCCCCTCAGGAGTGTATTTCGTCAGTCTGCCTGTTCTGTTGCCGGCTCTATCTCTGATGAATCCTCTCACCCTCCCCCACGTCTGGCCTGTACCCTGGTTCTTGTATAAAATAAACAAATAAATATTAAAAAAAAAAAGATCCAGTCTACTAAATGATATTAGGTCCTGCACCTATTGGTTTCTCATAAAAAAAAAAAAAAGCCTGTTAAAGTTGGTAACCATTTTAAAAATAATAATTTATTTCTTAAACATTTTATTTTCACTTAAAACTAAAACATGCATTTATTCGCCAATCTTTAGACAAGCCCCAAGATCTTAAGTACACATCTGTTGAGGGGTGGGCGTGGAGGGGGCAGACTTAACAGGATTGGTTAGGAATTGATACTTGAAGCTGAGTGACAGGTTCATGGTATTTATTATAGTATTTTCTCAACTTGTGTATATGTTAAACATTTCTAAAAAGTTAAATAAGATTATTTTAAAATTACTGTAAGAAAAACATTCTACCTAGAAGCAAAACCGAAGGTACTACAGGGGAAAAAGCCAACAGATTGGCTTAATATCATTCTCAGCAAGAAACTACTCCAAAGGAGATAATAAATGTTATAAAGGGAGAAAATAAAGGGGATCTGGTTTTCAATGGAGATGTAACTACGACTCTATAAAGTTTAAGAACTTCTTGGCTACTGCAGGCTTTTTGTTTCTCCTATTGATTCCAGTAGAGTCAGTAAAGGTAATAAACTGTACCCCAAAGTCACCTAAGAAAGTAGACTCTGACAAAGGGCAGGCCCTGGAATGAGAGAGAAAGCAGTGACCGGTTTCTGGACTGCACCCCCCGCCCTTGCAGATGCCTCAGAAGGCTGCCCCCGCATCAAGGGTGTGAAATGAAGGGGTGGGCAGAATAAGCTTTGGGTCCTACACTTAATTAACACCAACTTCTTAGAGATTTACTTTGTAAATCTTTATAAAACATACATTCTTTTTTATGGAAACAATTTCCTTGGCTTTTAAAAATTCCAATTTCATTGGTTATATAATATTTAATGATATAATCAGAACAACAAGCACCAATTATGGTACTGAACAGGTTTGGGAGCAAGGTGGGCTACTGGCAGGCCCACAGCTCTGCAGGCGGGAGTGGCAATGCAGAGATGCTGAGAGGAGCCTACAGCCCGGCGTGCCACAGCACTGGGCTCTGTGTCTACTGAGCAAATAGAAAGGCTAATTCATTGGCAGTTAAGTCATTTGGAGGTCAATTAAGAGAGCTGCCATTTTCACTGAGATCACAGAGTAAATGTAAAAACATCTGAAACCAGGAAATACTTTGTTTAAAGAAAACACTTAACAATTCATGTTCCCCTGAACATTCTTTTTGCTTTTAGCATGGGTAGGTTGATCCACACACACGATGAGTTACTAAAAGAAATAGTATCAAACAGCAAGATCTGATACTCTATTAGCACACTGAAAAATTCAACCTGACATTCCCATGTCCCAACTCAAATACCTAAGAACCAGAGTAATTCATGCCTCCTTGGCAGGAGAGTCTAGATGATACCTTTTCTTTGCCATAGTAAAACTATCCATTTTCTTACTTCACTGAGTATCAGTTTTTATGCTGATAAAGCAGACAATGAACACACTGTACGGGAATCTCGAGCTCTTAGTAGCAACAGAGAGTTTTATCTAAATCATTTGCTTCAAAAACCTAAAATCATTCTCTTTACATCTTAATTCCATCACAGGACAGAATCCCTGACATTACCTTTATTTTCAGAACTGGAGCCAGTGTTGCTATCCGGTGCGGGCAACATGTCCTCATAGCCCCATGACACTATGTGTTTGCCACCAAGCAAACAGGAAGGGGATCCAGGCCCCCCTTCCAAAAGCAATAACCTAAAAAGAAAGAAGGAGAAGCACAGGGCACTGAGATTATCAAACTAAAGTCTACCCACCATCTCAAAGATCAGAAAACTAAAAGAGTTCTATACAAAAAGTACACATCTGAAAATCCATTCACAATGTACTTTTAAATTCAAAAATTACAAAGTGGTGCTTATAGAAATGTTAAAATGAACTTTTAATCATGTATAAAATGTATATACTTTATATATGCATGAGAGAGACTGACAGCGAGAGAGAAAGGTGTGTTTATGAATTGGGAAACATGAGATTATGAATAATTTCACTTTCTTCTTTATACCTTAATACTTCATCATCTTGAAATGGGCAATGAGAATAGATTACAAGCTACTGAATTTTTAAAAATCCAAAAGAATGAAAAGTAACACTTTTAAAGGAGGAAACAGGGCCTCCCTGGTGGCACAAGAGATTAAGACGCAACCTATGAGGCTATCCACAACCACTGCAGCACAAGTTTGATCCCCGGCCAGGGAGCAAACCACATGGTGCGGCAGACCTCTCCTGTCTTGCCCGCTGCTTCCCTCAGCAGTCTATTTCAGTCAATCCGCCTGTTCTGCTACCCGCTCTGTCTCTGGTGAACCCTCTCACCCCCACACCTCTGGCTTATACCCCAGTTCTTGTGTGCATGAATAGGTAAATCTTAGAAAAGAGAAAAGAGCAGGAAACATAAGACAAAATTCTTACTTAAGAAGATGAATATGGGGCCTCCCTGGTGGAGCAAGGGTTAAGATGCAACCTATGGAGCTATCCGCAGCCACTGCAGCATGAGTTCGATTCCTGGTCGGCCAGGGAGCAACCCACATGGCTCAGCAGACCTCTCCTGACTTGCCCGCTGCTCCCTTCAGCAGTGTATTTCTGTCAATCCACCTGTTCTGTTCCCTACTCTGTCTCTGGTGAATCCTCTCACCCCCCACCCCACGCCTCTGGCCTGTACCCCATCTCTTGTACGCATAAATAAATCTTTAAGAAACAAAGAAGATGAATATGATAATATAATATATATGATAATATGATAATATGAATATGAATCATTAGTCAGCAAGAGTTTATCAATCTATTTCTTAAAAGAGTCTTTATGGATAAATCTGCCTTGTGTGGAAGGAGAGTGGGGATCCTAAATGACAACTTACCTATACAGCACATCAGCTACAGGCAGGGACCCTAGATCAGTCTGTTTCTGTAACAGATGGACTGTATGGACAAAAGTTTTCAATGATCCCCTAAAAATAAAAGGAGGGAACAGAAAATTATCAAAATTGAAAGTCAAGTAAGTTAGGTTGTTGATGTTAATTTTATTAACCAGATGGAAAGTTTCCAAAATCTGTCTGTCTGCTTCTGCAGATCAGAGGATAGCCTCTAAAAAGTATGCTTGGTTCATATAAAAAGTTACTAGGCACCATGCCAGTTATGAGCTTCTCCTTGTTTTTTTAAAAACAAATAATTTTTCCTAACACAAAAGTTTCAAGTAAAGTTCAAAACAAAGAACAAGTTGTTAATTATGCTTGAATACTGTTTCCCTCATTAAATTATTTGCTAGTAGAGAGGAGAGATTTCACAGAACCAAGTTATATTTAAAACCAAGTTACATTTAAAGTTTAAAAGTATTCCCAGGCTTAATTTTTAAATGTTTTTGTTAAGTTCATCCATTTTACATAACATCTCACCAACCACCCCCATATTAAATAGGATAAAAAGAAAAATATCCAAATAATTAATATTTATGCTAAGAAGTGTTCCTTCTGCATTCCCTGCTGTGAGGGAGATGACTGAAATGCTTGCAGAGCTTACAACTAAATTTCCTTTTCATTCCCAAGGTTCAGGGTCTAGGAAATCTATGATACGATCAGCTGGATCTAAATGAAGGTGCTTTTAAGATGCACAAGACTTACCTGGCCAGACCCAAGTATAAATCACCACAAGAAACTTCCTGAACTAAAGAATGGCCCTTATCAGATGGGCTGACATCCGGTCACTGCCAAATTCTCTTCGCCAAGCCTTCAATAGCTAGGTATCATATGCCTACAACCCCAAAAGGAATGGAATACCTAACACTGGATCAAGTAGGCCTTAGAGTCCTCTTCATTGCCCCTTTCACTATCTCTGATGTTCAAAGAAGCAAAATCAGACTGAGTAGATAAACGCATTGGTTGGGAGTCAGGACACGGCCTGAAAGCTGACTCTCACTCGCCAGCTGCACCATCTTGATCCTGTCACCGAACTCCTATGGATTGTTGCTTCTTCATCTGTCCAATAGGGTTGACTCCCTGGGGTACAGGGAGGTTAAAATAAAGGGCAAAATGCAAACTGGAAACCACTATCCCACATCTAAGGGATTATTACCTGCCAGACTCATTCAGATTTTCAGAGTAAAATTTAAACTCCTTCCATGGCTCCTAAGCCCCTATATGATCTAGGCCCTGCAAACCTCATCTCCTGCCCCTCTCCTCTACCGCTGCACTCCACTACCCTGCTCACTGTGCTGTCCCTCGGATACTCCAAGAACAGAAGGAGCATCTGAGTGTGAGTTTACTGCTCCTCTGGTCTGGACATCTCTCTGGCTCTTCTGTGCTACTGGCTTTTCCCATTCAGGCCTCGGTTTAACATCCTCTGTAGTATGGTCTTCCCTGGGATCTAGCTAGAAGGTTCTACCCCCTCCACTTAGTGATTCTCTATCAAAGCATCCTGGCTTGTTTTCTTCTAGTACACATCCCTCTTCCACATTACTTTATACATACATTTGTTGCTAGTTGTCTGCCTCTGACTCTCATATAAATGTCATTTTAGGGGCCACTTACCTTGCACAATGTTGTATCCCCACTTCCTAGAGGACTGCTTTGCACAGGGTGAATAATAATTATGTGCAAAATGAATGATCCTGAGTCCATTCAACTATAAGGTTAGAGACCTTGAATCACTATAGCCCTGAAACCTAGCAAGGCTCTTGGCACATCAGCAATACTTGATAAATGCTGGTTAAATGAATGAACATCTTTAAATGTGGGGGGAAAGTAATTCTATTTTTGAAGCACCAAGCTCAAAAGTTCAATGACATGCCCCACATAACTTCATATAAAGGGGACGATCTAACACTAAAAAGCGTGCGACTTCTGAGGTAAATAAAGTCCAGACTGGGGCCTCCCCTGGTGGCGCAGCGGTTGAGCGCTGGGCTGCGAAGCTGCCCGCAGCCTCTGCAGCGCCGGTTTGATCCCCAGCTGCAGGGCGAGGGTCCCATATGGTGCACAGACCTCTCCTGCCGCCCACTGCTCCCCTCAGCAGTGTATTTCGTCACTCTGCCTGTTCTGTTCCCTGCTCTGGCTCTGGTGAATTCTCTCACCCTCCTGCGCTTCTGACTATACCCAGTGCTTGTATAAATAAATAAATAAATCTTTAGAAAAAAGAAAAGAAAAGAAAAATATTCAACATTTCTGTTGAATGAATTTGGAATCTCAAGTATGTGACATAAATTCAATAACTATCTGTGATTCATACTGTATTTGTGCACATAATAAGAGTTTTATAATCCAACTCAATGTAAAATATTTGAAACTAAAGAGTTGATGAATATTTTTACTACCCTAAATCTGTCCATATGCAGTCCAATCTAAAAGCATATTTTCTCAAAATGGCATTTTTGCATTAATAGCAAATCTATTTAGGGCTTGAAATTGTCTTCAGCTTATGCAAAAATTAATTCAATCCAATACAAAGCCTTTGCAGGGAAACTTATTTCAGTACCACCCAATAATTTCTCTAGAATTAAGCATATGTCAGGATTTCCATTATCAATTATAGTCTTCAGAGATTTAAAACTAGGCTATGATAGTTTATTCAGGGCAAAGAACTGACAATAAATACTAGTGCCATTTGGCCTTAAAAAGAGCTTGCGAGGGGCCTCCCCCGTGGCTTAGCGGTAGAGCACTGGGTTGCGAAGCTGCCTGCGGCCTCTGCGGCGCCGTTTCAATCCCCGGCTGCTCCCCGGCCACCGGAGGAGGGTCCCACATGGCGCGCAGACCTCTCCTGCCGCCCGCTGCTCCCCTCAGCAGTGTACTTCGATCCTTCTGCCTGCTCTGCTCCCTGCTCTGGCTCTGGTGAATTCTCTCACCCTCCTGCGCTTCTGACTGTACCCAGTGCATGCATAAACAAAACAAACAAACGAGCAAACAAATAAATAAATAAAAACATGCCTCTATATAAAAAAAAAAAAAAAAAAAAAGAGCTTGCAATTCAACCATTTGAAGGTCAACTTTGAAACCACAAAGACAGAGGAAGAAGTTCAAAGTTAAAAACTTAATAATCCTCCAGGAAGAATTTTCCCACATATACTTTGCTAAAAGAATAACCCAATCAAAGAAAAAATTCTGAGGGGAGAGGGCTAGATTTGTCAGACCAAGGTCCTAATTGGTCTCTTGACAACAAGTTTAGAGGAAAGGAAGCGTAGTGAAACTTTTTTCTCACAGATATGTTCCAGTGATCATGCAGGTTACTGACCAGGAAGATGTAGAAATCCTCTCCTGCAGAATAACTCCAGGTACAGTTCCTATTGACAGTGGATCAGTTAACAGCGACTCACATACAAAGGACAGCACACTATTAGATCTTGGTATAGACAGAGCTTTCAATTAAATTCAACCATTTGAAGCAAGCATCCGGGTCCAGAAACACAGTTTATAACTAAGTCTGTGTGCTGATGCAACCCTACAGACACACATGAAAAATATTAAAAGCTATATAAATTTTTTGACTGTCCTTCCAGGAGAAAGAGCGATATAACATCCTCTCCTAAACTACCTGATATAAAACTTATCATCTAAGGAGGGGTGAACATATAATGGTCAGGCTTGATTTTCCATTTTAAACTGTTAGGTTGTTATCACGGTTTAGCAGAAAATGAAGACTCAAACGTGGGTTCCAGCTCAGGCTCCTGCAGCCAAGTTCTGGTGAAAGCATCTTATGCACCATCAAGGCTGTGACATTCAATACTGAGAACAAAAAAGGCCTCTGACCGTCAATACTTCCACCAAATGTTCTCACCATCACTCACTCGCCCACTTCAGATGCAGGCCTTACAAGGTCACCAAGCTGCACATTTGGTTTCCTTACCTGGCACATGCCAAGGCCACCAGGGCAGCAGCAGCATTTTCTTTTTGCTTATGTGGGATGTGTCTGCCTGTGTCTGAAGTTTCCTCTAGCCAAGAGCACAGCAAAGTTTCAATTCCATTGAGACAGTCAGCAGGCTCCTTGGTCAAGCTCAAAGGCTGGCAGTCGCGAAGGCAGTTCAATAGCACCTCAGCAGTTATGTTACAGAGAGAAGGGTCTGTTCTACTCTGGGACTGAATAAGGGGGAAGACCAGCAGGAGCCCCATCCGCGATGTGAAGGGAGCTTGCTCGGGTTGCTGCAGTAAGCCCTGGCGTTTGAGCAAGGCCAAAGTTTCTTCATCGCCCGAACTTTCCCTTTCATGCTGCTCTTCCAAGGCCAGCTGGCGCTGGGCATTCCACAGTCCTCGCAAGGCATTCAGGCGGTATTCCAGCAGGCGGGCATAGGCATTGCTCTGATTCCCACAGACAGAGCGCAAACGTTCTGCTAATTCTGTTGGGTTCTTGGTCTCAAATGTTAAAATCTGAGGAAAAAAACAACAGAGAAGTAGTTGATATGCATTGCTTTCACTGATAGCAAATATACTCAATGGGATCTAAAAATGGCCCACACCAAGAATTATTTTGATTACAAGGAAAATATGAAAACATGTGCTATCAAGACAGATATTTACAGATGAAGACATTTTCCCTGACATTTCTGCTAATGTTCTATTACAATTGGCATTATAAAGGCCTAATTATAAAAACAAAATCATGAAATAATATAGTCAAGCGTACAGGTCAGAAATTGATTCGACTAATTTATTTCAGAAAACTGACATACGAATCTTTATTAAATATAAGTCTCTAACTTCTATCACCAGGTGGACTGTCTGAACACAGAACAAAATTGTTATCTTCAAAACCTAATATACCTATAATAAATGACTGCTTTTTGTTCTTTGATTTTTGAAGAACACTCCATTCTTACTATGGTTAATCTATTATTTCAAATGATGACATGGTGTAGAATTATCCAGTTACATTGACAGAGGAATCACTACTATTTTTTGCCAAAACATACAATTATCAGGAAGCCTCTAGATTTTTCAGCAGCTGGGAGAATAATAAAACCATTAAATCTTCAATCAACCACAAAAAGGAACCAGTTGTCAAGATAAAGAGTTAAACTAAATTTACAATGCAAAGACTTTATGCATATAAATTTGACTATGTCAAAATGAACATACTATTATAACTAGAGGGGTCTGGTTCTCAGTAGATCAGAACATCAGGGTAGGAAAGAGTTTGGAATGAAAGCAAAGGAAATTCTGTCAACTCAATGACAGTGACATTCAAAAATGGTTTACTCTGACAAACCTCACAAATAGACAAAAATGTAGGAAAACAGTTTTGTATGAATTGATAATGAGAGACATTTAATCAATCATTATCTCACAAACCTGTAAATTTTCTTCTACTTCAGTTTTGCCCCTAAAAACTGTGATCCCAATGAATTAGAGCTTCCAGAGCAATGTAAACCTATAACTACATTGCTTAGCTAAACATGCAAGTCACTGAACTGAATTAAAAAATGTTCAGTTTGAAAACAAATACCAACTCAAAAAAGTAACTACATATATATCTCATTTAATTGATTTGAAAAAAAAAGTTCAAAGATTTAAAAGGTAGTAACCAATTCAAACTTCAGTGCCAACCTAGACAATCAGAAATAACATCCAAATGCCATAAAATTTCAACCAACAACCTAACAATAAAAAACAAACTTGATACACACAACTTCAAAGAAACTCAGTGGCATTTTGAGTAAAAGAAGCCAATTTCAAAAGGTTGCATCTCTACAATTCAACTTATATGACTTTGAGAGGAAAAAACCTACACTTTGGGGATCAATGACTGTCACAGTTAAGGGGAACAAAGTGTCACTATAAAGAGTGGGTATGATGGAGTTTTGGGGGTAAAAAAAAAACTACTTCAAATCCTGATTGTAGTGGTGGTTACATGAACCTACGCATGTGTTAAAATTTATAGAACAGTATACACCCAAATGATCAACTTTACCGTATAATTTCTTTAATAAAAGAAAAAATTCCAACTAGTTATAGCTATATTCACTAGGTATCACTGAGTACATTGCAAGTGGTTAAAAACAAGAACTAGGGACATTTTTACCTAGTTTCTAATACAAGATGAAGTTAATAGTGACTGATTAAATGTTCTTCATCACCAAGATGTACAAAATGATTTTCCTATCTTTTTGTCTGGATTCAAATACAAATTACCCTTTCGATTATTTTTTACATGCAGCAGACAACATAATTCAAGTTCCTTTAAAAAGGATCATATTCAAGGACAATCATCTACTTTGAAGCTGTAATATACCCAAGGAAGTTAGATTGCTTTAAAAAAAATTTTTTTAAGAATTTCTCCCTCAAAATCAGTTGCCAGCCTCTACCATTATTGCAAACAACCAAAATAACTGAGGTACTGTTCAATGTTATAAAAAATTTTTTTTAATTTGGTCATCTCCCTAGTTATTTTGTTCATTTAAAAAACTCTGCAGGAGGCCTCCCCTGGTGGTGCAGCAGTTGAGCACTGGGCTGCAAATCTGCCCGCAGCCTGTGCAGCGCCGGTTCAATCCCTGGCCACCGGGCGAGGGTCCCACATGGCGTGCAGACCTCTCCTGCCGTGCCCGTTACTCCCCTCAGCAGTGTATTTTGTCAGTCTGCCTGTTCTGCTCCCCACTCTGGCTCTGGTGAATTCTCTCACCCTCCCGCACTTCTGACTGTACCCAGTGCTTGTATAAATAAACAAACAAACAAACAAATAAATAAATAAATCTTTTTAAAAAATAAAATAAAAAATAAAGTCCAGAATTCTCTCACCCTCCCGCGCTTCTGATTGTACCCAGTGCTTGTAGAAAGAAATCTTTAAAAAACAAACAAACAAACTGCAGTACTGGTTTTTGTAATTCCCATCCAATGTAACTCCTTGATGTAAAAATACATATGTGCTTCACACACATTTTTTACTGATGGCACGCTGATCATCTTCTCATAATATATGAAGCAACTACTAAAAAATTCAAGATAGGCTTTTATTGGCTTCAAAAATGGAAGAACGTCTCAGTAACATTAAACCCATCTTTATTATCAATCTCAAACATAAGTACTGCTGAAACACACATCACATTCATAAAATAAAGTATTTAACAGAATCTGTAGGTGACTGCAAATGTTAAGATTACCTGAAAAAACACTACACTTCTGCATTTTTCTGATTCTATTTTTATAAGCATTTATATTTTTAGCATTCCACTTAAAGACAAATACTCCGAAAGGATTTGAGTTATAATATAATTAACCAAATATTATATAATGTACACACTTAAGTGACTGTTGTATGTATTGATTTAGCAGTATCTAGAGCACAATATGCTTTCAGAAATCCATTAGACAACTCAGCATTATCCATTTCAATGGCCCCTTATGAAAACAGAGAACTGTCCACTGTGCTGCTGTTTTTCAGAGTTCTAATGTTTGAAGGTCATGGCCTAAAGTCATCTTATAAAGACATACCTTTGTGTTTTAGTAAGCCAGCTATGGAGATTCTATTCTGGTACTTATGAATATTGAATGATTTGTCTCAGTTCCTCATATAAAACCACTGTTCTCAATAACTGCTCTTGACCAAGAAGATAAAAGGCCAAAAATGTCGTTAGAAAATTAATATTTTTCTCTTTAAAAAAGGGGGAGCTATTTAAGGAAATGGGAAGATCCCTGTCGTCCTCAATCAGAAGAAAAGGACACTAACTGTACTTTGGTGATAATGCTAAAGTTGCCCTAATTAAGGGAGTGACTTTCAAAGTAACTTGCACCTTAATGTAATGTTTTTATCATATGTAACACATGTGTATTTTAAGCAAAAACAACCACAATCATTCTGAAAAATCTAGTAGCAGTCTAAGAGAATATTCTTTGCCGGCCAAATCTGACTTTGAACAAGAGTCCAGTATTTGATGTAATGGTTATAGAGAGGACCATTCCAGCCAATTTAGTATCATTTTCCACCTGGGAAAATACAGAACACAAATGATGTGAAGTGTAAAATGTCAACCTGTATTGCAAGTCAATGTGGTAATAAGAATGGACAAATAGGACTTTTGAGTAGTAGAGAATATTACTTGTACACATAAGGAAATTAACTGGACACTAATAACTAGCAGAAAAGTCAGGATTAGGACATGAACTACTTTATTCCCCTAAATTTAAATAGCAATTTCCATCTACTTTGCCCTTCAGGATTAGCAGAGATACAATTATCTAAAAGGGTTAGGTAAGATGCTAAATTCATCTTAGGGCATACATCTGAAATAAATAGAAAGTAATCCAATTTCTTTCTTTTTTTTTTTTTTTTTTTTAATTTTTTTTTTTTTATTAATAGAGGCATGTTTTATTTATTTATTTGTTTGTTTGTTTTGTTTATACATGCACTGGGTACAGTCAGAAGCGCGGGAGGGTGAGAGAATTCACCAGAGCCAGAGTGGGGAGCAGAGCAGGCAGAAGGGCCGAAGGACACTGCTGAGGGGAGCAGCGGGCGGCAGGAGAGGTCTGCGCGCCATGTGGGACCCTCCTCTGGTGGCCGGGGAGCAGCCGGGGATCGAACCGGCGCTGCAGAGGCCGTGGGCAGCTTCGCAACCCAGTGCTCAACCGCTGCGCCACCGG
This sequence comes from Talpa occidentalis, assembly GCF_014898055.3. Classification (NCBI taxonomy): domain Eukaryota; kingdom Metazoa; phylum Chordata; class Mammalia; order Eulipotyphla; family Talpidae; genus Talpa; species Talpa occidentalis. Next base: position 84,627,768 of record NW_023601433.1, on the reverse strand, counting down.
GGAGGCCCCGAAAGTAATCCAATTTCTAAGAATTTATCCTATAGGACATTCCCAAATAAGAAGAGCACAAAGATGTTCAGTCTTACTTTATTATAGTGGGAAAGCCAAAGCAATTTCAAGGTCTAAAGGTAAGTTTTCAATCAAATTATAACATATCATAATGGTATATTATTCAATAACTAAAAAATAATTAAATAATTTAAACTGTAAAACAAAAATAGTATAATAAATGTATATGTCCTATAATCAGGACTATGTAAAAAATAAAACATGCTTGTTCAATTTTGAACTTTCACTAGCATTTGTGGTAACATGAGTTTTTTCCCTGCCTCAATTTTAAAAAAACAAACACAGTGATGACAAGTTAAATAGTTTACATTTAAGAAAAGCATTAAGAGGGGCCTCCCCGGTGGCGCAGCGGTTGAGCGCTGGGTTGCGAAGCTGCCCGCAGCCTCTGCGGCGCCGGTTCGATCCCCGGCTGCTCCCTGGCCACCGGAGGAGGGTCCCACATGGCGCGCAGACCTCTCCTGCCGCCCACTGCTCCCCTCAGCAGTGTACTTCGGTCCTTCTGCCTGCTCTGCTCCCTGCTCTGGCTCTGGTGAATTCTCTCACCCTCCTGCGCTTCTGACTGTACCCAGTGCATGTATAAACAAAACAAACAAACAAATAAATAAATAAATAAAACATGCCTCTATTTAAAAAAAAAAAAAAAAAAAAGAAAAGCATTAAGAGTCATGGCAGGGCCTCCCCGGTGGCGCAGCGGTTGAGCGCTGGGTTGCGAAGCTGCGCGCGGCCTCTGCGGCGCCGGTTCGATCCCCGGCTGCTCCCCGGCCACCGGAGGAGGGTCCCACATGGCGCGCAGACCTCTCCTGCCGCCCGCTGCTCCCCTCAGCAGTGTACTTCGGTCCTTCTGCCTGCTCTGCTCCCCGCTCTGGCTCTGGTGAATTCTCTCGCCCTCCCGCGCTTCTGACTGTACCCAGTGCATGTATAAACAAAACAAACAAAGAAACCAGCAAACAAATAAATAAAGCATGCCTCTATTAAAAAAAAAAAAAAAAAAAAAATTTAAAAAAAAAAAAAAAAAAAAAAAGAGTCATGGCAATTCTCCTCTGAATGTGCCTGCACTCACTCTTGAGTGTGTACTATCACCTACAATAAAGCTCCATTTCTAAGTCACTAAAAAGAAAAGCAAGTCATAACTAGAGCTGATGATTTCACCTTTAAATAACTGGCAGTAAACAAACAGTGACACAATTGATATACTTAATATTTGGGGGCCAATGCTGACTGATAAAGAATAATCACAAGTACCATGGGAAATGCTTCCCTTAAGTCAATCCACTAATTCCATCTGCTGTTCTTTGGCAATTGTTTATCTCAGTGTACAACTAGTTATATTCCTAGTTAGGAGGGAAGAATGGATGGTACAATGGAGAGACCACTGCAGATGTTGGGAAATATCAATGAACAATAAAATCTTTTACTGCCCCAAAAGAAATGATATTTAAAACGCAAGATCACTCAAGCTCCAATAGATGAATTATATTATAAGACTCCCTAGCATGGTACATTAACTGATTCAATTCATTATATGGATCTATCAGCAAAAAAGGAATTTATACTCAGATTATTTAAAGGGAGACCAACCAGACTTGCAATCCCAACACAAAAAACACTTCAGTAAAGGCTACAGAATGCTGAAACTCTCTTAAATGTTAGAGTGAATTTTTAAACGTTTCTACAAATATTCCTACCATTTTCACATGATGAAGACAGAAGCCATGGTCAAACTGAATTGTACATAGCAATTCAAAGATCAAAAAGATCACGTGTGAATCAAGTAAATGAATCGTGAATAGTCGGAAGGAATTCTATCTCTAACACAAAAGCCTAAATCAAGACTGAATCACTTATCAATTACATTAGGCCCTGAAGCTACAAAACTTTTCCCAATCTTAGAAACACATGTTCATTCAAATGCTCTTTCTACATCTCCTATTTTCAAAAAGGGTCCTTAATTTAGCTGATAACCACAAATTCCACATTTTACTTCATGAATTTTAGGCCTCAGCTTGTGGGGAAAACTAGGAATGGACCCTAACTTGTTAGCAAATTAATTAGTTTTGGCTCATCCCTATGAAAGTTTCTCCAGCAAGTGGTAATTCCCCAGATCTTCATAAAACTGCTATTCACAGCAAGAAATTTCTAGAATTGGAGGACCGACTCAATTCATTATATGGATCTACCATCATAGAATATTCTTTTTGCATAGATATTCTATCTTGTCCCGGCCACTGGCCAGTTTTCATCTTTTGTCATGTTCCCATAACCATCTCCCTGCTAACACAGCTTGAAAGTCCACACCACTCAAAGTCCTATCTATCTTACAAACCTCAGCTCTGCTCCACCACCACTGACTCTGAGAAACTCTGATTTCCTCTTCTTACTCTCTCTTCCTCTTCCTCTTAATCTCTTTCTCTTTCCAGAATAACTCCTTGGTATTGCCATGATATCCAGCATATTCCTCCATCAGACTATTTGACAACTATAAGGAAAAATGCATCAGTCATATTAAGAGGAAAGTATCAATGATTCCCTTTTAATAAATGATGCCCATAAAGGAGTGTTATACAGAGTAGCTCTTGAACCTTGATCTAACAAATCAAATACATATCTGAAAATTTCTCCTTGTTATAAAATCATTTCCACCAACAGAAATCTTTATAGAACCAATAGATCATCTTTCTATGCTTAGTAATTAACAGAATAAAATTTGGGGAGAGTTGTAGGAATGAACTCCTCAAAATGGCTTCAAGGCCTCCCCAGTGGTGCAGCAGTTGAGAGCTGGGTTGCAAAGCTGCCCACAGCCTCTGCAACGCTGGTTCGATCCCCGGCCGCTGGGCGAGGGTCCCACATGGTGCTCAGACCTCTCCTGCCGCGCCGCTTGCTCCCCTCAGCAATGTACTTCGTCAGTCTGCCTGTTCTGTTCCCCGCTCTGGCTCTGATGAGCTTCTGACTGTACCCAGTGCTTGTATAAATAAATAAATCTTTAAAAAAAAAAATGGCTTCAACACTATTATAAATTTTATTATCAAAGTATTTAAAGAAAGAAGATCTCTCCACAAAGACTAACTGTTGTTTGAATTATATACTTAACATAAAGACCACCATAGTGTGATATATTCATCAAATGCTTAGCATAAATGTTTTAGTAAGAAAATCACTATAACGAAGTAAAGGAATTATACACTCCAATATGTGTAACACCACGTAAGGTTGTTTATTTTTAGCCTGTACCCGTTTCAACCATAAGCCCTCAAAGAGGGAAACCATGTCTTATTCATACTTGCACCCCCAGAGCTTAGCAGTATCTGGCACATAAATGTTTGATAAACTAGTAAATGAGAAGAGACATAAATTTCACAGCTAATTCTCTTAGGATATACATCTGGTTTCACTGTACATCTGAGTAATCCTCTCTCACTTGGCCTTATTATAATTCTGCCTTATGGAGCAATGGAAAATAACTCTTCCGGTTTCTTAGATGAAGAAAATGTAAGTGGCAGAGGGAATGGACACCAGAATATGTGTTAGGGCAGTTCTGAGCTGGAATTAAACGTTAGGATTGTTTTAAGAACATCAAAACCATACTAATGAGAGGGCCCCACCCTACTCTGGGAATAGGACCTGCCCAAGATTTTTTTCAATTCTATAGGTAAATGTAAGGTGCAGCCAAGATTACCAACCACTAAGTTAGGAGAACTAAGTTCTAGCCCAGGCTTTGCCAATAACTGTTTTCCCTTAGGTGTTTTACTTAAAACTCTCTGTGTTTCTACATCTTTAAAGTGAAAGTAACAAGTAACAACTGCCTCCATTGACATAGTGGTTAAGACCAAAGGAATTAAAGTACAGGGAGTTCTCTGAAAAAGCTGAAACTGCTAAATAAGTGGTAAGACATTAAGATATTTCTGTATATTAGGCCAGATCAGCACCAAGAAAGGGAATTTTTCCAGATAACCCTTCAAGAAGGAAGACCTGATTAGATAAAAACATTAGTTGGGGTTGGGGGAATGTTGGGGTTGGGGAATGTTGGGGGTTGGGGAAAAAAAGGTTAAACAGGTGCTTTATTTGAACCAACACAGTTTTTTAAATGCTAATGCAATCTTAAAATGCATTAGAAGAATTTTAGTGTTAGAAGCAAGGAAGGTAATGATCCATTTCTATTCTGCAGTGGTCAAACTATAGTGGGAATATTCTATTCAGTTTAGAGTATCTCATTTTAAGAAGTCATTAACAGACTAGAGTGTGTCCAGAAGAGGGTGATTTGACTAATCTGGCAATCACAACACATGAGGTTAAGGAACTAGGGATGCATGGCCTACAAAAGATGAGTTAGAAGGGAGACTACTGCCTTGGTAAGACTGAAAGGCTGTCATGTGGAATAGGAAGACTCAATCTCTATTGCTCCAGCAGAAGCAGAAATAGGAAGAAGTCAGTGAAATGTACAGCACAATAACAAATTTTGATGATTCAAATAAAATGCATCAGAATTCCTGGTTGTATTTACTTTAAAAAAAAGGGGGGGGGCTCCTTGGTGGCCCAAGGGGTTAAGCACAGCACTGTGAAGCTATCCACACAGCCTCTACAGCATGAGTTGGATCCTTGGCTGGCCAGGGAGCTACCCACATGGCGCAGCAGACCTCTCCTGATTTGCCCACTGCTCCCCTCAGCAGTGCATTTCAGTCAGCCGGCCTGTTCTGTTCCCCACTCTGTCTCTGGTAAGTCCTCTCACGCCCCGCATCTCTGGCCTGTACCCCAGTTCTTGTATACATAAATAAATAAATCTTTTTTAAAAAAAAGGACTCTTGAGATCCATATAAAGATTGTTTCAAGAGGAAAATAATGTGTCCTGAAATCTGTATCTAAGCAGACTCCAGTTGATTCGGGGTGTTGTGTTTTGTTTTATAATTTTTTTTCTTAGATTATTTTTATACAATATTTGATTTCTCACCTCACCTGCAGTCCCTCTAATCTCCCACCACCACAGCACCTTTGAGTCATCACCATAGTTCCTCGTGCTCTTCCCGCCCATTTTCACACCGCCCCCCCAACACCCTGCATGTCTCAGGTCCATGGTCTGCCTTCAAGTTTTGTCTTTTTTGATGATATAATACGTGTAAGGGCAGGACATGGGCACAGTGCAGGTTTTCTGATCCAGCAGACCAGGTAAAGGAGGAATCAGAGTCCTCAGTGGTTTTTTGCAGGTCTTTTATTGGGATTACCAGGTACACGGCAGGCAGGGGTGCTGGGGGGCCAGGAGCTGGCAGGCCTCCCAGCCCCCAGCAAGTCTTCACTCTATCTGGGCTCTCCAGCCTTCTCTGTTGCTCTCTCGGCTTTTGTTCGTTCTCAGCTTCTTGGCTTCTGCTGGCGTCCCCATGACACCGACCTTATAAGCCCAGTCTTAGCCCAGGTGAATCCCATCTACCTACGCCCACACCCTACTCCAGGTGCCCGCCGTCAGGCATGCATTCAAGACCGCAAGGATCCACCATCTATGCTGATGGTGGGAGGGCAGAAAAGCCTGACATTTTTCCTTACCCTACAATATGTATAAAAGGTTTCTTATAATTCATATACCATAAAATTCATCCACCTAAAATATACAATTCAATGGCTTTTAGTTAGTATGTTCAAAGTTAGGCAATGATTCTCATAATCAATTTTTCATCACCTACCAAAAAAACTGTACCCATTAACAGCCACTCCCCATTTTCCTCCAAATCTTTCAGCCACAGGCAATCAATCACTACTTTCTATCGCTACAGATTTACCTATTGTTTACAATATATTGTTGAACTATATATAATCAAATACATAATAATTTTATGTAAGATGTATATTATATATAATCATAAATATAATTTTTAATACAGTGTATACAATTAATAGACAATAGTATAAATGTGATCATACTGTGTGGTCTTTTGTGACTTTCATTTACCATAATACTTTCAAGTTTTGTTTATGTCAAAGCACATATCAGTACTTCACTGATTGTTACTGCTAAACTTTATTTCACTATATGGACAGATCACATTTTACTTACCTAGAGATGTGAATTGTTTCTACTTTTTTGGATACCAAGAATCGTGTTGCTATGAACACTCATGTATAAGTTTTGTAGACATGTGTTTTCACCCTTCTAGGGTATATACCTAAAAGTGACACTGTTGAGTTATATGGTAACCCAATGTTCACCTTTTGGAGGAACTGATAAACTATTTTCCAAAGTGACTGCACCATTTTCTGTTCCCACCAGCAATGTATGAAAATTTCAATTTCTCTACATCATCACTAATACTTGTCATTGCCTGTCTTTTGATTACAGCCATTTGAGTAGCTGTGAGGTGGTATCCCATGTGGTTTGATTTGCATTGCTCTGATGGCTAGATATTAAGAATCTTTTTCTAGGCTTATTGGTCATTATATATCTTTTTTGGAAAAAGACAAGTCCATTTTGAGACACAACGATTTTATCAAATCAATAAGCACAATAACTACAACGGACAGAAACAATATCAGATATGTTTAAATCCACAAGCTTACAACAATATTACAAAAAAGAAAAATCACCATTGGAGGATAGTGGCAAACCAACTCATTATTTTCAAAATTTGTTAGTATCGAGAAAGATACAAACATTTCTCCTGTCTTTCTCATATAAACTGTATACCTAGATAAGAAAAGATTTCTCTTTATGGAAGTATGAAGACCATTTAATGACGGAATGTCAGACTATCACCATTTGCGATCTCAAACAATTTAACAGATCTAGGTATGGAGCTTTAGCAGATGCAAACATCATAAAAAGGACAAGCAGACATCGTGTGCCTACTGAAGAATATACCTACCACCATCCACAATCACTAAGTAGTTTTGTCCCTCCCCCTCAAAAAAAATCAAACCTGATTCTGACCAAACTGTGATTAAAGATCCAAACTTGAATTTCAAGGAAATAGAAAGAACAGGGGAAAAACAAAACAAAACAACTATAGCATGGGGATATCATAAGCAAAATGGAGACAGAGGTAACTCAACAGGACAAAGAACCAAGTTTCTTCAACAAGCTGCAAGCAGGGTCAAAAAATAAGAGCAAGAGGTAAAGAGGAAACATATTTTAAAAGACATCAACCAATCTCCCTATGTGCAGCTTATTTAAATTTAAATTCAAACAAACTTTTAAAAAAATTAGCACAATTCTGAAACAACTGAAAATCTGAACACTGCCCACTTATTTAATTATATTACAGAATTACTGTCAATTTTTAAGGATATGTAATACTATCATGGTTATGTTTTTAAAAGGAGTCCTTATCTTTTAGACACAAACTGAAACAGTTATGGGTAAAGTGATCTGATGTCCCAGATTTACTTCAAAATATGGGATAGAGAAAAGTAGGTGGAGATAACTAAGATAAGATTGGTCATTAAAAAAATTAAAAGATTAATAAGGAGCTGAAAATTATTGAAGTCAGTGATGGGTGTATAAGGACTCACCATGTCTAGTTTTTCATAAGAATTTTAACAAGGAAAAGCTTTTAAAAGCTTGTCAAAACTAAAAGGGTGTAATGAGATGGTGTGAGAATTCTATCACTGACCAAAATCAAGAAGAAACTGTAAATGATATACATACAGACTTCTTCTAAAGCTGGGAGTCTGAAATAAGCAGTCTTTTAAAAACAGGTCCAGGGCTTCCCCGGTGGCGCAGCGGTCGAGCGCTGGGTTGAGAAGCTGCCCGCGGCCTCTGCAGCGCCGGTTCGATCCCCGGCTGCTCCCCGGCCACCGGAGGAGGGTCCCACATGGTGCGCAGACCTCTCCTGCCCTGCTGCTCCCCTCAGCAGTGTGCTTCAGTCCTTCTGCCTGCTCTGCTCCCTGCTCTGGCTCTGGTGAATTCTCTCACCCTCCCGCGATTCTGACTGTGCCCAGTGCATGTATAAATAAATAAATATAAATCTTTAAAAAAATAAAAATAAAAACAGGTCCAGCTAAATTGCCTGCTTGCCACTTTATTTTGCTAACAGAAACTTTTTCTTGGGACTCTCAAAACCGTTGATTTATTAATCCAATTTCCCCAGTAGGTAAATACATTTCAGTATATGCTTAGCTTTAAGAAATACAAGAGAAGAAATAGAAAGAAGAAAGAAAATACATTTTAAAATTATTTTTATTTTTATTTTTTTATACCAAAGCTGTAAGATTTTTATTCATTTATCATTCTACTACCGAAAAAAAGTACTGGAATATAATCCCACTTCAGTATACCAGTCTAATAAAAATTAAAGTATTCCAATTGGTAAAGTCTTTGAGACTTGCTTGAGAAACAAAATTAATGCATGTCAGAATATTAACAAATCCAAACAATTCTGTTACATAAATTAGCCCACTTATTATTCGTTGGCAATGGTCCAAATTGTAGAATTTCTACTGGTCTTTCAATTCCTTCAGTCTTCTGATGGCAGACTTCACTGTGACGGCAGAAGTAGTGTTGTAGGTCCAGGCACCACCAGCCACCGTTTTCATGCAGGAACCAGTGCCAGATCCCCACAGCTCGCCTCTTCATCTTGGTTTTGCCACAGAAGGAGCAAGTGTACTTGGCGTGCTGGCTGATTTCAATCTTCTTCACCATTTTCCTAAGGGAGGCACCATAACGGGTCCCATATTTACCGACGATCCCCACCTTCTTGGTTTGTTTGGCCATGTCGCCGTAAGGTAGGTGAGAGCCCAGGGAGAGTAAAATTATTTTTTAAATGCCAAATATAATTCACCTCGAAGGCACAATTACTGTTAGCATAGCAATATGTTTACCATCAAATAATACATTTCATGAGACAAGGATATGTTTTCTGGGATTGATGACTAATGTCTGTTCCCTCAAAATATAAGTATAAATAAACCTTATTGTGCAGATAGGTCATGAACATGCCAATTCACGTAAAGAGTACCAAAGAATCATTAGATTCTTTTCTACAGAGAGTATATGCAAAAAAAATGTTTTGTGGTTGGAAGGTCAAGCAAGAGAAATATTAGGTACATTATCAATAGCATATTTATAAATTTAACTAAACTTCATTATTATTGTAGTATGGCAGTCAGCATTTTTCTTATTAGTGTACTCGAATTGTCTTTTTTTGTTTCTACATTATGCATTAAAGTTTTCAGAATTTGCAGTTTTACAGAATAGCTTTTTAAAATCTTTGTATGGTAAATGAGTTAATCAGGCTTTTTTACGCCCTCTAAGTCAGGCACCTGCAGTCTTCATGCCTCCCAGAACTATGGACACCAGGGCCCAGGCAGCACGGGCATGCGCACGTGTAGAGGTGCCCAGCTGGGCCTAGACGGGTGAGGATAAAAGGGCAGTGTCACTGGTGGGGGGTCCTCTGTCTCCCCGCTGGCTACTTTACCTTGCTCAGTATTAAAGACCTGTAAAAATGATACTGAGGGCTCCAGAACTCTCTTTTAGGTTGCGAGAACTGACGGTGAAACTACCAGGCTTAGGACGGTTGCACAAATCTTCTAATGGTAAAATGCAAAAATACCAAGTGCCGAAAATAATGTGAAACAACAGGAATTGCAAGACACTTCTGATGGAAAGATTAATTGATACAAGCACCCTGACTGGCATTATCCAGTTAAACTGATAATGCACTGTATTAGTTTACTGGCTGCTAGCAAATGTTGGAACAAACCAACATGAACATAGTGGCATAAAACAACAGATATTTCTTATTTTTCTCCCATAGTTCTGGAGGTTGGAAGTCCACAATCAGTATCAGTGGGCCCAGTTCAAGGGGTTGGCAGGTCCACACTTTCTCTAGAGGCTCTAGGAGAGAATCCCTTTTGTAGGCTCTTGCGCTAATTTTTAAGTTATTTGCATAATTTTGTTTTTTAATACTAACCATTATAATATTTTATTTTTTTAAATTTTTTACATCATTGTTCTTTCTTTTTTTTAAGATTTATTTATTTATTTATACAAGCACTGGGGATAGTCAGAAGTGTGGGAGGGTGAGAGAATTCACCAGAGCCGGAGTGGGGAGCAGAACAGGCAGACTGACGAAATACACTGCTGAGGGGAGCAGCAGGCACTGCAGGAGAAGTCTGTCGCGCCATGTGGGACCCTCGCCGGTGGCCGGGAATCGAACAGGCGCTGCAGAGGCTGCGGGCAGCTTCGCAGTCCAGTGCTCAACCACTGTGCCACCAGGGGAGGCCCCATCATTGTTCATTTTTAAACAATATTTGCTTCCCCCCACACCCTCAAGTGTAGTCCCCATATAATTTCCTTCACTAATGCACCTGTGCACCATCACCACAATCCCTTGTGCTCCTCCTTCCTTCTCCTACCCCGCAGTAGGTCTCTGATTTATTATTGTTTGTTTTTGCTTTGTTGTGTTTTGTACTGTTACTATTTTTTTTACATTGATGTCTTATTTGGTTCTCCTATATTCCTGCTATAAGTGATACCATCCAATATTTTTCTTTTTCCTTCTAGCTTATTTCACTGAGCACAATTCCTTCTAGCTCCATCCACATTGCTGCAGATGGCATGAGTTTATCTTTTTTGATTGTGAATAATATTCCATGGTGTATCTTTTTTTTTTTTCCTTCTTGATCTAGTCATCTATTTTTGGGCATTTGGGTTGTTTCCAGGTTTTACCTATTGTAAATAGTGCTGCAATAAACATAGGGGTACAGGTGTTCTTTTGAATGAATGTTTTTGTGTCCTTTGGGTAGATCCCTAAAAGTGGAATTGCTGGGTCATATGGTAGCTCCATTTTTAGTAGACCGAGGAACCTCCAGACATCTTTCCACAGTGGTTGGACCGGTTCACACTCCCACCAGCAATGTAGGAGAGTTCCTTTTTCACCACATCCTCGCCAGCATTTGTTGTTGCTAGTTTTTTCAATGTGTGCCATCCTTACTGGTGTAAGGTGATATCTCAATATGGTTTTGATTTGCATTTCCCTGATTATAAGGGGTGTTGCACATTGTTTCATATGCCTGTTGGCCATTTGCATTTCCTCTTTGGAGAAATGTTTTTTAAGTTCTTCTGCCCGTTTCTTGACTGGATTGTTTACTTTGTTTTTGTTGAGTAGTGTGAGTTCTTTGTATATCATTGTGATCAGTCCCTTTCAGTTGGATGGAGTGCAAAGATTTTTTCCTAATCAGTGGGGTGTCTCTTTGTTTTGGTTAATGTCTCTTTTGCTGTACAGAAGCTTTTCAGTTTGATGTAATCCCAGGTATTTTATCTTTTCCTTGACTTCCTTTGCTTTGGGTGATGAGTCTTTAAAGATGTTACTGAGATGTAAACACTACAAGACATACATCTCAGTAACATCTTTAAAGACTCCCCCACCCTTTGATGGCTGCTGGCATTCTTAGACTTGTGGTCACATCTTCGTGACCTTCAGTTTCTACCTCTGTGACTGCCTGGCTTCTCTTCCTTGTGTAATCTCTCCCCACCGCTCCTCTATTGAGGACATTTGTGGTTGCATTAAGAGCCCACCTGAAAATCTAGGATACTCTTCCCTGCTCAAGAGCCTTAGTTTAATCCACCCACAAAGATCCTCTTACCATATAAGGTAACATTTACAGATTCCAAGGATTAGGACCTGATATCTTGGCAAGTCATTGCTCAGCTCTCTGTACGCTTACAGCCTACAACCCAGCAATCCACTCCTAGTTTATTCCCTACATGCAAGAAGCATATAGCAACAAATGCAGAGCTGAGGGAAAAAAGCAAGTCACAAAAAATAAATGTGGCATACTACATTATATAATAAGAAGTTCAAACTCATAAAACTAAGTTCTATAATGTTGAGATATGCACACAATATGATGAAACAAAGAAAAGCCCCCCCAAAAGTACAAAATTTAGGAGAGTGTTTTCCTGTGTGGAAGAGAGAGGAAAGGCTGGATTGTAGAACATGCAGGGAACTTCAACAGTACTGGCAAAGGCCCCTTTGTTATATGTGTGTGGGGGGGGGATCACAAAAAGAAAATATATATTTACACACACATGTATATACCCATACATATACACAGAACTTATATGCACATACTAAAACGTTCTACCCAGAAGGTATATACTTTTTGAATGGGATTTATTTAGTAATAAAAAATGCTGTCATTCCTATTAGTATTCCAGTCCTGAAAAGAAAACCAAGACCATTTTCTCCAAGATGATAAACACTTAGTGGTTTCTCTGCAAAAATCAAAATATTCCCAGGACAGCGTAAGGTGTGAATAGCCCTAGCTTCACCTTTTCAGGAACAGCATGAGCTGATGAGGGACCAGCTAAGTGCTGGGTGATGCTGTAGTTAGCTCTGCTCCAAAGGAGCGGCTTGTCTGGGAAGACCAAGGTCTACAGCTGAAATGCTTAATATGGCGGGGGGGGGGGGGGGGACACAGAGATTGCCTCCCAGGGGCCATCTGGCACTGCCTGGAAACATTTTTGGTTGTATAGGGGTGCTACTGGCATCTAGTGGGTAGAGCCAGAGATGCCATTAAACATCCTATCACGCACAGGGCAACCCCACAACAGAGAATGATCCGGCCCAGATTTGTAGACAGGAGGGATTTTAATCATATGCTCAATTAAAATACCAGTTTTACAGATAATAGTTGTGTGCCAAGAGATTCGGATAGATTGTACGTCCTCTTAGGGCGCAGACTTAAGTGTCATTCATCTTTGTTAGCTTTTACACTAAAATCTCAGTATGTTTTCAATTCTTTCTCCTGAAATAAGGCAGAGAACATAGCCCCTGACATTTAGTAAGCCCTCAATGACATTACTGATGTTATCTGAAAAAACCCCTTTTTCTAACTGTCAATATAGCTTACAATAGTTGTCTATTTTGTTCACTAATGCATCCCAAGCACCAGAGACTAAATGGTACATAAGTGCTCAAAAACACTTACTGAATGCGTGAACAACTAAAAATGCTACAACAGTGCACCTACATGCCCCCCAAAGAAAACAAGTCACAGAAGGCAGCACGAGGCACCACTTCGAAGCACACTTCCAGATGAGCACTTCTGTTTGAAACACATGACCTCGCCTTCCTCTTGTCGGGCTATCAGCTTTCAACATGAACAAGAAAGCTGAAATCAGTGTCTTCCATACTTACATTCAAGATCAGAGACATAAGTTCTAAACCCATGGTCTGTAACTGGCTGTGCAAGGCAGGACCATGCATATGCATTCAGTGGTCCCTCAATAAAAATCACCGTTAACCATGACTGACCACTAGATACCTCCAAGAAACATGAGACATGCTGCATCTTTCATGCCGCTGAATCTTCCCTCCGCAATTCCTGTTCACAGCTGTGCATGACTAATTAAAACTGCCTGGGAACCTCGTCTATCACTTCACTGGTTATTTCTTCTACTAAATCAAAAGACTCCACTTTAGAATTCAAATCCATCTGTCTCCCTCAGTCTGCAAAGAACAAATGTTCAGGAAAAACTAACCAACTAGCTAAAATTAAATGTACCTTTCCTAGCTAACACTTAAGATGTTATTGGGGGCAGGGAGCCAAGAGTGTAAAGTAACACCAAGCCTAACCACCTCAGATCTCAGAGAATCAACTCCTGTCTTAGCAAATCAGGGACAAATCCAGAAAACTTACCCAGAAATCAGTGAAAACGGATTTACTTCTAAAAGCAAAACTTTCTGATGAAATTAATGCACGTCAAACATTACTCACCCAAAATAATTACATATAAGTATCATCTCCAAAGGTTTGTTCATCCACTTTGCCTCTCATTTGGACACCTGAAACACTAAATTGGCTCATAACCCGTAACTTCACTTTTGATATCAGGAATATGTAGAGTCATCGTGAGCTACTGGTTCTATGCTAGGATCAGAAAGACAGGGGGGCAAAAATCCACTTTTTAATGGCCTTTATCTGGAATCTAAGATTTCAAATTTCTAAGAGTTTTATCAATTATGAAAGCAAAATATATAGCCCCCACTTACTATCACTTTTGAGTGTTTAAGTCTTTGGCTAGAAATGACACAGAGTGAGCACATGAAAATATTTTACAACACTAGGAAAGACCTAGTACAAAGTGAATTTCAAATGTCAGAAGTTGCTTCTGTGAGATTTTTGACTAATTTTTGCTGCAAAAGCTATCTATACCAAATTATGCTGCCTTATACCTATGTTCTGAAATGTATTAAGACATCTAAAATTCACCTTCATTTCTAACATGATTTTTTACCAGAGGGATCCTTTCACTACAAAGCAATGTAATAGTAACAAAATGCTTCATAAACTATAGACAAAATTTTATATCTTGGAAAGTTATTTCAAAACCACCACTATTTACCATCCTGATGTACAGTTCACTTACAACTCTCTATACTAGCCAGAGGTTATTGACAAAACGAAAAGTGAAATTCATTCTTTTTTCAAAATCATATAACTGCAATTTTAAAATCTCACTAAAACTCTTAAAGACTACAGGCAAATCATCTCCAAAGAAATATCATGTTTTTATTATGCTGGAAATGTGCTGTGTTAAATATAACTAAAAATAAATTTCCAGCAACTAAGGTTAAAAGTATTTCTGTTAACACAGATTTGTTGTAAAAGGATTCAACTTGCATCTTCGATGTTCCAGACCATATAGGTAGCTTTGGGGTCCTGACATTCTTTCAAAACTAAACTTCAGGGCCTCCCCGGTGGCGCAGCGGTTGAGCGCTGGGTTGCGAAGCTGCCCGCGGCCTCTGCGGCGCCAGTTCGATCCCCGGCTGCTCCCCGGCCACCAGAGGAGGGTCCCACATGGCGCGCAGACCTCTCCTGCCGCCCGCTGCTCCCCTCAGCAGTGTGCTTCGGTCCTTCTGCCTGCTCTGCTCCCTGCTCTGGCTCTGGTGAATTCTCTCACCCTCCCGCGCTTCTGACTGTACCCAGTGCTTGTATAAACAAACAAACAAACAAACAAATAAATAAAACGTGCCTCTATAAAAAAAAAAAAACTAAACTTCAAATTTTTTGATACTACTACTACTTTAACAAATACTACTGATTCTATCTATAAATAAATTCAATAAAACGTCATTCTTCAAATTCAATTCAGCAGCTTTATTTATAATGTGTTTTCTTATGTGCAAAGTTTTGAGAAGCACTGTGAGGATTCAGAAACATGTGGAAGTACAAAGACAGTGAAAACTACTAGAAAAAACTGTCTGGAAAAGGACTAAACAATCTGTGAGAAAGTCTGAAAGAATGAGACTGAGCAACTCATATACATATGAATCAAGTTCAAAGATACTGCATAGACAAAAGTTGCAAAACCATAACTATAACGATGCTGATATTAAAAATAAAAAAGACAATCCTGTACTACCTCCCCTACAGGTAGCATCCTCACGCTCCGTGACTAAACAAGCTAAGAGTTGAGATGGACACGCCTGCAGAAGGCCAAGTCTGATAAGGGGACAATGGCGTGGGATTTGAATAGGACTGAACATGAATCCTAAGCATCTCTCCACAAGGACTTCTGAGGAAAGTCTACAGATCACTTAATTTTTATTAATTAATTTTGGTTTCCATTTACTTAGAGCTGTGCACTCTTGGGAGAACTTTTAAAATTTTAACTCCAAGGCATTTCTAATTCTAGATAGAAATCAACAACCAACACAGAAATATCCAGCAATATCCTATTTCAGTGATATAACTTAAGTTGTAAATCAAAGACTAGAGTGCTATTATAACCGTCGTGTAATTTATGAAACAACCCGGATGACAATAAAACATAAACAGCCACACTACAAGAAACTAAACAAGCCAGCAATACCTTAAATTCCAAAACTAATGTAACTGAGACTTCATAAAAAGCTCAAAATAGCAGAGGCACATAGGTGCTGACAGAAAGAAGAGAAGACTGGAGACAAAAATGACAGTAGGTCCACTGCATGCAAAAAAATTTTAATTTAAAAAAAATGAACAGGGCCTCCCCGGTGGCGCAGCGGTTGAGGGCTGGATTGCGAAGCTGCCCGCAGCCTCTGCAGTGCCGGTTCGATCCCCGGCTGCTCCCCGGCCACCGGAGGAGGGTCCCGCATGGCACGCAGACCTCTCCTGCCGCCCGCTGCTCCCCCCAGCAGTGTACTTCGGTCCTTCTGCCTGCTCTGCTCCCAGCTCTGGTGAATTCTCTCACCCTCCTGTGCTTCTGACTGTACCCAGTGCTTGTATAAACAAATAAACAAATTAATAAATCTTTTTAAAAAAATGAACAATGGAACAATACAAAAACAATAAACAAAGCTAAACCATATCTATAAAAACAAAAACTAACCATTAAAAAAACACTATCTTAATAATGTAAGAAACACAAAGGTAAATAACAAAATAAGCAATTTAAGGACAATTAAGTATTTTACAAAAATTACTATTAATCACATAACTATGGTTAACAGAGACAGTAAACTCATGAAATAATGGAATATGAACAATTTCATTTTCTTCTTCTTTTTCAAATTTTCTCCAGCCACTATGTATTACCTTTGTTAATAAGTTATTTTAGAAATAATAAAAAGCAAGTGAACCCTCCGTGATGGTTCTAGAAAGCTGTAGCTCAAGAATTCAACAGAAAGCTGCTAGCAAGGGAGTTCCAAGTGTTGCCAAGTGTTATTGTGTGCCGGAAACTATGCTAAGAAGCTTCCATTCACTATGGCCCTTAATCTAGAAAATCGTAGCATCAGGTATGTAAGTAGTAGTGCTGTACCCACTTTACAGATAAGAAAATTGCTGGTTTAGAAGGTGAAACCAATGGCCCAGGTCACTTCACTAGCAATTGGTGAACTGGATTAAAATGCAGTCTCTAAAATCTGGTCCCACGTTCTAAAGCACATCACCAGTGCTTCCCACACGTGCCGATAGGAATCACCTTAAGCACTAGCTAGAGAAACATACTCTTCCCACGCTTTGCATCAGCGGTCCTAGGAATTGGATATTTAACAGGCATCCCAGTAGTTCTTACAGTGTATGACCTGGAAAACTCAACCACCCTCTCCTGGCACCCAATTTCCTTGTGTAGGATAAAGTCTATTACTGCACACAAACCAGCCCTCATTGGGAGGATGAACTATTCAAATGCCAGATACTAAATTCAAAAGAAAGGAAGGAAGAAAAGGAGAAGGAGGGAAGGGGGGGGGAGGGAGGAGGAAGGAAGGAAACCAAGACCACAGTGGTTAAAACTACTCCTGGATTTCTAGAAATGACCACGTCACAACATGCAGGAGATAAAGCTTTTGTGTGGAGCTGCCATAGCTCCTCCACAGTTGCTCTGCCAGTCACAGGTGGCTGCCTCCCACCCCACGGTCTCGGTGGCTGGGAAACAGGAAGGGAATGTGTTCAGTGACCACTGTACGCAGCTGCTCTCATTCTGAACACAGGAGAGGAGACAAAAATGGAATTTCACTTTCCTAAATCAAAGCTTTCCCAGTAAGAATGGATTATCAATTTATTTAGATTAGTATTTCATAGAGAGGAAACTCTGAAATCCATGGCAAACCAGAGAATCCACACTCTTTTTAAAGCATTCAAATTCAATTATTTATGAGAAATGTCAAATAAAATCTATCAGTGGGTTGAATTTGACTTCCTGGCTATAATTAGCAAACCCATGGGCCCAAATTCTACATACCTCAGTTTCTTTTTCATAAACATATACATTATATTAAAAAATATTTATTTCATAAGAGGTAGGGAAAAAATGTTTAATTTTTTTAATCTCTGATACAGGGCCTCCCTGGTGGCACAGGGGGTTAATGTCTCAGCACCATCACGCTAGCGCCAGCCACTGTGACATGAGTTCAATCCCCAGCCAGGGAGCTGACCCACAGGGCGCAGCAGACCTCTCTTGTCTCATGTGCTGCTCCCCTCAGCAGTGTATCTCAACAGATCCGCCTGTTCTGGTCCCCACTCTGTCTTTGGTGAATCTTCTCACCCTCTCCACCTCTGCCCTACCCCCCAGTTCTTGTATGCATAAATAAATAAAAATAAATCTTAAATAAAGATGTGATATAAATGGTATCTGTTAAGTAGGCTCTTTGAAAAAATGACACCCCAGCAATGGGAATAACCTAGTGACTGGAATACAAAGCCTGGAAAACTTGCAGAATTTATCTGCACTTCAATTACTCACCAGTAACCATTAATGTGTATTACAGGTAACAGGAATAATACCAAACACCTAGGGTGGGTAAAACTTGGATTCACAACCTTCTTTCTATTCCAACACAGCTGAGAGATCTATCACACTCCCCCCCCAGTCACTATGGTTCCTAACTCAATGATGCTCAGGGCAGAAGGAGGGGGGCCCACAGCAGGTGTTAAGAATTGCTGATTTAGAACATAAGGACAGTATGTTGGCCCAAGCTGTGTTAGCTCTCATGCCAATTGCTTGCCATATGAACTATAAACATGTTCCATTTATATGGATGACGTGTAATAGGACAACACACAGAATTCCCTGCTTGAGCTTTTTCAGACTGTCACTTCATTGGCTCTGCCAAGTCCCTGCCCCAGGCTTGAGCAGAAAGTCTATTTCTTAGTTTGGACAGACCATAGAGATTGAGCATAAAAAATGGGGGTATGATGAACATGAAGGTTGAAAGTCTAAAGACCAAGTGCTCGAACAATAGGGGGATTTTTTTTTTTTAATTTATTCACATTACTTCAGCACAGAGAAAAGTTATGACTGCTTTGACATTAAGAAATTAGCTAGACTAACACAAGAAGGGCTCTACAAGGGAATGCACTAGAAGGGTCATATATTTTTTATCAGTGACCCTATTGGCTTTCTATTTTTGTAAGCAATCTCTAAAGCACGATTTACAGAACTAATCAATTTTAGGGCTGAAAGAAATAAGCCTCATCAAGTAGATTCTAGTTGTCCTTGAAATAGGTTCTATAGAGGCCTCCCTGGTGGCGCAAGGGGCTTAGAGGCAACCTATGAAGCTGTCCGCAGCCTCTGCAGCACGAGTTTGATCCCCAGCTGGCCAACGAGCAAGCCACATGGCGCAGCAGACCTCTCCTGACTCGCCCACTGCTCCTTTCAGAAGTGAATTTCGGTCAGTCTGCCTGTTCTGTTCCCCACTCTGTCTCTGGTGAATCCTCTCACCCCCCGCATCTCTGGCCTGCACCCCAGCTCTTCTATAAATAAAAATAAATCTGAAAAAAGAAAGAAAGAAAGAGGTTCTACAGTGCTCCTGACTGTTGAACCTAACAGAACTATGGGTCCACAACTGAACACTTACATGCACTAAAATGCTGGGCTGAGCACAATCCTGTATTTTTTTTTTTAAAGATTTCTTTATTTTTATTATTTATACAAGCACTAGGTACAGTCAGAAGCGCAGGAGGGTGAGAGGATTCACCAGAGCCAGAGCGGGAAGCAGAACAGGCAGAAGGACCGAAGTACACTGCTGAGGGGAGCAGCGGGTGGCAGGAGAGGTCTGCGTGCCATGTGGGACCCTCCTCCAGTGGCCGGGGATAGAACCGGTGCTGCAGAGGCTGCAGGCAGCTTCGCAGCCCAGAGCTCAACCGCTGCGCCACCAGGGGAGGCCCACAATCCTGTATTTTAAATGTGTATATATATTTTATATATTAATGTATGTGTATATTTATAGAGAGGAAGAGAAGAGGAATAAAATAACGGTGGATGAATTATGGTTGATTTTTCTTTTTTTCTCATCTCCAGTTTTGTTGTTTTTTTCCTCTCATCTCAAGTTTTAAACCATATAAGTACAAATTGCCTTGCGGGGGGAGTATATTACCTTGGGGGAAATACTTAAAACATTAGGTAAATAGAGCAAGCTACAAAATTTTTCCCTTTTTAATACTTTAAAAATAATTCACTTTAAAATTATAAAGAAATCTGAAAGAATATACTCCAAAATCAACATTTTTAAAATATCCTGCATGATATTTCCATATCAAGAACTTCTCATGTCAAGATATTCTCCAGTGAAGAATCTAATTGGCAAAGATAAGCCATGCTTCTTGGGGAAGAAGTCGATGAAATGTCTAGTTTCCCTTCTTTCTTGTTTTTATATGAATCTCAACTTACCCATGCTGAGAACAGATGGCAAAAGAAACAGGTCCAGAATTCAGCTGTGGCATTACAAAAAGGGTGGTCAGAGGAAATACATTATTCTTAATTTTAACCTTTTCCTGAAAACAGTGCCTGCTGTGTTATAGAGTAAAAATGGGTAAGCAAACATAAGAGAATTGTATTTTTGATAAAGGTTGAAGGTAAAGGAGAAAAAAGAATTTGATTAAAGAAACCTACTTAATATTAGAAAAGTGATAGAGTAGGTTGGGAATGCTTTGAGTAATTTTATACTCCTGAAAATTTTTTATAATTTTTAAACAAGCTATTGGTGATAAAAATACAGCATGTTTCAAATGTCTTCTTAGACTAAAACCCAAGATAAACATGCTCACAACATGCTAAAATGAAGACGGTAATAATCATTTCTAGGAAACAGTATGTTATTAGAAAAAAATTATCTTAGGTAACTTTCCTTGCTTTGGTTTCACTGATTTGGGAGGCAGTACTGTCATCGTCTCATAAACTTCTAAATAATCCAGTGCAAATTTCAGAATTTGCTTCCTAGAGGACCTCTTGCTTTTCTTTATTAAGGAAATGAAGCAGGGCCTCCCCGGTGGCGCAGCGGCTGAGCGCTGGGTTGCGAAGCTGCCCGCAGCCTCGGCAGCGCCAGTTCTATCCCCAGCCGCAGGGCGAGGGTCCCACATGGCGCACAGACCTCTCCTGCTGCCCGCTGCTCCCCTCAGCAGTGTATTTTGTCAGTCTGCCTGTTCTACTCTCCACTCTGACTCTGGTGAATTCTCTCACTCTCCCGTGCTTCTGACTGTACCCAGTGCTTGTATAAATAAATAAATAAATATTAAAAAAAAAAAAAGAAGAAATTGTTTAAAAAAAAGGAAATGAAGCAGATGAAGTAAAAGGCACTCCTCATCTCTGTATATTTTTATCTAATAAATGGTACGCTTAAATGTTCTTGGATGAATTAATTTTTCTAGGCTTCCACAGAATCAAACATCTATAGCATGTCCCTCAAGTGAATAAAACTTTATTTCCTCTAAAGAAAAAAATAATCCAATTAAAAACCTTGAAGTTGTCAGCAAGACACACTCAATTTTCATTTTCCAGAGTCTGCTCTTATTTGTGATGTCAATACCTTTGGGTAAGAGGTCAACTCTTTTGGCTGACACAGCTCAGTCCATTAGAACGACATACTAAACTGTGGTTCAATTTACATTAAGGGTCTTTTAGTCTCTGAAAGAAAGAGCTCAATTCTGTGTCAGAAATTCACCTGAGTGTGAATGGAAGCATAAATCATCACTTTCATTTATCCATCACCTCATTTAACATTCTAGCCACCAATTTGGTGTGGGTAAGAGTTTATTTTCTGTATGTGGCAGATATGAAAGATGAGAATTCAGTTTTCTGTGTCGATGAATCAAGTAGCCAGCCCTTGCACACCCTTTCTGACTTGCTTTATAAGTGTTTACAAGGAATTAAAATCTCTTGCTTCCAAAGTAACACAAGATTACATTAAGAACAGGACATGAAAAGGGACAGGGTTCAACATCAGCTCTGACACTATCACTCTCACCAAACATGCCAGGGTGGGTGTGTTTCTTGTCTGCCAGGACACAGATAAGGGAAGACAGCTGGTCCTCCTGCTAAGTCATAATATGGCTCACACACCATGGAGATCTTCTCTAGTCGGACAGTTTAAATAATCTTTAATAGTAAAAACCAGGTTAGTGGTTTAAAGAGGACTATTTAAGCAGGTGCCCCAACAAAGACAACTCTAGAGATTTCATAATCTGTCTAGAAACTATTAATAGTACCTAGACAGAACCAAATGCATCTCATGCTTTAATAAACAAAATTCTAGGCAAAGGAGTAAAAGTGAAAAGTTTTAATTTACTATGTTGAGGGGTTAGTTGAGGGGTTTCCCCTGTGAAAGTTACAGATAAATCATGGATGCTCATAACAGTATTTCTGCATATTTTCTACACTACACTGCCCCACTTAAATTACGCAAATGCTCAAGAAAGATTTTTGTCATCAAGGACACATGCATCTGCTAAGTAAGGTAGCTTAACATACTGTTCAGTGTGTTGAAGAGACAAAAATTTTTTGTCCAAGGCATGTCAGACCATTCCTGTGCTCAATCTCCTATTCCTTCAGACAGAATGACCCACATCTAGCAATCACTCAGAAATGTGAATAAAAATATAAAAAATATTCAGTAAACACATACACACTGTGAGTAGTAAGAAAGCTGAGAATCTCATTCCCAAATGCATATGCAGTTATGGAACTAAGAACCTTTCTTATTAGGAAACTTTTTTGGCTTTTTTTTATAGAATGCCTAGTTTTTAAAATTTATCAGGGTATAAAGTCATAGCTTCAATTCATCTTGGAAACAGGAAAATCATCAGTAGATAAAAGATGTATCTGTTTAGTTTTGGCCACAGTAGGTCTCTTTAACAGTTAAGACATGGTAAAAGGAAAAAGGATAACCCAAAATAAAACCACTAGGTACAATCCATACTAGTCTAGATGTTTAAATCAACTATTCAAACATATTCACCATCACCTTCCTAAGTAATGCAATAGCTTAATCCAGAGGCCTGGAACAGAAACATCCAAAGGAAAAATTTCCTATGTTAAATAAGTGAATTACTGTAGCTTAATATTAGATTACACAGCAAAAAAAAAAAAAAAACACCTTATAAATATGTTGTTTGTTAGATTTGATGAAGCTGGTGAGGATTTTTCCTGGTTTTAGATAGTACAGAGGTATAGTTTTTTTTGTTGTTGTTGTTGTTTAAAGATTTATTTATTCATACAAGAACCGGGGTACAGGTCAGAGTGTGGGAGGTGAGAGGATTCACCAGAGACAGAGTGGGGAACAGAACAGGCAGATTGAGGAAATACACTGCTGAGGAGAGCAGCAGGCGAGACAGGAAAGGTCTGCTGCGCCATGTGGGTTTCTCCCCAGCTGGCGGGGATTGAACCTGCACTTCAGAGGCTGTGGACAGCTTCACAGTGCGGCATTCAACCTCCTGCACCATCAGGGCGGCCCCAGAGGTATAGTTTTTAATATGCACAAAAATTACATAATGGAAGGCAATATTCAAGCTGGACTTTTGCTTCTTAATTTGTTATTCGCTTGCATCCATTCAAATATGTACAACAGAGTAATACTGAGAAGCTATGATGAAGTGACAAGAAATGGTAAGGCTCTCCGAGCCACCAAATTATGATTTGGAGTAGGAATATCTAATTCTCTCCCACTACCTTCAGGTAGGTTTAAAAAATTCTCAAAACAAAATTCATATAAATTTTAATTATAGAAAACACTTTCGGGGCCTCCCCGGTGGCACAGGTGGTTGAGCGCAGCGCTGTGAAGCTGTCCACAGCCTGACAGTGCCGGTTTGATCCCCGCCGGCCACAGAGATACCCACATGGCAAGGCAGACCTCTCCTGTCCCACCCACTGTTCCCCTCAGCAGTGCTTGCGGTCTGTCTGCCTGTTCTGCTCCCCAGTGTCTCTGGTGAATCTTCTCACCCTCCCGCACATCTGGCCTGTACCCCAGCTCTTGTATAAATAAAATAAATCTTTAAAAAAAATACATTCAAAGTTATATTTTGGGAACTGTGTTGTGAAACTTGAACACAATGAGTTATGATCTAACAAGGGGAGGAAAATGCACATTTTGAGAATATTTAGCATCTTGAAATACTAAGCATCAAAAATCTTTTGGACAATTCCTTGCAGAGAGACTTGACCTAAAACGACCCAAAGTTTCTCCTTACCATCCAAGAGCCCGAGTCAGTATCTAAAGCATCAGCCACAGTGCGCAATCCAGTGGCAGTGCTCCCCTCAGCCAGGCTTTGGGCCTCCTGCCTTCTTGCACTCACTGCAGTCTTTTTCTATGTTTTTATTTCTTCATGAAACTGAGCTTTCTTTATTATTAAGAGCTCTGTTTTTCCTTTTATGACCTAAAAGTTGTGTTCAAACTCTCCTAAAAGCAGGGTTTTTTTAATGAAAAAAAATTTATTTCTTTAGTTGTCTTCATGTTAATAGACTTCCATGACAGGGACAAAGCCCTCTGCATTAGCCCGGATCAAAACCTTGGAAACAAACAGAGGGATTTCACAACTAAGAGCCTGACTGGACAGTCTCTGGACTGGCATTTCCAGATGAAAACCATGCCGACCTCTCCAGCCACCTTACCCTGGCAGTTCTGCAGTTCCAACGACCAGCATGTGGCTTCACTAAGTCAAGGACAACCTGAAAGGACTGGTGAGGAACCCTTACCAGGTACCTTTCTAGGCCACTGGAGAGTTCACAATCCATACTATTCCTCTATCTTTAAACATGCTGCCTGAGAGAAAAGGCTCTGAAATCTTTAATCACCTATGGACCAGTTTTTATTGTCTTTCTCATTGAAGAACATATACCACTGAAAGAGTGTCAGCTTCTCATGTCTTTCATATTTTCCAAAATATGACTTTTCCTTGGGTGTCAGCAGTGACTGCTGGACAGAAAGACACTGAGTTATTTTAGGAAACTATGGCTAGATCCTTTCCTGCGTCAAAGCAAAAAATCCCAAAATAAATTCTAAACTTGGATTTTTCTTGAAAAATTAGGCTAAAAGAATCTTCACTTCCTGCCCCCCACCCTAGGATTCACCTGCTTGCTAAAATTAGAGAAATATAACTTTCAAAATGTGGAGGATAATTTTAATCTCATTAGCATAGCATTTGCCAAAATGTAGTATGTCTCAAGAGGATTAATAGTGGTTCTTTTTTTTTTTTCTTAAGTTCTTCTGTTTGCTCATAAAAGAGACAGAAAAAGGAAACCCTGGTTGTGTTATTCAAATACTACTTTTAAAACCAGGGAGGAATACTTTGAATCTCAAATTATTTCAAGATATCACTACAAAAATACTCCTAACCACGGTATTGGTTGGCTATTTCACATTCTAGTTGTTTCAAACATGGATAAGAATTTGAGTATTCTATAAGTAAAGGCTTAAAGCAGAGAAAATACTGCCCTATAGATCAAATGTTTATTCTATATTTAAATAAAGATTAAGGATTTACCAAATGGGATTTTTAAAAAAAATAAAATATTCCATTTTAATATATGGATAAAAATTTGTCCAATTACATTAGGAGTGAATGGTATCACCAAGTGAAAAACAATCCTTACAGATTTCTTAACATTCAAATAATTTTTTTATTTACCAAAACAAAATCTATTAAGTCAAAAGAATCTCCTTTCTAAGGATTCAGAATTGTAAAGGGGGTGCTATTTAAGGAAAGCCACTTGGCTTGGTCTCTGACCTTTCTATCTTTCTTTATCCTTAAATGGAAGTAGCAATTTCTTGATCTTTAGTAACAAAAAATATGTCTCCCAAACCTGCAAACACCACTGCAAGCCAACAGCCTCTGATAGTCTAGACTTATTGTGTCATATATATAAGCTTAACTACTATTTGAAAAATTAAGACTGCACTACTCTAATTCCAAAGCATATTCAAGGATTGTTAAAAATATAAGGGCCACTGCATGTGGCGCTAAAATGCATCAAAACAGGAGAGCCAAGTAGCATTACAATCATGTACTGCCTCAAAACTGAGTGATCTGAGAAAATGGACAAAAGTTCCATTGTATCTCACTAGATCTTTTCTTTCTCTTATCCAAGAAGATAATATGTAAACACTACACTGATATATTCAAATATTTATGGATATGGCTAGCTACCAAAAAGTTTAAGTCCCTTCAACCTTGTTGAGCTGAGGATATAGCATATTAAATGTTGTAGAAAGTATTTCCAAGAATCAGTGCAAATATATTACATTTCTTCTGTGAATATATCGCTCCTCAAGGCATAGACTAAGTTTAAAAAGGAGAAAATTGAATTACTTGCACAGGAAATCCTCACTTAGCATCATGGATTGGTTTTAGGAAACTGCGAATTTAAGCTAAAAGATTATAATGAAACCAATTTTGCCAAAGGCAAATGTATCTATAAACAAAAGTTAAGTTCCTGTGGGATATATCTGGAACACCACCAGACTTACAAAGACCCAACACTTCCCATATTGAAGAATCATCTGCATTCATGCATTTTTCAACCCACTCATTCCAGTTTAGGGTTTCAGGTGGCCAGAGCCGCTCCTGGCAGCTCAGGGTGCAAGGTAGGCCCCAACCCTTGACAGAACCCTTCCACAGCTGGGCCCCTCACACCCACCCACCAGCACTCTGCCAGCTGAATCACGCCAACCAACCTCATGTGCACATCTTTGGGAAGTCTCGGGAACGGGAGTTCCTGGAGAAAATCCATGCAGACTTGGCAGAACATCCAAACTCACACAGAGTAGTCCCAGCTAGAATCTTTTTTTTCCCCCTCATCAATGTTATAACTAAATGATGTTATCTGAGGACCTGCAATATTTGAAACCAACAGTGTCAATTTTAACCACCTCATTTTTAGAAAATAATGTTTCATTTATCAGCTAATCAGATGCCACACATTGTCACCAAAAGTAAACACAAACTTTCAAAACACAATGAAGGTAAAGTTTTTGAGCGCCTAATATTTGTCATACGCTGCATTAGATATTCCATGTCAGTACTCTTCAGACTATCTGTGGTGAAGAACCAGGTTTTTTCACAACCATGGCAGAAGAAAACTTTTGTAAAATAAATCAAAAGCCAATTACTACAAAAATAAAGTAGAAAAAAAGGATGTAAAATACACATTCCACATCTTCTTATACTTCTTATAAGATACTTTTATCTTATAGATAAAAGACTAGTCTAGGAAATTTTACAAGTCCCGAAATGCTTCCTCTTAATTCCTGTTCTGGCTGGTAACAGTCAGGGCCTGTGCCATGCTACCTGCAACCTATTTCATTTTCCAATGTGATTTTAAAAGACGCCAAGCCCTTAGCAATGGTCATAAGAAGCTAAAGAAACTCCCTATCTTCTGGGAAAAAAGTTGGATTAAATGATCTCAAGATTCTTTTCAGCATTACAAGTTCTACGATTCTGAATGCTGAAGATGTGATTTGAATGGTAAGTAAAACCTCACTGCCTAATGATGGCCATTTTTGTCACACCAGTGGATAATTAAAAAAGGAAAAGCAATAAAAAGAGGGAGAAATAAGCTCAGAGAAAAGAAACAGGAATTTAACTGAGAAGCAGACACTGACAGCGAAGAAGTGAGTACTGGGATGAAACATCACTGTTGTAAACTAATGGCACCTCAATAAAAAAGGAGAAACAAAGTTGAGCAAATCTGAAAAATAAAAGGAAGTTTTTAAACAAATGTATGGATGGAATTAACACATTTCTGGGCTTCCAGCAGGAGCTCAATCAATACTTACTAAGGTGTAATTTACTCTTTAACTAGAAAAGCCTCAGTGTTCTCATTGCTAAAGAATAATGCCTAATGCCTATATTAACTCACAAGGTAAATTTTAGAGAAATAAAGCAATTTGGTTGGTTAAACAAAATACAAAAATAAAATATAACCTATTAAAAAAGCATTGGTAACTTTTACATATTGACACGAAAAGTATCTTTATGACAAACTATTTAGTGTAAGGTATAAATGCCATATGTAGTGTGATCCCAGTGACAGAATATTAAGGGAGAATATTAAGGGACAGAATATTGAGGGATAGTAATAGATGCAGATGTCCATCTATGAACACAAGAAAAATGACTGGGGATCAGAGAACAGAAACTTAAGTGTCACTGTGAGTTATTATTAATGACACCAAAATGATTCATTCAAAACATGTGTAAAGAAAGTCCAGGGGTCTCCCTGGTGGCGCAAGGGGTTAAGTACAGCACTATGAAGCAATCCGCAGCCTCTGCAACACGAGTTCGATCCCCGGGCCAGCCAGGGAGCTACCCACATGGCGCAGCAGACCTCTCCTGACTTGTCTGCTGCTCTCCTCAGCAGTGTACTTTAGTCAGTCTGCCTGTTCTGTTCCCCTCTCTGTCTCTGGTGAATCCTCTCACCCCCCCGCATCTCTGGCCTGTACCCCAGCTCTTGAATGCATAAATAAATAAATCTTTAAAAAAAAAAAAAAAGGCTAGAGGAGACATCAATTTCTCAGTTGTAAAAAAATGTTAGAAAAACTCTTAAGGCTGGGCCTCCCTGGTAGTGCAAAGGGTTAAGTCTCAGCACTATGAAGCTATCTGCAGCCTCTGCAGTATGAACTGGATCCTGGCCAGGGAGCAACCCATAGGGTGCAGCACACCTCTCCTGTCTCATCTGCTGCTCCCCTCAGCAGTGTATTTCAGTCAGTCTGCCTATTCTGCTCCCCACTCTCTCTGGTGAATCCTCTCACCCCCCATACCTCTGACTTACACCCCAGTTCTTGTATGCAAAAATAAATAAAGCTTAAAAAAAAAAAAAAAAAAGATTCGGGCCTCCCCGGTGGTGCAGCGGGTTGAGCGCTGCACTGTAAAACTGTCCGCAGCCTCTACAGCATGGCCGGCCAGAGAGATACCCACATGGCACAGCAGACCTCTACTGCCTCACCTGCTGCTCCCCTCAGCAGTGTCTTTGGTCTGTCTGCCTGTTCTGCGCCCCACTCCTGCTCTGTCTCTGGTGAATTCTCTCACTCTCCCGCGCCTCTGACCTGTACCCCAGTTCTTGTATAAATAAATAAATCTTAAAAAATATCTAACAACTGAGAATTGGGTAAATAAATTGTTAAATATCCATAAAATGAAATGCCATGCAGGTTTTATTATCTATGCAAGTATTAAAAACCATATTCTCAACAATATTGACATTTTTGAGAGAAATGCCCACAGGTAATATCAATATAAAGGAGAGAAGACAAGACATAAAATATATACATATAATAATCTTAATTTCTTAAGATATGAGTGTATATACATAGGAAAATGTCTAGAAGGAAATACTTGAAAATATTAACTATAGGGCCTCCCCGGTGGTGCAGGCAGTTGAGTGCAGTGCTGGGAGGCTGTCCGCAGCCTCTACAGCACGGGTTCGATACAGGCCAGCCGCAGAGATGCTCACATGGCGCGAAAGACCTCTCCTGTCTCGCCCGCTGCTCCCCTCAGCAGTGCATTTCGGTCTGCCTGTTCTGTTCCCCGCTCTGTCTCTGCTGAATCCTCTCGCCACCCCCACACCTCTGGCCTGTACCCTGGTTCTTGTATGCATGAATAAAATCTTAAAAAAGAAAATATTAACTATAGTTATCTCCAGGTAGTAACAGGAGTGACTTTATTTTTTCTCTTTTTTTAAAGGTTTTTTTTTTTTAATATTTTATTTTTATTTTTATTTACTTATGCATACAAGAACTGGGGTACAGGCCAGAGGTGCGGGGGTAAGAGGATTCACCAGAGACACAGCGGGGAGCAGAACAGGCAGATCTACTGAAATACACTGCTGAGGGGAGCAGCAGGCGAGAGAGGAGAGGTCTGCTGCACCATGTGGTCAGCTTCTGGTTGTGGATAGATTTCAGGCTGCAGTGGCTGGTGATAGCTTGACAGTGCTGAGACTTTAACCCTGGTGCCACCAGGGAGACTCTTTATTTTCTTCTTCTTCTTTTTTTTTAAAGATTGATTTATTTATGCATACAAGAACTGGGGTACAGGCCAGAGGTGCGGGAGGTGAGAGGAGTCACCAGAGAGAGAGCAGGGAGCAGAACTGGTAGATGTACTGAAATACACTGCCGAGGGGAGCAGCGGGTGAAACAGAAGAGGTCTGCTGCACCATGTGGGTAGCCTCCTGGCTGGGGGATCAAACTCGAGCTGCAGAGGCTGTGGATAGCTTCACAGTGCTATGCTTTACCCCTTGCACCACCAGGGAGGCCCATTTTCTTCTCTACATGTTTTTGTATATTGTCAATTTCCTGAAAGTCTAACATTTTAACTTAAAAATATTAAACGTTTTGTAATGTGTTGAATGAATTACAATTTATAGCTTTATTGTGGTCATTAGTAACTAGATTATGCTAAATCCTAAAATAAAACTTTTGTGACAGTTCCAGTCCTTAATAAAAAAAAAACTGAAACAAATAATCTCTGCATGGAAATGCTTGACATAAATAGAACAGTGCTCAAGCTCATTTTCTCACCATAGAACACCTAAGTGAAACAAAAACTCATTCACATTCATTAAGATTTTTAATATAATGATCAAAGCAAGGTATTTTCAATTAACTCCATCTATTTGAACTGTTCTCAGAAATCTCTCAGGAATTCATTATTCTCTATGCAAAATTCATTAGGCTAGAAACAAAATTAAAGGCCTGAACCCCATATTGTTCACCCACGTTCAAGCATGAACATTTATTACAATTGCTGAGATGTGTTCTCTCCCATATAAAAAAGGCAGAGCATAACTGCAATTAAAATTTCTAAAGTCTCACCAATACTACATTCGTAGAGTAATAGCAATAACAAGCTCCTCTAGTCTCTATCAATGAATTTTCCTGACCTATGTCCTCAACGCATAATATTATTAAATTACACACTTCCACTTGTTACAAAAGCCCATTTTAACATTCAGTTCAATCAACATCCAATATCTGAGCTCCTACTAGGGTAGTAGATATTCAATGATGTACAATATGAAGCTGCTGCCCTCAAAGAGCTCATAATACAGTAAGGGAGATCAGGCATCCAAACAAATTACATATATACACACACATATATGTGCATGTGGCAGTGCTGTGGATATACAGAAGAGAGGTGTGGCATTTGAAAGCAAATCATAGCTACCTTGAATTATCATTTTATTTTGCAAGAAATGAGAAACCATTGAAGTCTTGGACAGGTAACATAACTGTGCTTTACAAAGATTAGTCTGACAGGCATGTGGAGACTGGACTATGTACCGTTAACTGCTATCTCAGATATAACAGGTTATCAAGGTCAAGTGCCACCTAAAGCAGAGCAGTTGAAAATCATGCAGAAAAGCTAGAGTCCTAATCCTAGCATTAACCAATGACATGACCTTGGACAAATCATTTTGCTTCTCTCAGCCTCTTTTTTTCTAAAATAACATCTCTATGGCCTCAAAGAGCCACTGAAAGGATGAAATGAAAATAGTATATGCGAAAGCCTCTGGAAGGCCACAGGTCCATGACACAACTAGTACTTGACTCTGCATTGTAGGGGACAGGGAAACAAGCGCACGCTCAGCAACTGTAGTACCACATGAAAATATCATTTCTATGGGTTACAAAATCACAGGTACTGACAGTTACTACTACAGTTTGTTGACTGCGTTCATAATTGAAGGAAACATTGGATTTCTGCAAAAAGTATGGGTAGACAAAGACATATTTTTTCCCATCCAAGTTCACAGACACCCCCTGAATTCTATTTATGGATCCAAGGAATCCTAAATTCTATTCAGATTCAGACCCCTGAAGGAAAGGAAACTTTATTAAAGCTCATCCAAAATAATGCTTCTTCTAAAGTCAGCAACTGTATTTTTACCTTTCCTCCCATTTTGCTCCTTTCTAGATTAAATAAGCCAATAAATTATCTTTCAGCAACACAACTGGATAATCAGGAAGGAATGTACATTACAAAATTAAAAAAGGGCCTCCCTGGTGGCACAGGGGTTAAAGACAGTACTATCGAGCTACCGCCAACCACGACAGCACAAGTTCGATCACCAGCCAGCCAGGGAGCTAACCTATATGGCGCAACAGACCTCTCCTGCCTTGCCAGCTGCTCCCCTCAGCAGTGTATTACAGTAGATCCGCCTGTTCTATTCCCCACTCTGGTGAATCCTGTCAAATCCCCTGCCACACACACACCCCCCTCTGGCTTACACCCCAGTTCTTGCATGCATAAAATACATCTTTTAAAAAGAATTAAAGAACGTAATTCTACCATATACCACTGTTTTTTTAACCATAGATTCTCCCTAATTATTCTCTTATTTTATTTCAACACGAAGAAAAGGGAGGTCCAAATTTTGTAGTCTGTCTTTAAATAGCAATATCTATTAAACTAGACTTTGTTCATGCGAAATCAGAAATGCAAACTCCAGGGCACAAAGCAAATAGAGTTAACACTGAAAAGATTCATTGCAAATACAAGAGGGATGTTAATATTTTGTTGATATAAAACTACAACTTGAATGATGCATCTGTAGTTATTAGCATTACTAAACCTACAATTTGCATAAAATAGTTTGCAAATTACACAAGTCCTTATTGTTAATCTAAAATTGCTACACACTGTGCTTTGACCCAGTAATTCAGTCAACTGCAGGTTTCACAGGAGCACGGGGGATTCAAGTGTGTGTCCACTCCAAAGCTGTCCCATCGTGGGACATTATTTCACAATAGTTCATAACAGCACTTTATATGCCCAAAGCTCAACACAAATACTCAATGTTACTGGAGAGGAATCATACAGTACCATGAAAATTCCTTTGAATTCTAAACTGTCAAAAGTAATGGGATGCAGAAACATATTTAAGCCATCAGCTCAAGTTTACAATTCAAACTTTATCAAATAACACTCTAAACACTAAAAACCATTTGGCCTCCTATAAAATGGAGTCATCTTTAACATAGCAGATGTGAAGAAAAAGCAGTAATGTACAAGACAATTATAGTACATCCATAAATTACTATGCAACCATTAAAAATTACATTTTTAAATCTAAATTGACAAAATGCTCCTAATACATGATTACAATTATTTATACATATATGCTGTATGTACATATATATGTATGAATTAAAGAAGAAAAAGCAAAAAATTAATTTGTAAATAATTAGCATTTTCTCTCCTATACTTTCAGGTATTTTCTGTTTTCCATAACACTCATGACTATACTTCTTTTTAACCAATAAGTTGCATATAGCAAAAAAATACAATTTAATATCAGTTATTTTTCACGTAAGTAAAAACAGAATTGGAATGGCTCCTTGTATTAGCATGAAAGAGAAAAAATGTTAAGACAATCTGAGTCCAGAGAGTCTGCCCAACAACTGCAGGGCACTCTAAACACACTTGGGGAGCCAGCGTGTCTCTTCTCACAGTGGGCAGCTCCCTGGCTCTGCTGGCTTCTGGCAGCATCCCCAGACCATCAGAATAAGAAGTTGTTGCTCTCTCCTGCCTATATATGGATATGGCCTGTATTAACTGGATTACTGACGAAATGAGTGCATGCCAGGAGGCGAGGGAGATCAAGGCAGGAGAGAGGGCCTCTGAAGTGAAGTGATAACAGCTAGGCAGGCAGCAGACAACGGCTTCTCCAGCCGCCGTGGTTCAGCACCCATTTCCAGGTAGCCAGCTGCATCTACTGCATTCAGGTTTGCAGTGAAAGTCATTGGCTTAAGCAAATGATAAATCTAAGCAAGCCCACGAGTTCTAAAATGGTCTCTATGAGGATGTAAGCAAAAGAGGTCCTGTCGAGAACTGTTATTTAGGAGTAAAAACAGTAGTCAATCTGAAGAGCAATTGGCAATATCTATTGAAATTTAAAATGGCCATTGTAAGGGCACGAAATGGGCACTGAGCAGGTTTTTGGATCCAGCAGACCGGGTAAGAAGAGTCATGGAGCCTCAGTGGCTTTTGCAGGCTTTTACTGGGATTTACCAGGCACACGGCAGGCAGGGGTGCTGGGGGGCCGGGAGGCTGGCAGGCCTCCCAGCCCCCAGCAAGTATTCACTCTATCTGGGCTCTCTGGCGCTCGCTCTCTCTCTTTCTCTCTCTCTCTCTCTCTCTCTCTCTCTCTCTCCTTCTGTTCTGCTTCTCTACTTCTGCTCTGCTTCTGCTCTGTTTCTTCTCTCGGCTTCCGCTGGCGTCCCCGTGATGCCACCCTTAAAAGCCCAATCTTAGCCCAGGTGAATCCCATCTACCTATGCCCACACCTTACTCCTGGTGGCCGCCATCAGGCATGCAGTTGGGACCACAGGGTTCCGTCATCCATCCTACAGTCATCAAGGACCCCAATATTTTATTTCTCGGGAACTACTCCAAAGAAAAACATATGCCTGTGAACAGACAGGTGTCTAAGGCAATGCGCTGAAAAAGCACTTTTAATAGTGAAAATTTCCAAATACCCAAAATACCCATTGTGGTCAGCTGAATAATGGTCCCCCAACATGTCAACATCCCAATCCCCAGAACCTGTGAATGTAACCTGAGATGGCAAAACGGACTTTGCAGGTACGATTAAATTAAGTCTTGAACTAGGGGGGCTACCGTGGATTATCTGGATGGGCTCTAAGGTAATCACAAGGGTCTGGGTGAAAGAGCGCAAGTGCGGTCAAAGAAAAGGTGCGCTGCCAGACCAGACAGAGCCTCGGGCGATGCGCTCAGAAGATGGAGGAATCGAAGGAATGGATTCTAGCCTACAAAAGGAATCAATTCTGCCAACACCTGACTTTTAGTGTGGTTCATTTTGGACTTCTGATTTCCAAAAATAAAAGAGAGTAAGTTTGTGTTGTGTTAAGTCACTAAATTTGTGACAACTTGTTAGCACAGCAATAGAAACTAAGATGCTCATGGGTGGGGGAATGGCTAAATAAGCCACGGTATTTTTGGAGTCTGAACAGCACTTCATAAAAATGTGATAGTTCTATATTTTGAGACACATAAACATCAAAACAAATCATTGCATTTTTAAAAAAGCAAGTCACAAAAAGATATGTCTAGCATCACATCTTCTATGTAAAAAAGGAAAATTAATAAAAGGTGTTATGTATACATATACATAAACATTCACATTCAAAAAGGGTCTTGAATATACAAAAATGTTATTACTGATTTAACCATGGTGGGGAGTTCATGGTGATGACTAGGGATAGTAGTCAAAAGAAACTTCAGTTTCATCAGTTATTTTCCTTTTTTATAAGAATGTATTCATGTATTAATTATAAAAAACATAATGACTACATAAGCTGTGTTTAAAATGTGGAATCAAATGGCCGTAAAATTTCTGCAGCCTTCTCTTCTGAGGAAACGATGCATGTGTCCCCTAGATGATTACCTGCTGTTATTTACATTTATCTGCAACAATTGACTAAACATTTTGCAAAGCAGACTACACAACTTGTGTTCCCCCCATAACCAATGAAGACGCCAAGAGGGGAAGAGAAGACAAAGTGTGGGGCATTTCCAGTAATTGACAGTCCTTTCATAATTATCACCACAGGTACCATATGACTTAGGAAAGAACAGGTGGAGGACAATCCCCCAGCAGCCCTTGTCAACAGGTGGTATCTTGTGGCAGTCAAGATGGAAGCCAAGAAGAGAGATAATAATCAAAACTGATTTATTTAGTAAGACCTTAGGCCTATGATTGGAGGAAAGCTGAAATGAAGGCTATTATCTTTCCTAGCCATCTTGCAAATGACTTGGGATGGAAAATTCTAGAGGTGTAACAACAAAAACATATTTGTTTTTGTTTTGTCAGCAATATGCTCACATTGTTGCCATGGTAGTGAGGATGGGGAAGAAGAAGGTGCAGTGGAAGAAGAAACCTGGGCATACCAGAAGTATGGAATTTGCCCCAAGACACAGTTAGATGAGGGCAGAATCCCTTACAGCCTGAGAGCTTGTTGACGCATTTGCCCAAGTGCCCCGAGCTCATGACACTGCACCAAGATTTAGTGGCTCCTATTCCATGCTCATTCATTATTCATCTGTGTATTAACTCTTCTAAATTTGGAATTTTATAAAAGTATGTAAATAGCTTCCAAAGGATAAACAAACTGGTGGTATCCTTCTAGATGAAAGGATCAACACTGCCAGACCTAAATATTGTCACAAAGGTTTCACTTGAGTGTACTGTAAGTATTCAAAGACTTGACTATTGGAGTTGATCGCTCCCAACCCAAGTGCTTCTTCCTTACGAGGCAAAAAACAAATGACACACAAAAACCCCTACCTTTTTCAGTTTTGAAATATCAGTAAGATACTTCAGCCTACATGGATTTTTTTTATTGCCATACAACAAACTACACGTATTTAAAATGGTACCACTTAATGATCTCTGACATATGCATAATCTGACCATGAAATCATCACTACAATCAAATTAGGGAACATATCCGTCACCCCCAAATGTTTCCTCAGGTTCCTTTGTAATTTCTTCTCCCATCCCTTCCTGCCTTCCTCCACCTCAGGCAACCACTGATCTGCAATGTGTGACTATGGTTTAGTTTGCCTTTTCTAGAATTTCACAGAAGTGGAATCTGACAATATGCACCCCTGTGTGGCAGGCTTCTTTCACTCAGCATAAATCCATCCATGTTATCAGTATCAACAGTTTATTCCTTTTTACTGCCGAGTAGTATTCCATGTGTTGGTGTACCACACTTGTTTATCCATTCACCTGTTGATGGACATTTAGATTGTGTCTCGTTCAGGGCAACCACAAACAGGCAACCATGCACTTCAAGTTTTTGAATGGTAATGGCATGTCAGGGGGTGGAATATGTCCCTTATAAATAAACATAGGAAAAAATGAGAAACATTCACCAAAATGCTTGAATTCAAAATTACTCAAAACTATGGGACAAACCAACTAGCTCCTCTGTCCACAGCCAGATGCATGATGCCTCTCCCCACCTGGAGTTAGGAAAATTGAGTCAGGAGGTAGCAACCTTTTGGAACTTCCAAAAATAGGCTATTACCTTTTTCCCATAAATTCCCTTTATTTTAAAAAGACTAATGGTCTATAAAATGTAATACAAAATTCAATAATATCTGAGTTGTCGTTTTTGAGCTATCGCTTTGCTGTTTCTCTTACATTTATTTTATTTCAACACTTAAAAAATAATTTCCTACATGCTTTCACATTCTAATAACATATAATTAAAATAAATAGTTATGGGCTTCCCTGGTGGCACAAGGGGTTAAGACGCAACCTATGAAGCTGTCAGCAGCCTCTGCAGCATGAGTTCGATCCCTGGGCAGCCAGGGGGCAACCCACATGGCTCAACAGACCTCTCCTGACTCGCCCGCTGCTCCCCTCAGCAGTGTACTTTGGTCAATCTGCCTGTTCTGTTCCCCATTCTGTCTCTGGCGAATCCTCTCACCTCCCACTCCTCTGGCCTATACCCCAGCTCTTGTATGCATAAATAAATAAATCTTTAAAAAATAAAATAGTCATTTTAAAGGCCAAGAAAATATCTTGCTCTGCTTTTTTAATTCACTTGTAGTAGTCCTCATCTAAAGGATTCTGCATTCCCCCATGTCCTAACCTCCTATCTCACGCGTCTCTGTCTTTGCTGACTAGACTAAGGATGCCAAGGAAGCTTCCCTCTCAGGTACTTGGTTCTTGCTGTCCTCTGTCTGGGATGCACTGTCCCAGTAGTCATATGGGACATTCTCTACTTCCTTTAGGTACAAGCCCAAATGCCATCATAGGCTAAATACAACAGACTTCTTCTCCACCAGCAAAGTACCCCCCGCCAGCTACACTTTTCTCCATAGCACTTATCATTTAAAATATTTATGTTTGGGGCTTCCCTGGTGGTGCAGGGGGTTAAGTCTCAGCACTATCAAACTATGGCCAGCCATTACGGGATGAATTCATTAAGAGTTCGACCCCCAGGCAGGGAGCGAACACACATATAGCGCAGCAGACCTCTCCTGTCTCCCCGCTGCTCCCCTCAGCAGTGTATTTCAGCAGATCTGCCTGTTCTGCTCCCTACTCTGTCTCTGGTGAATCCTCTTATGCCCCACACTTCTAACCTAGGCCCAAGTTCTTAGATGAATAAATAAAAAATAAATCTTTAAAAAACTTTATTTGTTATTGTTTATGCCCTACCACAAAAATAAATTTAAGGACAAGGATTTTATTTTATCTCTTGCTATGTCCCCAAGACCCAGGACACTGGGCCTAGCTCACTTCTGAATCCCACAAATACTTGTTCAATGAATTTGTTTATTAAATATTATGTGCTGATTTTTTAAAACCTCCTGTTTAGAATTTATTAGGAGGAACTCCCTGGTGGCACAGCGGTTGAGCGCTGGGTTGCGAAGCTGCCTGCAGCCTCTGTAGCGCCGGTTCGATCCCCGGCTGCTCCCCGGCCACAGGAGGAGGGTCCCGCATGGTGCGCAGACCTCTCCTGCCGCTCGCTGCTCCCCTCAGCAGTGTACTTCGGTCCTTCTGCCTGTTCTGCTCCCCGCTCTGGCTCTGGTGAATTCTCTCTCTCCCGCGCTTCTGACTGTACCCAGTGCTTGTATAAATAAATAAACAAATAAATAAATCTTTAAAAAAAAAAAAAAGCATTTACTAGGAATTAAAATTTTAATTCAAATGGTCTACTTTTGCTTAAATTAAAATGCTAAGTCAATGCTGATCTACTTCTAAGGACAATTTTTTTTTTTTCCAGACTGACATTTTACTTTGAGCAGCATTTACAAGGTAAAAAGAACATTGGAATTTAAAGGCAGGAAAGCCTGTTTCTGGCCCTACCATGACTAGCTATGCCACAGAAACCAAGACATAACTGTACCTTATTTCAAAAACCCTGTCTCTCAAATGAGGGAACAGATTCTCTTGAAGATCCCTTCTTGCTCTCAGATTCTACCACTCTTTTACAGCTAGGATAGTCTTATGCATTAAAGTTGCCAATCATAAATCAGTTCGCCTAGTCTGTCTGAGTCTATCTCTCACATTGCAATTGTTAGCAAAAGAATTCCAGATAACTTTAACCCTGTGAGAAATGGCCACTGTTCACCCTTCGTTCACTGGAAGGAAAGATTTTAAAGAGGCATTTCTTAGCGGTGGTGGCAATTGAAAAGTCAGAAAGGGAATAAAGTTAAGTTTATTATACTCTCTTGAGTCACTGACATTAAAATAATCACAAATATGCATATCACACACGCCTGGAGGCAGTAGAGTATTAGGGGTTGTGTTTGAGACCAACAGACCCAGTCAATGTCTTGGCTCTCTAACTATGTGATCTTGAGCAAGCCACATACCTGCTCCGTGCCTGCCTCATTAGTACAATAGGTGAATATTTACAACTGCTACAATATCTAGCTACTAGGGTCCTTTTGAAAATTTAATAATGCCTGACATACAGGCTATACTTAATAGTATTATTAAATAATTAAACATAAATACACCCAAACGAGCACATCTAATAACCACAAAAACATTCAGAGCAACACATTTCTCCTGAACTATGATGTCTATATAACGTATGGAAAGAAAAAACTCCTTCATATTGGTAGTCATAAATGTTTACTGCATACTGGTTTCTGAGAGGTCAGACCATAAATTTTTTAAGGAGTTTTTAAAAATCTTCCCCAAGCTAGAGGGTTTCTTTCTTTTAAAATAATTTTTCCATGAAAAAAGCTGACATTCACTACAGTTATACGTAAACATGTTAGGAAAACCAACTAAATAGCTCAGGTATTTTTAACTACTCTTGCTCTTCTTAATTCTAAACAAGAATTGTATATATGTGTATGTATATATCGTCTAAATTTAGACTCTAAGGAACAAAGAGCATCCATTTTCCATATTTCACATACAACAGAGCCAATTAAATAAAAAGATTTCCACCATCATAGCATAGTACCACTTGAGTTTTCAAGCAAATAAACCACTCAGACACACCTTGCTTTTTATAGAACAGGTCCAAATGAGACTTAATAAAACTATGATTCCATGTTATGAATTTTCTACCAACCTGTGTCTTCCTTTTTTTTTTTCTTTTGGTGGTCAGACTGTAAAATAAATCAATTAAGAGTTCATAATGGGAATGCTGCAACCTCAACCTCAAATCCAGACACAAAAACACAGAGGAACGTATTCGCATCTCAAGCACGTCCAAATGTCTCGGTCAACACAATCTGATCACTGCTGTCTCCAGAAACACAGGAATGGGGTTTAATCTATTTTTTTTTTTTTAAATCTTCGTTGTGTCGCAAATGCATGCAAAACGCAAAACACAGTAGATTCCTCACATTCCGTTTATAGCCAGAAGACAGGCCATCCCCTCTGCGCCCAACCCCAGAGAGCCCTCCTTGCGACAATAAGAATTTCATGCCACCCTGTGCTACCTACACATCAAAATGTCACCCCCCAAAGTGGAGGGGGAAGCAGTGTCAGCAGCGGCTGGCCGCAATGAAATGCCTGGGCCAGGATTCCCACCTCTGAGCAAACACGAAACCAAGTCGGTGGAAAGTTCCCATCGACCAAACATATGTTTTCCTTCTACCCCAAAGCCAGCGGCACATTTGGGGAGATTTGCTGCACCTGCCACGGCTCCCAAACGTGGACGTCCCGCCGGCCCGGGGCTCACGGCCAGGCCTCGCGGCCTAACGCGCCCCGACCCTCCGCAGGGCCCCCGGGGGCGGCCGGGAGCGCCCCTCGCCGTCCACGCCGCCCGCTCTCCTGACAAAGACCCCGTCAGTGCGCGGCCCGGCGCGGAGAAGCCGCGGGACCGCCCGCCCCGCCGGCGCCGCCTCTCCCTCCGGGGCCTCCCGCGGCGCCGGGGCCGGGGCAGGTGTGCGGCGCCGAGGCGCAGGCTCCCCGCCGCGGGCCGCCGGGGGTGCCCTGAGGGGCGCCCCGGGCCGCGGGGGGAAGGCGAGCCCGGAGGCAGCCGCGGCTCCCTCAGGGCGTGGAGACCGCGGGCGTCCGCCTCAGGAAACGCCGGGCTCCGGGCGCTCGGAACGCGCCGCCCGCGGAATCCCCGGGGCGCGAGGCCCGCGGGGGAGGCGGCGCGGGGGCGGCGGCCGCAGCCCCGCGCCCCGCCCCGCGCCCACACACCTGCCCGGCCGGCGGCGGCCGCGGGGCGGCTGAGGCGGGGGCGGCCGGGGGCGCGGGGCCGGGGGCGCGGGGCCGGCGGCTCGCCTGACGGGGCCGGGCCGCGCCTCACCTCCAGGTCGGTGTCGGCGGCCTCCGGGGCGCCGAGGATCTCGCTGGGCAGCTCGGCCAGGTCGGTGACCCGGATCAGCCCGTCGTGCAGGAAGATGGTCTCCTCCTTCACCGACAGCCACTGCGCCGAGTCCGCGGCCGCAGCCGCCGCGGCCGCCGCGGCCGACGAGCCCATGGCCCCGGCGGAGGCTGGGCGGGGAGAAGCGGCCGCCCGGCCCGGGAGACGCCAGCGGGAGCCGCCGCGGTCACCAGTCCATGGCAGCAGCCGCCGCGCCCGCCCGCAGCGCCTCGCGCACCGCCGCGCCCGAGCAGCTCCGCCCTAGGCGGTCCAAGCCGCCATCCTCCGCCCCCGGGCCCCGGAGACCCCGGCCCCGACGCCGCCGCCGCCGCCCTGAGGAGCAGGATCCGCCTCTGGCGCTCGGCAGCCAACTGTCAGTGAGACGCCATCTTGGGGGCGGGGCTCCCGGCATGCCCCGCGGAGCGGACAATACGGGCTCCGCCCACCCGCCTGGCCCCGCCCACAGCCCGCAGCCCCGGCGCCGCGGTCCGCGGGGTCTCGCCACTGACGGACACCCCCTCCCCTACTCCCCCCGCCGTTTGGGGGCGCCCTGGGTTTGCAGGCCACCAGGAGAAGAAGCCGCTCGCGGTCTGCCCTCCTCGCCCTGTTCAGGTGTGCTGGGGCCAGAGCCCCCTCCCTGGGCAA
Source organism: Talpa occidentalis (assembly GCF_014898055.3). Lineage (NCBI taxonomy): Eukaryota > Metazoa > Chordata > Mammalia > Eulipotyphla > Talpidae > Talpa > Talpa occidentalis. Next base: position 84,586,069 of record NW_023601433.1, on the reverse strand, counting down.
AGCGTGGACGTTCACTCCCTGCGTTTAAATCAGAGACGTGCAACGGGGGCCTTGGGAAGGAAATTCTGTGGGGACTCCACCTGAGGGGGTGGGGGGAAGCACATATTGTCTAAAAAAAAAAAAAATCAAATATTGTCTAAAAAAAAAATCAAATATAAAAATCAAAATCGAAAAAATAAATAAGAGACATGCAAACATCTGGCGCAGAGTAGGTGCTGCACACTTGTTCGTAAACAACTGCTAGAATCGCACAGAAGGGGCTTCATATTTACTAAAAAAAAAAAAAAAAAATCTGGTGAAAATAAAGCACTGGCTGCCAAGCTTGGTGTCCAGAGTCTGGCGCTGAATGAGTGTTCCATGTGTGGGTGTTAAAGTTATTGTTATATCCCATCAATATTCAACACTGATTGACAGATACCCTAAAAATATGTGCACTTCCCAGTTTTTATAAAATCAGGAAAGAAGGGGGGACACCCTGGTAGCCCGCACTATCCCCCTAGCTAGGGAGCTACCCACATGGTGCGGCAGACCTCTCCTGTCTAGCCTGCTGCTCCCCTCAGCAGTGTATTTCAGTCAGTCTGCTTGTTCTTTTCCCCACTCTGTCTCTGGTGAATCCTGTTACCCCTGGCATCTCTGGCCTGTACCCCAGCACTTGTATGCATAAATAAATCTTTTTAAAAAATAAACTGGAAAGAAGGGAACTATATGTGTAGAGAAAGCGTGTAGGAGGATGCATACCAAATTGTTAATGTAAGTTGTCACACACAGTGGGGCTGGTCTAGAATGGCTGAAGAGAGTTTTTTTCTTTGTATTGCATATATATGTGCAATCTTTAAAAAAAGATTTTTAAAAAATCTTTAAATCTTTAAGAAAAAATTTATATTTTTTTAATAGAGGCATGTTTTTATTTATTTAGTTAGTTAGTTAGTTTTTGTTTGTTTGTTTATACATGCACTGGGTACAGTCAGAAGCGCAGGAGGGTGAGAGAATTCACCAGAGCCAGAGCGGGGAGCAGAGCAGGCAGAAGGACTGAAGTACACTGCTGAGGGGAGCAGCGGGCGACAGGAGAGGTTTGCGCGCCATGTGGGACCCTCCTCCAGTGGCCGGGGAGCAGCCGGGGATTGAACCAGCGCCGCAGAGGCCGCGGGCAGCTTTGCAACCCAGCGCTCAACCGCTGCGCCACCGGGGAGGCCCCTCTTTAAGAAAAAATTTATTTACACATACAAGAGTTGAGGTGTAGGCCAGAGGTGTGGGGGTTGAGAAGATTCACCAGAGACAGAGTGGGGAGCAGAACAGGCAGATTCACTGAAATACACTGCTGAAGGGAACAGGAGGCAAGACAGGAGAGGTCTGCTGTGCCATGTGGGTCAGCTCCCTGGCCAGGGAGCTAACTCAATAGCTGAAGATAGCTTCATAGTGCTCAGAGTTAACCCCTTGTGCCACCACGGAGGCCCCACCCCAATTCTTGGATGCATAAACAAATAAAATATATATTAAAAAAAAAGAACCCCCTTCACTCTTTTTACTCATACAGTCCAAGCCTAATGGTAACCTCCACAATTTTGGGTTTTGGAATCTAAATAACTATCCTGTGTCGCTCAGAGAAAAATTCTCCTGCTCTTATTGTTTAGCTTTCAAGAACAGAAGTCAAGATACAAGATGTTATTGTCCTTCACTCCAATTAATGAAAACTGCATATCCAGGGCTTAACTGTCTTTAGACTGCATAATGAATGGTTATTTAATATTTTAACAGCAGTAATTAATTAGTCATAGGACTCGTGGCTGCCACCACACTACGATGAGGCAACTGATGAATTAATATTTATAGAACCCCCTCTGGAAAAAGACCATTTACTGAGAATTTCTAGAACAGGTTAGCGAGACAAAGAAGGCCCCTAATCAAAAGAACTCTAAGCTGGAAGCCTAGAGGCTCAGAATCCACAGACAAAACACACACACCCCCCCAAGAACACAGGAAACATCCATTCATAGAATCATAGAAAGGAGACGTTCATGACTTACGTATTTTCTTTTGAACTGTTCAATTGTTCTTTTCACACTTTTGCTGGAAAATGAGTGATCAAGAGGGAAAAGGGAGCAAGAGAAAGTTTTGGCTGGGCAACCCTAAATTCAAAGCAAAAAGGAAGCAGGAGAGAGCAGGAAGAGCTCTGAGTAGGTTAGACCTCAGCGACCTCTGGGAGGCACCTTCCCAAGAGAGTGCGAGCTTGTTGATGGAGACCATCTCCCTGCTGATGTTCACTGGCCTTGGCTCAAGCTGCAACCCCTCTGGGATTTTGCAATATCTCTCCCTTCTGAAGCTTTTTTGTACCAGCTGACTGTCTAAAATGCGTCTGTAGAGCCTCCCTGGTGGCACAAGGGTTAAGACACAGCACTATGAAGCTATCCGCAGCCTCTGCAGCATGAGCTCGATTCCTGGCCAGGGAGTTGACACATGTTGCACAGCTGACCTCTCCTGTCTCGCCTGCTGCTCCTCTCAGCAGTGTATTTCAGTCAATCCACCTGTTCTGCTCCCCACTTTCTCTGGTAAACCCTCTCATCCCCCACACCTCTGGCCTACACCCCAGTTCTTGTATGCATAAATAAATCTTTAAAATAAAATAAAATGAGTCTGTAAACCTTCCTGGTTCCACAGAAATGCAAGTGTGGTGTGAGATAAGTGGGCCTTCATAGACCTTAATACAGCTTGAAATAGCTTTAAACAAAGCAGCCATGTTAATTTTTAAGGCCTTTCAAAACACCAAGGGAAAAGCCCATGCATAGTTCTGCTAACACACACACAACAGTCTGTGGGGAGATTATTTTCCAACTCACTAATCACAGTCTCAAAGAGGAAACACACACCTACTCAAAATCTTTTTTCCAAGTCATCTGGTAGACTCTGTTCTCTGCCTTTCTTCTTCTTTCTCTCTTTTTTTTAATTTCAGGGAAGATTATACTGACTCATGGTTGGGTCTACGATGTCGCCGGGACAGGAAACAGGATGAGATATTTGAAAACGAAGAGGAGAAATCCTTCTTGATGCTCTCTTGAATTACCTATGGAACAAGCTTCTACAAGGATAAAAAGCCCAAAGATAAAGCAGCAGTAAGTGCAGCTCTTAAGGGTGAAATCAGCACCATGGATCTCCAAAATATGCCGTGTCCTCCAGTGCCCCCTAGTGGGCACCAGAGACCTTACTGCACCGAAATTTCCTTTTTTTTTTTTTTTAAAGATTTATTTATTTATACAAGAACGAGGGTACAGGCCAAAGGCATAGGAGGGTGAGAGAATTCACCAGAGACGGAGCGGGGAGCAGAACAGGTAGACGGAACGAAGCAGCGGGCGAGACTGGAGAGGTCTTTCTCGCCACGTGAGTATCTCCCTGGCCGGCTGGGAATCCAACCTGTGCTGCAGAGGCTGCGGACAGCTTCACAGCGCTGTGCTCAACCCGCTGCCACCGGGGAGGCCCCCGGAATTTCCAGTTCTGACTTGCAATTTGCAAACATGCGCCATCTGCAAAAATGTAGGTTAAGGACCTCCTTGGTGGCATGAGGGGTGAAATCTCAGCACTATCAAGCTATAGCCAGCCACTGCAACATGAGTTTGATCCCCAGCCAGCCAGGGAGCAAACCACATGGCACAGCAGGCCTCTCCAGTCTCACCGGCTGCTCCCCTCAGCAGTGTATTTCAGTCAGTCTGCCTGTTCTGTTCCCCACTCTGTCTCTGGTGAATCCTCTCATCCCCCACACCTCTGGCCTATACCTCAGCTCTTGTATGCATAAATAAATAAATCTTTTAAAAAAAAATGTAAAGGAAGGGCCTCCCTGGTGGCCCAAGAGGTTAAGACGCAACTAATGACGCTATCCGCAGCCACTGCAGCAGAGTTCGAGCCCCCGGTCAGGGAGCTACCCACATGGCACAGCAACCTCTCCTGTCTCACCCGCTGCTCCCCTCAGCAGTGTGTTTCAGTCAATCTGTCTGTTCTGTTCCCCACTCTGTCTCTGGTGAACCCTCTCACCCCTCATGCATCTGGCCCGTACCCCAGCTCTTGTATGCATAAATAAATAAATCTTTAAAAAACAATGTAAAGGAAAAAAAAGTAGTCTTGCAGAAAAATCCATGTGCCTGGGAAGAAATGAGATCAACCATCTCTCCACTCATGTTGCTAGCTAGAGAGTTCTAACCACTAGCACCCAGCTGAGAATCTCTAGGCAGAGTCAGGATAATGTTTAACAACCCTGCTGTCTAGCTTCCCTCCATGCATAGAAAACAAGCGTGAGTCAGAACCACTGGGAAAGTTGGACACTTCAAAGCCTGCACATGAAAACCAGAAATGCTGTCAAAATTTTGTTTGATCACTGCACTGTTTGACATGAGAAACTGTTTATTCCCTTTCTCCCTACAGGTCTATCATCTCATTCAAGCTTGTAACTGGAGGAGCGATTCCTGCATAGTAAAATCTGCCAGAATTTTCCCAGGGGTCAAAGTCTCACCTTAATTATCTAATCAACTTTTTATCTAGCTATCATGTTACTGGGACTCTTTACTCCAGTCCACATTGCTAATAACTGATGTGTAGTTAGTTATTTTTTTTTAAAGATTTATTTATGCATACAAGAACTGGGGTGTAGGCCAGAGATGCAGAGGGCAAGAGGATTCACCAGAGACAGAGTGGGGAGCGGAACAGTCTGATCTACTGAAATACACTACTGAGGGGAGCAGCAGGAGAGACAGGTCTGCTGCGCCATGTGGGTAGCTCCCTGCTAACCAGAGCTTGGGATGTGATGCAAGTTGAATCGATCTAAAGCATGTTCATGCTCTAATTTTTTTTTTTTAAAAAAAGATTTATCTATGCACACAAGAACTGGGGGTACAGGCCAGAGGTGTGGGGAGGTGAGAAGATTCACCAGAGACAGAGGGGGGAACAGAACAGGTGGACTGACTGAAACACTGCTGAGGGGAGCAGTGGGTGAGACAGGAGAGGTCAGCTGCACCACGTGGATAACTCCCTGGCCAGGAATCGAACTCGTGCTGCAGTGGCTGGGGGCAGCTCCATAGGTTACGTCTTAACCCCTTGTGCCACCAGGGAGGCCCCCATGCTCTAATTTTTGACCCCGTCGTGAATGTTACTTGATATGACAAAAGGGACTTGGTGGGTGTGGTTAAGTTAAAGATCTTCAGATAGAGGATGTGGTGTAACAAAAATGTATTTGGTCATTGTTCCTGGTTCCTGGCACAGAGTCACTAAAAACCATGGAATTTCCTGAGGGATAGGAGTCCTTTGTTTTCCATGAGCTCCTTTGATCATGCTGGAGTTTATGCCAATTGGCTACTTAGGGTGCCCTCCCTCCTCACTCCCCCAGCCTCAGGATGCGGCCTAGTCACCACAAAGCGATCAAAAAAAGCTGTAACTTTAGGCCTATCAACAGATATAAGGAAAGGGCATATGTGCGGCAGATTAAGCTTTACAAAATCTCTTGAGCAAGATTTTTTTTTTAAACTTACTTATCCATGCACACAAGAGCTGGGGTATAGGCCAGAGGTCTGGGACGTGAAAGGATTCACCAGAGACAGTGTGGGGAACAGAACAGGCAAACTGACTGAAATACACTGCTAAGGGGAGCAGCAGGCTAGTCAGGAGAGGTCTGCTGCGCCATGTGGGTTGCTCCCTGGAGGGCTGGGGATCTAACTCATGCTGCAGAGGCTGTGGATTGCTTCATAGTGTGGTGCTTAACCCCTTCCGCCACCAGGGAGGCCCTCTTGAGCAAGATTTGATGAGCTTCTTGGCTCAATACCTTGAGGTGGGGGGAAGGCTTTGTGCTGACCTGCACCCTTATCTTACCATACATCTCTCTGGTATGGGTGTATGAGTTGTATCCTTTGCAATAAACTGGTGAATATAAGTAATGTGTATCTGAATTCAATCAGTCCTTCTAGCGAGTCAAACTTGAGGAGGATTCTGTAAGAACCCAAATTCACATCAGTCAGAAGCATAACCTGGGCATTCACTACTCGTGATTGGTATCCGATAGAGGGGCAGTCTCTGGACTAAGTGCTCAACCTGTGGGGTCTGTGCTAACTCTAGGTAGTTAGTATCAGAACAGGATTACACTGCTGGATAAGTATCTACACGCAATTGGAGAAGCACTTGGCCTGGGAAAAGCACATTTAGGGGGCCTCCCTGGTGGCGCAGCAGGTTGAGCACAGTGCTGTGAAGCTGTCCGCAGCCTCTGCAGCGCGGGTTAGATTCCTGGCTGACCAGGGAGATTCCCACATGGCGTGGCAAACCTCTCCTATGGAGCCCGCTGCTCCCCTCAGCAGAGCTTTTGGTCTGTCTGCCTGTTCTGCTCCCCACTCTTGTCTCCGGTGAATCCTCTCACCTTCCCGCACCTCTGGCCTACTGTACCCCAGCTATTGTATAAATTAAAAATAAAAATCTTTTAAAAAAATAAACTCTTCATTGGTGACTGTCAATTAAAAAAAAAATTACATGATAGGAGTGTCCGAGAAACTGTTAATAGTCGGGTTACCCTGGATATCCGGATGGGTTGTAATCACAATGGCCCTTGAGGAATTCAGTGTCAATCAGAGGGAGTAGGGATGTGATGACAGGACTCAAAGTGGCACACTCAAGAAGAAAGGATACCAAGACCGCAAGTGAAGAAACATGAGGGCTACTTACCACCAATAGCTTGACTTGAACCCTCTGGAAGTGTTGGACTTGTTTCTGCAGAACTGAAAATAAACTTTTTTTTTTTAAAGATTTATTTATTTATTTATACAAGCACTGGGTATAGTCAGAAGCACGAGAGGGTGAGAAAATTCACCAGAGCCAGAGCGGGGAACAGAACAAGGCAGACCGACAAAGTACACTGCTGAGAGGAACAGCGGGTGGCAGGAGAGGTCTGCGAGCCATGTGGGACCCTCACCTGGTGGCCAGGGATCGAATGGGTGCGCAGAGGCTGCGGGCAGCTTCGCAACCCAGCGCTCAACCGCAGCACCACTGGGGAGACCCTAAACTTTTCTTTTAACCCACAAAGTTTGCCATCAGGAAACCCACACAGGTGTTTGGGGACACTGAAGAAGCAGGACCTCAGGCTGGAGTTCCTGGCCTTGAAGTGTTCTTGACCAGCAGGTCTGCCTAAGCCCTGCACAGGTGCATCAAGGCTGTAAGAACTAGAAAGGACATGTCAGGGGTGGGGATGTGGATTCCATTTTCTAGAACATTGCAAAGGAGAGTGGTTCTAAGAGTGAACAGGAGATCCCTGGTGTCCCTAAGATTCCTTACATGTGTCTGTGAAGTGATAGCAATTTCTCATGCTACCTCTTAAGATACTGTGTTTTCATGCTCATGAGTGTAGATGAGATTTCCAGGGGCCAATGGATTGAATGTTGAAGCAAATACCATTTTTCTCCCAAAAATATAATTAACATGGAATGGCTTATCATCTTAAAATATTTAATTTCTTGGTCTTAGTACAGTAGATATCAATAGACATAATCCACATTAAAAATTTCATCTCTTTAATAATTTGACCATGAAGGGCTCAAGACCACAAAAAACATAGGGAGATGTCTTGAGGCCATTTTGCTAACAATCGTAATTCTTTTATGGAGACACTGTATATTGTCTGAATCTTTTCCAATTAAAGTTATTTACCAATGGAAGTGACTATACCTCTTTAAGTCACTAAGTTCTTGTGACTGGTCCGTATTGATATCTCCCTAACTGTACCAATATCTCTTAAAATTGGTTTTTAAGATTAAGATTCAATCCAGGACTTTACATTCCATCTGGATGTCTCCACCATCCTTTCTCTACTGAACATGGAGGTCTTTTCCCAAGCTGTTATGAAGCTACTCCACTCTTTGTGACACATTATACCCACTGTATGCACATCAACTACTTTGTTCCTCACTGATGAACTATTAATGTTGTAATGAACATCCTTATACATACCCAAGTTCTGGTCTAATTATAGAGATAAACCAAATTTTCCAACACACCCAAGGTACTCTAGTACTAAGCTCAGATCCTGGCAAATCCCAATACCTGATCTTCCTGCATCATGATACATGGATCTGTGGAGTGAACATGGTGCTCTGCACTCCAGAGCAGTGCTTTCTCGCTCCTGGGTAAACTACGTAGAATGAAGTCAGCACAGTAGGTACCAGTCACATGGTGGGGAGGAGATGGGACATTTAGGTTGGCAGACGGCATGTACAAAAATTAAAGCAGGAAAAACAGCCCAATTTGAGGAATAACCATGGGGATATAATGTTCAGTATGGTGACAAGTAAATGGATCTGTATTGTCTAGTTAAAATTCCCAGGACCTTAAAAATTTTCATCACAAGGAAAAATTCTTGTATTTATTGGACACTAGCTAACCTGGTTTTCTGTATGTTTTAGCAAGTATTATAGGTATGTGTTTTGTTAGAAATGATCACCTCAGTCTTTTATTAGAAATTAAGATATTTCTTGGCAACTTTCCAACACAATTAGTAGTCACCATGCTGTGTTACACTTCCATAACATGCTGTAACTGGAAGTTCACACCTTCTTTCCATCTTCACCAATCTATTTTGACTGTGGTCGAAGATTAACTAGACTTGTGATCATTTTTTAAAATATACAAATATTGAAACATGTTATATACCTGTAACTTATACTCTATGTCAATCAGAAAATTACCAAGCACTGACAAGAAGTGTAAATTTTGGTAGGGTGCAAAACATTAACAATCCCTGTCTTTTAATGAGTGGCTTTTATTTTTTTTTTAAGATTTATTTATTTAGGGCCTCCCTGGTGGTGCAGCGGTTGAGCGCTGGGTTGCGAAGCTGCCCGCACGCAGCCTCTACAGCACGGGTTTGATCCCCAGCTGCTCCCCGGCCACCGGAGGAGGGTCCCACATGGCGTGCAGACCTCTCCTGCCGCCCGCTGGTCCCCTCAGCAGTGTACTTCGGTCCTTCTGCCTGTTCTGCTCCCTGCTCTGGCTCTGGTGGATTCTCTCACCCTCCCGCGCTTCTGACTGTACCCAGTGCATGTATAAACAAAACAAACAAACAAACAAACAAATAAAACATGCCTCTATTAAAAAAAAAAAAAAAAAAAAACTGGGATATAGGCCAGAGGTGTGTGGGGGTGAGAGGATTCACCAGAGACAGTGTGGGGAACAGAACAAGCAAACTGACTGAAATACACTGCTGAGGGGAGCAGCAGGTGAGACAGGAGAGGTCTGCTGTGCTATTTGTGTTGCTCCCTGGCTGGGGATCGAACTTGTGCTGCAGTGGCTGTGGAGAGCTTCATAGGTTGTGTTTTAACCCTTGTGCCACCAGGGAGGCCCAACGAGCAGCTTTAAGATAGTGATATATTGACACAATGGACAAATCTACAACTATTGAACCACGCATAAAACCAGGTATTATGTTAACAAGCATTTTGTGTAACACTTTAGAAAAAGCAAAACTAGAATTATCAGTAGTTGCCTGGAGTTGGCTTTAAAACATGCAGGAACTTTGGAGTAGGTGGTACTTGCCACTTTGTGACAGCCACTTGTCACAAAAATGCACAAACTGGATTTCATGTACAAAATCATGTATCAATAAAACCAACTGAAAAAGAAAACCATGAGAGCCCTTCATCGTTCATCTATTGGCAAGAACTTGTTTAACGACCCATTTTTTATGGGGACTTCTATATATTATTTTCAGTAAAAACCCTACAGAGGGCAGTTTAGCACAACTTACTAAAATTAAAATATGAGGCTCTTTTCATTCAGCAAATAATTCTCACCTGTTTATTTGCTCATCCGCACAGCTGAGGTTGACTGCAACACTGCACTTAATTCATAGTTAACAATGGAAACTAACCTTTCTGGGTAGTAACATATACAGCATGAGGGATTTTGGTTAAAACAAGCGGAAGATAATTATACTGTTCTTTACTGTGTATGCTTTAAAACAAGCTAGATTTTACAAGAAACAGCAACATTCAGTTAGGACTGAAAACCTGTCAGGAGCCCAGTTTCTCTTCCTCGTACAGATGCGCTTGTTCAGCATGGATTGGGGAATGTCATAGTGTCTGAAAAGCCAGACACTAAGTAAGAATGCCAACCTAAAGCTGATGAAGAGGTTCCAACTCAGTGCACAGCACCCTGTCCCATCAACCCCATTCCCCTCAGTGGAGTCCATTAATCTGACCCAGCTACACCACCAGGCAAATTTGAAAAAAAAAAAGACAAAAGAAATTATCATTATTTAATTAGATTCTTTGCAGGAAACTTAGAACACCAACTTGTGAGGATAAATTCCATTGGTGAGAGCAAACACAGAGCGGAGGTAGCCCTGCAGCTGGGGAACAGCTTTGATTTTTGGCAGAATTTGCGAGTCCACAGCTTTTTGATCCACCTTGCGCTGCTCTGTAATCTCGTATTTCTAAAGAAAAAGAAAATCATTTAGAAAACTAGGGCACAAATACCAAATTCTCCAACCCCCCCCCCCCGCCAAAAAAAAAATCCTCACAAATAAGTCAATCCCAGTAATATTTGGGGGTTGAAGGCAATTCTGTGTTTTTTTTTTTTGTGGGACCCTCGCCGGTGGCTGGGGATCGAACTGGCGCTGCAGAGGCTGCGGGCAGCCTCGCAACCCAGCGCTCAAACGCTGAGCCACCAGGGGAGGGGGCCCCTGAAGGCAATTCTGAAAAGCTTTTCCTTGAAAAGCCGTGAAATAAAATTCCCTTTTATTATACAAAAACATATTACCCTCTGGTCAACTTTAATGCAAAGAGAGCTGAGCGTGCATTCCCAACAGAGCAAGAGCAATAACTCTTTAACTGCACCAAAACCACAATCTCAGCTGAGATTCCAGTTACCATTAGGAGGTACTGAATTTGGGAACACACTATTTTTTAAATATGCCTCATTATTATGTATCTTTTTGGGTTAAACACTCTTAATCCTATTTTCATCCCTAGCGAGGGGAGCCAGAGCTATCAGCGGCAAAGACAGAAACAGAAGCTTACCTCCTTCTCTGTGTCGAAGATCTCACCTTCCTGGTGTCGGGGCTTACGCAGCTTCTTCTTCTTGAAGTAAGCATCAGTGAGATGTTTGGGGATCTTCACACCACTGATGTCAATTTTGGTAGAAGTGGCAATGACAAATTTCTGGTGTGTCCTACGCAGAGGAACTCGATTGAGGGACAGAGGTCCTAAGGCCAAAAAGGGAAAGAATCAATATATCAAAGAGGTTAAATCAATCATTTTAGAAATGACTTTGGAGAAATCTCATGAGTATAATTTGTTATTTCTCTGTATCTCAAGAAATTCCAAATTGCTCTCTCTACTACTAACACCCAGAACCTGGCAGTATTTCAGTTTGTCCAAGGTTGTATGGCCCGTGCCCCTCAAAAGCTGGTCACTTTTCCTAAGTAAACCAAGTTGGAACCAGCATAATCATTTATACAGGTTGGTCAAAATCACAAGGCCCTGATACCAAATTTGAGTATTGCCTGCCAGAGTGAAGTTTACTTTTCAGAACTGCTCAGCAATACCTTCCTTTCTTTTTTAAAGATTTATTGGGCCAGACAGGAGAGGTCTGCTGCGCCACGTGGGTCAGCTCCTGGCTGGGGATTGAACTCATGCTGCAGTGACTGTGGATAGCTTCATAGTGCTGTAACTTAACCCCTTGAGCCACCAGGGAGGCCCCCAGCAATACTTTCTTAATGCTTAGTGGTTGACCATTCTGCATTTTAAGCAGCAGTTACTAGTGACACTGCCACACAAAAATTTACCTACTTCTCAGGAACTCATGTGTATACACAGCAAAGAAATAGGGCACAGAATTCTCATGCCACCGTAAACTTCCATGCAGGTGCAAAAGGATAGTTTTTTAAGAGAATATAAAATTGATTTTCTTACCAGTCACAAGTAGCAAGCCACTGCCCAGCTGCTTCAAGAAAACCACCCTCTGAAAATTAAGCAGAAATGCTAATTCTATAACTGGAAACTGAATTCTTGGTTAATCAAATCATAGGCTTGAAACTGGCAAAGAAAATTTCTCATTCTCAGCAGTTTTAAAAGCAACTATACCAAAACAAGGGTGAGCTATTAAAAGTACTACATACTTTTAATAAAAACAACCCTCCCCCCCTTAAAACTAATTTTACTTCCTGCAAGTCTACCCTAAGGAATTGACTCAAAATACATGAACATTTTCAGATATGGTACGTGAATCATGTACTAATACATCAATAGGAGAAAATATAACAGATTATTGTGTATTATGGACTAAATACTTCATGTTAGTGACTGGGTAGTTGGTAGTGTTAGGCCACTCTACCTCCCCCCCCGTTGTCCCCCTGAAACTCTATAACCTGGCAGATACACTAAGATCAGGCAGTCCAGGCACCCGTGAAGCCAGGTGCTCTACTCACCTTGCCTCTGTGACGCCCTGTTAGGATGATCAGAATGGTCCCGGGAGTGATGCTAGCTCGCAGTTTCCTGACATGCTGACTGAATGGTTTTTTGCCATGGCTCAACAGCTTTCGGGGCACATCTTCAGTAGGATAGTATCTAGGCTGTAGAGAGCCAAGGGGTTCAACTTATTTAAATGCCACATTTCGATTAGTAAAACTAATTATGACAGTTGAAATCTTTGCTAGAACCTTTTTACATATTTGAAAAGCTTTATTTACACTATTGCATTTTTATTTCTCCTAAGCAGATCTTCAAATGGAAATGATCAACAATGCTTCTATATCACTCACTAGCAATATAGGATGGAATCCATTTCACTGAGGAAGCTGTATGATTAAAAAATACCCAAAGCACGAAGCAAGTTGCCATCTTAAACTCAGAATAAAACTAAACTATGACAAGGCAAGCCATCGCACTACAGTGTCACGTACAACCATACATGAGTGACAGTAATTCTCGAGCTTTTCTGAGTTCCCTAACCTGTACTAAATTACCTCCCCCCAACATGTCATGGAGGTATGGTTGTTTTCCCATTCAAATTAAGTGTTCACATCCCTACCACTTCCTCCCATTGTCATACACCACTTTCAATTCAGATCAGGACTGTTAGCTCACTGACTATAAGACGATGCCAGCCAAAACTACCGAGGCTATGACAATAACTCATTTCTAACTGCATATCAGTGTAGTGGACAGTTTTGCCTTTCCCAAAAACTAGTAATACCTAGTAGGAAAACTAACCCTCAGAACAGTGACAAGGCAATCAAAGTGTGGCCCTCCTGATGGTGCAGTAATTTTGACGTGTCAACATGTGATATATCTGAGACTATTTCCTTAATTCATATCACAGCAAAAGCTAGGTCTTGGTCATGGCAGAACAAGAAACATCACTCCAAAGGATAAATTCTAATAGACCTGGCAGCATCACAAGCTTTCAGCATGTCTTCACTTAATTTCACAACGCTGTGCAGGAACCTTTATTCCTGTTGCACACACAAAAACCCCTAAGCACACAGAAGTAGCTACTTAATGTTTAAGTTGCAAATCCAGGCCCCATTATCCTTATAAACAATTCTAAGACCGGAGTATACCTAAAGGAAATACATCTTCACACTATTCCAGTTTCTAGTAAACATCCCATTTATAGTCTCTCCCGGCCCTTACCATTTTGCGAAGTTTAACTACTCGGGTACCGCCATTCTTGTCACCACCAACTGGTTTTGTGACTGTAGCCAGAACCTTCTCCTTCTTTTTCTTTTCAATCTGTCGGGACACAAATGAAAGAAAAGTCATGACATGCTGACAGTCAGAGGCAGGTAAAAAATTTAATATGAAGAGATATTAAAGAGATCTGCTCAACAGTGCCCCTCTCCCTTACCCTAGATTTAGCTGCTGAGTACTTCCTCTTGTACATGGCCTTTCTGGAATACATAGCAGATCGGGAATATCTGCCAATTCCTCTCACTAGGACAGGGTTTCGGCTGCAGTGGGGCTTCCCCTTCTTAGGGGTTTTGCCCTTGCCCTTGGCCTTCTTAACCTTGCCACCAGCATCAGCTTTCTTGGCTGCAGGTTTCTTCTCCTTAGGAGGCGCCTTCTCACCCTTTTCGCCCGCCATCTACCAACACATTTAAAAAAAAAAAAAAAAAAAGGTCATTTCACTCATCATCCCGTAACAGGCAATTTATCTAAAATGCACATTGATGAACCTACCCAGAGAAAGCCCCCACCCTTCGCCCTCACTGTCACATCGTTTTTATTCTTCCCCCCACGCGCTGTTAAGATAAAAGCTGTCTTCCTCCAAAACATGATACACTTTTGGAGGTGCTGAAGATCTCTTTACCCCCATTAGATCTTTGCTAGTGATCAATTAAGTGGTCGAAAGCCCCCACGGCATTCGGATTCCTGTCCTGCACGCCGTAACTTCCAACAAACCCCCACAGCCAGGAAGCAGCGAGGTTGGAACTTGCCAAGGGTTTGCTTCCAGGGCCCTTTTCCCCTGACTGCGCCCTCATTCCAGGCGTTCGGCTCACGAGTCGGGGTCACACGCGCGCGCGCACAGAGCTCAGGCCGAGGAAAGCGAAAAGTCCAAGCGGCGACTTCCGGTCGCGCCGGGAAAGCGCCTGTGGCGTCAGCCCTGAATCCCAACGTGGCTGAGACAAACTCAGCGACGTCTTCTGGAACTCCGGCCCAGGATTCCCGAGCGTGAGCGCGGCGCTACCGGCCCCTCCGCGCCCACAAGCCTGCTACGGGTCCTCGGAGGGGCTTCGTCCCCGCCGTCCAGGAGGGTGGCGAGCCGCCGCAGACCGGGAGTGAGCCCCTACGGCATTCCACCTCCCCCTCTTCGTGCCCTACCGCAAAGCCAAGCGAGAGAAATGAAGCTTCTAGGAGGCCTCTCAGATGGCCCCGAGCATGTCCGACCCCTGCCAATGTCGACTCGATATCCTCCTAGTTCGGATGGCGAAGGATTCGGGTCTTGAAACCGAGTCTTGCAGAGAGGGCCCGCCATTCTTACCTTGCAAGATGGGAAAGAGAATTAGGGCCCCAGTTTCCGGTCTATAAGCAATGACGGGCGGTGTCGCGTCCCACTTCCTTCCGGACCTGGGGCATCATGGGAAATGTAGTCCTTTATTGAAACTACTGTATGGTGAGCTGTTTTTCCTAATAAAAGCCAGAAAAGAAGGACATGCCGGCTAAGACTATTTCGTTTTATAAACCAACAAGGTTCTCAAAATACGTTTTGGAACTGACATAAAGTTACAACTCTTTGTTTTGCTTACTATGGACCTTAGCACACACTACCATTTCCAATTTAATAAGGGGTACTTAATCCCTTATTTAATTCTTCCAAATCCAACACAAAAGCCAACTTTCCTAAATCTCCCAGAAGGAATAATTTCCAATTACTCATTTTCCTGTTTGCTTTTCTGTTTGTTGTGTTGGGGATATTTAATCCCCAAGTAAAGTGAAATCTTTCATATAAAATGTTAATTAGGAGCTTTCCACGGACATTTTCTTCACTATTGGGGTAGTGCCTATACCCCACTTATCAGACAATAGACTATGCTGTACCGCAGAGCATCAGCAGAGATTGCACTGAAAATGAGTAAAACAGGGCCTCCCGGGTGGCGCAGCGGTTGAGCGCTGGGTTGCCAAGCTGCCCGCAGCCTCTGCAGCTTGGGTTCCATCCCCGGCAGCAGGGCGAGGCTCCCACATGGCGCGCAGACCTCTCCTGCTGCCCGCTGCTCCCCTCAGCAGTGTGCTTCGTCGGTCTGCCTGTTGTGCTCCCCGCTCTAGCTCTGGTGAATTCTCTCACCCTCCCGCTCTTCTGACTGTACCCCAGTGCTTGTATGAATAAATAAATAAATCTTAAAAAAAAAAAAAATGAGTAAAATAGGGCCTCCTTGGTGGCGCAGGGGTTAAAGACACAGCACTATCAAGCTGTCCCTAGCCACCATTGCACAAGTTCAATCCCAGCCGGCCAGGGAGCCGACCCACAGGGCGCAGCATACTTCTCCTGTCTCGGGACTGCTCCCCTCAGCAGTGTATTTCAGTAGATCTGCCTGTTCTGCTCCCCTTTCAGTCTCTGGTGTATCCTCTTACCCCCACATACCTCTGGCCTACACCCCAGTTCTTGTATGCACAAATAAATAAATAAATCGCAAAAAAAAAAAAAAAAAGAAATGTAACGATTTCACTGGAATCCTTTGAGCTATGATGAATGCAGAGTTGCCTTGCTTGCTGAAACATATAGCTTCTGAACAGGTCTGCTTTCCATACACATTAAGGATGGGTGTGCTTAAATAGGCTGCATTTTATGCCAGTTTTGGATTATTCACTATGCAGGTATGTAACATGCCCAAGAAAAGGTCTAGGCTGGATTTTTGTTGAAAATGCACAGTCAGCAGATTTATTTGTTCAGCTTCCTGAGCCAAAGCACTTCTGAGAAACTGCTGCTTTATATCAGAATTAATGAAATACAGAATTGCCTACTTGAGTTGCTCAAAAATTCTGACAATCTCAGAGACTGTCACCTGGTAATTGCCCTCAAATACTTGTAAAATAACCTACTATGGAAATAAACACATAAGTGAACCCCCTCTTGTGTTTTCTTGTGGTATTGCAAAGCTTACTATTGGGCAAAACACCAATCTGTTATATTAGTATTAACATTTTTATAATAGTAAACATTATTATTAAGCATTTGGTTTTGCCATGTACAAAATGTTCTTAAATCTGTGCAATACTTTATTAAACAGACATTTGTCTACACTCAATACCACCTTCCTGTGAGTTAGGCATTTAAGATGAAAGAACTGAAGCTCATTTGCAATAAATGACTTATCCAAGGTCACATACATATTGAATCAACCCAGCAAGAGGTCTTTGGAAACTCTTGGTTATAATTTCAGATTATGTGAGGGAGTGGCCGTATAAATGAAGCTGAACAGTAAGCTGAACAGTAAGTTAATATCTAGAAGCAGCTGCTATGCTGGAAGGATTTTAACTTGTGGTAAAACTTACCTCTTAGAGTAGGAGAATGACATAATTAAATTGGTATTCTAGAAAGACCATTCTAGCTGCAGAGTGTGCAGGATATGGGAAAGACTGGAGAAGCAATGTCTTATGTACTCAAAGATTTTACAGTTTACTTTAGAAAAGAGACAAATGATAACTAGCATTTATCAAATGTTTGCTTTGCCAGGCATTATTCTAAGTACCTCATAAACATTAATTCTCATTCTTTACAACCTACCCCATGAAGTATACAGTGTTTTTTTTTTTTTTAATAGAGGCATGTTTTATTTATTTATTTATTTGTTTGTTTGTTTGTTTTGTTTATACATGCACTGGGTACAGTCAGAAGTGCGGGAGGGTGAGAGAATTCACCAGAGCCAGAGCAGGAAGCAGAGCAGGCAGAAGGACCGAAGTACACTGCTGAGGGGAGCAGCGGGCGGCAGGAGAGGTCTGCGCGCCATGTGGGACCCTCCTCTGGTGGCCGGGGAGCAGCCGGGGATCGAACTGGCGCCGCAGAGGCCGCGGGCAGCTTCGCAACCCAGCGCTCAACCGCTGCGCCACCGGGGAGGCCCTGAAGTATACAGTGTTTTTATCACACCATTTTACAGAGAAAAAGACCGAGACACAAAGAAGTCAAGTGACTTATCTAACACAACCAGGCAGGTAGGCTGAGCTTTGGAGAGCAAGAACTTGGTTCCTCTGTTAAACACTGTGTCTCAGGTTTATAATGGGATGTGTTAGGTTCTAAGCTAGGATAGGTGTCATGGGAAACATGTAACTTGGACTGGGAGAATCAAGTAGAGCTTTCTACCCCGGTGGAAATGACTTCTAGTCTGAGGTCTGAGGCATAAATTAGAGTTTATGGGGAGGGAGTGAGTCAGGTGAACCCTTCACGGATATAGGAAGCAGATTGTGTAAAGGCCTTGTGCTGGGACAGAGCTTGGCCTAAAGAGGGGAACTGAACGTCTTTCAACATGGCTGGGTCACAGAAAGAGGTGAGTGGTGGGAAAAGGGTGCTGGTAAAAGTGAGTGGGGACCATAGCAGGTAGTTGTTAAAATTTTGGCTTCATCCTCAAAAGCAAGGAGAAACAAATTGAGGTGTTCAGTGTCGGGGGTGATAAGTTTAGCATCTTAGATTATCCTAGCTATTGCATGGACAATAGATGAGAAAGGGCAAGCCTGCAGGACTAAGATCAGTTGGGATGCTGTTTGAGTCATTTAGGTGGCCAGGATTTACGGGAAATGGAAAGAAACAGGCTTGGTAACTGCATTTAAATGTCTACTACTTAAATTAAGTTGGTATATATATATATTTTTTAAAAGATTTATTTATTTATTTATTTATACAAGCACTGGGTACAGTCAGAAGCATGGGAAGGTGAGAGAATTCACCAGAACCAGAGCGGGGAGCAGAACAGGCAGACTGACAAAATACACTGCTGAGGGGAGCAGCGGGCGGCAGGAGAGGTCTGCGCGCCATGTGGGACCCTCGCCCGGTGGCCGGGGATCGAACTGGCACTGCAGAGGCTGCGGGCAGCTTTGCAGCCCAGCGCTCAACCGCTGCACCACCGGGGAGGCCCCTTAAGTTGGTATATATTAAAGGCAATTTTTGTAAGGAGCACATCTGTGCTGAAGCAGTTAGCACAACTTATAAGAGTTATTTGTATAGGAGTGAGATGGGAGGAAAGAAGATAATTTGGAGGTGCACAGATGTGGGCTTGAATTCAGGCTCAGCCACTCACTAGGTCTGTGGCCTTTAATAGGTAATATGGGCATTAATCAGGTGAATCTACCTGCTCAATCTGGTCTGAGCCATTATTATCTCTAGCCAGAAATACACAGTATTTTAGTTTTCTTCCCTTGTCCTCTTCTCTGACTTCTCACAGAGTATTCAAAGTATAATTAATTTTAAAAATATTTCATTTATTTTTGTATAGAAGAACTGGGGTGTAGGCCAGAGGTGCTGTGGGGAGGTGTGGGTGAGAGGATTCACTAGACACAGAGTCGGGAGAAGAACAGGCAGATTTACTGGAATAAGGGGAGCAGCTAAGGGGAGCAGCAGGTGAGACAGGAAAGGTCTTCTGTGCCATGTGGGTTAGCTCCCTAGCTGGGAATCAAACTCAGGTCATAGCGGTGATAGCACTGAGACTTAACCCCTAGGCCACCTGGTATACTCAAGTATACGTCAAAAATATAGATTATATTCCTCTGTTGAAGATTTTTTTTTTAATTTTATAGAGGCATGTTTTATTTGTTTGTTTGTTTGTTTGTTTTGTTTATACATGCACTGGGTACAGTCAGAAGCGCGGGAGGGTGAGAGATTTCACCAGAGACAGGGCAGGGAGCAGAACAGGCAGACAGAGGGAAGACACTGCTCTTCATGTCCCCAACAACTCTGCTAGAGTCAGAGACCTCTTTATTGTTCTTCAAATACAGGAGGTAACCTCTTGCTTCAGGGCCTTGGCACTTGCCTCCCCCTATGCTTGAAATACTAGTCCTCTGAGTTATTTCACTGTTCCTGTATCAGATCTTTGTTCAAAAACCATCCTCTGCGAAGCCTTCCCTAACAACCTTATATTAAGTGGTAATATAAAAGGCTATGGACAAAAAAACAAAAAGGGAGGATGGGAGTACTATCTTGATTTTTTTTTTTTTACTTGTTTTAATTGCTCTAGCTCCTCCCATGAGAACACAGACATATTTGTCTTTTCAGTCCTCTCTTGTATCCCTATAGTCTAGAAGTGCCTTGCAAGTAGAAAACACCTAACAGATATCTATTATATAGCTAAAAATTACAAAGCACTTACTAAATAGACCAGACTTAGTTCTAAGCATCTTACACATTGAATCTTGACAGTAAACCTGTGGCGAAAATACGAGCACTCTCTTCATTTTACAGAAATGAGGAATGGATGAAACTGAGGCTCAGAGAAATTAAGCAACCTTCCTAAGGTTACCAAGTTAGTAAGTGGCAAGTGGCGCGGCGATTTGTGGAAGGAAATGAATGAACTTCGATTTGGCCGTCAGCTCAGGGGTGGAAATGGACACGGTGGGAGCGGTTGCGATGGGTGGGCGGGCGGCCGCGCGTACAACGTTATGCACACAGCGCTAACGTCTGCAGCTGAAGTCTGAAGGGGGACGGGCAAGTGCTTTGAGAGCTGCGTGGCCGCGGTTTTGTCGAGCCCCCGAACTACCTGCCATTCCCAGCGGGCACTCAGCCCCCAGCCCAATGGAAGCAGGAAGTGGCAGCGGGTGTCGCGCGGGTGACGTCACGGAGGCGCCGCCGGAGAAGGGCCGGGGAGGAGGAGGAGCGAACCGGGCTTGAGGGGCGGCAGCACAGTCTCCGGGATCCCCAGGCCTGGAGGGGGGTCTGCGCGCGGCCGGCTGGCTCTGCCCCGCGTCCGGTCCCGAGCGGGCCTCCCTCGGGCCAGCCCGATGTGACCGCGCCCAGCGGAGCCTGAGCAAGGAGCGGGTCCGTCGCGGAGCCGGAGGGCGGGAGGAACATGACATCGCGGAGGTGAGGAGCCCCGAGGGGCCCGGCCCGGGCCTCGGCCCGGCCCCCGCCGGGATCGGTCAGCCCGGCCCGGGAGGGGGCGCCCGGCCGGACTTCGGACTCCCGCCGCGGGCCGGGGGGCCAGGCTCCCTCCCGACCTCCTCGCCCTCCGGGGCCGGGATCGGGCCCCGCCGCGCCCCCACCCCTTGGGTCCCCATTCATTTCCTGCCTCCCCGAGTTCCGGCTCCTGCTGTCCGGGGATGCCCGTCAGGACGGGGGCAGGTAGAGCCGCCGGGGGAACCGCGGACGCCAGCGGCCGGGCTCGGCGCCGCATTCCTGACCCATTGCCTCATGAGAATTGCCTCATGGTGATTCCGAAATAACCCCGCTCATTTGGGGAGGCTCCTCGGCCCGGGAAGCGGGAGGGTAGAGGGGGCGATGCGTGGAGCCGGGCCCTGGACCGACCGTGAGGCTACTCTGGGTCGCGCGCACAATCGGGGGCTTCACTCTGGTTCCCAGACCCCCGGCCAGGCTTCTCCGCATCTCCTTCCCCCACCCCCTCACGTGCCAGAAATGGAAAAACTGACGGTATCTGCAGCTATTAGAAGTATTTCCTTCCTCCGCGATCTTCGCTTTGGGAGGCGGGAGGGAAGGGAGCTGTCTCTCTAGTTATTTAATGCTTCACCACAACCTTAAAAGTCAGGTAACATTTATCATTCCCGCTTTATGGATGTAGAAACTGAGGTTCAGCAGTTACATGCTAGCAAATGACACGGTTTGAACCTAAGAGTCAGAGAAGGATTAGCGAATTAATGAGATCTTTTGAAAGTTCAGGGTAATAGTACTACTAATAGCCAGTATTTACGTGGCTCGTACTGAAACCACACATTTCATCCTCACATCAACCGCATGAGGTAGATAGTATTATCCCAGTTTTCAAGATGAGTAGACCGAGTTTCGGTAGTTAGGCAACTTGTTTAAGGTCACTCAGCTAATAAGTGGTGGAGCCAGAATCCCCACTGTTAATCATCCCGTTGCTGTTATTCTTTTATAACTATTGCTAATCATTTGTAAGCCTCAATTTTGTTGTTAAACAGTAGTGTGACCCATTGTTTTTAGATAATGATCTTGCTGTCTTGTATCACCACTCTTTATGTAAGATTCACACATAAGGCTCATTGTGGAGTCTTTGATTGTCTTGTTTAGGGTGGTCACTGTCTTAGGTATTTGAAAGGTTGTTTCACACTGTTAGGGTTATTTGAATGAGAGACTTTTCAAAATATAACATCTTCTCAAAACACACCTGCATGCTATTCTTTCGTGGGTCTGGAGCTGTAAGACTAGAAAAAACTGAAAACTTTTAGGAAGTGAGTGATTTGGACAGTTCTGTTGGCAAGGGTTTACAGATCTGGGTAATATATAACTGCATTTCAAAACAACAGTGTATAACCTCAAGTGTATAACCTCAAATGTTCTCATTCTTTAAGGAGTTTTTAAGTTGTCTATTCTTTAATCTGTCACATAGTCATTGAGCCTTTTGTTCCTTGTGTCTGCTCTTCCAGACAAGTGAGAATCTGCTTCTTTAGGAGACAAAGACTGGCTGGGGGTGGGGAAGGGGCTGCTGGTAATAAACCCTACATTGTCCAGCTTGCTTAGAATTGGGGAAGGGTGGTTGTAGCCAAAGAAGCAGTGGCAAAGAGCACAGTTTGAAATGGAGAGAAACCTTTCCCACCTCCCAGCACCTCTCCTCCAGTTCTCCCTTACTCACCTGTGATGAAAGAGAAATGTGGCCATCTGAAAAGTCAGATGATGAACACGACACACATGATTGAGAATTCATTATTTTCCATATAGTAGGTTTGCTTATTTATTTTTTAACCAGCTTTATTGAGACATAAATTTAGGTGTGCCATTTGGTAAATTTTGACATCTGTATCCATTTGTGAAACCATTGCCACAATCAAGATAATGGTCACTTCTTGTGATACATTTTTTTGTGTCCTTTCGAATCCCTTCCTTCTTGTCAGGCACTTACTGTTCTGCTTTCTGTTACCACACATTAGTTTGCTTTTCCTGGAATTTTATACAAGTGGAATTTTTATGTCTGGCTTCATATATTCAGCGTAATTATGTTGTGATGCATCCTTGGCTGTAGTTTGTGTGAAATAGCTCATGTCTTTTTACTGCTTTGTAACATTCCATTGTATGTCTGTGCCTCTATTTGTTTATCTACCCACCTGTTGAAGGACATTTGGATTGTTGCCAGAGTTTGACTATTGCAGAAAAGGCTGCCCCTTGGCCCATCCTGTATAGTGTTTGTGTGACATAGAATTTGTTTCTCTTCAGTACTTATCTGCTGGTGGCATAGCTGGATCATATGGTATATATATTTCACTTTGTCAGAAGTTGTCAATGTTTTCCAAAGTGGTTATACCATATATATTCCTCCCAGCTGTGGATGAGAGTTACAGTTTTTCCACATCCTTGTCAGCACTTACTGTGATCAGCTCCCCCTGTTCCCCCCATTTTAGTGGGTGTGTTGTAGGATCTCATTGTAGTTTTATTTTTCCCCTCCTGTTTAATAATGTTGATCATATTTTCATGTCCTTGTTTCCCATCTGTGTATCTTCTTTGGTGACATCTCTCTCTCTTTTTTAAAGATTTATTTATTTATGCATACAAGAACTGTGGTGCAGGCAAGGTGGGGGGGAGGTGAGAGGATTCACCAGAGACAGAGTGGGGAGCAGAACAGGCAGATCTACTGAAATACACTGCTGAGGAGAGCAGCCGGAGAGACATGTGGGTCAGCTCCCTGACAGGGGATCAAATTTGTACTGCAGTGGCTGCGGATAGCTTGGTAGTGTTGTGACTTAACCCCTTGCACCACAAGGGAGGCCCCGACATATCTCTTTAATCAAATATTCCCTACCTTTTACTTGTTTTTCATTCTTACTATTGAGATTTGAGAATTCTTTATTCTGGATAAAAGTCCTTTATCAGAATTGGAGTATTTCTCTTAGTTTGGGATAGCTTTTCATTTTTCAAATAGTATCTTCTGAAGAACAGAAATTTTTAACTTTGATGATATCCATTTTATCAATTTTAAAAAATGGATCATGCTTTTGGTGTTATTTCCAAGAAATCTTTGCCTAACATAAGGCCTCGAATGTTTTTTGCCTTATACAAGTTTTTTAGTTTTAGGTTTATGAGCCACTTTGAGTTAATTTTTGTATATGGTGTGAGGTATAGGTACATGTTCTCTTTTTCACATATGAATATCAGTTCTAGCACCATTTGTTGAAAAGATTATTTTTTATTATTCTTTCTTTCTTTTTTTAAGATTTATTTATTTATTTTATACAAAAACCGTGGTACAGGCCAGATGCGCAGGAGGGTGAGAGGATTCACCAGAGACAGAGCAGGAAACAGAACAGGCAGACTGACGAAATACACTGCTGAGGGAAGCAGCGGGCACAATAGGAGAGGTCTGCTGTGCCATGTGGGACCCTCGCCGGCGGGCCGGGATTGAACCTGTGGTGCAGAGGCTGCAGACAGCTTTACAGCACGGCACTCAACTGCCTTCGCCACCAAGGGAGGCCCAAGATTATTATTATTTTTTTTTTTTTAAAGATTTGTACATTTATTTATTTATACAAGCACTGGGTACAGTCAGAAGCATGGGAGGGTGAGAGAATTCACCAGAGCCAGAGCAGGGAGCAGAGCAGGCAGAAGGACCGAAGTACACTGCTGAGGGGAGCAGCGGGCGGCAGGAGAGGTCTGCGCACCACGCGGGACCCTCCTCTGGTGGCCGGGGAGCAGCCGGGGATCGAACTGGAGCCACAGAGGCTGCGGGCAGCTTTGCAACCCAGTGCTCAACCGCTGCGCCACCGGGGAGGCCCCCAAGATTATTACTTTTTAAAGGTTTATTTATGCATACAAGTTTATTTATGCATACAAGGGTATAGGCCAGAGGTGTGGGGGTATGAGAGGATTCACCAGGGACAGAGTGAGGAACAGAACAGGCAGACTGACTGAAATGTACTGCTGAGGGGAGCAGTGGGCAAGTCAGGAGACGTCTGCTGCACCATGTGGGTTGCTCCCTGGCTGGCTGGGGATTGAACTCGTGTTGCAGTGGCTGTGGGGAGCTTCATGGGTCGCGTCTTAACCCCTTGCACCACCAGGGAGGCCCCGAAAAGATTATTTTTTTTGACTTTGCGTCAGTGTAGAAAGTCAATTGCCCACTGACATGTGGCTCTATTTCTGGACTGTTTAATCTCTCCTATGCTACACTGTGGTCTTGATTATTGTAGCTTTGTAATAAGCCTTGAGATCAGGTAGTGTCAGTCTTCCCAACCTTGTTCTTTTTCAAATTGTTCTTAACTTGACTATTAATTTATTCAACAAGTAGTTAATGGCATCAGGCAGGCTGAAGCAGTAAGATAGGCAAGAATTGCTAGTTTTATGGCTGAGTTGACAAGCACATGAATAAATAAGACAACTTCAAAAGTAATCACTGCTGGTAGGGAAAAAAAACAGAAATGGAGAGGCTGTGGTTAGTTTTGAGAAGGGATCTCTGAAGAAATGATTGAATTAGTCTTCTGGATTTTGTTTTGCTTAATTAGCAAAAATCTTTTTGATTGGTGTGTTTAGAGTTTAGATTTTATATACATTCAGTAATTAAAATGTTAGTACTCTTCTCTCTTGGCATCAGAGGTGGGATGTGAAGTCATTCAACGATGAAGTATCCCCTTCTCCCAGGGCACTGAACAGTTTTGTACTGAATTTAGATTTTGAGGTTGCTTGTCTGCCCCGTTCAGCTGATAAACAGAGTGTATTCTCCAATTCTACCTTCATTCTTATAGCCTTTACATTTGCCTTGTTCCCCTGAAAGATCAAGTGTGATCACTCATCCTCCAGCAGAGAGTACCAGACAGTTTAGCCTGTGCTCAGACTGGAGGCTTTTGGTTTATCTGTTGCTGGTCAAGTACATCTTGTCCCAGGCGCTCCCTGGTAGCTATGTTTGTTTGTCTCCTGTGGGAGTAAATAAACTTGCCTTGCTGAGAAATAACATTTTGATGTCTTTACAATTGAAACTGGGAAGTCTTTATTAATGTCATGTCCCCAATGTAACCTCAAGATTTTGGCCAGAGCTGCTCCAGTGAAGGGGCGGCTGCTGGTATTGCTTACCCTTCTTGCACTTGGTCAGTGTGGAGACTGTTCTAGAGTCACATGAGATCCTGAAAAACAGCCAACTCATGTTGGTAATTGTTACCAGCAGGTCTTGGTGTCCTTTGTTAGGCGCTTCAGAACAATAGGTGACCCTGTGCTTGTTCCTCTTTCCCTTTGAGAAGCACAGACCCCACTTGCCATTCCAGTGCTGACCTTTTGAAGGAAAGGAAAGGCAAATCCTAATGTTTGGCAGGTTCTGGGGAAGGTGTAGACTACATTCAAGAGTTTGAGACACCCTCCCCCTGCCTCCATGGATTCAACCACCCTAAAATGCAGCCCTGACTTTTAGAGGCTTGTGGGTGCCATGGTGCTCAGCAATACTGAAATATGAAAGATGCTATTTATGTTTCCAAGGGGATTGAATTTAGAGAGGGAGGCAGACTTAAGTGTCAGCATCAAATGAGTTTGATAAAGCTGGTACCAAACTGAAATTGAAATTTATCAGTAGCATATACTGTTTAGAATACAGGTGTACTTGCATGCTGATGTATACATGCATACTGTATGTACATGTCTGTCTATGCATACGTACACGTATGCACATGTGCAACATGCTTATTTAAAAAGCAGTGGACTACAGAGCCAGCTCTTTATCATTGCATGGTCCCACGCCAGTGAAAAACAGGTGCATTCATTCAAGAACTGTTTTACTATGGGATTATTGGGTGCCAGGCATGTGCTGGGCATTGGGGGTTCCAGGTTTTAGGAAACAGCTAGTGCTGAGTGGGGCAGGCCTCTGCTCTCTGGAAGAACAGAAGGGAGCACGTGGAGGAGCTGTGACTCTGGGGAGGTAGGAAGGAACTAGACCACACCGGGATTCCTAAGGTCCCCAGTGTCATGTGGACCACAGGGAGAAGTTGGGATTGTATTTTAAGAGCAGTGCACAACCATAGATGGATGTGAGAGGAGTGGCATGAGCTGATCTATTTAAAAATATCCCTCTGGCTGCTGTGAAGGAAGGATTGTAGGAGGACATGTGGGCTCAGGGAGAGTGAGAGAGAGAGGCTTTGAACTAAGGGAGAAGCCAATTGTGGAAAGACTTTAGGAGGCCTTTTCCTCTTACTGCCTTGTCATCAGAGCAGAGATGCTGCCCCAGGAAGGTCCAGGAGATGTTACCGGTGTGTAAAGACAGAGCTACCTCTAAAAAGCTGCCTTAACAACTTTGTCCCCAGTCTGTTACTTAAAATGCTTGTCCCTATTGACTGCCCCTTCTACATGACTTATGTTTTTCCTATAGAATATTAAAATTTAATTAGAGAAGAGGAATATTTTTGTAATCTGCAGAAAGTACCTAACTATAATCTTACTCCCCAAGGGCAAAGGTAGTGATTTTCCTGGAGCAGTGGGTAAGAAAGGTATACCTGGTATTGCTTTAAATTTAGGCCAGAAACTGAAACTTTGGATCCCTTGTTTTAACTCCCTTCTCGGAATGGCAGGCTTGAGAGTAAGTTCCTGAAATTATTAGTCTTTGACTGTTTCCCCACATCACTGGGGGCAGGGGATATATGCATAAAACAAAATATTCAGCATCATTGTATTTTGTTTTTGGTTCATCAGCATTTTTTTTTAACTCCCTTGACATAAATAAGTTCCCAGCCTCAGAGAGTTCGGCCTTTGCACAGTCTGCATTTACAGATGAGGGATTTCGATTTCTGGTGTGACTTTGGGGTTTACAAACTCTTGTAGTCAGGGTTCTGTCTTCTCTTTCTTCAAGCCCACTCTGCCCAGGGCTCGACGCTTAGACATCCATTTGAAGCACTTTTTCAAAAGTGGTGGTGGTCGTGGTGATGGGTGTCTGTGGGTTTCCAACGCTTTCTCTGAGATGGTGGTACCTACCTGGGCCAGGCTGTGACTCGAGATCCTTAAAAAATCATAAACAGGGCCAGAAGATGGCCGGTTAGAAGGGGTGCTTAGGACCTGGTAGATTTGCAGGTGTTAGAGTGAGCGGGAGGGGGAGGCTCTTTCTTTCTACTGACCTTTGCTCTTCGCCCTTCCTCTCAGTATCTTTTATCCTACTTGGTTTTTCCTCACTTGCCCCAGCTTCATTCAGCCAATATTCATTCATCAAGTCCCTACTGTATATGTGGGGATGACTGGACATTTATCTGTTTCTTCTCATCCTGTCTGGACCCACTGTATTAATCTTTTTTTTTAATATATATTTAAAAAGCAGGTTTATTAGAAAAGGGATAGGACAGTAAAAGACACTTGCATAGACACAAGCAGGCAGGAAGAGCTGCACCGAAAGGGACAGGTTTGCTGAGAGAGGCATGCATGGTTGCAGGTGGGTGGCCCTGAGGAGAGCTGTCCTGCTGAGGGATGTCAGTGAAGAGAAGTCCCAGCATGGTACAGGTCATGGGCAGCCAGAAAGCTGCTGCCCTACAGAGAGAGAGAGTTGGTAAAAAGAGGCACCTGCATAGTTACAGGTGGGCAGTAGGAGTGCTGCCCCCACTGTATTAATCTTGTTGATAAACTTAATTGGAGTCATATCCATTTCCCCACCTTTCTGGTAATAGAGATGCATTTAGATTTTTTTTTTAATAGACTAATCTCTCCTGTTTGCATTTACACTAGGTAGGGGATGGCGGTGGGGCTTTTGTTTGGCCTCAGGAGCTAACATTACAAGTGTTTATAATCTTTGATGCCAGACCTATAATATATTAATTCTGCTAATTCCACATTCTTTTTTTTTTTAAATTTTTATTTATGCATACAAGAGCTGGGGTGCAGGCCAGAGGTGCAGGGGGAGAGAGGATTCACCAGAGACAGAGTGGGGAGCAGAACAGGCAGATTGACCAAAGTACACTGCTGAGGGGAGCAGCGGGTGAGTCAGAAGAGGTCTGCTGCGCCATGTGGGTCAGCTCCCTGGCCAGGGATCGAACTCATGTTGCAGTGGCTTCCGATAGCTTGATAGTGCTGCGACTTAACCCCTTGTGCCACCACGGTGGGCACAAATTCCACATTTTTTACCCATCCTCTCTAAGATCTCAGGGGTTGAATGAACGCTATTGCTCCTCATCAGTGACAAGCAGGCTGCACAGCCACAGTAGTCAGTGATTGGACACAAATATTAAACATGAGAGTAAGAGAACGTATTTTGACAATTACAGATGCTCTTTGAAAAAATGGCAAAGAAAGAGGGGAGACTGCAGTCCATCAAAACTCAAGTAGATGGAGTATGGAATAGAACTTTTCATTTTTAACCATATGCTATTTGAAATAATTTAGGAACAGGCACTGTGCCTTGAAGTTAAGTTTATGAAGAGGCAGTGACACATTTGTCAGAAATGGCCTATGTAAAAGTAACACAGTTACGCAGCCTGTACCTTCCACCAATAAATAACAGAGTTAACAACAGTGGTAACTAATGTCTATTAAGTCTTTGCTCCGTCCAACTTCTGTGCTAAGTTACTCAGTTTCCTCTGTAAACATCACTCTTCTGTTCCTTGGTATAGGGAATAGGTATAATTATAAGGGGATAGGTATAATTATAAGTTGTAAATGAAATAAGATAGCTTATTTAATAAGGAGTAAGGAGATGACCTCCTGCCTTATCTCCTGCCATCAGTCTACCTGGTGGGTCACCTTCAGCAGGACACGCTCTGTGAGTGTTATTTCTGTGAAATAGGCAAAGGTGAGAATATGTGTTTACACAGGAGATCAACTGGATTTAGAGCCGTGCTTTAGAAATTTTGGGTAATAAATAGCAAAATGTAATGGTTCCAGTTTTGATTTCCCGAGTGTGCTTTATACAGTGGTATGTGGCAGTAAATTTAGCTGTAATTTTTACCCAGCCATAATGTATAATAACTGATAGATTATTTTTTTCTTTGCTATCAGAGCTATTTCATAATTGCTAAAAAAAAAAAAAAGAGTAATAAGATAATCATGGAGAAATCTTTTTTATGATTTATAAGATCTTATTTAGGTCTAAAATATTAGTAAAAATATAAATGTCTTTGCTCTGTTCTGCTATCCCCTCAGTGTAACTTCTCTTTTCTGTCTGACTTCCTTACTTCTCTCTGTCATCTGCTTTGAGTACTTACCTGTCAGAGATGAGGATGAATAACTTACTGATATTGTAAGTCATGCTGGTAACTTAAGCAAATGGATGGATCAGAAATTTCTTAAACAGTTTTTGCCTTTTTATTTGGTATTTGTTTAAAATGTGAGGAAAAGCTACAAGAATATGAGTCGTGCAAAGAATAGTCATGCAGATAGAACGTGGAAATTACCTAGATTCACCAGTGTTAACACATCATCCCATTTGCTGTATCAGTCTCTATATACACACACGCGCACATAACATTTAATAATTTTTTCCACTGAACATTTGAGGGCAACATATGTGATACCCCTTTACCCCTGAATACTTTAGTTTATATTTTCTAAGAATAAAGTTATCCTGTTTAATTCTTTTTTAAAAAAGGTTTATTTATGCATACAAGAGCTGGGGTGCAGGCCAGAGGTGTGGGGGGGTGGGGTGAGAGGATTCACCAGAGACAGAGTGGGGAGCAGAACAGGCAGATCTACTGAAATACACTGCTGAGGGGATCAGTGGGCAGGACAGGAGCGGTCTGCTGAGCCATGTGGGTCAGCTCCCTGGCCAGGTATCAATCTCAGGCAAAACTCAGGCCTCAGTGACTGGCAATAGTTTGATAGCTATGAGACTTTAACCCCTGTGCCACCAGGGAAGCCCTGACTGATTTTTTTTAAGGTAGTGGTTTTCTTATTTTGAATTTGTGTGATGGTTTTACCATTACTAGCTTTCTCAGTCAGAGTGCGACATGGGTGATGCTGCGCCCTTGCACCATGGTCTTGGGTAACATTAGCCATCATCAGTAACACCAGGCAAGAACGTGTGCTGTGTCTCCATTATGTAATGATACTATCCCCCTTGTCACTAATAAGCAACTGCTGGGGAGAGAGTGTGAGCTGATGCAAATAGCCTGTGCCTCCCACAGTTTCTTCCTGGATTTAGCATCTTGATGATTCTTGCCTATTCATTTACTTTGATGCTTGTCTTCACGTATCAGAGACATTTAAAATTATGTTTCAGCTACGTCCAGCAGTTTTTTTAATGTACGGAAATTTTTTTTTACACATGTTGAAATACGGAGAGGGGACAATAGTTTCCTCAGCCCTGTAAATTGGAAAGAAATCTTTTTTCCCCCCTAGAAGAACTGGTGGTGCCAGTTTGAAGAGAGTCTGTGCCTCTTCCTGACCTTGCGAGAGTCACCTTGGACAGTGCCTTATGCACCGCCTAGGTCAGCTGGGAAACTGACATGGGAGAGAGGTGACGGCCTCAGCTGACGGCTGCAGTTCTCTTCCTGCAGGATGACTGGGGTACACAGCCCTTTTCTAGGGCTTGGGGTACACATGGGTGAGGAATAGACAGGGTTTCTGCCTGCTGGAGCTGACAGCCTGATTTTTAACCCAGCAATTACTGGAATGTTGGTATTGCCCGGCATTGAGAAGGTAGGATGGAAGGATCTGACTGGAGAGACACTCGTGCAGAGGCGATGTGTGGCACTGCCAGGGAAAGTGGAGAGGCCACCAGTACCTGAGCGCCAGGTGGGGCCCTGCAGGGTCCTGTTGACATTGTCACTTTATTAAAAGAATTTTATTCTGACTAAAAGTGAAATTCCTAAATCCAAAGGTGGACCTAAGGGCTGCTTCTGTGCTGAGCATTTTTTGTACATTCATTTCTTTCCACCTCATACAGTGCTGAGTTAAGTTTTTCTAAGCGTAGCAAGAAACCCAGAAGCTCTAAGGGAAAAAGCTGATAAATCGGTCCATGCCAAGATGAATTTGTGGGGAAAGAAAGACCACAAACAGAATTAAAAAGGGGAAAAATACAAATACTTGCATATATACAATAAAGGGTCATTTTCTGGTTATGTCAAGAACTCGTGGGGCCTCTATGGTGGCGCAGTGGTTGAGCGCTGGGTTGTGAAGCTCCCGCGGCCTCTGCGGCGCCGGTTCAATCCCCGGCTGCTCCCCGGCCACCGGAGGAGGGTCCCACATGGCGCGCAGACCTCTCCTGCCGCCCGCTGCTCCCCTCAGCAGTGTACTTCGGTCCTTCTGCCTGCTCTGCTCCCCACTCTGGCTCTGGTGAATTCTCTCACCCTCCCGCGCTTCTGACTGTATCCAGTGCTTATATAAATAAATAAATAAATCTTTAAAAAAAAAAAAGAACTCATGGAAGTCAATAAAAACAAAAATCCAATAGAAAATGAGCTATGCCATCCTGACAATTCACAGAAGAGGGGGTGAAAACTAGGCTGAAAACCTGACAGAGTGCTTAGTCTCCCACAGAAATGGAAACTAGAATATCATTTTCCATGACTTAGCGATAAAGAGGTTTGGTAAATGTGTGTCATATTGGCAAAAGTGAGACAAAACAGGGGCTTTCATGTTCTGCTTACAGGAGTTGAAACTGGCACCTTCTTTTGAGAGCTGTTTGGCAAATTCGTTAATGTGAAAAAAATCTCTTGACAAAGCAATTTTATTTTTAAAAATTTAAGTCACGGATACCTGTGAAAGTCAGCAAAGATTTGTAAAGGCTGTGTTCCGGTGCCTTGCTTGTCATAACTAAAGCAGAGGAGTAACATAGAACCCCGTACCAACAGTTAAATTACAGATGGTAGTTCATACAATGGAATATTGTTTAACTACTATAATGAATGTTCTGATGTAGAAAGGGCTTCAAATTGTAATAGAAATTGGATGTAGAGGGCCTCCCTGATGGTACAAGGGGTTAAGTCTCAGCACTATGAAGCTATTGGCAGCCACTGCAGCACAAGTTCAATCCCCGTCCAGGGAGTTACCCACATGGCACAGCAGACCACTGCTGCCTCACTCCCTGCTCATCTCAGCAGTGTATTTCAGTAGATCTGCCTGTTCTGCTCCCCACTCTGTTTCTGGTGAATCCTCTCACCCCCACACTTCTGGCCTACATCCTAGGTCTGGTATGCATAAATAAATAAAATAAATATTTAAAAAAAGAAATTGGATGTACATGAGGGTTGCATTTGTGCTTGCACATGCGTGTGCTTCACAGGCAGGCATGGAAGAAGTGATGTTAAAGTTTTAAATCCCAACATGTCGATTCGTTATTGCTCTTGATTATGGCTCCAATTGCAATGTATGGTTTTTTCCCCATATCACCAAGCCCTAAGTTAGATAACCTACACTTTAACTGAATTCTGGAGATAGCACCTGTCTACCTGGAGATAGCACCAGATTCCACAGGTTAAGGACTCAGTCCTACAAAACTGTCCCCCCTTACCCCATGAGTCACCTGTGTTTCTCACTGGCCCGCTGTGAGGGGCCTGTGGTCCCCAGATCAATTTGCTACAGCAGCTAACAGAATTCACAGAAACGTTCTCTTTACTAGATTATCCACTCTTTATTAAAGGCTGTAACTCAGAAGGAGCCAGACAGAAGAGATACATAGCACAAGGAATGGGCCATTTGGGTAAATACCTAGGAGTGGAATTGCTGGATCATAATGGAAGCTCTATCTTTAGTAGGTCAAGAAATCTCCACACA
This sequence comes from Talpa occidentalis, assembly GCF_014898055.3. Classification (NCBI taxonomy): domain Eukaryota; kingdom Metazoa; phylum Chordata; class Mammalia; order Eulipotyphla; family Talpidae; genus Talpa; species Talpa occidentalis. The sequence goes on along the minus strand of NW_023601433.1, from coordinate 84,552,802 downwards.
GCTCTCCATAGTGGTTGGACCAGTTTGCACTCCCACCAACAGTGCAGAAGAGTTCCTTTTTCTCCACAACCTCACCAACATTTGTTGTTGCTAGTTTTTTTTATTATGTGCCATTCTCATTGGTGTAAGATGGTATCTCATGGTAGTTTTGATTTCCGCAACATTTTTTAAACGTTACCTGCTTACCTGAGATCTGTTGCTTCTTAATTAAGGCAGGGAACTGCCTGTTATCAGCTGTCTCCCTCTTGGCTAGCCAGCAGTCTTTTTATTTTTAAAGATTTATTTTATTTATACAAGAGCTGGGGTACAGGCCAGAGGCATGGGAGGGTGAGAAGATTCACCAGAGACAGAGTGGGGAATAGAACAGGCAAACAGACGAGGTGAATCCTCTCACCCCATCCTGCACCTCTGGCCTGTACCCCAGTTCTTCAATGCAGAAATAAATAAAACCTTTAAAAAAATTATAAAACTGATTCCAGACCAAGCATTGTAACCATCATCCCAAGAAATGGTTCAGTTTTAAGCACAGTTTCTGCAGGATCCCAAAGAAAGTGAGAAATCATCTCAAAGCAAAGAGTGATGCTTCATCATTGTTTATAAGTCAGAGGAAAACATCAGGAAGGAGAAATAAAATTCCCTCTAAACTTACCAATTCAATGACTATCTTCACTGTCCTAATGGGCCAAACCCAGCGTTCTTTTACCCAATTTGAGAGGTCCATTTTTCAAGGTGACTGTCAAGGTCAAGAAGAACTTTCAGGCTTTTCTTTGCCATGGCCATGAACTCCAGTCTTTCACAGGAATGTCCTTTTTATTGCTTTCTGAACACTCTGGGATTTGAACTCCACCATCCATACATCTACCAATCAGGCTTTGCAACCACCTGCCAGGGAGGCCCAATCTTATCACCTCTAGGGGCTATGTTATTTTTTTTTTTAAATAAAAACCCAGTATTCTGAAGGAATTTGTTTTCCAACCTGTGTTTGTTTTATAATAATTAGGTTTCCTGTTTGTTTGCTTTATAAGAAGGCATATATGCCACTCAGCTTCAGACTCCTACACCATGTAACCATAATTGTTTTGCAGTCAAAAGCAAAAGAGATTTGACATTTTTAAAAAAGATTTATTTATTTATTTATACAAGAACCAGGGTACAGGCTAGATTGTGGGAGGGTGAGAAGATTCACCAGAGACAGAGTGGGGAACAGAACAGGTAGACTGATGAAATACACTGCTGAGGGGAGCAGCGGTCGCGACAGGAGAGATCTGCCCCACCATGTGGGACCCTTGTTGGCTGGCCGGGATTGAACCGCTACCGCCTGCGCCACCAGGGGAGGCTCGAGATTTGACATTTTAATTAGCTTATGTGGGTAGACAAGTTGAGGGTTAATGTAAGATTTCCATTATACTTTTAGAAAAGTTATAAATAACTAGTAACCCTCTGTTGCTACTTTTTAATTTCCCAGGACGGTGGGGGACGCAGTGAGGTCTATAGATAAAAGAAACTGCGGGCAAGATGAGACCAAAAAAATTGGATAGTTTAACCATTCTAGGTGCAAAAGTATTGGGTGCTGGAATGATAGGTATCAAATAAATTGAGGCTGAGCTTTCCCTGGGTGAAATTCTGTCTCAATCTTCTGATAGGCTCTTGTATTAAAAAACAAACTCTTTTTTTTTTTTTTCCTTTTGAGCTGAGTCTTGTGATTTTTCTCTTGGGCCATCAAGATGATGTTTAGGCTCTCCCCACCCCCTAATGCTAGAAAGATGGCAGAGGAAAATGAGAAATTCTTGCTCAGTGTGACCAATAGGAGTGTTGCTGGACTACGATTCTTGCTTTTTCTGATGGTTTCTTGTCAGAACAGTCTTGTCTTTATTATTATACTTGTCAGTGCTTGGTATTTCCAGTACCTCAAATTTAACCAGTACCAAGTCAAACATTTTCCTTTCCCTATCCTTCCACATCGCAACACCTGCTATTTTCAACCTTCTAGTTGCTAGCACCAAACTTAGCAGTTATTATTGCTCCTTTCTCTCTTTCCCATCCAGTGGGGATCTTGGGAATCCTGCTGGCTCCCCTAAAGATGGTCCTCTTGGGACCATTCATCACTGCTCTGCTGCTGCCACTTTGGTCCTTGGCACCACCATTTTTGGCCTGAGTTATTGCAGTACCTTTCTTCACAATCCATGTGTGTCTCTCCTTGCCAGGGAGTTTGAAAGATGATTTAAAGATATGTCAGATCATGTTGCTCCTTTCGTCTTTGTGTGTGTGTGTGTGTGTGTGTGTGTAGAAGAATTGGGGGATAGGCCAGAGGTGTGGGTAGTGAGAAAATTCACCAGAGACAGAGTGGGGAGCAGAACAGGTGGACTGACTGAAACACACTGCTGAGGGGAGCAGTGGGCGAGACAGACAAGGTCTCCTGCGCCATGTGGGTCACCTCCCTGGCCAAGGATCGAATTCGTGCTGCAGTGGTTGATGATAGCTTCATAGTGCTGAGACGTACTGCTATTTTAGGACACATTCATGACCTCTAAAAGTAACCCGTCACTAATAGTTATCTCGTCTCATCCTTTGATCCCTTAGCCCTGGTCAAACACTGATCACCCGTCTGTCTATATGAACTTGCTTATTCTGGACGTTTTCATCCAAGGAATCATACAATATGTGGCCTCGTGTCTGACTTTTTTCATTTAGCATGCAAGTTCACCCAAATTTTACCATGTATCTGTGCTTCATTCCTTTTAATTCTCAGCTTTTACTTTAAAATAAAACCATGAACTAGCATCTTCATTTTGCTGTTGAGGAATCTGAGGTGGAAAGAATTTGCCAGGGTCACAGAGGGAGGAAGAGGAGGGGTTCAGGTATGCACCCAGTCTGTATGGTCAGGTCCTTCCTGGTGCCAGGCTCTGGTGTCCTGATTATCACAGCTCTTTGCCCTGGTGTTCTCTGTCCTTCACTCTGTAAAACGCTTTAATTGGGCCAGTATTTGTTGAGAAATATCTTAAATGTTCATTTGATTGTTAGTGCCAGAGCTCTACGTGTTAATATTGACTTATGTTCCTGGGAGCAATTAAAAGCATTGAATTAAGCTGTTATGGTCCCACAGATCTTGGTGACTTTTGCGATCTCTGAAGGAAATCTTGCTGGGAACTGGAGAGGTGCTCTTACAGGGGATGCCATCATTTGTATATTTTAAAAAACTTTATTTTGAAATAATTTCAAATTTACACAAGTGTTACACAATACAAAGCACTTCTGTTTAATTTTCACCCCTTTTGCTTGTTAACCCTGTACCACATTGGCCTCCTCTTTCTCTCACTGTGTATCTAATCCTATCCTGAACCATTTGCAGTCTTCATGTCTCATTACTCCAAAATACTTTCAATGTGACTTTCCTGAAAACAAGGACACTCACATAACCCCAGTATACTCATCAAAACCAAGAAATTCACGTTATAGTATCATCGAATTCTTAGACCTCTTGCAGATTGCTTCTGTAAAAGACGAAACACACAACAAAACCCTTCTCTTGCCCTCCTTTCCCTCTGGTCTTTGATCTAGTCTAGAATCAAGGATTTCATTCCTTGTGTCCTGCTGCTGGCCTATAATCTGGGTTGGCCTTTGACTCACCCTCCTCCCCCACCTTCTTTCATGATTTGATATCTTTTGAAAAGTACACACCAGTTGGTTTGTAGAATGTTTCTCATTTTGGGTTTGTCTGATGGCTTTTGTAATTAGATTTGGTGATGTGCTTTGGGTAGCACTGTTGCAGAAGTGGCACCACTCTTCTCAGTGCATCCTGGGGCTCAGGATGCTAATTTAACCCATAACTGGGGATCCTGACTTCCACCAGTTGGTTGAGATAGTATCTTTCCAATTCTCCATGGTGAGGTTCAATAGGACTTTTCACTTGTCAGTTAACAAGCGTCAGCAAGTATTGTGTGGGAAGGTCCTTTACGTTGCTGTGAAGAGCCTGTCCCTCCTGAAATGCTCAGCCACTAGTCTTAGCACCCATTGCTGATGCTCGCCTGAAGAGTGACATGCGGCTTTCAAGTGATAATTTTCTAATTCTGGTCTTCCTTCCCGTGTTTATTGTGTGTGATTCCTTGTGATTCTATTGAGAACTGTCCCCTTCCCCTGCATATATTTTTATTGCTGCAGAATGTACATAACAAAATGTATCATACAATAATCATCTTATTCATCATAACATTTAGCCATTTTTCAAATCCTGTGACATTTAAATCTATTCATATTATTGAATAAATTGAATAATTATCACCACTGTCCATCCTCATTTTCTTTTTTTTTTTTTTAAGATTTATTTATTTACTTATGCTACAAGAGCTGGGGTGCAGGCCAGAGATGCAGCGGGGGTGGTGGTGGTGAGAGGATTCACCAGAGACAGAGTGGGGAGCAGAACAGGCAGATTGACTGAAATACACTGCTGAGGGGAGCAGCAGGCAAGGCAGGAGTGGTCTGCTATGCCATGTGGGTCAGCTCCCTGGCCGGGGATCAAACTTTTGCTGCAGTGGCTGCGGATAGCTTCATAGGTTGTGTCTTAACCCTTTGTGCCACCAGGGAGGCCCAGAACTTCCTTCTTTCTAAGGCTCAGTCCTATTCCTTTGATGTTCGCAATCACATTCTGTTTATTTATTCATCCATTAGTGAACACCTGGGTTACTCCCATCTTTTGTCTGTTATGGATCATACAGCTGGGAACACGGGTGTGCAGTACCTATTTGAGTCACTGCTTCCAGTTGAAATTTCTGGATCATATATTCTGTACTTAAGTTTTTGGGAACCTTAGTTAACTTTCAAAAATTGTTATCAATATGGACTATTGGTTTCCTAGTTTATTCAACGGGTTATAGTCTGGTAATGTCATTGTTCATTTTGAGGTACAGATTGTCCCTTATTTGGCTAATGGAGGCCTTTCAAGCTGGTTCCAGTATCCTTTCGACTTGGCCTCATTGGAACTTTTTCCTCTTGTGGCACAGTAAGATATTCCAAGCTTATCTTACTTCTACGATGTCAGCCTGGAATTAGCCACTTTTTCAGGGAGCTCAGTTCCTTTTATTGGAGAATGGTATTTAGAAACCAAGATAAGGGTGATGAATATGTTGTTTGTGGCTGGGGTGTCTTTGCTTCCAGACCCTTTCAGAAGAGGGAGCTAGGAGAATTGTGTTTCTACACAGATATGTAGAAACACCTGTGTATTTATATCTGTCTGCATATGTATTTTACAAACTAGAGTTTGCACTGATACCTTTAATTCTCAGACCACAGGGGCTGTTCCAGCTTTCTCCCTTTTCATATTTGTTTGCCTCTTTAACGGTGAGAAACCTAGTTCTCGTGATCTTTGATACGTTGCTTACATGTGAGGTCTATTTATTTGCATTACTTTCTCACCCTCACTCCTGTGCTCAGTCACCCGACCATGAGGATTATCTTTTTGGACCTGGCCCCTCCAAATTTCCTGGCTTAATACCCAAATCCTAGCCCTAGTTCTACTGCCCATGCCCCAGCCCCAGGCCCCTACCAAGGGGGTGGGGGGAGGGACAGGGATGGTCCCCATTGATTTATTTTTATTTTAAGATTTATTTTTATTTATTTGTGCATACAAGAACTGGGGTGTAGGCCAGAGGTACAGGGGCTGATCGGATTCACCAGAGACAGAGTGGGGAGCAGAACAGGAGGATCTACTGAAATACACTGCTGAGGGGAGCAGTGGTGAGACAGGAGAGGTCTACTGCTCCATGTAGCTGAGGATTGAACTCATGCTGCATTGGCTGCTGATAGCTTGATAGTGCTGAGAGTTTTACCCCCGTACTACCAGGGAGGCCCTCCCATTTATATTTTTATTAGTGACTTAACTCATCAGGCGCTTTACTGCGATGGCATGGAAAGCTGTACTGACAAAGCCCTTTGTTTTTCATGACTCTCTCCACTTCTCTCTCTCTCTCTCAAGATGGTTTCACCCAAATATCACCGGTGTGGAGGCAGAAAACCTCCTGTTGACAAGAGGAGTCGATGGCAGTTTTTTGGCGAGGCCTAGTAAGAGTAACCCTGGAGACTTCACACTTTCCGTTAGGTAAGTTGCAATTAGGTAAGTTGCAAGTGAAAGAAAGAACCAGAGTTTTCTGGGTAGAAAATGGTAAAATGACCCTTGGACAACTCGCTCCCTTCACAGAGTCTGCAGGCCTGCCTGCTGCTCTGTGGTGGGCCTCGCCGCCTGCCCACTGACTGGACTGATTCAAGAGAGGGAGACAGGGATGAGGGCAGAAGGCGTGTCCTGGTGGGCATCCTTCTCCCTGAGGGACCCCCGGGGGTGAGTTGGAGCAGACCATCACCCCTTCTGCAGCCACCTACCGCTTGACCCTGTTTCCTGCATTTTCTTCCCCTTCTCTTGATTTCTTAATGGCGAAAAATACTTAGAGCGTCTTCAGATCACTTTTCTTTTTCAAGAAATAAAACACCACTGAGGAAGTTGTGGTCCCTTTTGTTCCCCTGCCTTGTCCCGTTCCCCAGAGGAAACCACTGCCAGGAGGTTGGCATGAGTCCTTCCTGAGCACATTTTCATACCCAACTCCACTCCCCGACTCCCCTTGTGCTGTGTGAACAATAGCGAGTTGGTTTGTGTCTTTTTAAAATTCACAGCCATGGCTTTGTAATGCATGTGTTACTCTGTGGCTACATTTTAAAAATATTTAAGTCCTGTCTTGGTACTTATACGTGTAATTATCCACTTTAATGTATATCAAATTTAAATGGTGTGAATATACCCACTATAGCCAACCTGTTGTTGGGCATTGGATTAAAATTTTTGGAACAATTTGCCCAATATCCTGTTACATGTCTCTTTGAGCAGGCATGGGTGAGTTTTTAAGAAATTGATTTTCCCGTTGCACGCTCAAGTCTCCTTATTCTAGCTAGAACTGAACTATGTTTTGTGTTTGCTTTTATTAGTAGATAAGTTTCTTGAGGAGCCACTGTCATTGACTTCTGTTTTCCTACCAAGCAGGGGTAGATTCTTCTGGGTTTTTCCCAGCAAAGACTTCTAAACTCATGTGACATTTGAGCTGTAAGAGTTTGCATGGAGATTTTATTAAAATGGTAATAATGATAATGATGATGGTAGCAGCTTTAGTGAGACTTGACATTTATACCAGGCCATTATGCTAAGCATTATACACACACAGTTTTGTTTAGTTTTCTCCATAGCCTGTAAGTACCATTTGTAATCTCCATCTTATAGGTGAGTAAGGGGAGGCGGAGAGGTTATTTTGAGAAACTTCTGAGCTGTAGGAAAGTTGAGAGATGATTATCATTTATGTCATATTCCCTTTGTTAGCATTTGCATGTTTGCTCTGTGTGTGTGTGTGTGTGTGTGTACATTCCCCTGCGTGTGTGTGTGTGTGTGTGTGTGTGTACATTCCCCTGCCAAATCTTTTGAAAATAACTTAGAGCTATCAGGACATTTATTTTTATCTTTGAGTACTTCAGTGTGTTTGTCCTATGTACAAGATGTTCTCTTGTAACTATAAAGTCTTTATTATATAGAAGTTTTAACATCTATTCAGTGTGATCTGATTTATATTTAGTCTATATTCAAATTTCCCTTATTTCAATAATGGTTCTTAGAGCTATCCTATTCTTTATCTCAGCAAGTGTATGATATTGGTTTGCCCCATCTTTTGAAAATTTCCTTGCCTCTAGAACCTTTTATTAGACAGAGGTGGGAAATAAATATTTCTATATTAAAATTAAGTGCTCTTACTGATAGTTTCAGTTCCGCCCAACTTCTTTAACTTTCCCATTCCTTATTGTGTCTTCCTTCTCCTGTAGGGAGACCCTTGGTTTTTAACAGCATCAGCATATGACCTGATTTTCAAAAAAATAAATTAAAAATATTTTAATTTTAGGTTTACTTTTTTACCCCTCAGTATATGACCTCATTTTCTCTCTCCTACAATACAAAAATAGATTCAGAATTTTTACATTACTATCAAACTCATAAAGTAAAGTTCGTGATTTCTCTGATACTCTTTTTGTTCTTGGACTATATCCCACCAAATTTGTACAATCAGTTCTACATTCAAAAGTTACAGGAATTAACTTTCTGTGTCATTATGAACTGACTGCAAGGTTAGAATCATTTCTTATATTCATTTTTTTGATCCTTATCTATTTCATTTTTTTTGAATATGTGAAAATTAAAAGTTAAACTATATAAAAAGGCATGAAAGAAATTTCATTCTTTGCCCTGCCTGTTGCACCCTATTTCTGTCCATACCTGTAGGTAACCATTTCCATTAATTTCTCTGTTTCTTTTTGTGCATGAAGTAGAACACTTTCTTTTTTTTCACTTATAGAAATCTCTTAGAGAATTTTCCTTATATTTTCAATCAACTGCATACATAGCATATAACTTCATCCAATTTCCTGCAATTGGGGATTGAGGTGACCAGTATTTTACAGGGATGATAGAGTGGTTCTGATAACCTATGTGGTGTGTCTTGTACTTTTGGAAATGTAGCTTCAGGGTGAATTCCTGGGAGTGAGGTGACGGGGTAGAGAGGAAGTATGCACAGAGTGTAGTTTTTCCCAATTCTCCTCCATAGCGGTTGTACCATTTTGCACCCCCACCAGCAATGTGGGAAACTGAGTGCCTGTAGTTTTCCCACAATGTTCCCAGTTGAATGTTGTCAAGCTTTTCATTTTCACCGACCTGGACAGTTAGAAATGGTATCTCAGTAAATTTTAATTGTCGTCTCCCTTGTGAACATCTTTTAATAAGTTTGAACGTCATTTGCTTATTTTTTTGTGAACTTAGAATCACTGTTTTTTGGGTTTTTTTTTAAAGATTTTATTTTTGCATGGAAGAACTAGGGTGCAGGGCAGAGGTGCAGGGAGTGAGAGGATTAACCAGAGACAGAGTGGGGAACAGAACAAGTGGATCTACTGAAATACACTGCTGAGGGGAGCAGCGGGGAGACAGGAGAGGTCTGCTGCGCCATGTGGGTCAACTCCTTGGCTGGGGATGGAACTCAGGCTGTCACAGTGATAGTGCTGAGACTTAACCCTAGGCTACCAGGGGTTCTTAAGAACTCTGTAATACTACCAAGTTTCACTTTTGATTATTTCCTTAAATACATGTGTTATAGACACTGCTACACACATGTGCACACCTCTGTAGATGCAGGCATCTGTGATTTTTTTTGCACCGATGAAGTTATTGCTCTGATTCTCTGTTGAGATGATCTGTGCGTTAGATGAAAAATTGATGATTATGTTACCTTATATCCAGTTAGTCAAGGAAGGTCCCCATTTTAATTTTGAGGAAAAGATACAGAAAAATGCAAAAAGTCATGTATATTTTTCATGTTGTATTTACTGCCATTTTTTCCCTTCAAAACAAACTGTAAGTGAAAGCACAATTTCCTTTTTTTCCACCACCCTTGATTCTGTCCTTTCCTTTGCCCCGAGGCAGTTGCTAGCATGAATTTAAGTTTTTTTCTCTCTAGTTCATAAAAAAGGCATGTGTATTATTTATTATTATAATATTTATCATTATAATATTAAAATGTAATACATGTGTTTGTATTGCAAAAAATATGTAGAATTACTTGTGTTTTTAAACTTTTATAAATGGCCCGATAAGAATATTATTGGGCCTTGTGTTGCCTTCATGTAACATGTTCGTCCATCTGTGCTGCTGCATGTTGATCTCGTCCATATCTGAAATGTTTGATTTTTTGGTTATGGGATTAGTAAATGGAAGCCCAGGTATTAAAATAGAGTACAGTGTAGCTGCAGGAGAATGACCTGAAGTGCCTTATTTTACCCATTGGAAAAGGTTGTCAGAACAATTAGAAGGAGATATTGTCAGTAACGTTATGGGATGATTTTTCTTACTTTCCTTAGTTCCCATTTTTCTTTTTCTCTGCTAGACATGTATTTATTTTTCCTGGAGGCTTCACTAATAGTGCTATGGGATCAGTCTAAAAATAAGTTTAGGCCAATGGTTACCATTTTGGGATGCCAGATCCCTTGGGTCCACCCGGGGATACTGGGCGATAATGGGTGTCCTTGAGATGTATTTAGTAGGTCAGGAAACCCAATGTAAATCATAGGCAGAGTGCCCAGGCTAACTAAAATCCAACTTTTATAAACTTTTGGCCAGTGTTACGTCAACTTAGTGGGATAGCATATGAGCACTCTCGTGCTGAATTTATGTCTTTAAAATGTTTTTCTAAGGATGCAGTTATATAGTGTCATAAGGGTGCAGTGAGATGAACTTGATATGTGTACTTATACATGTAGTCAATACCACAATCAGAGGAAGCCCTGATGTCTTGTTAGTCAAGTCCCTTTGTGCCCCTTTCTAATCTCCCTAAGCGGCAACTGCTATTCTCATTTCTAGCTCCGTAGGCTAGTTTTGGTTATTTTACAATATCATATAAATGAAGTTATGCAGTATGCAAGTGTGTGTGTGTATGTTTTAAGATTTATTTATTTATGCATACAAGAGCTGGGGTACAGACCAGAGATGTGGTGGGGGGGTAGGTTTGAGAGGATTCACTAGAGATAGAGCAGGGAACAGAACAGGCAGACTGACTGAAATACACTGCTGAGGGGAGCAGCGGGCGAGTCAGGAGAGGTCTGCTGCGCCATGTGGGTTGCTCCCTGGCCGGCCGGGGATCGAACTTGTGCTGCAGAGGCTGCAGATTGCTTCATAGTGTGGTGCTTAACCCCTTGCGCCACCAGGGAGGCCCTGTGTGTGTGTTTTATGTTTCACTTCTTTCACCTTTTTTTTGAGATTCATCCATATGGTATATATCATGTTTGTCTTTTTTTTTTTTTGCTTTTATATTGCTCCATGGCATTTCATTGTATAAATATACAACTGTTTATTTATTTTGGTGATAGATATATGTCTTGTCAATTTTTTTTTCCTAGGCTGCAGTTTGATAGCTTAAATTTTCAAAATAGAAGATGTACCTGGGGAGAAATTAATAACAGAGTCCTCTGTTCTGTAATATGTGTGTGATGATTCCATCCACTGGATTTGTTGGTTTGTTCTTTGGTTTCTTTCGATATTTAGGAAAACTCTGATATTGAACATGAGATCCATTTTCACTAGTTTAATTCTTTGTTCCCCTTCTCCCCGCAATGGACTATTTTAGAAGAAATGGAGCAGTCACCCACATCAAGATTCAGAACACTGGCGATTACTATGACTTATATGGAGGGGAGAAGTTTGCCACTTTGGCTGAGTTGGTCCAGTATTACATGGAACACCATGGGCAATTAAAAGAGAAGAATGGAGATGTTATTGAGCTCAAATATCCTCTGAACTGTGCAGATCCTACCTCTGAAAGGTCAGTAACATTTTAGTGACCACAGGGCCTGTGCATCCCAACCTCCTGTGCCATATGTGCCATGCAGGTGCATCATGGGGGTTTGGTGCTGTCTTGTTTCTCAGACTGTAATTTTCAAAGTTTTACTAAAGTATCAATAATAGGATCAGATTATTCTCAGAGTGCCCTTTTCCTACAAAAGCCTCAATCAGCATGACTTACATTAATTCTCCAAGGATCTCAGACTTTTTCTGGGTACACTTGGTACGTGCAGTAATTTGAAGACTGTTGAACTTCAGCTGGTAATCTTTGAGAGTTATGAGAGGAAAACAAATCATAATGGAGATACTAAAATAGCAACCAGCTCTCTGATGGCTCCTGACTGGAGTTATTCAACAATGCCACCAATAGATGTCAGTTTGAGCTCAGAAGTGGAAAAGTAAGAACTCAGAGAGCCAGACATTTCATCAGTTCTTTTGTGTCGTGTCCGCAGATGTGTGCGAATGACCTTGTTTAGAGGGAATTGTATTATTTCAGAGATCTTTTTCCCCTTCTGTTGGAAAAAAGCTGATAAAAGCTGGGCTGGATTTGTTTTTTTTTGTGTGTGTGTGTGTTTTTTGAAGATTTATTTTATTTATTTATGCATACAAGAGTTGGGGTACAGGCCAGGGATGTGGGGGGTGAGTCGACTCACCAGAGACAGAGTGGGGAACAGAACAGGCAGACTGACTAAAACACACTGCTGAGGGGAGCAGTGGGCGAGACCAGAGAGGTCTGCTGCGCCATGTGGGCTGCTCCCTAGCCAGCTGGGGATCAAATTCATGCTGCAGAGGTTACTATTGCTTCATAATGTGGTGCTTAACCCCTTGCACCACCAGGGAGGCCCAAGGGCTGGATTTGTAAACCATGTAGAAAGGTTTCCTACATTCCCGGTCTCTTCACTGATTCCATTTCAGAGTTGCTTAATTAAGTTTGTACGTTTTATATTTGCAGTTATTTTTCTTCATCTTGTACCTTTATATCATCACTGATGATTTGCTTCTCCAGCAACCACTATAGCTTTAAGCAAAAGAATGTCAGCCAACTCTGTGCAGTTTATTTCTAAATTTCACTCTGTTCAGTTGTAGATGGATGAAAAGTAACCTCAAGTATATTTCTTACCAACGAGCCATTAGTGTTATCTACCATAACACCTGCTTTCTTACCATTATCCTGAGGGGAAAAGCCACATTATTGACATGACTATGTTAATCTATTTTCTGTAATAACTTAGGACAGGGTTGTCTCAGCATCTGTTTGCAGGTGGCCAACACCAGGATTCTGATGTGCTGGTTAAAAAACAGGTTGCTGTGAAAATACAAAGAAAAAAGACCAAAACAACAAAACACAGATTACTGGGCCTCATTCAGACTTAGTGGATCTCTATCTTAGGTTGTGAGGTCTGGGAATTCACTTTTTAGCGAAAGCTCTCACTTCTACTTCCAGTCTTTTTTTTTTTTTTCCTTTGTAAAGATTTATTTATTTATTTAAAAGATTTATTTATGCATACAAGAACTGGGGTACAGGCCAGAGATGCGGGAGTAGGGGGTGAGAGGATTCACCAGAGACAGAGTGGGGAGCAGAACAGGAAGACTAACTGAAACACACTGCTGAGGGGAGCAGCGGGTGAGTCAGGAGAGGTCTGCTGTGCCATGTGGGTCACCTCCCTGGCCGGCCTGGGAATGGAACTCATGCTGCAGTGGCTGCTCACAGCTTCACAGGTTGTGTCTTAACCCCTTGCGCCACCAGGGAGGCCCCTATTTATTTATCTATGCATATAAGAGCTGGGTACAGGCCAGAAGTATGGGGGGGTGAGAAGATTGACCAGAGACAGAGTGGGGAACAGAACAGGCAGACTGACTGAAGTACATTGCTGAGGGGAGCAGTGGGCGAGTCAGGAGAGGTCTGCTGTGCCATGTGGGTAGCTCCCTGGCCGGAGATCTAACTCATGCTGCTGAGGCGGCAAGCAGCCTCATAGGTTGTGTCTTAACCCCTTGCGTCACCAGAGAGGGCCTACTTCCAGTCTTATAGTTTGTTAAAGTTTAAAATGACAGCCCAGTATATAGTCCAAGGATGTGGACAGTCAGCTTGGAGGCTGTTGAAGTGTGGGTCAGAAATATGGAAAGATTAGAATGTTTGAAATCATTTACAATGAAGGTCTTTTTTCACAATGTTCATGTGCCAGAGCAACGGTAAACATTCAAATGATTCTTTGTCTCTGCCATCATCTTCTGTTATAACTTCTTTAAAGGGCTGTGATTGAATGGTTGGTCCTACCTAGGTGTGGAGAACTGGGAAACTAGGTTTTTTTTTAATTTTATTTATTTTTTGTGTAGAAGAACTGGGGTGTAGGCCAGAGGTGTGTATTGGCACGGGGGGAAGGTGAGAGGATTCACCAGAGACAGAGTGGGGAGCAGAACAGGTGGATTTACTAAAATACACTGCTGAGGGGAGCAGCAGGCAAGACGGGGGTGGGGGTCTGCTGCACCATATGTGGGTTACCTCCCTGGCTGGGGCTTGAACCCAGGCCTTAGCCGTGATAGTGCTGGGACTTAACCCCTTAGGCCACCAGGGAGACCCATTCTACAGTTTTGAAAGATGGGATATTTAGGAGAAAATGAGGGATTGAACACATTTGTTTTGAGTGACTTTGGGTGCATTTAAGAAATTTAATAGTCATTCTTAACAATTTTTCCCTGCCTGCTTGGGATGCAAATTCTGTCCTATTGAGGGGATCGGTTTCTCTTTTGTAATTGTATTTAGGAGAGCTGACTACGTAGGATAATTTTGTGAAAGAATATTGGGAACCCTTGGGACAACTTAATTCATGTTCATTTTTAAAAAATGTAGGTGGTTTCACGGACACCTCTCTGGCAAAGAAGCAGAGAAACTACTAACTGAGAAAGGAAAACATGGCAGCTTTCTTGTACGAGAGAGCCAGAGCCACCCTGGAGATTTTGTTCTCTCTGTCCGAACCGGCGATGACAAAGGGGATTGTAGCGACGGCAAGTCCAAAGTGACCCACGTCATGATCCGCTGTCAGGTGAACCCCCATTGAACTGTGGGTCTGGTATAATGCTGCCTTCGGTGGTATTTTTCTGGGAGAAGACAGAGAACATTACTCCCAAAGTCAGATTTTCTTTGCTCATTTAGTCCAGGGCTTCTCTACTTTTCATACATTGTTTATCATAATTGTTTCATCATTTCAGAACTTTATTAAATTGCTTGTTTCCAGTCTGTCTCGGGCAGATTAAATCATGCCTTGGTGCGTCACCTGTCCTGCAGTTTCGAATCTTCTTCAGCGTAATGGCCTCTGGAGATGGCCTCAATCCCAGTTTCTAAAGCTCCTCCCCAGGCTTGCCCGGTCTAGCCTGTGCCAACATACGCTGCATGTGACAGGTTCTATGTTAAGACTGGGTGAACTGAATGAACCATTTCTTGTTTTTGCTGTGGCCACTGGATCAAGGAGGTTGATTCTTGGACAACTATGTCAAACTTGTTCATTTGTTTGCTTTTTAAAGAATTATTTATTTATTTGTTTATTTGTGCATACAAGAACGGGGTAGGCCAGAGGTGTGGGGGGCGAGAGGATTCACCAGAGATAGAGTGGGGAGTAGAACAGGCAGATTGACTGAAATACACTGCTGAGGGGAGCAGCGGGCGAGACAGGAGAGGTCTGCTGCACCATGTGGGTAGCTCCCTGGCTGGGGATCAAACTCGTGTTGCAGTGGCTGTGGATAGCTTCATAGTGCTGTGCTTATCAACCCCTTGTGCCACCAGGGATGCTGCTCAAGGACAATTTCTATAGACTGCTTTTTTCTGTCCTGTGTATACGGCATAGTTTCCTATTTCTTCGCATGTCTCATAATTTTTTTATTGCAAACTAGACCATTAAAAAAAAAAATAAGCTGTCCTTCCCAGAGTTTGTTGGTGCCACTTTTTATTGTGTCTGTACTTCTTGTTTTTGTGTTTAGTGACTTTCCTGTTCTTTGTTATGTGTGGCCTCTGAAGTCTTTGCTTGGTTAACTTAGTGGTCAGTTAATGATTGGACAGAGCTTTCTATTCAATCACTACTTTACTCTGCTGATGTAAATTCAGCAGTGTGTGTGTGTGTGTGTGTGTGTGTTGCGGCTTGTGTCTTCTGTGCTCTGACACCTTAAAACTCTGCCTTAGCCTTCACTTCGAGGTCAGTTGGAGGTAAAGATTAGAACCTTCCTGTATCTTTCTTGGACTCACACAGCCCTGCACACAACCTTCTAGATTCTCAAGAATATGTTGGAGTTTTCAAAACTCCCTCTGGACATTGCCTAAGTTTCCTTTTAAATTTTTGGTCAGTCTCTTAGTATTTGCCTGACCTCAGGCAGCTGTGATATTAAACAGTGACTGCTGATTGTTTTGGACAGATGCCCTGCAGACATGGCTGAGTGAGCCCTAAGTCAGGTCAAATAAAATCAAGTTCTGAAAACAGGGTTTTTCCAGGTTGCTGCTAAATGGGCCAAATAGTGATGATTCTCTGGGGACAGGCCTCTTGAAAGGTCTCCAGATCTATTCTGTCCTATCTGGTTGGACTAGGTGGCTTGTTTCATAGCTTCTGTGGTTACATGCCTGTTGGTTTTTAAGGCTATCATGGATCTGGGGAGAGGTGGGAATAGGGCAGCTAAAACACTGTAACTTGGAGCACTTACCAAGATTCAGTCTTTTTTTTCCCCTTAAATAAATGCTCCTCAGAGTGTTGTAACCTCTTGGTTAATTTTCAAATGCTGAAAAGTCGATGACAGTTTTTGCCAGTGTTCTTGTTGCCTTTATGGAAGAGTGGATTTTCAGGCCCTTAATTGTCATTCTGAAAGTGCTTCTTCCAACCTCTAGTCTTATTTTAAGTAAAATATCATACCCAAATATCTTCATACATAATTTCTAGGGCTTTGTGTTTCTGAATTTAACTGTTGCCCTTAAATAACCTATTCTGATCTCCTTGTTTGAAAAGAAATTCTTGGTCTGTGTTTATAATTTCCTTTTACATTTTCATTGGAAGGTGAAAGTAAGGGCATGTGTATCCAGTGCTGCCTCACCAGCCTTGCACTTGGCTAGTATTTCAGAGAGAACTAGTTACTTACCATCTATTCAGCAGCCATCTGTGTACTTAACCTCGAGTATAAGCAAATAGTAAAGAACACCGTCTTTTATTTCTTACTATTTAACTTATGACGTAAAAATTTTTGTTGGATATTTATTTAGAGCTACTTACACCTCACCATGGAACGACTTCAGTCAGGTTAGCCTTTCCATTTTCTTTATCCATGTTGCCTCCTTCCCTATGTGCTTCTGCTGCTGTTGAATTTTTCCTTTACGGGGGGAGAGTTAGTGTCTGTACTTCATTTGGGAAAAACAATGACTTAACATTAAAGGTCATTAATAGAATTTTTTTGTCTTGAAAGGAACTGAAATACGATGTTGGTGGAGGAGAACGGTTTGACTCTTTGACAGACCTCGTGGAGCATTACAAGAAGAATCCCATGGTGGAGACATTGGGCACGGTGCTCCAGCTCAAACAGGTGAGCGAGTTGGGACGTTCAAGTCCATCTGTATTCCAGCTGTAGTCCAACTACAGAACAGTATCATGCACCTCCCTGTGCCTAATCCAGCTTTAGTTAGGATCTTCTCATCAAATCTTTTTTTTTTTTTTTTTTTTTTAAGATTTTATTTATTTTTGTATAGAAGAACTAGGGTGCAGGACACAGGTATGGAGGGTGATGGGGAGAGGATTCACCAGAGACAGAGTGGGGTGTAGAACAGGTGGATTGACTGAAATACACTGCTGAGGTAAGCAGCGGGTGAGATAGGAGAGGTCAGCTGTGCCTTGTCATCTCCCTGGCTGGGGATTGAACTCAGGCCTTAGCCGTGATAGTTCTGAGACTTAACCCTTAGGCCACCAGGGAGGCCCTATTCATCAAATCTTGCTTCATTTATTCCCACACTCACTGCTCTCCTGTAGTATTTGAAAACAAATTCCAGATATTGCATCATCCCCATGACTATCTCCCTGTGATCCCTAAATGGCCTTAGAGAGTTTCTAAAGCAAGTTTTTGCCAAGTCTTCATTTTCATTATAGAACTTCCTTGGGTTATAAGTAGTCACACTTATTCATTTGGGAGTTATCACACTTCCAAAGTTCACTCTTATTACTTGTGGCAAATGATATTTCTCTAAATAATATTGTAGTCTTTTTTTTTTTTTTTAAAAAAAGATTTATTTATATGTGCATACAAGAACTGAGGTATAGGCCAGAGTCGGGGGGGGGGGGGAGGTGAGAGGATTCACCAGAGACAGAGTGGGGAACAGAACAGGCACATCGACTGAAATACACTGCTGAGGGGAGCGGCGGGCAAGTCAGGAGAGGTCTGCTGCGCCATGTGGGGAGCACCCTGGCTGGGGGTTGAACTCATGCTGCAGTGGCTGCGAACAGCTTCATAGGTTGCATCTTAACCCCCTGTGCCACCAGGGAGGCCTGATATTGTGGTCTTATTTATAAAGAAAAGTTAGTTTGAATTTATATCAGCAGAGTAAAGTAGAGATTGGAGAAAGATACATTTTTCTGACAACAGAAAAGAAAGTGAAACAGGTTTTGAAAACTTTCATTGTGAATTACTGTGTCTTGTGAATTTCCTGTCCTTGCCTTATGAATATCAACATAGAAGTTATTTTTTTCATTAACACATTTTTTCTGTAATACTTTTTTCACTTCACACCAATGGCTGAATTTGATTAGCCCCTCAACACAACTCGTATCAATGCTGCTGAAATAGAAAGCCGGGTTCGAGAACTAAGCAAATTAGCTGAGACCACAGACAAAGTCAAACAAGGCTTTTGGGAAGAATTTGAGGTAAGTCATTAAATTTTCTTTCACATGCATTATTAAATCCTATTTTTAATGGAAGAGAAGTTGATCTTGTGTTTGCAGTTAGATCTGAAAGACTCAAATCTGTGTCCTTTCTTAATTTGGCCATTGATTGGCATGGAACAAGTTGCTATGGGGGCTGTTTTCTGGAATAGAAGGGTGTTGTGTTCTGGGAGGAGGGAGTTGGCAGCTCATAGTAAATGGATGCGCCAGTAGTTCCATTTGGCTCTTTTTTAAAAGATTTATTTATTTATGCATACAAGAACTGGGGTATAGGCCAGAGGTATGGGGGGCGGGTGACAGGATTCCACCACCAGGGAGGCCCCATTGTTCATTTTTGTTGAATGCATGCTTTTTCCTCTCAGGTGTAGTCCCCGTAAAATTCCTATCATCAGTTCACCCATGAACCATCACCGTAGTCTTTTGTGCTCGTCCCGCCCCTCTTTTGACACTCCTCCTTCCCCCTCCCCTGCAGAATGTCTCTAATTTATAGTTGCCTGTTAATTTTGGTTTTTTTATTTATTGTTATTTTTTTTTTCCTGATCCCTTATTTGGTTTCCCTATATTCCTCCTATAGGTGAAACCATCCAATATTTTTCTTTGTCCTACATTATTTTATTGATAAATATGTTAGTATTTTTTTTAACAATTTATTAATTTATGCATACAAGAGTTGGGGTATAGGCCAGAGGTGCAGGGGAGGCAGAGGTGAGAGGATTCACCAAAGACAGAGTGGGGAGCAGAACAGGTGAATCTACTGAAATTCACTGATGAGGGGAGCAGTGGGAGAGACGGGAGAGGTCTGCTGTGCCATGTGGGTCAGCTCCACCATGTGGGTCAGCTCCCTGGGCAGAGATCAAACTCCTGCTGCCGTGGCTGCCGATGGCTTCATAGTGCTGACACTTAACCCCTTGAGCCACCAGGGAGGCCCCTAAATATATTAGTATTTATGGAGTTCTTAAAAAATCAAGCAAAGTACTACTATCACATCTGAATAAGACAAAACCAAATAAAAATCTTGTCATTGTTCAGATTATGCTAGTTATTTTAAACAATTTGTAGGTTGGATCATTATTCAAATAAGCTCTGCTCATATCTTTAAATTTTTAAGACTTTAAATATTTTTTTTAAGATTTATTTATTTATGCCTACAAGAGCTGGGGTACAGGCCAGAGATGCGGGGCAGGGGGTGGGGTGAGAGGATCCACCAGAGACAGAGTAGGGAACAGAACAGGCAGACTGACTGAAATACACTGCTGAGGGGAGCAGCGGGTGAGCCAGGAGAGGTCTGCTGCACCATGTGAGTTTCTCCCTGGTCGGCCGGGGCATTGAACTCGTGCTGCAGAGGCTGTGGATTGCTTCATAGTGTGGTGCTTAACCCCTTGTGCCACCAGGGAGGTCCAAGCCTTTTAATATTTTGATTCTCCTTCTGTTTTTACTCTTTTCCTTTCTCTTTCTATTTCTCTTCCTTTCCCTTTCCCTCTCCCTCTGTCTTAGTTTATTCAGGTTGCTCTAATAAAACACCACAGACTGGGGCAGCTTACAGTTCTGGGGCCTGGCGTTCCCAGATGAGGGTGCCAGCAGGGTTGGATGGGGCTCTCTTCCTGTGAGGATTTCTGGTTGTGGCCTCCCATAGTGGAAGAGGATAGGGAGCTTTCTAGGGTTCTTTTATAAGGTCACTAATGCCATACACGAGGGCACCACCCTCATCATCCCCAAAGTCACCACCTTCTCCATCATGACAATAAGCAGCATTCTATCAACATACAAGAGGAAGATAAGCATTCATATCTTAGCATCACTTTTCTGTTTGTAGTTTTTGTTATTGGAGAAAGCAGATCCTTGGTCCTGGGAGTTATTTATGGCTGGGTTTTGCTGAGTGTGTCTCTGGTGGAGTTTAACATGTTTCTCTGTCTTGTATTTCTTTTTTGTTGTTGTTGTTAAATGTATTTATTTATGCATATAAGAACTGGGGTGCAGGCCAGAGGTGTGGGGGTGAGAGGATTCACCAGAGACAGAGTGGGGAACAGAACAGGCAGACTGACTGAAATACACTGCTGAGGGGAGCAGCAGGCGAGACAGGAGAGGTCTGCTGCGCCATGTGGGTAGCTCACTGGCCAGGGATTGAACTCGTGCTGCAGAGGCTGCGGTAAGCTTCATAGGTTGTGTCTTAACCCCTGTGCCACCAGGGAGGCCCTAGATCCGTTAATTTTTAAGGGATATAAGATCAGGATTTTTATTAACCCATTTGACCTTTCTCCTCTGCCAAAGCCCACTCTTAACATTGATTTCTTATTTGCTTTATCCATATTACACACACAACAGTCTTAGAATAATAAGACTTTAATTACCCTAATAATTTGATTCCTGAGAATGGTTGAATGTGTATATTTTTTATAGTTTTAATAGAAAAATTCTTCAGATAGATTTTTCAGAGATGTGTAGATTTAAACTCATTTATTATAGTTCTCCGTGGTTATGTACTAACTAGATTCAGTTAGGTTCCTTGTTTCATTTTCAGTTGCATTTTAGAAATTTCTTTCTATAAAATTCATTTCTAATTATAAAAAATATTGCCCTTTGATTCTGAAGTCAAGTATGAGTGTTTTCAAAGAATTATATACTTAACCCTGTCTTTCCTCCCTGTAATTATAGCCATTTTTAAAAAAGCTTTAAAAATTATAAGCTTTAAAAATTAAAAGCAAATGATTATGTATTTCTACATTCATCTTCTTTTGTAAACAATTGCATCACTTTGCACCGTTTTTCCCCCCAACCTTGCCTTTTTCCCTTTATCCTGGAGATCACGCCACAGTAGTATATAGAAATAGGTTTCATTCATTCTGGGTAGTTTCACATGTATTATAAAGAGGACACAATAAATGGCCTTGTGGCACATCTTTCCTTATGTTTGCTGACTTGTTAATTTCCACATTATGTTCCATGTTTAAAAAATGATGGTTGTGAGCAGCTCTCCTGACCACCTGTGACTATGCAGGTGCCTCTCTTTTTCTTTCTCCTTTTCCTAATAAATCTGTCCTTTTTAACTGTCAAAAAATAAGTAAAATAAAAAATGATGGTTGTTACTCATCATTAATTTTGGTTAGCATTGTTGCAATCTGCAAAAATTCTGTTTTGAATGAAAACTAATGGATTTAACTTGTGGTTAAATATAAGAAATAGTGAGCAATTTTCTAATCTTGACCCCTTTGAATGTTCCCCTTCTTTTTGAAATGGTAGCTGTGTGATCAGACCACTTTTCCTTTATGGTAACATGAAATTAAAAAAAACCTCACAGCAGTGAGGTGGAGGATTCTTTAATGACAAACTTACCGAGGATGATGCTCAGGGAATGGAGGTCAAACCTTCTGGAAGAGCCCATGACATCAGGGGTGTTTTCATTATCCATTGGTGGGCCAAGGTGTGATCTTGGAAGAAACTCCCAGCCTGATTGTTCTGGCCTTGGAAAAAGAGGGCTGATGTTCTAAATGTTGACCTGATGGTTTTATGCTGTCATGCCTCAGACTCAAGCTGACAAAAGGTGTGTGTGTGTGGGGGACCTCCATGGAGCTCAGACTGGGGTGATAAATTGCCAGGCACTAAATCAGGGCATTCATGTTTCATTTAAACTGAAGCTCAATCGAAATGGCTGATGACCTGCTTTCTAGTGCTCTGTGTACCTGCTTCTTTAATCCAGTCAATTAAAAGTTGTCCTTTAAGATTGGGGCCTGGAGAATAAGGCTGAGAACAGAACAAACCAGTATAGAAAAACCTAGATCTGTGCGAGCAGCTACTCATTATAATCTAAATCCTTGGGAACTGAAGTTTGATTCACAACAGCAAGACATTAGTATTTTAGTGATTGTACCTTAGTTGTTTCCTGGAAGGTGATAAATTTAGGGTCATTTCCTTCTTCTCATGTACTCTGATGGTCTTTAAGGTGAACCAGACCTCTAAATTGCAGTGCCACTGGTAATTTCACCCTGCCAGCTGTGTTTATTTGTTTGGATACAGCTCCTAGTTATCTGTAAAAGCTCCTCATGTCGTTTCAGATATGTTTCTCCAGAAGACACTTAAGATTACTTTCACTTTTGACCCGTGTTATAGTACCAAGTCTCTTGTGAATTTTGTGCCTCTTTTCTCCTTGACTCCTGAAATAAATTCAGTTTGCTGCTGACCCCGCTGTGGCTTCCACTCTTTCCTTCCTTCCCCTCCTCCACCCCACTGCCCTCTCTGCACCCACTGTCCTTTCTCCCTTCAGCAAATTTCTCTGCTTTTTAACTTACAAACCTTACTTCTAGGCCATTTCAGATACTGAAACAAGCAACTTGCAGTCTTGTGCCATGTCTCAGAGATTCTCACAGGCTCTGAGGCCGTCCTTTCTGGTCCAAGACACAATCACATACAATGAATATGTCTGCAGGGGCCACCCTGCAGACAAGTAGTTCTCAGAGATGGGGGTTGTGGAGGCAGGCATCCCAAAAAATATCTGCTGAAACCAACGGTCACTGGTGGTGGTAGTGATTTCTTTGTTCATTCATTCAGCAAATATTTATTTATTTATTTTTAAGCTCCCCCCCCCCAGATTTATTTATTTATTTATTTATACAAGCACTGGGTATAGTCAGAGGCATGGGAGGGTGAGAGAATTCACCAGAGCCAGATCTGAGAGTAGAATAGGCAGTGATGAAGTACACTGCTGAGGGGAGCAGCCGGTGGCAGGAGAGGTCTGCGCGCCATGTGGGACCCTCGCCCAGTGGCCAGGGATCAAACCAGCGCTGCAGAGGCTGCGGGCAGCTTTGCAACCCAGCGCTCAACCGCTGCGCCACCGGGGAGGCCCTCAGCAAATATTTATTAAGCACAGACTCGGCTGGAGTTTCTCTTCTAGGTTCTGGGCATGTAGCAGGAAACATGTCAAAGTCTTTATCCTGTAGAGCTTATAGTTAATTGGGAGAGACAGACCGTAAACACAGAAACAGGTCAATATTGTTGTGCTGGTGATAATTGCTACAGAGAAAATAAAATAGGGTAAGACTAAAGGGTACGTGGATTGGGGCATTACTGTTTTCCATAGATCTCTCTGATAGCGTGGCTTTTGAGCAGAAACCTGGAGGAACTAAGGAGCAAGCTGCAGATGGCATCAGGAAGAACATTCCAGTAAAGGCAATAGCAAGTGCATAGGTCCTGGAGTGAGAATGTACTTAGCATATTGCCCAGTCTGTGAACAGGCCACTTGCTGGAGAGGTATGGGCAAGAGGGAAGTGCAGGAGACACCACTGTGGACTTGACATGTTTGTATTTATACTCACACGGTTTTCATTAGGGTTCCCGGTGGGGCGTGGCAGATGCACAGTTTAGTCTTTGAGACCCCTGTGCATAGCTTGCCCAAGAGGTCGCTGTGATGAATTTCAGGACAGGTTTTGAACTTTCTGTTTCTGATCTTAAAGCCCCCACAGCACACACACTTACAGATAAGCCCCCCACAGCAACTTTTCAACTGGGACTTTTTTTCCCCAGTGCTTTAAAGCTTGTTTTTCTTAACAATTGGATTTTTGTTTTAAGCCCAGCCTCCTTGTCTGTTGTAGGACGCTGTGTGCAGCTTGCTAGTGCATTTCAATCATCACATTGGCAGCTCCACAGATGCCCTGGGTGCCACCAGCAGCTCTGCTGGCTCATGTGGCTCCAGGAGAAACCATTGTTTTCAAAGCCGCAGTCCAGTTTGATTTCTTTGACGTGATCACATTTTGCTCAGGGGAGCTGTGCATTCTACTTGGAGATGGTTAGATTTTGTAGAAACAAGACTTTCACTGCACCCCAAAGCTGTGTCTAGAATAATAAGTCCTCCTGGGCAATCTCTAGGGGAAATCTTCCCATTGGTGACTAAGCTGTGCCACATGAAATAACAGTTTCCATCTAGGCTCCTGCCTTGTGCTTAGAAATGCTCCGGTCAGCAGGCGACTTGGATTTTCCAGTGGGGCCAAGTTCTATCTCTCCATAGAAGAGCTGCCCCCTGCCTGTGGGCAGAGCATTGCAGTGGTTGCAGTATTCCACATGCCAAACGCTCCATTCTGGAGAATTCCTTGTTTCCTTTGGAAGTATCTTGTAGAGTCAGAGTGTCTGTCTGTCATTCTGTCTGTCTTTCTGTCCTTCCACTGTCAGGTTTTTCTCTATAGAGTTGTTTCCATTGGCTGGAACTGCTGACATCTTTATAGAGATTCTAAGAACCAAAGGTGCTTTTCAGTGCTTAAACATCTCTGCGTCACTTCGTCCTTGGCCTTGAAACCACCTTGCTGCTTTCTGCGTTGGCCATTGTCCTTCATTGAGTGGGCCTGTGCTGCAGCCTCATGTCTTCTTAGCTCCTCCTTTGTAACATGAGTCCCCTAGTATACTGAAATAGCACTATCAGAAGACACCAGTGGCTCGCTTATTGGTAAGTAAACCAGTCTTCTCTCCAGCCTTTTGAACCTGTGCCATTTCTCTGGTCTTGGCAGCATGTACTTGTCCTTCTTCCCCTGCCACGTGCCTGTCTTGCTGTTTGTTACCCGCTCTCCTCCCTACCCAATAAAGCTGCTGGTTCTCGAAGGTGTGGTCTGGGTCCTCTGCTTATTTTGCTTTAGATTTATTCTTCCTTGCGGTGTGGGGACCTTTCCACCTTCTGTCCCCAACACAAACTCTGGCCTACGTTCCCTAACTTTGGGGATGTCCTTTCTCTTACCCACCTACCTCCTTCACCTGCTGCCAGCCTCACTCCTCCCAGATCCCATCTTCAACTCCTTTTCCTGGATCTCTCTCCCCAAATCCCACACCGCATAATTAACTACACTTAATTATAGCTTTGTCTTGACTCTTTGCTGTGGTTTTGTGTATCAGAACCTGTTCTCCAGGGCGCCTGCCTTTTACTTCGATTTTCTTCTTAAACTTCACCCTGTGGCAGGAAGGAGGAGCTTACAGCGTGCACCTGGGAGGCCAGCGGGGCTGGGTGGGTTTTAGCCCTCACTGCTTTGTAAGCACGTGTCTAGCAGCCTGCGAGTCTGCAGTGACTGCCTCCCTGGATGGCCTGTGAGCTCCTCCGGGACTAACTGCCCAACTCCATCCAGGGAAGTGTGACAGGCCTTGGAGTGTTGGCAGCACATGGGGTTCTCACCTCCCTGGGGGGCCTGGTCACACTGCAGGGTTTGCAGAGAAGAGAACGGAGTGAGAAGTCGCAGTGTCCTCTGCACAGATGACAAAGGGAAACAAGTTTCTTCAGCCTTTTAGAAGGCCTGTGTGGGACCTGCCCATCTGCCTTTCTCACTCCCTCCCTCCCTCTCCCTCCTGGGGCTGCAGCCATGGGCAGGGCGGGGGAGAGTTAGTAGGCGCTGTTATATTTTTGTTTATTACTTTTATAAAAGGTTTATAAAAACCTTTTATTGACTCTTTCAAACTTACCCCAAATTAGAGGAGTGATATGCTGCACCTCTCCTTCCCAGCACCTTACTTAGTACTTACCCACATCTTGCCCTTCATAAGCAAAGTGACCGTGCAGCTTGGTCTGGTCAATGGCAGTGGCTTTACTGCCTCCTGACCCTAGCGGTTTGTCCCTGTTTCTCAGAGCAGTGCATGCAAACTCGGTTTGGGCTGTGGCCTGGGCCGCTGGCATCTCGGCTGTGCTTTTCGAGGGCTACTTGCCCACCTGTCCTGATCCTGTCCCTCCCCGGCGTGCATGCCCTTGTTGCGAAGAGCAGGGGCTTTCAGCCAGGACTCTGGAAGCATGTGGGGTCTGTTTCGGTCATCAAAGCATAGGGGTACAGCTACTGGTATTGGGCTGGCAGGGGCCAGGGTGGAGAGCAGGCACGTTCATAATCATCCGTGTTAGGGGCCGAGCTCAGTGGGCCCAGTCCCTCTGCAACCGGTCCTGCTGCCGGGCCTGATGTACCACGGGTTCGGGGCTTGACTTGCTCTCGATGTCTTTGAAGGTTTGTTCAATAGGTTGTTAGTCCCTTTGGCTGTAGATCTGCTTTGACTCATGCAGTCAGGTAACCAGGTTGCCTTTGGTCCTTTTTGAAGGTTCATTGGGGCAGACCTATTGGTTGAATTCCTTGGGAAAACGGAATATCTTGCAGCCTTTCCCCAGCTTCCCATGTACTTTTGGCTGCCTGTCCTCAGCCTGATCATTAGCATCCCTGCCAGACCCAGTGGGGAAGGGGCTGGGGACAAAGTGACTTTCAGCAGGACACCATCCACAGCCTTTGAGCCCCAGGGCCCACTGGTGAGAGCAGGTGGTGGGAGATAAACCTCAAAAGGACTTAACTGATTTAACCTCCTCGGGGCTGGGCTTATTGGCTATTCCTCTGCCTCTTCCAGCCCTCAGCCTGGTGCTGGGAGGAAGCGCCCCTCAGCAGGTGGTGTCTGATTATCTCGGGTGCATTGGGGAGCCTCTGCGGGCAGAGCATGGAAAATCACAACTTCTGAGTTCTTTTTATTTTCAGTCTCATGCTGGATGGATGGCAGACTTCCACTGTGGTAAATGAAACAGGTCTAGGCAACTGGGGTCCCGGGCACAGATGCCGAAGGGCGCATGGGCACGAAGGAAAGAACTGGGAGGAGATGCACACTGTTAGTCATTATTAATCTGTGACAGCTGCCAGCCACGGGCAGTTAGGGCCCAACTGTGCCTGGCATCAGGGGCTCTGGGCCTGTCCTTTCTGGAAGTCTCTGTGGCCCAAAGCCTGTCTCAACTTGTATACTGTTCAAACTCCAGATCTGCGCAGAGGCAACTGGGAACTTAGTGCAGGATGAGGCTGACCTGAGTCAGCCTCGGCTACTCTGGCTGACCTGAGTTGGTGGTGCTGTCAAGTATTGATTAGGAAGCCCCTTGCAGGAAACTGTGAATTTAGCCTGGCAAAATGTCTCTGCTCTGGAGATGATTTCTGGTGGTACCTCATGACAGGATGGTTGAATTAGCAAATGAGAAAGCTCTCTTTTTTTAACCCTTATCCAACCTTGTGGCAGCCTGGAAGGAGGTCATATTGTCCTTTAGCACTGCCTTCCACCCTGCCACGGCCTTCGACCATTCTTTTTACAAAGCCTAGTGCATGTATGTCCAGGTAGAAGGTGATACGTCTCCCATCTCCTTGCCTTCTGTGTGTTGCAGGGGCTGGTGTTTCCATGGTGCCAATCATGCAAAGCTTTCTTTGAAATAAACTTTATGAAGCAGAAAAAGAGGAGATCAATTTAAGAAAACAACCGAGGGTGTGCTTCAGAAGCATCTGAAGATGCTTCTCAAATGACTAATGATCAGGAAACGCTGTTCTGTGTTTTGCCTGCAGTGATTTTCCGTTATGTTGAAGTCAGGTCAGCAGTGTTGGAATGGTGTTCTGAGTGTGGGGTCTGTGGTGCCAAGGCCATTACCAGCAATGGTCTGTGGCTTCTCTGTTTTCTTCCTCTCTTTGCTCGCCCAGCAAACACATTTCGAGGGCCTGTGAGGTGCCTAAGGCTGTGTGTGTTACTGGCACAGCCCATCATCTTTGTGGTCCAGTGGAGACAGATGAGAAAGACCAATCTGGGATTCAAGCAGGACACCTGGGTCCATGCAGGGAGGTAGTGACGGCAGTACTCAGCATTACGTGGCAGAAGGAGTCAGGCCCTACATTGCCGAGTAGGGCCGGATAATTCCCATAGGAGGAAGTATTTGACATGGCCTTAAGGTACAAGTGAAACTTAACCCTCCCTAGAACTCAGGGCAGAAAAAGGTAATTGTAGACAGAGGGAATAGCATGTCCATGAACATCAAGGCCTGAAGAAACAAGTGAGTTCAAGGCCCTTAGGTATAATTTAGTGTAGCTGGAGTATAATGTGTATATCAACTTGAATGTGCCTTTGACTCACTGGGAAATCTTTTTAAAAAATTCTTTGGAGGCGTGGCCAATCTCTCCTGTCTTACCTGCTGCTCCCTTCAGCAGTGTTTTTCTTTTTTTTTTTAAGATTTATTTATTTATACAGAACAGGGATATAGGCCAGACGCATGGGAGGGTGAGAGGATTCACCAGAGACAGAGCGGGAAACAGAACAGGCAGACTGACGAAATACACTGCTGAGGGGAGCAGCAGGCGAGATAGGAGAGGTCTGCTTTGCCATGTGGGATTCTTGCTGGCCGGCCGTGATCGAACCTGCACTGCAGAGGCTGCAGACAGCTTCAAAGTGTGGCGCTCAACTGCCTGTGCCACCAGGGAGCCCCCCCTCAGCAGTGTTTTCTGTTCATCTGCCTGTTCTGCTCCCCACTCTGTCTCTGGTGAATTCTCTTACCCTCCTGCATCTCTGGCCTGTACCCCAGTTCTTGTATAAAATAAATAAATCTTAAAAAAAAATGTTTGGGCCCCCCTAGTGGCACAAGGGGTTAAGATGCAACCTATGAAGCTAGCTGCAGCCACTGCAGCATGAGTTCGATCCCTGGCCAGGGAACTCCCCACATGGCGCAGCAGACCCCTCCTGTCTCGCCCGCTGCTCCTTTCAGCAGTGTATTTCAGTCAGTCTGCCTGTTCTGTTCCCCACTCTGTCTCTGGTGAATCCTCTCACCCCCCACAACTCTGGCCTGTACCCCAGTTCTTATATGCATAAATAGATAAATCTTTAAAAAAAAAGTTCTTTGGAAAGTATTGGTTTTATTTAAAAGGAATTGTGGGCAGAGATTTGCTGGCAGTGATCTGAACAAGCAGGAAAATACAGTCAACACCACTGAAGCACAGCTAAAGTCATTCCAGGATGTAACAATTTATCAAGCATTACACTCTCTATTAATACTGTAATTGATATGAAAATGGACTTTTTTATAAAGTGCAGATTTAGATTGCGTTAACCTGGGGCAGGACAGAGACTGTGTATAGCCCGCCCCCAGGTGGTGCCGGTGCCCTGTGTATGGACCACCCATGTAGTGCTGGTGCTGGGTGAGGGGGTGCCCCTTAACTACTCTGTTCACTAGTAATGGCCAGCATGGTTCACTTGCCTCTTTTGTACTTTCTGCGTACCTTATTTTACTCTTATACCAACTCTGTAGGATTATCTTTGTTCTTGAGGAAATGAAAGCACAGACAGGAGAGGGACTGGGAGAGACTGAGGTTAGAGACAGGCCTCCTTTAGCTCAGAGATAAGAAGGCCTCAGTGAGTTGATTTGAAAGCTTGGACTTGACCTTGAAAGCAGAGGGAGAATTGGAAGGTGATGAAACAAGCAGGGACTGGAGGAAATGAGCCATTTATAGGGTTGCTCTGACAGCGCTTCCCTCCCCCCACCATGGAACTTGTCCTGCTGTTCTTTTTCTCCGCTTGGTTGGTGTTTAAGTGACTGGTTCAGTTCCTAGTGCTTGCGCTCACTGAAGCTCACCTTAAGGACCAGTCTAAACATCAGGATTGAAACTTCTTTTTAAAAAGATTTGTTTCATTTATTTATGCATACAAGTGCTGGGGTATAGGCCAGAGGTGTGGGGGGTGAGAGGATTCACCAGAGACAGAGTGGGGAGCAGAATAGGCAGACTGACTGAAATACACTGCTGAGAGCAGAGGAGAGACAGGAGAGGTCTGCTGTGCCATGTGGGTCAGCTCCCCGGCCAGAGTGGCTGCCTATAGCTTGATAGTGCTGAGACTTAACCCCTTGCACTACTGAGGAGGCCCTTGAACCTTCTTAATAGCAACACTGCTAGTGAGAAGTACTCACAGTAAAGAAGAAATGCCAGTGTGGAAAACGCAAATGGCTTTAATTACTTAATCTGAGCTTATTTTGAACTCTCAAGTGATAGGTTCTTTGTTGGAGTTTCTGTCCAGGATTCACTAACTAAACACTTTTGTTGTGAGTTGTGTGTCATAGCTAAATAAAGTGTCAAATAGCAATTTAAACTTCTGTCTTTCTTACCTGTTTGTGAAATTCAGATAAATGAAATGGAGTGATAACAGGGCTACTATTGGGAAGTGTTGACTGTCTCTCCTTGTGGAAACCATCCAGGGGGGGCTTCTTTGCCTGGTACGCGATAGAAAACACACACATTTTTTTTCTTTTTAGTCTGCCTTTCACTTTCTTGATTGGCCCATTTATAACTTTCCATTAATACGTAGGCTTAACTAAGGTCCTTCATGGGGGTCCTTTTT
The DNA here is from genome assembly GCF_014898055.3 of Talpa occidentalis. Taxonomy (NCBI): domain Eukaryota; kingdom Metazoa; phylum Chordata; class Mammalia; order Eulipotyphla; family Talpidae; genus Talpa; species Talpa occidentalis. The sequence goes on along the minus strand of NW_023601433.1, from coordinate 84,522,394 downwards.
GTAATTTTGAAAATGAAACCTATCCCTTGAGGAATCTTCAGCCTGGCTGGTCCACCTTTCTGTCTGTTTTTGCACCTGATTCTCTCCACGTCAGTGTGTCCCCTCTTCCAGTGGGGCCACTGTGCTTGCCTGGTTCAGTTTCTTCCTCCGATCCATTGCCTGCCTCCTTCACCCACAGAGCGTCCTTCCCCTCCACTTGCTGCCAAGCCCAAGCATTCTTTTCCTCACCCTCTAGCTGGAAAAGCATAGAGGCTGGGGCTCTGGCTACTATGGCTGGACTTTTGGCCTAGGAGGGCTTTAAAGCCTTCTGATAAGCATGTACGATCACGATCCAGTGGCACCAAAACCACTTCTGTCCCCCAGTGTCCAGATTTGAGAAGCGACAGCTGGCTTGCACTGAATTAATGAGTGGTGAAAGCAGGTAGGTGATAGATGCCTCCAGAACACGGATCATGTTACTTAGATTCCATACACTGGTACCCACTGGCTTTTCATTCTTAATGCTGTCTTAAAAGGCTTCTCTTTTATAATATATTCATTGTAGAAAGTTTAGGGGGAAAAAAAGAAGAAAAGTTTAAAGAAAAGGCCTTCATAGCTCTAAAAAAAAAAAATCCTCATTCCTTTTTTGTTGTATATTCCGCTCTTATATCTAGTCAGTCCTCACTTTGTGCCCAGAGGTTCTGGGAAACTGCAACTTGAAGAGAAACAGCTTATGACCAAAGAAGGTCCCCGAATAGCGTTTTGTTCAAAGTCGGTCAGTTTTCATGAGATGACATTGTACACGAGAGAGGACTGCTGGACACAGGTCATTGCAGACCTGTGACTTATATCCTACCCAGTTTTGGAGGTTTTCCCTTTTTTTAAAAAAACTTACTCTGATCATCTTCTAGGGCCTTCATTATTTACCTAGTACTTCTTTTTAAAGGCTGCGGTGCATTCCTGGGTGAAGGATGAGTGCATCACTCAGGCAGTCCGTCCTGGGTGGGCGGGCATTGTTCCCAGGGTATTGCTCCTGTGGCTGCGATGTTAGAGGAGCATTCTTTTTTTTTTTTTTTTTAATGTAGATATCCTCCGTGTCCCTTCTTTTTCTTTTCTTTTTTTTATATTTATTTATTTGTTCATTTTTACAAGCACTGGGTACAGTCAGAAGCGCGGGAGGGTGAGAGAATTCACCAGAGCCAGAGCAGAGAGCAGAGCAGGCAGAAGGACCGAAGTACACTGCTGAGGGGAGCAGCGGGCGGCAGGAGAGGTCTGTGTGCCATGTGGGACCCTCCTCCGGTGGGCAGGAAGCAGGCTGGGATCAAACCGGTGCTGCAGAGGCTGCGGGCAGCTTCGCAACCCAGCGCTCAACCACTGCGCCACTGGGGAGGCCCTAGAGGAGCAGTCTTGCAGCTGTTGCACAGAACTCCCAGCACTTCCTTGGACAAATACCTGCGAGGGGAGAGGCCGAGCGGGCTCTTAGTGAAGCTTCTGCCCCATGATAATATTTGCTTTTGTTTCTCTCTAGACACTACAGCAGCAGGAGTGCAAGCTTCTCTATAGCCGAAAAGAAGGTCAGAGGCAAGAAAATAAGAACAAAAATAGATATAAAAACATCCTACCATGTAAGTATTCATATTCTGTTTAGTACCAGTCACTCCTGCAAGTTTTCATGCCCAGTGTCCCTGATCCTGGGGCTCTGTGTCTCTCTCTGCACACCCCAGGTTCAGCCTCTTCACTGTGAACAGTTTGCAGAATAATCACTATGGTGGGCATGGAGGGCCTCAGTCACCAAGTTCCTGTGATGCTTTTTCCTGAGTAAAATTGCCACTAGGACACTTTGGGCGTGTTTGTTTCCTTCTGTTAATTCAGAGAGTGATCATCTTGCCGTCTTCCTGGTTCAGGCCACACCATGAGCCTCGGGTTCCAGTTTTGCATCCTTGTTCTGTAAGACCAAACCCCAGGGCCCTGGGGGAAGGCACACACCTCCTTTCTGGGACTCAGTTCCCTCTTGTGGGGAACAGACAGGTTCCTCCTGAGGGCTCTTCCTGCTGTTCTGCTCCCTGAAGCCCTGAGCTCGAGTTCAAGGTGATAGGGGTACATGACCACACCCCGCTTAGAAGAGGACCTGTGGGTGTCTGTAAAGCAGTGTTTCCTTTACACCAGTGCTGCAGGTAGAAAGAGCTCAAGGTGAACCACGGGGAGAAGGAGGCCAGGCCTTGGATGAGCACCCCAGGCACAGTGCTGCCCAGATGTCCCTCTCCTGAGGGCTGACTGTGCCCGACTCTCCCTCTCCTGCTCAGTCCACACCCATGCACACGAAGCAGGTGCCTTGTCATCCTGCTTTATTGACCTTTATAGCAAGGTCACAAGCGTCAGTAAGTGGGAGAGCATCCCAGAGCCACCAAAGGCCTGCTCTTAGCACCATTCCCTAAAGCAGCGGTCCCCAGAGTAGGGGAAGGCAGGGAGCATTTAGAGATTCTCTTTATTTATATCCTTTATCTAAAAAATCAAAAAAAAAATTTTAATTTGATGTGAGGATGGATGGCAACATGTGCCTAGTGAATTTATCCAACTTACAGATGAAACTGGTATATGTGTTTACATAGTCCAGTGTTCAGAATTTATTATTAACGTTTATTGGGGTACATGATCAGATTTGGAGAACATTGCTCTAATCTCTCATCAGGTATGAGCCATGTTTTCAGCGATTACGAACCCACCTTGAGCGAGTGTGTGCATGTGTGTGCACGTATGTGCGTGTGTGTAGTATAATCTTTTTCTCTGAGGCACGTGTCCCCACACCTGGTGTGCTGGATCTCACATTCGTATGGATATTTGTGGTGTGCGTAGGTGAGGATGGGAGGGAGCGGAGCACTTCTAATACTGAGACAAGTCAGGAAATGGCAGAGAATCAGATCGAGTCACAGCATGGTCCTAATGACCTTGGGGAAGCTGCTTCCATTCTAGATCCAAGTTTCTCATTTCTACTCAGGAGGTCTGATGGGCTCGTTAGTGAGGTGGAGGGTTGTGGGGGAAGATGGAGGCAACAAAGGCACACACTATCTAAATAGCACTTAATGCCTTGTCCTCCCTTAAAGATCCCAGTCAAATTAATTTCCTCTGATTAGCATCTTGTTTCTTTAAAGGTGAGGCCAATGAAGAGTTTTTTATTTTTATTTTTGTAAATTGAGGTAAAGTTGGTTTACACCTCTGTGTATGTTGTAGAAATACAGGTTCACACCTTTTTAAATGTGTGCTACCACACCACACCTACCACCAAAGTACTAGTAACCCTCGACCACAGTTCCCTGGGCTCCCTGCACCCTTTACACACACACACACACACACACACACACACACACACACACACACACACACACCCCCTGCTTTTGATAACCTCAGTTCTGTGGCTGGATTCCAAGGGATGTTTTGCTTTGGTTTTCTGTTCCTTTGCTTTGTTTCTTTGTAATCCACATATGATTTTTTTTTTTTTTTTATAGAGGCATGTTTATTTATTTATTTATTTGTTTGTTTGTTTGTTTGTTCTGTTTACACATGCACTGGGTACAGTCAGAAGCGCGGGAGGGTGAGAGAATTCACCAGAGCCAGAGCAGGGAGCAGAGCAGGCAGAAGGACCGAAGTACACTGCTGAGGGGAGCAGCGGGCGGCAGGAGAGGTCTGCGCGCCATGTGGGACCCTCCTCCGGTGGCCGGGGAGCAGCCGGGGATCGAACCGGTGCTGCAGAGGCTGAGGGCAGCTTCGCAACCCAGCGCTCAACCGCTGCGCCACCGGGGAGGCCCAGTAATCCACATATGATTGAAGCCATTCAGTATCTGTCTTCCTCCTTGTGGCTTATTTTACTCCATCTCCTCCAGTTCCATCCATATTGTTGCAAATGGCAAGAATTCATCTTTATTTATTAATAACTGAATATATTCCATCATGTATATATATCTCACCTTTATCCAGTCATCCACTTAGGTTGTTTCCCTGCCTTGGCTGTTGTAAATGATGCAGCTATGAACACAGGCACACATCTCGCTTTTCAAGTTAGTGTTTTTATATTCTTTGGATAGATAGCTTGGAGTGGAATTGCTGGATCATATGGTAGATCTATTTTCAGTATTGTGAGAAGTCCCCACACTGTTTCTCATAGAGGCTGGACTAGTCTACTTTCCTACCAACAGTATATGAGGGCTCCTTTTTCTCTGCATCCTCGCCATCACTTGCTTTTCTGGTCTTTTTGATAAAAGCCATAAAAGAACATTATTCTATGGTGACTTACAACTCTATTACTATTTCCCATAATACATTGCTTAGGGAAAGCACTTAGATTTCCTTTGGACAGAATTTGCTGATGAGAATTTTGATAAAATGAGAATTTTGCCTTCTAGATATTGTATTTCATTCTGCGTCATTAAAAAGAAAGCCCTTTTTTATTATGGGAAGTCTCATTTATATTCAGAAGTAGAATAGTGTAAATATTAGCACGTGACCAAGGGGGCACCACCCAGGGGTCCTCAAACTTGCATACTCTAAAGTGGTCCAGACATCCCTGCTCACAAAGGCAGAGGGGGCTCTTTGTGTGAAAGATCTTTAATAGAAATAGGGTGCAAAGAGAGAGAAGAGAAGAAAGGATAATCATTTCCCAATAAAACACCCAAAGTTACCCATCCCCTCATGGGTAAATGCCCAACCAAACAGGGTTGGCCGAGGCAGGGCGCTTGAGGCTTGGAAGCTTGCCACAAGTCTAAGGCACCTTCTGGGGGGAAACTTAAGAAAAAGGTTCTGAAGCAGGTTCCAGAAAGCTGGGATAAAAGGAGATGCCATATCAAGATAATGAGTGCCATTGTCAGCCTCCATGTCGTCTTCCTTGCAGTACCTGGTGTGAGTCCGCCACCGGAGATAGTATTCTTCTTTCTTCTTCCTAGAGCCCTGCCTTCTGTGTGATAGAGCTGCTCCTGGCCCCTCAGCTCCATTCCTAGTTAAGTGAGGGAGGGAAACATGTTACCTCCCCCTTTTATGGAGTTGCCTCTGTAACATAAAGAACCCTCATGCACCCATCATCCAGCTTACAAATTCCAACTCATATCCCATCCTGTTTCCTCTGTACTTTGACTGCTCCCCAGATTATTTTGATGCAAGTCTCAGACTTGGGTCATCTATTCATTCTTTACTCTTCCTTTTTTTAAAATAAAACTTTTTATTTAGAAATAATTTATATTCCAAGGATTTTAAACTCACAATAAGTTGCAAAAAATATAGAGGGTTTCCACATACCCATTACCCAGCTTCTCTTATAATATGCTGTGTCCATAGTGCACGATCAAAACCAGGAAGCTGACATTGCTACTTTATTCTTAGGCATTACATGGTATTCAGATGATCATATTCATTTAGGATTTAATTTTTCTGTGGTTTTATAAGCAAATGAGCAAAAGTTAGACTAGCCTAGAATGAACAGATTTGAATTGATTTGTCCTGAAGAGGTGTGGGTACTTGTGTGACTGGTCTCTTTTTCTTCCAGTTGATCACACCAGAGTTGTCCTACACGATGGTGATCCCAATGAGCCAGTCTCAGATTACATCAACGCAAATATTATCATGGTAAACTTGCCCTTCACAGTGCTTTATGACCAAGCATTGCAAGTCAGGTTTTGTATTTTCTTTCTTTTTTTTTTTTTTTTTTTGCATAGAAGAACTGGGGTCTGAGAGGATTCACCAGAGGCAGAGTGGGGAGCAGAATAGGCAGAATGACTGAAATTCACTGCTGGGGGGAGCAGCGGGCGAGACAGGAGAGGTCTGCTGAGCCATATGTGGGTCAGCTCCCTGGCCAGGGATCGAACTCAAGCCTTAGTGGTGATAGTGCTGAGACTTAACCTCTAGGACACCAGAGAGGCCAGGTTTTGTATTTTCAATCCTTTCATGTGTCCTGAAGACAACTTTCAAATGTCTGAAGAATTTTCATCCTAAATTTCTAGCCTGAATTTGAAACCAAGTGCAACAATTCCAAGCCCAAGAAGAGTTACATTGCCACACAAGGCTGCCTGCAAAACACAGTTAATGACTTCTGGCGGATGGTGTTTCAAGAGAACTCCCGAGTGATTGTCATGACAACGAAAGAAGTGGAGCGAGGAAAGGTATGCTGCATTCTCGGCTAAGAAAATATTTTTAAAGTGTCTGACATGTCAGTTTCACCATGTTAAGTATGGAATAAGCAAATTAAGACAACTGTGGCCCTCTGGATCACATTTAAGTATGATGTGCCTTGATGTTGTATTCTTTGTTTCTTCTGCTTGGGATTCCTTGGGCTTCTTGAAGCTGTGGATTTTTAGTTATCTTCAAATTCAGAAAATGCAGATTATTATTTCTTCAGATATTACCCCCTGCCCTACAGTGTCCTGTGAAACCAATCACGCATGTTTATCTCTTGTCTTACAGCTCACTGAGGCTTTGTTCATTTTCTTCATTTCTTTTTGCCCTCTGTGTTTCTTTTTGTTGCATAGTTTCTTTTGTTATGTCTTTTTTTTTTAAAGATTTATTTTTATTTGTACAATAGCTGGGGTACAGGCCAGAGGCGCGGGAGGGCGATAGGATTCACCAGAGACAGAGTGGGGAACAGAACAGGCAGACGGACCGAAGACACTGCTGAAGGTAGCAGCGGGCAAGGCAGGAGAGGTCTGCTGCGCCATGTGGGCATCTCCCTGGCCAGGTGGGAATCGAACCTGCGCTGCAGAGGCTGCGGACAGCTTCACAGCGCTGCGCTCAACCCGCTGCACCACCGGGGAGGCTCGTGTTATGTCTTAAAGTTAACTTTTCTCTGCAGTGTACACTCTGCTGTTAGTCCTATCCAGAATGTTTTTCACAACAAACTTTGTCTTTTTCATTTTCAGGAGTCTTATTTGGGTCTTTTATTTTTTTTACATTTTGTATTTCTCCTTTTAACATGTGCATCATTTCTATGTCTTTTGACCCTGTGGAGTGTATTTATAACTGTTTTTGATGTCCTGTTACTAATGCTACTATAGACTTCATTTCATTTTTCCAGTTTTTTAGTTGTTGCATGTCAACTATATTCATCGTGACTTTTTAACATCAAAAAAATTGATATTAATTATCCAAATAAGTATTCATGTAACTATTGAAACACAGTACAGTTAAGGTGAAAGTTTGCCTTTGTCACCATCCGTTATCCACCAATTACAGTTCCCTCCTTCAGCGTAAAAGCCCTGTTAGCCATTTGCAGTGTATTCTTCTACAGTGTCTTCTTAGCATTTGTACCAGTACCTGTACTGCAGGCATTACAGACCTGCATTTACACAGGGAGATGTATTTCATGTACATATCCATACCAGCAGGCTTCTACTAGTACTGTTTTATGGAAAATGCTGTATGAAAAAATGCTTTCATACAGTAACTTCACCCTGCATCTTGGGTATTTTTGGTCCTTTTTCTCCCACTAAATACATGTTCTCACATCTCTGGCTAGTACATATTGGCCTGTCTCATCTTTTTGGCAACGGTGTGCTGGTCCATGCTGTGGGTCTGACATCATCTATGTTAGGTTTTGTGACAGTGTTGTTCTTGCATTTGTGCATACGTGCCAAGTGTTTCTCTGGGTTATCTGTCAGGAGGAATCGTGAGTGTGTGTGTGCTGTGGACTTTATTTAGTTCTGTCCTCCAGTGCTGCTCCTATGGACATTTCCCCAAATGGTTGTGCCCAGTCTGCATCTCACCACAATCCTTATGGCTCTTCAGGTTTTTCAAATGGTAACATGTGATGCCTGCAGAGGTGTAGACAGGTCCCCTGGAATGACAGCTCTGCGTGCTCCCAAAGTGAGCACACCCACAGGTGGGGGGTGTTAACATGGAAACGATCTATTTGTGTTCTAGACAGGGCTCCTTTTTGAATATCCTTTATTTGGTTTATCCAAAAGTGGCATGGAATATAACTGTCATACCTGTAAGTTAAACCTAAGACCGATGGGTGATTTTGGATTTTAACTCCCATACTTTTCGTATCAGCTGTGGAAGGCGTGTGGTGCTTTAAGACTTTTATTGTACTACTAGTTAGATTTGCGTATAACTTTGAGGCCAGATCTGGTCATCATGCAGCAAAGGCTTCCTGCAGTGGCTCATGAAGTAATGTTAGACATTCTTGAGTTAATTTTCTTCATGGTTTGTTTTTGCTTCAGGTGGGTTCAGCTGCCTAAGTATGGAGTCAAAAACTGAGCCCTCTGTCCTGCCTGGTGCCTGGTTGTAGTTGTCGGAAACCACCTGTTCTCAGCTGACTTGGGGGCTCTGATGAGATAATTCTTGTGTCTCTTCAGAGGAATCAGTATCCGTCCCTTTCAGAAGAGCTGCTGGAAACTCCTAGAAAGGACAGACATCGGGCAACTCCTCTGCTCTATCCCAGACATACCCCTCTTGTCCCCCTGCCCCCCAGTGCCTGCCAGTTTTCTCATCCTCCTCCTTCACTCTGCTGGTAGAGAGGGTGATGCTCTGGGCTTGTGTTCTCTCCCAGGCCTTTCTGGCAAGCTGCTGTCCCCTCCCCCCACACACAAGTGCACAGAGGAAAACCAGACCACACATTCCCTTTTGTGTCTGGGCTTTAATTTACACTTGATCTTAGCCAAAAAGCCAAGAGGTGACTAGGCTTTAATTTAAAGGCTCTTACATTTTAGAATTTGTTTGCCAAGGTTTACATCAGAGTTTGGAAAATTGGGAGGAGGGCTGAGGCAGTTTACATCTATTTAAAGTCGCCAGAGTGCATTCAGAGTTGTGCATTAATTCCTTGTTCACCCCAAGTTCTCTCCCTTGATCAGAATTGATTGGCTGGTGACAGCACTTCATACAAATAATATTTAGAGTTTATTTGGGGTGGATATAAAAATTGCATCAAATATGTCAGAGGTATTTGGACTGGAGGGAAAGCTGAATGCAGAGTAAAAATAAACACATAAGCCATGCCAAGCAAGAAATTGCACCATCCTTAATCCCACTGAAATTTCCTCCTTCCATATTTTCTTTCAACTCCTCACTAACTGTGGTAATATCTGCAGCTGCTCTCATATTTCTAGCTTTATAATGGTGAGTTTCTGTCTTCCTGATGTACAAGGTAAATTTATCCTGCTGATATTTGTGTCTTAGTGATTGTGAGAAGTGAGTGGTGTTGGGTAATTGCTTCCAGAAAAAACAAAACAAAACACAGAAGCATTCCCTGCACAGGACACGTTGCCTAATAAATAGATCCATCTCTCATTGAACAAAATACCTTTCTCGTTGGCAGCGGGAAGGATTTTCTTGGTGCCCATGTTTTCAGTCAGCTTTCTGCAAAGCCAGCAGCTGCTGCAGGCGTGGCGTTTCCCAGCACCCCGTTAGGAGAAGGTGATGAGTATAGTAGGTATCAAGTGTTTCTGGATATAGAAAAAGCAGCTGTTTGAAACCCCGGACTGCCTTTCTGTGCTGGAGTTATTCACACTTGGGTTAGGTGAGGCGCTGAGTCCTCCCACACTGGTGCGGAAGGAACCTGCAATCTGCTTCCCGGGGGGCCCCATCCAGCTCCGGAGTCCTTGCTGCCTTTCCTGCACAATGACTGGCAAATCTCTTGCTAGACGGCACCTTTACAGCCCTTAGTCTTCCTCTCTACTGCTCTGGTTCTTGACCAAGCCCTGACGCTACTGTGGCCTGTGGTTTGGATCTGACAGTTCTGCAGAGGCTGCTTCCTCTTCCCACTTTTCCCTGGTCCTCCAAGTACCTGTGTCTCTTGTTTGATCTCCTTGTTCCTTTGTCTTGAAGACCCAGCAGGAGGTGCTAGAGAGGCCGCCTTCCATGGTACTGAAGCAAGACCTGAACCTTTGTTTTTTGCTCCTTAGGCTTTTATATCAGAGTTCATAGAAATTAACTGTCTTTTCTCTGATCCCTTCCAGAGTAAATGTGTCAAATACTGGCCTGACGAGTATGCGCTGAAAGAATACGGGGTCATGCGCGTTAGGAACGTCAAAGAGAGTGCCGCTCACGACTACACATTAAGAGAACTTAAACTTTCGAAGGTTGGACAAGTAAGTATATTGTCGTATCTTAGCGACTTTGTAATCGTGGATGGTCTGCAGGAGTCCAGGGGCCCGCGGTTCCTCGTATTGGCATGCGTTATGCATCATGCATTATGTGTTTGTTCATTCACTGACACGGTAGCATTGCTGGGGGGCTTCTGTGTGCTGGGCCCATGCTGGTCGTGCCATGAGTAGTGAGACACTAGACTGCTACGTTGCACACAAGACAGACACAGCCCCTGTCCTCATAGAGCCCTGCCAAGCTTTCAGATAGTGCTTGGTTTGTGAAGGCCACGCGGTGGTATGTTCGAGGGTGACTGGCACTTGAGGAGGAGCAAACAGGGAGGAGCTCCTTGAGGTAGTGTCGCTAAGCTGAGGCCTGGAAAGGGAGGAGTCAGGCATCCAGAGCTTCTGAAGCAGAGGGAGCAGCAGGTGCAAAGACCCTGAGGCCTATTTAGTGATCAGATTCCGTGACATCAGATCTTAGTTGCACGTGATTCAGGTTTGTCCCAGGGATGACTAACAAATTACAAAGCAGGGTTAGATTCAGTTTAATTTCGTGATTAGAGATGCTTACTTAGTCAAGGTCTTTGGGGACTCAAAGTTGAATGAACCAGCTGTTGAGGTCCAGAGATACAGTTAGTTGTGTAGCAGCGAGAAGCCATATCTCTCTGTGGAGGTGGAGAGCCGTGCTTCCGAGCAGAAGGGGCTGTGATGCACAGCTACACACTGCCGAAGTGCAGAGACTGGGCCCCTGCTGCCTGGGGCTGGGCACCAGGGAGACTGTCTCTGAGGGAGGGGCTTCCGAGGGAGCAGTTGTTGGAGGGAGGGCCTCTTAGGTGGAGGTGTCCTTGGTACTGAAGGAAGAGCCGAGGGACTAATAAAATGCAAACTGTAGGAAAATAGATTTACAAGGGTCACAGGTAAGTGGGAATCAAGGGTTTGCTGGGGACAGATAAATGCACGCGCTATTCTTTAGTTGACCTGGAATTTGTGATTTTTTTTTTGCTAAGAATGTGCAGATCTGTGTGTCAGGCTGTGCCTGACACCCATGGACTGGGATGGGGTGGCCTAGAGGCCAAAGGTTGTTAGAAGATGGGTCTGCAGTGGTTGGTCCAGGGCGAACAGCCTCCTCACACATTCCAGAGACAATGACAGTTGTGCTTTCTTTCTTTTCTTTTCTTTTTGCATAGAGGAACTATGCAAAGGTTCGGGGGTGAGAGGATTCACCAGAGAGATTAGGAAGCAGAAACAGGCGGGCGGATCTACTGAAATACACTGCTGGGGGAGGCAGTGGGCAAGACAGGAGAGGTCTGCTGTGCCATGTGGGTCAGCTCCCTGGCTAGGAATCGAACTCATGTTGTAGTGGTGATAGTGTTGAGACTTAACCCCTAGGCCATCAGGGAGGCCCTGTTCTTTTTTGTTGTACATCTTGTTTCTCCCTTTGGAAGTGCGTATGATGTTAAAATGCCAGAATTAACTGGAAGAGAAGCTGGGGGATGTGAGTGATGCCTGGGGGTGAGTCCACAGGTTGACTCTGGGAGGAGGAGGAAGAATCAGCCCATGTTAGGGTTGTGAGTCTGAGTGGATGGTGTATGAGATGGGCAGGCTTGGAGTGTCTCCTTGAAAGGTGGTGGGCTGGTGGTGGGGGCAACAAAAAAGTGAGGGCCGATGAGATCATTGTGGGGATGTGAGGGATTTGATGGGGAGGGCTGGTCCTAAAGGGGAGGGCCAGTTTTCTAGATTGAGAAGTGGGATGGTGGCAATGGATTTGAGGAGGGAGGCTAGGAGGATAGAAGGATGAAGAACAACTTTCTGTACAGGTGAAGTCTGAGATGTCTTTGAGACTTTGAAGTCAGAGTGGCCAGGGTAGAGGTTGGGTAAGGAGGGAAAATGGGGTGAAGGGATTGGTTTGAATCGATAGAGGGATAGCTCTCCTGGTGCAGCAGGAGGGAAGGAGAAGCAGGTGGCCACAGATGCAGAAGCAGAGCAGAAATGGGTCTTCTCTATTCTCTCCAGCCTGAGGCATGGCAACAACCGACATTTGAAGGGAGTAAGAAGAGAGGAAATATCTGAGAAAAGTGGAGCAAGTATGAAATAGCAGTTGTGCAGAGAGGGCAAGAAATTCAGTCGATTCTGGGCCTTGCTGAGGCCCCAGGGAGATGGTGACCCTGCATATTTAGCAACACCATTACCTGGGTGAATGATCTTGCTGCAAGGGCACCGCTGTTCCCCAGGTATAGGACAGAGAGAGTGGGTGTTTGGGCTCATCTCTGTGTGGGACTTAGCTGGGTGGCACAGAGGGTGAAGAGAGAGTCGGGGCTGGAGATGTGTGGTGGACAGTGGGTTATCTCTCCCCGCCCCTGCAGCCAAGCTGGAGGCAGTGCTGAGGGAGGGTCAGTGGGCTGGGGAGCTCCTGGGGGTGGTGGGACTAAGCTAGAATGTTTCAGAGATGTGAGAGGAGCTGGACAGGGGAGCTGACAGCAGAAATAAGAGAGATTTAGAAGACTTCAGACAAAGAGTCCAGGCAGGGTTTTTCTTCAGTTTTAGTGATAAGCCAGCTGCCTGCTCATTGTCAGGGATGCCGGCCTCAGGCTTTTGGGCTGGTCTTTGCACCCTGGGACGCAGGTGCAGTCCTGGGGTCTTTCGTGACTCCAGAGCTACCACTCACATAGGATCCACACACATTCACGCATGTGACCTATTTTCTAAAGTGCTGTCACATGATCTCGTTTAAACCCCCGACCTCAAGGAGAAGCTGAGGCAGAGACCCTGGTGACCATTTGTGGGAAGCAGGGTGTATGCGGCAGCTGGGCTGGGCTCTCTCTGTGTCCTCTTGAGACCCCAGTTTGTAGTTCACTGTAACATCAAGAAAAATCTTTATTGTGACATCAGCAAATTAAATTCACATTATTCAGGAAAAGATCTTAATTATGGTTGTCTTGGATGTCTTAAAGGTCCCCGGTGGTGGACATTGATGTAGTTTCTCTCCCTCCCCATCCCACTTAGTGTCGCCAGGTGCCCTAAATGGGTGGACCCAAGCAGGGAAGTTTTGGCCTCTGTCTTGGTGTCAGTGTTGGTCTTCACTGTCCTCCAAAGAACGCCGAGCAGAGTGCTGGCTGTCTTCATTGATCCTCACAGTGATAGCAAGATGCAAATGAAGAAACTGAGGCTCAGATGTCCAGGACACAGTGAATGTGGATGCTGGGACATAGGCCTGAATCTTGCCAAAATAGGTCTTCTTACATACTTTGCACTAAGCAGACACATAAACTATCATGATCTCAGAATTAAAGTGTGTGTGTTGGAGAAGAGGAGGAGGATTGTGTATGAAAAGACAAAAAGGAACAAGTGTCTCAGGGAGGTGCCTGTTTCCTCTGGTGGGAACAGAGCCCCCTTCCTGGGGTCGAGCTGCACGTGAAGGAATGAGGATGCTGCCTGTGGGGGGTGACGCAGAGGCGGCTCAAGTTGTGGTTTCCCGAAGATCAAATCGCCTGACTAGACATCTTGGTTCTTAACAGGGGCAGAGAGCTTTCCCCGGGATTGTTAGCCAGATCCCAAAGGAGAAAAGCTCAGGGAGGCTTGTGAGGAGGACCCTGAAATGCAGCAGGAGGGAGGAGCGAGCCGCCAGCCCCGTGGCTCACAGGGCAAGATGGCGACCACGCTACACTGCATCCCCTTGATTTATTTAATTCTTTTCTGGTTTTTCTTGGCTCTACTCCAGGGGAATACGGAGAGAACCGTCTGGCAATACCACTTTCGGACCTGGCCAGACCATGGAGTGCCCAGTGACCCCGGGGGCGTGCTGGACTTCCTGGAGGAGGTGCACCACAAGCAGGAGGGCATCATGGACGCAGGGCCGGTGGTGGTTCACTGCAGGTGAGCAACCCTCCCTGCTCCTGACTCCCAGGCTGGTTCCCCCGACCCCAGTCCTCTAACTGAGGCCAAAACATACTCTCTATTTGAAGCATGGTTAAACTGCATCTGGGGACATTTTGACCCCCAACTATGTTTCTCATAGATCTGCCAGATCCTGGGGGGGTAGAGGGTGGACACAGTACTTACTTCAGGGAGCCCTTAGTCTAGTCATGTTGACTTGGTTTTCTTTTTAAAGAGAGTAATTTAGGATTCATCTCTTTGGTTATGATTCTGTTCTCTTCTGCCATGGATGTAAGATCTCTTTTTCCTCCTGATACTATACTTACTTGGGTCAAAAGGTTCAAATTGTTCCCCACTGGGCCTCCGGGAGCCAGGCCTGTGGCTTCTGCACAGAGCTTGCAGGCTGCTCTGTCTGTTTGGGCTTCATGGTTATGCCGGGAGACTTGGCTTCCTGAATCTCATTCATCTGTTAGGCAAGCAGATGTGTGAGAAATTTTATTTGTTCCGTTTTTTAAAGCTGCTGCTTCTTGAGCACTTGCTTTGTCAGCCTCTGAGCTCAGTGTTTCTCATCCATTGCTCATGTTCGATCCTCACAGCCACCCTGTCAGGTATCTGCTGTAACACCCAGTCCACTGGTGGGAGAGGAAACTCAAGGTTAGGGGGTAGAGAGCCTTGCCTGGTGTTTTGTCCTGGAGGAGCCAGCTTGAGCGCCGCTTGTATGGCCTCCAAAGCCCTGTGCTTTGTCTATTGATGTATTTTAAAATATAAATAGACAATCTTGTAAATGCTCCCTGGAGCAGAATTGTTTGTTAATATTCATAGCTTGGTTTTGAGTATGAGCCCCCATGAATGGCTCCATTGTCACTGCTCTCTGCCCTCCTGCCCACAGTGCTGGAATCGGCCGGACAGGGACCTTCATTGTGATTGATATCCTGATCGACATCATCAGAGAGAAAGGTAGGTCATCTGGAGGGCAAGAAGCTACCGTTCCTGTTTTTAGGTTATGAAAGGAAAGTGCTCATGAAAATAGCCTGGGGGAGAGAATTTGAACGCTACAAAATTTTCACAAAACTCCAGGCTGAAGACTGCAACTTTCAGGTGTGTTTCCCAGAGAACGGAAGTGATGCTGTGTGTGCTTTTGGCATAAAACAAAGTCTAGGGTCTGTGGATCCCTGTGATCTTTTGTGGAAGGTACAAGTGTGTCTCCCCAGCCCCATGATGCTTGCTGACAGGGTGGGGTGGAGCTGTTGGAAGGTGAGGGAACCCTCATCTCTGACACTTGATCATGACACTTGTCCCACATGACACTTGACCATGTGGAACATTGGTGTTGGTCCAAAGATCAGTGCTGGAGCCCTGAGGTCACGTCAGTGAGATATTGCAGACTGCCTTGCTTTCTCTCTGAATCTGTGGGAAGCCGAACATTAAACCTCTCCGCTGGCTGAGGTTTTTCCTGATGCTAGTGCTGTTTGCTTTGTAGGTGTGGACTGTGACATCGACGTTCCCAAGACCATTCAGATGGTGCGGTCTCAGAGGTCAGGGATGGTCCAGACAGAAGCACAGTACCGATTCATCTACATGGCCGTCCAGCATTACATCGAAACACTACAGCGCAGGATTGAAGAAGAGCAGGTACCAAGGCGGAGGGGCCGACTTGCTGATTTTCATTTTCTTTTCTGGGCAACTTGGTTATACTCTCCTTTTGAGCAGGAGGATAGATTCTGGTAGATGATTGTCTCTTTTGGGAATGGCAAATGCATTCCCACCAGGAAGTGTCTTTCTGGAGACGAATGGTTCCCTACTTTGCACCTCTGACTTTTCAGGGTAGAGGGATGCCCTACTGCCCTCCAGGCCACAAGGGGTGCTGCCACACAGAAAGGTGGGGATTTGCCCAGCCTCACACAGCAAGCAAGCTTAGAACTCCAATCCTTGAAGCTTGCAGCCTGTTCCAGTCTAGATCCAGGCCATATTTATCCTGATGCCATCTCTTAAATGAATGCCTCACTCTTAATAGCGCACAGCAGTTTGAATCACCAATTTGGTTGAGTTGGAAACAGTGAAATTTCAATTTTAATAAGCCGTGCATAATGAGGAAGAATGTGGAATTGGAGCCTTTCCATTTGAAGCTATTCATAACAGACACAAAGCTGAGTTAATTAGGAATACGCTGATACGAGGGAAATGAGAAGATTGCTCTTTTGGGGAGCTCTGCTTAGCTCCCACCCCACCCCTGCCCCTTGCTGTGCTGTAGATGGGTAATGTCTAAACATCAGTGGTATTGGCTTGCCTTGCCCTGTTCATTGCTTTCCAGAGAACCCAGCTTCTCAAAATGAGAGCCAAGTTCTTCTAAAAACAGTACCTGCCACTTAATTGGCAAGATTTCTAGCCTAGCAGAGTAGTAGCCACATTATCCAAGCATGGTCAGCCAAAGCAAGATGCATGTTTATTAGTTTAGTGAGACCTTCGTCCACACAAAGGTACTCGTTAGATTATTTTCATTGTACAAAAAACATCTTCAGAAACACTGTGTGTAGAAATGTAGGTCAAACAACTACCAAACCACTGGTTTTAAACTTTAGTGCTTTAAATTTGACTTTATCCTATTTGAAGCGCTCAGAACTCTTTAGATTATTAGGCTATTGTGTATTTGTCTTCCAGTTATACTTATTTTGATCCAAGAATAGTTTAAGCATAAAGTTACCCAAGAACAAAACACATTCTGGATAACCAATTGTTATAAAATGTAGACATTTCCAAAACAATGAAGAGTTGAGGACCTTGAGGAGTAAATGCATTTGCTAAATAGGGATGAATGAAAAGAAGAAAATGACAGGGTAGAGAGCAGTGGGGAGGCAGCAGAGAGGTAGAGACAGTACTGGGAAGGAGGATATATGAGTGCAGGTGGAAATCCAGCAGAAAATGCAAATGAAGCAAATGGGGAAAGTCTTTATATAAATGTCTCTCCTCACACCACCGTTTACTTGGAAGTAGTGGATTTCTTTAGCTTCCATTTACATTATTAAAGAGTTTCTATTTGCAAAAATAGTGTATAGAATCCCCTTTACCCAGCACTTCTGTGAACATTTTAATACACCGGCGTTATCATTCATTTTCTTTCTCTGTATACAGGTGCATAGTATGTGTTTTTTATTTGTACTTATATAGGTATATTTTTTGTTTATTTTTTAAATACAGCTTTACTTTTTAAAATGAAAAGATAGAAACTTGCAAACATTTACACCTTTTTTGTACTCCTTTGCCTCTGAACACCAGAATATAAGTAGTCATATTCTGGAAGTCATGTTCCCAGTGTTTGGATAGAGGGAAGTGGTGGGGAGAAGGGGGTGTCATGGGTGGGAATAGAAAAGTAAGAGATCTGTTTTTGAGGGGTGGGGCTTACAGGTATAGCAAGGGTTTTAGACTCAATCCCAAGGTGAATGGGGAAGCCACTGAGGATTTTAAAGGAGGGGGGTGACATAAAATGATCGTCATTTTAAAAATAGGAGTGGCCCTGGCTTGAGAGGGAAGACCTCTTGGGTCTCTAG
This sequence comes from Talpa occidentalis, assembly GCF_014898055.3. NCBI lineage: Eukaryota > Metazoa > Chordata > Mammalia > Eulipotyphla > Talpidae > Talpa > Talpa occidentalis. Next base: position 84,504,936 of record NW_023601433.1, on the reverse strand, counting down.
GCCTGGACAGCTATGGGGGGACCAGCAGGTGAGAACTGTGGGTAGTGTGGCTGGTGGGTGGGGATGTCAGCCAGCCTGGAGAGAAGTGGAACCCGTGGGATTTTGTGATGAGGTGTGGAAGGAGGCCAGGTGTTAGCGAGCTTGACACTTGACCCCAGAGCACACCAGAGGAGCAGTCAGTCTTGTTTTGTAGCCAAGACAAAAAAGCATTTTATTTCTACCCGTTCTTTTTGCTCTTGGCTTTTTGAACTTTTTTTGTAATGGAAAAATCTAAGGATGTAACTGGAGTTCCTTTACATGGAAAGATATTTAATACCAGATGATTTTGGAGCTTCGTGCTTGGTCTCTCCTCTCAACCTTGGCTGTGTCATTTAGCAAGGCCATATGATATTGTAAATATTGCAGAAACCTTGGTAACCATGCTAGTGTATTGGCGTGGAGGCTAGATCAACTTCAGACCATTTTTTAGGCATCTGAAACAAAATTTTCTCCACTTCACATAACAAAAAAAAAAAACAAAGGTCTCCACCCTTTGAGAATTTTCGTGATCTCTGAGACAGCCTGGGCCGTCCTGGTACTGCAAACGAACTCGTCACAATTGTGAATCAGATTCAGTGCTTGTTCTCCCTAAATTAGCTGCAAAGCTCCCACCTCTTAACGCTTTTCCTTGAGCTACTTTGACTCATTAAAGTAATTCCTGTCCCATTTGTATTAATTATTCTTCATTAGAAAATTCTTTTGTAATCACTTCATGTAGAAATACTGATTTTGATTTTCAAGAAAGTAATGAGAAAATGGGGAGTTGCTTTTCAATGATGTGGAGTTTCATTCATGCAAGGTGAAAAGTTCTAGAGCTTTGCAGTTTAATAAGATGTGCGGTTAACAACATCATGCTGAACACTTGAAATTCTTTTCAGAGAGTATATCTAGTGTTCTGTGTTTTTTACTACAATTTAAAAGTATTGAGTAGAAAGCAAGTTTATGCTTCAGTTTTTATTTTTTGTATATTGAAATTTTTTATTTAAAAAAAGGTTAAGATTTTCAAACTTTGAATGTGTTTTAAAATAAGTAATGTTCCCTGCCAATTCTTCCATTTAATATTTAATTAAAAGTTTTATGTTTAAATATAATTTTTTATGTAAGTTGATACTACGGTTCTAAAAATCTGTGACTGCTATTTAGAGGTGATTACTCCCAAGGCCTTTAAATATTTATAAATGGTTGTTCAAAAAATTTAGTAAATAGACTAAATAAAATATTTTCTCCTTGAATTTCTTTTTTGCAAATTTTCCCCTGGTCTATAAGTCTATAATGCTGCCTTTTTTATTTTTTAAATAGTTAATGAATTGGTCTGGCTCTCTTAACAGAGGCCAAATAATAATGGCTTAAACAAGATAGAAGCTTATTTCTCTTCAACATTAAAAGTCCAAGGTGACAGGCAATCTATAATGAAGGTTTATAGGGCAGATCTGCTCCACAATGTCATTCAGGGACCCAGGCAAACTTTTTTTGTACAGGGCCAGACTGTGAATCTTTTCAGCTCTGCAGACTGCATGTGCTCTCTGATCCTTACTCTTTTTAATAACTTTTTAAAAACCACTAAACTTGTGAGATAGCTAACTGCTCTTATCTCACAAGCCTTATAAAAAGTCCCCAGACTAGTTTGCCAACCCTTGGTTTAAGCACATGATGTAGAAATTATATGCTGCTGGGCCTCCCCGGTGGTGCAGTGGTTGAGCGCTGGGTTGCGAAGCTGCCCGCAGCCTCTGCAGCGCCATTTCGATCCCCGGCTGCTCCCCGGCCACCAGAGGAGGGTCCCACATGGCGCGCAGATCTCTCCTGCCGCCCGCTGCTCCCCTCAGCAGTGTACCTCGGTCCTCCTGCCTGCTCTGCTCCCTGCTCTGGCTCTGGTGAATTCTCTCACCCTCCCGTGCTTCTGACTGTACCCAGTGCTTGTATAAATAAATAAATAAATCTTAAAAAAAAAAGAAATTATATGCTGCTTATTTGTGAAGTAGGGTTAGTAATAGTGTTTATTTCAAAAGACTGTGTTCTTTCCTATGTTGTGAGGATTAAAATGAGATAATATATTCATATAATGCCTGGCACAAACTAAGTGCTTAGAAATTGTTAACTGTTTTTGCTATAATAATTGATCTTTAACTCCATCTGTGAAAATGAATTTGCATATTTTTCTTTTGTCTCCTGATTTTGGTACATTTTATGACATATCTCTTGTTGCCACAGTTGTTTAGTGTCATTGCTGTATTTAAATTAAAATTCTAGTTTTTCTATCATGGTTTCTATAGCTCTGAATTCTTGATTTTGATTTATCTCTGTTGGTTAGTTTTCACTCTTTATTGGGTTTTTTGTTTTATTTTTAAGACACTATATTCCAAATTTTTGCGTGCTTGAAAATGTCTGAGCACTGGCTTCTTAAGTAAAGGGTCCCTTAGCAAGTGTAAAGATTCTTGGGCCATCTTTTTTCTCCACACAACTTTTTATAATTAAAAATTTTTATTTATGCATAGAAGAACTGGGGTGTAGGCCAGAGGTGTGGGGGGTCAGAGGATTCACCAGGGACAGAGTGGGGAGCAGAACAGGCAGGTTGACTGAAATACACTGCTGAGGGGAGCAGTAGGTGAGACAGGAGAGGGCTGCTGCGTCATATATAGGTTAGCTTCCTGGCTGGGGATCGAACTCAGGCCTTAGTGGTGATAGCACTGAGACTTAACCTCTATGCCACTAGGGAGGCCCCCGACTTTTTATAATTCTGCGACTGTTGGAGTTCAGAGTCCATTTGATTATCCCTTCTTATATGGACTGAGTTTTTTTGCCTGGAGATCCAGTTCAGGTGGAGTCTTTCTGGTTGATGTTGGAGAGATTGATCGTGAAGTTTTCCCTATTTTATGTGTCCTTTTAAAATGCAAATGCAAATTTTTTTTCTTTTTAAATTTCAGGAACATTTTCTCGCATTATGTGTTAGAGTACTTTCCCTCTTCTCTTTGTTCTGTCTTCAGGAATTCTACTATGGACATGGCATCTCCTCCTTGCTTCCTCCTTCACTTCCATGTATTTTATCACTTCTGTCCTATGTTGCCCTCTAGCCTGTTGACTATGCTCTTTCCTATGTTTCTAGTTATTTTATTTTTACTCCTTTTAATTGGATTTGAATTTCAAATATTTCTTGTTTGTTCTTCTTGTTCCTTTCCACTGCTTTGACAGCTTGCTTTTCATCTCCTCTGTAGTCTCCTAATCCCTTACTTGAGCTCTTTCTGATGAAAGCTCATGTCTGCAAAGTCTGTGATATTAATGCAGAACTTTGTCTTTCTCTCTTTCTCTTTCATGGTTTAGTTTCTTTTGTGATGTGTTTTCTCCATCAGCTTTTTGCTTATTGTTCTCCTTCTCCTCTTGACACCTTCCCCCCGCCCCATCTTTCTAGAGGTCCAGTGCCAACCCTTTCATTACCAGATGGGTCTGTAGTGAGGGGAGGGGCAGGGAGCTGAGAAGGTTCCCGACTTTGATTTAGGTTGTTTCAGCTGCCCTGTCACCTTTGCCCTGGGAGCACACCTTTGTGTAGGTACTTGAGGGATCCTTGTGACTGCCAGCCCTTGCAGTCAGAGTTACTAATGCCCCTCCTGTCACTGCCAGGCCACCCCAGCATGGAGGGCAGTTAGGGGCAGCAGAGAAGGCCCTTCAGCACGTGGGTGACCCTGCGTGTTGAATTGCTCCCCCTAGGCTTTCCCCACATCTTCTGGGATCAAGGCCAGGGCAGCTCACTAACTCCCCCGCACTTCACTTCTGTGACAGTGGCCTTCCTGCCAGACTCCAGGGGGATGTGTGTCACTTCTCAGCTGGCCCCTTATCTTGGGCCAGCTTTTGGTCTTCAGTCAGTGAGGTGTGACAGTCTGCAGACTGGAATGGGAGCATTCCCTTTGTTTCATGTGTAATAAATTTTCCACCTTTTATTAGTTATTTTGGAAAAAAATAAACTTCACTGGTGCATTTAAATTTCTTTTATGCTTTACACTTTGTTTTGAAAAGTTAAAAAACACAGTACCACACCCAAAATGATGATTTATATTTTAATAAAACTTTATTGATTGATCATTGATTTAAAAAATATATAAATTTAAGGAGTAAGTCTTTACCTTTGTGTGTGAATAAGCCTTACCTCACACCAAACTTATAATGCTCTTGCTACCATCAGGTTGATGTCCATTACCCTTTCCTCCTCACACCTTTCCCCCCCTCCCCCTCTGGCCACTACTATATTTTTCATAGCATCTAAGAGTTATGTTTATTGTGATGTGTTGATTTCTTTGATTTGGTTTTTTATAGTCCACATTGAGAGAAGCCACTGAATGGTTGTGTTTTACATTTGAACTTATTTCTCTTAGCTTAATCCCCTCAAGTTTCACCCATGTTGTTGCAAAAGGCAAGCTTTCATCTTTTTAACAGCTCCATAGTATTCCATTGAATAGATATGCCACACCTTCTTTATCCACTCACCCATCGATGGTCATTTAGATGGTTTCTACATCTCAGCTATTGTGAATAATGTTACTGTGAATATAGTGGAGTGTGAATCTTTTTGTATTGTTTTCATATTCTTCAGATCAATGCCTAGGAGCCATATTGCTGGATCATATGATAATCCCATTTTCAGGTTTTCAAGGAATATCCATACCTTTTTCCACAGAGGCTGCACCAATTTATATTCCCACCAACAGCGAATGAGAGTTCCTTTTTCGGGCACCCTTGACAGTGTGCATTGTTTCCAGTCACTTTGTCACATTTCTTTTAAGTCTTTCCCTTTTATGAAAGCAATCAAGTATACCAGGTATAGCTGAGGTCTCTAATTCCCCACCCTCAGGTCCACCCCTCTTCTCTACCCCTAGAATCCCCAAGGCAATCATTAGCTTTGTTGTCCCTTTTTATAGTTTAAAGTTCAAATACAGATATCTATACACAATGTCTACCTTTGTTTTTGTGTTGAGAATATTTAATAGATAATATCATACCTTTTTATTGTTCTGCAATTTGTGTTTTTTCTATTTGACATTATTAATTGAATCTATTTTGATATACGTACACTTTTTGTTGTTCCTTCTCATTATTGCTTATTATTTTATTTCATGATCTGAATACATCGCATTCATTTGTTCTCTTGGACATTATCAGGAATAGTACATTATTGTACAACTCTTGTAGGAAAATGTTTGTAAATTTCTTGAGAAGTAAATGTGCTAGATTGTAGGTAGGATCTGTGCCTTTTTGATTTTAGTGGATACTAGCTAGTTGGTACAGCCAGTGCTGAGAAGAATGACTTCTCACCAGCAGTGAAGGGCCTAGCATGCACGGCAGGATTCCATGTGGGCCCCCTTCCTACTTTTTTGACATTTCCTGTGTAATCCTGCAATGTGATGACAATAACTTGATGTTATTATAACTTAGAGTTTTGGAATTGGTTGTTTCTAGATGAATCTAGGACTAGAAAAGGGTGCTAAACCATCCAACTACGAGTCCTGCCAGTTGTATCTTAGTCTGGATCTGAGCTGAGATGATATTCTATTGGTTTTCAGTACCATCTTTTTCCAGACCTATCATTAGAATCCCCCATACTCTTCCCCACCCCCCCCCCAAATATTTTAAAGGTGCAAGGGTCTTTTCCAGGGTGGGGGTGGGAAGATAGGATAAAGTGTATTACTGTTTCTAATGAGAGTGCTATCATCTTTTGTACCTATGTGCCATTTTTACTGGGAACGAATTTATTTTTGGAACTCTTCCCAGCTGGTTACCTGAAAATCATTGAATGTGTTGCAAGTGAAATGATTAGATGGGAATGTGGCAAAGAAAGTGTGAATTCTCCCTGAGGTGAGAAACAGGTACAGTTGGTTGGATACAGTAAGTTGTTAATGTATGACTCTGTGCTTTAGAATTGAATGGTTCAAAAGTACTTTTCATCCATATGGTATATTTATGTCGAGGAGGTGAGTTCAGTAACATTTGCTTTAAGATGTTCAAAAATGTCAACATAGCTTTAATTCTCAAAGGTCCAACCTATTTATCTGTCTCACTCTCTTGTTCTTTTTTGTTTGTTTTGGTGACACCGCTTTTTTGCTTCTTTATTCCTTTAAAAACTTCATACCTCCTCATGTGTGCAATGTTTACCTTTCAGAAAAGCAAGAGGAAAGGGCACGAATATACCAATATCAAGTATTCCCTAACAGACCAGACAAGCGGAGATCAGAGTCCCCTCCCACCTTGCACGCCAACACCATCCTGTGCCGAGTAAGTAGCAATAAGAGAAATTGTTTACCCAAACACCATACCTTAGCAAGGTTTAAAAAGATCATGTTAATACATTTTTGTAGCGCCTTTCACCTGTGCATGTTCACTGTTGTGGATTTAAATTGATTTTAATTTTCCTAAGCAGAAAGCTCCTTTCGATGTGTTGAGACAAATATGTTTGCTCAGTAAAAGTAAATAAATTCATGATTAATGTGTAAACACAGTCATGATCTGCTTTTCCACAGGCAATAGGAATCTGCTTTGGCATACATCTGAGGAGGTGTGAATCTATTCCCCAAATCACACACGGTGTTGTAAAACAGTGTTACTCAATTAAAAATTTTTTTTAAAATTTTTTTGAGGAAAAAAAGTAATTAGCTTTGGGGCATTTAAACCAGGGGTCGGCGTGATGCAGCCCCTAGACCCAGTGAGCCCTGGCCTATTTTTGCACAACTCCTGAATGGTTCTGTCAAAAACAAAAAGGCTGAGCCTGAAATATTTACCCTCCAGTCCTTTACAGAAAAACTTTGCCAGCTTCTTGTTTAAATGAAAACAAGATAGGGAATCATTTGTTAAATCGATAGTGAGTCACAATTGTAAATTACTGTTTTTCTAAAGTCACTTGCTGGTATAACATTTACTCTCTATTTTCCCCTAAGAATCTTCATCTCTATTTGATTCTGATGTGGATTTTTAAGCCCCTGCTGACTTTAATCCTCTATATCAACATTTTAAAAGATGGCCCCTATTAACATTTGCTTTCTAGTTAACACTGAAACAATTACACAGCCATTCTATTCTGCGCTCTCTCCACCAAGTTGCGTCTTCCTGCTGGACTGACTGGGAAAGCTGATATTTTAAGTTGCTCTCTGCAGTAATTTGTAGTGGGACCAACAGGTCAGGGCTAAGGGCTTTCCTCTGTTGGCACAACAGAGCTGGCACAGATGACTCCCTGTTACCAGTGGCTGGCCCGTGACTTACAGCTTCTGTGCCTCCTCTTCCTGTCATGTCCCTTCTGGGGTGCAGAGCTAGGAGACCTCGGACCCCGACCCCCTTTTTGTTTTGTCTCACTCTTCTCATCCGTAGCTGCTGGCTTCCTCCACCTCCTAGCCTGCACTGATCTCCATGCTCTGCTTGGCAGATGGAGTATGGACTCTGCTGCACTGGCCCTCCCGCCTGGGGCCCTAAGCCAGCCCCGGCTTCCTGTCACCACTCCCCTTCATGCTAGGCAGACTCTGGCCACAGGTCTCTAGTCCCTGTCTGACTACTACTGGGCTCTTGCCAGTCCCCACACCTCTGCTTGGGGCCTCTTCTGTCTGTGCACATCCTATCCTCCTAAGGGTGAATCCAGATGCTTCTTGCTCTGTGCCACCTTGGAAAAAAACTCATTTTCCTCCAAACCCCAAAGGGACTGAAGGCTTCTGTTTCACTTTTAATTTCACATTTATAAATGCTGTGGTCTGTGTCTTCCATTTCTTCCTAGCATGCCAGGTACTGGGTGTTCTGCGTCCGCACCACATCGCGTTGGTCCCCTGAAGCCGCAAGGCATGCTTGTCCGTTGACATCTATCTTTCTTTTCAGAATGAGAGAAGACAATGCCAGAGTCTATGAAAATGTGGGGCTGATGCAGCAGCAGAAGAGCTTCAGATGAGAAGACCCACTAGGACTTCAGCACAGAAATCGGTACTGACATTGTTTCTGTTAATTGGTTATATCATTTGTGGCATTTTTAAGCAGTCAAGTAACGTGAGTGTTTCAGCTAAGTGCATCATAATTGAGTTTTACAAACCAGCTTGCCTTTTCCTCTCCCTCTACTTCTTTTTTTTTTCCTCCAAGCTGAACTTGTTTTTAAGAGTTCATTAAGTATTAAAACCAAATGCAGAATTGATTCTGTGAGGGGCAAAGTTAGCACTTCTTATAGGGACATGGTTTTTTTTTCTTTTTTTTTTTTTCAAGATTTTATTTATTTATGCATACAAGAGCTGGGGTATGGGCTAGAGATGTGGGGGGGGTGAGAGGATTCACCAGAAATAGAGTGGGGAACAGAACAGGCAGATTGACCGAAGTACATTGCTGAAGGGAGCAGCGGGCAAGTCAGGAGAGGTCTGCTGCGCCATGTGGGTTGCTCCCTGGCTGGCCGGGGATTGAACTCATGCTGCAGAGGCTGCGGATTGCTTCATACCCCTTGCGCCACCAGGGAAGCCCAGGGACATGGTTGATATTGATGATGAAGTGCAGATAGCACCATTCCCGCCGCTTTTAGGAGAGGGAGTCTCCCTGTGCTGGACTCAGAGGTCTGTAGGGACCTGGACACAACAGTGGTTGGGGTTAGGGTGCCTGAGGTCTTTGCGACACAGCCTGGGCATCTGTGACCAGTCCACTCCCTTCCAGCTGTGCTGCTGGAACTCATCTCCTTGTATGTTTCCTCCCTGTCAGTCACCTTTTTAGAGAGTGACCTGAGTGTGTGGTTGGTGTATGTTTTGATGAAATCCTCAATCCAATGGGTACCATGTTTAAAATCTTTAAACTACTTTTTATTTTTTTTTAAAGATTTATTGATTTATTTATATAAGAACCGGGGTACAGGCCAGATGTGCGGGAGGGTGAGAGGATTCACCAAAGACAGAGTGGGGAGCAGAACAGGCAGACTGACGAAATACACTGCTGAGGGGAGCAGCACGCGAGACAGGAGAGGTCTGCTGCGCCATGTGGGACCCTTGCTGGTCGGCCGGCTGGCTGGGATCGAACTGGTGATGCAGAGGCTGTGGACAGCTTCACAGCGCGGCGCTCAACCGCCTGCGCCACCAGGGGAGGCCCTCTACTTTTTTTTTTTTTTTTTTTGCATAGAGGAACTGGGGTGTAGGCCAGAGGTGGTGGTGGTGGGCAGGGTGAGAGGATTCACCAGAGACAGAGTGGGGAGCAGAGCAGGCAGATTTATTGAAATACACTGCTGAGGGGAGCAGCAGGTGAGACAGGAGAGGTCTGCTATGCCATATGTCGGTGAGCTCCCTATCTGGGGATCGAACTCAGGCCATAGTGGTGATAGCCCTAGGCCACCAGGGAGGCCTACTTTAAACCTACTTTAAGGTAATGTCATGCATCCCCAAACCCTTAGACTTGTACTCCTTACAGACTCTAACTTATTTCTTCCCCAGATGTGAACTTTCACCTTCTCCTTAAAAAGATCAAGAGCAGATGCAAGAAAGTTTATGTGAAGAATGAATTTGCAAAGCTTGCGTGGTTGTTGACTACCTTTTTGATAAGCGACATTTGAAACCATTCAAGACCACTGTACTCTAACTCAACAATACCTGGTTTCCAGTTACTTGTTTCCTCAGATTAGAAGAAATCATCTCTACAATGTAGACAATGTTACATTTTAAAGACTTTCATTTTACATTGAAGAAGTTAAACTGTGCTCTATATTTTGCAGATCATGGTGATTCAAATTCTACTAAGGGTATTTTTGTTTTTATAACCTTAACAAATTTAATATTTTTTCTCATTGGGGATGATGGAGCTCTTGTAAGAGGGAAAAATGATTTGGGAAAATTATGCAACAGCATCCTATAGAAGTGAGAATAGTTTCACTTATTATCGCTTATCTAGTCATGGATAATTCATTTTGCTGTTCTCCTTTTTTTCTTGGCTAAATGATAATTAAGCCAGTTCCCTGGGCTGTCAGAAGTTGACTGTCTACCTTTGCATTGCCATTAGAATATCATGGGAAAAGAAGTGGACACAGGAATTAGGATAAAAGGTGTATTTTCTTCTCAGATGATCAAGTACTATTCAGCCTATTGACTGAGAAGGTGGTGGGAAAGCCTTCACCGTGTTTTCTTTTCATTTGAATCATTGTCTTTAGGAAAAACTGCATCTATGGATAACCAGTGTTTTGGTGATCAGTTGTTGGTGACAGACCACTCCATAACTTAGTGGCTTAAAACAACTTTTCTTTTTGGTCCTCACTGTGCTTCAGTCTGGACTGGGCCCTGCTGAGCTGTTCCTCCACACACCTTGCTGGTGTCACCCGTGTGGTTGGCAGGTTTTCTGCCGCCTGGACGTCTGGACCTCTCTCTGCATGCAGTCCCAGGATAGCTGGATTTCTCACATGGCATCCCAGAGCTCCCTACAGTGCAAAAGCAGCCAGGACTTCTAAGACTTAAACCCAGAATGGTGGCAGCCTCTCTCCTGCCCCCATTGAGTAAAGCAGGTCACAGCGCAGCCCAAACTTGGGAAGAGGGGACATGGGGCATGAAGTGGAGGTGAGGCTCATTGGGGGACCCCAGTGTGACAGCCTGTCAGCACCGGCGCTACGGAAAAGCAACTACAGTTGGTAGAGGTAGGAGCTGCTGGTGACTCGGGGCGGCCTGGGCTGCCTCTGACCGCCGGGTGAGCTCCAAGTCAGCCCGAGAATAGAGGGCCCCCCGGAAGCATGCTGCACCCGCACCGCCAGCTCTGAGCATATTTTTGAACCATCCCTTGGGAAAACGGGTCTTGGAAGGATGGATGGGTGTGTGTGGCAGAGCATTTAGAAGCAGAGCCATCCCAGTGCCGCGACTTCTGGAGAGTTCTTTCTGCTGCTGGGCCAGGCAGGCTTCTGCGCACCCATGCAGTCGGGCTGTGGGGCGTGAGGCCCACCGAGGCCGCTGATCAGGTCGAGTTGGCAGTAGCTCATTTTTGTTTTAACCAAGCGGTAAGATTTGCTAATGTTCTACCTTAAGTGCCTTCTCCAAAGACATCCTTCTTTGCCCTGTGTGTGGAGTCATCATCCAGCGAGTGTATCTCAGTGAAGGTAACATTGGTTGACTTGGTAAAGATAACTAAATGCAACGGCCCCTCTGCCGTTAAGTCATGTTCTCCTTACTCGGATTCTTCTTGCTTTGACTCCTGGTGGAAGGATTAGATGTGGGCCTGGTGGTAGTTCCCTCCCGAGGTCTTCACCTGCCTCGAAACCCTGAGGCAGTTTGGGGAGAGCAGTTGCCCCTTTCACGAGCAAAATGTGCATCGATCCCTCCTCTTCCTCCCCCACCCCCCATATCCATGGAAGTTAGAATTGCTTCGGATCACAGGTGTGGCTGAAGGTATTATCTTATAAGCGGAATGTAAGTGACTACTGTCTTCTCGTCAAGCCTGTAAAGAGATTTCAGTTCAGTGTTTGCAAAGAGCATCTCAAATCTGTTCTTTTTATTGCATCGTCACATTATATGGGTCTGTCTGCCTTGATTTTGTAATACTGTTTTGACTCTGTACTTTGGGGGCAAAGTCTTTCACCAGCATCCAGGGGTTTGATTGTACAGATCTATCTGCTGCATTAATGTCTCTGCCTGTAGCGTAAGATGAGTTGCTCTTGCACTTGCAGCAGAAGCGCCTGATCTTGACTCGCTTGCTTTGTTAAAGCACATTGATTCCATTTTGATACCCCTCCACAAAGTCAGCAAACTGTCATGTTATGTGAACTAAATACCAAGACAAGATTCTAACAGTCCTTAGGTTGCTGAAGTTTGGCGTGTGTTTGCTAAAAGGTGATTGCAGGTTCTCAGACGAGATTACTTTATACTGATGGAATCAGGCTGAGGGACAGTGAAGATGGGGTGAGCTTGAGGTGCGTATTTCAAAAAACAGTGGAAATGAAAGTTCTAAAGAGGTGGTTTCTGAGGAAGTCAAAGGGTCCAGGGCCAGAGCAGTCTGATAGTTGAATCAGTTTTCCTGGAAGGTAGGTGTGAGAGACACACACACATATACACCTGCTTCTGGGCTTGCTGGTAGACATAGAATTTGCACAATACCCATAACTGGTGAATATTTTGAAATTATAATCATGGGATTTTATATTTGGGGTAGAGAAATTACGTGGCATGCAGCGTTGGGATTTTTGTAAAAAGTCGAATTTCAGAGTCCTAATAAATTTTTTTAAAAAAATGACAAGGCACCTCCTAACCAGTGTGTGGCCCTCCTGAAAATTGGGGTCATCGCTCCCGTTGAAATCAATGACTTTTCAAAGATAGCAAAACAAGCAGGAGAAAAGATCTGTACTACTTTCTTGGCATCTGTGCATCCTGCACGGAGCCAGTGGCTTTGGAACAGCCAAGAATTCATTGAGATTATTTTTTAGGGGTTATCTTGCTGGGGATTTTAAGAAATAATAGAAAGTCCTGGGTCATTTCTAGTTCAGGGGAATGTGGAAAAGGTAAGCAATTGTGCAGTGTTTTGTTGTAGATTTTTAATCCATAAGGGAAACTTAGACTGTAGACTTAAGTACAAATCCAGTGCAGGTTTTGATTTCTGTATGTTGTTGGGGGAATAAAGTTTTATATAGCAAGCACATGGCCTCCCTGATTTCACAATGCCTTTATTATGATCTGTGTTAGCCCTTCATGGTGTTGAAATCTTTTCCCCTCTTCCTCTTGAAAAGTAAGTTCCAAAATATAGTTTATTGTATCTTCCATCATGGTTCCTTTTTCACTACGGGCAGTTCATACTAGGCAAAAATATTAAACAGTTGGTTTTAGTGTGTTGTATAACTTTACTGTATATCAAACTAATTTTTACAAGTTTTCATCCTAAACCTCAAATCATGTAATTAATAATTTGCCTGTTTATTTATGACCTAATTGTGATTCTTTTATTAATAAAAGCTAATGGAAAAGGATCCTTTATTAAGCGGATGACTAGACCTACATTTAATTTTCCTGCAGTATATGAAGTATTGTACCAGAGTATTAAAAGATATGTAATATTTTATTGATAAATCTATCCTTTAAAAGGAATACGTTTTAGGATGTCATCGTTTTGATGTGAATCGTGTAAATGTTGATAATATGCACTGTTTATTATACATTTAGTGTCTCAAGAGATTCCTTTAATTGCCTTTTTTGCCCACGTGTATTACGTAGTCTATTTGCAGTTGTTTTTTAAAAATGACATTAAAAGAATAGTTTATGTAGAGAAGCATTAGTGGATGTTAATTGTCTCCCCACCTGTATTTATGGGTGTTAGTTCAACTGCTTTGCTAGGTGCAAAGCTGTATTATCAGAGTAAAAGTGTATTTGTAAACTGTATGGGAACTAAAAATTAGGAATAAAATCATTTTCTTATATTATGGTATTTGTCATTTGCTTTATTAGAAATGTCCAGGAAAAGTGGGTTATAGGTCTCTTAGCTTCTTACGCTGGCAAAATGCCGACAGTTGGCAGCACCTATCTAGAAGGTAACAGAATACGGAATAAATGAATCAGTTCCTCAAGCATTTATTGTCTACTCTGTGAATAGCTCTGGGAGACAGAAAGTAAATTCTATTTGGAATTATGAGTATGTAATGAATAGAAAATATGTCCATGCAAATGACGGGTTAAGCAGTACTGGGTGGGGGATATGAAGCAGAGAGATGATAGGACGGCTTGGGGGAGGAGTAAATTTTGTGCCCTGAGATGTCAGTCCTGCCCTTCACAGTAGGTTTAGCCCACACACTACAAGGCCATTGGCTTTGTAATGCTCTAATTACTGCATTAACCCTGGCAGAAATAAATCATTTTCTAAAAAACAAATCCATTAGTTATTCTCGATTGTAAATCTAAGGAGTGATTTGTATTTCTTATTTATAATGTCAAACAGTCTTGCCCTCTTTTCAGTCTCAACTGAGTACTGTAGATTGCCAGATTCAGCTGGTTTAGTTGGTTAGCCTGGTCAGTCTATCCATTCAAAAGCATGGAGCACCTTCAGAATTCCAGGCACTATCCTGCTGGCCCTGGATAAGCAGTGGACAGGACAGACACGGGGCCATCACCTGGGTGGTGACATTCTGATGTTGGGCCTGGCACATGTCAAGAGGTACTTATCCTTGGGATAGGCACTACTGAAGATGCAGGGGCCAAGACCAAGCAGGAAGGCAGGAAACAGACCACCAGTTCTGAATGGGAGACGAGCTAGGGAGAGGGGTTGGGGGTATGTGTCATAGGGGAAGATGCTGTTCATGGATGGGGACCCTCACCTCGTTTTCACACGTGGTGCTGTTTAGTGTTTACCTTCTGGGGTTTTGGAGAGGTGCTGTGTTCTCTGTTAGCCTGGAAATGCCTCATTTCCCATAATGCTTCCTGAAGGCCTGGTCTTACATTAGAGAACAGTGGCCATATCTTGCTTAGACCTGCATGAAAGAGCCTTCTAGTGCTAGAGTCCCAGTCTCAGAAAAACTCCCAAGAAAATAGGTAAAGGCAAAGCAGGAGTCCGCATCACCAATCAGTTGTGGACAGAGAGCTGAGGGTTCATCCAATGTGGTCATTTTGTAAATGGAAAAAGCTTCTGCAGAAAGCACCTACTTCTTTGGTCATATCACATGTGAGTTTTGTATTCACCCAGTTGCTTGACTATGAGCAGCAGGGGAAAGGGACTATGATCCTGAGTGAGTGTTTCTTTGCAGGTGCTGCTTTGTGTCTCCCTGTAGAAACTACCTAAGCTTCCAAGCTGAATTTGCAAAGTGACAAATGAGCCAGGAATAGAAATTTGCTATTCTGTCAATAGCAACAGGGACCCATGAGCAGATGCTCATGTCCTTTTAGGTCCATTTAAATACCCAAATACCATGATATAAAATGTAGCTACAAAATAAAGGTTATGAGAACGCAGCATGGTACCATACTGCAAAACCTGTGCACAGTTTGTGCTCAAAGGAAGCTCCATGTGTTACTCAGACCATAGCTACTCTGGACTGGAAAGAATTTGGGATTTGAATTCCCTTCCATTCCGCAAAGATTAAATACCCACTAGGAGGGCTGCAGTGCTGGGGGATGGATGAATATGAAACAGTTCCTGCCTTTGAGGAGCTCAGTGTAGTCAGGACAAGGGCATAAAAAGTAGTTATAATTTGATTGGAGTGGACAGTAACAAGGGTATTAACTGGAATTGATGATTGCATAGAGGAATAAATTATAGGGGTGTGAAGGTTCAGCGGATGGGTGACTCGAGCTTATTATTGACCAATGGTAAGCCTGTGTGTGTGTGTGTGTGTGTGTGTGTGTGTGTGTGTGTGTGTGTGTGTGAGAGAGAGAGAGAGAGAGAGAGAGAGAGATTATTCTTGGCTGGAGTAACTCTTGTCTCTGCAACTGAATCCAAACTAGGTTCTTCTTTGGATCTCTTTCTGGAAATAAACATACAGGGTGAATAGTCATATCTCGTCTTGCTTTTCCATTTGTCTCTATACAAGGAAAATAATTCTCCTTACCATGATTTATATCCATGACCTTTCTAGCACTCTCTCTCAGTCACATTTTGCAACAAAATACAAATTTTGTACATATTTTAGTCTTCTCATTCTCTCTTCCTGCATCTAACCACTAAATTTTTAACCACTCAGGTTTTGATAAAATTTGTTGACTAAATTCACTACTTTGGATAATCTCCGTCAGTTTCGCTGGGACTGCCTGGTATAATTTGGAGTGCACCTTATGGTTTGGAATGGGCCATTTCATTCTCAATACAATCTTTACTGTGGTCACATTTTTCTTCTTCGTTTTTCAAATGTCTCTCCCTACAGCCTGAGGTCACATTTTTCAAAGGAATCATCAAGTTCATGCTGTAAGGCAAGGGACCCCCAGACCTGCCCGCACCCCCCACCTCACAGTTGTTTTCATACGTAAATTCACAAATTCAGTAAAGTTGCAGTTTAGTTTTATAATTAACTTTTCTTTATTAAGAAAGATAACATTCTGGAATGTTATTTCCTACAAGGTGGGCTGGGCTCCTGAGTTTTCAATTCATTATCACTTCTAGGTGATAGTATTTGACTATGACCTGACTCAGTTCTGTGTGTCTTTTTTTTTTTTTTTTTTAAATCATGGTAAAATAGACAAAACACAAAATTGACTAAGTGTGAAGTGCAGTAGCCCTAACTGCATTTATGTAGCTGTGCAATACCCCCACCTTCTCCAGAATGGTTTCAAAAATGAAAAGGGACTCTTACCAATTTATCTTTGTTTTTAAGGTTCTTCTCCCCCCTTAGGCTTAAAGCTCTTTTGAGACAAGATGGGGCATGTTCGGGGTGGTATGGCCATAGAGAATTCTTTTGAATATTAGCATTCGTGTACTTTTTAAATAGGAAGTACATTTAATTAGAACAAGATGTAGGGCCTCCCCGGGGGCACAGGGGGTTGAACGCAGTGCTGTGAAGCTGTCTGCAGCCTCTGCAGTGTGGATTCGATTCCCGGCCAGCCAGGATTTATATCCATGACCTTTCTGGCACTCTCTCTTGGTCACATTTTGCAACAAAATACAAATTTTGTACATATTTTAGTCTTCTCATTCTCTCTTGCCCGCTGCTCCTACCTTGCCCGCTGCTCCCCTCAGCAGTGTCTTTGGTCCATCTGCCTGTTCTGCTCCCCGCTCTGGTGAATCCTCTCGCCCTCCCGTGCCTCTGGCCTGTACCCCAGTTCTTGTATAAATAAAAATAAATCTTAAAAAAAGAACAAGATGTAGAAGCTTCAAGAGGGCAGCCGGTGTCTCCTGCACGCCCCTCCCTCAGGGAGCAGGCCTTGTCATTACATTCCTGTGTTGCTTCACCTTGACATTGTGGTAAGGAAGCTGAGTTGATGGATCACACCTACAATGTGGTCCCAAGAGGTCTGTGTAATGACACTGTGGCATGCACAGTGACAAGACTGGCTGATGGTGCGTGTCTCAGGAAGGGTCCCCGTCCGTAAGAGAACAGCTTCTTAGGTCTCAGCGTCAAAGTGCTGGTTCCGAGGCTGACACTTCGAGGTGTTGCTGACTTGTCGCCAGTGAAGGTGAATCTAGTCATTTTGCTGCCAGCCTCTTCCCCCACACCTTTATCCAATGAGCGTGTCAGACTGGCATCCTTTCCAGGTATGTGAAAAATGACAGTTGAATGTCATCAAATGTACATTTCGCTTAAAAGTGAGGCTGAGCATCTTGCCCATGGCTTCCCATATGCTTTTCTATAAATTCTATGTCATTTAACTTTTTTCCCTGTTGAGCCCTAGATCTGTCTGGTGAGTTTCAGAGTATTAATTATAATTCTGTACAACTGACTGATGTGACTGGAATCATTGTCACAAGGGTCAATCCCCATAAAACATGCGGGATCCCCCTTCTGAGCTGTGCTTCTGGCCTTGCTTCATTGCAGTTCTCAGGGGAAGGAGAATGGCCTGGGAAGCACATTCTCAGGATCCAGGAAACCCTAAACCAGCCTCCATGCGAGACCCGTCTTAATTATCCTAGCTAGCCAGTTGAGAATAATTTTAGATTTTCTTTCTGATTCAAAAGTGTCACAGCTCGCCAGCAGGCATCTGTGGGGCCACATTTTTACTGAGGACAATGAACCAGGCATCGGGCTAGGTGCTGTGGGGCATATAAAACAAATGTCTGTCTTAATCCCCATCTTAAAGAACTTCATGGCCCATTTAGCAGAAGGAGACCCCTAAGAAGTTATTGAATACAAGGTGGACGACACCTGGCTCAAGTTTAAATCAGTAGAAGAAAATGACAATATTCAATTATTGACAGTTTCGTGCCCAGATGGTGTTGGGGAGCTGTGGGGGATCCAGGGGAGGCATTCCCAGAGATGTGACCAGGCAGGGGAAGTCACAGGACAGATAAACATGTGATTTGGGCTTGGGGGAAGAGTTCAACTTGGTTGGAGCAAAGGGCACCTGAAGTGCAGGAATGAGAGAGAAAACAAAGGGATAAACAGGGGCCATGACCAAGGAGGCTGCCTTTTGGGGGTATTTTTGGAGAGAAAACGGACAACTGTTTGTTACAATAGCCTTACTGTGATATAACTCACATTCCATGCAATTTATCACTGTAAAGTGCTCCATTCAATGTTTTTTTTTTGGTATATTCACAGCTCTGGACAACCGTCCCCACTGTCAGTTTAAAGACATTTTCATCCCTAGAGAAACCCTGTCCCCTTTAACTGTCACCACCCAGCCCCGGCCCCTCCTTCCCTCCAGACAACTCTTCCCACCGACCCAAGCTCCCGTTGGTGCAGCCCATCTACAAGCTAGCGGACCAGGCGCTGTAGTTCATAGGGCTCAGCCCCCAGCCTCCCACCCTCCACCCCGGCCTGGGGCACAGAGCAGTTTAGAGATGGATCTGGGGTGGGACAGGGCAAATGGAGAATAACAAGCCCACTGGAGCGTCCCCACTCCAGTCAACAAACCAGCATCATCAGCAGCCCCCAGACTCTTGGAAATGTGACGTCAGGAATTATTGATACTTCAGCCCTGCTGAGTGAGATGGTGCTGCTGATCGCCTGTAGGCACATTTATATTTGAGACACATGGCACTGGAGGAGTTCCATGTGGAGATAAAGGTCTTCTGAAATGCTGCCTACACTCAGGTCAGTTCCTGTGCCGGCATGGACTTGGGAGTCATTTGACATCAAAGAGTAGCCACGAAGAGTAAGAAAAATCCAAAGGCTGGATCTCAAAGAACAAAACAAACGTCATCCTACGTCTTGAAAACAGCCTCAGATATTCTTAGACATCACACCTACCGAAGCCACGCTTGTGAAATCCCAAGCATATGTTAAATCAATCTAACTCTGGGAAGAGAAGGGAAAAATGAAAGGAAGCTCACTGTAAAATGAGTCTGTTCAGGAGGTGACAGATGTCTGTGTCTTGATAGATTTCTAGACTTGTAGAAAATAGTTTGTTTTGCATTTTCATTCATACATGTTGGATTGCTGCTCCCCATATTGCCATTATTTCTCCCCCTCATACGGAAATCAATTTCCTTTCTAAAGGTTGGTTCTCCCCAGTGTGACTTTGCATAAAAGCTTTAGAAAATGCCTAAGACAGATTTGAGTTTTGGATGGAAAAATCTGCAGAGCGTCAGCCACACAATGATCCTCTCACAATGTCCTATGGTGAACTGATGTTTTGCCTTCAGTGTCTTTTTCTCTCTGAAACTGGACTAGAATCTTTGCTTGGGACTATGTAATTCCCAGCTTTAAGAATAAACTATCAGGTTTCTGGTAGGGTAAGCCAAAACTTATATTTCCATTTAAAGTGTTCATTACATTTGAGTCTTAACTAACTCCAGCCAGAGCAGGAGCTTTCCCTTCCAGGCATTTGATTTCATGGGAAAGTCAGGGCTTTGGAAGCCCACAGACTTGGGTTTGTTTCCTGGTTTTGCCACTTACTAGCTCAGTGACCTTGGACAAGTCAGTTAAGGCCTCCATCCTCAGATTCCTCTTTAGGAGCATGTATCTTCTTTTATGTGAAGGGTTGCTGAAAAGTTAATGGCAGTGAACACCCTGGCACATAGTAGGTGCTTGGAAAACATCTATATTCTTTCTAGACAGCTTGGGACTGTTTTGCTGGCACTTGACCCAGCCTGTTCCTGTGTTAGATGAATTTACCAGTTGATGACACGTGGCAGGAAGGATGTGAACAAAATTCACGGATTGCATTAGAGTTTACATAACCCTTCCCAGAGGTAATTGTTGAGCAAAAGCTTTTTACTTTTATTACAGTCAATTACTATTGGAAATCCTTAACTAGACTTTCTCCCTGACGTGGGATGTAAAACTGAATTCAGATACCCTTGGGAAGTGCCAACATGTTTTTATTTGCTAATGGCTTTTTATTTGGGAATGTAAATAGAATGATCATTTCCTTTGCTTAGGGTAAGTGGAGAATTGCTTCATTTGGGGAAGGGGGTGATTTGAAAATGGTGAGATTGGGGAAAGGTTGGGAATAAATACAGTTGGCCATCATCTCCTGCTGATGCCCCTGTGCAGATAAGTGAGCTAATAGACACGCAAGAATCACCCTTTGTTCCTAGGAGCAAAAACAATGGAAGACCCCCGCCGCCCCCCCGCATCAAGTGTCCCCTCTACAGAAGAATGGAGGACTCTTTGTGTTTCCCATGTACTGGTGTGTGATACAGCAGAAGAGGGGAGTGGATATTGTCAACATGGATGAATTGTACAAAGGACCAAGCAAACTGGAAGAAAATGAACAGAATGAAAGCGCTTCTTTTGCATATTTAGCAACATGCAAAAATAATACATTATTTGGAAAAACATGTAGCAAAACTACAAAGGAAATTATAGAAATAATAATCCTCACTTACTAGATCATTGTTGGCTTAGTATGAGGAAAGGAGGAGATGAGTGAGCTGCGAGAGGGGAGAGAGAGGCTTCTAATGCTTTAAGAAATGCTTATTTTAGCTAAGTTGTTTTCAAGTTATCCATTTTTATATGTTGTGTAATGTTTATAAGATGCTCTATTCCATATCTGTGGATTTTATAATAGCTTATGATATATTTATATTATTGGATAAATATGCCACAGATATTCTTTTGAACCTTTCAAATATCTCAGGGTGAAACACTAAAAAGATGAACTAAGATAACACGTGACCATCACCTTGTAAACAGAAAGTGCATTGCTGTGACAGCTCAACTCTGCTATGGGAGTGCAAGAGCAGACAGAGATAATGTGTAAACGAATGAATGGGGCCATGTGCCAATAAAACTTTATTGATGGACTTGGAAGTGAGAATTTCATTTAACTTTCTCATGCCACAGAATATTTTCCTTTTGACATTTTCCAACCATTTAAAAGTATAAAAACTTTTCTTAGATCATGAGTAATTGAAAAATAGGCAGTGAGCGGGATTCTGTCCTGTGGGCTCGAGTTTGCCATGTGTGGCTTCTAAAGTTTTATAAGACAGGAACCTTGTTGACCTTCTCCAACATCTGATAGTCAGGTCTGGCACATCCTTAGGTGCTCAGAATGTTTGATGAATGAATAAGTGAATATAAACTGATGTAGCAGAGTCAGTTGAGGATGATGTTTCTTTCCACTTCAGGCAATTACCCTGGATGTAACTAGTTGAGCATTTTTGAAGGAGCTAAGAGATATGAGTACTGGGATAACAAGTGAAATCTTTTCAATTAAAAGTTGTGGGGAAAATCAGTAACTTCCCTCAACGCTGCTGTGCAATGTCCTGCTATCATTTGATATCACCATCCCCATGGAAGAAGAACTTTGGGGCAGCCAGCTGACTTCCCAAATCAATAAGCGCTTTCTGTGAATTCAACTCAATTCTGACACTACTCAGAGACAGCAGCAGCTGGAACAGGTAAAGTGCTCAGTCTCCCAAGACTGGCTTCCACCTCCAATGCCAATTGTAGAAGGATAAGAGGTGTCCATTACTGACTGATGTATGGATGAGGAGATAATGCTGAGAGCGCCCTCAGCTCATTTTCCCTGGAAGATTTCTTGTTTTTCCTTTGTCTTGAGGAAAGTGCATTTGAATTAATTTTGAACACCAGAAGGGAATATCGCAGTGATTTTTAGGGGTGGAAAGAAAACGTATTTCCTGAAGCTCCACTGAACCCTGACTGCAATACACCCATGTTCCCTTCATATCATGATGCCTTCTTCATAAAGGCAGTTTGGAGAAGATGAAATCACTTGAGGCTTCTGCAGATCGTTCGGTGTAATGGCTACTGACAGCGTCGCAAGTTCCTGTGGACGTTTAGGAAGGCCTTCTTTTACATTCCAGGGTGTTTCCCCTAGCAGGTTAGCTATGAAACCACCTCAAAGAGCTGGCCAGAGGCTCTTGGGTATTCACGTGGAGGGGGGATTCCAAGAGTCCCTGTGTCCAGAGGACCCAGCAGGGCTGGGAGGGACATCTGCAGGAATTTGATTGTGCCCGGGGCAGGACTCGGATCTTCTGGACCTCTCTCTTTGCCCAGGTAATTGGCGAGGCCAGACCAGAGTGGAAGACAGTGTGTGGCATGAGGGTGAGTTTAGATAACACAATGGTGGAGTTTACACATAGCAGTGAATTGCATGGTTGAACAGTTTAGGCCTTCTGATTACCCTAGGAAGGAAAATTTGTTTTGAGGTGTCAATATGGTTTTTAATGCCTGGCATTTGCTAATCTCTCTAACAAAGAAAATTTAATAACGTTTTTTATCTTGTCTTTATGTTTTCCCTTTACCTTCTCTCTGGGAGGTCAGAGACAATTAACTGGCCGTGTATAACAGTAACCAACGCATCTATAGTGCTTATCAGTTCCGGGCACTTTTTTTTTAAGATTTTATTTTTTCATTTATGCATACAAGAGCTGGGGTACAGGCCAGAGATACGGGGGGGTGAGAGGATTCACCAGAGACAGAGTGGGGAACAGAACAGGCAGATTGACTGCAGTACACTGCTGAGGGGAGCAGCAGGGAGACAGGAGAGGTCTGCTGCACCATGTGGGTCAGCTACCTTGCTGGCCGGGGATCGAACTCCTGCTGCCGAGGCTGCGGATTGCTTCATAGTGTGGTGCTTAACTCCTTGAGCCACCAGAAAGGCCTGGTTCCAGGCACTTTTCTAAAGGTTTTACATGCACAACTCATTTAGTTCTCTTAAGAGATAAGACACTAATATTATTCTTGCTTTATGAGAGAAATCAAATCACAGATAGGTTAAAGCACTTGCCCAAGGTCACCCTGCTAGTAGGTACCGGGAGTGGGATTTGAACCCAGGAAGTCTGCCTTCAGAACCTGCGCACTTAACCCTTATATTTTGCAGATGCTTGTTCCTATAATGTTTCTCTTCAAAACATATTTACGGGGTGGGGGATGGAGGAATGGGTGAGGGTCCCCTGAAAGAAAAACATTACATACTAAAGCATGCGTGGCATGATTTTGAATAACTGAAACGGGAATCACTAGACACTACAGAAATTTCGAATTCTGTAAATTAGGAAAATGCCTGCATTGGGCACAGGAAGAAGCCAGATGGGGGCTCCTGAGTCTATTCTAAGCCACGGCACTGGTAGCTTACAAAATTACTTGTCTAAAATGAGAAACGTCTTCCTTTCATAGCCACAGAGCCCTGTAACTTCCTTTAAGAATGCCTGGAGTGCTGGATTCCTTTGTTTTGACCTCGCCTGAGGGCAAGGTCTACTTTCCTTTAGTGGAGGTGCTGGTGCTTCCTAGTGGCCATCAGCTGGTAGGTGGTTAATACGCATCTGTGGGCTAAGCTGGGATGTGTAGGCTGACCTTGAATCAAAGTAATGACCTTGGGTAGCAGAGCCGAGATGGAGGAGTCCATGTCACACCAGGCACGGCAGTGGGCAGCTCACCTCACCTTCTGTGACAGCCCATCTTTCTCCACTTTACCCTGCACAACTCTATCTGTAATCTTCAGGACCCTGCTCTAATCCGTACCCTAACCCCTACCCTAACCCTAACCCTTGTCCTAACACCCTAATCTTTTTTTTTTTTTCCTTTAAAAGGAACTCTACTGCACTGTTGGTGGGAGTGCAAACTGGTTTATTTTTTATTTTTTAAAGATTTATTTATTTATGCAAGCACTGGATACAGTCAGAAGCGCGGGAGGGTGAGAGGATTCACCAGAGCCAGATTGGGGAGCAGAGCAGGCAGAAGGACCGAAGTACACTGCTGAGGGGAGCAGCGGGCGGCAGGAGAGGTCTGTGCGCCATGTGGGACCCTCCTCCGGTGGCCGGGGAGCAGCCGGGGATCGAGCCGGCTCCTCGGGCGCGGGCAGCTTCGTAACCCAGCGCTCAACCGCTGCACCACCGGGGAGGCCCAGAAAGTGAATTATTTTTTACCTAATGTGTTTTCAAAAAGCAAAGAACAAGAGGTAGATGGGGAGGGGCTTTGTCTAGGAAGCAGATGAAAAAACCAGCCTTTTTTGTGTATGGAAATAATGCTCGTTCTAAAGGTTTAATTAGCAAAAGATAAGTGTGACTGGACAAAAGAATATCATCTAAAACATCATATGGAACAAACTTGTTGGATTTTGTGTGACTTCTATCAGGCAGAACTCACTGTATTCACTGTAACTCACTCTTAAGGAGGCTCAGAGAGGGAAGTGGTTTGCATAAGGACACACAGCAGTTTTGTCAGTGTAGAGATGGGGCTGAAACTCAGGCTTCCTGCTTCCTCATTTTGTGCTTCTTAAATTTTTTCACCATCTGTGAAACTGTCTTCGGTGGCTGCCTCTCTCTGGGGAGCAGCCCAAGTCCTCACAATACCTGGGAAAAAGCAGTGTGGTTCTTTCATCTCCCTGCTGCATGTCATCTCTTACAAGTGTGAACGGCACTTCCCATTATGCAATAGTCCAGACAAACTCTGGGTTATCTTCCTGGCCCTTTGTCATCTCAGAGAGTTCATACTGTGGCGATTTGGTCATCTTTCCCTGAATGCAAATTTTTATTCTCGCCACCTCTGCCAAAGGCAGCTTGGTCAGATCTGAACCTCTGGTTTCTCCTCCTTCTTTGCTCCACTTGGGAGCTTTCCCATTGGTCAGGGGTGACGTCATACATTCAGGCTCCCAGACTGTCAAATGTTGCATTGCTGAGTTGTTGAGTCCTTTCTCTTTTATTCCTTCTTTCCAAGTAGGCGTGAAGTTTTATGGTTAGCACTGCTTTTTGCTTTTTATTAAGCAGTATAGGCTAGTGCTATATGAAAGGGGAAAAATGCAGAGTGGGAGGTAATGTTGACAGACAGATGTGGCTTTGAATCCAGCCTGGGTTGTCTGTGAGATGGTAGGCAAATCCTATAACCTCATCAAACCTCAAATCCACGTGCCACCCAGCGCCCCCTTCAGTGGGGGACTTGCTCCCCCAACTGCTGAGGGGTGCTGACAGCTGGAGGCCCTCAGCTGTTAACTGTTTTTCCCTCAGCTGCAGACGCCTTGCTATTTCCCCCTTCCCAGGTCAGCCCACAGCTCATGACTGCTCAAGGTAGGGTATACAGCCCTGGCATTCTGGAACCACTTGGAACATTGCCAGATTAGTTCCTGGACTCTGTGGGGGTAACCTGAAAATCTGATTGCATTTGTCTCAGCGCTCAGAATCCTCTTTGCCCACTCCTGCTGCCCCCTCAACCTTTCCAAGGACTCTTCCTAACAAATACCCTGCATGCTAAACTCTATCTCAGAGTAGATTTCCAGTGTGGGATATGGATGAAAATCACACCCACTGAGGTGTTTTGAGGAGCAGTGATGGGGACTGTAGACTAAGTGTTAGACACTAGCTTCTCTATTTGATAGATACAAGGCACTGTTCGGGGATCTGAGACCCAAGCAGGCACTGTCAGCTCCGTTTCACACATGAGAAACTGAGTCTCACCTAAGGTCACACATTCCACCAGTCAACCAGCTCAATCTCAACCTGGAGCCATTTTGCTCCTGAAAAGACAGCGTTTGCAGGAGCTCCGTCTGTCTGGCACAGATCCCAACCCTCAACTATTCGGCTGGGTGGTTCTTCATGTCAGGCATCCTCTGTGAGTCCCACATGCCACAATATAGAATGATAATGAAACAGGATTCGACTTAGAGGCCTGTAGTAAGATTTTGACAAGTTAATCGTTATAAAGCATTTAGAATAGTTCCTGCCACATAGCATGTGCTCAGTAAGGGATATCTAATAAATGGTAGCTATCACTACAACTAATAATTGATACCTATCTAATAAATGATAGCTATTACTATCACCATTTATTATTATTACTGTGATTACTAAGCATACTCTCTGCTCTCCAGGAACTTGCTTGAAAACTAGAGAGCAAAACCATGCACAAATATTTTTAAAAAGGAGAGAGCTACAAAATGATAGTTACTCAAACAATGGCACACTGCGTCCCACATAAATTATGTAGCAGGAAGGGCTGTTTTTTGTTTGGGTTTTAGGGATAAATTGTCACCTCTTTCCTTAACTTCTGGGTCCTTAAGTAAGAAGTAAGACAGAGGCATCAGACAGCTTGAGGGTCAGCTGTTGGCTTCACCACTCACAAACCTGCTTGGAGAAAGTGACCATCTCTGGAAAATGAGGCTGCAATGAAGTTTGGAGGACATGGTATGTTTTAGGGATCAACATCTGTGCAAGGAGGAAGGAAAAGGCAGGGTTGCACAGATGTTGATGCACAGATGTTGGAAGAGGGAGGTGTCCAAATGCAATGCCAAAGCCCCAATCAGCCCCCAGGTGGCTCAGGAGCAAAGAGTCACAGAAAAGAGGCAGGGGGTGGGGTTGGGGGGACAAGTGGAAGTCCAGTTCCTTCCCTTCCATGGGGGTGGGGAGGATGCACGTTGTAGAAGGGGCAACAGAGACGTCACAAACCCTGTTCTTTCATCCCATTGGCCAGAATGTAGTCACATGACCACATCTAGCTGCAAGGGAGGCTTGGAATTGTATTTTTCAGCCAGGATATTCATGATTGCATGGATATCAGTGGTACAACTGGCATGCTGGTTAAGGATGAGAAAAAAAAGGGGCAGATAAAAATGTGCCATTAAGAATAAATAACATGAGGGCCTCCCCGGTGGCGCAGTGGTTGAGTGCTGGGTTGCGAAGCTGCCCACAGCCTCTGCAGCGCCGGTTTGATCCCCGGCCACGGGGTGAGGGTCCCACATGGCGCGCACACCTCTCCTGCCGCCCGCTACTCCCCTCAGCAGTGTATTTCTTTGTCAGTCTGCCTGTTCTGCTCTCTGCTCTGGCTCTCGTGAATTCTCTGAATTCTCTTGCCCTCCCGCGCTTCTGACTGTACCCAGTGCTTGTATAAATAAATAAATAAATCTTTAAAAAAAAATTAGTGGATAATTGAAAAAAAAAAAGAATAAATAACACTGGCCTCCCCTGGTGGCACAGGCGGTTGAGCACTGCACTGTGAAGCTGTCCGCAGCCACTGCAGTGCCAGTTTAATCCTGGCCACCCGGCGAGGGTCCCACATGGTGCGGCAGACCTCTCCTGTCTCGTCTGCTGCTCCCCTCAGCGGTGTATTTTGTCAGTCTGCCTGTTCTGTTCCCCACTCTGTTTCTGGTGAGTCCTCTCACCCTCCCGCACATCTGGCCTGTACCCTGGTTCTTGTATAAATAAAATATTTTTTTATAAAAAGAGTAAATAACACCCCTGCATTTACTCCTCTCTTCAGCTCCCTGAGATGGGTAAAGCCCTGTTTTCATTGACAAGGAACTCAGAAGGGGCAGTTTCCCTGAGTGTCAGGACTTGAGCTGGCGGAGTTGGGACTGGAGACCTGGCTGCCCGAGGGCAAACTCTGCCTACTGCTGGACGACTCTGGGTGGAACCTGGCCTCAGCTAAGGGGCCCTGTGACCTTGGCCAACTCTCTTCACTCCTGTCTCTAAAATGGAGATAACAGTGCCTGCAAGGGTCACATGTGACCATATCTAGGAAGAAGGAAAAAGCTCTCGCAAATGAGTGGATTCTTTTCAGCAGGGTCAACATCCTTGTAATAATAAGGGATGTTGGCCTCTGTTGTATCAGAAATTCCACCTTCTCCTGTTGGCCTTAAAAGTGAACTCTTTTCAGTCTCATCTTTACAGGACTCCCTCCTAGAAGGGAATTCCTTCCTAGCCTATCTTCCGGGATATTTGGAGCTGCTGTTACAAATATTCTTGATCTACAGCCACAACATCTGAGGGGTTTATTTCCTGTGATCTGCAAAGGGAATGACTCAGAATTTTGCATATTTTCAGTGAGAAAGTGGTGCACAAGTAAACCTAATATGCCAGGACCCTCCCCTGGGGCCTTCCCCAGGTTTTAGCACCCTCTCTCTGCTCTTCTTGGTGTCCTAATTATCTCCCTTCTTCCTTTTCCCACCCCACAAAGTGTGGTGGGCCCCCAGCTGGAGCAAGTGCATCCAGTTGAGAGGATGATGTTTGGCATAATTTGAATAATGATTTTGCATAATAGAGGCTCTCATTTAAATGATGTAAATTTCTTCAGTCCTCTCTCCAGATTATTATTCATCCATTCAGTGAGATCACTTTTAGGGGGGATGAGATAGAAATATTTACAAAAGACAGAGAATCAAGAGCGGAGGCTTTGATGATTTCTAACGAAAATAAAAAAAATGGTTTTGGGTTTTGTTTGGTACATTTGAGGGTGACGGTTGGAGCTGAAGGCACAACCTTTTTCTGCGACTCAGTGGATCTTAGTGCACAAATTTCCCTGAGTCAGTTGGGCTGGAGGAAAGGGGGGGCTGAAGGATGGGGACTAAGAGTTTGGTCTATGCTACAGTGGAAGGAGGGAGGGGCAGCTGAGGGGCAGTGAGGCCTCTGGTCACAAGCCTCCTTACTTGGGGTGAGCACACCTGGGGCATCTGTCAGGGCTCCTTGGTCAAAAGCAGTAGAAACCAACTCAGATTCAGTTAAGTCAAAGGATTAACCAGAAGGCTCAGGATGTAGACTGTAGGAGCAGGCACCCACTGGCTCAGCTTGGCTTCCACGCCCATGGCCACACCTGGGCTTGGGACGAGGGGCCACCTTGCAGCTCCACCCCTGACATTTGCAGTCTCCAAGGCAAGACACAAAAGGGAGGCCCACATGTCATTGGTTTAGAGATTTGAAACTTTTAAGTCAAGCAAATAAACTTAAATAAAGTATGATCTAGACTCCTGTCTTGGCACATATACCTGGAGAAGGACCTGGAAGACCAGGTTTGAGTTTAGAATCTTGGAATGTGGTGACTCGGGAAGAGCCAGCCCTTGGCCCATGGCCATGGCCAGCCATGGCCAACCTGTCCTTCTCTTCTAACCCTTGACTCTGTCCTCTACACAAGGGATCTCAGGTAGACCCCCCACCTGGCCAGGGACAAGATAGTCTGCCTGAGAGCTGAAGCAGTTTTCTGAGGACAGTTTTGTGGATCAATCACCAGCACTTACTCCCCGGTGACCATGAGACATGTATTAGTTTCTGATCACTGCTTTAACAAATGATCACATCTTCAGTCCGTGAAGAAATACAAGTTTACTCTCTTTTGGTGCTGGAGGTCAGAAGTCTGACGTGGGTTAAAAATCAAGGTTTCATTAGGGTTGCCTCTCTTTCTAGAGCTCTCAGGGAGAATCTGTTGCCTTTCCAGCTTCATAGAGGACAACTGCATTCCCTGGCATGTGGCCCCTTCCTCCAGCTTCAAAGCGAAGAGTGGCTGACACCAACTCTGCCTTGTGTTTATGTTGGGCCCATCCAGAAAATTACGATTCTCTCCGTGTTTTAAGGTTGGTTGGTTAGCAACCTTAATTCCATTTGCAAATTCGATTCCCTCTTGTCATGTAAGGTCAAATAATCACAGGGATAGTCTAGGGATTAGGATGTGTAGATCTTTGGGCACTGTTTTCCCACTGACAGTCAGTCAGTTTCTGAACTTTGCTGGTTTCCTGC
Source organism: Talpa occidentalis (assembly GCF_014898055.3). Classification (NCBI taxonomy): domain Eukaryota; kingdom Metazoa; phylum Chordata; class Mammalia; order Eulipotyphla; family Talpidae; genus Talpa; species Talpa occidentalis. The sequence goes on along the minus strand of NW_023601433.1, from coordinate 84,475,479 downwards.
AGAGTGGGAGAGAATCAAGTCTTTTCTGTGGGTGCTAAAGGGTTCAGATGAGATGCAATCCACCCAGCCAGTCCTTGCAATGAAAGGAACCTCAAGTGTCCTCTTCCCTTACCCTCCTTGAGTTACTTGCTTCAGTGTGAATAAGCCTCCATTTCCTTATCTGTTAAATGGCAAAGATATACCAGTCCCCCCATCTCAGGGGGTTGTTTCCTCATTTATTCGTTCACTCACTCAATATTTACTGAGTGTCTGCCAGACACTGTACTAGGTCCTGGGACAGAACAACAAAATAAGATGGACATGAGATTTATTTTCAAGTGGGGGAAAAAGTAGCATATAAGCAAATAATGTTCAGAATTTCATATATGATAGGTGCAGGAAGATAAGTGATAGGGTAAAGTAACGAAGAATAATGCAGGAGGTGGTGGTGGTGGGGGCAGTGGATACTATTTTAATAAAGAGGTCAGAAAAAACAAAAGTGAATGGCATGTGAAATGATGGGGAATATTTGTAGATTGACTTGACTTTGTGCTCATTTCCAGCTTGATTGTGGCAGAAGTGGGTAAGCTGATTGTTGGTAATCAGTGTGAATTACATAAGATTTCTTCCACCAACATTTTAAGATTTCCTGGCTTCCTTTCTCTGTGTTGAATTTCACAGTTTTTAAAAGAAGTGACCCAAAAGGTAGATTCATCTGTCCTTTTAGAACGGGATGGGCATTCCTCTGAATTAGTTCATGTGCCTCCTGGAGAACATGCAAGGCAGCAGGAGAGACCCTGACAGCCTGTCCCTGGCTCCATCTGTGACCTTCCCACTTTGCTCAGCTCCCGGGAGCCTCAGCCACCTCATTAATGTTGGAAAAGCACTTTGGGTTCCAGCTGAAAGATACCAGGAGAGGCAGGCATAATTATTTTGTTTTTCTCACTTCTTCAGTGTGCGGAAAGGCCATCAGAGGGAGCTTGAACCTTCTCCATCAAGAATGAGAGGCAACCATTAATGGAGGAGGAGAAGAAATGGGCAGAGGCTGGAGAGAGGCTGAGGCTGGTGAGAGGGGGAGGACAGTTCCCCTGGCATCTGGCCTAGGACGAGCAGAGGCGGGTGGGGAGTCTCCCATGCCTGCCACCCGTCATGTTCCTACACTGCTGGGCGCATCAGCAGCTCAGAGTCCATTTTGATGAGACTCATCTCCCTTTTCTATATCAGAACCTGGCTTCCCAATCCCCCAAGGGCCCCCATGAGGGTTCCTAGGGTGGTCAGCAGAGCCACAAAAGTGGACACTGGCTAAGCACATGCTAATATAATAATCCCAGCTTGAATTACTAAGTACCAATGTGTTGACTCCTGACTAGCTGCAGTGGGAATGATCTCCCTATTTCACAGATGAGGAAACTGATGCTCAGAGAGGTAAGCGATTAGTCCCAGAAAGTGGATGAGCTGGGATTTGAACTCAGCTCTATCTGGATTCAGGATCATCTGTCATTTCTGCTTTCAAAGGTATGCAGGGGGCCTCCCTGGTGGTACAAGGGGTGAAATAAGCAGCACTATGAAGCGATCCACAGCCACTGCAGCATGAGTTCGATCCCCGGCCAGGGAGCTGACCCACATGGGACAGCAGACCTCTCCTGCTTCGCCCGCTGCTCCCCTCAGCAGTGTATTTCAGTAGATCTGCCGGTTCTGCTCCCTACTTTGTCTCTGGTGAATCCTTTCACCTTCCCTGCACCTCTGGGTGCAGGTTTTTTTTTTTTTTTTAAAGATATATTTATGCATACAAGAGCTGGGGTATAGGCCAGAGGTATGGGGGTTTAAGAGGATTCACCAGAGACATACTGGCGGAGCAGAACAGGCAGATCCAATTAAATACATACTGAGGGGAGCAGCAGGTGAAAATGGAGAGGTCTGCTGTGCCATGTGGGCTAGCTCCCTGGCTGGGGATGGAACTCATGCCGCAATGTCTGGTGATTGAGACTTTAACCCCTGCACCACCAGGAGGCTCTATTACTGATTCATTTTGTCATTCACCCTTCCCTGCTTGAACAGCAGCAGCTCTACCAAAGCAAGGCATTTTTTCATCGTGCCCTCTGCTGCATCCCTGGCATTAAAACAGTGCTCGGCACATGGTTGGTGTTCAATAAATACTTGTTGATTGAATGCCTTCAAAGCTATCTTTCTGTCCACCACACATACTGCCTTCCTGGACTTGTCTGTAAGTGTTCTACATCCTTGTCAACACTTGCTATTGTCAGATATTTCAATTTTCTCCAGTATGTGGGTATAAAATAGTATCTCCTTTTGGTTTTTGTGTGCAGTTCTTGATATGCTTGGATCATATATGGATGTACCTAAGGGACTGCAGGTCTGTGTCCCTTCTGGCTAGATGCCCAGAGATCCTGAGTAGATCCTCTCCTAGCATTTCTTGAGAAAATAGGAAATGGTGCTTAACAATCTAATTGACCCATGTTGAAACAAAAGTTAGCATCTGTTCTGTACACAGGGCTTAATATTCAGGGATAATTTAAAACCAAGGAAAAGGCAGAGTTATTAATAAACAGTTGAGGGGAAGTGTGAAGAGAGAGTATGAAAATCTTCCATTGACAAAGTCACTGTAGTTAGCATCCAAAATAAGACCCTGCTTAGCATTCCATTCTGCTCATTTGCAAATTAAGAGATGTATTGTTTTTAAAAATAATTAAGTCTAATTTTGCATGTTTGGGAAATGGCTTTCTACTTGCTTAAAAATCTTTATTTATTTGTAGTGCTCTGAATACAGATTAAGTAGCATCACTAAAATAAGCAGCGTGGTCTGCTTTATGTACTCTCTTAATGCTCACCCAAGCCAAGCTGATGCCTGGGGTCCTTCAGGACCACATAATTCCTGTCATTTAGAGAAGAGATCTTAGCAGCCATTGAATTCAGTTTTCTCCATTTTGCAGGTAAGAAGGAAGAGGCCCAGAGAGGTAAAGTGATTTGTCTTAGGCCACACAGAAAGGTAGTTGCAGAACTGGGATTGGAACTCAGCTGCCTTCCACCCTCAGTAGGTGCATTTTCCACCAAAACTATGTGTCCCCTTTTTCAGTCACGTGTCCCACCTGCCCTGTTTTTTTCCCTTTTAGTCAAAGAAATTTCACAAATATGAAAACCCACAACAAGTATAAATGGGAAATCCCATTACTCACCAGAATAGAAAGTAAATGAAAATTAATACAAAACTAACAAAACAGTGCTATCGAGCTCTAGTAAGGCAGCTGTCTAGTTAGACAGTCTCTCACCTACAAGAAAATGCACCTGCTTTGCATGTCGGGGTTCATATTTGGGGAAACTTAGCCCTCTGGACTGAAGCTGCTCTCTTTCTGTTAAAAGGAGAAGCCAGCGAGTGTGAGAGAGGGGGCTAGGACTTGTAGCATCAACCTGAGGCTGGTATCTCTGTACAAGGATGTTGAAGTCTGCACTGGGGAGGGAATGGATGTCTCCCAAGGTGATGATATACCATCTCAAATCTTCTCGAGAACCACCATAATCCTCACTTTAGATGAATCTGGACAGTGAGAGCTTCTCTCTCTTGCCTTCTTTCCTTCCCTTCTGACAATCAGGGGAGGTCCTGTAGTAGATGATGTATTGCTATAAAGGGAAGTGTCAGATGGCAGCTTCTGGGAATCTTTGCTTTTATTTCTTCATCTCTTCCTCTTTCCTGGTGGTTGGGATTTGGATGTGATGGCTGGATCGGGCAGCTGTGAGGTGACCACGAGAACAGAGTCCACATACAGTGGAGCAACAAGATGAGCGGGGCCTGGGTCTCAGAGCTTCTGGATTTTCTCTCTCTCTTTTTTTTTTTTTGTAAGAAAGAGAGAAATAAACTCCCATCTTGTTAATGTTCCTGTTATGTTGGGTCTCTGCTCTTCACAACCAAAGTTCTAACACAGAAAGAGAACAAGTGAACTCAGGATTAGGATCAGAAGACCTGGATGCTGGTCTCATTTCTCCAACTCATATTCCATGCGGATTTGTTGGAGGGGGGGACTGGCAGAAAGTAGTTTTTGCTTTGCACTCTCCAGCACCTATTTTAAGTTCCCAAGGAGGCCCGCCTCTTGGGACCTTTCAGCTCTGCCCAGAACTCCCTGTGTTTCTATTCTCAGGCAGTGGTGGGGGCAGGGTCCCCAGAGAAGCAGCTGGTTTCTGTCTGAGTTTATCTCAGGTGTTACCCTGTCAAGTAGGAGACAGAGGTACAAGCTGGATCCAGAGGTGTGGGAGCGCCTGTGTCAGAGGGATAGCGATCTTTGATAACTGATAAATAGCATCACACAGGAGCATGTCTCTCCTTATCTGTCTCCTTCTCTGAGCCACATCAAGCACCAGTCACACCAAGCTCATATCCATAAAAGCGCAAAGAGCCTATATCTCTCTTGCCCTCGTAACATCCCCAGCAGCTGCACGGTTGTTATGTATTTTAAATAAAGCATTTAAAACCTCTCAGAATTTAGCAACAATCACCATGGATACTCATCACTGAAATCCTTTGTTACCATGGCAACGTTCCACCCATCACCCCCCCCCCCACTCCCTACCCCCATCTTGCCTGTTTACCCTGAAACTGACACATTGGTTATGGTGAATGATAGGAAAAAATTTGAAAGGAACTTCCAAGGGCACAGAAGCATGAAATATCTTGCTAGAAAATAGGTATTTTTCCATTATTGTAATAAGTATGTTTCACTCTCCTATTTTATCCAGGATAGATGACTATTATTACAGGGAGGAAAGAAGATCAATGATGAATTAAAGCTAAAAACGATCCCTTTTGTCATATCCTGGAGGTGATTTTTAATAGCCATTCTTGCTGCATGGAAAATGCCGTTAGTAGCAATCCAGGAGTATTAAACTGTGGATGCCATTTGACCTGCTTCTTGCAGTTTTCAAGAACACTCCAAGAAAACCCTTCAGGGGCAACAACTGGTGCAGAGGTATTCCTGGCAACTTCTGTGGAATGGTGAGAAGTGAGAAGCAGCCTGATGCGATGGGGGGGTGGCGCGATGAGATCAGAGCACCAGTGTGACACCCTCTCGTCTGTAGCCTTTGCAAGTGACAGGTAGGCTGTGGCGCTTTGACTAGTTCAGCTGAGCAGATGAAGGACACGCGAGCTGGTTCCAGACGGCCGGCATGTGCTCTGAGACTGTGATCGAAGACCCTGGAGGTGCTGAATTCCCTTTTGGGTCAATGTCCTTCATCAGCATCTGATAAGGCCCTGAACCATCTCACCAGAAAAATGCCCAGGGAAACAACATTTTGCATAAATTCTGGGAGATTTGTTGTTCCCTTGGTAGCTACTCAGGGCCATGCCTCCCCGCTGAGGTTCATCAACTTCAAGATTCTAGAAAATATTTATTTATTTATTTGAGGCCTAATCAACATATAATTGTATTAGTTTCATGCGCAGCAAGGCCATTCAATATTCACACATGCTGGGAATCAACTCCAGGCTCACACGCACTGTTCATTTTAGCTCAAACTTGGCCGCTAAGTTATTTAATACCATTTAAAAAGTCAAAATCCAAAGTAAAACTAGATCAGAGATTTTGGATATATGACTTGCTGGCTGGCTGTCCCCCTCCATCCCCCAGAATGTAAGCTCCCCCAGGGCAAGGGCTTTTTCCTGTAGCTCCTGTTTAGAACAGTGTGTCCCAGTAGTAACTACTCAGTATATCCCGTGTGAAGGAAGAGTTAACGGCATGTCCAAATGCAAAGTATTATCATTCAAATTAGGACTTCACGTGTGGGAAGAGCCATCCATGTTTGTTATGTCCACACTATTGTTAGGGGGGAAAAGGCTGCCCCAAAGCAAATTCCATACAGGCTTTGTGGACTCCACCCCCACCCCAGGCCAAAGCCAAAGACGCTGGGGACTCCAAATCCCATCACCACCCAAGGGAAGGTGGCTGAGACCTGAGGGTGGGGTTAAGCAGCCAGGTGGATACAAAAGGCAGACACGTGGGCTTTGGAGGTTCCCCCATTTTTGGCTCTCCGCCAGCTCGCAGCGTCCTGCCAGCTCTGAGAGTGACTTTGGGTTTCCAGGTCGCCGGATCGGGTAGGACGCATTAAAGACTTTATTTCCCTATTTTCTCCCTGAGTTGTACATTTTCCTTATTTCTTTTTCTCTTGTAAATAAACCTTTTATTAACCCTTTTGTGTGTGTCTGTAGCAGAGTATTCATAAGTCCCTTTAAAGTGCGCGGGTGAGGACCCACAGCCAGGAACCGGCCCTGTTCTCCCCAAACACCCCCATATACTCACCAACCCAGAGGCCCTGGGTTGGCCTCCATTCTTTTGGGCTTGTCCGGATCACTCATCACCAGGGCCCAATGGATTAAAAGAGGGGCCCCTGGTGACTGACTCAACCTCCAGCCCCTCTAACTTCCTCGGGAGGTTGGGAGTGGGTGGGAAGTTCCCATTCCCTAAGCCAGGCTTCTCAGGTGGCCACCCCAGCTGCCAGCGACCTCCAAAGTCCATCATCAACATAACAGAAGACACCTCCCGGGCTCTGGGCACCGAGGAAATTCCAAGGCTTTTCGAAATTTTGTGCCAGGACGGGGGCCAGGAGCCCAGATACTTATTCCTGACTATATAAATCCCAGCGTGTCACATGGCCTGGGACAGCCTTCCTGCCACCAGCCAAGCAGTCTGTCAAAGCGTCTTGTTTATTAAATCCCGAGGACACAAATAAAAGCCGGGATCCGACCACCCTTCTAGAGAGAACTTAAAATATCAGCGGTCAGTTCTTGGCGCTCTTGGGGAAAACACAAAGGGGGGGATACTTATTTTACAATCATTACCTTAAACTGCGAATCCCTCGCATTTATGGTTTCAGGGGCGCCCGCTTCCAGGCACCCCAATCCCGCCGGATGAGCCACCTCCGAGCAGAGGAGGCCGGCAGCTGCGGGAGATGGGGTGTGTGAGTTTGGGGGCGCCGGTCACGACGGGCCGGGCGGGAGGGGCCGTGTTGGAGGAGGTCGCCCCAAGGACGTGACCCCCCGGTTGGCCCTCCAGCCTGGCGGGGCACGGAGGCTCCTTCCCTGCCCTGCGTGCGTCTTCCCACCCGGCCTCAGGGTCTGCGAGGACAGTCTTGGGAAGGCTGCAACGTGCGCTTGAGCTTGGGGGGCGGGCGTGGAGGTCTCTTCCCAGGCCCCCGACAGGGCTGGTAAGTCAGTGACTCACGCAGTAAAGCGGCCACCCCCGTCTGCAGCGCCCTCCTGGTCCTCGGTGTTGGGCAGTTCTCTAAGGTCTGGGGGGAGCAGGCTGGGAAGCCAGATGTCCAGCCTCCTCGCTGGGGTGCCCTGAGGGGGTACCCCCAACCCGGTGGCGGCTGCGTCCAGAGCTCCAGAGCCACCCTGAGGTGTCTGTTCTCTCGGTGGGCTCTGCTGTCTTTCTGGAAGTCTCTCCTTGCTTCTCACTAACCGTCTCATTGGCGGGGCCCTCTCCTCTCCCCCCTCAACCCAAATTCAGCACCTCATTTCATCTCCATGCGGGCTCCCTGGTCTTCCCCTTCTGTGTCACCATTCGTGCCCCATTGTGGTTTACTCGCTAATCTGTTCAATGCTTAGGTTCCGCCCGGTGTCTCAGAGGATAACCACGTTCATCCCATTCACCTGGGAAGCCCAGAGCCTGGTTCATGGAGGGGGCCCAGAAATTTCTACTGAATGAATGAATTGACTGTTAAGTGTCCTCTCTGCTTCACAGGTGAGTGAGCTGAGGTCCAAGTGGCTCATCTTTTGCTGAAGGCCACACATTTGGAAAGCCAGAGGGTCTCCAGTCACACCCAGCACCTCCTTGGGGGAATGTCTAGGAGGGGAATTGCTGATGGGTAAGTGTCTCTAACTTCCGAGGGACTGCGAACTGGTTCCCAGGTATTATACCATTTGTGTTCCCACCCGCCACAGGGCAAAGTGCCAGGTCCTGTCCCAAAGACATGTTGTCAGCATTATTATTCACTTAGTCCTTCTAGTGGGGGTGCTCTTGAGGTGGTGATTTGCATTTCCCTAATTGATGATGGTGAACATCTTTTCGTGGGTTTGTTGACCATTTATGTATCATCTTTTGTGAAGTGTCTTAAAAAAAACTTATTGGCTGGGAAGACAAATGACTCCATCATGCAATAGGATGGAAGCAAAGGGTGAGATGGGAGAGAAGAAACCAGGTGAACTTGGGGTGGGTGGAAGGGAGAGAGAGGAGTTGTGGAATTAAAAAATTAAAAGTTGAAGGAGAGAGAAAGTGAGGGATATATAGCAGGAAGATCTGACAGCTGCTGTATGCCCAGGCTTGGCCTGGCCTGTCACATCGTAGGTACCATTGAGCATATGTTCACTGGATAATAGTAACCTTATGTGCTTTTATTATCCGTCTGGTGACAGCCCTCCTGTTCTTTTCTCCTCCTTTCTTTCCTTCAATATGGAGCAGAATAGCCCTCAAGCCATGGAGTTGGCTGGAGGCAGGGGCTCTGGACTGCATATTTGTGCGCCACCATTCATGTGCTGAAACCCTAGACCCCAGAGTGATGGTATTTGGAGGTGGGGCCTTTGGGAAGGGAGTGGATCTTCCACAAGGGACCCTCATGCTGGCCTTAATGTCCTTATTAAAAATAAGGAAGAGATGTGAGATACCTGTGTGCGCGTGTACAAGCAGCAGGGGAGATCATGTGAGGACATAGCCTGGAAGAAGGCCCTCACCTGGAACTTGACTGATCTGGCACCCTGATCTCAGACTTCTGACTGTGAGAGTTAAAGGTTGCTTAAATAGGTTAGTCTATGATATTCTTTGGAGCAACTAAACTAAGACATCAGGGAAGTTTGAAGGATCCAGAAGGCCTTCTAGGATTGGGATAAAGGACCTGTACACATCAAGTGTCCATTCACTTATGAATGGATCAAGAAAAAAGCATACACACTCATATGGTGGAATATTATTCAGCCATAAAAAAGAACGAAACTTGAAAACATGATACTACGTAAAAGAAGCCCATACATTATATGATTCTGTAACAGGGTGGTCCCCAGGAAACCTGGAACCTCCCCCTTTCTTGGGGACCAGGGCTCCTTCTGGCTCTCCATTTTGCTTCCTTCCTTCCTCAGTCTCCTCTGCAGCTTCTTCTCTCCCTGCTTAGCTCCATCCTCCTTTTGGGTGGGGCAGGAAACCTGGAATCTCCCCCTTTCCTGGGGACCACCCAGGAAATTCCACTAGTATGAAATGCCTAGAACAGGCAAATTCGTAGAGACAGAAAGTAGATCAGCGATGGCCAGGGGCGAGGAGAAGAGGGGAATGGAGACTCACTGCTTATGGGTACAGGTTTCCTTTTGAGTTGGTGAGTGTTTAGAACTAGATAACGGTGATGGTCGGGCAATATAGTGATAAATATCACTGACTCGAATGCTTTATATGGGTAATTTTATGCTATGTGACTTTTACCTCAATAAAAAAAGTGCCTATAAATGGAAAAATGACTCTGCATGGGGCTGATTCTAGTTAATGACAGAGACTCTTGCAGTGGGTGCTCAGTTCCCCACCTGCCTTGTCGGCCTGGGGTACGAGGGGAGGCACCATTCATATAGTAGTCTACACCAGTAGCGTTACGGGGTGCAGCAACTCTGCTTTCAAGATCAGCATCTCATCTGACTTGCGGGAAATACAAGCGCGTCCTCTCGACTGTGCTTTCTTCCCCTTTCCAAAAGGCGCAGGAGCCACAGAATGTGACCCTGATGAGCCCAACTCCAATTAGGAGTCTGGAGCCCAGCAGCCTGCAGGTTAGAGGCTGGATGGTAAGGGTTCCCAGGCAGCCCCGAGGCTGGCTCCTACTCCTTACGCAAGCTCCATCCCAGGGTTCATCTGGCAGGTTCAGGCACCGAGTGAGGAGTGCTTGGTAATTGCATTGAGCTGGGAAGGCTTGCTTCCCAATTACTGTGTGTTTGAAATCATTTGATGTGGGAAAATCCTCTGCACTGCTGAGCCGCCTCCAAGCTGCAGTGAGAACACAGAGATAACAGACTCAGTGCTAAGTAGACGGATGTCCAGAGAGGCCTCTGTCCCTTTTGGTGTTAGCCATTTCCTCCCAGCACAGCAGGGTAGGATGGGCAATTAAAAATAGTCACTCTTGCCTGAGTGTCCTTTGAGTGCAATAAGACTAACAACATCACCTTGATGGAGGTGTGACTGATGTGGAACAACGTACCGGGATGAGCTTGACAGATGTATACACCTGTCACCACCACTCCAGTGAAGATATAGGACATTTCTATCACGCTAGAAACTTTTCTCATATCCCTTTACCATTAATCACTACCCCTTCAGTCCCAGACAACCACTGACCTGCTCTCTACCACTACAGAGCCCTAGAATTCCATGTTAACGGAGTCATACAATACACAGTATCTTCTGACTGCCTGCTTTTGCTCAGCATAAAATTTTTGATATTCAGCCATGTTGTTGGATGCATCATAACAGAGGAGCACTGAACAGTGACATTTTGGTCGATGCCAGACTGACTATATGATCATCGTCCCTATATATGCATATAACCTCGTATACTAGGGTGTGTAATGGGCTACAGCATCTGGGTTTGTGTAATTATTCTCTAAGGCATTTGCATAATGATAAAATCACCCATTGGTACATTTTTCAGATGTATTCCTATTATTAAGTGAGGCATGACTATAGGTATTCCTTTTTCACTGCTGTGTAGTATTCTGTATAGGATACACCACAATTCATTTATCTGTGCACCTATTGATGAACATTTGGGTCACTTCCAGTTTTGGGGTGTTATGAATAAAACTGAAATGTGCAAGTCTTTATATGGCATATATTTTAATTTCTCTTGATTAAAATGCCTAGAGTGGTTGCTGGGTTGTATGGTGAGCATATGTTGAGTTTTATGAGAAACCTTCAAGGTCTTTTCCAAAGTTGTACTATTTTGCATTCGCACCAGCAATGCATGAAAGGTCCAGTGGCTTTATAGCCTCACAAACATTGGGTGTGCTCAGTATTATTAAGTTGAGCTATTCTGATAAATGTCTACTGCTCTCTCATTAAGATTTTAATTTGCATTTCCCTAGTGATTACTACTGTTGGACACTTTTTCATGTGCTTATTGGCCAATTATATACCTTCCTTTGTGAACTGGATTCAGGTAGGTTGTTTACATGTTAGATGTTGTTTACATCTTTGCTTATTTTTGAATTATAAGATTATATAGTCTGAAGGCAAGGAGTGAAGTCATTTAAGATCTCAGTGTGGTGGGATCATAGCCTTCTTTTCTCTCTGGGTTGGCTGGGGCGAGAGGGTTGACTTGGTAATGTAACTTGAGTTGGAGAGTGTTTTAGCATAAACTCTACCTCCTCCACGTTAGCAAGGAGAACCTCTTGGAGGACTTGTTAAAGCGCAGAGACCCTGGGAGCCCTTTCCTGAGAGTGTCTCTCCGGGCAGGTCTGGGGAGGGCTCTGAGAATCTGCATTTCTAACCAGCTCCCAGGCAATATGGATGATGCTGCTGGCCTAGGAATCCCACTTTTTTTTTTTTTGAGATTTATTTATTTATGCATGCAAGAGCTGGGTAGAGGTGTAGGCCAAAGGTGCGGGTGGGGGGAGGGTAGGGGTGGGGGTGGTGAGAGGACTCACCAGAGACTGAGTGCGGAGCAGAACAGGCAGATTGAAATCCACTGCTGGGCCTCCCCGGTGGCGCAGCGGTTGAGCACTGGGTTGCGAAGCTGCCCGCGGCCTCTGCGGCGCTGGTTCGATCCCCAGCTGCTCCCCGGCCACCGGAGGAGGGTCCCACATGGTGCGCAGACCTCTCCTGCCACCCACTGCTCCCCCTCAGCAGTGTACTTCGGTCCTTCTGCCTGCTCTGCTCCCCGCTCTGGCTCTGGTGAATTCTCTCACCCTCCCGCACTTCTGACTGTACCCAGTGCATGTATAAACAAAACAAACAAACAAACAAATAAATAATAAAAAAAAATGCCTCTATTAAAAAAAAAAATGCTTAAAAAAAAAAAAAGAAATCCACTGCTAAGGGGAGCAGCGGGGAGACAGGAGAGGTCTGCTGGGCCATGTGGGTCAGCTCTCTGCCTGGGGATCCAACTGCAGTGGCTGCCAGTAGCTTCACAGTGCTGAGACTTAACCCCTTGTGCCACTAGGGAGGCCCCGGGAACCCCACTTTGCAGCAACACTATATGTATGCGTGAACCTCAAATCAGAGCACAGCGAGGAACTCTTTCTTCCCCTTTGTCTCAATTTTGTAGTGTCTGAAGCCCCTTCCTCTTCCTCTGCTTCCCTCCACCCCCAGAGTAATTGGAGGAAATGGCATATCCATTGCCTAGAGAGGCTCAAAGAATCAGGGCCCAGGAAGAGAAGCAGTGTCCAGGAGTGCTTTCCCCACTGACCTTGAAGCAGTAGACACGCCTTGAGGGCCCCCCCACCCCGGAAAGCCGAGAACAGCGATACACTGACTGTATGTGATGTGTTTCTGATTTTTGGGTGGGGGAGTTGTATCCACTGTGTTTGAATTAGTTGTAACATCTATAAATTGACAACAATGAAGAATTATTTTTATGGCTAATGGTTGCAACCGGACTCTTTAAAGCTTTTATGCGAAAGGTACATTCTTGCTCATTAAAATAGGGTAATAACTTTGGCATGTGCAAATAGGACCTATAAATACATTTTGGGACAGTGAGATCTGGAGCGACCCCAAAAACATATAGGAGTGGGAGTGTGCAGAGATGGGTACACACTAATGTGGGTACACACACGCGCACATTTTTTACGTGTGTGTATTGAGCCAAAAGATTGCACAACCCATGGGCCTCCCCAGTGGCGCAGCGGTTGAGCGCTGGGTTGCGAAGCTGCCCGCAGCCTCTGCAGCGCTGGTTCAATCCCCGGCTGCTCCCCAGCCATGGGAGGAGGGTCCCACATGGCGCGCAGACCTCTCCTGCCGCCCGCTGCTCCCCTCAGCAGTGTGCTTCGGTCCTTCTGCCTGCTCTGCTCCCTGCTCTGGCTCTGGTGGGTTCTCGCACCCTCCCGCGCTTCTGACTGTACCCTGTGCTTGTATTAAAAAAAAAAAAAAAGAAAGAAAGACTGCACAACTCTAATTGGCAATGTAACAGTAAAGACATTCTGATTTTTGCAAGCAGCTGGAAAGAGGGGATTTACAAACTACAAAGAGTAAAATAGAAATAAAGAAGCTAAAAAAAAAATAAGAAACTGTAAGAACACTTACCGTTGCCGGTGACTTGGGATGGATGAAATAAGTAAAAATCTCAGGGTTAGCTTAAATCTTAGAATTTTTCAAAGTGCTCAGATGGGAAAAGTAAGGAGATGGAAGGAGTGTGGAAGAGGGCCAGGTCGATTGTGATGAAGCTAAAAAGGTAATTTTGAACCCCGACAATTTGGCCCTCAGGGTGTGCCCTTCATAACCCCGAGAGGGCTTGGTGTACATGGCTTCGCCCCTTACATGGTAAGGCACTGGGGTACAAAGACTGGGTTCGAATTTCACTTTTGCTCTTTATTTCCTGTGTGACCTTGGACAACTCACTAGACCTTTCTCAACCTCAGTTCTCTTACTCATAAAATGGGAACAATGTCTGCTACTTCTTGGGGCAATGAAAGAACATTCAGCATGAGACCTGAGGCTGAGTGAAATGGCCTACAGCTGGCGGGGAGACCAGGTGATGGGAGTGCAGGCGCCCCAGGAGAGAGGAAGCACCCGCTGCTTGTCACTCCTGTCTGGGGAAAGTGGGCTCAATGGGCCTGAACTCTCTCTTTTCCTAAGAGTTTTTGAAAATTGCCAGATGTAGGTGCTGGCTCAGTTTTTAAGTGTTGGCAATTAATTCACATTTTTCTAAAGCAGAACCAAACAGAACATTTTCTGCAGGCCACGCCTGGCCACAGACCTCCCGCTTACACCACTGGCCTTACAGAAGAGGACAGGAGGAGATGGTGATGTTCCTGCATTTCAGAGCAGGATGCTGAGGGTGAGTGGATGCTAAAAACTAGCTAATGTGATGGACCTACTATGTGCTGGTCATTGTTCTAAGCACTACACAAAAGACTCAGTCTACAGTGACTCCTCTCATTTGACACTGAAGAGGGTAAGTAAATCGACCACGGTTTCACTTTGGGCTCCATCTGAGTCACTGATCAAAAATCTTTTAGAGAGGGGCCTCCCTGGTGGTGCAAGGGGTTAAGCACCACACTATGAAGTGATCCGCAGCCTCTGTAGCACGAGTTCCATCCTCAGCTGGCCAGGGAGCTACCCACATGGCGCAGCAGACCTCTCCTGACTCACCTGCTGCTCCCCTCAGCAGTCTCCTTTGGTTAATCTGCCTGTTCTGCTCCCCACTCTGTCTCTGGAGAATCCTCTCACCCCCTACACCCCTGACCTGTACCCCAGCTCTGGTGTGCATAAATAAATAAATGTTAAAAAAAGTCTTTTAGAGGCAGACCTGGAGGGACTTCAGCAGGCGCCCTCCGCAGGCCCAGCGCTTTGGTTTTCCTTTGAGGGCCCTTAGAAGCGGGAGTGTTCCCTGCAGAGGGAGGTCAAGGGCACCCACCCAGCCCTCTTCCTCCCACCCCTGTGTCTGGGGACTGGCTGGGGAGGGAGGGCGCTGTGAATGGGTTTGGTCCCCTGAGAAACCCGAGTGAACTTCCCCCGGGGGGCGAGGGTGGTGGAGGAGGAGGGACAGGGGTGGGTGGTCGTGTACACCGTGCACTTGGCCCATCACCCCTTGGCGAGCTTCGCGGTGGTCCGCGGCTCCCACCCAAGGGCAGAGCGCGCGGGGAGGCGCTCGGGGTCACGCGCAGGTGGCTTTGCCTGGCGCCGGCGGCGGCCGCAGAGGCGACACCGCTGGAGGCGGCGGGACGGCGGTCCCGGGCGGGTGAGGTGCGCGGGGCGGGGGCGCAGGGCGGGCGGGGCGCCGCGGCTCGGGCCGGGGAGCGGCACCTGCCGGGTAGGGGCGGAGGAGGCCGACTCGGGCGGGGCGGGCGCGGGACGCTGTGCCCGGGCTTGGGCTGCTGGAGCCGGAGGATGCGCCAGAGCTGGGGGTGGGGCGCCGAGGGCTCGGACGGCGAGGCGGAGGCTCAGGACCGGTGAGACCCACCGGGCGCGGGCCGCGGGGGCGCGGCCCCATCGCGCGTGCCGGGGAGCGCTTCTGCGCCTGGAGAACAGGTGGTCGCCTCTGGTGAGCGGTCCCTGGGGTGCGGCCTGCGTCCCCAGCGGGGCCCCTCGGCGGAGACTGGCGGGGGGTTAGCCGCTCTCTGGGGGTGTCCCAGCGGCGGGGGATGCGCGCCTTCTCCAGTGGCCCCGGGGGTTGCTTGGAGCCGGCTCCCCACCCCACTTTCTGCGCCCAAGTCAAGGGGTGTTGGTGCGGAGGCTTTCTCAGGGGTGTGAAGAGGGAGTCTCAGAAAGTGCAGACATGGGAACACTTCGGAGATGGTGGGTATCCTCCCACATGCGTCAGATTTTTACCCTCATTTGCACCCCAGGCACTTCGGGGAGTGGGGTATTTATGGTCAGGAGGGGTCTTCCTGGCCTCCCCACTGACAAGATCCTCTTTATTTATGCAAGGACCAGCAGATAAATAACCATCCCATCCCACACCCGGCCCCAGCTAAGAGCCAGGCACCGTCTAAAGAGCTTTACACACGTTCATTTGCTGAATCCTCACCCCAAACCCTGGAGATTGCTGCTTGTTATTATCCCCATTTCACAGATAGGGAAACTGAGGCACAACAGGGTGAAAGTCATGCCTCTAAATCACATGGCCAGGAAGTGCCACATCCAGGTGGGAGCCCAGGCAGGTGACTTCAGCACTGCAGGCTTCTTAACCACTGTGCAGATGGATTAGATGCCAGCTGGAGCCCTGCCAGGGAGACTCAGCATTGTCAGGGTCTTAGGCCCAGTGTGGCCAGAGCATCCAGAGATTCTGTGGCCAGAGATTTCTCAAGAAGCCATAAAATGGGACATTTTTGTAAAATCACCATTAGGTTTTGGCACTTAATTTAAACTTAAAAAAACACTTTTTATAATGAAAAGTTTCAAACACACACAAAAATAGGGAAAGTGGTATAATAAATTAATTTTCAAAAACACTCTGTGAGCCAAGTAAACTATGTTAATGGCTACCTCTGTCCTAAATACCTCTGGCTGTTTACTGCCCTGGTTTTAGCTCTGGCCATTCACACTGTGGTCCTGTCCAGCAGTATCGATGTTACTTGTGAGCTGCCCAGAAATGCTGACTCTCAGGCTCCAACCCTGCCTTACTGAATTAGATTCTGTATTTTAATGAGGTTCCCAGCTGATTTATATACATATTAAATTCTGAGAAGCACTGCTCTAGGCCTTTTTGCCTGGACAGGTTTTATCAGCTTCCTTCCAGGTATGTCTTCCTGACTCCACTTTTTTTATTGTTGGTATTGGAATTCTTAACACTCTAAAGCTCAGGTAGAACCCCAGATAATTTGGTGGGAGAAAGGATTTTCTTTAGAAAGACTTGGTAACTGATAGTTACCAAGTTCAAGGCCCTGAGCTGTTTCCTCTTGTAAATCTCTTAGGTTGTTTTGAAGATAAAATGAGGTAATATAAGTAAGAGCATTTTTATTAGTCAAGATTCTTTCAGTTAAAGAGACACCTTAGATCTGCAAAAGAAAAAACAAAAAGAACTTTATAGCTTCAAGGTTGGGAAAAAAATAAGCAATGATTTCAGGTATGGCTGGATCCAGGGACTCAGACAATGTAATTGGAACTTGATTTCTCTATGGAGTCAGTAAACCAGTGAGGGCCTGGTTCATCTATGAGATTGGGAGCATGTTGATGAAAAGTGGGAATGTTTGGCAGGAAAGATCAGATGTTCCTTACTTAATTGGAAATCATAGTTATTGTCATTCTGTATGTTTTTGTCTGACTCCACCTCTCCTCACTGGACTTCAAATTCCTTGAGCACTGTGACTCTGTTCCCCATCTTTGCATTCCCCCACATAAGATGTAAGACACACTGCATTTCACATAATGATGCTCAGGAAGTACTGAGTCAAATATAATTGACTCAAGTAAAGTAGAGCTTCAGTCTTCTAGATGCCAGCCTCAGGCAAGAACGCTTTCTCCCCCTCTGAGTTCCAGTGGAAGTTACTATTCTCAAGTTTGTAGTATAAAGAACATCACAGATGCTGATGTAGGATGTCTTTGTTTCCTTCACCTCTACCCCTCAATTCAAAGTCATTCTGTCCCTGTGCAGGTGCCTAGCAGCTAAGAAAATGGGCCCAGCATGAGACAATTTCAAACTGTGTGACATTTTATTATGCAAAGGTAACAGGGTTTTTCTCAGTGTGACCTCAGCAATAGTGGTTATCTGTGATTGTTACCTCAGAGCCAGGAAGGGAAACAGAAGCTTTTAAAAAATATTTCTCAGTCATAGGGAGCTGCTGATTCCTCATTTTTTGTTAGGTTTTTGAGAGGTTAAAGTGTAACTGTTGGCAGCTAGTCATGAGTCTTAGAAAAGCAAAAGCAAAACAAAACAAGAACACAAAAATCCTCCACAAAAATTAAAAGCAAGCCTCCTACCCAATGTGAAACCAAAACAAAGTAAGAACCAATAAAAAATATAACAAAATGAAAACAAAAAATAGAAAGCAAAGAAATCTGGGAAGATCCACAGAAGTGTTTTGGAACTAAATTTCTGTTCTTTTGTTCTAACCTGAATGGGAGAGAGAGTGAGGAATAATATAAACATAACCCAAGAGACTCAAAAACATTTCTTCTATCAGTTCTATCAGAGATTTTGATAGGTTCAGTAAACTCCTATAAAAAACATCAACCACTCACAGTTTAGTCTGAACTAGCCACTTCCTGACAGCTAGGATTGCAAAATCAAATGCTTACAGGGTCCAGGCATGAAATACGGATACTTAAAGCAGACTGAGCAGGGGAAAGACAGTAGTGGGTATATAGTAAGAACACAGAGCCAGTATACAGGGAGAACCTGGAACTCAGCTAGGGGCAATGATTATCATGACAAATTACTGACTCAGGGTTACTCTATTTTCTTGGACACCAGTTGGAACTAGATTTTCACATGACATCTTCCAATTTTTAAAAATATAAATATCATTCCCTTGTTTATCTACTACTTCTTAACCTTTCTTCATCATAGGTTGCTTTGATAATCTGATCAAAAGCTGCAGCCCTGGAAATTCACATAAACTTAACTTTGTATACAATTTAACAGCAGGTCTCTGCCCAGTGCACTGTTGTGGTTCAAGGTCAGAACCGACCCGTACCCTGGTAGTTACTGTCCAAGAGAGGATCTGATAGGCTGGATTGACACCAACAACCATCCAGCACTCCCACTGGGCAGTTTATTCTTGGTCTCCCCCTCATGTTGTGATTGGTTGCTTTTAGTTTGGACACTGACTCTGGATCCATTCAGGTGTGGCTGTGACTGCAGGAGGGTTTTACCCAACCTAGGGGCTCAGGGCACCATAACTTTCAGAACAAAGTATCTTAAGGGGTTGTTTTTCTCAGAATTAGACTGGGCGTCCAGTGTGTGTGTATTACACACACACACACACACACACACACACCCAGAACCTGCTGAAGTACTTACTTTTAATATTTGTGATCTCATTTAAAAATTAATTTCATTGTATTGAAGTAATTCATTTACAGTTATAACATTTATAACAAAATACTAGTTTTCCACTTTTCTCTTAGTCCAACCCTACAGACAAATACTTTCAACTACCTTAGCTCTTTCTTATGACGTTTCCTTGTCTTCTTAGTTCTACTCTTGATTTTGATGTATGTTTCTAGTTATTTTGTTCACTGTCTCACTCATTAATTAATTATATGATTAAATGCATATACAAAAAACTTCTAATATGGGCCAGGAGCTCTGCTGGGTGTTATGGATAGAGGGATGAGCGAAAACACACGTGGTCTTGCCTTTATGGAATTTTTAACCATCAGAGGCTCCCATCATCAAAGAATCACACAAAAAGACAAAAAAACTGCAACTCTCAAGAGGGCCTATTAAGGGGATTTGACCTGGTCAAAGAGATCTCTGAAGAAAAGATGATTAAACTGAGATCTAAAAGATGAACACATTTAAAAGCCTGTTGGGAAGAGGACAGGGATAATAGGAAATGCATTTGGTAGAGGGAACAGAATATGCAAAGCCCGGTGCAAGAAGGGAGCATGATGGATTTCAGAAAGGAATTCCCTGGCCACTAGGAACTGCAGTCTTTAATTGAATGAAGCTTCACAAAGAAGACTGAAAGCAAGGCATTGTGGTTGAGTTGGGGCGTAGGTTCAAATGCAGTCTCCACAAGTCCTTAGCAGTGTGTGGAGACAAGACACTGAACTTCTTTAGCAACAGTTTTTGTACCTAAAATATGCTCTTACTAAAATGTAGACAGTGGTATGGTGAGCATCAAGTGACTTAATTCCTGTAGTTTTGCCCAGTGCCTGCCACGCAGTAAGTGGTTAAAAGAATGCTTGTGGGTATTATTATCTCCATCATCTTTTTTTTAACTGAATAAATATCAACTGATAGAGCAAATCTAGGCCAAATCATGAGGGTGTGAAGGCCAATGAAGTCTGTGGACAAACAAAGCTTTGGTTTGCTCTGATGTCCAAAGTTTTTTTTGTTTGTTTTTTTAAAAGATTTATTTATTTATTTATACAAGCACTGGATACAGTCAGAAGCGCAGGAGGGTGAGAGAATTCATCAGAGCAGGGAACAGAACAGGCAGACCGACGAAATACACTGCTGAGGGGAGCAGCGGGCACGGCAGGAGAGGTCTGTGCGACATGTGGGACCCTCGCTGGTGGCGGGGTATCCAACCGGTGCTGCATATGCTGTGGGCAGCTTCGCAGCCCAGCCCTCAACCGCTGCAACACCAGGGGAGGCCCTGATGTCCAAAGTTTTTGAGAAGCCATGATTTTGAAAGCCACCTGAGGCTGGCATTTCCCCATCTGTGGCCATTGGCATGTGAATTTCACTCTGCCTCCCTGCAACCAGCGTCTAGGCAGGAGGCAGAAGTGAACACTTTTGGGATCAGTGGGCCTAGACTGCTCCAGAAGACTCCACGCTGAGGCTCAGGGTCTTGGGGGTCAGAGAGCTGTATTGGTTGTTTGCTTTCTGTCTTACCTGGGGGTCCTAACAACCCACTTTGTTTTGACCTTGCTCTTGACCTTGATAGAGACCTAGGCGATAGGGTACTTGCTAATGATTTGTTATAATGATCATGATGGCAATGTGACATGAGCATGACAGTTGAAGAAAGACCAACTCCTCTCTTTCTCCTTCTCTGTCATTCTTAACTTCTTCTCTCTCCCTCTACCTAACTGCCTCTCACTTTCCATTTTTACCTTCTTCCCTGTTACATTTTTTTCTGCCCAAGTCTCAGATTCTCTCTCTATTCCTCTCTCCTTATCTATTTCTCACTGGACTTAACATTAAGTTCTCTCTTTATCTCTCTTTCTCTCTTTGTCTTTGCCCCCGACCCCCACACACTCCCCCCATCTTTCCCACCTTCCAAGCTCTCTTTAATTATGACTCTGCAAAAAATAGTCCTCTCCAGATGAGGACATTTTTAACCCAGATTATTTAACATCATTATTATGTTTTATATGTGAGGATGGGGGTGTGGAGTGGGTTTAACTGGTTTGTGGTTGAGTATAGTTTAACTGTTTTAGTTTAGTCAAGATAGCCTTTTTATTAGCAAATTTGTGCAGATTGGTTTGCAAGATGTAGGATGTGACTTAAATATTAAATTCCTACGCTGTCAAAGCACTAATGGATTGGGTAGGTAAATTATAGAAGCGTGTTCTCCCACAGGTTTTATGCCGGCACTCGGAATTAGCTTTTCTTAATTCTGCATCCACTGCATTGCACCTTGGCTTTGAGAGTGGACATTTAAATCCAAGTTCTTGGTGAGTGCCCGGATAGACAAGAACAGTGGTGATTACAGTGGGAGGCAGAAATTATCCTTTGGTCATTTCCTGTACCTTTTCTCACCTTGGGGAATACTAGTGAGAAGACTTGTTTTACAGAGTCTTGACAAAATCAAGGTTATTGGTCTTAGGGGAAATGAGCAGGTCCAGAGATAACTAGAAATGTTTGGGGGAAAAAAATCAAAATTGGAAGTAGTTAGGGAAGAATTCTAAGATTTCCTCCCTCTTCTCCCCTCCCTCTCTTTCTTCCCTCTCACCCGCCCCTCCGATCCACTTAACTGTGAGTGTGAGGCTAGTGGAACGGCCCAAATCTGGCACCCCAGGGCCACCATAGACCCAGAAGTTCTCAGTCCTGGGTGATGTTCAGAAACTCAGGCTTATTTCCTTCACACGATGGCACCCCCTGGCCCAGCTGACAGTTGTTAGTAAAGATAGAACTTTAACTTAGTTACTTCCATTTTATGTGCAGCCTCTCCCCAGGGGAGGAATAAACAAAACTGAAGATACCCAGAAGGGCCAATTATTGTTCAAAGCTTTGGGGTGTGTGTGTGTGTGTGTGTGTGTGTGTGTGTGTGTGTCTTGGGGCAGTGATGATAATGAATTTCAGCCAAGTTTTATTTGATGCTTTCCTACAGAGTGATACTCATTAAGGAATAGCTCCCAGGAGAAAGCCTATACAGACTTATCCTGTTGAATCACATTTCTTTGAAAGGTCCTCACTAATCTAGGGGTTTAAAAATGGTGGGGAGATGCACTTGGCGAGGTGACAGGGATGTCCTAGAGAGGCAGAGCACCTCATTCTAGGCCATCCGAAAGATTCAGTGGGTTGGAGGTGGGGCTGGGAAATCTGCATTTTAAACAACTACCTAAGATGAGTGTGATGCTCTCAGTCTAACCCTTGTTACTACTTTTCAAACTTAAAAAAAGAAAAAAGTTCCATGAATTTTTCAACAGTTCTTATCTGTCATAGAGAGGAAAGTAGCAAGTAGGAAAATGAGTTTTTGACCCACAGGGTTATTTCAGAGTCTTAAGATTTGCCATGATACAATATCATTCCCTAGATATCTCAAGAACTGAGTGTCAAATTCCACCCATCAGATCCCTTGTGGGGCTGCAGTAAGGGAATAATGTAAAGTTGTTTTGGCCACTTGTTAGACCATGTTTTCCTGGGTTAGGAATTTATATTTGTGAGCTGGCTACAATGGGAAAGCTGTCTTCCTACAGAATTTATTTCACTGGATTCTGAGAAAGTAGAATGAAACTTTTATAAGTTTCAAAATTTAACAAATATTGTGAATTGTCTTTTCACCGCCCCTCGGCTTGACTCAACTTCTATTTAATTTGAGAAAGAAAAAAATTTACAAACATCTGTAATTAACTCTTGGGTGAAAGGGGGATTAGCTTGAAATGACAAACATACCAAGGGAAAGAGATAAAAATAATTATTAGCACTTTGAGGATGTAGCTAGTGCAATGCACAGAGGCAAATTCGTAGTCTTGATACTTGCAATAATTCTAAGAATGAAAGTGTAGCATAATGATGAAGATCATGAAGTTTGGTGTCAGACTTGGGCTAGCATTTGAGACCTGTCAGTTCTGAGCTGTGTGACCTGGGAAAATTGGCTTAACCTCTCTGAGTCTTAGTTTCATCACCTGTAAGTTGACCAGTATCATACTTACCTAATAGCATTTTGTACTTGCTTTTCCTTCTGCCTGGAAGATTTGTCTTACGTGGCTCACTCTCTTTCTTCATTCAGGTTTTATATAAATATCACAGACTCCTATTTCCTTCTGCTTTATTTTTCTTTATCACATGATTACTTTCTGGCTTTATTTTATGTATTGATTTTTTGTTTGTTTCCATGGTCATCTTTGTGGGGTCATTGCTGAATCACTGGGTGTGTAGTGTGTAGCTCACAGTAGCACATAATGCATATTTGTTGAATGAATGCATGGTTGCATGGCAGGATTGAATGGAAGGCTAAGTGGATGGATATAAACATCTTGGCAGAGTGTCCGGCTCATAATGAATCTTTGGTGAATGCTGTAGGTCATTCTTGACCTTGGGCCCTTGTTGCAGGGTAATCTTGTCATGAATCTTGATTCTAATCTTGAAGGTAGGATAGGGCCTTTCATATCCTCCATCCTCTACTGGTCCCAGACACATTGAGGCAAGCTGAGTAAATCCTTCCATTGAGAAAACCGAGGTATATGAAATTGAGATTGGAGCCTTTATTATGCTGACTATTCCCTGCTATTGCTAGGCACAAAGAAAGTACTTGATAAATATTTGTCCAACAAATGAATGAGTGAAAATGATCTTTTTTACCCACTAATTAAAAGGAGTGACTGTGTAAATGTTGGTAAGGTTGAGTTCCGAGAGGCTCAGTGCTGGAGGCATTATTCAGACCCCACAGGGCCCTTCTGTTTACTCTTTCTTTCTCCATTGCATTGTCAGCAGCTGTATTCTGCCTTCTTGGAGGCTCAGTGGAGACCCTTTTCTAGTGTGTGGGGCCTGCCGCTGAAGTAGTGACCTCGGACGCTACCCTCACCACGAAGCTGTTGAACATGAATAGGCAGTCAGGAAAACACCAATTTCACCAACATGCCATAAGTGGTTGCAGGGAGCAGCACAGGACTTTGGTATCATCCAGAGGGGCTATAATTCAGTCAGGGGACTGTGAGACAGTTACTTGGAGGTACAGACACTTCAGGTGAAATCTGATGGATGGGTGGGGGTTCAGGTGGAAGAGAAAGGGATGTGGTTTTAGGTGAATTTCCCAGGTGGAAGGAGCAGCATTGCAAAGGTCCTGAGGTAGGAGAAAGCATGGGGTTTCTGGTATGGATGGAGTGAAAAATACCTAGTTTCTCCTACCTGTTGGGGCCAGCCTCTGGACTACCTGCTTCTAAGATTTTAACTTCTTTTGTCTTCATAGCACCTTGGTGCTGTTGTTACCTAGCAATGAGAAGGCAGGCTCAGGAAAGTTGACAGAGTTGCCCAAAGTAACAGTCCATGAATGGCATGCTGGGAACCAAGCCAAGATGGCCAGTTACCCTAAGTCCTCTCACCCTAATCCTGCAACCTATGCCTGCCATGTCCTTGGAAATCCCCTGCTGGGCCAGGGTTCTCATCTTGGCTCATCTAACTCTTTCACCAAGTGACCGTGGGGGAAGTCCTCACAAGTGTGGGAATCCCATGTAGCTGGAGAGCACTGGAAAGTCCAGTGTGTTCCTATAACCTGCAAGGACAGGGACAACCTCTCCTGGTTCCATGGTGGACACCAGGGCTCAATGTCATGGAAACAGATTTGCCTGAGGCGCCAGGCTCTGTGGTTTTAGAGCTTGGCTAGATCATTGGGGTCTGGTTCCACAGCAGGACCACTGGGTGATGTATTTTGTTCAACCTCAGAAGTGGTTTTCATAATTTAATTCCTACATGCAAACATCAAGAGATCTCACATGAAAATCCACATTTCCAACCTCTCTACAAAATTAAAAAATTAAAAAATAATCCCAAGCAGCAATACTGCGGCTTCTTGTTGCCCAATTCCCAGGGGCCACCCCTCTCATAGAGTTGTGCCCTCGGGCTTCTGAGTTGGAAGCTTCTGATGAGTTTTATTGTATTTGAGTTGGACCATTTCAGCACAGGCTGTGATGTGTTCAGGTTTTCATCTCAGAAAAGGACCCGTAAACAAATCCTGGGCACTGCGCCCTGTCAGACTGTTTTACAGGTGTTGTGGGAATCGGAGTGGTTGAATTTCTGTGCCCTGCATTGTTTTCAGTGATTTGTGCTTAGCAATGAAACCATCACCTGGCTGCTGCCAGACTGCATGGCTGGAAACTCGGCAAAACTCCTGACTTGGGTTTGAGAAGTGAGGTCTGCAGGGGACTGTCACTTGCTTCTTTTCACCTGTGGCCTTATGTGTGTGTCTTCTGCATTTCAAAGTCTTAATTTAAGAGCCTCAACCAGACGGTCCAGGAAGCCAGTCCCTTTCTGGCACGTATTGCAGTTATAATTAGATCCTGATTCGTGTACTCTGTTACCTTCCCTGCCCCCGCAGTGGAGTGGGGCCATGGGACCAGTTCTGGCCAGTGGGCTGTGAGCAGAGGGGGTGTGTGTCATCTCTAGGCACAAGGGTGGGAAAACCAGTGGGAGCTCTTTGGCTACATTTTTGCAACTCTATAGAATGTGAGGACCTTGTGTTGAAAATATGGAATCAGAGTGTCATTTTAACCTGGATTTTTGAGTTATCTGAACCCAAATTGTGAAATAGAAATAAATTTTGGTGTATTAAACCTTTGAAATTCTTGGGCATGTTTGTTACTGCAGCATAACATAACTGAAGCTGACCAGTACATTCTCCATTTGATTTGATGAATAGGGATTGCACATCCACATCTATAGAAGCTTTTGTCATTAGTCTGTTTATCTGTCATTAACCGATACATGATTCTTAACTATCGTTTTCTTAAGTAAAACTGGAAATATGCTGGTGAAAGTTTTTGAACTATCCCTCCCCCTCCCATCCTCTCCTCCTCCTCATACACTTTCTCTCCCTTTTTCCTCCCCACCTCTTTTTTCTATATTTCTTGATTTTTGTTAGGTTCTTTGCATCCCTACGTACATTTTAGAATCAGCATACACATTTCAATTTAAAAAAAAAGTCTAGATTTTAAAATGGTATTCTGGGGAATCCATACACCAATTTGGGGGAGAATTAAAACCTCAATCAAGAACAAGAGTCATTTTTCAATTTATATAAATATTTTTCAGTCTGCCTATTCATATTGTTGTGTTTGGTGTAGAAGTCCTGTTCATCTTTGGTTATATTTATTCTCAGATTTAAAACACATTTAATTCTATGGTGAATAATAATGCCTTTTAAATTTCTTTTTCTTTTTGTTTGATGCCAGTGCAGCATATGTGTAGAAGGATGTCACAGGCTAACTTCCACCCATCTGAACCTTGCCCATGACATAGTATATCTGTGCAAATTTGTAGGAAAAAGCCTGGAACTGTGTACAGTGGTAACATCTTGATGGGGACGGGGCAAGGGAGCAGAAGAAACTGGGATTTGTGGGGAAAGGTGGTCTTCAAGAGGGACTTAAGCCTTGTCTGTCATTTTTTAAATTAATTTTCAATTTTTTTTACATCATTGTTCCTTTTTTTTCTTTTTAAAAGGTTAACAAAAGGTTTATTTACAAGGGAAGGGAATGAGGAAATGTACAACTCAGGGAGAAAAGAAGGAGATAAATTCTTAAATGTGTCCTACCCGTTCTGCCAACCTGGAATCCCAAATGACCTGCCAAGTCAAACCTGCCTGGCCAAGAGCACCAGCCAAGTGTGCCTGATCCCACTAACATGGATGGTTTTTATTTACAAACAGAGAAAATGGCTCCTTAACTCCACCCTTAGGTCCTCGCAACTTCCCCTTGGGGATCCTGGGATTTGTAGTTCCCCATGTCTTGGTGGAGTAGGGATGGCATCCACAAAGTCTGTATGGAATTAGCTCTGGACATCCTTTCCCCCTAACAATTACCCCCTTTCACTTTTTGCCACCATTTCCATGGTGTTGTCTGTCATGTTATAATTCTTGTAAAGGGGTTCATTTTAATGCATTACTTGTATAATTAAAAAATCTATTAAGAGAAAAGCATAAGTCAATGACCTACCCCAAAGCCTGGCTGGGGGATGGTTATGACTGATGAGTTTGGGGAGGCCAGAGACTCCCCCCAATCTGTGTGAGAAAGTTGCCTGGCTCGACATTGTGAGTGAAAGCAGGAAAATGTGATCAATTGGGTTGTCCTCTGAAGAAAGACTGTGTTAACTGAGAATCCATAGAAGCAAACCCAGGGAGACTGAGTAATCAGTGATTGTTTCTCGAATTGTCCAGAAAGAGAGGTTCTAGACCTATAAGGAGAACGTGCCTGTGCTTCAGACAAATCCCTGCAGTGGAGGGGCTCAGCGTGATGCTCTCCCAACAGACTTAGAATCAAGGACACCCTAAATTTCTGTCTCAGGATCTCCCTGCCCCCACGCAGGCCCTGAGACAAGGATTTGAGTGTCAGGAAGTTTTTCAGCAGGTGATACTACAAAGCAGTAGCAAAGGAGGGAAACGAGACGGAGAAGGGCAGTAATGGCAGGTAGTGCTGAGAGCAACTAGGCTCAGTCTTGTGAGGACCTGGGAGGCTGTGTAGTGCATGCTTGGAAATCACACGTGGGGTTCAAAGTCATGTGGGTGAGGAAATGTGCATCCTTCACTCATACCAGTCTTCAGTGGCCCAGCGTGCTCTGGGGGCATCTTCTTGCTGACACTTCTGACTTGCTCCACTCACTGGCTCAGCATGCTTCCACAGCCAGAGAAAGCCCTGGCAAAGAGCAAAAGGCACTTACAGAAGTTTTTAACTCAGTGTGCCGTGATGATGAGAGAGGGACACCAGTAGTGTACACTATGTCTTCCTGTGTTAATTTGTACTAGGAAGAAGAGGTGCTCAGTGGGGAAGCTGGGATTTTGTCCCTTGAGCACCTCTGGTTCTTGACAGCCATCATGAAATTGGAACTCAGATTTGTACATTTGTACATTGCTCTCATGTGAGTTTGGTTGATGTGAGTTGAGAGAGATGGTCCCTTTTGCAGAGTATCTGGCAAAATTGAATCCCTTAGAGTAAAAGTCCTTAGACCAAGTTTACAAATTGAAAAGCAAAAAATTGCACCACGCAGGGAACCATGAGAATATGAAGTTCACGGGAGAAGGGAGATAATGCACAGGAAGTGCTTGAAACAGTGCCAGACATAGTAAGTGCTCAGTAGAAGTTATCCACAACAACAACAGCAACAACTATTTCTGGGTACAGCTTTATGTAGGAAGTGGAACCCATGTGTAACTTGTTGAAAAGATGCCAAAGAAATTAGGAAACCAACCAAGAAGAGGTTAAAAAAAGTCTCCTTGCCTAACACTGGCCCTTGTAGAGACCTTGTAATTAGGATGACAGTCATTTTCTATTAATTGCAGCAATGGTGGTTTCTTAGAGTTGAGGTTAATTGGTGATATGGGTGTGTAACATCTTCCCCTCAGATATTTTATTTTTATTTTTTTTTATTTTTTATTTTTTTAATACCTGCATCTATTTATTTATTTAGATTTATTTATTTATTTATATAAGCACTGGGTACAGTCAGAAGCGTGGGAGGGTGAGAGAATTCACCAGAGCAGGGAGCAGAGCAGGCAGACTGACGAAGTACACTGCTGAGGGGAGCAGCGGGCGGCAGGAGAAGTCTGCGCTCCATGTGGGACCCTCACCCGGCGGCCGGGGATCGAACCGGCGCTGTAGAGACTGCGGGCAGCTTCGCAGCCCAGCATTCAACCACTGCGCCACTGGGGAGGCCCCCCCTCAGATATTTTAAAGGCCAGTAATTAACCTTCCTGTTGGGGGAGGGCAGTCATTCATCATTTGTCTTCTTGAGGTTCCACTGTCAGTGTCTTTCCACATCTCCTGGTGCGTTGTCTTTGACACATGATCAGGAACGAGTTGTGGAGGAACACAAAAAACAACTCGTAGTGTCTGTGTAGACAAGTTGACTTTCAATTCATGTGAAGATTGTTGTGCCCAGCGTTGATGGGTGCAGCCCCAAGGACACACAGACAACCGATGCAAGAACACGAAGGACTTTAATTCGGGCTCAAGTCCAGGCTCACGACATGCACCGACGCAGCGGCGGAGATCAAGAGCTCCAAACAGAGGAAGCAGGGGTCTTTTATAGGGTCACAAGCAGGCTCGAATTTTGAAACAAGCTGGCAATTACTCATTGGCTACTACAAAGGCATTTTGGCGCACATGGTTATAGTTTCAAACTGATTGGACAGTTAGAGATGCTGTCCCATTTATGGATAAGACTGCCCTCATTGGCGGCTGGGGTGGTCTGCTTTTTTGTCACCAAGTGGGGTGAGGGTTGTGACTGTTGAAACTATCTCTGGAATGCGGCCGTACAAGGACTAACATATCAAGATGGAGGATATACAAAATGGCGAAACCTTGGCTAAGCTTGGTTCCACAAAGATGAGAGCTGGTTTGTCCATTCAGCATTGTGAGGCCCAGTGCTGGCACTTACTGGGGTCATGGGAATGTTTACACTCTAATAAGAAGTATGGGTTCTGAAACATAAAACTGAAAACATTTCCAATTTGATCTTATTTTTTCCACTTTTTTTGAGGTAGAATGACAAGTAAAAATTTTTATATATATATATATATATATATATATAGGTTATATGTGATTTTTTAATGTGATGATTTAATTTATGTATACATTGAGAAATGATTAATGCAGTCAGCTAGTTAACACACCCCTGACTTCGTGTAGTTACCTTTTGTGTGTGTGTGGGGCGGGGGGTGGGGGGGCAAGAACACTTAAGATCTACTCTCTTAGCCAATTTCAAGTGGGCAGTACAGTATTAAGCATCATCACCATGTGGCACATGAGATCCCCAGAATTTATTCATCTAATAACTCCCTGCCTGCCTCCCAGCACCCCCTGCCTGGCCCATGACTTTGTCCTTGCATACCAGCCTTCCTGCCTGGTGTGCCTGTGTACTTGGTTCCTTGAGAGCATTAAAGCCTGAAGAATCCAAGGAGGGCTCCAGGACTCTCCTTTATCTGTCTGCCCAAATCCATAGTGAACCTGCCCTGTGCCTGCTGGCACCAGAGACCCCTCTCAGGGTAAGGCCTCAGCCCCATGAGACTGCTGCTCCTCTCCTGCAGAAGCCAACTTCAAGGCCAAGGTAGTCACCTGTGTTTCTGACCAATGGACTATAAATTTGGGGTTTCCCACAACCTCCCCAGTTCGATAATTTGCCATAATGGCTCACAGAATCCAGGAAAACAATTTATATTTATGGGCTTCTTGTAAAGGACATTAGGAAAGACAGACGTGAGCATCTGGTGGATGAAGAAGCCATTATGGTGAGGTCCCCAGCCCAGAAGCTTCTGTCTCACTGGAGCTGGGGTGCACGACCATCCCAGGATGTGTTCAGCAACCCTGCAGCTCTCCTAACCCCACCATTTAGGGTTTTTGTGGAGCCTCCAGCACATGGGCAACCCAGGCACAGAATACATAGGCTCATTGTTGTTTTGGGTAGACGAAAAGAGACTTTTGGAGACTTCATTATCTCCAATGTGCCTTTAATGTTGAAGCGGGGGACCAGATACAGGCAGACCAGCAAGCAGGGAGGCAGAGAGGTTGGCACAAGGGCGGCAGGCAGCTAGGAGGCTGGCAGCAACTGAGCCTCTCAGCTCCCGCCATTTCCTTGCTCTCTGGGGCATTCTCTTTCTGCCTCCTTCTTGTAATGTTCTTGACTTTGGGCGTCTGCACTTATAGGCACACACACCGCACGCCCTCCAGCTTCGCAGCCCAGGTATCTGTAATTACAGATGTGCATACCCTGTGCTCACGCTTCTTGGCCCTGGGTGTCTGTGCGTGCCCCATGCTTGTGCTCCCAAGCACATTTTGTGCTTGTGTGGGCAATGCAACCTGGGAGGAAAGCCAGGCTGCAGGGGGCAGCCACAGAGGCTAGTGGCAGGAGGCAAAGAAGAGGCCAAGCCCCTCCATTTCCCCTCCAGCATGGCTGATGGAATCATTGGCCAGTGGTGGTTAATTCAATCGCTGGTCCCTTCCCCTGGAAGTCAGGGAGGGTGTAAGGGATAAAAGTTCTAACCCCCTAATCTTGAAGCGCTCCAGGCATCTCAATAGCACACACAAGGCACTCAGCATTCCATACATTCTAGAAGCTCTTGTGTCAGGAACGGGGAACTAAACCAAACACTGTTATAACAAAGATGCTTTTAGCACCTCTATCACTCAGAAAACTACAAGGGTCTTAGGTGAGGCAGGGCAGAGAGCAAGGACTCTGTGTAGGGTGAGGTAAAAAGTATCAGGCTTTTCTGCCCTCCCGCCATTAGGATAGATGACCGAACCCTGCGGTCCTGAACGCATGCCTGATGGCGGGCACCTGGAGTAGGGTGTGGGCGTAGGTAGATGGGATTCACCTGGGCTACGACTGGGCTTTTAAGGGCGGCGTCAAGGGGACGCCAGAGCAGAAGCAGAGAAGCAGAAGCAGAACGAAGCATAGAGAAGCAGAGAGAACGCCAGAGAATGCTGGAGAGCCCAGAAAGAGTGAAGACTTGCCCAGCACCCTTGCCTGCTGTGTACCCGGTAAATCCCAATAAAAGCCTGCAATAGCCACTGAGGGCTCCAGGACTCCTCCTTACCCTGGTCTGCTGGATCAGAAAACCTGCCCTGTGTCCCTTCCCACCCCCCAACACTCTGGGTAAGTGACATAACCCCACTGAGCCTCAGCCTCTGGTGTCCTGCCTCCCAGATGGCTGTGAGGCCTGGGTAAGTTAATACACATGGAGGATTTCGCACTACATCGGGTGTCTGGCATGTTATATAATCAAATGCATTATTTCCTATCTCTGAACCATGAACTTGGCAAAAAGAGATTACATAACAAATTCTGAACCCTAGTGGCGCAATTTCCTAGTGTTTGCAAATTTAGGGCACTCCCTGGGGATATAATTAGAATTAGGTTTTGGAAAGCTGGACCACTCAGTCATCTATATCCCTTCTCTTAGTTTAAATACAGGCTACTCTGCCAGTCACTCTCCCAGGTGAGCTGAATAATTCATACCAGCGCTGATGATCTTGCCTGGCTTAAAAATGCCTCATTATTACCGATAACAGCAACTACCATTTATCGAGTGCCTGTTCTGTGCCAGGCTCTGTCCTGAGTCCTTTTCTGGCTTGGGGTCTAGGCTAGAAATGCGAGTTCAGGGAATGTGAGTTCAAGTTGCCACCTCACCTCTGCAGAGCAGAATGTCTTCAGACAAGTCACTTTCCCACCCTCTGAGCCTCCGTTCCCTCCTCTGTAAGATGGGATAATAGTAGCTGCTCCCTTCATCAGGCTGTGTGAAGGTTCAATGCACAATTAATGCAAAGCTCTTAGCCTGAAGCGAGGCAGGCAGTAAGCACTTGATAAATGTTAACTTTCATTATCATCACCATGTGCTATCATCCTTATGGCAGCCCTCTGTGGCAGGTAGGACGTGTTTGACTCATTGCGTATGGCAAAGCTCTAAAAAGCCTTCTTCCGTTTCTAATCTTTTCCATGGTGTTTTTGGGAATGGGGGAGTCAACTTGCCCCTTCTCTGGAGGAAAGTGGATGTATACCTTCGATTCATGCTGCGGAAAATGAACGAGCCAGGACTTTATGAATCAACAGGGGTGAATCCGCCGAGAAACATGTCAAAAGCAATAAAAGCAAGTTGCACAAACACACATATGGGACTTTATGTAAAGTTAAAAAATGTGTAAAGCAATTATATCAAGTTAGGGATATACATTACACAAGTCCTAAAAGTATAAAGGTGTGCA
Organism: Talpa occidentalis; assembly: GCF_014898055.3. NCBI lineage: Eukaryota > Metazoa > Chordata > Mammalia > Eulipotyphla > Talpidae > Talpa > Talpa occidentalis. The sequence goes on along the minus strand of NW_023601433.1, from coordinate 84,443,071 downwards.
TGAGAAGGAAACACCAAATCTGGTGAAGAGGCTCCCTCGGGCGGGGGGGGGGGGTGGGCAATGAAGGGGTGAGGCTGGGGGAGGGGTCCACAATAGCTTCCAGATATATAAGGCAGGTTTATTTCTTAATCTTCTTCAGGGGCACTTATTATTCTTCATGCCTTTTTAAAATATGTCTCATGGAGACGATAGTAACTTAAATTGTACCTCTCCTCTAACAGGTGGTTTTTGTAAGATTTTGGAGTGCTTTGAAAGCCTTCTTCCTCTCTCTCTGCTTCTTCATGGCCTCTCCAGCCCTGAGGCTGTTGGGTACCTTTTGGGTGAAATAATGCTTATAAGGGCTTAACTTATCCTTTGTATAACTCTTTATAGATTTTTCAAAGTTCATTTATATGCAGCATATCACTTGATTCTTACAAAAACCCTATTAATAAAGTGGGGGCAAGAAACACGCAATTCAGGATGAGCTGGGTGTTGGGCTGCCACTAATCTATGTACCTTTCTTCATTGGCTCCTCTGCCCCCTCCCCTCCACCCCCCAATAGGTTGCTCCTCTGGTTCTTACTCGGTTCATGGTAGGTAGAATTGAGACAACCTCGGTGAAAGAAATTGTGAGCTGGTAGGATGTGTTGAATAAATAGACTAAATCATGGACTGGCGAGCCCTGTCCAAAAAAGGGGTCGTGACAAACAAAAAGCATTAGAACCTGATTTATCTCACAATTTCCTGCAACGAGAAAGCCCAAATCAAAGTTGCACATGCCCGGGTGTAGCCCAACCTAGAACAAGCTGTGATGCTTTTACCTCCTCCCTAGCACAGGTCCCTCATGCATGAGTCTTTCTAATAAAGCCTTGTGTGGTTCAACTGCCCTAGAGCTGTCTGATGGATTCTTTCCCTAGAGAGCAAAGGACCCACTCTTCTGGGTCTGGACCTGTAACAGAATTATGGGAGCTTGTGGTCCTGAAGTTGTAGGGGACAAAAACTTTTCCTCTACTCTCTTAGGTTCTGTCAACAAGGACTGCAAATTAAACCGACAAAAGGCAGATCATCAGGAGAAAAGACCAAGACATTTTATTTGTTAAATTTTTAGGTACAGAGGAGCGTCACAGAAGTAAAAATCCAAAGAAAAGATTAGACTTACAGGTTTATTTAGCATTTTGACAAATGGTGCTAAGATGGGAAGAAATGACTAAACAGAGGAAAAGAAAGTTTGGGCCCTAATGGATATTAAATGGGGGTGTGGGGGGGGTAACCAGGTACAGTATGTTGGATAGTAAGACTTGTTTTGCAGACTCCAGTCACCTTCAGTGATAAGTTATCCGCCTTTTCCTGATACTGGAGGGGGGGGCACTTTTACAAATAGCAACTTGTATCCTCTATGCAAAGGGAATTCACCAGCTATTTTTAGACAGAAAGGGGAGAGCAAAGAGTTCTTCCTGTGTCTGCCTTTCTCTCAACTGCCTTCCGCTCACAATGATCCTTATGCCAAAGTAGCATTTGGGGCAACATGTCCTGAACCCCATCACAGTTAATATTCTCCTTTGCAAATATTCCTGTGAAAAGAACATAAGTATGGAAACTCCCTCCTGCTTATGAAAAGAACATAAGCAGGGCCTAAGTCTCAGCATTATCACGCCATCATCAGCCACTACAGCATGAGTTCGATCTCTGGCCAGGGAGGTGACCCACATGGCACAGCAGACCTCTCCTGCCTCGCCCGCTGCTCCCCTGTAGGCAAGGAAAAAATGTCAGGCTTTTCTGCCCTCCCGCCATCAGGATAGATGATGGATCCTTGCGGTCCTGAATGCATGCCTGATGGCGGGCACCTGGAGTAGGGTGTGGGCCTAGGTAGATGGGATTCACCTGGGCTGAGACTGGGCTTTTAAGGGCGGCGTCACGCGATGCCAGCAGGAGCAGAAGCCGAGAGAGAGGCAGAGAAGGCCAGCGAACCCAGATAAAGTGAAGACTCGCCAGGGCCTGGGAGGCCTGCTAGCCTCCCAGCACCCCTGCCTGCTGTGTACCGGGTAAATCCCTATAAAAGACCTGCAAAAACCACTGAGGACTCTGACTCCTCCTTTACCTGGTCTGCTGGATCCTAGAAAACCTGCCCTGTGTCCATTCCTGACCCTATATCCCCTCAGCAGTGTATTTTAGTAGATCTGCTTGTTCTGCTCCCCACTCTGTCTCTGGTGAATCCTCTTCTCCCCTCCTCCACTCGGCACCTCTGGCCTGTACCCCAGTTCTATGCATAAATAAATAAAAAATAAAATCTAAAAAAGAAAAGAACCTAAGTGTATATTAGATTTGCATTCAAATTCTAGCTAAATTTACCGTTTACTAGCTGTGGGTCCTCAGATGAGCAACTTCACTTCTTTGAATCTTGGTTTTCTTTGTAAAATGGGCATTAAAAACAGTACCTACTTCATGAGACTTTCGCCAAGAACAGATATGCTGATACCTGAAAAGTGCTTAGCTCAGTGAGTGGACAGTCAACACTCAAAGACAACTTACATTTCTGAACCTGCCCTTGTAGATGCATTTCTCTGCGTACCAAGATCCCAGCTTGCTGTGACTTGGAGAGCTTGGTTGGCCTCTCAGGCTACTTTCTCTTGTAAAATGAATGGGTTCAATTGCATAATTTCTGAGGTTCCTTCTAGCTGACAATTCACCACCCTATATAGCACACCCATACTATTTATTAAAAAAAAATCTATTCATTATATCCTGCTTTTCTTTGCTTGCTATAATAATTTTAGATAATAGTTAACAGGATTAATAGATGCCAGAAGAATTGTTCAGAATGTCTTTTTTTTTTAAATGCAGGAATTGAGCAATATGCTTATGTACATAATTACCCTTTTTTCCCTTTGCAGTCTAAGAGGGCATATTAAAAAGCTAGCAGTGATTTCTTCCCCTCCTGTTGGCTGAAGGAACTGGCTAATGCAGTTTTATGTTAATTTGAAGACAAACTAAATAGCATAGTTAAAAGAAAGAGAAGCACTCAGTTGTAAAAAAGTGCTTTTTAATCATCTGCCTGAATTTGAGTGTCTGAAGGGTTTGCAGCCAGTTCCGCAGGCCCCCCTCAAGGGAATGCTTTTCTGTCCTCACTTTGGAGTAGATGAATAAAGGATTCTCTGAGTGTAGCTCTTGGTGAAATTCACAAACTCCATTTCCCCTGGATTTTCACTCAATTCTCCCCTCCCTGCCTCCTCCCCCCACTGATTTTGTCCTGGTCTCTTGAATGCACTTTTCCTTGCTAGGATTCAGTTCTTTTGTGGCTAACGAGAAAGACACTTGGCTTTGAGGTCATTCTCCTCTAAACCTTCAGTGCCTCCCTCTTGCCTGTGGCATTGAATATGGACTCCTCGGCCCAGAATCTGCTCTTAATTTTCCTGAGATGTCAAAATGATTGACTTGCTTCTTCCCACACATACCCTGAGACTTTCACAATTGCCTTTGTATGTTTATTCATTCTGTTCCCTCCATCTACTATGTCTTTCTTATTTTTCTACCTATCAGCATCCACTCAAAGTTCCAAGACCCAGAGATGGGGTTTCTCTCTCTCTCTCTCTCTCTCTCTCTCTCTCTCTCTCTCTCTCTCTCTCTCTCTCTGTCGTTGTTACATTTAATTTCAGGAACTCTAGTCAAGAGGTGAAGAGCATAAGTTTTATAATAAGACAGACCTGAGATTGAGTCAGATTCCTTATTGTGTGATCTTGGGAATCCACTTGCTTTCTGACCTTCATAGTTAAAGTCTGTAAATGGGGACAGTGAGATCTATTTCATTATGCCTTGTGGGGAGCAAATGAAAGGATGCCTCTGAAATAGCATATTGCCTGGCTCATGTTTATTTTCCAGAACGGGGTCCATGGTCATTTATTTTATGTTCGTTTATGTAATATAAACCATGACCGTTGGATTTTCTTTTAAGTGCATCCACTTCAAAAAGGGCAAGCTCGGGCCTCCCCGGTGGCGCAGTGGTTGAGCGCTGGGTTGCGAAGCTGCCCGCGGCCTCTGCGGCGCCGGTTCGATCCCCGGCTGCTCCCCGGCCACCGGAGGAGGGTCCCACATGGCGCGCAGACCTCTCCTGCCGCCCGCTGCTCCCCTCAGCAGTGTACTTCATCAGTCTGCCTGTTCTGTTCCCCGCTCTGGCTCTGGTGAATTCTCTCACCCTCCCGCGCTTCTGACTGTACCCAGTGCATGTATAAACAAACAAACAAAAAAAAACCAAACAAATAAATAAATAAAACATGCCTCTATAAAAAATAAATAAATAAATAATTAAAAAAAAAAAAAAAAAAGGGCAAGCTCAAATGGGAGGTTGTAGCCATATTGGATAGACTCAAACTGCCTCCCCCCACCTCACTCCTGTTGATTTAGGCTAACTGGCCATTTGGGGCCACTTGGAGTTCTGTTTCTTTTTCTTCCTGCTCATGTGTTTTAAATTCACAGATAAAGAGTGAGAGTGAGCCCATAAAACTCTAGACTCCCACCCTTGACTCTCTTGCTTGTGCTTTCTCCCCACCTCTAGTGCAAGCAAGCACCAGGCAGGTTCACTGTTGATTTGGGTGGACGGATAAAGAGAGTCTGGGAGCCCTTGGTAGGGTTTTACAGGCCTGTAATGCTCTCTCAGGGAACCAGGTACACAGGCACAGCAGGCAGGGAGGCTGGCTTGCAAGGAGGCAGGCATGGGCGGGCAGGGGGCCTGGGAGTCAGGCAGGCCTTGTGGTCTCACTTCAGAATGCTCCCCCACTGTAGTCCTATCTCAGAGTGATGCTGCCCTTTTATACCTGGCCTCTTGGCGTAGGTGTCTGCACTTCCTGTGCTCCCTGGGCCCAGGTATCCACAATCATAGGCGTGTGTGTGACCCACAGCCATGCCCCTCGGCCCTGGGTAACCACACTGGTGGTGGGAAGGTGGGAAAAAAAATGCCTAATAACTTATTTACCCCCGTCGCCCCCACTGTGTGGCCCAGATGTGCTGTGATCTTCATTTTCCCAGGGTTTCCCAAAGGTCATTGCTGAAGGGCATCTATCTTGCAATCATGATAAGAACTCCAAGGATTGGCCCATTCATAGTACTGGTTATTGATAGGCTGACAGTAGCACAAAGCAGTGTATTTGTGTTTTTTTGTTGTTGTTGACCTCAAAAAAAAAAGATCAGTTATCCCAACAACAAAACAGAGTTTATTTGGAAACAACAATAGAGACTGGATTGGAGAGTGTGTTCAGAGTGCAATGCATGTGCTCTTCCCAGAATCCCAGACCAACAGCCCCCTAAAACCTCTGGAACATCTCCTACTTGGTTCCACAGGAGGGGGAAAGGATCACTTCCTGTGGAAGAGGCAAGGTTTTTTCCTGTAGTTTGCTGATTTATGCATGCCGGGACACCCTCTAGCCTCAGGATCTCATTTAAACGGGGTTCTTGTGCTCGCATCGGCCGCACATATACTAAAATTGGAACGATACCGAGAAGATTAGCATGGCCCCTGCACAAGGAGGACATGCAAATTCGTGAAGCATTCCATATTTTTTAGGATGAAAACAAGGGGGTTGGGAATTGTATGGGTACAATAACTGACGAAAATGCATACATTGTGCAAAAATGAAAAATGATGTAAAAAATAAAATAAAAAGAAATAAATCCAAATAAATAAATAAATAAACAGGGTTCTTAATACTGTTTACACTTTGTAGCATTTTGTAATCAGTTCCCCCCTCCCCTAGCTCACCCTGCCAGCACACAAGCTCCTTGCACAACCTCTCTGTATCAACAGGGAAAATTGCATCACTGACTTTAACTCTGTTCCTTCTTGTAGCCAAGCCCTTGGTCATGTGACTTTGCAATTGACTGGTGGTCAATTGCCATCTTCATGAGGGATTTAAACAAAAAATTCAAAGTATGATATTTGACATTTATAATGCTAAGTAAATGTAAAAAAGTGAAATAAATTTTCAGGCGTTACATTCTGTAAGTTTGTAGCATTTATACTCCCACAAATATTAAAGTGGCACTAAAACTTTTGGGGTGCCCTCTATTTACCCATCTGTGGACTTTGGGTTCAGCCAGCTTTCTGACGTCAGCACTAAAAGTTAGGAGGAAGAAATGGATACTGGTCCAAAGACAACAAAACTGCCCAGCTGAGTGTCCCCTTGATCACCGGCCTGTGTGTGCAAGAGAAGTAAATGGTCGTTGGTTGAAACTAAGTGAATGGACGTTGGTTGAAACTGAGTATATAGTCGTTGGTTGAGATTTAGGATGGTTTGTTACATTGCGATGGTTAATGAATATCCCTTATTACCAATGGTGGTTAATGAATACCTCTCATTACCAATGGTATTGAAAATGTTACCATTAAGTAGGGTCCTGCCTATGATAGGTTCTTAGTAAATATTAATTGCATTAAATTAGCAAATTCATGGACTGTGCTTTGGGGAACAAAGAGAACTTTTGTTCTCAAGGTTAATTATTTGTTTCATTAATTAAGAACTGCTTTCAATTGAGATGTTAACTCAATAGGGTATTTGGGAAAGCTGTTTTTTAACATTCTAAGACTTAAGACTTGGCAACTGCAAACCTGCTTGTGAAAGGCAAGTAGTCAATAAATCCCAAGGGTTTGAGCTTCTGTATTAAACATATAGTAGGCTTTAAAGAGAGACATGAAACAGAAGTATAGTTCTTTTCTTCTGTACTAAATCTTTGAAATCTGGTGTATATTTTACACTGAAAGCACATTTTGACTTGGATCAAAAATTATTGATTTGGATTTAGATTTCAGAAAGTTTACCACTGGCAAAAGTAGAGTTACATAACTAAGTTCTGAACATACTTAAAATTTTTCTAATAATTAGCTCAAATTAAGAATAAATTAGAATTTACTTTTTTCATCCTACTAGTCACATTGCCAGGACTCTATATCCAGTGAGACTTGTAGCTACCATATTGGACAGAGTAGGTCTGGATGTTCCATCAACATCTTCCCCAACCCCTCAGCAGCTTTTTTTATCCACCATAAATTGATCTGTTAGCTAGAAGTTCAATTGTTATCCTTGACCCCTACCTCTTCCTATCCCAGCATCTCACCAGTCACAAGTCCTTTTGGATCCATCTCATTTATGACTCACTAGTCCATCCATCTCTCCATCTGTAGTGCCACTTTTGTAGGTCAGATTTCTCTAGTCTCTTACCTGAATGATCACACCAGCCTCCCCTCTGGACTCCTCAACTCCTGCCTTCACCCCAGCCCTACTGGTTTCTTCTCCCTCCCGGAGAAGCTTGATCTTTCTAACACAGAGCTCTGGGGTCCATGTCTTCTCCAGCTTGAATCTTTCTCATGGCTCACTGGGTCCCCTGGGATAAGCTCCAGACTCTTCGATGTGACTTAGGAGGTCTTTCTGACTTCTCCACCCTCACATTCTCTGTTCCAATCAAGTCATAATGCTGTTCCTTGGGTTTTCTCTGGATCTCTGAGTCTTTGCACATGATAGTCATTCTGAATGGCATCTCTTCTCCTCCTGCACCTCCAGCCCATCCTTCCACTTACCTCTCCTTCCATTTACTCCTAGGTCCCTCCAGGCTGTATTAGGAGCTCCTTATCAGCACTGCCACATTCCTGGTACTTCCCTGTCCCTGCAACCTTCTGACATTGAGGGCAGAGCTCTGTGTGACAGTGGGCTGGGTCTGCTTTCTTCACTGGTGTATCCCCAGTGCCTTGAACTGTGCCTAGAGTAGGTGCCTAGCAATATATGTTGGATAAATTACAGACCTAGCCTCCCCCACCAATCTGCCATCTTGCATCCTATTGTTCAGAAACATCCCAGAGGTGGGAAGTAAATCCAACCTATAGGGGAGCAAGTAATGCCACCCCAAAATGTCTTTGACAAGAGGCTTATTTCATAGGGGGGGGGCTTCTAAAGGCCAGGAGGAGGTTACTTTTGAAATCAACATTTACATGTAAACTCTCTATAAGGGTGTCTCCCTCAGTGTACAGGGAAGAGCTCCGTAATTATTCTCAATAGAGAACACAGAATGTAATCTGCATACCTTTGTTTACTGTGCCTTCCGTGGTAAGCTCCCTTACTGATCTTCCTTTCTCTGCCACAAAGTCCTTCTGTCTTAGCCAAGCTATTTAAAATGGTTCTTGAAGCCATGAGCTGAGTTATTCAGTCTTGTTTGGTCTCTCCACTTGTACGGGAGATATCCATGTTATCACTAAACTTCTTGACTTTTTTTCTCTTATCAATCTGTCTGATGTTTGTTTGCTTATTTGCCAGCCTAGAAGAACCAAGGGGGGTACAGGATAATTTTCTTTGTGCCCTGACAATCCCTGTTTTTTGAAAAATCAACTCCCAATACAAATCTGACCCTAGTGGGCTAATGGGATTGATAGCCATAGTGACAGTGTAACTAACACACCTTCCAAAGTGTCCCTTGATCTACTAGAGTAATTGTTCTACTTTTACATCCTAGTTTGAAACCCGCCAATGGCTTCTCATTTAAAATACAACTCACATTCTCTTTATAACCTACTGAATAATCTGACCCTGTCCACTTCCCCATCACATCTTCCACTCTTCTTCATCACCTGTTTTCTCTCTGTCACTGGGGTCCAGCCACACCATACTGAGCCCTCTGTTTCTACCGCAGGACCTTTGCACTTGCTGTACCTCTGCCTGACTTGTCTCCTATCTCATCTCAGTTCAGTAAAGTATCCTCTTTCCCAGTCCCTCTGAATTCCATTCTTATTTTAGATTTGTCTGTAGCATTTAGCTTTGTCTGACACTGTTTCATATATTTACTTTCTTATTTGCAATTTGTCTTTCCCCACTTGAATATAAATTCCTCCAGGTCAAGGATTTTGTGGTCTCATTCATTGTTGTTTCCCTGGTGCCTTGAAAGTAGAAGGTGCTCAATAGCTGCTTGTGCATTGACTGGACAATTAGAGATTTGAACTTTTCAGCAGGTAAAATACTCTAAGGGACCAGTTTAGGCAGGTCCCAAGCATTCTTCCTTTCTCACTTTATAGTTGCTTTGTCAATTTTATCAATCAGTGGCAATGCTGTCTTTCCATTTTGAGGTGCACAGGCTTACTCATGGGTTCACAGTTTTGAGTTGGAACAAGTGATTGGTGTAACCTTCACTTTGCCACTGCTGGAGGCAGTCAGCTGAACTTGCTTTCTGTGCTACCACAACAGGTGTAAGAATTCTGCCCTGGGCAAGCCCTTCCTGCCACTTTACTGAGAATGTTTACACAGAGCTAGAGCATCTTGGAGCGACATCATTATATTTGTTAGCTTAATGTTTAGTTCTAGCAAATAGCAATGTTCTTATGTAACTGGCGTTCTAGCCAGGAAGGGAAAAAAGAGGAAAAAATAATTAGCATTTCCTCAATGAAATTAGCAGTCTCCAGCAGGGTAACTATCCCTCCTACTCCTTAATTTAAATGAATGTGCATGTGGCTAGTGACTGAGGCATTAGTCACCACCGAAGCTCAGCTCTCCTGCCCTGCTCTGCAGAGGGCGTTCTTGGAGTCCTAGTGAAATCCGGACTATAAAGACTCCAGGGGAGAAATAAAGTGGAAACAAAACAACCTCTTGCCAACCCAGGCTCTGCTTTAAAGAAAGAGCAATGTCTACTGAATAATTCAGCCCCGCCTGTCAAAATATTTTTTTTTAGGGGTGGGCTATTCATTTGGAAATACTCCAGAGGCTTTTTAATTACAGCCTTTAGTGTATTTTCTGGGCTGAAATGAGGCCTTGATTTTCTCATTTTCTTCTGCACGTCACATGTCTGGCTTTGGAAAGGCGGCGGTTGGTGTGCCTGAGGTTAAGTGTGCGGTTACCCCCGCTCCCAGAATGCACACCCCTTTAATGGGGCCGGGAACCAGCATGGGAACTTGTAATTATTTCCTCCTGGGAAGTTGTTAGTGCTTCCTACTCTGTTACAATTTTCTTCTGTGATTGGGCCTTTATTGTCTGTCCTTGGGGTTCTCTGAGGAGGGTCTGGGCCCATAGGGCTAACAGGAGCAACACCCTAGGGGAGTTTTGCTTTTCAGCATTTCATATCTTCAGGGTGAGGCCCAAGGAGGGCATCTACGGTCTAACAAGATATTCAAGAAGAACTGACTGGTGACAAAATTTTACCTTTTCAATAATAATAATAATAATAATAATAATAATAATAATAATACTCCTATCTTGTGCTCCAATTCTCTGTTAGCTCTCTCTGTAACCTTATTCCTGCCTCCACAATAGCTCTGTGTGATGGGTCTAATTATGCCCACTTCACAGATGGGGAAACTGAGACTCAGTGAGGGCAAAATACATGCCTAAGGTCACAGAGCTGGCAGAGGTCATTGTGGAGACTGAAGCCCAGTACTGTCTGGTCTGAAAGCCTTTGATCTTCCTTTGCTGCTAAATGAACGCTCCAGATCAAGGCAGGAAGGTGGTGATCTGGGAAACTGACTTCCATGCTGCCTTTGTTTAGGGCCTAGGGCTTCGTGAGAATCCCCGCAGCATGCTGGTTGGAGAGCCCAGACACTCTTCTCCTGGGGATGAAGCGTCAGGGATGCTCTGGCTGACCTCATGGTACACTCATCACTTAGACAGACGTAGGGGTTTGAATCCTGGCTCTGCCACTACCAGCTGAACAATATTCCCCACATATACCATAATCCCAGGAACCCATGGATGTTAACTCCTCTGGCAAAAAGGACTCTGCAGATGTGATTAAGTTCAGGATCTCGAGTTGGGGAGATGATCCTGGATGATCTGGTGATCCCACGGTCATCCCAAGGGTCCTGAGAAGAGGGAGGCGGCGGGAGGGTTGAGAATGAAGTGGAGCAGGACAACTGCTGCTATACTGAAATATTCTGAAATAGCCAAGTGGGTTTATAAGCAGCATACCTTATTTCTCACATTTCCGTAGATGAGGAACTCCAAGTTCAAGGCACCTGCAGGTCTTTTGTCTGTAAGAGCCTGCTTCCTGGCTCATTGGCAGCACCCTGGCTGTGTCCTTGTGTGGAGGGGTGAGGGAGCTCCCTGGGGTCTCCTTTATAAGGGCACTGATCCTGTTCACAGGGGCTCCACCCTCATAACCTAGTCACCTCACAAAGGATCTGCCTCCTGACACTATCACACTGCGTGTCAAGTTTTAACCTATGAACTTGGGAGGGACACACACATCATCTAGGTACGTGAGCAGAGACAAAGGCAGGGGCCGTGAGCCAAGGAATGTAGGCACCACTAGAAACTGGAGGAGACTAGTATGTGGATTGTCTCCTAGAGCCTCTAGAAGGAACCAGCCTTCTTGACATGTTGACTTCAACCCATGAGACAGATTTTGGACTTCTGACTTCCGCAACTGCAAGATAATAAATGTGCGTTGTTTTAAGCCCCTAACTTCAGGGTAATTTGTTAAAGTGGCAACAGAAAACTAATACACAGATGTTTGTTTTTTGGTCAGTGAGTGAAACTCTCTGGACTTTGATTTCATTATCCATGAAATCCCCTGGTGGTGAAGCGAAAAGTGTTGATGTGAATAAAGCATGTAGTATGTCCTAATTAAATGGCAGCTCTTCCTGCTCCTGCTGCTATTATTATTACTGCTGCAAATATTAGACACACGTGACCAATAATGATCCCCAAAATAAAAACCAACCAGGGAACAGCTTCTTGTTGAGCTGATTCATATCCTCTTTATTGGGGGTTCTAAGACTTTTATTAGTGGACACATTCTGTACTGGGATGATTTTCACAGGATCTGTGCATTTCTTATAATTATATGCCAGTGCCCTGAATGGGATCTTGCACACAGTAGGTGCTGCACACATATCTAAGGCATGGTAAGGACAGAAAAATTTGTTCCTGTGCTTTGGTGGTATTGTCTTCTGCTAGCTTTTAGGGGAATCTGGCAGGCCCCAGCAGACCCGGGAACATACCCGCCCCTTGGGGCTGGGTTGGCCTCCTGCCTCTGGCCATCTGACACCCCGCACCACCTCCCCCAGGCCTCTAGGGCTCACCCCCCAGCTCAGCATCAGCCTCTTCTCTCCACCTCCAGGCCCTGGGCCCCAGCTCCCGGCTCTGGCCACTGGAGAGTGGTCTCCATGGTAACAGTTTCCAAAGTGTTAGGCCAACTGGAGCCAGAAGGAGCCAAGGAGGGAAGGAAGGTTGTCCCGCCAGCCAGTCCTTCTGCGGGATACTGTGTCTCTGATCTCCAGCCTGGCTGCAGAGCGAGGCAGTTCCGGAGCAACTGGGAGTGCCTGGAGCTCAGCTCTCAGGGCCTTTTTTTCACCCCTTGCTCTCTCCTTCTGTCCTGTCCCCACTCTCCAACCCACCCAAATGCCCAGTGTCCCTGAGAACCGTGTGGTATCCCCTGCTGTCAACTGGAAGTGTGGGATTCAGGCTGGCTCCCATGGGTGCTGCTGGCGTTAACTTGCAAAAGGCACTGAGCCTTCCTGGATCTTGGTTTCATTATCTGTAAAAGGGGTTTTATAACCAAAGAGAGAATTCATGTCGCCCTAAGGGTGATGCCTGGTAGCTGGGAAGTTTCCTTTGTATTATCTGTTGTCTTAGATGGGGAGCTGAGGCCTGTGTTCTGGTGCCCACAGCCCTTCCGGTCATCAACACTAGTCTCTTTATCTCGGGGAGCAACTTCCTCCCTTAAACTTCTACCTTTCCCCTCCCCCCAGTCAAAACTTACCCAAACTCCCTCTTCCAGGCCCTGCTAAGCTGATTTTCTCTGATAAGCAGATTCATTCTTGAATGTTCAAGACCGAGCTGAGTTTTCAAGCGTTTTTGCATCTTAGAAGAGGCATCCTCATGCCTTAATTCCAAGACAGGTTCTTGGGAGGGTCCAAGTTTCTTGGCACCAGGAAGTGGGAGGATTTAAACAAACAAGCAAACTACACGGTGTCCCTGAAGCTTCGAGACGTTAAGCCATTTGCTTAGGGTTACAAGGCTGGTAAGCGGCAAAGCCAAGGCTGTGAACAGGATCTGTTCTTCAGCTGGTCAGAGGCAGCATCAGGCAGTCTCTTTTATTCACCCAGAGTGGTGCCGGGGGTGGGGAGAGGGAGGGGGGTGGGGGGATCATCTGTCAGTTGCCCTGAAATAAATGGTCCAAAGCTGGTCCCGCGGTTGATGCGGGAGGCTGGCGGGGACAAAGATGGCATCAGCGGGTCGGCTCAGCTGGGAGAACAGACTATCAAAAACATCCCATCTCCCTGGGCAGATTTGGAGGCATTTGCAATGCAGATCTGACTCCGGGCTGGGACCCAACTCCCCACCATCACCTCTAGCTGAGCCATTTCCTAAAAATACAAGACATTTCACCCTCACCAGTCCCCAGGGCTGAAGTGAAAGTCGAACGATCTCTGCAGCCTGAGCTCCTTCTCCTGCCCCCTCTTGTCTTTGTTCCCTGCTTTCCTTAGGGAGCTGCAGGTGTCAGGACGAGAGGAAAAAGGGGGTAACGATTAATGTTGGAGACGCGGGGATTCAAGTTCGTGGAGGAGCAGTTGTGCTGGTCCCCTGCATGTGATTAAGACTTGCAAATGCACACTGGTGAGGTGTTGGCAGCGCTGTCATTAATCTCAGGCATCTTGGGGTGGCCCAGCACTCCCAAATGGCCACTCTTGGCCCTTAGCCAGTCTCAGTAGGATGAGTGTGGGCAAAGGCTGGGGGGATTTAGTGTTGCTTGTGCGCAGAGCTGAACTCACTCACTCCTACCCTCCCTCCCATGCATTCATCCCCAGATAGTATCGCTAAGTTCCTTTTATAGGCTCCGTATCAGAAAGATGGACAGCCTCTGCCCTCCAGGCTCCCAGGACAGTGATGCTCCTTAAGTGGTAGCTGCTGAAATGACAGAAGGAACAGTGCAAGAAACTGCAATGCTGAGAAGTCCTTTTATATCAGTCTTGGAGGCTTCCTGGAGGAGGTGTCTTTTTTTTTTTCTTTTCAGAATGACAAATCTCACTCATCAGGACAAATTCAAATAAGGCAGGAATATGTCAGAGAAACAAATGAAAGTCTCCTGCTCCATGCGCTCACCTCCAGAGGCAGCCACTGTGAACGGCGTGGCACTTGTTGTTGCCAGGGTTTCTGTGGCTGTATCCAGGTACCCCAGATGTCAGCCTCCAAGTCTTGGTGTGACTCGTGGTTTTCCCTATGGCAACCTAAACATCTTGCCAAAGGGTCTGTCCATGTGGGCAGAAGTTCCAGCGAGCCACGTGGCGTTGCTGAAGCCCTCCTCGAAGAAGCAGAGAGAAAGGCTACCCCACAAGATGTAGGGAAGGGAGGAAACATCATCCCTTTCTCCCCGTCTAGGCTCTCAGCGGGGGCAACACACCCAAAAGGAGACAGGGTAAGGGAAGAAGCAGCTATTCGTTGAGTAATCCTTGACTCTATTTTAGGCCATTTGAAATTTCAAGAGATGCTTATTGAATCATTACTGTGGGTGTCGGTGCTGTAAGAAATAAGAGGGACAAATCCTGTAGCTTGGTCCCTGGTCTTAGAACAAAAGCACCAGTATTTATTGAGTCCTGTTGGGGGGAGGCAGGCAAGACGACTCCACATAGGCTGGGAAAGATGTGATGAAGTGTGCGAGTGGCTGCCATCTCAGGCCAGCTTGCACGGCAAAGAGGGCAGATGCTGGCTCGGGTTAGCAGAGGAATCCATGCAGAGGCTGGAGCGATGAGAAACTCCCCAGGTGATGTGGTACTTGAACTGAAGTACCAGAAGGAGGATTTGGACCTTTGGGGTGGGGAAGGCATTCGCAGCAAAGAGAACAGCAGGAGTGAAGATGTGGTGTAGGGTAGGTGTGGGCCAGGGACAGCCCCGTGCACCCATCCTAGGTGCCGGCAGTGCCTCTGTTGACAAAGTTTGCTGTGGAAGAAGTGGAAAACGGGGGCTGGGAGAAGCTCGCCACCTGCCATCCGTGGCTTACAGTGAGCACAGCTGGGCCGGCCATGCCCCGTGCAGGCTTCGGGTCTGCAGGGAGGACGGACAGGGCTCCACGCGGCCTGCTGAGCACTGGGGTTGGGCTCGTCCTCAGCTGGCCACAGGGGCACATTCTCCACATCCACTCAGCCCCTTTCCAGGCTCTACATAGAACTTCTCCCAAGAAGACCCCAGAACGCTCCCTATTCCTGGTCATTGTGCCCCAAGTCCTATTTTCAAATCTGCAGAGAACTTTTCTTAAAAAAGATTTATTTGGGCCTCCCCTGGGGGCGCAGTGGTTGAGTGCTGGGCTGAGAGGCTGCCCGCAGCCTCTGCAGCGTTGGTTCGTTCCCTGGCGGCCGGCGAGGGTCCCACAAAAAAAAAAAAAAAAATTATTTATGCATACAAGAGCTGGGGTGCAGGCCAGAGATGCAGAGGGGTGAGAGGATTCACTAGAGACAGAGTGGGGAGCAGAAGAGGGGCCTCCCTGGTGGCATGAGGGGTTAAGATGCACAGAACTTCTTGTCCTTCCCCAGGGGTAGCTGGAAGTGAGGCCTGTGGAGCTCAGTCCTTGTTAGATCCTCACCCTCCCTCCTTGGTTAAACCCCAAATGGAAATCTCTTCTAGATCTCGGCTTCCTCTGGCCATACTCTAGCTCCTTAATTCACTCCTTCATTGCATTTTATTCCTATTAGCAGATTTCCAAACAACCATAACATTTCATAATTACATCTTTAGAATCCTTCAAACCAAATACATTTTATGTTCATTATGTATCTGCATCTACTTCCTTCTTTCCATACAGCATTTCCTTTCAGTGTAATGTACCCTCCCTAATGTACTGCTCCTGTGCATAGACACTTAGCATTTTGTTATGGGTAATGTCAACTGACACAACAGTGGTGGCATCTACCCGCTGCTGGGCACTGGTTAGGGTGCCAGACACGTGATTGAGCCATCTCAACAGCTCTAGCAGCTCTGAGTCATTATCTCCACTTTACAAAGGAGAAAGTGGAAACTCAGAGAGGTTCTCAGTTGGGTTTGGGCCTCAGTCCCAAGCTGTGGGATGAAGGCTGTGAGCTTAACGATGACACGACTGTCGTGCCAGGAAGGCCCAGAACAAGTTTTCTGTGATCTGAGCAGACGGGTAAAGGAGAGTCCTGGCGCCCTCGGTGGCTTTTCAGGCTTTTATTGAGCTTTTACCAGGTACGGGGCAGGCGGGGGTGCTGGGGGCCTGGGAGGCTGGCAGGCCTCTCAGCTCCCGGCAAATCTTCACTCTTTTTGGGCTCTCCAGCCTTCTCTCGTGGTCTCTGCTTCTCTCCTAGTTCTGCTCTTCTTTCTCTTTCTCTTGCTTGTTCTCTCTTTCCTCTCTTGTTCTCTCTCCTCCTGAGTCCCTGTGATGCCACCCTTCTAATCCCCGTCTCTGCCCAGGTGTGCCCACCTCTGCATGCCCACACCCCACTCCAGGTGTCCGCCATCAGGCATGCAGCTGGTGCCCCAGGGATCCATCATGAATGCTCATGGAGGGAGGGCGGAAAAGCCTGATACTTACCCTGCCAGACCCAGTCATATTTCCTCTGACAAAAATGTTCATGAATTGTCCCTCCTCCCTGCTTCTTTCCTTTCTCTTCTCAGGACGGTTCTCCTGAGACACTCAATCCCAATACATTTTCGAATTGAATAGCATCCCAGTTTTGAGCACTAGCTGCTTCGTTCACTAGATCTTGATTGAATCAACTGTCAGAGAAATCTGAGTGTATGCGGGTTCTGAGGAGGCAGGGGATGCGGCCAGAGAATTTAACACCCTTTGCAAATCTCAGTAACTTCCTGAAATTCTCTGAGGGCACGGAGTGGAGGAGCGTGAAGAAGGATGAACATGACAAGTGGGAATCCTTTAGTCTCGGAGGCCGCCTCCTCAGCCATCTAGATGTTTTTTTTTTTTTTTGCTTTGTCAAGTTTCCCCCTCACATCTTCAGCCTCCTCTCTCCTCTTGCCCTCCCGGCATAGATGGTGGGAAAAAATAACTTCAGTGTAAATGCAGTTACTCTTAATGGGACATTTGTGTGTCTTGGGCATGGAACGTGGCTGGGTCACATCAAACAATCCAATATTCAGTAGCTTGGTTAAGAAAGAGGGCTGGGTGCGCTGACATTGGAAGGCATTTCTGTTTTCTGTGTGTTTAGAATCGTCTCACCATAAATCTATGAATTGTCTGACCATAAATCTACTAATCAGACATGATAAATGTCTGGTTGTAGCCGTGGACTAACATTTGCATCAGAGAAAGCAAATTGTGAAAAGGTCACCGCTTAATTTTTACCTCTTGCAGTCAGCTGGCATCTAGACTCTATTAAATTCAAAGTTACACAATAAAATCATGCTTGCTTGCCTCTGGTGAGTGTATCTCAGGATGCCAGCTCCTGCTTGGAACAGCATGTAAGTGATCTGGATTAGAAAGGGGTGTTCAGTGTGGTGGAATGTGGAGGTTAGACTTAATCTCAGAGAAAGACTGGAAATTGTGTAGATCTGGGACTGTGTTGCTAGGAGAGAGGCGGACTGAGCTGGTGTGAAAGCTCAGCTGTCTTCATTCACTTGCTTATCCATTCAGCTAGGATTTAGTGAGCACAAATCAGGGGGTAGCCATGAAGCAGTCGCCGTTCATTATGAACTCAGTTCACCTTTGCAGTGACCTCACACAGTGGTTCTATTATTGTCCTGTCTCCCAGGCGCAGGGAGGTTAGGTGACTTGCCCTAGGTTGCACAGCCAGTTAATGATAAAGCTGGGATTTCAGACCCAGGATGTTTGCAGAAATGAAGCTTATGAAGTCCAGAGTTTGAAATGACAGTTACTACATCAAACCACAAGACATTATTAATTTTAATATCATCCTGGCTTCTCTTTGACCCCCACAACAAAAGGTCAGATTGTTCAACATCAGCGTGGATGAGCTTGTGCTTCACCTGCAGATGGTACCCTTGGTTTCTTTACACATCTGTTGGCGGCTTTGGTTTTGTCAAATGATGTTCTTATCTCCCTTTTTCTCCCTAGATTATCTGGGTGGAGATGGTCAAGGCACTTTATGGATCTATTCTGTTTATTGCCAGGAAGACTTGTTTTCTGAAAGGTGTGCTTTAAACACTCAAGCCAATCACTTAAGTTTGTTATCACAACTGCAAAAAATTCTGCAAGCAGTGCTTGAACTAAATTGGGGTTTTGCTTTTGGGGAGGCAGGTGTAGGAGGTTTCAAAGCAGAGAGAGCTTTCCTCCACCAACTTCATCTTTCCACTCCAGCTGGAACTTGAATTGCCATACTCGGGGTAAATCACATCTGCTTTGGATTTCATAGTGTGGCTCTTCAGTATCTTCACGGAATTGCTCAGAGATTGTAATTGCTTCCAGTAGCTCTGATTCATAAGTTTGTGGCTGCAACGGCTGCTCTCTGAATCGATTTGTAAAGATGAGGGGGGTTTTGAATGGAGGGAGATGGGACAGACAGCTGTTGGACAGTCCCGGGAGGCAGTTTCATAGAAGAGTGGTGGAACAGGGGGTTTCCCCCAGCTTTGAACCCCAGCTCTGCCACTAGCTGAGGGGCCCAGGACAATTTCTGTATCGTCTCTGAGCTTCAGAGTGAGGTTAATAACGGTGCCTGCCTTGTGGGCTGCTAAATAGGTTCTGGTACCAATTCTAAAGTGGACTGGGATGGGGTTCCCCAATAAGCAATTCTTGGACACCAGCAGGGAGTCCTACAACAATTCAACCCAATTCTGACGCTGTCCACCTGGACACAGCATCAGGGGCCACGGGTTAAGGGCTCAGTCCTACAAGGTTGCCCCTCCCCACTTCAGACGCAGGTTGCAAGTCCAGGTTGTAACCTGTGCTTCTGACCGACAGGCTGTAAATCAGAGGCTCCCAGGACCCCCTTCTCGGATTCATTTAATTTTCAAGAGTGGCTGGTAGAACTCAGGGAGATATTTTTTTCTAGTAGATTGCTGGTTTGTTATAAAAGGATGTAACTCAGGAGCAGCCAGAATAAGAGACACATACAGCAAGGTGTAGGGAAAGGGCGAGGAGCTTCTGTGCTCTTGGGGTACACGCTGACTCCACCCCTCTCTGTCTTCACCAACCCAGAGGCTCTCTGAACTACTCCTTGTGGTTTTTGAGGAGTTTTCATTACACAGGTGTGATTGACTAACTCAGTGGCCATTGGGGATTGACCTAACCTCCTTATCCCCTCCCGAGAGATAGTGGAATGGGCCCTAAAAGTTCCCACCCCCTTCGTGGCTTGGTGAGTTGTTCTGGAATCAGCTCCCAGCCATAGGTCATCTCAAGCTTTTCCCAAAGACACCTTGTTAGCATAACAAAACACCACATCAACACAACAAAAGGAACCTAATTAGCACAACGAAAGAACCCACAAACACAATAAGGTACCTCATTAACATAACAAAGACAGTCCATTAATATAACAAAAGGCACCTCTTGTTGATCCCTCTTATTACAGGATTTCCCAAGGGATTTAGGAGCTCTATGTCAGGAAAGTGGTCTGGTTAAGACCAAATACGTGCTGTTTCTTATAAATCACAGTATCACAGTTACTGGGAGGATTGAATCTGATAACAAATGTTTGGCGTGGTGGCAAGAGGGTGTGTATATAGTAAATGCTCAATAAAAGGTAGCTCTTTGTATCAATCAGAATGTGACAAAAAATCCTGTGACAAAATGTGACAAAAATTCAATGGGCTGAGGCAATAAGGAAAGCTAATTATCTCAAGTAACGGTGACTCCAGGATTCTTTCAGGACCCTGATACATTTCCAAGCATCTTGCTTTTGTTTCTTCCCTGCCATCATCAGGTCCACAGACCTGATACTCACAGATGGTTCTTCCAGGGCCATTTTCAGATGCAACTTAAATGTCCAGTTACATGAGAAGTTCCATTTTGCTTTTAAGAGCAAAAATTGCCTCTCCCTGAAGATCCCAGCACGTTCTTCCTCACACTCACTGGCTGAAACTGCACCCTGGGCCTAAGCCAGTCAAAAGGAATGGAACCAGCATGATGACCGAGGAAGAGACTGAAGCACACAGAGAGGTCAGGTATCTGACTCAAAGCCACACAGCTAGCCAGTGGCGGAGCCGGGATCAGAACTCAGGAATCTGGCTCCAAACTTGTGCTCTGTCTTCTACTGCTTCAATTGATGACATAAAGAAAAGAGGATTTTTTTTTTTAATTGAAGAAAAATATTGAACGTGGATGGAGAGTTCATGAGGGCTAGATCCGTGTCTGTTTTATTCTCCGGGTATATCCAGTATCTGGGATGAGTCCAAATGATGGCCTTCGAGAAGGCTCCCTGTTTTAGTAAATAAAATTTTCTTAGAACACAGCCAGGCCTGAGCGTTTACATCTTGTCTGCTTTCTCTCTCTGTTGGCCGCGCTGAGTGGTTGTGACAGGCACAGTGTAGCCTGCAAAGCTTTAAACATTTGCCATCTGCCTTTTCCAGAAATTTGCTTTCCCCGGCTCTGGGAAGGCTCCCAGGTGACTAGGCACACAGCTGACTGTCAATAAATATTTGTGGAATGGGTGAATTAAGAACATACTGACACCGGAGGCCTGTTTCTTCCTTTGAGGAAGGTGTTAATCCTGGCACTCATCCCCTCAGGATCCGCCAGAGGCTGGGAAAGCAATGGTGGCTCGGGGCAACAGATGACTTGCCCACGGTCCCACAGCTGATAAACAGTGGCTGAGTTGGGATTTGAAGCCAGGACTGCCCTTGACCTTGCTGCAGGGAGTATAAGCCTATACTTTGCTGGGGGTGGAGCTGGGGAGGGGGCAACTGCCTCAAAGAACCTAAGACAAAAATAAATTGTGAGCGGTGGCACCCAGCCTGCCAAGGACACGAGTTAGCCTGAGATGGCAAAGCGAACACTTTGATCACAGCACTGTTTCCGTCAGCGTCAGCGGGGCACTGAAGCAGATTAGTTAAAGATGCCTTAAGGGTAAAAGCATCAGGTGATGGAGGAGCTGAGGTTTAAAATTTTGTTACTGGCAGGATTCACCGACTCCCCTTTTACTTACTGTGTTAGTTTCCTGTTGCTGCTGTAACAAGTCACCTCCATTCCGCAGGTCAGAGGTACAAAGTGAATCTTACTGAAATCAAGGGCTAACATCAGGTGTCAGCAGCTGCCAGGGGATAATCTGTTCTTTGCCTCTTCTGGGGCTGCAGACTGCTCGTGAGCCCTCCGTCCATCTTCAGACCCAGCAGTACAGCATGTTTTCTCTGAACCTCCTGCGGACCTCTTATGAAGGCCCTTGTGTCACCTAGAAACTCCAGGTAGATTCTCTGCCCATCTGAACATCGCTAACTTAATCATGCCTCCAAGGTCCTTTTGCCATAGACGGTGGGCCACTTCTTTCTGAGGGCCCTGACCCAACCCATGGGCGTTATTCACTCTGCCACAATTACCCAGAATCCTTTGAAAGCCCGTTGATGGGTCGGGTTTCCACCTGAGACTCCACCTGTGTCAATTCAGGTCCTTTGAGCGGTAGGTCTTAGGGGAGAGTTATGGGGGCGTGCCGGGGCAGGATGGAGAGGAGCAGGAACAGAGTGTGATGTGGGGCTGACACCTGTGAAAGGAGGAAGGCAGGACGGCTGGCTGGGGAGAGTCTGAGATGCCAGAGCAGCTGGGAGAGAACCCTGGCCAGGCCGATGGGGAGCCCCTGAGCAGGAGTTGCCCACTGAGGGGTCCTGCGCCTGCGTGAGTTGCCCAGCTCTGCTCCCTAGGTCGTGGGTTGGGAGCAGCCCCAGGGAGGTGAGTATTGAGGACCTGGAACCTTCATTAGAGAAATCACTCCCTGTTTTTGTGCCGATAGGCATAGGGCCAGCGTGGATGGGTGAGCGCGGGGGCTGCCGGGTTCCGAGAGAACATGACTCTTTGGCCGAGGAGAGCCCCGATACCTGGTGTGTTCCTGTCCACATTTGTTCTTTTCCCGCCTTCTTTCCTCTGCCCCATCCAAAGGCTCTTTTCATCCATCCACTCTCTCACTCTTTCATTTTTCTCAATACATGCATATTGATTGCTTTTGCCCTGTTTCAAGCACTGGCATTTTTTGATAAAAATCAGCAGACAATACCTCTGCCCTTGAGGAAGGAACATTATAATAATTATAGGTAGTGCAACCAACAAATGATAATAGAGAAGTTTTACAGGTGAAGGTTGTTATGGCAAGTGAAGCATGAATGGGTAGTGTGCTGGGGTGAGGGCTGCTGTGGTCTTAAACGGGGCCTGAGAAAGCCTCAGTGAGGAGGGGCGGCTTGCAGGTGAGGGAAAGGCATTTCAGGCAAAGGGAACAGCTAGTTCAGAGGCCCTGAGGTAGGAGCCTCCCTGGAGTGCAGGGACAGTGAGCCTGGGCAGAGTGAGCCAGAGGGAGGGGGCGGGAGTGAGACCCCTGGGGGCTTGTAGGCCACTGGGAAGAGCGGGCCTTCCTTTCTGAGCCAGGTCAGGTATCCCTGAAATGGAGTAGCAGGATCCGATCCTCCTTTCTAGTCTTTTCTCTTTAAAATCAGGATTATGGGGTCTCCCTTGTGGCGCAAGGGTTTAAGTGAAGCTATGGAAGCCTCAGCAGCACGAGTTTGATCTCTGGCCAGGGAGCTACCTGCATGGTGCAGCAGACACCCCCGTCTCGCCCACTGCTCCCCTCAGCAGTGTATTTCAGTAGATCTGTCTGTTCTGCTCCCCACTCTGTCTGTGGTAAACCCTCTCACCTCCCGCACCTCTGGCCTGTACCCCAGTTCTTGTATGCATAAATAAATAAATCTTTAAAAAAAATCTGGATTATGCTGCCCGCTGGATGGTGAGTAGAGTAGGGGTGATGGGGAACCAGGGTAAACACAGAGGGACCAATCAGGAGCAGTGGCGATGACCCAGGAGCAAGCTGAGGTCTTGTTGCGGTGTACTAGCGGGGAGCTGATGAGAAGCGTTAACTCCGGATGTGTGAGTCGGAGGCTGAGCCAGCAGGATTTGCTGATGGATTGTGCGACTTGTTTGGCAGTAAGATGCTCTAAAGGAAACAAAAGTTTTGCTGCATCTGTGGGAATGACTGCTAAGTGTTTGATAGATTAAGGGGAGATCAATTTGTTGATAGATGTTGGTTGCTGTTGGGCTGGTGCCCAGACGGTCAGATTAATTGACCTTCACCTGCTGGTGCCTCCTGGTCCTGCTACTTGGGTGCAGAGGAGGAAGAAGAAGCTGCTGCTGCTAACAGCTCGTATTGATTCAGAATGTCCTTTATGCCAGGCGCTGTTCTTAGCATTCATCTCTCACAGAATAGGTAGATACTCTTACATATTCACATTTTTTTTCTAGAATAACCACAGATGGGAAAGTCAGGCCTACCTTACCAACCTTTTCCCCCTACTGAATCATTTGATAGCAAGTTGTCTCCTGCTGCCCTGACACCCAGGGCTACTTTAGTGTCTGTTTCCTCCAAACAAGGACACTCTCTTGCTTCATCATCATGCAACCATCAAAATCAAGAAAATACATTCCTTCCATCTGGCTCCAAGTAGTGTCCTGAGCAGAGGGTCTAGCTCAGAATCAGCATCACATATACTTGTCTTGTGTCTTCAACCTCCTTTAGTCTGGAATGTTCTTGGCTTTCAAGACTTTGACACTTTTGAAGATTACAGATCAGCTTTCCATAGAACATCCCTCAATTTGGGTTTTTACCTGGTGTTTTCTGATGGTTAGATTCAGGTTTTGCACCTTAAGCAAGTGTTTCCTTGCATCCTGTCGGATGGTACCCAATATTGACCTGTCTCGTTTCTGATGATGCTCAATTTGACCCTTCCCTAAGTAGTATCTGCCAGACACCTCCAAGTGACGTACCATTGTTCCCTTTTCAAATTAGTATCTATTTGTGGGAGATACTTTGAGACTATGTAGAGGTCTTATTTCTCATCTATATCTATCCACCATCTTCTTATCTGTCTTTCTGTTCCTCCACTCACCCTTTCACCCGCCCTCCCATCCATCCTATCTATCTATCTATCTATCTATCTATCTATCTATCTATCTATCTATCTATCTATCTATCTCTGAATTATTGTTGCTGATTCTACTCAATAAGATTATAACTTAGAACCCATTACTACCATTGTCCCAGTTTGACCAGCTGGAGCTCTAGCAAGCTGATTCCTATCATCTTTTTATCATGAATCCATCATTTTTAGATCACCTCTTTGCTTTCTGGTTCAAGGTATTCCAGGTTCACCTTACATGTTCTTTGCTCCAACTCTGGCATTTTAGTCATTTCTCCAAGAAGTTCTGGTTCTTTTTGGGGAAAGTGGTTTTCAGTAGCTGGGATCTGTGTACTAGGCTTGCTCACTGCTAGTTTTGATATTCCCTTGCTTTCTAAGAGACAGAGGTAGTGAGGAGGTCTAGAACTCATTTCAATGTGGAGGCTCCCCTGCACCAAGGAGCAAAATTCTCAGACTCCAGTAGGGTGCTTGAAAATTCCACTCAATTCTGACTCAACATACCTGGAGAGCATCAGATTCCACAGGTAAAGGGCTCAATCTTTGAAGAGTCCTCCACTTCAGATGTCAGTTACAAGCCCATCGTTGCTTGTGTTTCTGTCGACAGGCTGCAAATCATAGGCTCCCAAGACACCCTCCTTAGGTTCAATTAACTTGCTAGAATGGCTTGTAGAATGCAGAGGAGCTTTTTTTCTTACTGAAATACTGGTTTATTATAGAAGGTTATAACTCAGGGTTTTGTCACTCAAAACCAAAAGAATCTAGGTTAATACACCCCCAATGAATTGACCCATGGCATTGTACAGGCTCTCTTTTTCCATGTAATTAGAAATATGACTTCCAACAGCTACAGAGGGATAGGTTCTCTTCCTTACTATTTTTTAACAGAAAATCTCCAGGGAGGCCTTTGCTTGCTGGACTTGGGTCACATGACTCATTTTGTTCAGAAGGGTGGAAAACTCAACTCTGGATGCCTGATTGGCTGGGTTGGGGCCAACAACCACCCATAGTTGGAAGTGGGATGGAGAAAGAAGTGTGTGGGGTATGTTCTGAGAAGCCCAAATCAGCAGTTCCCAATGGGTTGAGTTTCAAAGACTGTATACAGGGAAGCAAAATATTCCAGGGAATAGCATGTGTGAAGGGAGAGATGTATCAGGAAAATATTGAGATTTCAAGTGGATTTAAGAATTTAAGCAGAGTATGTCTGGAGAAATTGGGAGAAAATGAGAAAGGAAAGCATCTGGAACAGGAAGGAAAAACAATGTAAACAATCTCAAGGAATTCAGATTATGTCAATATTTGGGGGACTTAAGCAGAAGGTGGCTGATCAGATTCTCTCTCCAGTAAGTGGCCTTTTGTTGTAGATTGAAGAATTGGCAAAACTAGATACAGGAAATCCAATAAGGAATAACTGTAGCTATCCAGGTGGTGGAAGTGGATGTAGGATGTGGGAACATGTCTTCTGGCCATGATAGTTGGAAAAATAATCTCTCTTGTATAATTTATTAGAGGTCTGGAGGAGTTAGCCAGGTAGTGCTGCTGGATTGGGCCAAGGTTCGGATTCGGATTCTTCTTGTCTAGATCACAAGGAAAAGAGAGAGGTCTGAAGGAAGGCAACTTTCAATTTTTTCTTTTTTTTCCTAGAAATTTTAAAATGTAATTTTAACTTTGGAGTTAGATTTTTTCTCTCCCCTATGCGAACATGTTTCCCTCACTCTCCACCAAGCGACCTATGCCAAAACCCTTTACCCCCACCTCCCATTCCCTCCTCCTTGCTCCCCGCCCCTTTTCTTCTGGTAACTATTAAATTCTTTCACTAAGTTCAATGTCCATTCCTGCTGTATTTTGCCTGTGTTATTTTTGTTACTTATATTGCACAGGTGAGTGAAACTAGGTGATATCTCTCTTTCACTTTCTGACTTATTTCGCTTAGCATCATCATCTCAAGCTCCATCCATTTTATTCCATACCCATTATTCCATGCTTTTCACAGCTATGTAATATTCCATTGAATATGTAGTCCATGATTTCTTTATTCACTCGTCTGTTGAAGGGCACTTAGGTTGGTTTCATGACCTGGCAATTGTGGAAACTGCTGCTATGTATATAATTTTGTTTTGATAGCAGCAAGACAGCTTGCCCATTTGCTCCTGTGGGAGATAGTTTGTGCCCTGTGATACATTCCCTCTGTGCGCTTGATTTCAGCACCACAGAGATGGACAGTTCCACACCCCTGTAAGCATCACAACCCCAGCAAGAGGCTCAAATCTTTTGGGGCTCAGAGCTCTCTTCGACTACACTTGGTCCATACATGGAATAGAAAGGTCGGGGAGTTAACATTCCCAGGAGTACCCTTCAGTCAATGGGGGACGAGATCCAGTGGATAAATACCCCAGAATGTCCCGTGGAGGGACATTTTGAGGCACATTTTATATG
Organism: Talpa occidentalis; assembly: GCF_014898055.3. Lineage (NCBI taxonomy): Eukaryota > Metazoa > Chordata > Mammalia > Eulipotyphla > Talpidae > Talpa > Talpa occidentalis. The sequence continues at coordinate 84,416,673 of NW_023601433.1, read as the reverse complement.
GTTCTTGGAGGCCCCCTCGCAAAGTTGAGCCTTAGTTGCACAGATATAATTGTCTTAGCAACATGCTTTAATAATCTTTCTTTATTTCCCATATTCCCCCGACCCCCTTCCCTCTTGCTGGCATCACCTCTCAAGCTATCTGCACCCAAGTCCACTTCTCAGGCTCTGCTTTTGAGGGAGCCATCCTCCAACTTGTGATCAGGAGCAATTGCTTCTACCCTTGTGAAACAGGGATATGACTCCTTATAATTGTGCACTGTCAGCCACAAAAGGGATCTTGAACAGTGCCTGATGCTCTCTGGGGGTCAGCCTCGTATGTCAAAAAGGTCATATTATCCCACCAACTTGCAGGATTCAATAAATACAGATTTGCTTATTCAATAAATACAGATTGTTAGATTTAGTGAACAAATCACTTAATCTCCCTGCACCTCAGTTTCCTCATCTATAAATGGGGGAGAATAATTGTTCCTTACTCAGAGGAACAATATTTGACACAAGGTTAGCTATTCTGTAAGTTTTAGCTATTAGGATGATGGTTTGAATTCTTGCTTGATTTTGAACATTAGTGATCTTTCTTCAAATTTCTTTTAGCCTCAGACTTTATGGGCTACAAACATAAGCTTAATTATTAAAGAAGATTATGTTTATTTATTGGAACCCAGTGTGAATTCATTTTAAAAAGAGGAAACATCATCTTATAATGCAAATGATCACTGTTCTATAAGCTCAGACTTAAAAAAAAAAGTCAGATTTCCTGAAAGCTGCTTTGTTATTGCAAATATTCCCTCAGTCACATGTGGTCTTTGTAGGGGACGTAGTAATTGCCAAGGCACAAAGCCTTTCCCATCAGGTATCTCAGTGAACTGCATGTCAAAAAAACTGGGTTCAAGACTGACCAGCCCTTCATTACTCACCTGGAACCCACATTGATATATGAGATGACTCCATTTTCTTGCATTTACCTGAGCAGAGAATCAGGTTCTGCAGATTCAGCCTTCACCGTAGTCACAATGTAGGTCACCAACAGGAAATTACCTTGCTGCTGTTTCAGACAGAAGTGGAACTTAAAAGCTTATGTATTTCTCTGCCGTATGGTGCCAGGGGCGTTCAATGGTGCAGGGAGAGTTGGGGGTATGTCTGAAAGCTTTGCCTTTTAGGGTTCTGTTTCATTCACTGGATTGGTGACCACATTCTGAATTTCCTCCCTGACCTGTCCTGTCCCTTACTGTCATCCATTCTCCCTGTCTTTGGAACCAGCCTGTGCCTCTCAGCGCTGACACTTGCAGTGGGGTGGACCTTACCTGGGGCCTCTCTTGTTTCAAGACTGCAGTCCAGCCAGGGAGTTGAGGGGGTGACAGAGGGCTGTCTGGCATTCCCCTTCATAATTGAGACTTGGGAGAATAAGAGGCAGGAGGGATTTTTTTTTTCAAATATAAAATTTTTTTATGGTTCAAGTGAACTGAATGAGTTCAGTGGGTGCAAGGGTTACCCTTATTTCACCCTTAAAGAACTCACTATGGCTTTTATTTTTAGATTCAGAGCAAAATCTAACACAGATTTATATGTAGACATCTATCATCTAAGTACTTCATGAGCAGCAAAAATTTTTTTGCTCCATTTCCAATCCCCTACTCCATCTAAATCCAACAAAGAGAGCAAGGCATCATTGATAACCAGACTTGCTGGGTATGGTTGTGCAGGTTGCTCACTATTCAAGGGTGAGAGCTGAGTGGGGGTTGAAGTCTAGCTCATACTCTGCATTAATACCTGGGTGGAGTTGGAAAAAGGGCTCCCTTTCTGAATTTGTACAAAAAGCTATTTGAAGTAGCAATGGCCTTGAACATAATAGTTCAGAACAAAATTGGCTAGTGGTCAAGGAAATCTTGGCCCAAAAGCCTGATAATTGCATTGCCGTCAGCCCATGTAGCCGTGGATGCCTAAGGTTTCCTGTGATTATTTTTTTTTAAATTACAAAGATAATATCCATTTTTATAATAAATCCAATTCACAAGAGTAAAAGATGAAGGTTGCTCTCCCCCTTCAATCCCTTTAAACTCCACAAAGCCATTATTAAGAGTGTGCTTGGTTTACTTCCAGACTTTTAAAATGTTTCTATAGACTTATTTTCCTAGAGTTTACACACATGTGTTCAACATCCATAATTTATATAAATAAGATTATGCTAAGCATATTGTCTTGCTACTTTTCCTTCACTAATATATCTTATGCTCTTTTCTATGTCAGCACAACAAGATCTGCCTCTTCTTTTCAATGATTGCGTACTATTTCATTGTTTGTATAATTAATCACTCTCCAAACTGATAGATATTTGGATTACTTCCAATGTTTGTTATTCTAAACAATGTTGTAATGCTTATCTTTGGGATCTGTCTGTCTATCTCTATGTACACATTGTGTATATATATATATATTTATTTCAGTACATGCACAATTGTTTCTATTCTATTTTCAGAAACAGAATTGCTGGATTAAAGGGTGTATGCATATGAAATATTGTTAGATTTGTTAAGAGCCTTTTCAAGAGGTGATCCCTGTTGACTCATCCACCTGTGGGTAACCAAACATTCCAGCTTTTTGCTTCTGGGCTCTTGAACAGCATGTTGAATAAGAGGGCATAGTAGTCAGCTATTATTGAACAGAAAAATTTAGTGGTTTAAAATAACCATCATTTATTTAGTTCATGATTTTGTGGGTTTATAATTTAAACTGAATCGGATGGGTGGTTCTTCTGGATCGGGCTGGACTCTGCTGATCTTGGCTGGGTTCTCAACTGTCTGTGGTCAGTGGTGGGGCGGGGTAGGTGATTTAGGATGGTCTTGACTGGGGTAAATTCTATCTGCTTTACCTAGCGTCTTACCCTCTATTCCAATTTTGTTGTTAGGGTCACAGGTCCCAACGGAGAATAGAGGAACACAGGTCTCTTGAGACAGGCTTGGAATTGACACACCCTCATTTCTGCTACTCTCTATTCACCAAAACAAGTCATGACACCAGCCTAGACTTAAGGGGTAGTTTAGCTGCCCCTACCTCTTGATGGGAGCAGCTGCAAAGTCATTGCAAAGGCACAAGGCAGGGGGTAGGGGAGGCATTTACTGAGACCAGGAATGCTATTAATCAACCGGTGGGGGAGATGGCCAAGGATCTTTGTTAAGAAAAAAACAGCTTGGCATTAAGACTCTATTCTGATTTCTGAGCCACTAGCCATGAGTCATTTGTTTTCTTGATTAGCAGATTTAAAAGGTGGTTTTGTCTGACATTGAAAAATGGACGTGGAAGAGACTGGCAGGACCAACTCCTATTCTGATTGACTCTCTATTAGTTAGGATGCAGATTTGGCTGCTGTAATAGAGAGACCTGAAATAAGATAAATGTTTATTTCTTTTTCAGTAAAAGCATGGAAATGAGGTCCAGGATTGGTATGCTTATTTCTCAGTCATTAGGGTCCCAGGCAGGCGACTTCTGTTTTGTTGCACTGCCACCCTGAACTCATGGTTATCACCTCCTGCCCCGAAATGTCTGCCCCAGTGCATGCCATTGTGACTGCATTCCAGCAGTAAGGAGGGGAGGGGAGAGGAAGACTTGTCTCTTCCCTTTAAAGGAATCACTCAAAACTTGCACACATCATTTTGCTCACATCTCATTGGCTGGGATTTATTCTCATGACCATGACTATGCAGGGGAAAGATAGTCTTCAATTTGGGTAGCTCCGTGCCCAGGCAGACTAGTGCTTTATGAAAAATTATCAGTTGATGAACTAAAGATGTGACCTGTAGCGTGGAAGTTAGGGGCACATCACTACTGGCTTCTTGGCCACTTGGTGAATTTTGTTTTTGGGGATACCGCCTGGCACATGGAGGTGTCCGAGGATGCTGGTCTCTCTTGTTGGGTTTGCAGCAGCCGTGGCTGGTGGCGGTTTGGGCTCTGCCACCCTCTGGCTTTTTTCTACCCAAGGGGCCCCCGACACAGAGCGAGGGACTCTTTCAAGTCTCTTGCTTTACAGCAAGGCGGCTCCCCACCCCCCCCCCCACCTCCCCATGAGCACCCGGAGGAAGAAGGTGCACGTATGTTTGTTGTCTCTGACCAGGTCCAGGAATCCATTATGATAGCAGGATAAGAGTTTTCATCCCATAAGCCTGAGAGTTTTTATTTATGAAGCCCCCAAAGGGGTGCAGAGCAGCAGGTGAACCCTTATCTGATGAGAAATAGAAAGGCAGAAGCAGGGGTTGATTTGGGGGGAAAAAAAAACACTCAATTGACATTCTCGCTCAGAGGCCTGACCACCTTGGTTTATTTGAAACATCACAAGAGAAAGGAAGGGCTTTTTGCTCTTGTCACAGACTGGAGCATTCTGAGCCGTGAGCCCCCACAGGGCTGCTCACAGATCTGCAGACAGTGGCCATCTCACCCCGGCTCCCACAGGGTGGCGTTTGCAGGAGTGTCTAGCTGAGCCCTTCTCTCTTTTATCTATGTCAAAGCTAAAGCTGCACCACGCAGGTTCCAGGTGTCAAAAATTTTATTCTTTGGCACCAGTACCTGCAACTTCTCTGCAGAAGGAAATCACTTTCTTTTTTCCTTCCTGATAAATTGTCTCTGGAATTCTCTCAAGAGCCATCATGCTTTTCTGAGAGGCTGGGGACGCCCCACCCCCAACCATTCATTGAAGGCTCACAAGGTGCTACGAATGCTGGAGCAAGGGTCAGAGGTGGAACAGTTCACACCAGAAACTGTGCCCTCTTAATTTTTAGGACAAGCTTATAAAAGACAGGTGTTACTCCCTCCTTATTACTAAAGAGGAAACTAAGAGGCTTCAGCTGGTGAAGTTTCAAACCCAGCTTGAGTCAAAAGCCCATTTATAATATTTTCACTTTATTACTGCAAAGGGAAGAAAGTTTGATTGGGAAGGTGTTTTTTTAGGGGGACTCTGACTCTGGAAGGCCTTGCTTTCCAGCTCTGCCTGTCTCTGCAGGGTTGAACTGTTAACACAGGTATTTGTTGCTTCTGCGAAAAATCTGTTGTCAGGATTGTATCGATCAGTATCGGTGGTTATATTAGGTCCTATTAGGAAAACAGAAATGCTCTTCACAGAGTATTTCAAAGGGAGAATTAAGTGGAGGTATTGGTTGAATAGGTGGTGAGGAAATCAGAGATCAGCAGTAGTGGGAAGCTGCTACTCCCCAAAACCCCAGGTTGGAGGGACAGAGAAAGCAGGGGCTCTTGTAGAGTCCAGGAACCAAGAGGACCCAGTGGAAAGTGGAGCCTGCAGGCCTGCTGGTCAGGGCCGGAGGGTGGGGAGCAGCAACCCGGCTTGTCCTTCCCACATCAGTTTCTACCGGGCTTCTCATGGCTAACTCAGCGCAAAGCCAGTTAGCAAGGGAGTCTGGGAACCTGGTCCTGGGTGGTTTGGGAACCTGGTCCTGGGTGGTTTGGGAACCTGGTCCTGGGATATAGAGCAGATTGGGAGAGGGGTCTCTGAGGGGAAAGTGGGCCAGGCTGGCTTGAAGGGAACATTTGCAAATCAAGCTCACCTCCCCAGCAGACTTGCCTCATGCCCTCCTGCAGGCAGGGAGTGTTCTGTTTGGGTTTTTCCTGGGTATTGTCAACACTCTAGCACAAGGCCAGGCTGCCCATCCCAGCCACCTCGGGCCGCGCTCCAGGCTGCCGCTCGCTTCTCTCCCAGCAGGGTCAAACTCACAAATGACATTGTCGTGTTGGTGTGATTTTATTTCATTTCAAAATTGGATTCTGTCTCCTTGATAATAACTTTAGATACCAATAAGAATGCGACCTTCTTCCCTGATGCCTTCTCGTCTCCTGCTGTCTCCAACAAGAGCTCTTTGGAGGAAATCTAAGGTGTGGGAAGAAATTGCGCAGGGAGGGCCCTTTTTCTGGGGGGTAGTAAATTATTCAGGTGCTCTAATGGCTTGGAGGTGCCAGGCCTGTCTCTCTCTGAGAACACAGCCTCGGATGTTAATGACAGCCTTGAAAGTTCTGCTTCGTGCAAATGTGGGGAGAGACAGCCAGGTGTTGCTGGGCGCTGATCTCAAAGGCTGGGTGGACAGAAAGGGGACAGCTGGAAATTAACTGACAAGATGGGTGGGGAGGGTGAGGAGGAAGGAGCAGAGAAGGTGGCAGTCATTCTTCGCCCTGCTAGAAGCGGAACGCACCCCCGCCGGCCTGGGCTTTTTGGAGCCCTCTTGCGTGGAGTTCTCGCCTTAGATGATTACTCCTGGCGGCAGGGAGACCTGTTTTTTTCAGATGGAGACTCTTTATGGACTCATAAAAGATGATTCAACTCTAGTGAAGAACTTGTAAAGCCAAGCACCTAGAAGAAGAATTATGCCCTGCAGAGCAGGCCCCTGGGGTCTGACCTGTCAAGGCCCCCTTGGGGGACTGGCATGGCTTGCAGTGAGGGAGGGAGATGACGCAGTCCTTCCCAAGGATAAGCAAGGGAAACAGAAGCAATATAGGCTCAACCAGACCTGGGGTGGTGTGGCCATCTCCTCTCAGAGTGGCCTGGTGCAGGCTGTTGAGTCCCCAAGCCTCAGTTTCCCCCTTCCGCAAAATGGGAATGAAAGTGACCTGAGTTACTGGTGTCTCTGGCACCTGATGCACAAGACACAGAGCCCGTTCACCGTGTAAAAGAACTATTATCTCTGGAATGGGTTAAAGAAAGCCAAGAACTGGTTTTCCTTTCCAGGTAACAAAGTCTCTTCTTGGGCTTTTCCTAAAATTCAGAGCCAGAGATCAGAAATATAAGTGTAGCAAACAGAGCAAGAAGAAAAGATGTTTGAAACGCGATAGCATCCACCTGGCTTGGTCGCGAAGGTCTTGGCTCCCTCCCGCGTGGACTGCAGAGATAACGCAGTAACTGCAGCCGTCACCATCAACAATGGTGAAAATCAATGCCGCGGAGGGTTTTCTATCACAAGAAACACTGCATTCCTTCCTATTTGGACTCATCTCCTGTTCACACCTCTCAGGGTCTGGACATCACCAGTTGTTTTCACCCATTTTGCAGAACAGACTGGAAGCAGGGCAGAGATGAGATGCACGACTAGCAGTGTTTCAGCAGATGATAGTCGGGTGCCACCTATGTCAGGTGGGGAGTTCAGGCTTCGAGGTAGCGGTGGGTCGGCCTCAGAGCCTCTTCATGTTTGTGTCTCTGCACCTGACAGTCGACTTGGGGAAGCCGCCAGAAAGCCAGGAATCACACTTCTGTGTGTCAGATTAGACGGGCCCTGCAGTGGGGGTGGGGGTTTATGGGAGGGGGAACTGGTCTCTATTCCCGGCCCTTGGCTATTCTTCTGTTGTTGATTTTTGTCCTTTCTGTCCCTACATTTGCGCTGCAAGCCTCTCCTCTTCCACTCCTTTCTTTTTGCAAATGTCAGAAGATCAACTCGATTGCCACGAGGAGCTTGGCTGTCCTGTGGGCTGGGACGGGCTCTGCCTGGTCTGACAGGTCCCCTCCTCTGCGGAGCATCAGGGGAGCCACATGAAGGCCAGATGATGAGCTTGGTTGCATCACTTTTCAGATGCTTCCCGAGGTCCTCTGAGGCCAGGTACTTGGAAGTCAAGGGCAAGGGCAAAGACATGTCTTTGTCCTCACGAATCTCAAATGAGGTTGGAGAGATGGACACGACCAGTGTCATAAACGCACATGTAAAGCCGCGTGTGCTGAGTGTTGGAAAGAAGCCAACAAAGAGAATGTTTGATACAGACTCACAGTGGGCAGCTGGCTTCAGAGTGGACTTTCAGGAAAGCTGGGATGGGCCGTTTCAGCCCAGGGGTGCAGGACGGGGGAGACTGGGTAGTGGGAGGGCAAAGGGAAGGGAGAGGGCACGGCATGTGCAAAGACCAGAGGCAGGAGATCAAGGGAGGCTGACCGGCTGTGCTCTGGACACTGACGGCCTCTCACCCTGATCCTGGAGGCGTTAGACCACCATGTATATGCAGCATGACTGAGAAATCAACCCAGTTGTTTGAGGCAGGTGAGATGGGGGGCACTGCTTGTTATCACATCAAAGCCTAACTTATCCTGTCTGATAGAAGAGATTCAACTGCTCAAAAAAGAGCGAGGTCAGCAATACTCGCTTGGCAGCCCAAACTCTTTCTGGTGTTCTTCTCTGTTATCTATAGCACCTGGCTTTGATCCTCACATTTGCCCTATAGCCCAAGATGATGGTTGGAGTTCCGGCATCTTGTGGGCATACCAGGGGGGAAGAAGAAAAAGTGCCTGCCTCCCTCTTAAAAATTTGCAGGAAGTCCCCCCACGACCTCTGCTTCCACCGGTTATTCCTAACTGCCAGGGAGGCTGGGAAGGAGGCATGTCGTGTTCGCCCTTCACACTGACACCAGGAGGGAAGTCAGAGTTCTGCAACGAAGGAAGAGGGAAGAAGAGATATTGGCAGGCAATTCCTTTAGAGCCTCTTTTAGATCTTTTATGTGCTTGGAGGACAAGCAACCTTCAGTATCTCCAGTCCAGTCCATTGTCCTCCCTCCATTCTGACTCTTGCTTCTGTTTCCTTTCTGTGGTCTTCGACTTGCTTTTCTCCCTCCTCTTCTCCAGGTTCACCTTCCTGATCAATGACCACCTGCTTGGCTCTGCAGAATGACTGCTCTACACAAGTTCTATCCTCAGGGGACTTGAGGCATAGGGACAGTTTTATAAGAGCAAATGAAAGAATGTCTCTGAATTTGCTCTATTTTATTTACATGCTCTATTTATTTACATTTGCTCTATTTTATTTTATTTCAAGTTCAAATATCTATGGAGGCCTGGCAGATGTGGCCTGGCAAGTAACCTGGACAAGTCAAGTAGTCCAGGTATCAGATGATAAGTAATAATTAAAGCTTATTCATGGGCTTGACAGACAATAAGGCATGGTGGGGACTTTGGTGAACAGGGGAACCTATGTCCTGTTGCTTAGCTCTGAGCTGAAATTGCCAAGTGACTTTATGGGCTCTGGACTGCCATGCCCTCAGATTTTTCAAGAGAAGCTGGGAATCTGGATTGTAGAGTAAAAAATCTCCCAATGTATAAATATTCACATCAAATTCCAGTTTAAAGCATTATACAGGCCATTAACACTAGAAGCTAAATAACACACATACTGACCAAATTCAGCCACCCAGACTGCTGGTTTGCAGGCTTTGATTTAGAGTTTTGGCTTTTCATAGGGAAATTTGATATTAGATGATTTCCAGTCGTGAGATGGACACAGCACTAATTCTGGTCAGACCATCATCAGTTTCATTTTTGTCCAACAATTTGAAATCACTAGGGACAAAGATGAGAAAGCGAAATGGTTTTTGGACCATGAACACAAACCAGCAAATGCTGTTTTTCATTCTGGGCCTTTCAAAGGCACTTTGGGTCTGAGAGAAGGCAGGTGGGGGCAGACGGGGGAGAGAATCGATCACTTGTGTTGCTGAAAATAAACATCTTTACAACAGAGCTGTAAAAGCAAATAAAGTAATAAAATGTGAAGCTCAAAGGTTAGGAGTTCTGGGTATAAGGTTATATTCTGTAACTATTACACTATGAAAAACTCAGGGCTTAAATAATTTTTTAAAGAGGAGACGAGTTTTTCTGAAATGTAAGGAGGGAAATGTTTTCCTTGAGAACGTTTGAGTTTTCTTCCAAATATGTGAAGAGCCTTTATTTTTTTTTTTCTTTTTCTTTTTTTTTTAATTTAAATAAATTTTATTTTTTATATTCCCCCATACAATTGCAAACGCCCCATTCTGACCCCAATCCCTCCCCTCCCGCCCCCCACCCCCCAAAAAGTGTCTCTGGTTCATAGTTTTTTGTTGATTTTGATTTTCACTTTCTTATATTCATTTTCCTGGTCCCTTATTTAGGTTTTCTAAATTCCTGCTATGAGTGAGACCATCCGGTATTTTTCTTTTTCTTTCTGGCTTATTTCGCTGAGCATGATCCCTTCCAGCTCCATCCATGTTGCTGCAAATGGCATGTGTTTATCTTTTTTGAATGCTAAGTAATATTCCATGGTATATATGTACCACATCTTCTTGATCCAGTCATCTATTTTTGGGCATTTGGGCTGTTTCCAAAGCTTAGCTATTGTAAACAGTGCTGCTATAAACATAGGGGTGCAGGTGCTCTTTGGAATGGATGTTTCTGTGTCCTTTGGGTAAATACCTAGGAGTGGAATTGCTGGATCATATGGAAGCTCTATGTTTAGTAGGTCCAGAAATCTCCACACAGCTCTCCACAGTGGTTGGACCAGTTTGCACTCCCACCAACAGTGCAGGAGAGTTCCTTTTTCTCCACACCCTCGCCAACATTTGTTGTTGCTAGTTTTTTTTAATATGTGCCATTCTCACTGGTGTGAGATGGTATCTCATGGTAGTTTTGATTTGCATTTCCCTGATGACAAGTGATGTTGAACATTTTTTCATATGCCTGTTGGCCATTTGCATTTCCTCTTCAGAGAAGTTTCTTTTTAGCTCTTCTGCCCATTTTTTGACTGGATTATTTTCTTTGTTGTTGCTGAGTCTCATCAGCTCTTTGCAGATTTTTGTGATCAGTCCTTTATCATTAGTGTTGGGTGCAAAAATGTTCTCCCAGTTGGTGGGGTTTCTGTGAAGAGCCTTTATAACACAGGGGGATTTTCTCATCTAATAGTATAAACTATCATCCTCCTTTGGGTTGATTTTTTGCCATTCAAGTAACAAATGTTATTTGTAGCAAAGTTGGAAAATATGGTTTAGCATAACAAGAAAATATAAACCACCCTTTTACTGCCAAGAGACAACCATTTAAAAAAAAAAACAGCTTGAAATAGATCCTTCCAGCTTCCTTCTGTGCATGTTGGGGTCTCTCTGAGTTTTGGGAAGCTTTAGATGGTCACCAGGTATGGCCCAGGGGTGCCTGGCTCCAGCCTTGGTTCAGCACCCTTTTCTCCCAAGGTCCCTAAGGTGGAGACAGGAGCCGATGAGGCGATAGGGTAGAAGGAATGAGAGGTCATTTTGTTATTGGCTGGGCTTAAACCCCAAGATCACTCTCTTTGGTAAACTTAGCTGGAATGAAGTCTTATTACCAGGGATGACTGAGGGATCACATCCTTCCGCAAGCTCAGTATGAATCCTGGAAGTGTTTACCTCTCGGACTGCGTCAGAGAAGTGGCTGGAGGAACAGGAATCCATGACGCAGGAGGTGACAGGACAACGTCTTTCTTACGACCTCTTTCACCTGCTCACTGGTCAACTCGGGCCAATCCTTGTCCTGGAATGGACCCAACCAGCTCAGTTCCTTTTGGGGTCTTCACTTCTGAAGTGGTTCTGGGACCTCTTCTCCCTGCTGCCATCATCTGCCACTTCATCGAAGCCTCGCCCCTTGCACTGCGGGCACGTTCATATTTCTTCCTTTGGCCGGCAAAGCCTCTGGGAATTGGCTTTTCCCCATTGATCTGACTTCCATCCCTTCCCTCCTGCCCCTCACTCTGCTCTGGTCCATGGCCTGTCTATTCTCCCTTTTAGTCCCTTTACTTCTTCCTCTGCCTGGAATGTTCTTCCCCAGATCTTTGCACACCTGACATCCTTTCAGGTCTCTGTTGAAGCGAGAGATGCCTCACCTGACCATCTTTTCTCATGATGCCCCCTACACCACCCCCATGCCCTGTCATCAAGTTTTATTTTTCCAAAGTGTTCACTGCCAACTGAAAAGTCGTGCTTATTTATTCCCTTTTTATCTGTCATTTGTTGGGCATGTGAGCTCTAGGGGAGCAGGTCTTTCTTATTTTGCTTTGTGTGTGGGCATCGAGAACAATACCTGCACTGGGCTCGGCAGAGAGAAGCTGTCAAGCAGTGGCCGCAGGCCCAGAGTCCCCCATGGCCTCGTAACTGGCGACCATCCTGCCCTGCACACTCTCGCTGGGAAACTCTTGAAGCCGAAGGGGCTGCGTCCGCCGGTCACCCAGCTTTCCTCTGTGCCCCGGCCCCTCTTAGCATGGCTGCTGCTTTGCTCACACCCCTCAAGTGACTCTTCTTGGCCTGCAGTGCTCTTCTGTGCACCTTGTCCTCCTCCTCCCTCTGCTCCCAGCTCTCGTCTCCAAGCGGGCCAGACTCTCTATTGTGGGGTCTTGAGTGTTGGATGAAATTTGGTGGAAGGACCCAGCAGATGCCTGAATCCTGCTTGGCTGTGGTTCTGCAAGGACAGGGGACAGGGAGTCTCCCTCCTGGCTGACCGCCAGGCTGAGATGCTCAGGCAGCAGCAAGGGAAAGGAAGCCAGGGGAGGGGAGAGAAAGGGAGACAGAGAGACACACAGAGAGGGAGAGAGGCGCCTCATCATACGGGTGAAGGTAAGGGTCTGGGAGAGCCCAGTGGTGATTCTCTAGAAGGTGGCCCAGGGGACATCTGGGCCCTTGTGAGTCCCCCTCCTGGTGGGGCTGGCGGAAATGTCCTCTTTCCCAGGATGAGCCATCTCCCTCCTGGGTCCTGTCCTTTTGCCTGCAATGGTCTCTTCCCTGCTGCTCTCCTGGAGAAGTTCTTTAGATTTCAGACAAACCATCTTCCTCAGCCTCAGCTGCTTCATTTGCGAAATGGGAGGTCAACCCCTCTGGCTTTTGGTAAAGGGTAAAAACAGATGAAATAAGGAAAATTATTTAAAGTGTCCAGCACCATGTGAAATTCACAAGTCACCCCAGCTCTCCCCTGTCTCATTTCTCACACTCCAGCGGTTTGAAGTTTACTTTTTGGAAGTCTTAGGTGTAGTTCGGGGATGAAATATATAGAATTGCCAGATAAAATACAGGGCTTCCAGTTACATTGAATTCCAGATACATAAAGAATAATTTTTGGTATAAATATGTTCCCATGGGCTATGTTCATCCCCAAAGTCCCTGTTATTGTTTATCTGAAATCACATTTAACTGAGTGCTCAATCTTTTATGGACAGGATTGGGGATACATGTTCTTAGAAGTCATCATTTGTTCTGGTGTGTATCGTAACCAAAGCCCGTGGCTCCCCAAACACTTTTCCATCCTGGGGCTACATTAGAAAAGGTAACAGTCTTAAAGGGGAAAGTGTTTGTTCATGCCATGGTCCACAAGTTAACCCTTATTTAAAAATTGAGGCTATTGCCTATCCAGACTGAAATGAGCCAGTCTCAGAAGTTGACTGATAAAGCAGCAAGTGCTAGAACTTGTCAAGAAATTGACTTTGAGTGAAGGAAGGAACGTGGGTCTCAAACCAAGTTCTGACTTATCTTTCCAGTCACCAAGACTTTGTTGCTTGCCTCTGTCTTTGACAATCTCTCCTTTCATCGCCACATAACCTGGGGAGGTTGTGGGGGAAATTCTTATATGATGGGGTCTTAGAGATGGAAACGTCGACCCACAGACACCCAGCATCTGCTCACACTCATGGCGGGTCTGTTTTCTGCAGCAGATGCACCTGTCACAGTCACGCATGATGTCTGTGTACACATCTCAACCCTGAGAGACCCCCACTGTGATCATGCCCCTTTTACAGATGTGTGAAGTAGAGGCTCTGCTTTAGGAAGAATTGTAATGAAGCTACAACCTCAGAGGGGCTTCTGGTGCTCAGGATCCTCATTACCTTCTCATCTCAACTCTCCATAGGATAATGTTCCTTTCCTCTGGTGCATAAAAGGCCAGTGAGTCCGACTGGGCTCAGGTCAAGCTCCTGGGGAAGAAGAGGACCCCCCCACTCCGGCCCATTGAAAAGATTGGCTACTCTAAATAACTGAGGCTCTTTTTTGTTTTAAATGGCAGATTAATTTTTTTCCACCCCCATCTCTCTATGTCTATCTGTCTCTTTCAGTATTCAAATAATTACAGTAATTGCTTCTCCTTTGGGGAGAAGACTGGGTCAGAGACTTTTTTTGGCATGTCCTTCAGTCTTGTTTGCATGTTTCACAGTAAATACACTTGAGCTTTATAATATGAATGGTAACGGTGGCACCATTTTAAGATTTTAAAGAAGATCAATGAAAATATCTATGAAAAAATCTACAGTTCATTTCATATTTTTTTTTTAAAGAGGCATGAATTTTTTATTTATTTATTTATTTGTTTGTTTATACAAGCACTGGGTACAGTCAGAAGCACGGGAGGGTGAGAGAATTCACCAGAGCCAGAGCGGGGAGCAGAGCAGGCAGAAGGACCGAAGTACACTGCTGGGGGGAGCAGCGGGCGGCAGGAGAGGTCTGCGCGCCATGTGGGACCCTCCTGCGGTGGCTGGGGAGCAGCCGGGGATCGAACTGGCGCCGCAGAGGCCGCAGAGGCTTCGCAGCCCAGTGCTCAACCGCTGCGCCACTGGGGAGGCCCTCATTTCATATTTAATAGTGAATGAATGAAGGCCTCCCCCAACCCCATTTGGGAACTGAAGGAAGGTATGCTCTTTAGCCACTGCAATAAAATGATAAAGACATAGAATTTGAAAAGGAAGAAAACAACTGTCTTTATTCTTAGGTGACATGATCATGTTTGTAGAAAATCCTAAGGCATCTATAAAAAAATACTACTAGAATTCATAAGAAATTTTAGAATGATCAAGGTTAGCATAAAAACTGTAGTTGAACCACTCTCTATGTAACACCACCATATATGTGAAGCAATACTGATATCTACTAATAACAAGTCATTATAAAAGGAAAATTCAAAACAATACAAATTATAAGAACATCAGAGACATGAAATGCTTAGGGAGAAATTGAACACAGTATGTGTAAGACCTGCATGTGAGACCCTCGACAAACTGTTGCCGAGGGAAGTGAAGGAAAACAGAAATAAATGCAGAAATCCCATATCATGAATTAGAAGACTTGATATTGTCAGGAGTCAAGCCTCTCCGAATTGATCTACAGACTTGAAGGAATCCCACTTGAAGTCCAGGCAGGCTTTCATTTTAGAAATTGGCAAATTCTAAAAAGCATGCCCAAGTGTAAAGGATCTAGAAGAGCCAACATAATTTTGAAAAGAGAAGAACTGGAAGACTCCTACTACCTGATTTCAAGACTCACTGAAAAGCGACAGTAGTCAATGCAGTGTGATATTGGCAAATAAATAGAAAGACAGACAGAAATGGAAGAGGCCAGAGAGCTGAGCTATAGAACCTTACATTTGTGGTCATGTTTTAAACTTATTTATTTTCTTACATCTTTCTTCATTTTTGGATAGTATTTGATTTCCCCAGTGTAGTCTGTGGTTTTCCCACTATTATAGCACCCGTGAGCCATCACTACAGTCCCTTGTGCTCTTCCCGCTTCTGTTTTGATCCCTCCCCCAACACTGCTCTATTCCTCTGATATGGTAGCTTGTAGGTTTTGTCTCCCCCAGCCCCGCCCGGCACTTTAGTTTCTCCTATTCCGCATATAAGTGAAACCATCTGATATTTATCTTTTTTCTCCTGACTTATTTTGCTTAGCATAATCCCTTCCAGCTTATGTTGCCACAAATGGCATGAGTTTATCTTTTTTGGTCACTGATTAGTATTCCATTGTGTTTATATACCACAACTTCTTGATCTAGTCATGTATTTTGGGGCATTTGGGTTTTTTCCAATAACGGGTGCAGGTTTCCTTTTGAATTAGTGTTTTTGTGTCCTTTGGGTAGGTTCATAGGAGTGTAATCTTTGGGTCATACGGTAGATCCACTTTTAGTGTTTTGAGGTACCTCCAGATAACTTTCCATGGTGACTGGACCAGTTTGCATTCCCAGCAGCAGTGTAAGAGGGTTCCTTTTTCACCATCTGTGGTCATTTTAGAAACAGAACTACTAAGTCAATCGAATGGAGATAGAAGTCTTTTCAACAAGTTATGCTAGCACTGTTGGGAGATCCATGTGAAAATAAGTGAACCTCAACCCAAGCATCACACCATATAAAAACACATTCCATTCCCTTGGAAATGGATCATAGACCTGAGTGTAAAGTCTAAAGTTGTAGAACTTCTAATAAAACACCTAAGAGAAAAATTTTTGTGACCTTAAGTTAAGCAGAGATTTCTGATGAAGGGCAGAAATGCATGAACCATGCAACTTTGATAAATTTGACTTCAAAGAAATGTAGAAGTTGTATACTTTGAAAGAGTCTGTTCAAAATATGGCAAGACAAGCCACAGACTGAAAGACCATTTGTAAAACACATAGCTGATAAATGACGTGTGTGTATACACATAAATACATCTATATAATCTCATGACACAATAATATGAAAAAAAAACAAGTAAAAATGGACAGAGTATTTTAATAGTTGCTTCTCTGAAGAAGAAATCAGGTATCAAACAAACACATGAAAAGATGCCCAGCATCACTGGAGAAACACAAATCAAAACCACAGTGAGATATTACCATGCACCTCTGAAATTGCTTAAACAGATAATTAATGCCAAGTTTTGGTAAGGATATGAAGCCATAGGTACTCCCCCTGAGTTGCTGGTGGGAATGGTGCAGCCACCTTGGAAAACAGTACAGCTATCTCTTATAAATAAAACCTACAATTACTGTGTGACCCGGCATCCACTCATCTAGGTTATTTATCCCAGAGAAATAAAAATGTGTATGACCAGATTCATATAGTCATACAATTCAGATTCATAGCAGCTTAATTTGTAATTACCCCAAACTGAAATAACCCAACTGTCTGTCAGTAGGTGAATGGATAAACGAATCAGGGTACTCTGATACAATGGAATATTACCAAGTCATCAAAAAGAACAAGATATTTATGCACTTAACAACATGATTGCATTTCAAAAACATGTTGAGTAAAAGAAAGCAGGCAGAAAGGATACAATTCCTTTATTTGAAGCTAGAGAAAAGGCAAAACTTAATGACAAGGATAAAAAGTAGACTGGTGGTTGGTTGCCTGGGGTGTATTTTGCTACAGAGACTTGAGTGAACTTTTTGGGGTAATGAAAATGCTTTCTTTCTTGATTGTGGGGAGGTCTCATCAAAAGTCATCAAGCTTTACACTTAAAATCTATTCATTTTGTTGTATGCAAATTATACCTCAATAAGGTTGATATAAGGAATGAAAAATAAAAAATCATACATGCATTAAGGGAAATCCATATACCTTGCCAGGAGCTGCTGGTTTTCTGTCTTTTTAAGCTAAGAATTCCAGAAGTTAATTTAACAATGATTTTTGTTTTCATTTCTTATTCGTTTCATTACTCCCCATGCCTAGCATGATGCCTGATGTATAGGAAGAATTCAATAAATGCTTGTTGTATGGTTATTATCCCTGTGGAGGTTTTCTAAATTTCCGTTTACCTAGATGAATGAATCTTTAATGAGCTATTTATATGATGATTTATGTCTTAGGTCTCAAAGACTGAAGGAGAGAATTTTTGTCAAAGCTTCTTTTCTACCCATATAGCCATCCACCATACTTTACTCTTGTAGTTGGCTGAGTAGCTGAAGTTGGTCTGGTAAAGTCCTTCCTCCCTATCGCTGTGAATGTGAATTCATTTGGAAATAGGATCTTTGCAGAATCAATGATCCTGGAACTGTGGGTGGTCTGAAATCTGATGAACAGTGTTCTAATCAAAAGACTGGGAGATTCAACACACACACACACACAGATAGAAGGGGGTGGCTTCCTACAGACAGAGGCAGAGATTGGAACAATGGGTCTCTGCAAGCCAAGGGATGCCAAGGATTGAGAAAAACCAACCCAGGCTAGGGGGAGGGACGTGGGACAGATTCTCTATCAGAAACCAACCTTGCCAATGCCTTGACTCCACACTTCTGGCCTCCATAATTGTGAAAGAAAAATTTTCTGTTGTTCAGAGCCACCAAGTTTGTGATATTTCTACAGCCACCCTAAGAAATAATACAGTTCCTGAATCAGAAACCCCTATCAGGACCTCCTCCTGTTCTCAAGTGCGCTTCTTAAGAGGGAAACCTATCTTTGCATTCCCTCCAATCTCTTCTCACACATTGCATTTAGGTCTCTGCTCCCTCAGTCACAGTCACATTCTCCAAGGCCACGTCCGATCTTCTGACCAAGTTTATTGCTCTTCTGCTGGACCTCACATTACACTGGGCCTGTTGATGGCTCCTCCTCTCTAGTCTCTACTTTTGGATTTCATTTCACTAAGCTCTCTTGGTTTTCTTTTTACCCTTTCCCATCTCTGGATCATCTTCCACTTTCCTCTTAAAAATTGAGGTTTCTCAAAATACCCTCCTTGGTCCTCTGACATTCTTGCTCTTTGCATCATCTTTGGACAATCTTATCCCTTCTCTTGTTCCAGCCACCTTCTCCTAGGCTGCTGCCCGCCACCCCCTCAGGCTGCAGGCCCAGGTTCAGAACCCTTTGTCCAGACACCTGTAGGCTTCTGCACTTGGTCATCCCCACACACCTCAAACAACCTGGTCTCACCCTGAACTCAGCACCCCCTTCCCAAACCAGCTCCTCTCTTCTCCCTGTTTAATTGATCTAGTCGCCCAAGCTATACACTTGGGTGTGTGGATCAAATCTCAAGTCTTGTTGCAACCAAGGCCACAGAGAGGGCAGGGGAGATGGAGTCAGAACATAGGTGGAAAGTTTAACTTTGAACAGAAGAAGAGGCAACCGACTCATTAAGTATAAGGAAAATCTGCTGTGATGGTTGACGATGGGACCAGGTATGGGGTGAGTTCAAGGTGAAAAAGATCAAGATCAGTAGTCCAAAACTTCTCAGCAGGAAGATGAGATAATCACCTTATTTTCAAAGTACAGCCACAAGAAAGAGAGCATAAAGTTGTGAGGTCTTGGTAAGCAGAGTCAGGGCTAAGGAACTTGGGAGAAGGTGGATTCAACCCAGGAAAGTAGATCTGAAGATTCCTTACAACAGGTGGTGCCTCCTTGACATGCGGTGAGTTCCCTGGAGGCATTTCAGGAGAACTTGGAAAAGATGTTCTCCAAAGTTCGTGGATGGATTTCAACTTTGGATTGGGGAGTGGTGGAGAGGGCAGGATGCTGTGGTTAAGCAGAAGTTCTCATGCCCCTTTCAGTCCTGAGGGCTCACTCACCTGGGACCTAAGGGCACAGTACAGAGACACTAAGGGCTCCAGACAGAGAGACAGCGAGGAAGAGATGCGGTGTTAGAAGCCAGGAAAACCAAGATGCAAGAGCCTCCCTTCACCTTTCCTGTTTTGATGTTGTCCACCTAGAAATTTATATCAGTGCCCACCTTCTTGCAATTATCATGCCAACTAATTTGGGCTATGAGTGCACGTGCTGTAGGAAGTACTGTGTGCTATTACTCAGACAGGAGCTCCCCTCCCCCTGCTCTCCTATTTTGGGCATTAAGGACAAAGCAGAGCGAGTTAGGGGACTCCACTTGGGATGAATGCTGGATGGCTTCAGGGAGCATGGCTGCCACCTGAATACCAACGAGGCTGCCCGTGTGTCTGGAAAAGTTTGGAGGACAGAAGTTGTCATAGGTTGCTGGCTGGCTGGCTGGCTGAGCTGGCTCCGCGTTCGCATTTCTTGGGTTTGTTTCTCTTTAGAGTCAGAAGCCACCCCAAGACTCTCTTAGGTTTCAGAATATTCCAGGAAATGTCCCCCATGTTCCCACTCCCCACTTACTCATCCAGTGAGAGAAATAACTTCTTGTTCCCACACTATGTCAAGGCTAAAAAAGTAGCCAGACTCTTAGGACTTAACAATAGCTTCTCTTTGAGTTAATAATGAGCAGAGTCCAGAATTAGAAGCACCTTGAAAGATTGCTCAGAAGTCTGCTCAGGAATCATTGCAGGCCTCGCAAAGCAGCTTTGCCCAGATGCTCTAACCCAGTCATCACCAGAGATGAAGGCAGGCGTCACTGTCCCTCTTCCATCATGAAGACATTGAAGCTCAGGGAGGTCAAGTCCCTCCCCCGAGATCACAGGCCTGGCCGGGAACATGTCTCCAGCCTTCACGCTGTTTTCCTTGTACAATTTTCCTGTGTTAAAGGAACAGCTGTAACTGTTGAGCAAGAAAAGGAGGGAAAAGAGCTGAGTCAGGGGAAGCCGTGAACCGCTCAGGGGGGGCCTTTGCTAAACTGGTGTCAGAGTCTCCAGGGAAAATGCAGGCAGCCGAGCACTGAGTGGAACAAAGTCACGTGGAGAAGAAAAGAGGCAGGGGTGAGGGGGCCCCATGGTCAGCTGGTGCAGAGCAGCTGGCTGCACACCCCCCTCAGGTGTCTGGAGGTAGTGGGGTGGCCAGTGCTTTTCAAACAGTGCTCTGCGGCACCCTCCATGCTCTTTGGAGCTTCTGTAGAGTGGGCTGTGTGGAGGTGGGATGCAAATGCTCAGAACTGTAAGATATCAGGAGAGAGTGCCCTAGTGCTCAAAACGGCTCGAAAATGAGCTAAAGCAGTTGTTTGAATCCTGTGTTCATTACTGACTAGCTGTGTGACTTTAGGTGAGTTAATTTGTCTCTCTGGATTGGCTTCTCCTCCTCCACGTTCTTCTTGACCATCACCATCAACACCATTCCTTAAGCATTAACGGTGACACTTGATCAGGTGCATTCTGCCCTTGACGCCTGTGCCTGCCTTTCAGCCAGGTACCTTTACCTCCACTTTACAGGCAACAGAATCGGAGCCCAGGGAGTTTGCATGACTGGTCAAGGACACCCAGCAGACCGCAGGGCTGGGATTTAAACCCAGAACTGTCTGACTTCAAAGCTTGTGGTTTTAACCACTAATAGAGCGGTTGTCAGGGTAAATGAAGATATATGTATATTGCTTGGCTCTGTGTCTGGCATATAATTGGCATTTAATAAATCGTAGCAATTACAATATTCACATCACTGGGTATTTGCCATCCGATTGTGACCAGGCCTTTGGGGATATTCGCATAGCAGGCAGAGATTGTATATGGCCCAGAAGTGTAGCAAATCTTAGTTTCCTTTATTGTTCTTTCCCAGGGTAGTGAAGGTGTTAACAGTCCAGCCTTCCAGGGCCAGGAGGGAGGTGGGGGATCATAGCCCCAGTGGACTCCCCAGGTGGATGGCTGCAACTCCAAGGATGCTAAGAACAGAAGTAGGGCCAGCACTGGCATTGGCTTCCAAGATGGCCTCTGGTCTCTTAATGAGATCAAAGGGAAGGGGTGTGAGCGATCTGTCCAATCAACAAGTGATTGTGGAGAGTGTGTGGCCCACTCAGGACCGGGTGCGCCCAGTGGGGTAGAGGAAGGTGGAGGGGAGCAAAGCTCCTGTGGGGGGGGGGGTTTGGGTCCATTCTTTGCCGAAGGGATGTCACGTGACATCAGCCTTCAACCGTGATGAGTGAGGTCTGTGCCTTGGACTGGAGGATGGAGGGGGACAGCTTTGTTTGTGATGAAAAGACTTTGTTGCTAAATGAACTTCTGAGTATCTGATTTTCATGATTTCAAGGAATTCTCAAGCTGTCCAGGGGACAGGACCCCCGTGTGGAACTCCAGCTTCCTGAAGCTGCCAGGTGGGAGGGCAGTGAGGGGCAGAGGCACAGCTCTCTTGCCTTTGTTCTGGTGTTTTCCCCTCCCAGACCTGGACCCTGTGGAGAGCTACAGAGATGTGAAGAGAGACAGACAGACGGTCCCTGCAACCTGGGTTCTCTCTGTCAGTTATGGGAGTTAAGGCCCTCATCGTACAGAGAATGAAAAGAAACAGCGAATCTCTAAGGTCTCCCTCAAATGATTTCCTTCCATTTTATGGCTACTCCCCCTTCCCCGCCGACTCTGCCAACAAACCTCACCAACAAAAACACAAGCAAATCCTTACTCTCTTAAACCTCAGCCCACCTGGAAGGTGTGTGCGGGAAGGGAAGAGCCGTCTATTTTGATTTGTAACAGGCCCAGTCGAATGCCTGGACGGATGCTTGGGTGCTTAATTATTGGTTCCAATATTAATAATAAAAGTTGCCAGCTCTGCTCTGTGTCGGGGCGGGGCTGTACACTCATCTTCCATTCCACAAATACTCCTTGAGCCCTCCCGGTGTCCCAGGCCCCTGTGCTGCTTACGTGTTTTGCATGTTGGAGAGGGCTCAGGTTGGAGGCCCTCTTGTTCAGGATGACCTTAGGACTTCCAGGTTTTAGCTCTGAAAGCTCCATGTCCCTGGAAGCCTGTGTTTCATGAACTAACAGGTGTGTTCACCCTTGGGTGCATGATGGGGCTGTTTAAGCAAACATGGAGGGGCTGTTGGAGCTGACAGGAGACAGGGATTCCTGCTTCCCATGCCCCATCAGGTCCCCAGGCAGTCATCACAAGTTCCCAGACTCAGCGCCTGGCCTCTCCTAATCTTTCGGGCTCAACTTGTTTGTGCTGTTGTGACACATCCATATGGCCCTCAAAGCAAGAATTTTCCAGATGTGCATGGTCTCCAGCTGTAGATAACAAATGAAATGGTTTTGCCTGGAGCTTGTTGTCTGAAAGAGAAAATAAAAAGGATCTAGGTGTATTTAACAGAAAGCGTGCAAAGCAGTCATTATAAATTATATCCTATGTCAGCACAGTGGACTGTCTAGCGATTAAAAAAATTCTTTCAAAACGGTTTCCTCCCTTTTGGGGCTGATCTGTAGTTTTCTTTTTCACGCTTTCTTTACCTCCCTCCCCCTCTTCCTTTAATCATGATCATAAATCTCTTGCCATAACAGCGCACCAGGAACATAGTAGGTGTTCAATAAATATTTGAATGAATAAGTGAATGAAACCATTCTGCGGGCTGGCAAATGGGACAAATGGACTTAAAATGCTTTCTGTAGTTCAGAGTGAACTCCAAACAGGCAGCAACGCTAGCGACCCTTTCTTTGCTCAAGAACAGTGTTTGGGAGGATTCAGATCAGTTTTCAGGTGGCCAAGCCCTCCTGCCAAGGTTCTCTCCTAACTGTGGCTGAATCTCCCTGGCTATTTATTAAAAAGCGAGCAGCTCTTGGCCTCACAGCTAGACATACTGAATCAAAACCTGGGCTGGGGCAGGAATTTGCATTTCTAATAAGCTCCTGGGGTGTTTCTTATGTGCTTTCAAATGCACTCAACACCCCAATTGTCCTATATGTGTAGTTTTTCCACTTTGATCATTTCTGCTGCAATCTCTCGGGCCTCCCTCCCACTTTCTATTAAAAGCTCCTTTTTTTTCTTCCTTTTTCTTTAATACCTCAAAAAAAAAAAAAAAAAAGCATATCTGTTTGGGGACAAAGCTCAGTTGAAAAGGATTGGGAGGTGATAGTGATGCTTTAGAGTTTTCTCACTTTGCCTCTGTTCTGCGAGTGAGTTCCATTACTTGACATAAATAGTTTTTTTTTCTTTTTGGTATAAAATACTGAAAATCTACTCAAGGACCTTAGAAACAAGTGGCCTTTTTTATACTCCTAATGAAGCCTTGTTTGTGGTTTTAATGATGAAGAACTTCCCTCATTGGGCTTCAGTTTTGAGAAGCATATGGCAGCTCTTCCTTGGGTGGGCACTGCTGGTCAACAGGGTGGACGCCACATTTGTCCACTTTATGCTGCAAAACTGGCCTTTGCCATTCTCTGCACTTCTGAACTCTCAGCTGAATGTTAGTTCTGGCCTCTGAAAACTGCAGTTAATTGGAATGTAAGAACACATACATACATCAGTCCAGATCAACACCTTCTACCATTTATTCTTTTTTTAAAGCTCCTTTTTTTAAAGATTCATTTTTATTGATTTATGTATACAAGAACTGGGGTGTAGGCCAGAGGTGCAAGAGGAGAGAGGATTCACCAGAGACAGAGTAGGGAACAGAACAGGCAGATTGACTGAAATACACTGCTGAGGGGAGCAGCAGGTGAGATAGGAGAGGTCTGCTGTGCCATGTGGGTCAGCTCCCTGGCAGGGGATTGAACTCGTGCTGCAGTGAGTGGCTGGTGATAGCTTGATAGCACTGAGACTTTAACCCTGGTGCTACCAGGGAGCCCTAATCCTTACTTATTCTTAATGGAGATTTGTTAGAAGGATTCATTTTGGGTGAATTGATGCGTGGCAGATCTGTAATCCATGATGAAACACGAAATTGCCCTTTTGTATGTCAAACATGGTTGAATGGTGCAATTTCTTATGTTTCAACTTAATAGAAACCACCTAGCTTATCCAGACATCCATTCTAAATGTATAAAATACCCACCCAGACAAAAAAGGTGTAAAGAATAATGTAACAGACACCCATGGACTCACCATCCAGTTGAAGAAATAATAATCAAATAATCATCCCCTTTCCCTGGTGCCCCCGCAGGAGATCACCTTCATCCTGAATGTGGTGCCAGTAATTCTTGTGCCCATGTTCATATTTTATCTCTCATGCGTTTGCCCCAATTAAACAATAGTGTATTATTTTGTACCTTACTCTACTTAAATGATAAGGAAACACACGCATCCTTCTGAATTAGCTTTTCTCACTGAACACAGTTGAGATTCACTCATGTCCACCTATGTAGCAGTAGATGCATGTTCAAAATCAAATAACTGAAAGGATTTGCAGTCAAATCAGCAGTGCATGGAAAAGATCTACATTTCATTTTTATGATCTATCCCCCAGCCATACGTCCAAGGTTGTTTCAGTCTATATATTTGGAAAATATTTGTATTGACAAAGATTCCCTAAGATTTGCAGCAAAAAATACAGCCCAACAGCAAACAGTGGAGCTGTGTCACCATCTCAGGATGCTCTTGTAAGAGTCGGAGCATTTCCTGGTCCAAAGTCAGAACAGAACCCCACCAGCTGGCAGGGCCTAGCATCCAGTAGGGGTTTAGTTATTATTTGTTGCATGAATAAATTAGAGGGAAGAGGCACCCAGTTTGAAATAACTCAAGTGATGGCAGAAGGTTGCTCTGTGTTAAAATTAGTTTTGCCCTTTGGTTTGAATGAAACTGTGTGATAGGAAGGAGGAGGAGGTGTGGGTGAGAAATCATGGAAGAATGGAATGAAATAAGCAGTGGGTACCATGCGGAGATTGGGGTTCAGTTCCTGGTTTTAATAAGGGACTGTGGGCAAATTGTCTGAGCCCTCTGTGGGCCTCAGTTTCCTCTCCCATAAAGTGGGGACAATAGAAGGCTTAAGGGAGGCTGGAGTGTGAAGCGTTTGACCAGTTTCTAGCCCCTCCTATGCACTCGGTCACTTGCAATAACATGGTTGGAGCTGGCGGGGATGTTGCTGAGTGAAATAAGAAGGAAAAAGATAAGTACCTGATGCTTTTACTTACATGCAGGACATAGAGAAACAAAGCAAAAGGTCAGACAAAATCAAACCAATGATAACCCTAGAAACTGACTTTAGAATTGGAGCTTCTAGAGGGGGTAGGGGGAGAGCCAAGGGAGAGGGAACCAATGGACTGTGGTGAAGGACTCTGGGTGCCTTGTGGTACGCATGGTTGGTAACATATCTCTCAAGGGTCTGTCATCTTACATCTCTGAATCACATACAGTAGTGTAATCCAATGCTACTCCAATAAAAAATGAAAAAGTTAATTGCATATATAGAAAAAGATTCTGTCCCAGTGTCCCACCTTGGAGGAGCTCAGGTGACTGGAAAGGACACAAGAAGCCTCCTGGGCACTTGAGACCTGCATCCCACAATTCAGCCACAATTCAGGAGGGCACCTGCATCTGGAATTGGATAGTGTAATCACAGGGGTACCCTTGAGGCAGCACCTTAACTGTCAAAGAAAACGATTTAGAACATGATCTAGGAGGCGAGGAGCTGGCGCATACAGGCAGATATGAGAAATCACAGGGAGGCAGGGAAGGACTCAGGTTCACCCCAGCCAGACAGTTTGGCTGGCACAATTACCATGATCAAAATGCTGAAGGGAAAACAAGAAGGGCAAAGCCTGGTCTGAGTTTAGGGTCTAGCTCTCCCGGTGGTGCAGATTGAAGGGAGAGGTGCTTGTTCGCATTGTTGAATAAAGGCTCCTGATTGAGCTGCTTGCAAGAAACCATTAAAGTCCAATCATGTTCTTTTCGAGTATGGGACTTTCTCCCTCCGCCTTTCTTGGGCTGTAATGGGAGCCTTTGAATTCACAAACTGACTTAGAATTTTTGCCAAGGATGCCACTTGGGTGGATTAGAATTGATGTGATGGGTGGGGATTTAAGGCCACACTCAAGACTCAATAAGAAAAACTCAACAAGAAAAAAGCTGTGGTTGATTAGTAATGTCTGTCCTGGGTAAGGAAATGACAAGTAACGGAATGCCTGCTGCAAGCTGCCAGTCATGTATCCCTTTAAAGCAGAGCAGGTCCATTTTGCTTCCATGCTTTGTCTACATATCCTTTTGAACCTGGCATCTGCCATCAGTGCAGTGCATTAGAGATTCTTTGATGTCATGTGTGTCAATAGTGCATTCCTTTTTATTGCTCAGTAATTGTCCATTGTGTGGCTTTACCATAGTTTCTTTTTTTTTTTTTTTTTAAAGATTTATTTATTTATTTATTTATACAAGTACTAGGTACAGTCAGAAGCACGGGAGGGTGAGAGAATTCACCAGAGCCAGAGCGGGAGCAGAGCAGGCAGAAGGACCGAAATACACTGTTGAGGGGAGCAGCGGGCGTGGCAGGAGAGGTCTGCGCGCCATGTGGGACCCTCACCCGGTGGCTGGGGATTGAACCGGTGCTGCAGAGACTGCCGGCAGCTTCGTAACCCAGCGCTCAACCGCTGCGCCACCAGGGAGGCCCTACCATAGTTTCTTTATCCACTTTGGCAGATTCGTTTTTTTGACAATTATGATTAAAGCCCTTATAAACATGTATATACAGGTTTTTGTGTGACCACACCTTTCATTTTGAATATGCTAGGTATTTTGACTAAATACCTAGGAGTGGGTTTGCTAGTTTGAATGGTAAATGTTTGCTTAACTTTATAAGAAATTGCCATACTGTTCTCCAGGGTGACTACCATTTTGTATTTCCCCCAGCCACGTCCGAGGGTTCCAGGTGCTCCATATCCTCACAAGCCCTTGGTGTTGTCATTTCTTGCTGTTTCTCATCACTCTTAGAGGTATGTAGTACTGTTATCAATTTAGAAGGTGTCTTGGTCCTCACTTTAAATATGTACTTTCTCCTTACAGCAAAATTCTGTTTATATAATTTTGCACCATCTTAGATTCTCAGTCAGATTGAACCCCCTCTTTCCTTGCTATCTGCACAGGTAACAGGGATTCCCCCCCCCTTTTAATTATGCCTGGCCAATGCTGATTTTAGATTTTCCAAAGATAGAGTACCATGAGAAATACATTTATTTCATCCCAAAGCTTGAGAAATATCTGGCTTCCATGAGCCAGCAGTGTGTGTTGACCTATTCAAACCAACCAGTTATAGCTCAGGCTGCATTAAGTCAGAACATATATTTTTTTTTAAATAATAAATTTATTTTTATATTTCCCATACAATTGCAAATGCCCCATTCTGACCCCAATCCCTCCCCTCCCACCCCCACCCCCCAAAAAGTGTCCCTGGTTCATAGTTTTTTGTTGATTTTGATTTTCACTTTCTTATAGTTATTCATTTTCCTGGTCCCTTATTGAAGTTTTCTAGATTCCTGCTATGAGTGAGACCATCCGGTATTTTTCTTTTTCTTTCTGGCTTATTTCGCTGAGCATGATCCCTTCCAGCGCCATCCATGTTGCTGCAAATTGCATGTGTTTATCTTTTTTGAATGCTGAGTAATATTCCATGGTGTATATGGACCACATCTTCTTGATCCAGTCATCTATTTTTGGGCATTTGGGCTGTTTCCAAAGCTTAGCTATTGTAAACAGTGCTGCTATAAACATAGGGGTGCAGGTGCTCTTTGGAATTGATGTTTCTGTGTCCTTTGGGTAAATACCTAGGAGTGGAATTGCTGGATCCTATGGAAGCTCTATGTTTAGTAGGTCCAGAAATCTCCACACAGCTCTCCACAGTGGTTGGACCAGTTTGCACTCCCACCAACAGTGTAAAAGAGTTCCTTTTTCTCCACAACCTCGCCAACATTTGTTGTTGCTAGTTTTTTTAATATGTGCCATTCTCACTGGTGTGAGATGGTATCTCATGGTAGTTTTGATTTGCATTTCCCTGATTACAAGTGATGTTGAACATTTTTTCATATGCCTGTTGGCCATTTGCATTTCCTCTTCAGAGAAGTTTCTTTTTAGCTCTTCTGCCCATTTTTTGACTGGGTTATTTTCTTTGTTGTTGCTGAGTCTCATCAGCTCTTTGCAGATTTTTGTGATCAGTCCTTTATCATTAGTGTTGGGTGCAAAAATGTTCTCCCAGTTGGTGGGGTTTCTCTTTGTTTTTGTTATTGTCTCTTTTGCTGTGCAGAAGCTCTTTAATTTGATGTAGTCCCAGCTGTTGATCTTTGCCTTCACTATCACTGCTTTGGGTGATGTGTCTGTAAAGATGTCTTTGATGTGCATATCACATAGTGATTCGCATGTATTTCCTTCTATGTATTTTATGGTTTCAGGTCTTATGTCTAGTTCTTTAATCCATTTTGAGTTGATTTTTGTGTATGGTGTGAGGTAGTGGTCAAGCTTCATTCTTTTGCATGTAGCAACCCAGTTTTCCCAGCACCATTTATTGAACAAACTTTCTTTGCTCCAATGCATAGTCTTTGCTCCTTTGTCAAAGATTAGTTGACCATAAATCTGTGGGTTTATTTCTGGATTTTCTATTCGATTCCATTGGTCTGTATGTCTGTTCTTGTTCCAATACCATGCAGTTTTGATGATTATGGCTTTGTAGTATAGTTTGAAGTCTGGGAGTGTGATGCCTCCATTTCCTTCTTTTTTTTTCAGTAGAGCTTTGGCTATTCGGGGTTTTTGGTGATTCCATATGAATTTCATCAATAATTGTTCTATTTCTTTGAAGAATGACATTGAAATTTTGATTGGAATAGCATTGAATCGGTATATTGCTTTTGGTAGGATGGCCATTTTAATAATGTTTATTCTTCCAATCCATGAGCAGGGGATGTCTTTCCATTTCTTTGTGTCTTCTTCTATTTCTTTTAACAGTGTTTTATAGTTTTCTTTGTATAGGTCCTTTACCTCTTTTGTTAGATTTATTCCCAAATATTTGATTTTTTTTGTTTTGATAATAAAAGGGATTTTTTTTTGATTTCTTCTTCTTCAGATTTATTGTTTGTGTATAGGAAGGCTACTGACTTTTGCGTGTTGATTTTGTATCCTGCCACTTTACTGAATTGATTGATGAGTTGAATTAGTTTTTCTGTGGAGTTTTTGGGGTTCTCTATGTATATTATCATATCATCTGCAAATAGTGATAGTTTGACTTCTTCTTTTCCTATTTGGATTCCTTGTATGCCTTTCTCTTGTCTTATTGCTCAAGTCAGAACATATTTAAATCCACACTTGGATGATTAAAGAAGATGGGCTCTATCAAGGGCTCTATGCGTAAGTAACATTTTCATATTTCCTTAAAGAACAAATGTCAAGAAGGAAAGAAATATTTTCTTCCCATGGAACTATGTCTAGCAGTCTGTAGCAAGGTTTCTGAACTGGGGGGTGGAGCTGGGAAGATGTGAAGTCTCAGGATCAGTTGGGGGGGGCTTTCACCTGTGTACACACCCTTCTCAAGGATCGGGACCTTTCCCTGGGGGAGCGTGTGCCCCTCCTGCAGTTGACAGTTATTGCCACTGCATTGCTGAGGGGAGCAGGTTGCATCTATTGCTGATATGGAAATCCTCCTCCAACTGAATGAACAAAGTGTGATTCAATGCAGGGATGGCGAAGAGAGCAGTCAGACAACAGTCCATGTGATCCTTTCGTATCAACTTCAATCGATGGGCAGTGGCTGCCCGCAGAGCTGCACAGGGAGTAGAGGTCTTTCCAGGCTTGGGAGAAGAGACCACAGTATTGATTGGTCATGACTTCCATGGGCATGAGGCAGATAATGAGGAGATCTCTACCCCATGTTTGTGCTCCTTAAAATAAGACCTGGCCAAAGGTGTTTGGTTTTATTCTTTACACAAAGTTAACAATGCTGTTGGATGAAAGTGGTGCTTTGTCTTGGAGATGGTTTTCCTGGACTGGAGACAAATTTGTAAATATTCTGTCCTGGCAGTTCTCACCTGGAGGTCATTTTGTTCCCCAGGGGTCATTGGCGATGTCACTTTGGGTTGTCATAGTTGGAAAGGTGCTATTGGCATCTGGCAGGGTACTGTTAAGTAGCCTACGATGCCCAGGAAATCATCCTTCTCAAGTGTCCGGGTGCTGAGGTTTAGACCCGCGCTAGCTCCCTCTCATATCCAGCACTCCTGGTTTCCCAGGTCAGCGTTTCGGTTCAGGTGGCTGGAAGCAGGCTGCCGGCGGTCTTTGGATTACAATGAAGTAGACCCATCCTCTAGTCTAAGACTGGTCTTCAGTGCCATTGTGTTCCCCTAAGGGATGACTCTGTGGGACTACAGAGTTGAAGGAAGGACTGGTCAGACCGAGTGGGAAGGTGTGTGTTGACCGTGGGGTCCTGACTTAGAATCTGCTCCTTGTGGGCACAGCACAGCCAGATGAGCCACAAGGGGCCTGGAGACATCGAGCCCTTTCAGAGAAGATGCTGTGATTTAACCACCTTCGGCCTCAAGTCTTCGGTTGTATTTGCTGTGAAGCAAATGACCTCAGGATGGTTTTCTCAGCTCCGCTTCCTCTGCTGTCCTTCCAGTCACCCCAGTTTCCTCAAATCCGCCCTTCTTGGGTGCACTATTCTCAGGCAGCCCTGTGAACACATGACCTCCCTCCACCCTGCCCCACTGCAAACCCCTTGTGTAGCTGCCCCTGTCCTTTACAATGCTCTTGAAGCTTTCATGCCATGGGCCATAGTAGAGTGTGGTGGGTAGGAACTGGGATATGAATCTCTGCTCCGGCACTCTCTTTCTGTGTGACTTTGAGCTTGATACTTACCCTCTCTGTGCTTCAGTTTTTTCATATAAAAGAGATGTTTGCACCCACTCATAACCCCTCACTTCTGTCAGCTCAGTGCACCTTGGCCCAGCCTCCAGAGGTTCCTTCATCTTTCCCCAAAGCCTCTCTTTGGCTGCCCTGTTTTTTTTTTTTAATATATATATATTTATATATATATAAACCTGTGAACCATCACCATAGTCCCTTGGGCTTGCCCCCCTGTTTTGATCCTTCTCCCCCCTCCCCACTTGCTCCCCTGCTGTATGTCTCCAATTTACAGTTCACCTGCTAGTTTTGTGTTCCCCCCTCCCCCGACCCTTTGTTTGGTTTCCCTGTGTGCCTCTTATAAGTGAAACCATCCGATATTTTTCCTTTTCCTTCTGGCTTATTTCACTGAGCATAGTTCCTTCTAGCCCCATCCGTGTTGCTGCAAATGGTATGAGTTTATCTTTTTTGATGGCTGAATAGTATTCCATTGTGTATATAGACTACATCTTCTTCATCGAGTCTCTGTTTTTGGTCATTTAGTTTGTTTCCATCTTAGCTACTGTAAATAGTGCTGCAGTAAACATAAGCATGCAGGTTTCCTTTTCAAAGGAATGTTTTTGTGTCTTTGGGTAGATTCCTAGCAGTGGAATCACTGCGTCCTATGGTAGCTCCATTTTCAGTAGTTGGAGGGTCCTCCACACAGCTTTCCAGAGTGGGTGAACCGGTTTGCACTCCCACCACCAGTATAGGAGAGTTCCTTTTTCTCCACATATTCACCAGTGTTTGTTATTGTCAGTTTTTTAAAATGGGCCATTCTCACTGGTGTGAGTTGGTATCTTGTTGTAGTCACCCCTGTTCACATTCCCAGCCCTGCAGCCATCCAGGGCTGAGGCATGAAGGCAGGCTGTGGTCAGTGACTGGCAGGGGAGAGACACAGACCCAGCTCCCTCACTCTTCAGCCAGGACAGCAAAGCCGCGTGCTCTATACTGACTCCTAGATTTTTCTAGAAGAATGAAGTGCTGTTGGATGGGGAATGGGCCCTGTATTGGATCGCCCCTCTTTTCTTGTCTCTCTCTGCATTTCTCTGCTGGTGTTTCCTGGGATGGCCTCCTAAATAAACACCTCAGGTCCGCATCTGAGGAACCCAGCCTAGGTTACTTCCTGCTTCTAGAGTTCCGCTCATTCTCCAGTAATGCTGCTCATCGCACTCAATGGAAAAGCTGGTCGAATTGTCTCCCCCACTAGATGGAAAACTCCACGATGGCAGGGCCCCTCTCTGCTGTCTACTTCCTCTCTGTCCTGTTCACCATTGTGGCTCTAGCATGAAATGGACATTCAATAAAGACTTGGGCATCAGCTGGTCTGCATGATAGAATGGTGTGTAATACAGTTGGGAACTGATTAAATCCAGCTGAGTTCAATGTTAGACTCAAAGGTTTCACCGGCAGCTAAACATAATGTTGAATGACAGGAGGCCGGCAGGCCTTAGGAGATCAGGTGACGGCTCCCATATATTGGTGGCTATATAATTTCTTTGTTTTATAAACATTAGCAGTGAATATTGGATGAAAATGTGAAATTTTCCTACCAGTCCTGATGCAGATCTATGATATTCAAGAGACAGTAAACTCTAGCTTGGTATCAGTGAGTTATGTATCTTGCAAACTGAGCTTTTGTTTACAAGTTTGCTAGAGCGACTCTCTTATCCTCCTGGGGCTCCAGGCCAGCTAATGCATGTTCTTGTGTTGGCGATGGTGGAATTTCAAGAGGCAAGCCCAGTTATGCAGCATATTCCTAGCCTATGCTGTGTTTTATTTGCACATATCACATTGGTCACATCAAGTCATGTGGCTGAACCCAAAGTCAGG
This sequence comes from Talpa occidentalis, assembly GCF_014898055.3. NCBI lineage: Eukaryota > Metazoa > Chordata > Mammalia > Eulipotyphla > Talpidae > Talpa > Talpa occidentalis. The sequence goes on along the minus strand of NW_023601433.1, from coordinate 84,383,947 downwards.
AGACAGGGGAGTCCACTCTGCCTGTTATGGGAGGGATTGCAGAGGGCATGTATCCGAGGGGCAGGGTGTGTGTGAAGATTTGGGGCAGCAGTTCTGTCTCTCGCAGTGCATAGCGCTGGGGCTCTGGAGTCAGGCAGACCTGGATGGAAAGCCCTGCTCCGACATTGAGTAATTAGGAATCGAGCAAGTGACTTAGTCGTCCCGAGCTCTGGTTTCCCATCCAGCTGACAATGGATATAATAGTTGTGTGGTATCGTAGTGAGGATTACATGAAATGATACACTTAAGCCACTCAGCATGGTTTCTGGCATGTGGCAAATGCTCTATAAATTGTAACTGGAAACAAAAGCTCTAAATAGTACAGTAAATGCTGCCGGGGTGCAGATAGGAACCAGACATCTACACTTGACGTTGGCCACTTTGAAAATGACTACTTCATTGCTCTTCCTGTAGTATCAGTAGCCTGAGGGAGTCTATGAATCTCCAAATGTGCCTGGCTTGAGTCGCAAGGGATGATGCTAACAGATCCGACCCTTGGAACAAGAAGAGTGCTCTGCTTCACGTCCATCAGCAGGAAAACAAACACCAGCAGTTGCTCAGGATGGCGATATTTCAGGGAAGCCGGCAGATGGAAGGCCAGATTGTGACCATACTAGACTCCAGGGACGACATTAGAAAGTATGAATGTATTTGTTCAAGTTAAATATTTTAAATTAGTTGGGCTAACATTTATAAGCAAAATAATACCCATTTATAAAAAAATTAAAGTTGCCTGCTGTGCTTAAATAGCTTTCGTAGTTTAAAGAATAGTAAGATTAGATAATGGATATTTTTTTTTTCTAGAGGTGGTCTACCTCATTTAGATATTCCAACTCATTGGCAAAAGCTGCTAATCTCAGTAATGCATACTCATGGAACCTACCGCTGCCATGGTAATTGCGTTCGAGATAGAGCCCTATTAGATGTTGTAATCCCAAGTTACAGACGACCCAGGGAAATGAAGACGATAAGACAGCTGGGAAGTGGAGCTTTTAATACTTTTTATCCAAGAGTTGATGTCTCAGACTTTTATGCATTTCCAAGCTCCATTAACAAAATGAAAAAAAAATATTAAGAAGAATTGAAAAGGATTAAAAAAAAATGTGACTCTCCCTTTCTCCAAGCTCTTTTAAGAAAGTCTACCATGATGATTAGGTGAATGGACTTTATAAAAGTGCTAAAGAACATCAGGGCTGGAAGGGGCCAGAGACATCTTCCCTGTCTCGTCCCCCTCATTTACAGAAGATACGAGACTCCTTGCCCTGGAAATGGATTTGAGGCTGATTGGAAGAAGTTTAACTCATTAAACTTCTTGTGTTTTCCTGACAGATTCTTAACTCTGGTCATATTTTACTCTGAGATGTGAAAATTGGTCATCAGAATCATTTCCTATGGAAAGGAATGTGTGATTATTTAGATGTATCCTGATTGGATTCTGTAGGTAGATCAGAGACTAAATATGCAGAAGCCAAAAGAAAAAATTCTCAGTAATAAAAAAATTCAGACTGTCAACAGACTATATAAGTAAGTGGCCTCATAAAGTTGAAAATGTGGTTTCTGAGATCTGCACCTTTTAAGGAATGCTGTATTCTACTATTTGTCTAATTTCCCTATCCATGCTCCACTCCTCTATTGTTTGGGCATCGGTACACACCCAAATTTTACTTCCCAATTTCACTGTGGAGAGGAGTGGCCAATGAAATGTAAGTGAAAGTGTTGAGTGGTGCTTCTGGGGAAATGCTTTAAAAGTCGAGTCAGTTGGGAGATAGAAGCCCTTTGGCTGTTACCTTTTCTTCAGTTCAAACTGCCTGGAATATGGAGTGATGGCTGGGACTCCAGCAGTCATTTTGTGACTATGAAGCAAGCTTGAAGGTGAAAGTCACATACTAAAGATAGCAGAGAAGAAAAGTAGAAGGAGCCTGGGTTGCTGGAGACTTTGTAGAACTGTCATAATAGCCCTGGACCCTCAACCTCTGGACTTGTTTTACACAAGAGAAAAACTAACTTCTCTCTTGTTTGATTTTTAATTATTTTTGTAACTATTGATATGTAGAAAATCTAGCCTTAATTGATATAGTTATCAGCTAAATAATGAATAATAATAGATAAAAACAAAAAAAAATTAAAAATAAAAAGGTATCACTTTAATAAATAAGTGTCAGAGAGAAGCATTTATTAGGTACCAGGAGAGAGACTACTAGAATCAAATAAGAGAGAGGGAAGGGGCCCCATGGAACGCTGTAGGGGATAGCTGGGGCACTGGGGGTGGGCAAGTTGTGAAAGCAACATATGTAGAGGTTTGAACCTGTAACCCCTGGAGCAGATACAGTGATGTAAACTTACTTTGCCTAAACAAACATAATAATAATAAAAAAGAATCAATGAGAAGGGGGAGACAGAGAAGAGAAATAATGACAACTTAGCAATTTGCTGAAATCTTTCCTGTATCTAGTCTCTCTTGTCTGACATCCCTGACATATACCTACATGTATGTATATAGTGTGTATTCATCTAGAATCCATCAACATCTTTATTTGCATCTGCGTGTATATATCCTTGGGTTGCTGAGCCATTTTACAGATGAGAAAGTGGAGTCACAGAGATAAGTGCTTGTTTAAAGTCACCAAACATATATATTTTTTTTAACTCAGCTGGCACAGTGCCTGATACACGGTAGGGAAATAATAAAGGCATGTTGATGAATCAACTTCTGCTTTCCAGGGGCGCTCTTTCCATGATCTTGTGCCAGTTTCTTGACTTCATAGAGAAGTGCTGGAGAAGATGGGAGAAAGGAAGGTGCTTTCATGATGCTGTCCAAAACAGAGGCTCCATCAGCTTCTTGGGGTTAAGGTCTCTGAGGGCTGACGGTTCCCTTTCTCTAAATAACACCTCCTTGATTTCCCTTTGGGGATGCCTCTGGTGACATTGTCTGCATCCTGGGCTCGGGGTGGGAAATTAGTTCAGCTGTGACCAGTCAGCTCAGGGATGGACAAAGGGTCAGGTCATTGCTGCTGAGATGTGATGACTCTTGGAACACATGTTGTTACGCAAATCTGTGAATGAACACAAAGCAGGGATGATAGCCTAGGAAACTCCTACATACCCATTATCCAGACAATCGTGCAAGTTTGACCATACTTTTTTCAACTTTTCCTTATTTCTGCATTTTTGCTGAGATTTCCTAAGGCAGACCCAGATATTTGCCATCTACTTTAGTTTCCATCTCTAAAATATAAGGAACATTTCTACATGACTATGGCAGTGAGACTTTTGCTGACACTCCTGAGAGAGCTATAGTGATTCCTTTCCCATGGTCTTGAACTTAAAGGGATGGAACCATGAAAATCTTGGCGGCATTGCATAGAGTCAAGGAGTAAAGTCAAGTAGCACAGACTGGGCTAGATATCAGAAAGAAGGGCTCCTGATGATATGGTTTCTAGATCAAACCTTGCCTGAAGCCACAGAAATACATTAAATGAAACAAATTCTGAGTGAGCATGGACATGTTATTTAGCCTTTCTGTGAGTTATGGATTAAATTGTGTTCCCCTTTGCTCCTTACTCCCCCACTCCAGCTCTCCCCACTTCCCCATCTCCCCCACTCCCTGCCCACCCAGTTCATATGTTGAAGTCTTTACCCTTCAGTATCTCAGACTGTGACTATGTGGAACTAGGATCATTGCAGATATAATTAGTTAAGGTGACGTTATACTGCATAGGGGGCTCTTTATCCAATATAACTGTTGTCCTTATAAAAAGGAGAAAGTTGGACACCGATGTAAGTGTATATGTGTGTATATAACACACACATACACATGCACACACACACACAGAGAACACCTTCATGTGAACACGAAGGCAGAGAATGAGGTGATGTAGCAGAAACCAAGAAACCCAAAAGACCAGTGGCAGCTCACCAGAAACTCAGAGAGGCCTGGAGCAGCTTCTCCCTCACAGCTCTTGGACCAGCCCTGCCAACACGTTGATGCTGGACTTCTAGCCTCCAGAATCATGACACAATATATTTCTGTTTAAGCTGTCCCGTCTGGTGCTTTGTGATGCTAGCACTGTGAAACTAACATGAGCCAATGAACCTGAGGGACAGACAGACGGATGCATGCCTGGACCTGCCCTCCAGCTCCAGGGAGCTTGGCCAGTAGGTGGCCTCCAGCTGTCAGCTCTTGGGATTCAGCCTCAGCTGCAGCGTCCTTTGCAGAGGCCCTGCCTTTCTGGGGAAGCTGGCCCCAGGAGTCTGAGCCAGGTGGGGTTAGGGAGGCCCGGTCATTTCAGCCGGGACAGCTCCCCTGGGCATTATCTCCTTCATTGTCCCCCAGGGGCCGGCCAGTCCTCAGGCTAATATCTCTGCTCCATCCCGCTTCCTACAGCTTCCTTGACAGGTGTCAATCCCTAGTAAATATTTTAGGACCCAAACTCCATGTTGGTGCCACCTTTTGAAGACCCCAACTTGTGATAGGGGCTTCCGTGGTCTCATCTGAACACCCTGGAATCCCCTGCGGCGGCCTTTTGCACACGTGGTCAGTATTAGCCAGGGTGGGGAGAGCTGACCCTGGCCATTCGCTTCCTGCACCGCTGAAGAAGGCAGCGAGGCTGGAGGAGGGAAGAGCACAGCCTGAGAGGAGGCTGAACTGTTCCCGGGCTGCTGTGCTGGGCGTCTCGGGGTTTGAGAATCCGTGTATTTTATCAGCTCTTGCAGGCTGCTACGACCCCCCAGTGATAGCTGAACGGGGAAGGCATGTATCTCTTCGCTATGAAATCCTCTGCAATTTCCTTCCAGAGAACAGTTGAACAGTTTCTTAGAGTTCTTTGCTGCAGCCAGTTATATTCTGAGATGTTAAATGTTGAGGATAGGAGAATAATGTTTTTCACTTTGGGGGAAGGTCTAAGTTCTATGCTCACTTCATTTTATGGGGTGTGTATAGGGAAAGCGAGGAAGAGGAGTTGAGAGGCAGAGGGGGCGGAGAGAGGACTGTGACAGTAAATGCATGTGTAAGTTTCCATCACTGCCTCTAGAAGATTCAGAGCTGGGATGTAAGGCAGCCGGGTCGTCGGAGTGTGACTGGCCTTTTATGCAGCCCCATGCGTGCCAGGAGAGCCCCGTCATGTCCAAAACAGAGAACGTATTATGTGGCATTTCAGCTTCAACAATCTCCAGCTCTCTATGCCTGTTAAATTGAGAGGAAATGCCTGTATTCTAAAAGCTTAATCACCTGTGGATACATTTTTAGAGACTTCATAGCAAACGGCGAAACAGGAAAAGATTCTCCACTTCCTTTCTTCCCTCTCTGCTGAGTGGAAGGGCCTCTGGGAGCCTCCAGGGTCACTCCCGTCTCTGTGGTTTGCCCCCCGCTTCCATTTCTAATTTAGCAGTCTCAATGGTAGCATCCCGTCACCCACTTTGGGGGGATTTCTCCCTTGAAGGCTTTCTAATTAAGTCTTTCAGAAAACTGACATTTAATTATGCAGAGAGGTTTTCTGTTGGTCCCAAAGACGGCAAATATTTCCATCAAATCGGCGCAGCCTTTTCTCTCCCTTTCTCTCGCCCAGCGAGACGGAGGAAAAAAATCCAAAAAGAATCCACAAAGAAGCTACATATTTTGTGTGTTTACTTGATTATTTTGACAGGCTTCCAGGGGGCCGTGAAAAGCCTCAGGCTCACTTCTCAGGTATGGGCTTCCATCAGATAAACAGTCTTGATTAAACATCCTTTAAAACTCATTATCAGCTCAGCTTCGGACTCCTTTCAAAATGACCTTTCCTGCTTTCTGATTAAGGATCTTGCTTCGAGGGGGGTCCCACTGAGATGCCTTCTGGTGATGCTTGAGGGAGCCAGGTGGCCTTGGCACTTGCGTTGGCTATTATGAGAGCTAGGCTCGATTTTGAGTCATTTTGGAGGTAGAGGGTGGCACCATCACTTCCAAAGGTTTAAAATTTCAGTCTTTGATGTCTAATGCATTTGCATTTGGAATCTCAGCTCTGTTTGCACAATGAGCCTCAGATGTCTTGTCTTGTCTGCAATGTGGGATTAATAATCTTCACCCCCTGGAGTACAATGAATAATCCCTACCCCCTGGGGCAGTGGTGAGAACCAGGGAATTTGTGCATGCAAATGCTCTCAGCAAGTTAACTCTTGTCACTGGTTGGGTTCCCTGGGAAACTGACTCTTGAGATGGAGATTAATGGGCAGGAGTTTTATGAAGGAGAGGGCTGGGGGTCCACACCAGTGAAGGGGCGGGTGGAATGGGCTGGAGCAAGCCACAGGAGAGGGCGAAGCAGCAATGCGGACCCAGTGATTGCTTCAGCTGAGCCCACGGCAGTTCTGGAGCTGGACCAGCCAAAATGACGATGCTGGCGACAATATCCACCAGTCACTGGTGTGACCTTGGACAAGGTGGCTCTGCAGCTGGGTTGCGTGTCCTTCCTGCAGGAGGATCTGTGTGGCCATCGCTGTATCCACTCCAGCTCTCAGGAAATGCTGCTGCTTGTGTTCTTGTGGGGTCTGGACTAAAAGGGGATCTGACTGTTTGGATTTTTTTTTTTTTTTTTTTTTTGCTTCTGTAAGATGCAGAGCCCTGCCTTAGTTGCCTGCTGCATTACAACCCTCTGTTAGTCATTCACAAAACCAGTAAGGAGCTATAATATGCCAGGCATTGTGCTGGGTGCTGGGACACCACCCCGGGCTCTTTCTGGAGCACCTCACATTCTGCACGAGGCTCTTCTGTTCTGCGAGGCAATGACAGATGATGGGCACGCCAGCATGATGCAATATGCAGCGGGGAAGGAAGGAGCCACACAGGTGTGCATGTCAAAGGTTATTGTCATGTGTCAGTTGGGTCCTCCAAGAAGCAGAAACTGAGAAAGAGTTAGAGGTGCATTAAGTTTATTGGGGTTACCGCTATGAAGCATAAAAGGGAGGAGACAGGATGGGGCAGGGAGGGGCTCTAAGCCAGGAGGTAGATCTGACCAACCCCTAGGGGGCGCTCTGGAGTAAAGACCGTCTGTAAATGGAACTGCATCTTGGACAGAAATGGCCAGACCCGGGGGCCTTCCTGTGCTCAGTTGTTGGCAGAGGGTTGCCTGGGAAGAAGGTGGCCCTGGCTCAATAGCTTTTACAGCAAATCTGGAAATTCTCAAAGTTGAAGGAATTCTTTCTAAAAGGAAGATCTGAGCACATCTTCGTGGCTGCTATGCAAGGTTTAAAGGAGAGTGAGCCTCACGGAGGAGCTTTGGCAGGCACACAGACGGCCTTAACAGTGTTCCTTCCCTCCCATCATTTTCTCTCATGGGTTTGGAATTTTTTTTAAAGGTTTATTTATTTATTTATTTAGGCATGTAAGAACTGGGGTGTAGGCCAGAGGTGTGGGGATGAGAGGACTCACCAGAGATAAAGTGGGGAGCAGAACAGGTGGGTCTACTGAAATCCACTGCTGAGGGGAGCAGCAGTTGAGACAGGAGAGGTCTGCTGCGCCATGTGGGTCAAATTCCTGGCTGGGGATTGAACTGAGGCCACACTGGTGATAGCACTGAGACTTAGCCCCTAGGCCACCAAGGAGGCCCTTGTGGGTTCAGAATTTGAGAGAGACACAGGACAGTGCTGAGGACATACAGTGGTAGGTGACTCCGGTGGCAATCACTCCATCACGCTATTGGTCTGCTGAGTATTATTACGTACCAACCACTGCACTAAGCAACTGACATGCATGACCTCCATGTAAACTCTTTCAACTGGATACCTAGCTCATCGGCTCCTTCAGATGAGGACAATGAGGCCCAGGAGGAGGTCACTTGCCCAAGTCACATGGAGAAGAAGCGTCCTCAATCCAGTACTAGAACCTCCACTGTGACCACCACCCATGGTCCTGGCTGTCACTGAGCAGAGATTAAAAACCTGGGGACAATCACCCAAGGAGAAACAAGAGCAGAGGGTGGTTATTGCATATCTGGGCTGATGGCAAAAAGGCAAATGGCCTGATTTGCTGGGAGCTGGAGGGTCTGGGTGAACCAGGAGACTGCATAGCTTTCGAGCTCTGCTGAGACTCTGAGGCTTCTCTGCAAACAAAGTCAACAGAAATGAAGGGAAAGGCAGGGAGAGGGATGGAACCTTAGAAACTCTGTGTGTGTGTGTGTGTGTGTGTGTGTGTGCACACGTGTATGCTTGTCTCTCTCCAAAATTTCATATTAGACTGTCTTCTTTCCTCAACTAGTTAAACAGTTAAACAGAGGAGGAAGAAAACTCTCCCAGATAAAAATGTCTGGAAATGCCCTGGGGCCGGGGCTTGTAAATCTGCTGTGCTCTTTGCTGCCAGAGTTAGGATTTTGCTGGGAGGGCAGGCCTTTGTCACTGTCCTGTCAGTAGAGGCTAATTGCCTTTGGGATCTGTGCCTGGCAGAGTCTGGAATGGGAATGGCACGTTGCAGCTGGTCCTGTCACAGATTAGGCGCCTGGAATTTAGGATTAGCCAGAGGTTGGGGCAGAGATGGTGTGGGGACCTCGCCTGGCTTCCTGGCCTCCTGTCTGGTCTTGCCTGTGCATTCTTAGTTCTTATTTCTCAGTTCTGACCTGCTCATCATCCACCCTACTCAAATACATTCGGGGGATCCCCATTTAGGATGAAGTTTAAACTACTTAGTGGGGCTCACTGGTATCCAGTCCTACCCAGCTTTACTATTCATACTGAAATATTTCCATTCTGGAAGCACCTCTTGTCCTTCCCTTACCTTCTTGCCATCTCAAATTCATCTCAATTTTGACTCCTTTAGCATTTCTCAACATTGGCACATTCTGGGCTGGACTTTTCCTTGTGGTAGGGACTGTCCTGGGCATTGCCTCTACCAATGAGGTGCTGGTAGCATCTACTTCTGCCAGTCCTGATCACTAAAAATGCCTCTAGACTGTCCACCATCCCTATTTAAGAACACTGCTTAGGCAGGGTTAGCTGCTGCTCTGGTGTTTATCTTGTCTAGGCACATCATCTCTCTGTGTATTTATTGTTTGCTAACTTGTTGGTCCCCTCACCAAACTAAAACTGGGACTTATTCAGCTTGGGCTGCCCTGTATCAGGCCTGGCACATGGTCAGTGCTGATGAATACCTGTTGAACACATGGAAATCCATGATGTGGCGTTCAGGGACAGCAGCTCTGGAAGTGTGTTGCTCCATGAAGTCAAGGGCAGTGATTTACCCTGGGAGTCATAATAGTGATGTCTCTACGGAGTGGTGCTGGTTGAATGACTTAAGAGATTTAAAGCTCTAGAATAGGGCCCGATACATAGAAGATGCTTAATACATAACAGCTCTTGTTGCTATTGCTATTTTTTCTCTTTTTTACTCTTCAGAGCTCTCTCTTTCAGAAAGGCTGGGTGATAAGTGGCACACGTAAGGTGGAAATGGTGGGGGATCCCTTTGGAGGCTTGACACGTGTAAATTTGGACTATTTGAAAGAAACACTTCTTTATCTGTAAATAGATAGCAGGCTTACAGATGATACACAGGCAGTGGTTAAGGTTGAAGGCGCTGGGTCTCCCTGCCTGGGTTGGGGTACTTTCCCTGGACTATTACATACTCAGCCTCAGTTTCCTCATCTGTAAAATGGGCATAATAATACCTCATTGTCACCTTATTGTGAGGGTGAAGTGGAGGTAAAATGGCACATAGTAAGCCCATCAGTCTTAACTATAACCATCATCATCATCATCATTTAATTTTCACATTTATTCTTGAATGAGGGCTCCCAAATGGACTTTCCCCTAAAGGGAAGTTGAATTTTTTGAGAATGTTTGGGTGGCTCAGGCAGGCCACTGCCCCCCCATTTCAGTCCCAGACAGACATGACTAGCCAATCCAGACAGCCACTACCAATAGATTGTTTTGTGCACAGAACATGAAACTTCGGCTTTAATATCCCTAGGGGTCTCCATTCGGGACGAAGTTCTAGGGCTGGGGAGGGATACTAGACCATGGGGTCAAAGATATGAAATCGTTTCCCTGGACCTTAGATTGAACGTGCCCCTCTTGCCATTGTTCTTGGGGCATTGCCATCCCAAACCTCTCTAGAAGGACAGAGCCAAGGTCCAGGGGAGCTAACAGGACAGGCTCTTTGGAGGAGGCCACCCCGTAGAGCAGGAGCCCATACCCACAGTGCCCCTGTTATCGCTGCCCAGGGTGTGGCCTGCACACTGGTGTCACAGGCTTGCTGAGAGCGTGTCCATTTCCTGGGGCTGCCACAAATGACCGAAATTCATCCTCTCACAGTACTGGAAGCCGGGAGTTCAAAATGACCTTGTTGGCAGTGCCGTGTATACGCTGAGACTCAAGAGAACCCCATCTGGCCTCTTCCGGCCGCTGGTGGTTCCCAGCCATCCTTGGCTGGTGGCTGCATCCCTCCAAGCCCTACTTCCACGGTCTCATGACCATCTTCCCTGCGTGCCTCTGCGTGTCTTCTCCTCCTCTTAGAGGACACCAGTCATTGGACTTAGTTCTTATCGGGTATGACCTCATGGAAATGAATCGGATCTGCCCACAACTTCTTTCCCAAATAAGGTCAGCTTCTGGAGTCCCAGGTGACCCTGCCTCCTGGCGGAGGCGGCACTGCCGGGGCCGGCTCAGAGAAGAAGCATTTCTAGACCACACTTTGAGTAGCACCGCCCTAGATGATTCCAGCCCGCTGCCACATCAACTGCGTGGGGCGAGGGCGGGAGAGGACCCTCTGGGAGGTGGCTGTGGGTCCTTTAGAGAACCACATCACCTCCAGCGCAGTTGCAATGAGCAGATGACTCACCCAATTGCGGACTGAACAAGGGAGACCCACCCTGCGGCCACAGAGCCCTGGAGCCAAGCTCAGGTTGCAGGCCTGCGGGTCACACGGCAAGGTCCTCGGGCCTGCCTTTCCTGAAGCCTTGGAAACCGCGGATGCCTGACAGACCATGGTGCTGTCAGTGGGGTTCATTTGCATGAGCATTTGGCTTGCTTTTTCCCTCAGGGATAATTTTCTAAGGGCAGCAAAGTAGGGTCGCTGCATGAAGAAAGCGCATGGATTAAGGGGAAAGAACCAGAACAAACGATCGGAGGCATCCCAGGTGGTCCCACCCAAGAGCAGCTCAGAGTAGTAATGAACTTGAACACTTTTGCTTGGCGACAGAGGAGCCTCTGAGAGAATGCCCAGGGCGGCTCTTAGACACGACCGGGAAATTCACGTTTTTCTCTGTCCGGCCCTGTCTCCTCACCAGGGGACCTGAGGGAAAGAATGCTTCTGGAAGCATACACATATGCAACGGGGCTAGTAGTCGTTTGATCTAATTTCTGAGGCCAGGTGCTCTGTAAATTTTCAATCAACCCTGTGAGCTGTGGGTGTCCACTGCCCATTTCCAGAGGAGGAAGCTGAGGCTCAGAGAGGTGAAGTTGCTTGTTTAAGGTCACACAGGAACCATTGCCCGAGCTGGGGTTGGGACTCAGGCCTGTGAGTGACACCCCCTAACCCCAGCTCTGTGACTACAGGGTGGCCTGCCCAGAATGTGGGAGGGTGTTCCCTGAAGACCTGGAAGGCGGGCTGCTGTGTTTTCGGGAGGGAGTTTACTGGGCTTTGGATCAGAACCTGGGTTCAAATTCTGCAGCTACTTACCAGGTGTCCTGGTCCAGGGGGGTGGGGTCATCCCTCGGGGCTGCATTCCTAGCCTTCCTGGTCAGCTGGCCTCCTGCGAGGTTGCCCACCAGGGCTACTGGGAGGCCTGGCATTGAGATAGAGGAAGGGAGAAAGCAGGGTATTTCTCGCCCACCTGCTTCTCCCTCCCACTGCTTGGCCAGCTCCTCCAAGCTTCCAGCATCTTCCAGGCGACCTGGCTGGAGGGCTCTGGGAGGAAGCAGCAGTGGTTTTCTGGGCTTCGGATCAGAACCTGGGTTCAAATTCTGGTTTTCGTGCCTGTCAAATGGGATAATAATAACTGTACCACCTGAGATATTTATAAGGATCACACAGGATAATTTTAGTTACACTCTGGCTCAGTTTCTGACAGATGAGGCTGGTTTCTGAGCTCGGAGACCCTGGGCACAAGTTTGTCTCAGCAATTTAAAGAGCATAATTCATTCTATAATTAGCCACCGAGCCTAGTTTTGTTTTACTTTTCTGAAAAGCATTGGTTCTGCGTATGCATATTAATGCAAATCACCAGAAAAACACATTCCAGTGTCTGAGACTATTAGAGGCAGCCTCTGCTCCCCTCTTCCTGCCTGCGCCTCAGGCTTGGCCAAGCTGGCGCCCGCCTTGCACAACCAGGTGGGTGCGGAGAAAATGCTGAGCTCGCACAATTTCTTGGGGCTCCTGAAAGCTCGTGTGTCATCTTGAAACTGGCTTATCTTATAAATGTGTCTTTCACAGAAACTTTAGTTACCGATGCCAAGAATCGACATATCAGATGTTGGCTCCTTTTAGCTTCCCACAGACAGTCTGGGGCTCACAGGGGTGTAACTGCACCCCGGCTCTGCAGAGATTCAGGCGGAGCCCTGCTCTGCATGAGGATGGTGGCCTGACCCTGGTGGGGTCATCCCCAAAATCATCCCTTCCATGTATTGTGGGGGTCCAGTGCCTTCGTGGACTCACCAGAGAATTTGCAGAGGGCTTTGGATGCTTGGCCCCTTCTTTGGAATTCCAGATGGTTCAAGGGCTAGCTCAGCTTTGTCTTTCTGCTGTCTCACCGTGGACACAGTCCTTCTCCAAGCCCCCAAGAGTCACCAGAACAGGCGAGGGTTGTGTCCCCGGCTCTCACTGATGTCTGAGATGGGAGAGCTGGACAGGGGCTCAAGACCAAATAGGACACGCGCTGGAAGTGAACGTCCAGCATTGTCAGTTTCCTTACCTGCTCTCACGACAGGGACAAATGCGGGGTTGTGGGGGTAGGGGAGGTAGAGACTGGGGGGACACATCCACAGTCGTCTTCTTCCACCTGCTCCCACCCGCTGCCACCTGGCCAGGTTCTTGTTCCTTGCCTTCTTCCTTCCTAATTTCTCTCATTTTGGTTTGCTTCTCAGCCTCCACACTGCAAATTCATGCTACTTTTCTACTCAGGGTGATTTTTTTTCCACTAGAATTCCTGCCTTCTTCATCTTTCAGGTCTGGCTCACACTCCCGAGGACTGAGGTTTTTGAGCCTTCCTTTCATGCTGCCTCCCTCTCAGTTTCTAATGGGGCTCACATTTACTACTGACTGATTTAATTAATAGCATCGAGGACAGTGCTGGTGCACAGCGAGTGCATGTTGAATGAGCGCCTGAACGAAGGAGGCCCTCTTGGAACCTCCCAAGCTGGCTCTGCGCCCCCAGCCTCTGGCACTCTGCCCCCAGCCTCTGCTACTGGTACTGTCCTGCTGCTTGTCTGAGTCCTAACTGCCCAGTGTGCTGGCTAGACTGTGGTTAACAAGATCTCGACAAAACTTCAGGGTAGGTCTAGGTCATGGACCGGGCAGACAGGGGTCCTGCATCCTCAGCACGTGGCAGTGGGAATCAGAGAGCACTGAGGGGCAGGCTGGGGGCTTTGTGGGCCATCCCTGGAAGTCCCACAATGGCTTCTATGCACATTCTACTGGCCTGATTTCAGATGATGTGGCCACATCAACTGCAGAGGAGGCTGGGAAGTTTGGTTCAGCGTGTGCCCTGGCTGGTGGGCCAGCAGCTCTGGTGGACAGCTGGCAGCCATGGCCAGATCTGGTTACCTGTCTGAATCCTTCACTAAGCTAGAATGTCTGGAGTGGGGGGACACGTCTGTCCTGGCCACTTGTGTGTCCCTCGTAGCTAACCCACAGCTGCATATTGTTGAACAGAAGTTCCCGCACCTGGCTGCATGTTGGGATCACCTGGGGGTATTTAAAACATCTTGGGATTTTCAAGTTTCCTGGGTGACTCTAATGCATAGACTTAGGAACTACAGCCATTGACTGGGAACTGATGAGTTCATGTTTTGAATGAATGAATGAATGAATAAATGAATAAATGAATGATCACATCTGCCACCAGTGCTGAGATGCTGCACCAGCCTCACACACTAATATCTTGGGAGATGATGTGCTTTGTTTAGTTTGAATGGGACTTGAATCTTTTTTTTAAATTTTAAATTGTGTCAACTGCCAACATTTAAAAGCTGGATGATATCATGTGACACTTTTTTCACATTATACTGCAGACTTTTGGTTTCCCTCAGAAATTCAGATGATCTGGCAACACTGCCATCTTTGAGGTAGGAATGTGCTTTCATGTTTACCACAGCCCCCACCACTCCCTTATGTTCACCTCCACCTCTTCTATCCATTTGTTGCCTACCTGGAGTTAAAAGCATCTACATTTGATTCTCTTGATACAAGTAAAATTCTGCATGTTATCTTAAGAATTCCAGTTTATCTGAGAGTTGGTCTCTTTTGAGAGAGCAAGAGAGAGAAAGAATGATGTGTTCTCAAGGGCATTCAAGGCCAGGCATTTTTCCTGCTTCTGCCTTCAATCCATTTGATACAACAGCCCCAAATCCCACCCACTGGGGACAGAAATACATTTGGTCTTTTTCACCAGCACTCTGGGTGTGGGCAGAGGACTTAGTCGGATAAGCACTGAGCTGGGATTTGGGGTGCCTGGACGCTTTCCTGGCTCTGCAAGCACCCACTTAGCAGTGCTAGAGTGGGGTGTTTCTCTCTCCTGGGCTTCAGCTTTCTGTTCTGAAAAAGGAGGCAGCTGAATACCATGACCTTTTAGTTTTCTTCCTACTCTCAGACTCAGAGCTTCAGGCCCCATTTTAGAGGGTCCAGAGACTTTTCCTTTGGAAGAGGTCCTTTTCTGAGCTAGAAATGCTTCTTTGATGGCTCATCCCTGAAATAAAATTGCTCACACATCTTTTCCTGATGGAAATCAGCCATTCGCCCAGGCTGCATCTAGCCATGCAAAGCTATATGGCAATTCATTAAATCAGTAAATAAATGATCATCACACAAATCCCATTAACAGTCATGAGAGGGGAGATCACATCTTTTAGGAACGAACTTAGCATTAATGTGTGGCGTCTTTTGAGGAAGGCTTCTTCTGTGCTCTCAACCCAGGCTAACAGTTTGTTTAGAGCAAACGATTCCAAAAAGAGCTATATTGAAAACCCCGATTTACCGGGGGCTGAGTCAGTGTTTAGGACTCGCTCTCTCTTTCCCTACCGGAATCTTGCCAAGGAATCCAGATGTCTCTGTCTGCAGGACAGTCTCGCAATGGGGTACTTAATCATGCATTCTTGTCTGGTCACTGTTGAGGCGGTTGTGCATGCAAAATGGTTCCTGAAGGAAGGGCCACCCCCTTCTCCTCCACGCTGAAGGTGAAGGAGGTGGCTTGGAGCTAGATCTTACTCCTCCGGCAGTCCGGGCCGCCACGGCATGACCATCTGTCGTCAGTCTTGTCGCAGGCAATTTTACCCTTCTAGAACGTGCCCGAGCAAGACAAAGAGCAGCAAGGAGATCGTAGTGGACTTTGTAGTGGCATCACTGTTTGGGTCCCCCCAAAGTAGAGCCCCAGCCAGGGATTCAAGTGTAACTGGTGGCCCCAGGAAATGCTGGGAGGGGGCTGGGGATATGGAAAGGAAGAGAAGCCAGAAGGGGAACTCACCAGGCCTGTAATTATGGGCAACTGGAGCGTCATCCCTCTGGTCAACTTGGGGAGCCGCTGCCCAGTGTGCACTGATGGGGAGGAGAGAAAATGTGGTCACATGGATCAGAGGCCATATGAATAGGCAGCCTTCTTGACTCAGCAAATTGGATTTCTAGAAATTTACACTCAGCAAATAGTCAGATAAGTGCCTAAAGAGATATGTATGGGGCCTCCCTGGTGGCGCAAGAGGTTAAGATGCAGCACTATGACGTTATCCACAGCCATTGCAGCACGAGTTCAATTCCCAGCCAGGGAGCTGACCCACATGGCACAGCAGACCTCTCCTGTCTCGCCCCCTGCTCCCCTTGTAATGTGTTTCAATGGATCCACCTGTTCTGCCCCCCACTCTGTCTCTGGTGAATCCTTTCACCCCCCCCACCCCGTACCTCTGGCCTGCACCCCAGCTCTTATATGCATAAATAAATAAAATTTTAAAAAAGGATGATATATGTATGATAGTTTGTACCGTTACTTGATTGGCAAAAACAGGGTATATGTTCTAAAGCAGCATATAAAGCCTGGTACTGCTTCTGTAAGTAAGGACATGAACCCCAATATTAAGATTTGTTCTCCTGGGGCTACTGTGTAGGTTGGGTAATTTTCCATGCCCACCTTCCACGTCATTTGGCTGTTCAGTTACACAATGAACACGAGTTACTTTTATAACCAGAAAACAATAACAAAATTCTTTCTATTTTAAAAACACAAATGAGGTTCAATTCTCTCAACCAGTTAACTCGTCAAATGTCCGTTGGTGTCTCTAATTTTCCTGAATACAAGCGAGGTTTCACTTTTCATTATCAAAGGGATGAGCCAGAGAGAGGGTTAGTCCTTTACCTTAATTTGTTTCTCATTACTAAAGTCATACCTGTCGCGAGTAAAAAATCCAATTATAGAAATATATTACTTCATTTCTGCACCTTCCGTTCTCCACTCGCTCCTAAGTTTAAAAATAGGTGTATTTTTAGCTTTTCTCTGCATATACTTCTCTCATGTTTATTTTCTATGTCTATGCTAATCTATGTCTTCTATTTCTTTTATTCTAAACCACCGTCACTGGCAAGCTACTCTCGATTTAAATTTTCCTCCAAATGTAAGATGCTGTATTATTTGAGAAGGTCATCTTAATTTCCAAAAAAAATTAAAAATTTGCTTTTAAGAAGTCAAGACCCAGAATTTACATGAACAATGCTTTCATTTATTGAGTTATAATTCTTACACAGCAAAATGCAAAGTTCTCCAAGTGTGTAGTTTGATACGTTTAATATAGACTGCTATTTTTTTTTTAAAACATAGAACCATACTTTATAAAGTCTCCTGCAAATCACTTTTGTTTTTGCGTAGCGGTGTGCCCCGGACCTCTTTCCCCATCTGTCCCGTTCTTTTAACAACCACTTAGCCTTCCATCACTGCGCTGCCTGATCATTTATCTCCCCAAATCTTTATCGATGGAAAGCTGGGTTGTGTCCATTTTTTGGCTGTTCCAAACAACACAGTAAATAACCTTGTACATCTGTCTTTGAGCCCTTGCAGGAGGATTTTTCATAGGTGAAGTGTTATTGACGCCTGAGCATGATCGATCAGTGTTTCAGGTCGAACCTTCGCGAAATGTGATTTCAGTTCTCAGCAGGGCACAGCTGGGCAAACACCATCCTGCTCCTGTTTCTCTCCGTTATGCTCCTGATCGGGGCCTCAGTCTTCACATCCACCCTTCCCAAGATGGGGGCTCTGGGCAGAGCTTATGCAGTTCCCTCCCCACCTCCCAATTTTGTACCCAGGTGAAATCCTGTCTACTCAATCAGGGCAGTGTCAGGGTGTGCATTTATCAAAGGAATGTCAGCTCTGTGCTGGGCTCTTCATGTCCCACCCTTAGCAAGCTTTATAAAACTCTCTGATGTTTTAAACCATGTCCATGTATAACTTTTTGTTAAAGAGGTAAAATGATTCTAAAATAGTAAAATATTTATTTTATTGTTTTGCAATTTTTTTTCTTGAGGTAACATGGGTTCACAACTCTGCAGATGACTTAGGGGAATAGGTTCACCCCTCCTCAGATGCATGGCACCACCCCACCCCACCCCCAAAGCACCCTCGTCCTTTACCTTAGACCATTGGGCCTCCTCCCTGCTTTGTCCCGCCTCCACCTGCCTTCCCCCTCTAGTAGCCTCAGTGCTGCAGCCATATTTCTAGGGTTTATTTTGGTTTAGTTTTGTCTGTTCCTATGTTTTGTTTCTCTATATTCCACATATGAATAACGTCATCCAGTATTTGTCTTTCTCCTCCTGCCTTATTGACTTAACATCATCCTCTCTAGCTCCATCCATGTTGTCGCAAATGGTGACTGCCTTTTTTATCACTGAGTACTATTCCATTGCGTATCTGTACTACATCTTCCTAACGCACTCATCTGTCATTGGGCACATAGGTTGTTTCCATAACTTGGCTTATGGAAACTTGGCTTATAACAGGTGCTTATGCTGGGCTCTGAGATACTGTGGTGAGTGTGACAGATGTGTTCCTTGCTCCCCTTTTTCAGCAGAGGGGTGACACAAGTGGAGGAGGCCACTGACAAGAAAACAAGTGAATAATGCAGAAAACCCCTGACAGCCACTCCTGGAAGCTCACCATAGCTAACTGTTACATCTGGCTGACCTCCGGAGGTCCGGGGGTGCTGGGGGAGATCCGTAGCTACCCTACCTTGTGAAGAGCCCCACTGGTTCTGATGGAATGGGGGGCATTTGTCTTTGCTAGTGCATTATACTTCTGTCTCTCCTTAGACCCAAGAAGGCCCGGGGGGTGGGGTGGGGTAATGATGTCACAGAAATCCGGTCCAGATTTGTAGAAGCAGCGAAGAGTAGTGAAAAGAGCGCGTGATGAGAGGACAGAGGGGCTTGGGATGGATCTTGCTCAGATCCCTCTTCCTGAGGCTTTCCATGGGACCTTTCAACAGACTTTGCAGATGCAATCTAGTTAAGATTTTTGAGGTCCTGGATTTTTCCAGGGGAAGGTCAGGGTCCTTATACAGGGGGCAGGAGGGTTAGAGTTAGTGGTAGAAGATGTGACAATGGGAACAGAGATCACATGGGGCCATGAACCAGGGAAGGTGGACAGCTTCCAGAAGCTGGGAATGGCAGAGATGATTCCTCTGAAAGCTTCCAGAAGAAATGCAGCCTGAGTACCCACTGCGGCATCTGGCCTTCAGAACTAAGATAAATCTTAGGCATATCTTAAGTTACTAAATTTGGGTCATTTGTTACAGCAGTAGTAGAAAACTAATATACTAGCCCTGTCACTTACTGCTGTGTGACTCTAGACAAACTATTAACCTCTCTGAGCCTCAGTTTATTATCTATAAAATGAAGATAATGATACGTATATTGTGGGTTTTTGAAAAATGACTGGAGATAAAACATTTAAAGTGCCTACCTTAGTGCCTAGAGCATTATAGGGCCAGCAGATAAACAGAATGTATCATCATCATCATAATTACTAATTTAATTCTTCCATAGCATGAAAGATTTGAGACACCTTATCACAACATAAGCCACTATCCAATGACAAAATGGAAATAGAGATTGAGGATCAACAAAAAAGTGAGTTAGGGCAGAAATTCAATTCAGGAAAAAGACTACACAGGCAATATAAATTTTAGGAATTGCTTCAATTGAACTTCATATTAGGTGCTGAGCTTCCTGGCAGCTAAAGTGAAAAGGGAGATAAGTCTTATGCTTATTAATAGTGGGGTGGGGGAGGGAGGAAGAATTGTAGCTACTCAAGGAAAGCAATGCTTTTCTTAGTACGGTAAGAAATCTCTGTTTTTCCTTTAGTGTGCATAGTGCAAGTACAGCCAAATAACTGCGTGATTACCTATTTAAGTCTGTCTCCTCTTTCTAGACTAGTTATTCTTAACCCTGACTCCACATTAAATCACTGGGGACCTTTTAAAAACAACATATGCCTACTTCCACCCCAGGCTAATTGCATCAACGTCTCTGGGGGGTGTACTGCTGAACTTCAGTATTTTTAAGAAGCTCCCCAGGTGGTTCTGGCGGCAGCAGGGTAGAGGAGCATGGAACCCCATGCTTGGCTCCCTGAAGGCAGGAGTCGGGTCTGTCTTATTTACAGCTTTCTCCTGGGCACCTGGCCCAGTGCCTGGCACTCAATAGGTGCTAAATATGCATTTTAAATTCATTTTTTTGCAGAGGTAAACCATTTTCCTGATTTTAAAAACTATTGAATAATGTCCCCCTCCTTACCTTCTTCTGTCTAATTCACACTTCTCCGTAGCCCCGCGGTACAGGGTATTATTGTTACAGTCTTGCTAGGATATCTTTATGCAAAGATAAATAAACATGAACATATGTGTTTGTTTATGTGTATGTGCGTATGCGTGTTTATGTCTATGCTTCTGTTTGGGTGTAAATATATTTGTGTGTTTCATGTGTTCAGGCATGTGTGTAATTACGTGTGTGTGCAAGAGTGCACACTCTTTTTTTTTTTAAGATTTACTTATTCATACAAGAACTGGGGTATAAATAAAAATAAATCTTTAAAAAAAAAAGGGCCTCCCCTGGTGGCGCAGTGGTTGAGTGCTGGGCTGCGAAGCTGCCTCTGCAGCGCCGGTTCAATCCCCGGCCACCTGCGAGGGTCCCACATGGTGCAACAGACCTCTCCTGCCAAGCCTGCTGCTCCCCTCAGCAGTGTATTTTGTCAGTCTGCCTGTTCTGTTCCCCGCTCTGGATCTGGTGAATTCTCTCACCCTCCCGCGCTTCTGACTATACCCAGTGCTTACATAAATAAATAAAAATAAATCTTTAAAAAAAAAAAGAACTGGGGCATAGGTCAGAGGAGGTGTGGGAGGTGAGAAGATTCACCAGAGATAGAGTGGGGAGCAGAACAGGTGGATCTACTGAAATACACTGCTGAGGGGAGCAGCAGGGAGACAGGAGAGGTCTGCTGCACCATGTGGGTAGCTCCCTGGTTGGGGATTGAACTCGTGCTGCAGTGGCTGTGGGTAGCTTGGTAGTGCTGAGACTTTAACCCCTGCGCCACCAGGGAGGTCTTGCGCACTCTTATGTAGAGTTATCAGCTCCACTCTCCTCTCTGATGACCTCATGGTGGGAAGATTTTAAACTACCCTAAGACTTTGGACTTGGCAATGCGACTTGTCTTGGCCAATGGGATGATGGCTGACAATATGTGATGTGGGAAGCGTTTTTGTGGGTTGGTCTTGCTCTCTTGTGCCATGCTCCCCTATTGTGCCTTCAGCCTGACCCTCACATGAACAGTGTGGAGCCCACTCAAACAGGAGCTAAAGTTGCAGCCTGCAGCAGAGCCCAGACAAGATCAGCAGGACCCCAGCCAGCCCTCAGTTCCATCAGCATGAGAATGAATTCACTTAAAAAAATCATGCTCATTTATATATACATATTTTACAACATCATTCATTTTTGTACGGTGCATGCTTTCTCCTCGCAGGTGTAGTTCCTGTAAAGTTCCCACCACCAATTCACCCGTGCACTGTCACCATACTCCCTTGTGCTCTTCCCCCAGCCCCATTTTCATCCCTTTTCCTTTTGTTTATGTATTATTTTTTCCCTGCTCCCTTATTTGGTTCTCCTACAATCCTCCTGTAAGTGAAACCATCCAATATTTTTCTTTTTCCTTCTGGCTTATTTCACTGAGCATAATCCCTTCCAGCTCATCCATGTTGCTGCAAATGGCATGAGTTTATCTTTTTTGATTGCTGAATAATATTCTGTTTCAGTTTGGGGGTGGCTTGTTAGGCAGCATTATTGAGGGAATGGTGTAGCCGTGTTCCTCTGTGTCTTGCTAGTTGCCAATGTAGCAGAGAGACCTTTCTAGATCAACGACTAGTGCCAGATCTCAGTCTTAAATAAATCTCATAGAATGTCATTGTTTGCATATCCCCTTATTTATTTAACGAGTCTCCTATTCAAAGGCATCTAGATTGTTCCGCATGTTTTGCTCTTACAATGCTGCAGTGAGTAGCCCTGCACATACATCATTTTGTACAAGTCCAAACATCTCCGGAGGATAAATTCCCAGAAGCGGAATTGCTGTGTCAAAGAAGATGTGCATTCATAATTTTGATAGATATTGTCAAATTATGCTGCAGATCGCTCCTCCCGGCTGCGCTCGAGAATACCTATTTCCTCACAGCCTTGCCAGCACAGTGTGTTATTAACCTTTTGGATTTTTGCCAACCTGGCGGGGAAGTGGTATCTCAGCGTAGCTTGCATTCCTGTGTTTTGCGTGAGCTTGAGCATCTTTCCAAATGCTTAAGTCGTTTGTGTTTGCTACAAACTGTTTATTCATTACCCCTCAACCATTTCTCTGTTAGATGATGTTTTTCTTATTGATTCCCTCAACACATATTTGCTGTATAAACAAATGAGTGAAAGAAGATGAATTTCAAGAGGGGAGGCGCTGAATACCTCGGCTCACTGTCCCGAATCCAAGCTGGCAGAAGCCAGAATAGATTTGGCATGGCGGTGGTGTTCATTGTGTTCTTGGATAAAAAGCCCAGGATCTCAGATTTCCATGCCAGTCCTGGTGGACAACTCTGCAAGGGACTGAGGTCACGAGGCCCAAGGAAGCAGCCAAAGAGCTGAGGGTGCCCGGGGCTGCCTGGGAGTGGCGCAGGGTGGGAAGCTCACTCGCCCATTCCCTCTCAGAGATGGTTCCATTGCAGTGATGTCAGTTGCCTCTCTTGTCTGCGTAGCCTTTGCTCAAGCTATGGGGACCCCAGGTATTCACTTGGCCCCCCATTGAGAACACTCAGCTTGTCTTCTGCCTCCCTGATGGTGAGAGGATGGAGTTGAAGGGCTCCCAAGGTCATGCAGCCCTTTGGTGGCAAACTGGGATTTGAACCTCAGTCTCCTGGCCCTGGTGCACCTTCTTCATGGCTCCTCCACACCACTGCATGGCCTTCAGTGGAAGAAGGGAGCTAGGCACAACACCCCACAAGGCCAGTTTGGGTAATGGGTGCAGACAAACCCCTTGCCTCTGGGTGGTGTGGCACTGGGCTATTCTCTTAATTCTCCGGCAGAATCACAGCCACCACCTGCCTGCCTTGGTGCCCGCTGTCCTGCTGCTGCACTCTGGCACAGCAGCTCAGCAGGCACCATCGCTTCTCCCTCCCAGGACAGGGAAGTCACTGGGAGCCAGCTGAGAACACCATCTATTTACAGGGGCCCCTGTTTTCAGCTTCTGCATGTCATCAGGCTGGACCAATTCTGGGCAGTGTACGCTCATGGCTCAGACCTTGATGGTCACCCCAGAGAGGCTCTAAATGGGGTGAAAACACCCCATTTAATAAGACTGAATGTGACACCCTGGGCACCACATCAGTTTCCAGATACTGAACACAGGCATTCTCTCTGCCTCCCCTGACCACTGCTTTATCACTGTGGTGACCAGCCAGCTAGAATTGCCATCCTAGAGACCCACATTTAAATCCAAGATCTGCTGCCTATGAGCCATGCAATCTCTGAGACTCAGTGTCCTCATGTGTAAAATGGGGTTAATGGCTACTTTGCGGGGTGCAGGAGAGACATAGAAGCTCCTATCATAGCACCTGGCATGTGGTAAGCACACCAGTACTGAGAGCAAATTAGATTAGAGTAGATTAAATGTGTGTTCAGCACAGTGCTATATGATGCCAGCTCTCATAAAACTTATTTAAAGAGGGCCTTCTTGGTGGCGCAAGGGGTAAAGTCTCAGCACTATCAAGCTATCACCAGCCACTGCAACATGAGTTTGATCCCCGGCCAGGGAGCTACCCACATGGCACAGCAGACCTCTCCTGTCTCCCCGCTGCTCCCCTCAGCAGTGTATTTCAGTAGATCCGCCTGTTCTGCTCTCCTCTCTCTGGTGAACCCTCTCACCCCCTGTACCTCTAGCCTACACCCCAGTTCTTGAATGCATAAATAAATCGTAAAAAATACTTATTTAAAGTAGATATACACTTACGAAGTTATAATTAATAAGTCTGAATAATGCAACATTCAGATAGTGATCAAGAACCCACTTTGGCCAGGCCCTGAACGAGGCGCTGCAGATGCACAAATGTTAGTGACCTCAAGCAACTCCCCGCCTAGTGGGAGAGACAAGCAAAACAGTGTGGACACATGTGAGAAGTTCTCAGATATGCATGAAGTGGTTTGGGAATCCACAACAAGGGGCAGCTTGTTCTGCCTGGGACATCCGGGAGGGGCTTCCGCAAGGGAGAAAAAGATGGCGAATGCCTGGTGTGCGTGTCACTTTCCAAGGTGTCCATCACAGACATCACTCACCACTCTTGCACTGAGCCTGACCCGCTGACCCTCTGCATCCTCTCAGTACCGTGCTCCACGCCACCATTATTCACCAACCAGTACTGATGTGCTGAGTGTGATCTGCCTTCTCCAGTTAGAAGGTATTTAAGGCCATAAAAAGTGTCCAGCAAAGGCACACAGATGGTTAGAGCCGCAGATCTCATGGAAGAGAGCTGGTCTGCAATGGGGATTCTGAGGCTTGGAACTTAGTTGTGACTTTGATGCTTCTGTGCCATGTGGACTCAGGTCCTGTCATCTCTTGGGCCCTGGTTTCTTCCCAGTGGCTGACTTTTGGTGTTGAGACAAGGAAGGTTGTTCCAGTTTGGAACCAGTAAGGAAGGCTAACCACAAAGTAGTATTTCAGGGAGTTTTGAAGAATGGGCATCATTTGCATGACAGAGATTCATGTGTGTGTATGCGCGCGCGCACATGCATGCACGTGCATGTTCCAAGAACTCGAGGAAGCATGGTGGGTGGGCAAGGGAAGGATTTCAGAATGAACTCCCATCTACCTTCTCCAAAAGTAACAGCATATGCACCCCCTGTGGTTCACTCTGTGGTTTGGGGAGATGAGGGGACTGTCCATTGCCGTACCTGCAGGAGGGGGTCGCAATCTCAGGAAAGGTGCTGTCTCAGGGGGTTCTGGGGGTAGGGCTGGTAGTGAAAGAGCTGGTGGCTGCTCCTTCTTCTTGCAGTTCAAGTTCTACACTCAACAGGGACTCCTTTCATGAGCTTTGCCTCCTTAGCACATCCATGTCACCTGAGCCCATGAGGGATCCCCATCTACCTGGTACTGACACCCTAATGATAGCTTGGGTACTGATGCTTACCCAGCGATGGGTAGAAGTCTGTTCGCTACGGGGACCTGTGCCCACAGCTATGCCCTCCAAGGCCTTGTCATCCAAAGGGAAACCACGGTCAGAGCCATTTACAGTTTGGTTATATATTGAAGACTCAATATTTGGATTCTTTCTATTTACTTCTTTTTGTTCTGTAACTCAAATGACTACTCAGCAAAAAAACTTCTTGGATTCAAAATTCATATTCCAAATTGTGTGAGCTTAGCAGGTGACTCAACCTCTGAGCCTTAGTATTCTCATCAATAAAATAATTAGACAATCCCAATCCCTCCTTCACAAGTACATCAAACTATTTGTGGTTCCTTGAACGCGCAGCTCTTTTTCCTACTTCTTGCAGATTCTACTTCCTCTGCCTTTCCTTGTCTTATCAGTCAAGGGACAGAAAGCTCAAATAAAGCCACCGAAGCAGAAAAGTTTATTTGTTCAAATAACTGAAGGTGCTATTATTGTTGACTTCAGGTATGGCTGGATCGAGGAACTCAGATGAAACCGTCAGGGCTTTCTCTTTCCCTCAGATCCATTTCCCTTTGTGTTGACCTCATTCTTTTTTTTTTTTTTGGCTTTTTGCAGGTCTTTTTATTGGGATTTACCCAGTACACATCAGGCAGGGGTGCTGAGGGGCCAGGAGGATGGCAATCCTCCCGGCCCCCAGCAAATCCTCACTCTATCTGGGCTCTCTGGCCTTCTCTCTGCTTCTCTGCTCTTCTGTTCATTCTGCTGCTTCTTGGCTTCTCTTCAGCTTCTCTTTCGGCTTCTCTTTCAGCTGCTGCTGGCGTCCCCGTGACGCCGCCCTTAAAAGCCCAGTCTCAGCCCAGGTGAATCCCATCTACCTAGGCCCACACCCTGCTCCAGGTGCCCGCCGTCAGGCATGCATTCAGGACCGCAAGGATCCATCATCTATCCTAATGGCGGGAGGGCAGAAAAGCCTGACATTTTTCCTTACCCTACACATACACAACCACTTTCTTTATGGGGCTCTCAAACCCCCGTGTCAAGATGCACCCCCCCCCAACAATGATCCCAAGACAGGGTACTAGATAATTAGGATCAGCCCCTTTAAGCCCCTGAGCCTGCATAATTATGCAAATTAGCCAATTACAGGAAGCAGTGAAACCTATTTAACCCCACCTCATCCCCAAAGTTCAGTTGCTGTTATCCTGTCCATGGTGCAGAGACCTCCTAGGCCCTGCCTCGTGAACTTCTCGTTTCCACAACTGTAAGTAACCAAGTTTTGTTTTTTATTCATTCAGAATGCTAGTGCATTGCATCCCATTGTTGAAAGAATCTTTCAATTTTGAAAATCGGTTGTTGTTATGAGCAGGTTGCGGTAGTTATGGTTGCTGAGTCTTGGAGTACTTCTTGGGCGTCTGCTTTTTGTCTTGGTTTGAAACCACTAGGTGAATGGCTAGTGAGAGATCTGTGGTTTCTTGGGAGTTTATGCTTTGGAATTACTGGGTCTATCTGTGGCTGGTTGCCACATTGTTCCTTTGCCAAATTTCCTCCGGGTTTTTCAAGCAGTGCTTACTGAAATCAGGTGTGGGCCTATTAAGGCCAATGGAAGTGGTTGGCTGTTGGTGATACGCTTTGTTTGTAGGATCCGGGTGTTCCAGTGTTTCCAGACAATGTGTGTTGGGTAGAGATTGTTTTAAGATCTGTCACTTCTTTTGTGTCTGTGTTTATTACTCTTTGGGGCAGAATTCTGGCTTTCTGTTTGCTTCTGACAAACCATTAGCCATTCACCTTCTCCCGAGGAAGTCAAAGGGCATCTCCACCTCTTGATGGAGGAGATGCAAAGCCTGCCTCACACAGTCTCTGGAGTTCCCTCTGTTCCTGAGTACAGCCCTCCATGGCTCTGCAGGGTGCAGCGTTTTCAGCCCCTGAGCTGATCTTGACAAAGCATATCCACAATAATTAGCTGGTATCTATCCTTGCACAGTTGTGTGTTGGGGGTGGTATTTCACTTCTGTCCTCCTAGGGTTTTCAGCTGCTCCTGAAAAAACTTGAGGACGTGGCGAAGCAGAAGAAACCGAGATGCGGAGAACAGGGACGAGGCCAATTTCCCGTCACCCACGACAAAGCTGATGACAAGAACCTGTGTTGACCTCATTCTTGATAGTGGCAAGGTGTTCATCCACAGTTACCTCCGACCCCTGTGACCACACCGGGAGAAAGAGAGCTCTTTTCCATTTAATGGTCCTGAGAGATTTCAGCCTTGCCTCTCACTGGACCAGTTTCAGTCATGTGTCCATGCTTAGTCTAGTCTGACCAGGAAGATTAAACTAAGCATGGACTAAGGCCAAGGATGCTGATTAACTAGGTTTGGGTCGCGTGCTAATTCCTTGGGAAACCATGGGGACTGAGAATGCGTAATTCCCCAAGAAACGTCGGATGCTAGACAGATAAAAGCAACTGATGCCTCCGACATACGGCACCGCTTCTTATCTTTCAAGGTGAAGTTTGACATTGCAACACTAACAGCCCTTCCTTTGAGGGAAAGGAATCTCAGTGGTTGAATTATGGGCTCATGGTGGAGATGATTTATGACCCAAGCAGGGAGTGGGAGTAGATCTGGAGTCACTTCACTGCAAATTGGGCTTGATATCAGCCCCTGCCCTGCGGTGGTGGAATGAAGCCCATGAACTAAAAGGGGCGAAGTGCTTATAAAACCTTCTGGGCACATAGTAAGTGCTCAGTTAACATGAGCGATTGTGAGGATGACGTGACTTTCCAGCTCACCTTCTGGCTGGGTGTGGCTCCTGGGAGCAGACCTGGAACACAACTGATGTGACAAGTCTTATTAGGAAGTGTCCCCAGGGAAAAGGGGGGGGGCAGGTAAGGAAATGGGGCTTACAAGGCAAGGAAAATTGGGCAGGTGATGTGGTACTTACCCCCTAACCCCCTGCCTGTTATGGTAGTGCTTGTTTATTGCCAGAATATCAGCTCTATGAAGGCAGGATTTTCATATGTCTTGTGCCCAGCACAGTATCTGGCACAGTCAGTACTCAGTATTTTTTATCCAAATAAATAAATATTAGATTTAGTTAATAATAAACTTCCCCAAACTTTAATCTTTTAATTTCCCTCCCGTTGGTGTGTCATGCAGATTTCAGCCCAACACCTCTTTGAGGCTTCTTCTTCTTCTTTCCAACAGCTATTGGATGTTGGTTTTAGAGGTAAACATTGTCCTTGTGGTGTAATTATGAGGTTGTTCTAGAAACTAGTTTCATCTCACTTTGAAGTGAATCCTCTTCTTCTTTAAAAGTCATCACAACCCCCCTACTGAATTCTTCCCTGTAATGAAATGAGTTTCCTAAAGTGGACGTGGAAGCTAATTTGTGTATCGCTGTCAGTTGGAGGGCTTTGAAATTAATTGCCTTCGCTAACCTTGCTGAGATCTAACCATGTTTCGTTCAGTGCATAAAAACATTATCTGCTCATTGGTGTCTGGTGGGACTGCAAGTCCTGTGTTATTTGCTCTTGAGTGGGCGCATGTAATTTTTATTGGTTTCAAAATTAAGATGGAGAACTAAATGGTAGTGGAAAGACATCTTAGATCGGGAAGCAGATTTTAGAACCTGGATTCTAGAAAGATCTCTGAGTTGATGAATCATATGGCCAGGTTATTCTTTCCAAACCATTTGGGGGGATACACTGTGAAATATATAAGTAATGCAGAAATACACCTTTACAAAAAACTAAAATTTGCAAAGAAAATGAACATCCTCTTTGACTATAAACCCCATGCTCCTGAAATATTCTATCATTTATAAGGTGCTTTTATTTCCAGATAATTTTCTACAATTTTGTGAATGAATGTGTATGAATGTATTTATATGAATGTGTATTTTACGTGATCTCAGAACACTGTAATATTATAACCACAGCTCCCTGTTTCCACCCAACAGTATATATTGAAGTTCTTTCATGCCAGTACATTTATTTATTATATGAATAGCTTTGTGGTATTTCTAGCAGTCAGTTTGGACTGCTTTAATAAGTCCGATAATCTCTGGGGCTTAAATGGCACATTTATTTCTCATAGTTCTGGAAGGGTGGAAGTCCAAGACTAAGATGCTGGCTGATTTGGTTCCTGGCGAGAGCCCACAACTGGCTCCCAGGCAGTAACTCTCTTCCTGTGTTCTTATTGGAGGGGCGGGGGGGAGATGGGAAGAGGGAGAGAGAAAGAGAGACATGCAGTGACCATCTTGTCAGGTAGAGACTGGGAAATGCAGTGAGTGTATCATAGTCTTCATTTTTTGTAAGGATTTATTTATTTATGCATACAAGAGCTGGGGTCCAGGCCAGAGGTGTGGAGGTGAGAGGATTCACCAGAGACAGACTGGGGAGCAGAACAGGCATATCTACTGAAATACACTGCTGAGGGGAGCAGTGGATGAGACAGGAGAGGTCTGCTGCACTGTTGTGGGGCAGCCCCCTGCTCGGGGATTGAACTCGTGCTGCAGTGGCTATGGATAGCTTCACAGTGCTGAGACTTAACCCCTTGCACCACCAGGGAGGCCCATAGTCTGCATTCTTAAAGTGAGGATATTCACCAAGTAGCTTTAAATCTTGTCTTGCATAACCTGCGTATAATTGGGATCCCATGTGGACCAGCCTTTTTCTGTGTCAGTTCAAAGAAGTAACAACTTGACAGGAAAACGTAATTGAACACAATTCCATTTTTAAAAACTTGGTTGCTCAGCAAACCCCCAAAGACTTTTTCATAAGATGGGGTATGGAAGGGTCAGAGCTGGGAATATTTTCTTTTCGAATTGGCTTGTTTGTTGGTCTTGTTTTGATTCTTTCGATTTCCAGTAGACTTGTGTTTATCCTTGTTGAGGTTGGCAAACCAGTTTTATTTCTGTCTTATTTTTAATTGTAAATACACCCATAGATCACAGGTAGCCATGGTTACAAATGAAAATGGAGAAAAGGATATAAGGTGAGGATACTCCTTCTTCCTTCTGTTCTCAGGTTTCCGTGCCAAAGGCACTTACTACCTCCATTCCATTCTCTGATGTACCCTCTTGCCCATTATAGCAAATCCAATTAAACACAAATGATGACACCCTGAACATATTTTAGACGCTTGTCTTTTTAATTTTTTAACTATGGGAAAATTTGAACATCTCAGAAGCGGAGGACAGTGTGATATATTCTGGTGCGTGCATCATTCATTCAGCCTAGCAGTGGTCAACATATTGCTCCTAATTTCCCTGTATGTTACAGCTTGGACTTTGTTCCATTTCAGTTTATGTGAACTTGCCTCATTTGTTTACCAGATCAATGATGGGCATTTATCTTGTTTCTGATCTATATCACAAGAAAAAATGTTACAGCGACTATTCTTTTATATCCATCTGTGGGCACATGTGTGAAGAAATCTGTAATAAATTTCTGGAAGTGGAATTGCTGAAGCAAAGGCACATGCATTTAAAATACTGGTAAGGACAGCCATGGCCCGTCGATGGAACTGCATTAATTTTCACCCTCACGAGTAATATGCGAGAGGGCTCATTTCCCTGCATGCTTATCAACATCACACATTATCCCATTTTTCATCTTTAATATACTCTTTTCTAGTTAGTGTCTTTAGCAGGAAGTGAGATGCACTTAGTAAGTTGTAAAATCAGTTTCGAGGGTAGAACAGGACATGTCGGAGAAAATCATTATGGTAAGTATTGTTTGTGAAACTTTTGCTTAGTCACACGTGTGTGTGTGTGTGTGTGTGTGTGAGAGAGAGAGAGAGAGAGAGAGAGAGAGAGAGAGAGAGAGAGATATGTCTGGGTTGACTGATGTAAATCAGTCTTGGTCTAAAGAGTTTGAGAAACATTGCTCTACAATGATGGCAGCTACTTTCTAGAACAATCTTCTCTTTCACTCTAAATCTTTTTTAAGCCCCCCAAATCCTCTCTTTCTTGTTGTTGTTTTCATCTCTGCCCTGTCTTGATGAGTCACCTGACTCACCTCCTGCATGTCAGGATCGGAGCCAGTCTGGATGGTGTAATGTCGCCCGCCCCACAGAGCCTCTCAAGGGACTGATGCTGCCTTTTCACAAAGCGAGTGCTCTTCAGAGTCAGGCAGATCAGTCTTCACAGGGGGTGGGAGCCTGTCCTGCACATTACAGGGCACTGCCCATCCTGGACCTGGGCTCTGCATGCCAGGAGCATTGTCCCGGTGAGTGTGATAAAGGGCGCGTCCCTTCTCTGCTTTTCTAAGTTCTCCAGATCATAGCCTGGTGCTGGAGTGCTGGGGTGCTGGGGTGCTAGGGTGCTGGAAACAGTGACTAGTTGGATTTGAGCAGCTTTTGTCTCAATCACCTTTGCTTCAAGATCTTCCAGCTTTGAGGTCTTCAGAGCTGCTCTCTCCTTTGTGACACCATAAGCCCCCAACTCCTCTACACACACACACGTGAAACACTGGCACACATGCAGGCACATACCACACATACCTTAAATATGCACACACCACACATTTACACATACACACACCACATGGGCAGCACAAGCACACCATATACATAGACATCACCCGTACACACACAATGTACCATGCACACACAAAGCTAATGCACACACATGCTACAGCACACCACAGTTGCACACACAAGCACATGCATATGCACAGACCAACATACCATATGCACACACAAGTGTGCACACACACACACATTGCTGGCCATTTCCTCTGTTCCCCCTTCATGTCTATGACTCATTTTGAAGGCCTCTCCTGCTAGAAGGTTGCTCTCTCTCCACAGTTGCAACACCATATTCTATTTATTTATTTCACATGGACCTGAATCTCCCTCTCCTGTTTGTCTCACCCCAGATGTATCCTGTGGTTGCAGTGTAGTGTCTAATATCTAGATGTTTCTAGAAAGCATAAGTCAGGAAAGTTATTCAAGGTCATTTCTTGAGGTCCTAAATAGTCCTTTTTCCTTTGGTGAGCGGGGTCTGCTGTCTGTGAAGTGATTCTGATGAGCTGTCTAGGTGGCTGGGTCAGTGACCAGAGGGACCCTCAACCTGGGAAATCTGCAGAGAATGAAAGGCCCAAGGTACAGGCAGATGGTGCAGCAACGCAACTCGCAGATGGATGTTCTCACCACTAGATGTTGGTGGTGAGGGGAGGGGGATAGCCCTGAACCCTGAGATACAAGGCAGTAGAGAGGGTCCCCTGGGCGCTGGGTGGCCTTGGGCCAAGGGACCCTGAAGGAAAGGGTCATGAGAATAAATTCCCCAACCTCTTCTTACCTCCCCTGTGATCTCCTGCCTGGTCCCCGCCATGGACTGCAACCCATGGGCAAGGATCCCAACAAAAGAGTCCATGCAGGTCAGCATCCTGCATGCTCAGTCCATGCAGGTGGACAAGGGAGGACAGTACTCAAGGAAGAAAGATGATGTGGGGGGTGATTTTTCTCAGGGGACAGCAATGGTGTGGCCTTGAGAGACTGTGGATGGAGTGGTTAGGAGCGGGGGCTTGAATGCTCAGAGGCCCTGGTCTTGAGTCCTGCCGGTTCCCCTCCCTAGGCATGGCCCTCACTGAGCCTCTACTCCCTCATCTGTAAAATGGAATAATAATGGTGCACATGACACAGGACATTGCATGTGTGCCTGACACCTCTAGGGCTTAGTGGGTGAGGGACACTTGGATGTGCTTGATAACCGTTAGCACTGATTAGTATTGTTGGTTGGTGCAACTTCTTCCTTGGCTTGTAGAGAAATTTAATGGGGAGGAGAAAATGAATAAGATCTCTCAGTGAGAGGAGCAAAAAGAAGCCAAGTATAATGACAGTGGAATTGGTTCCCTGGTGCAGCGAAAATCTCCCTTTTCTTTTCTCATATGAGGTCTGACCCCCAGCTTTGAAAATTTGATTGCTAGGACAAATTGAGTTTCTTTCTTTTTTCTCACTTTCAGCACTGTCATCTTTTTTTTTTAATAATAATAATCTATAGGCTGATGGAACATATTTGAATGGACAGATTAAATGAGTTTTCATTTGCTTCTTTGAAATGTTTTAATCCTCCAAAGAGAAAGATTGAAGCACTTTACAGAGGGTAGGGATGGGTATCTATCTTGGTATCTATCTGTATATCTATATCTCTCTTTCTCTCTCTCTCTCTCTCTCTCTCTCTCTCTCTCTCTCTATATATATATATATATATATATATATATTATTTAGCATTACACAGAATCTTCCTTGATTTCCTGATGTCAGCAGACAGAATCATTCCATTAGCCATATCACCATCAGGCTGCAGTGAAAAGAGAGGCAGGAATGTGGGATGGTTGAGGTTGCCAGAAAGGAAAATCAAGAAATGAAGTAGCAAGTTTGCTTTGTAATAAAAGGCATGAGGGAGGGGGAGGGAGGCCAAGAAGTATAAAGTGTACCCTGACAAAGGAACCAGCATGTTGTGAAAAAATACATGTTTCTATCTTTATAGATAGATAGTGACAGGCATAGGGATATAGATAGTTTGGAGTCAAATATTTTAATAAGGGCCAAGGATTTGGAAGGAATGAAGAACTCTCACAGGCATCAGAGACAGGTTCTTGGACTGTCACTGGAATCCAAAATATTACGATGATTGAATATGAACAAACTATTCATGAACAGAGAACTCTGAGCCTTGTCCAGCTGCCTGTGTCCTGCAGACTTTCGAGAGCACTGGGTAAAGAGTCTGTGGGGACCTGATGTCACCCTCTGGAACTTCCTTTCTCTGGTTTGTTACCCTTCCAGGATGCCTAGATTTTCAGCCTCATATCCTGATTAGATTATCTCCTCTGTTTAACTTCCAAGATTTGGGTTGATAAGTGTGAAGGTCCTTTAAAGAATACAAAACACAATTATGTATAAAGTGTAATAATAAGCAGATAATAGGGATCCATTTATCCCACAGGATTTAATGTGCATGTGCCATGTGCCAGGCCCTGTGCCAGGCCCTGGGGATATGTGACGACTACTTTGATGAAGAGAGAAAAATAATGCTGTATGTCTAAGATAGTGGAGAGATTAGAATTAAACTTATTCTAAGGTATCATCTCAGAAGAGGGTAGAGAAATTATTTAATTTTATATTAAGTCACATAAGCATGTTGAAAAAGGGAAGGCAACCACTGAAAGAGTAGAAAGAATATATAATTTCCCAAATACCAGCGGGGAAATTAATAGGCAGAAAAACTGAAGGACAGGGAGAAGGGGCATACAAAAAGCAGGGTAAACAGAAAGCACAAAATGAGATGGTAGCATGAAATGCCAGTATATCAGCAATCATAAAAAATATAAATGGTCTAATATTGCCAGGTAAAAGACAGAGATCAAAGATGGGAGTAGGCCGAATCCAGTTATATCTAACAAACACACTAAAACAGAGAAAGGCTGACTCAAAACCTGGTCTTTTTCAAGGGTGGATTATAAAGGTGTCAAACACTTCTTTTATCAATATTTGCATTTCCCACTTTCTCCAGGGGCTTTATAAAAAAGCAGGGATTGACTTAAATTGACTGGGGAGAAATCAGGAATGGAAGAGAAGAATAGAAGAGCATTCATTGAGTCAGATATGTTGCAGGGTGCTTTTGAAAGGAAACAGACTTGCTTAGAATAGAAATGCACATTATGGTAAAGTTATTAGTCAGACACTTAAACTGTGGTGTCAGACAGCTCTGGACATGATGTCCAACTCATTTATTCAGTGATTCAATCAAAATTTATTGAATACCTACTATGTATAAGAAACTTGCTAGGCATTCACTTTAATGTCCCTATGATTTAATTTCCTCATTTTATCAGTCATCTGTTCCTGTAAAGCTGTTATGTAAGAAACAACCACAAAGCCCCAGTGACACATAACAATAAACATGTATTATTGCTCACTGGTCTGTGGGTTCCCTGGGCAGTATTGCTGACCTGGCCAATTTTTCTGGACTTGCTCATGGGTCAAGGATAGCCTTAGCTGGGCTCAGTTCTGTCTCATGCGGCCTCTCATCTTCCAGCAGGCAGGTTTGGGTTTATTATTGGGCTTGAGTTCAAGAGAGGAAGAAGTTATAAGGTCCCTTGAAATCCAGGCTCCTAGTATTCTATTGACCAAAGCAAATCATAGGGGTGGAGAAATTGACTCCATCTCTTGATGGACTGAGCTGCAAAATCACATTGTAGTGCGAAGTTGCACCTGGAGGACCGTGGGTGCAGGGAGAGGAAGAATTAGGGCCATTTTTTTTTGCAGCCAATCTACTAAACACCATCTTGTTATGCAGAGATAATATTAGCACCTACCCCTTAGAGTTATTGTGAGGATTCAGTGAGCTCATGCATATAAAGCAGCAATTTTGAGCAAGGCTTGCAGGAGATACTCAACAAATACTAGCCATTACTGCTGCTGCTGCTGTGATAATTAAATATTATTATAATTGATTTGAATCCATCTCTTCCTTGCTTATGTGCCCAGTGAACTCAGAGGTTCAAATTTCCTGGTCAACTTTGCTCCTTCACCCCTGATTATTTTTCTTCTTAATAAGGGAGCAGGTTGGTCGATGGAAAACTTCCTTGATTTTGTGAACACAGATGCCACTGTATGTTAACATCCTTTGGCCATTAGCTGTCAAGGCAGCCAGGGCAGAGATCTATTTAAAGAACATGTAGGTGCCTTTGCTTTTTGCTATCAAAGCTGTTCCAGGGAAGGAGACTTATCTGAAACAGGGGCAGAAGGGTCCTGACATGAGATGGGCCCACTGTTTGCCATCTGCTCTTACTCAGGCACGGGTTATGAATTGTCTAGTGAAGTGTGGCCTCCTCATATTAATTAGTGATGCCGACAACTGAACATTAATGGTTTATTATTTGTTTTTATTTCCAAAGGAGAGAGATTGAACCTTGAGCTGGAAATGCCACAAAGGCTGCAATCTTGCTAAGTTCTAGAGTCCTGCCGACAACACCATAGCAGGCCAGGTTTTCTTTGAGCTAAGAGATGAGGGATCATTGAGTCTTGGCTTAGTTTGGGGCTCTTGTTTATTGCCAAGCAAAGAATCACCAAGGTGCTTTTCACCATATAGGATGAACCTCAACAGTGGTAGCAGCATTTGCAAAAAGGAATCTATGATTAGGAAGAACAGAATGAATTTATTGATAGAAATTCCCGGAAATTTTAATTTTTTAAAAGAAGGGTAACACCTTCTTTTGATTTCCATACCCACAGAGAAGAAGTGCTAGAGAGGAAATGAGTTTGTGATTCATCAGAAAACAGACAGATTTTATTTCTCTTATTTTCAGAAGTAGCTGTCTAGGTACTGGGTCCTGTCGAATGACAGAGGGATTATATTTGGAAACCCTAACTGTGGAAAGCTTTCTTTAAAAAGCAGCCTAAAGCCAAACTGGCTCCCACTGATATTTCTTTGGTTGTTACTTTTTTCTCTTTAATCTTTCTGACACCCTGGAAGCAGTTCACACACAGAATTAAAAGAATCCATTTTGTCCATCTTGATGCTTACTTGACTTTGTAGTTCCTCTCCAGAAGCTGTGATCTTATTCCCCCAGTCCTGACTTTAAAGAATGGCATCAGGAAATATTATGATTTTTTTTTTAACTGGAGTACTCAACTCAGATAGTTAAAACAAACAAACAAACAAACAAACAAAAGAAGAATTGTATTGGTTTACATTATGGAAAAGTATGGGAGCTTCAGGTATAGCTGTATCCAGGTGCTTAAATAATGGTATCAGGAGTCTCTCTCTCTCTCTCTCTCTCTCTCTCTCTCTCTCTCTCTCTCTCTCTCTCTCTCTCTCTCTCTCTCTCCAGCCTTGGACTGAGGGTGGCAATGATGCTCCTTAGTAGCACCAGATTTTCATTCTACCAGCTTAGAATACCCTATGTAAAAGGTATATTTCATTCCTAAGAGATCTTGTAAAGTTTCAGATAGGGATCTCATTGGCTCACATCTCATGCTTTTCTCTGTATCAAATACTGAGTTCAGGGGAATTATAGAGATGGTTTGACCAGGCTTAGGCACATGGCAGCCATGGGAGGTTGGCATCAGCTCCAACCAAGACCTCATGGACTGACTGTGGGGGAGGGATAATTTACCCAAAGGGAAATCAGGAGCAGGAAAATGAGTGCTGATCAGAGGATAATCTGGGTCCTCTGCTAGTCTGGGTCCTCCACAAAGCAGACACTAAGGTGGGATTGCATGTGCAAGGATTTGATCAGGGGAAACCCCAACGGGAGAAAGTATAAAGGGAAGGCTTGGTGCGAGACATCAGACCCCAAGTGGAGGGAAGGGGAAGGAAGGTTGGGCGGGAGCATCCTACATCCCTCCTATATCTAAGGAAGCCCAGCAAGGTTTGCAGGAGTCCTCCAGCCACAGTCTGTCAGAGGGACCGTGTCTCCCAGGATCAGACCTGTTTTAGTGCTCCCGCTGCACGAGCTTTTGGCTGGGAACAGCTCCTGGGGAGCATGGCCTTATTTGCACCGATGAATTTGAGAGCCCAGCAGCTGGGGCCCTCTGTCAATTAAGGCTCTGGGAGCTGGAGGTCCGCAGGGCACATTCTCATGGCTGCCACAGATGATAACTCATATTTATAAATCATCTCATTGATGAAAAGGTGATGTTATTGCTCTTAGGTAAGTTGATCCTTGGGATACAAGTCATATTATTATCACCTTCTCCACTTTTACAGCTGGGGAAGGAGGTAGGAGAGATCACTACCCTGCTAGTCAGTGAGGAACTGGCACTCACCTCTGACCATGGCTTCCCTACATCAACCCCCCCCCACCGCCCCTGCACTGCATTGAATAGTAACCCTCCTCCACCCAAGTCTCTGTCCACCTAGCACCTCAGCATGTAGCCTAATTTGGAAATAGGGTCTTTGCAGATATAACTATTTAAATTAAGATGAGGTCAGACTAGGTTATGGTGGGCTTAAACCCAATAGGATTGGAGTCCTTCTAAGAAGAGGTTGGGACACCGACACAGAAGACACAGCGAGAAGGAGGCATGTGAGAATGGAGGCAGAGCCTGGAGGGATGGCTCGCAAGACAGGGAACACCTGTCAGTTTCCCCAGCAGCTGGGAGAGAGACACAGATTCTTCCCTAGAGCCTTCTGGAGAGCAGGTTCCTATGACACCTTGATTTTGGAATTCCAGCCTCCAGACCTTCAAGGAAATAAATTTCTGTTGTTTCTGCCATCCAGTTGGTGGTAATAGTTGGTGCTAATTAGCATGGCAGCCCTGGAAAATGGATATATTGCCCTAAAAAGATCCTGGTTCTTTCTGTTCCTGCTGTGCAATGCTGCCCCCAGCCAGCCCATGGGCTCCACTGATTGGGTAAATTCAAAGCCCCAGAGTCTGAGGTCTGATCTGAGGCCTAGAAGTTCTGGGTCATGTGCAATCTGAGGAAAATGACTTAAAAAGAGACATAATCATATTGCTATCATGTACCCTCTGCTTTGAGGCAATGAGAAGGGCTTTTAACCTCTGCAGGATTCTTTTCCCAAACCCATGACTCCAGTGTACCATGAGGATCATCACATAAACCCAAGTTGGGAGGGCATTCGACAAAATGCCCTTAGCAGTAAGTGCTCTTCAACAGCAGCAAGGTCACGGAACAAGGAAAGACTGAGGAACTGTCACAAACTGGAGGAGAGTGAGAGATGGGGTGCCTGTGGTGGTCCCAGAGCAGTCAAAAAAGATACAGTAGTTAAATCCCAGCAAAAGCAGGTAATGGCACTGCATCACTGTGGATTTCTTTGTTTTTCTATAAATCTGAAATTATTACAAAATAGATTATTGAGAGAGAGAGAGAGAGAGAGAGAGAGAGAGAGAGAGAAACTTGGTTTGTGATGATCTCTTCCAAATTCTATGAGGTCTGGCTAGATTTCATATCTATATAAATTTCATCTATGCATCTACCCATTCACTCTCATGCCCATGCACTCACCCACTCACCCACCCACCCATCCATCCCTCCATGCATCCATCCAGTCTGTCCACCCATCAACCCACCATTCATCCAACAAAGTTTTAGTAAGCACCTACCGTATATTAGAAATTCTAGTTTCTGGGGATATAGCTATGAACAGACTGGTAGGTGTCTGAGCTCATGGAACTTATATTGTAGTAAGAGAAACAGACTATATGTACTTTGTTGATCTCCATAAATTAGACCATCTGATGGCGATAAATTTAATGCAGAAAATTAAAATAGACAACGAGAAGGGGGTGATCAGGGAAGGCTTCTTTGAGGAGGTGATGTAAGCTGGGACCTGATTGACAAGGAAACCTGCCAGCAGGAGCTGGAGGAAGCATGGTCCAGGTAGAAGGCATGGCCAGTGCAAAGGCCCTGGGGTGGGAACAAACTTGGGTGTTGGATAAACAGAACAAAAGGCTGAGGCTGAAGCATAGAAGATGAGGGCTAAGAAGCCTAAGGGGAGTCAGGGGCAAGTGATAGAGGACTTGGAAGCTTTTTGTTTTTAACGAAGAAGGAAGATTCCGGAGGAGGTTTCCAGAGCATTGGTTTGATTTGGAGGCTCTA
Organism: Talpa occidentalis; assembly: GCF_014898055.3. NCBI lineage: Eukaryota > Metazoa > Chordata > Mammalia > Eulipotyphla > Talpidae > Talpa > Talpa occidentalis. Next base: position 84,344,520 of record NW_023601433.1, on the reverse strand, counting down.
CCCTTGGCTGTGTTAAAGAGAATGTACCGTCAGGAGCTCGAACAGGAGGAGGCAACCATAGTGTCCAGATGAGAGTTTCTGGGGGCCGGGCTCCATGCCACACATCTTCACAAATGTCCTTTTTCATTCCAGCCCCTCTTAGGGGATTTTGTTTCTTACATCCAAATACGTGCTGATACAACAGATCTGATGCCACATCCTGTGTTTCCCCACCGGGCTCTCAAGCAAAACTTCCCTTCAGTACACCTTCCCAGTCCTTGTTGGGACCCGCTTCCTCCCCTTCTGTATCCCACATGTCGGGGTCTTTCTTCTTGGGGCCACCTTAGCCTGATCTCTGACGAAGCACCCGGGATCCTAAGTTTCTCTCTTCTTCCCTCTAAATGCACCTGTCCTGCGTCCGTTCTCTCAAGTCTCCTCTCCCTGCTGGGGATAAGCTGATCAGTGCGATCTTGCTAGGCTGGAAGGCATCTTCCTTCCAGATGGTGCTTTGATCGTGATGTTTTTACACCTTCACACTCAGCAGACACGTGCCACACTTGCTGTTGGTGAACTCTATTCTGGGTCATTGCATGGGTTTCAATCCCTTTTGATCCTCGTAAACATCCTGGAGGTGGAATCCTTTCTTCCTTTTCACAGGGAGGGCAGGAGAGGCAAAGGACCTCTTTCCAGGCAGTGGATTGTGGGAATAGATGCACGGGCCAATGCTTTAAGGCCCCTCCAGCATTGACGTGTACCACCTTATGAAGAGTTCCCTCTGGAACTTAACTGGGTCCCCTGGCAAACCAGCGGCATTTGCAAGGGCAGCCAGACAGGTGTTCTGGGGCAGGGTCTCTCTTTATTTCCTGGGCTAGAAAGGACTGGCCGAGGTTGCCGGGTTTGCTGTCTGAGTGAGCAGGGAGGTTCCATGTGGCTGCAGCAGGTTCTAAAACCATCAGCTCTGGGGCAGGAGATTTGCAGCTCACCTCCCTAGTGACTGTCACTTCCCGTGTTTTCTCCAAACATCTTCTTCCTGTGGCCTGCGCCCATGAGAGGGACGTGGGTGAATGGGTGGTGGCAATTTCTTTCTGCTCAGTTTCCTTGTAATTCCCTGGGTGTGGTGGTGATGGTGGGAGGCTCAGGGGGCTGTAAGTCTCCAGCCCAGAGGAAGAAACTTACTCAGGAAATAAATAAGTGGCTGGCCAAAAAATGGTGCCCCTCTCCATCCTTCCATCCATCCATCCATCCATCCATCCATCCATCCATCCATCCATCCATCCATCCATCCATCCATGTTTCCCCGTGGTAGGAGACACCATAGCAGGCACCTGAGACGCAGGTGCTCCTGGTCCTGAAGGAATTGATATCTGGATAGAACCAGCTGCAGCCTGCATTGATTTTCTGGGATGATGATCTCGTCCATATCCTTCTAAATTCCTTCACAGAGGAAGCAGCTGGCGGACCTGGGGTTCCTCGCTGAATCTCATCCACTGCTGACATATTCCATTTATGGAACTCAATGGGCAATTTAGGCGGTCAGACGTATCCCTCCCTCATGATGGCAGGACACGGGCTGTGGTGGCGGCTGAACTAAGTGCTGCTGTGTCTGCAGTCACTGGGCTTGCTCTGGGGAGAAGGGATGGTGCCCTGTTCCTGGTCCACGCTGGCCCTTTGGAGTTTGTTTAACACACACATGGAGCTTAAGAGCATGGGCTCTGATACCAGGCAGACGCGGGCTGAGTCCCTCCTTTACTTGCTGTTGTGTAAGTTTGAACATAAGTCTTTTCCTCTTTGAGCCTCTGTCTTCTCAGTTTAGAGGTAGGGATTGATTTTTTAGGATTGCTATGTTGAGTAATATCCTGCCCGTAAAGAACCTAGCAGAGGTCTTGGGGAACTGCTATTATCATCCTTCATAAATTCTTGGGGGACAACCAGGAATCAGAAAGGAGGGACTAGGCTAGTATAATCAGGGAGGTCTCCCTGGAGGAAGTGACCTTTGACTCTCTTTTGTGTTCTTCTGTAACCCTAACTCCTGGTACAAAGTGGAATGCCAGGATATGTTTGTTGAGTGAATAAATGAATGACTGACCAGGACCTTGAAGGAAGAATACCTTGTACAGGTTGAAGGGCATTTCAGGCGTTTCTTCCTGGGGACCATATTTATTAATGGGGTAAAAATACACATACCAGCTTGTATTTTTCTTAAATGGAGATTATACTTTTGGGGGGGTTACACCAGGACTATTCTGGGGTGGGGCTGCTTTGCTTCCTTGCCAAGTAATATACCACAATTCATTTACATGCTCCTCCTGCTGTTGGACATTTAGGTTGTTTTCAGTTGGTCATTCTTATGTGCTGTGCTGGGATGATAATCTTTCCTTGAGAGTCTCACGGGTCAAATGATAGGAAGGTGTGTGTAGCTTTTGAGGTTCTGCACACGCAGGCTAGCTCACCTTCCAGAAAGGCTGTGCAAGTTTACCTTGTCAACTACATATCAGCCGCTCAGCTGCTGAGAGATACCAGCACCATTTCCACAGCTCCCTTCTCGGCCCGGCCTGCTGGCCAAAGGGCAATCGTGGGGAGAACTAACCTCTCCCTTTCCCAAGCCTGCTGGATCTCTGTCCGTCACGTTAGGATTACATAAGTGTGATGCTGAGAATTCTCCTTGGAGGAGAGACGCTCCCCAGATGTTGGAGGCAGTTCTGGGGCTGGGAGTGGGGGGCAATGGGAGATTGGCCCCGTGCCTGCTTCCTTGGAGAGAACCTTGATCCCTCGCCACCTCACACACAGAACAGAAACCAGCATCCTCTCCAGAGTGTCCTTCTCACTGCTCATTTGTTGCACTGTTCACACTTTTGTAATTGGGGGGCCCCCTCCAGCTCCCCCAGTTGGCTTGTGGCAAGGACTGGAATTTTGCTCATTTCACCATCTCCAACATCTGGCAGAGAATAATAATAAAAAATGAATAAGATGAGGAAGATAATAATGATGATACTAATGACAACAGTAATAATACTAATAGCTGATGTAGTCGGTGAGCACTTACTGTGTGCCAGGCACGTTCCACCCTGTCAAAACCCTTTGCATATTTTATCTCATTGAATGGTGCCCATAAGCTAGTGATGTAAGTAGTATTATTATCTTTATTTCACAGAGGAAGACACTGAGGTTCGGAGTGGTGAAGTAACTTGCCCAAGGTCACACAGCCACTAAGTGAAAGAGGTGGGACTAGGAGCCAATTCTTTTGAAATCATCCTGCGAGGTGCTTGGTGAATATTTGAGCCACTAAATGAGGAACCAGCTTCCCCTCGGCTCCCTCCCCAGCACCAACTAAGAAAGAGAGACTTTGACAGACATCTGCGCTGGCAGAGATGAGGAATGTGGTTTATTCATGTCTAGGGAAAAGCCAAACTCGGAGTTTGAGGGCTCTTCTTAGGGGAGCATTTTGAAAGGACCTAATGGGAACTAGGTCTCCCCCTCCAAGCCTCCCCACCTACAAGCCTTGTGGTCCCTCTGTTAAGGATTCTTTCCTTTTCTATCAGAGCTTAAAGCTCCTTTGAAAATGTAGATTCTTCTGGCAAATGTCAGCCCCCTCTTAATGCCTTAGTGGGCGTGGGGACAGCTGAGCCTTGTTCTCAAGCTGCTTCTCCTCCCTTTCCATTTGTCCACATTCAGCCTGTTCAAACCTCACACCGCAGGCGCTTTCCTGGTCCTCCCAGCTTCTGGAACCATCTGCCTGTGGCCAGCAACCTGATGGCAGAGGCCAGGTCTTCCTCAAATTGTTCAAAGCTCACAGAAGCTTGAAGGTGTGGGGCTCCTTGAATGTCCCCCAAAGTCCTGAAGGATCCCACTGATGATAATTCAACAGACATGTGATTCAGTGGCCTGGTGTCCAGTAAGAGAAAAGGTACAAACAGCGAAAGTTCTAGGAATAATTCACTTGCGACAGTGACCGACCATCACACTTGTTCTGGGCCCTGGGAACTCAGAGGTACCCAAGAACCAGCTGGGTCCTTGGAATGTTCTGTCTGGGGGGTTGGGGAGATGCATTATAATGCAGGCTGGAGCCAGGGAGTGGGTGCGGGTCTGTTGGAGGAACTCAGAGGAGAAACTTACCCATCGCCAGTCTTCATAAATGTTAATTATTTGTTCTAGGCCTGGAGAAGATTCTAGAGGGGACCTGGGAGAGGGAAGATCCTACTTCCTTACTCCCATCATGTGCTTCTTCACTCACTGACATAATGGGGGGCCACCCCAGAGGTGCAGTTGCTAAGGGGAAGAGGGGCTAGGTGCACCCAGGGTGCCTAGAGTGCTCATGTCAGAGCAGACAATGCTATTGAGGTGCAGGAAATAAAGGAGAAAATCACATTCCTTCCTGCCCTACATTACAGCAACTTAAAGGCATTTGCATAGAAGAAAACATCACTGCTGGAAGTGGAAATACGATGTTTTCACACACTTTAGAATAAATAGGCAACATCTACATATTAAAAAAATATTCCCATTAGTCCACTTAACATCAGCTTTGGTATCTCAGCTCAACATGGAAAACGCTTCTCTCCGATAATAAATAATCATCACGATAGCAGCAATAATAAAGACGGTGCACAAAGCCTTCGTCTGTGCCGGCCGTGGCTCCAGGCACTGTTACATATCCTAGAAAATGTGATCCTACTGGCAACCACAGGGGGAGCGGCTGTGATGGTCCCCTACTTTAAAGACAGGGAAACTGAGGCACAGAGCGGTTTAGTAGTTTTCTCTATTTCCCACCGTTGGGGTGTAGTCAAGCCAGATTGGAACCCAGGCAGCCTCCCCGAAAACCTGACCATTTGGCCATTTCACTTCACTGTCTCTGCCGATGGATTTTCCTCTAGCATTAACGGTCGTTTGGGGCTGGATGCTTCACTTGTTGAGGAAGAAAGAAGTCTAGTTAAGCACCCAGTATACCGTAGGCGCTTAATACATAGTAGCCATTATTCATTACTGAGCATATACAAAGCTTGTTCACATCCACTAGCCAATGAAATGTCCTGGCCACAATGTAGATAGCTGTGGAATTGTTCTGCTGTTACAATTGAGGAAACTGAGGCTCAGAGCATGCAAGTGACATGTCCAAGGTCACACAGCTGGTGGGTGGGGAGTCAAGACTCAGTCTCAGAGCCCCAGAAGCCAAGTCCAAATTTCTTTGCCCTGGCACCTTGCCGGGCAACATCAAATTGACGGATGAATAAATAACACTCCTTGACTTGTCTTAAAAGCTTGTCTCACCAAGTCCTGCTGCGTCTTCTCTGGAATTACTCGATTTTCTTCTAAGGTGGCTCACAGGCATCCCAAGACTTGCCGCTTCCCTGGTGGGAATGGATCGACTGGGGCACAAAGGCCAATCTTGGGGACCCAGCAATCATTCTCTGTCCTGCTTTCTCGGTCTATGTCTCTCTTTCTTGTGCTCCTGTCTCTCTGCTCCAGTTTACTTGCTTTGTGTTTGACTGATGCCCTGTGATGAGTTGGGCTCCTGGAAAGCTGCCCTGTGACATTTCTTCCCTTTTGTGTTCTTGATGATAGCGTTTCCCTGGAGGCTCTTGGAGGAGGAGGAGGAGGGAGCGAATCCATCACGCAGAGCCCTAGCAGCCGTCCAGCCGCAGGGCCTGGTTGTCTGGCTGAAGCTGGGGCCGGTGTCTTTTCTCTGGGTGCAAGTGTGTGAGAGCAGATGCACACACGCCACACACGCGCGCACACACACATGCAGTGTTGTTTAGATCAGGCTATGGGAGGCTTTGGGTACTTTGGCCAACAGAGCGCTCAGGCGATTCCTAAGGCTGATTGGCTGTGGGATTCTGGTGGCCGGTCCCTGTGGCAGACTTGCGGTGCCAGTTTCCTTTGCTGCTGTACCAGACAACAGCGACTTCAGTGGCATAAAACAACGCAGTTATTATATTGCAGTTCTAGAGGCCAGAAGCTCGGGACAGTAAGGTTGTGCTTCTTCTGGAGGTTCTGCTGGAGAATTCGCTTCTTTTTTGTAGCGTCCAGAGGCTGCCCCCTTCCTTGGTTTGTGACCCTTTCTCCGTCTTTAAAACCAAAATCATGGCCTCGCTCCCTCCCTCCCTCGCTTTTTTTCTCTCTCTCTCTTTCCTTAGAAAGACCTTTGTGTTAATACTGGAACCACCAAGTAACTCTGGGTAATCGCCTCATCTCAGGCGCCTTCGCTTAATCACATATATAAAGTCCAGATTCACCACTTTGGGGGCTTAGGGCTTGGATGTCTTGAGACGCATTATTCTGCCCCAGCTACCGGGTGAAATGGGAACATTCTTTCTGGGCTATCTGAGTGCCCCTCCCCTGGGGGACAGTGGAACACAGTGAGCCTGAGACAAGCTGGTTTGGATTCACGTCCTGCCCCGTCCTTCTTAGCTGTGCTACCCTGGGCACATCATCTGACCGCCGTGTGTCTCGTTTTCCCATGTCCAGGATGTGTTTCATGAAGTAACACAACGCCACTGCGCCGGAGTCGTGAACAATGCCAGGCCATGAAACATGTCACCCGGTGACTTATAAGCACCCACAGATAACTGGGAGAGATGCGGATAATACTGGGTGCCATACAGCATAACAGTTACAGACTCCAGAGACCTTAGTGCAAATCCCAAACCCACAATTGATGAACTAAATCTCCTCAGCATAGTTGGGCTCCCGGCGCTTAGTTTTCTCATGTGTCCAGCGGATGAAAACCCTTACCAGCTGGACACACAGGGTTACTGTGAGGATGAAATCCTAACAGGATGGATATGATCCACCCAGGACAAAGGATGCAGCTTTTATTGTTATCCTATCACTCCATCGTTGCCTGTCTCCGGGGGGGGGGGCGGTGGGGCGATGAGGAGTCTTAAGGGTTTGCTTCTGGCCTCAACAGAATAAGGAGGGGCCAGAGCAGTTGCTGAATCCGGGACCTGGAGAAATCCCGTGGCCGCGCTCCCTCTCTGGGAGGACAGAACTGGCTGGGCTCAGCCCTGAGCTGTCTGGTTTGCAGGCGGCTCCCTGCTGCAGAGCTGACGGTGCGGTTGGTTCTTTGAAGGAAGAGTTCTCCAGGAACTTTCAGGACAGAAGAGGGGCGTGGAGGTGTGACCAGGGATGTGGGGGGGGGGTGAGGAGGTAGGGGGTTGGGGGGGGTAGGGGGTTGGTGTAGAGCCTCCTGAGAAGGCAGGGCTGGCTCCTGGGTGGTGTGGTCATCAGAGAAGCTGCAGAGCTCTGATCTCCAACATGTTGTCATTTTAAAATTTTGCTGCAAAGCCCTGTTTCAATGAAAGCTTGAGCAGATGCCCAGTATGCAAAACAGTGAAAAGCACAACTGCTCTGGTTGAAACCAGGGTGTGTGGGGGCAAGTCAGGCCTCCTTTTCACGCCCACTCCCCTTTGGGGATCGTGTTTGAGCACAAGCTAACGGGGGCGGGGAGGGGACGATGCACAGGCCTTGTAGTCAGACAGACCTGGGTTTGCATCCCTGCTTCCCCCTCCCTGTGCGAGCTTTGCAGCTTTGCTTTATTTACCTGCACCTCAGTCTTCTCATCTGAAAATAGGACAATAGGAGCACTCATCTCATGAAGCCGTGAAGACTGGAGATGGTAAATGTGGGGGTTTAGTGCAGTGCCGGATGCACAATGGGCGTCTAAGCCTTTAGCAGATGACAGCTTTTTCATCCCCTCAGGGAGATCAGGATTTGTGACAGACCCTCTAAAACATGGGCCTGATGGCCAGGGAAGCTGTGGGGTGGGGTGGGCATTCCTTCAGGCTGGGAGCCACAAAGCCTGGGAACTACTGATTCTGCTACTAGCAGATTGTGCCTCTTGACCACTCTTCAAATGTTTATTGAGGACCTTCTATGTGCTTGACACTGTTCAAGGCTAGAACACTAGAGCGCTGGCCCTGGCATCTAAAAGACTGAGTTCCAGACTCAACGCTGCCATTTCCTACCCTTTAGCTTTGGAAAAATCGTTGTCCCCTTTGGTGCTTAGTTTCTCCATGTGTAAAGCGAGAGGACTGGGTTCATCATATGGTCTTCCCAGAAAGGATTCAACAAGATTCTGCCAGAAAAAATTGGGGAATATATTTGAACTTGAACCTAAGAGAGAGACCCTCTAAAGCATGGGCTCATAATCATACAACCCTGGGTTTGAATCCTGTATCTGCCATTTGCTATGTAACTGAAAGTTTACCCATCTGTAAAATGGGGTAATAGTCCCCCCAAAGGGTCACGGTGAGGATTCAAGGAAATGATACATGTAAAGTTTCCAGCAAAATGTTTGGCATATAGTAAGTTCTCAGTAAATGAGAGCTGTCATCACCACCACCATCACCATCACCACCATCATCACCGCTATCACTATCAAGACCACAATAATCATGATTACTGTGATCACCGTATATGAAAGGAAGGTCTAAATGTCTCTAAGATTCTGACATTTTAAGTCCTACATTTCAAAAGGAGAATTATATGACAAATATGGTATCTCACCAGGGACCAGCTGAGTCCAGCCTTTAGAGAGCTTCACCATCATTTTGCAGGGAAATTATTAACAGACCTTGTTCTGTTTGAGACTTGCTATCTTTTCTCCACACTTAAAAAAAACCTTAACATCTAGAACACGGGAAATTATGGGTATCAATTCCTTTTGTATATTTCTCATTTTAGTAATTCTGTTTTCTTGTCTGTAACATGATTTCACTTCAGAAGGCCAGTTTGGGCCTTTTAAGAATGGGTCTTAATCAAGGCACGTTTGTTGGGTTTAGACCTCCTGAAACCCCCAACTTTATCCTGTTCAAACCACCACCCCAGTTAGCTACCAACTGGCTTCATAGGACAGGTTATGGATCATGGGGCCGGAGCAGACCAAAAATTGCATACTCTTATTATTACTTTTTTCTTACTGTTAACATCTTGCCTCCTATCTTGAGGACAATTGGGTATTCATATCCTCATTTTACAGATGGCACTCAGAGACTTTTCCAAGGTTGTATGGGGGCTGAATCTGGTTCCCAGAAATCTCGCAAGTTTATTAAACTAAGTCATCCTGCCCCTTAGAAATTCCCATTTCCTAAGCCTGCCTCGGAGGCACAGAGAGAGGTACAGGGCAGAAATCCGCAGCGGTGGAGGTGAGGGCAGCTAATGGACTGCTTTGGGGTGGGGGGGAGTAACACTTGCAAACTTTCACACTGGGGTCAAACTCTTCTGAGCAGAGATAAACAGTGAAGGTCTGGGGGGGGGGCACCGGGGTGCGAAGTTGCAGCTTCCTCGCTCTGGGAGTGAGCGACGATATTAGAACGGGCGTGTGGCAGGTGGGCTGTCGCTGACTTCACTGTGTGCTGTCGACAAGTCCCGTCCCTCCTCCCCTGGACTCCCCCTACTTGTCCAATAACTTAACTTCTCTGCCGGAGGCCTCGCTTCCCGCCGGCCCCGCCTCCTCTGCATTTTAGCGCTGTCCGCGGTGCTGATCGCCAGTTTCCTGATTGCCTTTCCGACCAGCTGGGATCTCTGGTGCGCCCCATCTCTCTCCCGGCCCCCCACCTCCCTTTCTCCAGGCATCTCTCACATAAATCACGGGTGGGAGGCCGGCTTGCTTTCCCCTGCGCTGGAAGCTCGCCCCCTCCCCCCCCTTGCTCGCACAGGGCTTTGCAGCAGTGGTGGCAGTCGCTGCTGATTCGGGCACTGGGGAAGCAATTGATTCGTCTCCTGCCAGCAGTCTGGAGTTGCCTACGTGGACGGCAGAAAGAGGGAGAGGGGAGAGAGAGAGAGAGAGAGAGAGAGAGAGAGAGAGAGAGAGAGAGAGAGAGAGAGAGAGAGAGAGAGAGAGGCTTACAGAAGGAAAACCTTCATCCATGTGGAGTGCAGTCTGAGGGAACCACAGCCTTTGCCTTGGCTACTGACTGGTCTGAGTTTTTCTCCTCTTCTGGCAGTGGTATTTCTTTTCGTCTTGGTCCTGCCTGATTTAGGGGTAGTTGGTGCATGCGTGCGTGTGTGTGTGTGTGCGCGCGCGTGTGTCTGTGTGTGCATTGTCATTTTGATTTTATTTTGGGAAGAGTAGGAGAGTCAAATGAACAATTTTCTTCCAGGCACCTCCGTGGAGCTTTCAAACCAAGTCATCGGGAGTTAGCATCTTCCCACCCAGCAGGGAAGGGAGGAGTTGGCAGGAATTTGGCTCGCCCATTCCCCCCTGCAATCCTCCAGTGTTGTGGTAAGTGATATTCTCTTTTAATTGTGCAAACGGGTGAGGGTCATTGGGATCCTAGTTGCAATGAAGTGTGTACATGAGCTGATGGGATGGCGGTAGGTAGGAGGGGAGGGGTGCTGAGGAACGATCACATTTATTTGCCCACATTCTGCAGTGTTTGATTGTCTAAGTGGCACCCCCAAAGCCAAATGAGATTTCGGCTTGGTGCCCAAGGGGGGGGGGGCTGGTAAAACATGCTTATGTTTTAGGCACTGAGATCAAAATTGTGGCTTCTGCCCAATTTGCCCTCTTCCTTGCAGAGAAGCTGTTGAAAGTAACTGGCAGTTCTCTGAGTGACTTAACCCTTCGTGGGGTGGACCAGCCTGGAGGGTCATGGGCACTCTGATCTAGAGCCTGGGCACCTTAGCCTTGGATGGGAGAGGGTCACCGGAGACTGGAAGGTTAATCCTTGCATAGGGGCCACTCGGGTACAGCAGGTGAGGCTTGCATAGGACAGGGCTGAGATTGTGCCATCTTCCAGGGAGAGCTGAGTAATTTAATTGTAGTGGGTTTTGCATGATTGGTTGCTCTAGCTTACTGTGATGAGATACCCAGGAGCCATGAAAGGATCATGATTTGCTTAGAATGGGTGGTTGGGGAGGCCAGAGGGAAGCAGCCAGCGGCCCGCTGAGCAGAGATGTTTTATTTTCACAGGTGGTATAACCTGTAAATGATTGGAGGCAGTGTGTCCTGGCACCCACCCCAGATACCCCAACCTTGAGCCTGTGTCAACAGAGGGAAATAAGGGGATAAGGTTGGTTCAGATTCTAGGGAGGGGTGCCAGGCTCCAGCTTCAGATCTGTTCCAGGGCAGACTGCACCCCTGCACTAGTTTCTCTATCTGAGATCCTGCTGGGGTGAGGCTGCACCAACCTGTTAGTGAGTGGGAAGCAGAGGTCCCTTGTAACTGAATCCTAAAACTCACATTTAATTTTAAAATGTCTTTGCTGCTAATCTGTGACCCAACAAGAGGGGATTTCTCTTTGCCGTCTGCCTTGATGACATCTACCTTGCTGGAAATGAAGATCCTTATTTTTAGCATCTTTGCTATTATCTCAGGGGCCACTTCAGGCTTCTGCACCCCCAAGGATTTCCTCTTTAGGTTCTCATTCTTGGAGGTGGGAGGAATAAAACATCAGCCTCAGAGACTGGCAAGCCTGAAATGTAAGCAGGGCCCACTCAGTCATCGCCAGCCCGGGAGCTGAGGGGGGATGCTGAGATCCGGGGCCATGTGCCTGCTCACACAGGACATGTGAGGCAAGGGGGAGGGTTGCTCCCTAGTTTGTGCCAAGGATTGGGTCCTCGCGATCTCAGCCTTCCCTTGCTGCATGACCTTGAGCAGAAAGATCTCTTAGTTGGCTCCCTGGGCAGCCTCAAGTGTGAATGATGAATGTGAGGAAATTTAGTTCAACGAAGGACCCACAGATCTGGTCCTGGGTGATATTTAAAATACCGAACTTTGGCGCCAACTATTCAGACTGGACTGTGGCTGGGGTGCTGGTGGGGGGAGCTTAGGGGTCCCCTGCTGTATGGAGTGTTAACCCTTGAATTGCTTGATGATGGGGAGCTTCTTCGGGGCAGACTGGGGTATGATCAAGGAAGCCACGGGGGCCTCAGTTCTGCATCCCCTGGTACAGGGGATTGTTCCGATTTTAAACATCTACCAAGCCAGCTGAGGTAGATGGTTCTGGGCTGTCCACTTGTGGGTGCTTTTTAAACATCTCCTTGCTGCCTCCCAGCTTACTTCCTTGGGAGTGGCTAAGATCCAAGAGACTGCCCTCCCTCCTCCCCCATCACATCTGAAATGGTGCATTGTGGTGCACCAGGGAGAGGGAAGCAGAAGCTTCTGGAAAGAGTCTTGGACTTGGATCAGGAGACCTGGTTGCCAACCCCAGCTCTACCTCCTCTTTGGGGGGCCTCAGTTTCCCCATCAGTGTAATGAAACAGTTGGTCTAGATGACCCCAAGACCCCTTCCAGCTCTGAGGTTCTGTGACTGTGTGATAGTGTGTGTGCCTGTACCCCAAAATAAGGTACACAGATTTGCACTAATCTGGGAAATTTATTATGTGTTTAGGAAGCCCTGCTGGGAGTAAATCAGGATGTGGGGGGAGGGGTCTCTTGTGAGAACTTCACTAGGTTCTTAGAATCCTGTCATCAGCTGGAGAGGGATCTGGTCTATTTGGATGCATAGATGCACAAATTCTGCAGCCCTCAAAGACCCTACAGACTTCTCCCAGGGGTGCAGCAAAACCCCTTTGAGACTCTTCACACTGATAAGATGCCTTCAAACACACCACATCAGGGGACTCACAGACCCTCCCTAATGCCCAACCTAACACCTCAAATTCAGAAACTCTGACCTAGTCTAACCCCTTGGGAGGCTCAGAGAGGGAAAGCAACTTGCCCAAGACCACACAGCAAGTCACCGCACACCGTATGAACCCATCGTCGTGAAGAGCAAGGAGTCATTCCCACACTCCTGGTGGCAGCAACCCCCACTAGCCCCACCCAGTGTGGGCTCCTGGGGGGTTTTTGGGAGGACATTCAGCAGGTACTTCTCCACCCCATGCTGGTGATTGGGAAGCAGAGCCACGGAGACACACACGGGCATTTCCTTTCTCGCTGGAGGGAGGGCCGCAGAGGCCAGAGATTCTGCAGTTCTAGAAGGGGGGCTGGAAAGTCAGTCTCCCCAGCTTGCTCTGTCGTTCCCCCTTCGGACTGACCCTGCCTGCCTGTTCAAGGCCGCTCTCTCTTCCCTTTCTCTCCCCCTCTCTCCATCCCTCCTTCTTCCCTCCCTCATAGAATTTGTGACTTTCTAATAAAAACCACCACGACATACGGACCTGTCTTCTCCTCTTTATTGTAAATGCTGACAAATCAGGAGTTGATGTGAAGGCGATGAGAAGCAAACAGTGTGGTTTATTTCTGTTAAGCACTGTGGCTGTAACCTGGGATAAAAATAAATCTGGGACCCAGTAGTGGTGGGCTGGAGGCGAGGAGCTTAAATTATTCAGCTGCCACCCAGGATGGGGATTGTTGCTGTGCTGGGATAGTGAAGGAGGCACTGCCCAATGAGCCCCCTCTCCTCTCCCCACCTTAGCCAACTATTTGATCCTCCGGAGCCTGCACTGTGGGACTCTGGGAGCAAGCAGACCTGAGTTGGAATTCCAACTGCAGTGCTTGCTAGCTGTGTGACTTCAAGTAAGATGCTTAACCTCTCTGAGCCTCCATTCTCTCTCTCAGGTATGTTAAGGACGTGTAGTGTGGTGACTAAGAGTTTGGGCACTGACAATAGATCTCTTGAATTCAGATCCTCATTCTAGCACTCTGTGGTTGTGCCATGTAGCTCTCTGGGCCTCAACTTCCTCACCTGTAAAATGGGGATGATAAAGAAATTGCGAGGATTTTAAGAATTAATGTTTGCACAGTGTTTGTGCTGAGCCTGGCAAAGAGCAGGTGTACAACACATGTTAGCGGTAGAATGATGTTATTAATGACAACATGTAATCACCCCTGAAATAAGACCAGGGAAAGATGGGGGACAGCTGTGCAGACTTGGGGTCCAGGAGGGAGAGGATGTGGCTTGGGGACTGGAGATTGCAGTCGCTGGAGGCCCCTGGACCTCAGTTTCTTCATCCATGAAATGGGCACAAAGACTCCCTTTCCTTAAAGCTTGAGAGGCCCCAAAGACACAGGAAAGTTGTGAGTGGTGTGGCCAGGCCCTAGAGGAAGGGTCCAGGAGGAGAATCCCTATCAACTACTCTGAATCTTTTCTTCCTCCAAAACCTTGGGAGACTTGCTGATTCATCCCAACTTGCCAGCTCTGAGCCATGAATTTTTTTCTAGAAGACCGGAGCTTTCCCTCTCTTCTCTGCTCTGATGCTCCTGCATGGGGGGCCCTAATTGCTACCCTGAGATCTTAAGTGGCCAAGGGTGTGTCATCTCCATTTTGGAGTCAGGGTTAGCACACTGACTTGTGTGAATGAATGAGTGAGTGAATGAAACCGCAGTTGATTGACTAGTGGACAGGTCAATTTGGGGAGCTGCCTTTGACCGATGATCCAGCCAGAGTTCTGCATGCAGTAGGTGCTGAGTTAGTGTTTCTTGATTGTGATGAGTCACGATAAGTAGTTTGGAAGATCTTGGCTTCCGATCTGCTCCAGGCAGAGGACAGGCCTGTCTCCTCCTGCCAGGGCACTCACTGCCATTTACTCATGCGACACACATTTAGTGAGCACCTAACAGTTTGCCTGGCATCATGGTGGGCTTCAGAATAAGACGTTGGCAAAGACATACTGCCTTTTGGGACTCAGATAAAGCAAGTGCAAAACAATAAAGTAAAATGTGATCTTTTGGGGAGTGGTACACAGAAGGCTTCCTTGGTCATCTTAAAGCACTCAGTGCTTAGATATCTGAAACGCCATCGTGAAAGTTTCTTTCTTTGTCTTAAGGCTTTGCTCTTGGATATAGAACAGGTGCTTCGGGGGAGATAAGGCATCATTAGTCATTTCCACGTTAATGAGAAGGAGTTGTAAAATCTTTTCCAAAATGTGCAGCTCTTTACTGGAGTGGGACGTAGAGTTTGCGCAGACTTGCAGATATCAGAGGAGGAGGAGGATAAGAAGGGAACACGTAGCTGGACCCACGTTCTCGGGGAGTGAAAAGCTCACGGTGCCCGGGAGAATCTGATCAGCCTGAGCCAAGTGGTTCCCCTGACTCCGTGGTTCTCAGAGTGTCCCCCCCACTCCCTCCCCCACTCCCAGGCTCTCAGCATCACCGGGGACTTGCTAGAAAGGCAGACTTTTGGTTGCACCCTAGCCCTGCTCCATCAGAGGCGGGCCCTGGGGCTGGCCATCACTGGCCTCCACTGCTATAGTTAAAGGAGATTTTTGAAATGCAAAATGCTTTTATTGGTGTCAGTAGTAAGAATTCTAGGCGTGGGAGGGTTTTGCCACCCTCCCCCAGGACAAGAACCAGGTCCATCGCCTCCCCAGCTCACAACACTGACTTTCTGCTAATAAGTTCCTCAGTTTCCCCAGGAACACCAGCTGGGCCTGCGGTGTCGCTGTCTTCCCTGCTAACCTCATCGCGCGCCTGGTTGGGTCTTTCACAGGCAGGACGCAGGGACTCAGCTATTCTCTTGGCTCCGTGGCTGGATGGCAGGGGTCAGCGCTCAGCCTGGTGGCCTTGGGGCTCCAGGGAACAGAGCTGGGTCTTGGCCCAGCACGGCTCCCCATGTGGGCCAGGCGAGACGGCCGGGCTGAGGCACCAGGCTGCCGCATGCAATGTCACCGTGGTTTCCTCGAAGTAATTGTCGTGCTGTCATTAGTTTCAATGACATGAGGCATGCTTAATCTCATTGTACTGGAGCTGCGTCAGACTGTGGCTTAGTAATCTAGCTAGTGAGCAAGATAACGCACCTCAGGAAGCCAGGGGGGGCGGTTTGCCCACCCCCCAGCAATTCATCAACAAGGGGAAACTCATCTGACAGCGTTATGGTGCTTGGTGTGTGAAGGATTTGTTTGGAAAGCAGGGGGAAAAATCCCCTCCTCATTGCTCAATATAATCTTCTGGGTTCATTCAGCCGCCTTTTCCTCTCCTTTTTGCTCCTTTCATTCCATCTTTCCCCCTTTAATGCACCTACACAGTGACAAGCAGTGGCTTGTGAATGGGAGCAGCGTTCAGCGGAGAGCAGATTATGTAAGCAGGCTTTGGTGCCAGCCGCGGATGGCGAGGCGGTGGAGGGGAGAGATGATTTCTTGAAGTTCTTGGGAGGCCCTCAGTGCCCCGCCATGGAAGGCGCCTGTGCGCCCCTTCTGCCCTGCATCCCGCCCCCGGCCCCCTGTCCGTCCGTCCTCTGTCGTCATCACGCAGTGTCTCCAAGCCTCTTTTTCCTTCTCTGGCTCTCTCCCCGCGTACACCCCCTCCACCCCAGGCCCCGTCCTGCCCACCCTCTTACAGTTCCCTCTCTTCCTGCAGCTGCGTCTTCATCCCTTCTTGCCCGCCCGCCTCTCCGGCTCCCTGCCCTGGCCTTCTCTCTCCCGCTCCCTGCTCCTTCCTGCCCTCCCCCAGCCCAGCGTTGTCCTTGCGAACACCACGACTGCCCAGCGCAGTGTGGCTTTCAGGAGTGGGGCCCACACCCTCAGGTTTGCCTGGGACAGGGAGCTTCTTGGCTTGGGGGAACTCTGGTGCTAAAACTGGAAAAGGCCGTCCATGGTCATCCAGGACGAGCCGGTCACCTCATTGCGGTGTTAAACCCCTTGCTCTGAGTTTTGTGGGTCCCCAAAGCCTGTCCACCTTGGGGTCCTTGTGGCTCTGTCGTGTGAAGACTCTGGGCACACAGAGGCCAGTGGTCGGTCAAGGGCAGGGAGCTGACTCTCCACCCCCACCGTGAGCCTGACCACCCGGTTATCTGCTTATTTATCACAAGGCGGTTCTCTGCCAGAGGTTCTCAAAGTTGAGTCAGTGTCAGAATCCTCCAGAGGGCTGTTAGAACGCTGAGTTTCTGACTCATTGGAACTGGGATGGGGCCCCAGAATTTGTATGTCTAACAAGGTCTTGGATGCCACAGATGCTGCTGCTCTAGGAGCCCCACTTTGAGAACCACTGCTTTCTGCAAACTCATTCCTCCCAGTGATTGATCCCCAAATGTTTATTGTTTCCTGCCCTGTGCCAGGTGCTGTTCTAGGCGCTGAAGACTCTGCAGTGAAGGAGACAGGGTTCCCTGCCTTCTTAGAGCTTCCAGGCCAGGGCGGTACCAAGCTGATAAAGGAGAAAATACATAAACAAGAGAATTTCAGATATGTTAAATGCCATTAAGGAAATGGTTCGGCAGGACAGAAAAGGACAAGTGGTGGATGCAGGAAAAGAGCTCATTTAGTTAAAGAAAGGACAGCCAGGGAGGCTTTTGGAGATGGTAACATTTGGAATGAGAGTTGAGTTTCTAGAAGGAACCAGAATGATCCAAGTGGGGGGAACAGCAAGTGCAGAGGCAGAGACACTGTAGCGTCCTGAAAGCATAGCACAAAGGCCAGTGTAGTGTGGGGGGCATCGGGGGATGAGTCGAGGGGCTGGGCCACTCAGGGCCTGCCAGGGTAGGCAAGGAAACTGGCTTTTCTTTTATTTGGGGGAGTTTTTTTTCACTTTTGATTTTTTTGAGGTTTAATGGACATAAACCATAATCATTTCAGGTGTACAACATAATGATTTGGTATTTGTATCACTTGCAAAGTCACCACGATAAGGGGAGTGGACATCCCTTGCCACAGAGTCACAGAATTGTTCTCTTCTGAGGAGAGTTTTAAAGCTCTACTCTCGTAGCAACTTCCAAAACTTGGGCTAGTATGATTAAGCAGTCACTGGCTTGCCACATGGCATCCCCCTGGTGAAGATTTTAAGCGGGAGAGAGACACGTCCTCATTTACCATTTGGGTGATGATTGCTCTTCGGTTCCTGAGTGGAGAAGGGGTTTCGAGAGGCAGGGACGGAAGCAGGGAGAGCAGTGATGGCGAGCAGTGATGCTCCGGATGGTGGCAGGGAAGCAGGTCGTCAGCTCTGGGGAGTCTGCAGTTGCATGGACAAGTCTTTCTGGTGATCAGTATGGAGGTCGGGGCAGGAAGGAGGCAGGGCTCCCTCCAAGGGGACCCAGAGGGCAGTACCTGGTCCAGGCAGCGGTCCTGTAGCTGTGATTTGGGGGACATGGAGGGGTCCTTGGCTACAACCAGGGGCCAGTGGGTTAAGAGGCGAGGCAACAGGGAGTGCAGAGTGAGGGGCCTTCCCTCCTGGGCACCTGAACTTGCCCATCCCGTGCCCACTGCGCACACTGTCCCCTCTCCCCAGGGGGATGGCGGCAGCCCCTTCTCTCTGCACAGTGGCTGGTTAAGCAGGATGTTGTAACTTGGTGAAGCCAGGTGGCTGCCCCCCCCCCCCCAGTCAGCCTGGTGAGCCTGGCCAAGTCTTTCTCCCCAAGGCCTGGAGATGGGGGCTGAGAGGAAGCACTGGACTGCATGGGAGGCTGCACTCGGGCCTCCCGGCGCCACCTGATGCCCACCAGAGCCGGCCAGCCCAGCCCAGAAGGGGCCACCTGCACCGGGCACAGGGTCTAGAGAAACTTGGGGGGGTCACTCGCTCAGGCCAGGCACCCCTGGAGCAGGAGGCTGAAGACCCACCCGCGACACTGTGTGAGCCTCTCAGGAGGGGCTGCCTGCTGCTGCTGCTGCTGCTGCTGCTGCTGCTGGGTTTGCTCTCCCTTCTCTCTCCCCAGCTGCCTTGGCGCCTCTCAGAGGACTCTGGCTGTGCCCTCCTGTGTGGGTGCTCCGGGGAGAGGCGGCAAGCACAAAACAAACAGTGCACACGTGTCAGTGACTGGGAGGGCGGCGGTTTCTTCTGATTATACGGCAGGCGAGGTGGCCTCCTCTGCGGCCTTGTTTGCCATGATGGAGAACAGCCTCGGCCCTTCCTCGCCTGGGCGGGGAACACCGCGGGAGCTGGCGGGAGGCGCTGAGCGCTGGCGTGGGGCTGCGCTCGTCTCTCGTTCGCTGCCGTCCTGCCCCCAGGCCCCCTGCTCACTGTTTCATTATTTATTCTCTTTATGGCCAGCCCCAGCCCCTGCCCTCGTGGGCAGCCTCTCTTCCATGGATCGGGCACCTTCTCCTCGGGTGGGCACCTTCGGGACGTGCATTTGAGCTCACAGCGATGGTCCCGGCCCAGGTCTCGCTGCTTCTCACGCGCTCCCTCTGCGAGGTCCCCCCGCGTGGCAGGCACCGTGCTCCCGAGAGCTTCTGCTCCAGAGAGCGAGACCCCCATATTCCACCCAATTTTTAACATTACCTTAGTTTCCCTCCAGCTACCGGACTATTTCTGGGCCATTCCCAGCGCTGGCCAGCCGGGCCTCTTCCCGGACGGGGAGACTCGTTCTCAGAGAGTTCACCCCGCTGGGAGGTGCGGGAGACGCTGCAGTTTCCTTTTGTTTGTTTGCTCAACAAATTTTGAGCATCGCCCCCGAGACCAGGCCCCTGGGCTTGTAGGGAGGGGGGAGGGGGTCCAGTTGGGTCTGAAACTAGGGTGTCTGGGCTGGAACCTGAACTCTGAAAGCCATAAGCTGTGTGACCTTTGGCAACATGACCTTGCCTCTCTGAGCCTCAGTTTCTTCTTCTGGAAAATGGGGAAATGATAGTGTGCATTTTATAAGGTTGCATGAGAGTGAAATGAGATGGTGCAGAACACACTGTCTAGCAGAACTCTCTTCAAAATGGCAACCAGGAGGAGAGCTAGTGAGGAAGATACTAGTCTCCTCTCCATATTCTGCGACACTATGGTATGCGGTGTGTGTGATATGTGGTGTGTGTGGGGGGGTGTGTGGGATGTGTGTGGTGTGTGTGTGTGTGTGTTGGGGAATAGTCTCCTGGCCGGGGCTGGGACAGACACCCTGAAGGCTGGTCATTTTCTCTTCCATGTGAGAGATCCTGCTCCCGTTTCTGAGTCAGCCCCTGCACCACCTCTGTCTGTCTGTCTGTCTATCCGCCACTCCCCGGGGCCTGGGCCCCTCCTCTCACAGTGACGTGGCCTCTGGAAATAGACAGGGTCAGAAAGGCTCCTTTGGGCTCTGAGCTTCCTCAGAGGGCCAAGTGCCACAGAGGCTGCTAGTAAGAGACCTCAAGGGCCAGGGAGACCCCCAGACCCAGATCTGGGAAATTCTTCCTCTGGTTGTCATGGCAACAGGTCTGGGATGGAGCCCTGATCCCAGCGGACACCTCGGGGCTGTCGTTTCTGACCGACAGACTATAAGGGGGCTCAGGTCTCCATGGCGGTGCCCTGGTCCTCTCGCTGGGAAGAGACCTGAGCTCAGTGCCGACCGCTTGAGCTCAAGCCCAGCCATGCCCCGTGGTGGCCGAGTCCTGAGCTGCCGTTCGGTGCAGGAAGCAAGTAATTCGGGGGCTTGCACCCCAAGTCACAGAGCCGCCCCGTGCACTGCTGCCATAGGCCGTCCCTGAGCAGGAGGTGGTCAGCCCACCCAACTTACAGACCAGACTCTGGCGGCAGAGGAGGCAGAGGCCCCGGTGCCACATTCGCTGTCAGTAGAGCACGCTTGGGGACTCAGCCCAGAGCTGCTGGCCACCCAAGTCAGAGACTGCTTCACAGCGAGGCAAGACCCTCTCATTCTTCTGCTCTGCGAATGGCTCATACTCACCCCTTCACTTACCGATCAGAGCTTGCAAGGATCAAGCAGCAGAGACATTTTATTTTAAATATGAATCTGTGCGGAAGTGGGTTCTCCGGCCCTCGGCTCCGCTGGGGCGTGACCGCCCTCGCCGTGAAGGACGGGCCTGCGCTGACCAGCAGGAGCCGGTGCGCTCAGCGGGTGGCGGCTCAGGCAGGCCTGGCCCTTCCTTGGAATTTTACTGTGCCCCTTGCCAGCCTGTGACCCTAGGCAAATTACCTGGTCTCTCTGGCCTCAGTTTCTTGACCTGTGAGATGGGAATAATCACAACAGTAATAACAACACCCCCCGCACAGCGCGTCAGTGAGGATCGCAGGAGCTGATAAACACAAGCACTTGGAAGGGCGCCCAGTTCACGGGAGACTATAAATGTCGTCTATTCATTATTGTCTGGGACTTGAATTTAAAAAATCCCTTCTAGAGTCAATGTCGTTTTCCAGCAACCTTCTGAAGGGAGCGCCGGAATCGCTCCTTCCATTTATAGAGAAAGGAGGCCCCATAGCAGGGAGCCAGTTTCCCAAGGTCCAGAGGTGAGTTAGGGACCAGAAGGAGGCTCAGTCTTCAGGGATGACACTGGCCTCCTGCAGAGCCCTGGGGCACGGCAGTTTGGCCAGGCTGGTGGCAAAGCACAAATTGAGCGAAAGCAACAAAATGACAAGATGGGCTGGGAGAGGCAGGTGGCTCCTCTGTGCCCTCAGGGCCCTGCCTGGTGGGCCCAGCAGTGGAGCCGAGGCCTTTCAGGTGGGGGCAAGTGGACACCCCTGCTGCAGGCCACAGAACACCTGCCGCTCGCAGCTCTTCTCCCCAAAGGGCGCGGCACCTGCTGCCCAGGGGACAGATGGCGCTGCAGGTGCCTTCTTATGTTGGGGGAAGTTGGGACCCTGCCAGTCTCTGTCCCTCCCCCCTTGCATGTCCCATCTAGACCTCTGGGCTCCCTGTTCTTCAGCCCCATGGGTTCGCTGGTTCAGGCCCGGGGTATGTGTGTACCAGGCACTCGTGCCAGTGGGGACATGCCAGTGGGGAACCCAGCAGTCAGGAACTCAGCAATGAGAGCGAGACCCCTTGGTTCCTCATCTGCACCTCACCCCTTTCCAGCTGTGTGGACTTGGGCAGTTTCCAAAGCTCCCAGTACCTCCATTTTCTCCCAACTGTAAAAGGGGGTGGGGATGCTTTAATGGCAGCATCTGTTTTGTGGGATTCTTGTAAGGATCAAAATGGGTTTATTCGTGTCAGGCGCCCAGGACACCATCATCAGCACCATTGTTATTTCTAGCAGCCAGTATGAGCTTATCCTCAGAGTCTGAAATCTTGAAAGCTTTGAAGGTCGTTTACTTAATGCTACTGGTTTCGACCCATAAAAGGTTCCCACTGACCCCGTGAAAAGAGCAATAAGAAACATTTACAGATGGACAAAATGTTGCCTGCTAGATTTTCCTAAAGCAAATTTTCCCTTAGCCAGACATCGTTTTTTCCCTACTCATTGAATGTTAAAATTTATTCTTTAAAAATGAAAAATGGGCAATAATTGATGGTAATTTCTTTGTAAAAATGTTTACTGCCTTTCCTTGACAAATAAAACAGCAGCAGTAACAACAACGAAAGCTGACAGCCCTTGGGAGGCTTTGGGGAAATCCGAAGGGCTGGAGCTAATTGTGCAGTCATTAAGGTCAGGGAATATTAACCTTTAGAGTGTGAAAGAGTCCTTGGAGCTATTTTTTAAAATGTGCATTCTCATGGTCCTTCCCTAGAAACTCTGTTTGGCCAGGCTGGGGGTGGTGCCCAGGAATCTTCAGTGTGAAGCGTTACCTGCCTGATTGAGGTGCAGGTGGTCCTTGGGTCTCTTTCCAGTGGGTGAATCCTCTTGGCTCGAATGTGGGTGGACTCAGCCCTTCCAGGCGCCTGCGTGGTGTTGGTAGGTCCGGGAGCTTGGTGTCTGTCCTTCTGCTGGTGGAGATGTTGCCTTCGATCGGATTCCGTCTCTCCCGGCCATTGTGCCTTGGGGCGACAAGAAGAAATAAATCCCTGAAACCCAAGAGCCGACCCACCTAAGAGTTACACGCACCTTACTAGGATCTGGAAGAAAGAAAGAGAAAAAGAAAGGAGACAGGGCGGGAAGGAAGAAAGGGCAAAAAAGAATCTCTCAAGAATGTAGAAGTGGGCGTTTATGATATTTGATTCATTAATCATTTTATTTTTTTTATTTTTTTTTATTTTTTTTTAAGGTTTATATTTATTTATTTATTTATTTATTTATTTATTTATTTATTTATACAAGCACTGATACAGTCAGAAGCGCGGGAGGGTGAGAGAATTCACCAGAGCCAGAGCGGGGAGCAGAGCAGGCAGAAGGACCGAAGTACACTGCTGAGGGGAGCAGCGGGCGGCAGGAGAGGTCTGCGCGCCATGTGGGACCCTCCTCTGGTGGCCGGGGAGCAGCCGGGGATTGAACCGGCGCCGCAGAGGCTACAGGCAGCTTCGCAACCCAGCGCTCAACCACTGCGCCACCGGGGAGGCCCCATTAATCATTTTATACACACACACTTAAAAGCACACTTTATATAAAATAACCAATACATTTTTCTGCCAGTGATGCATATTTTTTCTATTTATTTCTCTCTCTATTTTACATCATTGTTCATTTTGAACAGTTTGTTTTCTCCTCTCAGGTATAGTCCCCATCAAATTCCCACCACCAAGTCACCCATAAACCATCACCATAGTCTATTGTGCGCTTCCCTTCCCTGTTTTAATCCCTCCCCGCTCCCCTGCTGAATGTCTCTGATTTCTAGTTGCCTGCTTGTTTTGTCTCCCCCCTCCCCAATCCCTTATTTGGTTCCCCTGTGTTCCTTCTATAAGTGAGACCATCGATATTTTTCTTTTTCCTACTGACTTATTTCACTGAACATAATCCCTCCCAGCTCCATCCAAGTTGCTGCAAATGGCATGAATATATCTTTTTGACTGCTGAGTAGTATTCTGTTGTGTGCATGTAACATATCTTCTTGATCCAGTATGATGCATATTTTTAAAACAACTGACAGTCTAGAGAAGTAAGGAGAGTTTTTATGACGTTGGTAACTGTCCTCTACAGCAAATATGTTTTGTTAAAGAAAAGGAAAAGGTGGAGTTACCACTTGGAGTTGCCTGATGGTTGAAAAGTGTACATAAACTCTTCCATTGTTCAAATAAAGTAAATTGAGAGGGATGTTGAGAGATGCTTGACAGCATGAAAAACATTTCAAGGACCTGGGTAGAAGGTGCATTTCTGTGTTCTGAGAATTGTTTGGTTGGGGCATCCTCACCTTCTGTTTGGTCATTGGTAACGTTTGTCAAATTCGGTGCTCCATTCTGGGATAGAGTAGAAAACAATTTATATGTGGTACCTTCTCTAGAGGAGGTAAATATGAATCACTAATCTTGCAAATGGATGTATAATTAGAATTTGAAGCATGGATTTTTAAGAAGGGAGCACAGGTCTCTGAGAACATGTTACAAAGATATCTGACTTAATTTGGGTGGGCTTCCCTGAGGAAGTGACATTTGACCTGAGAGCTTAAGGCTAAATAATAGTTAAATGAATGAAGAGAAGAGAAAAAAATTCATGCTGTGAAAATAGCATGTGCAAAGGCCCTGGGGGTGGTGTGAGATGAGGTTGGTAGAGTCACAGTATAGCAGCTTGTCTTTATTCTGAAAGCAATAGGGTTTCACAAACAAAAGCATGATCTGATCTAGTCTGTTTTGAAAAGGAGGGAGGGATGGTTGCCAGTCAGCCGGGGTTTGAATTCCAGCTCTGTTGCTGTGTGGGTTTGAGTAACTTGCTCAATCTCTCTGTGCCTCAGCTTCTCACCTGAAAATGGAGATAATGATAACATTTACGTGCTTGGGTGGTCTTGGGAATTGAACAAGTCAGTATACATAGAATTTGCTTGGAACAGACATGCGCTTGGCACATGGTAGTTGCTCAATAAACATTAGCTATTATTTTGCTGAGGATAAAATCTCACTAACTCACCTCTTTAGGCATTTACTCAAATATCACCTCTCAGCAAGGCTTTTTCTAATCACCTCATCAGAAGTACATTTCCTCCGCAGAATTCTACTTCCTCCTCTATCTTGTCTCTCTCCCTGGCAGTTAGCACTGTGTGACACTAAATTTTACTTATCTATTTTGTTTGTTATCTGTCTCCCCCGACTAGAATGTCAGCTCCACCAGAACAGGAATATTTCCTGTTCTATTTAGCACTGTATGCTCAGTGGACTGTATCCCAGTGTCAGACATACAGAAGGTGCTCAAGAAGTGGTAGATAAATAAATGCTGACCTGTTAATCTAATGCTCTAACCAACCCAACACTTCATTCACCAGCAAAAGTAGCAAATGGGGGGAGGGGGCCCAAACCCTGGAAGTGCTAGGGGCTGGGGAGAGGAGGTTTTGAGGCACAGAGATTTGGGTGATGGGGAAGAAAGTGAAAGTCTTTTATAAAACTGGTCCAGCCGTCTGATCTTCCTAACCTGATTAATCACATTACGCCTTTGTCAATATCAACATTACCTCAGCCCTGGCCGCGGCAGCTGCTCAAGCATCAGACTTATTCAATATTTAAGAAGCCCTGCATTGCAGGCTAAGACTTTGGGCTGCATGTGAAGGAACAAGCAGCAAATGCTCAGGGACCGTCTCTGAAGGATGGGTTATTTTTAAAAGGAGAGAAACAAGAAAAGGAAAAACCCCAGAGTGCTCGCCCTCCCCTGATTTTCCCAGTTCCTGGTAGATGTTGAACAGTCTCCCTGAGTTACAAGAGATCCCTGCTTAGATCCACAGAGGAACTGTAGACCAGGGAATTTGGTCTCTGGCCACTGGTCACTTAGCATTGCCCAGCAGTGGTCCGAATGCGGCCCCCACACCTGCAGCATCAGCCTCTTACTAAAACTGCAAATTCTCAGGCTGTGTCCAGAACTCCTGAACCTGAACCTTGGGGTGCCAGTCTGCTCTCAGGAGCTCTTTGTGCTGATGCATGCTCAAGGCCTCAAGTTTGAGGGGTACAAGCGTGACAGAAGGGAAGCGGCGAGGGTGGGGTTTGGAATAGGGGGTCCAGGCTGATGGTGTTCAACCCCAGTTGCACATTAGCATCACCAGGAGCACTCTCAAAAGTAGGATGTGGGGACCCAGCCCCAGAGTGTCTTCTTGCTTTGTGGGGATCCTCCTATAGGAATTTTGAAACTCCCACCCCTGCATGATTCTAGGGTGCCACCAGGGATGTCACCCTTGGCCTTAGAACAAGCAACACCCTTGTGTGTTGCTTGGCAAAGGGTGACATCCCTCTTACCTAGCACCAGTGTGCTTTTCCTCCTACCTCTGGTGTCCTCTTTGTTGATATCAGTGAAGTGGACCCTAAATCTCCCATCTTATGTGTCTTGCAAGGAAATGATGAGGCTTGAGAGAGATGCTGTGGTGAAACCTGTTGGGCCTGGAAGGCAGTGCAGAGGGAGAAGGGAGGGTCTCCTGAGGGTATCAGCATCTTTTGACAGTTCTTGCCCATTTTCTTTGGCTGCTCCATCCGCCCCCTCTCATGCGGGGAACTAGGGCCAGAGCAATGCTCCCCATTTTGAGATGTTAAAAAGATCATAGGAGGCCCTTCAGTTTGGAGGTTACCCCCACAGCAAGAAGGAGGTGGGCATGAGCCTCTGAAGGCAGAAAAACAGGAGGAGCTGGGTATAAATGCAAACCTCCAGAGCATGGACAGTAATGAAGACTTTACCCTGGAATTAGCATTTATCTCCAGTGAGAGCTTCCAGGGACTGAGCGTCAGTGTGGGCCGGCACTGTGCTCGGAGCGCCACAATCATCTCAATGGCTTCTTTCACCAGCCTCCAGAAGAGGGTACAATGTAACCCCATTTTCCAGACAAAGGGCGAGATGCAAGGAGAAGGGCTAAGGATCCTCCCCAAGGCCTCAGGCTGGCAAGGGACAGAGCCAGGACCAACCTTAGGGAAGTGTCTGGACTTGGCCACTTCATCTAAACAGATCCTAAGTGAAACACAGGTTGGCTTCCCAGGAGTCATAAGACGCTGAAGATGTTTCCAGAAACACCAGTGCAAGGACTGCGGGGGAGCATCACCTCCTCCACCTTCTCTTGCCTCTGAATTCGAACCCTTCGCGCCTGCCTCCTCCTGACTTCACTTCCACGGAATAAGAACTTGGTTTCCACACAAGGCTTTTGTGTCCCAGGAGCCAGCAAGACTTGTGGGATACATTTTAGTTTCCTTCCTCGGTTTTCACATGGCAGCTTGGCCATGCAAAAACCACACCAAAAACTCAAATAACTGCAACATCTCTGTTAAAGAGAAATGACCTTCAAGCTTTACATTTTTTCCTCCAAGAAGAGCTGAAATCAAGGCCAAGGGGACACAATCCTCACTTGTCCTCAGCTTTGAAAGATGAGGGACCTCCTGCTCCCTCAGATCAGCCCTCATCAGTGACCCGCTTTATGGTAGAAACAGCTGGCAGCCTGACTAAGAGAAATCACTTCTGGCTCGCCCCTCGTCTGCAGCAAATGTCTCACCTCTGCAGATGTTCTGTGGACACTTGTGGTTGTAAACATGCTCATAAGCCCCATTTTCTGAGTCTTGTAAACCAGCATATGTACTTATAAGCCCAGTTCTTGTTCTTTATCCGATCAGACTCCAGCAAGGCTGTGTGCTGGATGGTTCCTGTAAGTTTTCCATCTCAGGCGAATCCCCAAGACAATAATATGCTCACTCTTGGCAGGTTTCCATCCTTCAGATTCACCTCGTTCTTCCCCAGAAAGGTGATGATGGAGGAAGAGGTTTTCAAATGCACCTTTGGTTTCTCGCGGGAGAAGCTGGCCAGGAGACAAGACATAATGACAGTACTTTGTAGGTTCTTGGCACTTTTCCTCCCAGATTGCCTCCTTGCAGCAATTAAATTATTATCTGCCCTTTGCCTCTACCACACTTGGAAAAATAAAATAGAAAATGGAACAAAGCACTAAGCATTTGTCTCACTTCATAGTCCTTGTTGTAAGAGGGAAAGTGGAGATACAGGAGCACTTGCTGGTGAGAGTTTATACACACACACACACACACACACATATACATTCACACAGCATTCTATGTTATGTACATATGTTTAGATATTATGTTATATGGCTCATATGTAATATCTATTTTCTACACACCCGCAAGTTCACTGAAACTGGGGGGGTGAAGTACACTACACTTGCCTCTGTCCAGGGTCCTGAGCCTCATCTCTGATGGGAAGCTCTGCTCATTTCTGTGCGGTCTTTCTCAGGAATGAGCGCTTCTAGTTTATTGTTGCTGTTGTTTTCTGTCTCCATAAGAAGTATGCAATTTTCTCAATTCCCAAGTCTATCAGGGGCCCAGCGTAAAACTGAGGAGAGTTCTTAAGAGGCACAAAAGCACTGGCAGGGTTAAAGAAAAAACAACTACGGTTAGCGAAGCACCAGGAGTTAGCAATAGTGGGGAGTGATTACCACCCCTAGTCCTGAAAGCAGAGAGAGAAATAGAAATAACATTGGAAAAACCAGATGGTGGCTGGAGATGTAGTTGTAGGAGACAACCTCCTGGCCTTTGCTGAGGAAGGCAGTCAGCCCGTGACAACACTGCTTCCCCCTCTATCCACTGTCCCCTAGTGCTCCCCATGGGCCAAATCCAACTGGAAACCAGAAGATAAGGGAGTTGACTGAAGCATTATGGACAACCCAGCCTTCCAGGGAAGGAGATGCAGGTAGAAGAAGGGTGGAGCATGGATGTCAAGGGCTAAGCAGAAAATATGGCACATTGCCAGTGTCAGTTAGCTATTGATGCCTAAACGATCACTCCCCAAACTAGTAGCCTAACACACAACCATTTATTTGCTTGCCATTCTACAATTTGGACTGGAACCATCTGGATGGCATTTGTTGGTCTTGCCTGGGGTCACTCATATGGCTACAGTCACATGGTGGATTGATAACAGATAGTGCCAAGTGGTCTTGCTCGCCAATCTAGTGATTAGCTGAACTCTTGGCTGGGAGATTTAGTTTTCCTCCATGTGGGTAGACTAGAGTTCTAACACAGTGGTAGCCCCAATGAAGCACTTACCAGCTTCCTATTGACCACACAGAGTCACATGCTAACTCAGAGTTAGCATGGAAAGACCTGCACAATATGGAGCGCATGTTCATCAAGGGACACCACTTTAAGCATCTGCCTTGCTGCCCCAGTACAAAAAGAATGGCAGCCTGTGTTCCCCACTTTTGCTGCTGGCTTCATATACTTTTGAGAGCACATGCCAGGTCCTGGCTATTAAGGAAATGATTTCTGGCAAGTTTGATGTTGAGAGGGTGTATATGTCCATGACCAACCCCAATGTAATACACACTTCACCTGCTATAGTGAGTAGCTGTGAGAAAAGAGAAAGTAAATCAGCTTCAGATGTGCTTTTTTTTTTTTTTTTTCAGGTGACAAGTATCTCCTACTGATAGCCTCAGCGGAGCTTTATTTATACATCAGAAATTTGTTATTTGATCATTACATCATTCAATCATGCAATTTTATTTTATTTTTTATTTTATTTTTTTTAAATAATTTTATTTTTATATTCCCCCATACAATTGCAAACGCCCCATTCTGACCCCAATCCCTCCCCTCCCGCCCCCCACCCCCCAAAAAGTGTCTCTGGTTCATAGTTTTTTGTTGATTTTGATTTTCACTTTCTTATATTCATTTTCCTGGTCCCTTATTTAAGTTTTCTAGATTCCTGCTATGAGTGAGACCATCCGGTATTTTTCTTTTTCTGTCAGATGTGCTTTGAATGTAATGTCTCCCCAGAAGATTTTAAGTCGGGGGGTAAACCATGACGCATCTGGTGTAACTTGGAGGTAGTGTGTGTGTTTGTGTGTGTGTGTTTGCATGTGTGTATGGGGGGAAGGTGTATATATAGATGGAATCTGACACCTGGAGTTTGAATATAGGCTCTGCCATTTGTTCAGCGGGTGACTTTGGACACTAATATTCAACATCTTCCTGCCTCAATTTCTTGTTGTGAAAGGTAACTAAAATTGAGTTAAGAATTAAATTAGATAACTCTGTGCTATGTTCAAAGCACTTAGCAATGTGCCTAGGACCAAATGAATGATGTATATTTATTGAGGCTCCCATGAAGAAGGACAGGGTGGAGGAAGAAATGGCGGGGGTGACTCAGAACTGGACAGACCTATGTTTGACTCCCAGCACTGCTGCTTACTGACTCAGTCGGGGGGATAATCCACTTGACCTTTAGAAATTCCAGTGTTTCTATCTGTAGTGGGTTCAGTGGTGTCTCTGAGCAAGTGTTGTCTGAGTCAATGCTCCTAAATCACCTAGTGTGGCCCTTGGCAACAGTGAATGATAACTGCAGGACAGCTGCTATTGCAGGCTTTGTATCCTGGAAATGTGACAACTTGCTCCTCTTTATTTAATACACATCACACACTAGGCGCTGTCTAATTACTTTACAGGTATTAAGTCATTGCTCTTTCAATATCCTTATGAGGTGTCATCATCTTCATTTCACATGAGGAACAGGCACAGAGAGGTTAGGCACTGTCCTGACATTACACAGCTGGAGAGGAGCAGAGCTGGGGTTTGGATCCGGCACCTCTCAGCATCTGCACCCCTCTGCCTCCAGCGACGGGGGTCCTAACACCTGTCTGCCTGGAGATTGTGAACACCAGAGGCTTTGGGAAAGACATTGCTCCATCCACATGTGATGTTCTGATGCTTGTTTCCATGGGGATGTGGAGAGAGAGGCAGGAACTTTGTGGTTCATTCATGTTCTGCCGCCAACTCCGGCAGTTTCATTTTGCTGTTACTTTCCTCCACCTGGCGCCAGGCGGGCCTGGGCAGGAGCGGGAGCGGATGGAGGCGGGCCTTCGAGATCTATTATTCATGGGCGCTAAGAGGAGCTTTTCGTTCTTTCTCAAGTGGTCTCGGGTTTCTTAGAATCCATACTCCAAAGAAATGGCCGGGGTTGATTGAACAAGACAAGAAGTGTCCTTTCTTTTTTTTTTTTTTTTTTTTAATAGAGGCATGCTTTATTTATTTGTTTGCTGGTTTGTTTGTTTTTGTTTATACATGCACTGGGTACAGTCAGAAGCGCGGGAGGGTGAGAGAATTCACCAGAGCCAGAGCGGGGAGCAGAGCAGGCAGAAGGACCGAAGTACACTGCTGAGGGGAGCAGCGGGCGGCAGGAGAGGTCTGCACGCCATGTGGGACCCTCCTCCGGTGGCCGGGGAGCAGCCGGGGATCGAACCGGCGCCGCAGAGGCCGCGGGCAGCTTCGCAACCCAGCGCTCAACCGCTGCGCCACCGGGGAGGCCCTAAGAAGTGTCCTTTCTGACCAGAGACTATAACCCAGGTTGTTTTGGGGGGTGGGGTTCAGGCAACACCTATTGAGGGTTCGCTCTATGTCAGCACTGGGCGAGGCAGTCGCTACTACTCTATTTCCCACTCCAACCTTTCAGCAACCCTGTGAAGTAGATGCTGTTCCTAACCTCATTTTGCAGCGGAGGACTGAGGCTTTGAGAAGTTAAATATTGTGCCCTGGCTCTCCCAGCTTGAGTTTATTTGGGGGCTAAACTTAGACTACCCAGATCTGTGTCACTCCAAAGCCTGAGCACTTGATGGGAGATTTTGTCATTAAAATTGTAGTATGGGCGAAAAGGAGTCTGTGTGTGTGTGTGTGTGTGTGTGCGTTTGTGTGTGTGTGTGTGTGTGTGTGTTGTGGCAAGGCAAGAAGACAAGTAGAACCCTTTTCTGGGCCCTGATTGCCTCTTGTTCACAAGGATGTATTGAAAATATGCATTTTCCCTGAACAGGGAATATCTAAGTATTAAAGAATATTTAGTCTTTCTGTACTACGAAAAGAATGGCTCCGCCTGCCTGACAAGAGAGTCTGGCCAAGTCAAGGAGTAAGTGCAAGGAACGGCTTACGTGTAAGAGGGAAGAGCCCATGACCTTGAGCCAGTCCTTTCCAAATGCAGAAGGAGACTATTTCAGAAAGCAGACTGCCCACTTTTTAGCAGCCCCAACAGACCTTTTGCTGCTTGTGCTTGATTGCCTCCAGTGACTGGGACCTCATTACCTTTCAAAATAGCACATCCTCTTTTTGATACTGCTAATGAATAGAAAATAGCTCATTACCTTAAGGCAGACTCCTTCAGTGTGCAAGTTGCCTGTTGGTGGTGGGTTTGCCAGGGGTTGTCACGAGCACTGTCCAAAGTAGCAGTCAAACGTGTAGGAATTAAGGTGACACACACCTGGCCTATACTGTGGCTGCCTCCACATGCCTCAGGACCTTGGACAGGTGAATCCGCCGCTCTGCATTTTGCCTTGGGAGTGGGAATAACCTCAGAGCCTGCCTCACAGGTCAGTGTTAGAGATAACATGGGGTGGTTTATGGAAATGGCCCAGCTGAAGGCTGCTGCTGTTAATTTCTATGCTACCTCATCTTTGCTGAGTATAGAACCTCAGGGCAGGGTAGTGAGCCAGTCAAGAGTCAGGCTCTGGATTCCATTCCACCAGGTTCCTAATGTGGCCCCCACGTTTACTAGCTGTGTGCCCTGGAGAAGTTACTTAACTTCTCTGTGCTTCAGGTCCTCCACCTCTGAGAGGGGGATCATCATCATGTCTTGGGTCATTGTAGGAATTAATGATTTATGTGCCTAGAGCAGTGCCTGGCATATAGTAGGTACTCAAACTGGTGACTCACCCCATGGGGCAAGTGAGGAGAGTTTAATGAAGAGATTGCTTATAAACAATTGCACAAACTAGCAAGGTTAAGGGAAACTGGGGTGCTGAAACACCCCAACATCCAACAGAGGGAGCCATCACCATCTCCAGGCTCAGAGGGGTTGGAGTGGGGATGATTATTGGACCCAGGAAAGAAAGGCTTATATCGAGATGTCCTCCTGTCAAGAGCTGTGACCTTCAATAGGGAGCCGCAGCCAGCCCATGGGGCCCCGCAGGAGGGCGCAGGACATCCCCAACCCCGCTCTCTGCCCTCCCTGCAGTCAGTTTTCCACCGGTGCCCCCCACTAGGCAAACCCAACCAGAAGTCAAGGGGCAAGAGCCCTGTTGGTTCCATCCCCACAGCTCAGCCTACCTGGGCACTGGGCAGAACAGAGGGAATGGATCCCGAGGGGTGAATAGAAGTGTCCAGCAACAGTGAAATAAATCAGAAGCGGAAAGACAAATGCCAGATGGTTTCACTGACATGCAGAATAGGGAGAAACTAAACAAAGGGTCCGACAAACCCAAACCAACAGCAAACTCTTGACACCTGACAGTGGAACTGAGGCTACAGGAGGGGAAAGGGAGAAAAGCTGTGGGTGGAGGTGCAGGGGACTGTCGTGGAGGACTCCGGGTGCTGGGGTGGGGTGTGCTGGGGTGACTGCCTCCAAATCACAGTGCTGGAAACCAGTGTAGCCACAATGTAAAAATTTACACTAAAACATGCAAGTATATTGGGGGAAAACCCTGCATGCAAGAAAGGAGGGAGGGAGCAGGGAAGGAAGGCGAGGGCATCTCCAGCAGGCTGTTGACTCTGAGGTGGAACCTTGGATGCCGCCTCTGGGCAGCCCGCGGCTGTGTGGGAGCAGCACGTTGAGTTGCTCACCTCAGTCACACTGAGGGGAGCACAGTGGTGGACGGAGCAGTGTCGTCCGAAGGCTCGTGTATACAAGGCCAGGTCTGAGTCCCTGGATACTCCACCGTGATCCGTGTGACCTTGACAAACCCAGGCCTCAGGGACGGAGGGGCCGCCGGAGGGGCCGCCATCTCTCATCCACAGAGCGTGAGATTGGTGAGGACCCTCCCGACGGGAGGAGGGGGCTGCCGCCGTGTTGAAGGGGGCAAACACTTCTCTCTGCTCTGAGCATTTGGTGCCTGAGACAGAGCAGGGTTTGGGGGGGCACGGGTGGTGTCGGGGGTGCGATGAGATTAACGGCTGCAGATAACTCAGTTCCAGCTGAGTTTTAATTGGAATGAGGTTCGTTGCAGCCTGGGTGTGAGTGGCAGCCAGGGGCCATTAAGCTAAATGACTTGTTTGAGCACGCAGACCTAATTGCATTTTCCTGTTTGGGGTGAGTGTGTCTGTGTGTGTGTCTGTGTGTGTGCGCACAAATGCAGAAATCGGTCCGGAGCCTGTCCGCCTTTCCTCGCTCGCCGCAGCGTATCAGGGCAGAGATCAGCTCGGTTAACAGCACAGCAAAGGCGAGTTTCCACATTATCAAGGAATCGGGTGATTGGCTGGACTGGGCAGGGAGCCCTGCAGTGTGCTCTTAACAGTACCTGCATCTGGGTTTTGTACTTTGGTCTTGGGGTTTGTAGACTCAGGGCTCAGAGGGGTTCCTAACCCAGGGGAGGACGGGAAAGTGAGCTACCCCAGTGCCCAGGAACATTCTCCCAGGGACATCAGTTCTGGAAGCTCTGCTCTGCCTTCCGTGTATGTCACGGGCTTCTCTTGTGGACTCATTTCGGATGCATGTCCGGTTCTGGCTAAGTGGCTGTGTGTCCTTGGGCAAATGACTTTACCTCTCTGGTCTGGGTACTAAAAGGTCCTATTTTCTCAATGATTATCAAGACCAGATGAGAAATCTGATGTGAAACGCTTAGCACAGCCCCTGGCCAGCAGTACGCATAGGCAGGGTGAGTCGGGGTGTGCTGCAATAGCAAACAAAACCCCAAATTTCAGTGGCTGAAACAGCAGAGACTTGTTTCTCGTGGGTTCTGCCTGGTCATAAGTGGGTTGGCAGGGAGAGACTCTTCTGCCTTTGTCTTCATACAGGGACCCACATGAGGGGCACTCCCTCCCCTACATCTATGAATGTACAGACCGGAAGGGGGATTGTGGTCAAGTCTGCCCTGGTCTTGAGTTTTACCTGGAGCTTCCATTGGCCCAGAGAGTTCGGGCAGCCGCTCCCCGCTTCCTCAGGGAGGGGTGGGGTGCCCCGGCCATGCGTGGGAAGCCAGATTATTAAGTCATCAGCAGTAGCGCAGCGCTCAAGAGTGACCTTTGCTTTAGTGCAGTGACGATGCCATCACGAGAACGTGGCCCACGTTATTTCTGCCCGCTTTCCTCATCACGCCTCACGCGCAGTCACGTCTCTCTCACGACATGGACACATCCTTGGAAATCCATCGAGACGTGATTTTGTTGTCGTGTGAACACTAGAGTGTAATTACACACCCGCGGATGGTGTGGCCCGTGACACCCCTAGGTGGGCCCACCGCGGAGACCCAGCCGCTGCTGACGGAAGCAAATTAAGCGACGCCTGGATGCACACTCAGCTTCTAGAAACCGAATCATTTCCCTCTTGTGCAGGAGTTGGGCTCCAATTTCTCTAGGAAAACATAATGTTACTGGGCAGAAGGAGGGGCACCTCGGGACCCCCAAATCTGCCTGCTCTACATGGGTTCTGCCATCTGCTGTATCAAGACAAAACATCCTCTAGCATGGAAGACTTTCAATGGAAAAAAAAAAAAACTTGTATACAATGAGTGTGCAATAAGGAGAAGAGTAAAATAAGAATAGAGTTAAAATAGTGTCCAAATGAAACACCCAGTTACCCATCCCCTCGTGGGCAAATGCCCAGCCAGAGGGGGGGGTGCCCAAAGCAGAGCCGCTGAGGCCCAAAAGCCTGCCATAAGGCTGAGGCACCTTCTGGGGGGACCCTCAGGAAAGGGGTGGAAGGGGCCAGGCAAGTGTGGAAGGAAAAGAGCAAAATCAAAACCCAAAAACCTTTAAGAGATAAAGGCTGCCACTGTCCACCTCTCCGCCGTCCCCTCACCCACGTCACTGTCTCCTCCCATGTGCCCCGAGTTCCCAGGACAAGGCAAGGCCGAGAAGCAAGTGCAGCTTCTTCACGTGTCTCTGCTCCCCATGCCTCCTCCAGGGCTCCTTCTTGCCTCTTGCTTCTTGCTTCCTCTCTGTTTCCTCTTCCTCTTCCCAGTCTTTTCTGCTTGCACCTCTCTGCTCAGCTCCGCCCTTCCTTGGGGTGGGGCAGGGAACCTGGAACCTCCCCTTTCCGTATCACATGGTTACAATAAGGAACATCATTATTATTAATAGCAAGTTAATGACAGGTGCCACTTGACAAGGGCATGGTTTGTGCCCGGCCCTGGACCACTGGCTTCGCCTGCCTCATCTCATCTAATCCTCACAGTAACTCTATTTTGAGATGGGCCCTCTGATTATTCCCTCTGCAGATGCAGAAACCAAGGCTTGCACAGGAGAATAGACTTGTCAGGCTGATGAGCAGCAGAGTGGGCCTGGCCCCCAAACCCATTGTCCCCTTGCTGGACTGTCTGCTAAGAGGATATGGTTGAGGCCTCTGGATCTTTAGCTGGACATGGAGGTGTCTGGGAGGACAGTGCTGGGGACACATGTACTTTCACTGTTGACCTACAACAACAGGGATTCATTACGGGCCCCACTCTGACCTGTTTGCCCCCCTTCCTGCCCCCAGTCACCCCAGGCTTCCTGGTGAATCACTCCACTCCCTAAACACTCCATGTCCATTGATGCCTCTGAGCCTTTGCTCACTCGGTTCCTCCATCCTTTCCTGCATACTCTAGCTCACCCTTCAAGGCCCAGCCCAGATCTCCCTCCCTCAGGGAAGGTCCTCCCCAAGCCGCCCCCAGGCAGAATCAGTCCCCTAATCTGTCTGCTCTCATGGCATTAACAAATCTAAGCCTTCTCTGAGCAGCCACACACTCGCACATCCACACACAGACATTTCAGAGGAGGGAAGAATTAGGCTTTGTTTTTAATTAATGCCAGCTCTCTCATCCCAACTATGAATACCGCCACCTCATTTGTCTTATTAAGTACTTAGTTTTGCTTTTAATTAGTGCTGCTTATTGTCACTGAATTTTAATTGTCAGTGCAGGGTCTCAGCAGGCCTTGGTGAAGATGCTTTACAAACTTTTCCTGTTCTCCTCCAAAGCCCCAGCTTGGGGGGCAGTGCCTGTGAAGAGGGGGATGGGAGGTTTCACAGGGGGGATGGAGGTGGGTGAATCTTTTTCCAGGCCTCAGCCATTCCCGAGAGCCCTGAGATTCCCCGTTTGCTGCAAGGTGTCTCTTCCGACAAGGGCAGCTCAGGAGGGTGGCAATGGCGAAAAATCTATTCAGATTTGACTTGGGGAAAAAAGGGACATATTGACTCGTGGTAGCCAAAAAGGCCAGGATAGGCTCAGGTGTGGCTGGATCCAGCCTTTCAGCAGCATCATCAGACTCTGTCTGTGGCTCTCTGCACCTTTCCCCTCGGGTGGCAAAAGTGATCGGTAGCCGCCCCCGTGAAGAGAGAGGGCTCCTTTCCATAGAGGCTGGCAGCATCAGGGCAGACCTTCACCGGCCAGGAGTGGGTCATGTGCCTACTCAGGAACCATTGGTTGTACCCAAGGAGAGCAACAGACACATCAGCCGGATCTGTCTGGATCATTGTCCCACCTCTAGGGACCACCTGGGGGTGAGCCCCCCTGAGGCAAACAGATTGATGGTGAGCGGGATGGTTTCCTAAAAGTAAGCTGGGGTGCTGGTAACCCCCCAAAGGGAAGATAAATGCACACACTACACTCCAAGTGCCATGTTGATTGTCTTGCCTGCATGTCACACCTTATTCTTTACAGCACCCCTGGAGACAGTCTAGTGTAAAGCGCATGGTTGGGCAAGAGTTTGTGGGTACACATCCTAACTCTGCCAATCACCTACTGGGTGGGCAAGTCACTTAATCCTTTGAGCCTCAGTATCCCAAAACACAAGCTGGGGATACTATTAACAGGGGCCGGGAGAACTGGAGACGGTC
The DNA here is from genome assembly GCF_014898055.3 of Talpa occidentalis. NCBI lineage: Eukaryota > Metazoa > Chordata > Mammalia > Eulipotyphla > Talpidae > Talpa > Talpa occidentalis. The sequence goes on along the minus strand of NW_023601433.1, from coordinate 84,307,206 downwards.
ATTCACAGAAAGCACTTAGCCCGGGGCCAGGCACGTCTGCAGCATGTAATTGCCATCCTCATTTTAGTGAGAGGAAATAGGCCCACAGGTCAGTGCCTGCCAGACACACGGGCTTGTAAGCTCCAGAGCAGTGGCGGCTGGGCCCTGGGCCTGCCTTCAAAGCCGGTCGATGGGGACTGTCCTGTGCGGTTCTTTGGAGGCGCATGGCAGGAGCCCTCTGTCACCGCTAAGTGGCAATGGGAGAGCTGCACGGAGGGGACGGCGAGGTGGCAGGGACCGCAAAGGTGCTTTGGTCTCGAGTGGCTCTCAGGCTCTCTCTGTCTTTGTCTTGGGCACCGACCAGCTTGGTGTAGAAGGAGCCAAGCCTTGTCGTTTCAGCCTTGGCCCGGTTTGGGGGGCTCTGGAACAAAGAGGAGCCAACAGCAGCTGCATGCTGGATGTAGCTAACGTGCAGGGGACCCTGGGGCTCTGGGAGAGGGGGCTGGCGTGGCCAGGCGGGCAGCAAACAGAGAGAAGCAGCTCACCAGGTGTGGGGGGCAGGCAGGAGATGGCCAGCTTTCTCTTCTGCCCCAAGTGCCAAGCAGTCACAGCTGGGTGCCTGGTTGAGCCAGAATCGCATCTATTCATCACCTCTCAAAACCCTCCTCAGGGCCCTCATCACTCAGACAGGAACCGGAACGCTCCTCTTTGTCTGGTGCCCCCTATGGCCTCCCACGACCACTCACACGACCACTCGGTTCCCTCCCCTTCGCCCGCTCGTCACTCCAGTCACTCTGCTCTTCCTGCTGTCTCTTCCACATGCCGAGCACAGACCCACCCCAGGCCCTTTGCACTGGCTTTTGCCTCTGCCTGGAATCGCCACACATATTTGCCTCTGATGTCCGCACAGCTCACTCCAGTACCCCCTTTGGGTCTTTGTTCAATGTCGTCTCTTGGTGAGGCTCCCTCTCAATTCCCAGCCCCCCTCTGTGTTAGTTTTCTCTGAAGCTCATCCCCAGCTGGTGCATTTCCCATTTGACCTGCTGGGTTATTGCCTGCCTGCCCCCCACTTTGTTCATTTGTCTTCACGTAGCCCAGAGCCTAGAATAGCGTCTGGAACGTAGGAATAAATGTTCCATAAACCGTTTTTGATTCTTCCCATTTCTCAGGAGAAGCTAGTGAGCTGCATTTTTAATTAAATCGGCACTTTCAAAATATTGGCTTAATTTTCCTTTTAAAAAGATACTGCATGGGCCAAACAAAGCAATTTCCATCTGGATCCTGTTCGTGGCGCCCCCACTCCCGGCCCCTGACACCACCCTCATTTGAGGCCCTTGGAGTAAGTTGTATTTCCCACCCTTCAGAGAGTTGGAGTGACTTCTTCCGGGCCCCTAATTGAGCACTGATGGACTGGACTCGGGGGAGGCGGGGAGGGACAAGAACAGAGACAGAGGGGTAGAGCTGCCCTGGACACTGTCCAAGCTGGCGGCTGCAGGTTCTGCTGTGAGCATCTGGTTTCATTCCAAGGCTGGGCCTGAGAGGCTGACTGTGCCATTGGACTGTGTGCAGGCAGTGGCGGGCAGCTGGACAGGTTCCCTGCGGCCCCCTGAAGGGCCCACGGCCCCGCCAGCCCTGCCCCGCCCCGCCGAATCGCGCTTGGGCACCTGCAGCGCTGAAGCCAAATGGACTTTAAGAGTTGTTTTATCACTTCAGCTCACACCTGCAGAAGACAGGGATTCTAGCCAACAGTGCGAGAGGAAGTCGAGGGGATGCAGGCAGAACAGGATGGGAAGGAGGAGAGTGAGGGGGGCCTGCGCCAGCCCCGGAGGAAACTTACACCCAGGAAAATAACTGGAGCTCTGGCTTCCAGGGGAGGCAGTTATTTTATGCTTCCGAACTTGCTGCTGCAGGACTGGGTTTTTAAAAAAAAAATTTTTTTAAAGATGTATTTATGCATATAAGAGCTGGGGTGCAGGCCAGAGGTGCAGGGGGTAGAGGATTCACCAGAGACAGAGCGGGGAGCAGAACAGGTGGATCTACTGAAATCCACTGCTGAGGGGAGCAGCGGGCGAGACAGGCGAGGTCTGCTGCACCATCTGGGTAGCTCCCTGGCCGGCTGGGGATCAAGCTGGTGCTGCAGAGGCTGCGGACATGATGGACGCGGCAATCAGAAGAGCCTCCTTCCCTAAGATCCTCCTTTCTCCTCCCACACGAGGCCAAGTTCCCTAGAAGCATAAGCTGTGATGAGCCTTCCGTGCTAGCGCAGCACTCGGGGAGTGCTCCCAGGAGGACCCTCAGGGAAGAGGGTGCAGGACAAGGCAGTGGAGGATCCCCGGCAGGGGTGTGGCTTCTGCTGGAGCCTGGCCTCAGCCGAGCCCACTGGGAGCTCAGAAGGGTGCTGGCACCACCGAGCTGTGCCACCTTGACCCAAGGGGACTGGGCTCTGTACCCTCCTCTTACCAGTGAGTTACTGGCTGGAGCCTACCCCCAGGATGGGTGGCTGCTGGCGTCTCCAGGCGGCAGCTGCTCTGTTGGGTAAAGGCGGGTCTCTGGAAAGTGTTCCTCCTCTCAGCCCTAGTTGCTAATGCTCCTGGGGGTTGGGGTGGTGAGGGTTGGGGTGGTGGTGGGTACACCCCCTGAAAGGCATCCACAGAGTCAGCTGTGCGCCCCCCCACCCCGGCTCCCTGCATCTCCATTCCCAGCCTGGATCTGCTGGTGGACACACGACCTCCTCTCTCAGCCTCCAAAGCTGAAGCAGCCCCCTCTCCTGGCCCAGGAGTAGGCGAGGGCCCAGAGTCCACTCCAGGAATGTTAAGTGCTTTGCCGAACTGACCAGCGCTGTCCCGTGTGGCTTCTGGCCTGGAGGGCAGAGCTGGGTGGTTCCGCTGGGCAGCCAGCCAGAAAGCTTGGACTTTGCTGTTGGAATTTCACTAGGAAATGGGCTCTTACAGCGCAGGGAGGGCGGGCACCGGGCTCTGCCTCGGGGCCAACACGAGCTGGAGATCAAAGCTCAGGGAGCTGTCACTTGCCCCAACCCTCCCAGGGCCCCGCAAGGGCCTGTCTCATCTCTGCAAAGAAGGAGGCAGAACATTCAACTAAATGTCCAGCCGCTCAGACCACGGGAGCCCAGGAAGTTTGTTACTTGGGACTGATTTTCGGCACCCGACGGTGGCCCAGGGGGCCCGGGGCAGCCACGCTCAGATCCTGGCACAGGCCACGAGGAGCCGTTGAGGCTTCCCCAGGAGGTAGGCGCGCGGCCCCAGACCACCTGTGTCTCCTTCCTTTCCCTCTTTGAAGTGGAAACACTGAAATGCTCCTTTTCATCTGGGAAGATTATGTCAACCATGTGGGAGCAGTGAAGTGGCTTTTCCACTGGGGTCTTCTCTCCCACGTGTGCAACCGCCAGCCCCTCTGGCTTCCTCCACTGAAGGTTTACTAATTGCACAGGCCGCAGGGCCGGAAGGAAGGTGTCTCCCCAGTTCTCATCTCTCCGCTTCCCGAAAGACACGGCTGCTTTGTAACAAGACCTGCAGGGACTTGAGAACACACTGAGTGCACTAATCTGCCTTCTCAAGTTTTTTTTAAAGAAACTTAAATATAACCTCCATGATCTTTCTCCTTGCTCTTGGGCTTAATCTGGGGCAGAGTGGGTTGGGGGTTTGGGGGATGGGGGGATGGAGAAGAGCACAGGGCGCTCAGCCATACTTAGGAGTTTAGATTTGATTCTAGGAGCAATCGGGAGCCATGGAGGACTTTTGAACATCTTCAGTATTTCGCTTGATGCTTTTGCTGATATATACACCTGTTGAATGACCAGCCAGATAAATGCAGAACGTTTTCAGCCACAGAGGCCCCGTCCTGCCCCTCCCCAGGTAGGGCACTCCCCTAAGTTAGCCGTGGATGGTCTCTGATTTTTATCACTATCCACAGCTTTGTCTGTTCTTAACTTCATGTGAAGACCAGCAAGTAGAGAATTCTCTTTTGCTCCTGGCTCCTGAGGACCATGTACAATGTCTGTGAGATGCGTCCTTGCTGTCATCTTTATCGCTGGCCGGTATCCCAGCGTGCAAATAGACCACGAGTTCTTTATCCACGCTCCTCTTGGGCATTTGCCTGTTTGCAGGTTTTAGCTATTGTAAATAGAGATGCTGCAGGCATCCTCACCTGTGTCTTAGAACATGAGCACTTTCATGGGGGGGTCTACTTAAGTGTAGAATTCTTGAGCTATAGGGTAGATGAATAGTTACCTTTAATAGATCTGCCAATTTTCCAAAGTGGTGGCACCACTGATCCTGATTTTCTGAGCTGTAATTCACATATCCTGCAGTTCAGCCATTTGGTAACTTTTAGTGGATTCTCGGAGCTGTGCAACCATCACCTCAATCAGTTCTAGAACATTCTCCTTATGCCCCAAAGAAACCCTGCATGCCTTAACCATCACCTGACAGTCCCCCCACCCTCTCCCAGTCCTTGCCAACCATATTCTATAGATTTGCCTATTCTGGGTATTTCTTAATAATAGAATCCTCTGCTATGTAACCTCTTATGACTCTGTTCACTTAGCAGAATGTTGAGCCTATGTTAGAACTTCATTCCAGTTTATGATGAATAGCATCCTGTTGATGGATTTAACACATTTTGTTTATCCATCCATCGGTTGGTGGAGTGGTTTCTACCTTTCGAATATTATGAATGATGCTTCTTTGCATGTGGAAATAGGTTTCCCTTTCTCTTAGGTGGTGGAATGGCTGGGTCCTGGGTAACTATTTAACTGTGGGGATGCTATTCTTACCAGCCATGATTCATGTCCAGAAAGCTCTCCCGGGACAGACTGAAGTTGACAAAGGGCAGGAGCAGAAAGACTGATGCTGAGGCCATGTCGCTAGCCAGGCAGGGTGGTGGCTGCATCAGCAGAGCAGCCGGGGGCAGAGGGCAACCGGAATCTATTTTGCTGTGGTTAAGAAATAAATTACTGGGGCCTCCCTGATGGTGCAAGGGGTTATACCGCAGTGCTATGAGGCTACCCGCAGCCTCTGCAGCACGAGTTGGATCCCAGGGAGTGACCCACACGGCACAGCAGACCTCTCCTGTCTTGCCCGCTGCTCCCCTCAGCAGTGCATTTCGTCAGTCTGCCTGTTCTACTCCCCGCTCTGTCTCTGGTCAATCCTTTCACCTCCCACACCTCTGGCCTGTACCCCAGTTCTTATAAATAAATTTTATTAATAGAATTTATATAAAAATTTTATATAAATTTTATAAATAAATTTTTATACATAAATGCATAAATACATCTTTAAAAAAGAAATAACTTACTGTTTATTGGGGTAAAATAAATTTATAAAATTAGTGTTTATAAATAGAATTATAATGAAAGTACTTTATTAATCAAAATTCTTGGGATAATAACTAAAGGGACTGTCTGTGCATTACAGGGACTTGAAAATATTTGATAAAGAAAAAAGTGGATAAAGACACCCGGTAGAGGACACTAAGGCAGGACTCAAAGCTGTCTGTCCTGTGGGTCACTACCTGTTTGTCTTTTGAAATTAAAAAGAAGTTGGGTCTTTAAAAGTTGTTTTACAAAAATGAAAAAGATGGAAAGCTCTTGGCCACTCTCCCATCTTTTTCATTTTTGTCAAGCAATTTTAAGATATTAAGATAATGAAATTGAGTGATAAACACAGCTGCTATAAGAACACATATTTTCAGTGCATCATGAAAATTGTATTATCTATAAATCTTCTTGCTTTCTTTAGTTATTAAAAATGGTATAAAAATAAAAGTTGTTTTACTCATTTTTTAGAACCCCTTCCCAATCCACATTTTATTTCTATATTTATTTATTTGTTTAACTTATTATTATTTTGGGAGGACTCCTCTTATAACAGATCACCTAAAGTTTCCTAAGACAAGCCAACAGATTTTCTGACGGCTTGGGAGAAGACAATATACCAAACAAGCAAGTAAAAAGCTATGGGTGACTCCAGGATTTGCGGCCTCAAAACACTGAGAAGTGTTTTTGTTTTGGGGGTTGTTTTTTGTTTTTCCTTGATCAAGGCCAAGTTGACTGGTCGATGAGTCAGATGCCATGTTCTAGTGGAAGCACCCAGGACTGGGGGTTAAGAACTGATCACCCCCACTCTGGATATGTGGCCTTGTGTCCACTGGGAATAGGAAAACCACAGTTAAGGAGGGGAGCTCTCCATGCTGGCCCACTTCTGCCGCCTGGCAGCTGTCCCTTCCCACCAGACACTTTCTTTTGAAGCCCGAGTTTCCCCGGCAGAGAATGGTAACACTAGGTGAAGGTCCCTTCCTTCTTTGTGTCCCCTGCAGTGCTCAGCATTGAGTAGCACTTGAGCAAGAAGGGGTGGCTGGACTATCTGGGTGATGTCTCTCTGGGTTGGTGTTTTCCAGAACCACTGCACCTCCACCATGACGGACACCGTCTTCAGCAACAGTTCAAGCCGCTGGATGTGTCCCAGTGACCGGCCTCTGCAATCAAAGTAAGTGGCTGCATCTTCCTGGAAGTGGCTTGTTTGGGTTCAGAGCAGTCCTGATAATTCTTTGCTTGAAGGAGGAAAGGAACTAGTAAGGAAAGGCCCAGAATTTCCTTCTTGTGTTGGGGAAAGGAAATGGTGGGAGTTTCTCCACTGCTTTTATTGCTCTGTGGAGGTTGAGGCCACAGGTTCAATCCTGAGCTCTCTGACCCACAGGATGGGCAGCCTGGTGGGTGGAAAGAGCCCTGGCCTGGTGCACAGCCTGACTTGGCTCTGGTTCTAGGTCCTGTCAGTCAAATAAGAAAATGGAACTCTATCAGAAGTTGTGAATTGGCAGGCCACCAACTGACCCTGGCTTGCAGAAGTGTGCTTTTCATTTTGGGAAACTGGTCTTTAAAAAGTTGGGAAATTTCACTTCACTGTCTCAATAGCTGGCATGTCTTTCAAAAGTCGGAATACCTCATGACACTGGATCAAAATTTTACCATGCCAACATTTCAGCAGCAGCTGAATAGCTGCTAGTATTTGGATTGGCAAATCATCTCGAATTTTCTTTTTTTTTTTTTCAGTGCTCTCTAATTTCCACAGTCCTCACCATTCCCTATTGTATCTCTACTTCAGCCTACTTTATATTACCTGTTCATCCCTCTTGAATTTCATGGAATGGATGTTTTCCAAGTTTCTTTAACTGCAACTGTCTGTGGATTTTATGTTGGATAGTGTTTTAGAGCCAGTTTCAGAGTTTAAATTCTAGATAAAAAGAACAGCTGAGAATATGGTTATTTTTTTTTTAAGATTTATTTATTTATTTATACAAGCACTGGGTACAGTCAGAGGTGCGGGAGGGTGAGAGGATTCACCAGAGCCAGAGCAGGGAGCAGAACAGGCAGACTGATGAAATACACTGCTGAGGGGAGCAGTGGGTGGCAGGAGAGGTCTGCACACCATATGGGACCCTCGCTGGTGGCCGGGGATCAAACCGGCGCTGCAGAGGCTGTGGGCAGCTTCGCAACCCAGCACTCAACCGCTGCGCCACCAGGGAGGCCCAGAATATGGTTATTTTTATGGAAGGAATAAATGTAGGTTGTAGTTATCCGCCAATGGTTGTGGCTTGGCCAAGGTACCTGGAAAGGACTTTTAACAGGAAACCTTCCTTGCTGGAGACCAGAGTTTCTACCCTCATCATTTGTCTCATCTATGAAACATCACTATTATTCTTGCTAAATTGCTCTCAAAATGTCCACACCTTTATTTAGCAAGGCATTTGAGATCCCAAGAGGATGTAAATGGATAATCAGTTCACGTTCCCATGAGCAAATGCAACTGTAAAGATAAATATAATGAAATGAAACAGCATTATTAAATTCCAACTACGTGGCCTTCCCAGGCTCTGAAGCTGCCCGGCCCGCCATTTCTCCTAAAAGGAGCTCAGCATGTGAAACACAGGTGGTAAAGACCTGTCATCACCTAATAGAGACCCTTTCCTTAAGTAACCATAAGGTTAAAAAGGAGTTTGAAAATGGAAGGTTTGTCTTTGCCAGTATTTATCAATACCGCCTTGCCACTTACTATTTCATTACATTCTGTATTATTATTATTTTATTTTTATTATTATTATTATTTTTATTATGCTGTTTTGATACTATCTACCTGCTTAGATTGTGTATTTGCCCCATGAATAAACCTGCACTCTTTCCTAATGTTAGTAATTACATATGAATTTCCCACATGGTTTCACATTCCAATTACCCCACAAGCTTCAATAGTATTTTCATTCATACTACATTTCATGTAGTATTTTCATTATTTCTCATTTCTATGGATTGCAAACTTTCATTTATCCTTTTAATCCAAGAGATATTTAGAGATGCCTTTAAAGCTTTGCAAATATTTGAACATTCCTAATTTGTGATTATTTTTTGTTATTAATTGCACTGTAGTCAGAGAACAAATTACTGGCTCTTTGAATTGTGCTGAGTTGTTTTATGACTTGGGATATATTCACTGGGACACGAGGAAAATGTGCGTCCTCTAATTATTGTAGGTAAGGTCATTCAGACATCGCACAACAAGTTTATTAATAGTGTCCATAAAATGTTTAGCCATGATCACAAATCAATTTTAGAGTATTAATTTTCATAAATACTCAAGATGAATCATTTCTTAGCTACTTTACTACGTTTTCTTGCTCTCTGCATTATGTATGTCTATTACAGTTGATGGTGAAATACTACACGATGGCTTGCTTCTGCGTATTTCTTCCCAGTTCTGCATTCAGTGGCCTCCTATGGGAACTTGGCATCAGCCATAGCGAGCTTTCCATGCTGATTAATTTGTTAAACATCTACTCACAAACCCAGGCCTCCAGTCCTTCACCATCTAAATCTGTAGTTTCATCCCTGCAGATTTCACCCACAATGATGGGTTTCTTTGAACCTGTGGTAATTTTTTATGGGGATATGAGTTTTGGCTCCACCTTGGGGATCTTTTTCTTTAGAGATTTGCATTTGCTTCTGGTGGAAGCCAGAATATTGCTCACCCAGGATCACTTGAGCTCTCCTTGAGGGGCCTGGCTCTGCGTGCATGTATGTGGGGGAGGTGGGTAGAGTGTGGGTGTCTTGGATTCAGTTTCTGCAGCCTGTTAGGAGCTCAGGATCAGCCTCTGGAACACAGGGCTGGCACACACATTGGCTTACTGCTCACAGCCCCTGGGATTTCCTTTTTACTTTTTTAAAAAATTGCCCTGTAATGGTCTAATAATATGTCTTAAGTAGTACACATTTAAAGGATAATTTGATCATTTAAATATATATGCATAGTGTATACACACACTATGTAATATATAATATCTATTTCTCTATATATCTATTGATGTTTATGTGTACCTGTATCTAAAATAAGTATTTAACCTCATCTACCCTCTAGAACATTCATCAACCAAAAAAGTGTGTCTCTGTAAGATAAACAGTTGCCTGGAGGGTGGATGGGGTAAAATATATATTAGATATATCTATATCTATGTGTCGATCTACCTACCTACCTATACACTTATTCCCTCTTGTAGTCGCTCGTCCCTGGTCCTCTCTTCCCCCACTAGTAATGATCCCTAGGTAATTACTGATCTTCCTGTAACTATAAATTAGTTTGCATTTTCCCAGAATTTTCCAAAAATGGAATCACACAGTGTGTGCTCGTTTGGTGAGATAATGTCTCTCTTCTTCCACTCCACACAAGCCTCTCAGCATCCTTCCATCCTGCTTTGCATATCAGTCACTTTTCCCTTTTTATTATTGAACAGTATTCCCTTGTATGGATATACCACAGTGTGGTTAGCCTTTCAGCTCTGAGGGTTGTTTCCTGTTTTGACTCGTACAGATAAAATTTGGTTCAGAGGTGCCTTCATTTCTCGGGTGAATACTCTGTCATATGTTAGGGCGTGTGTTTAACTTGATAAGAAACTGCTAGGTTGCTTTCCAAACTGGTTGTACCATTTTAAACTCCCACCCCAGTGGATGAGAGCTTGTCTGCCTCTTCACCAGCACAGTCTCTCTCATTTGAGCTGTCCTACTGTGTGCATGCTGGGATTTCTGTGTGGTTTTGCTTTGCAACCACTGATGACATTGACTATCTTCTTGTCCCTTTGCCACTCATGCAAACTCTTTGTTGCAATGTCTTTTCAAGACTTGTGATTATCTAAAAATCAGATCACTCACAGTATCTTCTTCTTAAATTTTACGAGTTTTTAAAATATATCAATTGTTGGATATGCATTTTGAAAATATTAATATTTTCTTGGTCTATACCTCACCTTTTCTTTCTCATAAGAGGAAAATTTTGATTTTGACAAGTCAATTTCATTTATTTGTTTTGAAGGGGGTAGGACTATTGAATTCCCTTATTTTCTAGCAACCCCAGAACTGCCATTAAAAAGGTTTGCTGTGATTTATCTCAGACCTAATTCATATTGACAAAGGATCCTTCCCATATTTTCTGAAGCAAAAGCCCCTACTTATTATTTCTACTTTAAACCTCCCCCAGTCCTACAAGTTTTATAGTTTTGAAGACATGACTGAACTCTGCTGCTTTCCTTTTCAAAAGGAAACACTTACTTTACCAGCTTTTCCCATGATTCCCTTTTGGAGCCAAACTTATTTTGCACAGAATATTCCATCAGCCAAAAAAAAGTATGTCTCTGTAAGATAAACAGTTGCCTGGAGGGAGGATGGGGTAAAATATTTATTTTATTTAAGAAATGTCAGTTAATTAAAATCCCATCCATCAGAGTTCATTTTAGTCCATATGAAGCCAAACAATTTGCCTTACAATTAAATCAGAATTATTTAAACAGTGTGGACGCAGTTTCATTAAAGTGCTCCAGGGCTCCTGTGGAACATCTTGGCATTCTGCATGCATCTGGCTGGTCTGATTGCTACTGCAGTTTCTTCAGATATTAAAATTATTTTCCAATAAATGTTAATGGGTGAATTATAGTCATCACACAGGCTATCTGGTCTGCTGCAAGGGTGATGTACTAATGGGGATGCTTCCAATGTCTCTCTCCAGTAAGGGAAGAAATTGAGTCGTAATTAACCACTGGCTGGCCAGATACACTTAGCGCCTTTGTGATTTTCAAATGCCTTCCTCTCGGTCTCTTAAAACTAAGGGTGGTGTTTGAACACTGCTTTGATTGTGTGTGAGGGATGTGAGTACCCGCGCTGTGGGCACCATCAGGGCTGTGGCTCAGCCCTCTGTTTGGGAACAGCTGGGATGAGAAGCTGGCCTCTGAGAATGGGCAGCTCCTTTAGCTTTAAAGTCTGCAAGCCAGAGATCGGAGGTGGAAACTTGGGCACAAAGAGAACCCAAGACCTGAGTAAGGTTGCACACCTTGTAAATGGGGATGTTGGCCTCCTTTCTAGAATGGAAGAAACTGCTCCCCCAAACTGGGGTACCAGTTCTACTTTTGGATGATCGTGTCCCTGTTCAGGGTTCATTACCCTTGCCTTAATGTGCTTCTGATCTCCCCCCTGCCCCCATGTTTGAAAAAAAAGACACCCAGAGTGATGGTGGCCTTGCTATGGTTAAGTGATATACCTTGAGTGCAGTAGACCCACGTTCAAATACAGAAGTGATAGCACTGTCAGTTAACAGGCTGAGCTGACTGGTCATTTTACTGAAAGCTGTGAAGTTTGCAAGCCTGCATTGCTAAAATAAGATCATAATGACTAAAAAATATGGAAGTAGGTCGTTGTAATTTAAAATGAGGTGGTGGTTGCATCCAGATGGGGTGGGTATTGTGATATTTCATTTCTAACTTTGTTTACTTTCCTTTCTCTCCTTTCTTTGCCTTCTGACAGTGATAAAGAACAGTGAGTATCTGATGATGCTTCTATTTTTCTACAGACTGAATTTTAGCTCATTTCTAACCAGGATGGTTTGTTCCTAAAAAGAGATGGTTAAAAAAGCAAGCAGCAAATTTTATCTAACAACAACAACAACAACAAATCCAAGTTATTAAGACACATTTTAATGTCCCTTGCCTTGAGAAACAGATTATTTATTTATTTTAAGATTTTATTTATTTGTTTTTGCCTAGAAGAACTAGGGTACAGGCCAGAGGTATGGGGGTGGGTGAGAGGATTCACCAGAGACAGAAACAGAGTGGGGAGACAGAGACCAAAGGCAGAGTAGGGAGCAGAACAGGTGGATTGATTGAAACACAGTACTGAGGGGAGCAGCGGGCTAGACAGGAGAGGTCTGTTGAGCCATGTGGGTCCCTGGCCGGGGTCTAACTCGGGTGATAGCGCTGGGACTTATGAAATTTAAACAAAAAACTTGATAAAGGATGCAAAATGTTCCTTAGATGAGCCTTCAGCTTAATTGTTATTAATAATTTGTGGGATTTCAGCGAGTTTATGGCCCACCCTGTACCCTGTTTCTGCAGCGTGTTGCTGGGGGACATTGTTCTTCGATAAAGAAAATCTTAACTCAATAACTGTTCTCATTAATAAAAGATGACGCTGAGCAGAACAGAGCTTGGGGGAAGGCTTGTGCCCAGGGACCAGGCTGGGTCACCTCGGGGGAGGTCAGCCTATTGCCCAGTGAAATGTCGCTGCCTCCTATCTGCTCACAACTTCTGCCTTTTAAATTGGATTCATTTCCTAAATATGCATGACAGATTGCATGAGCGTGCATAAGTGAACAGTCAGGTTGCAAAGCAGACCAAGCACATGCAGAAACTAGGGGAGTCATTTTTACCCTCCCTGCGATGGGGAAGTTGTCACCCGCATAAGCAAAGTGTTGGCTGTCAGTGTCCGTGTGGCCTTCAGCGTCTGTGTGGCCATCAGAGTCTGTGTGGCCATCAGCATCCGTGTGGCCGTCAGACTGCCCATCACCTCCTGAGCCTTGGCTCTCTTCTTTGCAAAATGGGCTTGATGACCTCCCCCACCAGGGATGGTGGAGTCAAATGAGATTCCTGAGGGAAACTTTATAAACTGTGGTGCACCAGGCAAAGTCAGAGAAAGGTATGAGTCCCAAATTTGCCAACACGGGGGTGTTGGACATTTGGACATTGTGTGTATGTGCAGCTCGCATATACAGAGAGAGACTTGCATAATTTGTTCAGCTTTGTGGACTCCATACTCGGGCCCAGAACCCTCTAAAGGTTTACTTTAACGCTGATAAACACTGACCTAGGTCATCTGGGGGACTTCTCCATGCCTCAGTTTTTCTGTCTGTCAAGTGGGAACTTAGAACAAGCAGAGAGCTAAAGGCCATGTGAATGTCCAGAAATCTCTGTTGTTGGCAAGTCAGGCTGGCCAGATAAGATCTGCTTTTCATGAGCAGCACTAGTTTATTATTCAGTTACGTGAGGGAGAGGTGCTAGAATGGTGCTAGGTGATAGATAGGACCATCACAAGAGAGAAGTTTGTGATTCTGGAGGGTTCCAAGGCTCTCAGAGGCTTCTTAGATGCTGAACGTCAAAAGGTAGAGCATATGACTGTGCCCTAGCCCTTCTTCCTCCCTCTCCTTCCCTTGCTTCATTTACATATGCTGACTACCTACTAAGTACCAAGCACTGACCTAATCACCAGGGAGGACAGGCATACCCAAAGCATGGGTGTGTGTCCAGTGGTGTTTACAGATGGCCACCAACACATCTACTCCAGTGTGCAAGGAGCTGTGGGAGCACAGCCAGGCTCTCACTCCCCCAAACAGGGGAGTTGTGCTGGGAGAGATCCCTGCAAGAAGTGATGTGTAAATGGTGATCATGTGAAGGAGGAGCAGAGGGAAAAGAAACAGCAGTTCCAGGCAGGGAACAACAGATGCAAAGTCCGAGTATGAGAGAGAGCAGGGAACTTTGGAAAACTGACTGGAACTCAGTCTGACTTGAGAGCCCCTTAGAATCCCAAGTTGGGGAGGAACCAGAGGATCCCCTTGGCACCCCTTTAGTTTGGTGGGGGAACGTTCATCCAAAGGGGCCTTTCTACCTGCAAGGCATGTGCAAAAACATTCTGTGGCCCGGCTTCCTCCTTCCCCACTCTTTCCTTCAGGATTCATTATTATTCACCCAGCTGCAAAGAGGCTTCATGCCAACACCTGTCTATGGTGGCATCCTGGGGGGTGGAGGGAGGGAAAAAAGGAAAGAAAAAGTTTGATTAATTTTCTGCATAGCACCCCTGTTTAATGCTTCAGAGCCTGCAAGCCCGACAGCACTTCCATCATCCCACTCCTTTGGGAAGTTATAATTTATTAATAGAGACATCTGGCGGATATTTGTTGCTTGACGATTGTGTGATGAAATGAGGAGTCAGGTGTGAGGCTGAGAAGAAGCAGGAGTCTGCCCTTTGCTGTATTTTAGGGAGAGACATTGTGGGGGCGGCTTTGGCCTGAGTCAGGGCTAAGGGCCACGGCCGCTGGTCTGTGTAGGAGGCTCCCTCTGACCCTCTCTAGATGGCCCAAAGCAGGTACATTCAGTAGCCGATGAGGCAGGTAGATGCTGGTTTCGCAGGTCTCTGACTGCTCTCCACACACATGTCTCAGCGTTTCCCTTCCCTCTTCTGAGCATCATGTATCTGGAAAATGAGCAAGCCGATGACAGTGATTCTGAGAATTTGTGTTAGCAGCGATACTCTTTCTTGAATAATAGTTTATCCAGAAGCTAAATATATGAAACAGGCAAGAGTGGATCTGGATAGAAGTCTTGAGTGGTCGAGAGCATTGAATGTATTCAGGTGAGCTTTATGCCACTGTAAAATAAAAATGCCAAGTTGTGAAAAGAAATGTGGGGAGCTAGCGAGTTTCAGTTATTTTTGTCGCTGTAGCAGATACTGTGTCAGTTAGCTTTTGCTGTGTAACAAACCACCTTAAAACTCAGCGGGGTAGAACAGCTATTGCTTCTCAGGGATCGGGACTCGGCTGATGGTTCTGCTGATCTTGGCTGGGATTGCTGCAGCATCCGTGTGTTGGCTGATCCAGGGTGGCTCTGGATGTTTCTCATCCTCCAGTGAAGGGGTTTGTTGTCGTGGTGATGGCGCTTGGGTCCGAGTGCCTCAGCAGAAACACACACACACCGTCTTTGGAGGTTTAGCCTCAGGACTGACCCAGATTCATCCCCAGCATTTCATTGACCAAAGCAAGTTGTGCATTCAGGCAGGATTCAAGGGACAGAGAAAGAGATGCTGACTTTTTGGCGCGAACAATTTCAAATTCACACGGCAGAGGCACGGATCCAGAGAAGGGAGAAGCACTGCGGCCATCAATGCAATAACCCCTATTTCCAAATAGCAGGTATTACATTCTTTAAGCCTTTCCACTTTCCTGGTGTCCCTGCTTTGCTAGTGTTAGGAACCTGGCACTGCCATCCAGCAGGGTGGAAGACTGGTCCCTGCCCACTCTACCTCCCTCTCCTCGGGAGCCCCCTTAGGCTCCTAGGGGGGACAGCAGAGCTCTGTTCAAACCCATAGCTGAGACAACTGGGGCAACAGGAGGCAGGGCCCTCCCGTGCCTCTGCAGGGTGCACTGTGCTGTGCATGTGAGTGAGAGTGGAGAAAGACAGTCCTCTCCGCCCTGGCCTGCCTCAGCCTGCCAGCCCGGGGTCTGTCCTGGCGATGGCGTGAGATGAGCGCGGGCTCCATCAGTGCTGACTGGTCAGAGCACCCCCAGAGCATCGCTTCCCCCTTCCCCCCACCTCCTGACTCCAGACTTCTGCAGGTGGAGCCTAGAAATCCGTACTTCGGCGTGGCCTCCCAGGGGCTCTTAGCCACAAGCTCATCCCAGGTCACCAGCCGTGCTAGCATAGCTGCGGACTTGTCTCTCCACAAAGGCTCTGAGAGCCGGAGGGCGGGCAGAAAAACACCTTCTGAAACGGCAACAGATGTGGCTCATGCAGAGGGTGTGTGTGACTGTCAATGGCAAGAATTTTCCCTCCCCACGGCTCTTCCGCCTGCCCCACTGCAAAGGCGGCCCGAGCATTTTATCCTGTGCACGGGGCGTGAACAGTTCTCTGCAGACCCGCCAGCTGCAGACAGCCCCGCGGAGCCTCAGTCTCCTCAACACTTGGGGAAAAGTTCGTATTTCCACTCCCGTTGCCCACCACACACACCATCTGCAGGGAAGTCAGGGCTGGGCTCCTGGCTCCGTAATTTACATGTCTCTAATCAGACTGCCCTACCGTGGACCTCAAAAGGAAGCCAGCCCAAAAAGAAAAAAGAAAAATGACATTTGGCACCAACACTCAGAAGCTCCTGCGAGTCTCACTGAGAAACTGCAGCTTCTAAATTCAAGAGCCGCGTGCTATCAGGACGAGGGGTTGGCGGGTCTGGATCAGCTCACTGTGGCTGGCTCGGGGACAAGAATGAGTTTGGGTCAGTCTGCTGCTTTTCAGACAGGCGGCATGGCAGGGCAGTTCAGAGCTCGGCCATCCCAACAAGATTATCTTCACCGTGTGACCTAAAACAAGTGATGAGCCTCTCCGAGCCTTGGCGTACTAGCGAGAATAACATCTACCCTGTGAGATATTGTGAGAGAATGTGTGTCCATTCTATGTGATAAATAGTATCACCGGTAAAGCTGAGGGAGTTGAGTTCAGAGAGATGTGGTACTTTTTCCAAAGTCACACGGCTTCGGAATTTAAACCCAGGTCTGCCTGAATCCAAAGCTCATTTGCTTGCTTGTTTGTTTTTTCCTACTGCGTCCCACTCTCTAGATCTATCAATAGGTTCAAATATCCCAGACTGAGAAAGGAAATCTGGAGGCTGCAGTGAGATTTAGCCTAGGAGGGGAGGTTTATGAAAGTCCAATTTTTTTTTCTAGCATTCTTGCCACTTAGAGTCAGGCCAGGAGGTTACCTGGAAATTCTTGATAGTCTCTCTTTCCCCCGTCCTCTCTCTCTCTCTCTCTCTCTCTCTCTTTCTTTCTCTCTCTCTCTCTCTCTCTCTCTCTCTCTCTCTCTCTCTCTCTCCTCTTTTCTCTCATAGAGGTAAATCAAGCGACACTCCCATCTCCATGACATTAGAGGTATCCACAGCTGTGCAAAGAAGTCCCCAGTGTCAAATATAAGGCCCCAGCTAACGACTCAACATGCACTTTTTGTTCTGCTCTATTTGCTCCTCTCCCACCGACTCTGGGGCTCACACTCTTTCGTCTCCCTGGCAAACCATCCTAGTCCATCCATTCCGCCTGACCCCACCCCAGCCCAGCCTTCATTCATGCATCCTAACCGTGTGCCCGTTGCACATGCCGCAGTTAGGTTATTCTCCGCTGAATGGTCGCCACGAGCCGCTCTTTCACACCAAAATGTTTAAGAAGGAGGAGGAGGTGGGGAAGGAGGAAGAGAAACAAGTGAATCTTTGCAAAGCTTCTCGGAGCACTTACCAAGTCCTCAGGTCTGCGCTCAGCACTTTACATGCACGATCTAGCTAACGCCCACGGGAGTGCCGTGAGGTCGCTGGGGATGCTTTCCACAGAGGAGCAAACAGGTGCTTGTTCCTGAGGTCCCAAGTGGGAGCAGAGCCAGGGAAGGAATGTAGGCAGTGTGGCCCCAGAACTTACCCCGTGCCCCCTCCCGTAGGTGTTGCATCTTCACAGGAGCCAGGGCAGTGACTTTTCCAGCCTATGATCATTCGCAGCACCAGATCTGCTCGGGTGGCCGGCCTACCCAGACAGCAGCCGGTTAGTCAGAGTTAGTCTGGAAAACGCCAGCACGCCCCCGAGAGGCAGTCCCAGGAAGTTTAGCACCCAACATGACATCACAGTGCCTCCCCAAGCCCCCAGTACACAGCAGGTCTTCTGGCCATTAATTTGGCTCATCATCCCTTGCTGGAAAGTTAAGACGTTCCTCACGGTGCAGAGGTTGGTCATAATGGTGGAAGCTACTGTTTGCAGGGATTGTGCGTCTTCACAGTTACCCTCCCAGTGGCCTGACGACGCAGCTCCTGCTGAACTCCATGCAGCAGATCAGGAAGCTGCATTCAGAGCCTTGCAGAGCCCCGCCACCACCACCCCGGCTAGTAGGCCACACATCCCGGGTGCCCGTCTTTACTCTGCAGGTCAAGCTGGTGCCTAGTAATACGCTGGGTATTTTCTGGACGGGATGCAATGCTCTGAGGACTGGTCCACGAAAGCAGCTTCCATCAGTATTGTTACAGTGATGAGGAAAACCCCGATTCCTAAATGGGGCCACTGTCTGCATGGAGGTTCACGTTCTCCCCTATCTGCATGGTTTTCCGGGAAGTCCAGGTTCCTCACATCCCAAAGGCGAGCACTTGCCGAGCACTGGTCTAAATTGTCCCCGTGGCATGAGTGTGGTTGGGGTACGCTGCGCCTCACGATGGAAAGGCATCCTGTCCAGGGTGGGCTGGGTCCTGCCTTGCCCCCCGAGCTGCCGGGAGAGGCTCTGGCCTCCCACGACTCTGAACTGGAATGAGTGAGCTGGAAAATGAGCAAATGAATGAAGACAAATTCCTGTTAAATTTCAGCCGCGTTTTGGGTCTTTCTTTACATGTTTGGTGTTTTGTGACTAGAAATATGTCACAGGAACTTAACTCTTGCTTATGTCTCTTAGCCTATGGCACAGTTGGCTTTTTGAATGTCATCTGCCGTTTCTAAGAATCTCTGGGAGACATTACATGAGGACTGACTGTCCTTTTTCCTCCAGTTTTGGTTTTTAACCAGATCCCAACCCTGGGCTCTGGCTGTGCTCAAGTCCTGTGCCTGAGGCTGTTGCACGTCTTCTCCTCCTGTCACTGGGAACATTCTCCAGGCCCCAACCCAGGGGAGACCCAGGCACACCCACTTTCTCTCTGGAGAGAGAGAGACCATAGGCTGTGGTTTGAAAAGCATCTAGTTTCCCTCTGCTTGCTTTCGGAATTAAAACATGAAAAGCCATAGGAGGCCTGTGAATCCCTACTGAGACCAATCGGTGACATTTTCAAACACTGGATGAGCTGTTTGTCAACTGCGTGTTTTGCAGCACAGGGAGGGTTTGCAGACATGCTGGCAGCCTCCCCCCACCTTCCGCTCAGCTGCAGATGGGGGTGGTTCTCTTAATAGGGTGCTTTTGGGGACCCCCACCTCTGCTCATGTTTCTGAAGCTGAGCATGTCCAGCAGGGCCTGTTTCCTGTGCACCCGATGAGTTGCATGGTGGCCGGAGAGGCGCTGGCATCATCATCCATTCGTAGCAGACGGTGTCTGTGGCCTGATTGTGAGCTGCAGAAACAGGCCCTTGGTGGGGACTGCCGTCAGCCGTGGTGCCTGATGGGATGGGAGTGAGGATCCCCGTTCATGGCAGGCAAACTGGTGCTCTGTTGGGGGGGGGGGGGTGGGCTTCGGTTCCTCTTCATACGGGACCTTTCCACAGGGATGCTTGAGTGTCCTCAGAAATGGCAGCTGGCTCCCCCTTGAGCGAGTGATTCCAGAGACCATGGTGGAGCTGTAGTGTCACGTACCGTGGGAGTCACACTCTCGCTTCCTCTGTATTTAGTTGGTCTCACAGGACAAGCCAGGAGGCAGTGTGTGGGGGAACTACACCTGAGGCTGTGATCACCAGGAGATGGGGGCTCTTGGGGTCCATTGTCCCTAGTATTCGTGGCCACCATATTGGTCTTCCTTCACTTCCCCTCACTCCTGGCCTCCCTCTACCTTTCTGTCACAATGACGGCTTATCTTGGAGGCTCAGCAAGGACCAGTCATGGCTTTGTGGGGCCTGAAACTTTTTTAAATTAGGGACCCTCTTCAAGAGAAAGAAGACAAACTGTCTTGATTGGCAATTTTTTCTGATCACGTGATTGTGACCAGGTCCCTCCCAGGCAGTGTCTGTGCACACAAACCTTAAACTTCACCAGCCTCATAGCAATGACCTTCGTTGTGGTCTCGGTATGGATGGTGATCCCTTGGGTTCCCTCGTCGATCCCACAGGCTAAGAAACTTCCATTGCTTCTGTCTCCCCACTAAGGCAACATTCATTGCACATTCCTTAGGCCACTAAGAACTTTCCTATCCCAAAATGCTTTATGCACTTGCTCTCAGACACTATGCAAAAGGCCACAGACCCAGCCAAGATCCCTGCCTTCCTTGAACCTGCATTCTGGTGGGGAGTGAGGAGAGAAGCAGTAAATAGGCAAACAACAAAGTTTTTTTTTTTTTAATGATTTCAGTTGGTAAAGGGTGTGATGAAGAAATGAAGCAGGGACATCACGGGCGGCCTCGCTGGGGAACTGATGTTTGAACTGAGACCTGGATGAGGGGAAAGAGTCAGCCAAGGGAACACCTGGGGAAGTAACTGTTCCCGGCAGAGGGAAGAGCAAGTGCAAAGGTCGTGAGGCAGAAATGGGGATTTCGGGTGCAGATTGAGCAGGGAGACCAGTGTGGCTGGAGTGTAGTGATAAGGGTGAGCAGGACCACGAGAATGGAGGGGCAGGTTAGGGACATGGAATGGAAGGACATCGCAGCTGGGCAAGAAGACTACATTTTATTTTAAAAATCTACATAGCATGAAAGGAACCACTTGGAAATGTACAGCTCAGAGGCCTTTATCACATTCACGTGGTGAGCAGCAAACACCTCTCTCTAGTTCTGGGTTTCACTGCAAGTCGAGAGGAAGCCCTGGGAGCTTGTTTAGCATTTGTTCATCCCCAGAGGCCCCCGCTCCAAGGCACGTGTCCACCAGAATTTCCCAGCGTACCTCCTCTTTGCCTTTCTCCAAAAAAAGACTGACCCCAAGACATCTGCTTTCCCTTTGCTTCCAAACTCTTCCCCCTCTGCGCTTGCGAGGGGCTGAAACGGGTGAGGGAGAGGGAGAAGAGGGAAGAAGAGGGGCCCTTAATATCCAACTTTGAGTGTCAAAAGGCAATTTCATGCCTGCCGACGTGATTAGAGTGGTGGAAGTAATAGGCTGGCAGTTAATGGGCTGCTGGCTCGAGAGGATTCGGAGTGACTGATTTTTTTCCTACCAGGGATGAGAATTTCTAGTGGTATTTGGCTCTGCCTTCCTCTGAGGTGATGCACCTCAGTGCCCTGGGGCGTGAACCGTGTTATTAGTGAAGATGATAATAATTTGCTATGGACCACAGTGTTAGCTCCCCACCCAGCAAGCCTCTGACCCTCTGCACCACTACTGGGGCCATGCAGGCAGGCACTCAGCTGTATCTGTATTGTGGAATTAAATGTGTAGAGGTTGCACAGGTCCGAATCCCACCTCTGCCACTTCCCGGTCAGGTCACCTTGGACATATAGTCTAGTTTCTCCATTTCTCAGTCTCCTTTCCATGACATAAGGACAATTGAAATTCCTGCCCTGTAGGATGTTGGGAGGGTTCAATGAGGTGATACAGGCACACGGGAGGATGATGTCAATGAGCTGATGTGGGCAGACAGCAGGTGCTATGCCAGTGTTTGCTTAAAAAAAAGGAAGAAAGACCAAGAGGAACACAGAAAGGAACTCAGAATACTATGGGAGCTTTTGAGGCCAGAAATCTGGATGTTTCTGTGAAATCAAGAGGTTTTTATAAACCTAGTGGTGACTAGTTGGTGCTGTTTAAACTAGTGACCCTCACAAAGCAATGTCGTGCCAGGGGCCGGGGCTGGTGTCAGTGTGGGATCCAGGACATCACCTCATCGTCCCCAAAGTGCTTCCACTCCAGCCCTAGACATGTGTGGTCATGGAGTCTTTTCCTCAGGACACTGTTACCCTCCAGGCTCCATGAGCCTCCAGCACATGCCAAGGTAGAGTGCCTACCATGTGCTAAGCACTTAATGAAACAACCACAGCAGCACCCTATGAAGGAGGCATGTGTCCCATTGCACAGAGGAGCACATGCAGGCCCTGAGAGATGATTCTTTTGCCCGGCGCCTCCAGGCCAGCAGCGATTTAAATGGAAGTTTCCTAGACTCGAACCATTCCCAGACACAACCCTTACTCTCCACTGACCCTTGGGCTTCTCTCAGTCTCATGCCTTCCCAAATCACCTTTCAGGCTCCAGGGAGGCTGGCCCATCCACCCCAGTGGGCAGCCGGACAGACAGAGGAAGCAGGAAGAGCTGACGGATGAGGAGAAGGAAATCATCAACAGCGTGATCGCTCGCGCTGAGAAAATGGAAGAGATGGAGCAGGAGCGAATTGGGTGAGCCTGACACTTCTCGGTCATCCCAAGCATTCCGAGGAGTGAGCGCCAGCAGGGGGTGTGCTGGGTGGGGTTTGTTATGTATGACCCTCCAGGTCACTGGTCAAATGGAAGGGGGTAGGGAGTGGGCAGCGGGCTGGCTGGGGAGCCTTAAAGGGAGCCAAGGGAGGATCTCCTGGGAGATAGGGAGCTGGGAGGCTGTCATTGGGTGTGTGTGCAGAGGCTCTCTTAGCCAACTCAGCCGCATGGAGCTGTGTCCATAGAGACTTGGGCTGTGTCAGTGCCAGAACGGAGGCCTAGTGCGAGGTAGGGCAGAGAGGGAGCATGAGCAAAGAGCATGTAAAAGAGCGAGCACTTGGCAATGAATTGTGGAGGAGGAGGGGAGAGGTCAGTTCCAAAAGTGGAGGCAGCCTGAGGGAACTGGAAGGACAGGATTTCCACCTCAGCTCCCGCTTGCCCTGGACATGTGCGTCTAGGCGTGTGGCCTCCGCCGAGCTTATGCATTTACAGAACAGGAACCCCAGCAGCCATCCCAGAGGATTGCTGTAGAGAGTAGGGAGTTCCAGGCCCAGGCCCTGGTGATACTTCATGTTGTATAAATGGTAAGAAGAGGAGGAAAAGAGGCCTTTGGAGGGCAGAAGGACGAAAATGCATGCAGGAGAGAAGCCAAGGACATAAGAAGTGTGTGTGATGTGTGTGCAAGAGAGTGACAAGGTGGATGAGGAAGGACAGTGCTGGGGGTGAGGGGAGCATAAATAGGTGGGGTGAGAGGGAGGCCTGGGGAGAGGGGGGAGATGGCCAGAGAAGGGAGAGGGATGATGACTGAGCTGACAGGGGTGAGCCTGCGTGTGTGGGGGTGCTCGGCACAGGGGGGAGCTGGCCCCCAGGAGTAGGGAAGACACTAAGGCCCCTCCAAGACTGGAATCTCTGCTAGGAAATGGAGGGGGTATGGGGGTACCTCCTCCACCCCAGCCTCCTCCCTGGTGTCTTCTGTCAGGACAGCTGTGCCAGCCACTTGCAGCTGCTGTGTCTCCTCAGCCACATGCTCAGCCGGGGCTGCCAAGGTTCTTGGAGGGAAAACGATGTTGCGAACACGTGGAAGTGGGTGCCTTTGATTTGAGCTCCTGCAGATCCTTCTCCTCAAGGGGAGCTGGGGAGATCGGAGGTGCTGTTCACAAATGCCAAATGCCACCACAGCTTCCTGTGGGGCCCTCGCCGGTGAGGCAGAAGTCTTGAAGGACCTGCTTGTAGGGCTGAGTTTTTATTTGGCTTTTAAAAATATACATCAGGGGAGGGAAGTTATCCAGGCTGGAGTCTGTGAGTGTGTGTGTCTGCATGTGAGTGTGTGCGAGTATGTCTGAGTGTGTGTCTTATATGTGGTGTGTGTGCACGTCACACAACAGTGAGCCTCAGCCTCATGGGAAGGTGGGAAATAGATATTAACATGAACATTTAGAAGCAAGAATTCAACCTCTTTCCTGCATAGCACTTACCACCAACTAACACGTTTTGTATTTTGAACATTCCATCTGATAGTTGTCTGTAGATTATAAGATGCCTGTTTTCTTCACCCTGGAATCCCCCGAGCCTGGTACATAGTAGGTGTGCAGTAAAATATTTGTGGAATGAATAAGTGACATAGCAGAGGATGTGACCCCACTTTCTTTCCACATCTCTTATGGCCAAGAGACTGGAGAGTTTTGGATCTTCCCAGGCAAGGTCCAGATTCCCAGAGGAGATGCCCTGATTGGTTGGCTGATGTCAGGCGCCACCACTGGTCCAGTCAGCTGTGGCAGGAGTGCTGGACCGTGTTGAACAAACTTGACTGGTCTGGGAGTAAAGTGGGGTAGAGTCTGGCTAAGTGGATTCCAACTTGGACATTCTAGAACAGGATATATGGGATCCCTGCCTTGTCCTCCATGACTTTCCATCCAGAAGGACCTGGGTTCAAATTTGAGCTCCGCCACTTACTCCCTATGTGACCTTGGATCAACCACTCTACCTCCCTGAACCTCAGTTTCCCCATCTGCAAAATGGGAACAGCGCTAGCCCACACTCCTTGGTGAGTGTTTAATCAGCATGCAATGGAGGACAGTGGCGTCTGACCCAGAGAGCTCAGTCAATAAATGCTGGCAATCATTTAGCGGTGAGTTTGCTGAGGAAGCCTAGCTTTGGGCGCTGACCCATGCCTCTGTTCTAGAATTTTGCCCTGAGATTCCTATTTGGCAAGCCCTGGAGTTCTAGCAGACCCTGGGTTCCCCTGAAGGAAATTTGAGAGGCTTCCAGGGAAGCAGGCCCAGATCTGTGGCGACCGCACACCTCTGGGAGCTTTCTGTCCAGTGTCCAGAGTGGGAAGGGCCTGGGAGATGCCAGCTCCGCTGTGCTGAGCTCTCCCTGTAGTCAGCGCTCACTGGTGGCATCGCCAGAGGCGAGCCCCGAGCTGTTGAGTCTTATGAGCTCAAACCTGCCCTCATTCCTGTTCAGCCCCTGCTTCCCTGGCACAGGATCAGAGTGGCGTCAGATGAAAGAGAAAGCAAAGGACGCATCAGATGTGGAGTGAGGCTGAAAATGGAGTGCCACCGGGCCTTGCACTTCAGACCCTAAACCTTTGGGTCTCCCCACATCCAATGAGGCAAGTTAGACTGAATTTCAGGATCTTTCCTGCCCAGACTCCATGGTATTTGGGGTGTCTGGTGGGGAACTCCATACCATGTTGTTGGCTGCACCTTTTAGCAAACAGGTTCCTTCAAACTGTGTTCAAATTGCAAATAACCAGCGTCCCCTTCCGGATCCAGACACCAGCTCTGTGCCTGCTGAATCGTTTCTTCTATTCCCTGAGTGAAAGCCATCAGGAGAGGTGTGAGATCACTGTTAAAGAACAGTAAATCATCATCATGAGCATCATTTATTGAGCATTTACTATGTGCCAAGCACTGACCCTAAAACCTCCTCTGATTAACTGACTAACTGCTCCTCCTGACTCTACCAGCCGGGTGCTATGACCACCCCCATTTTGCAGGAAACCAAGGCCTGCTGTAGGTCACATAGAACCAAGATCAATGACCCTGTCTGAATGACTCAAAAATTTGCTCTTCACCTATAACAAGTCTTTCTCGAAAACCTGGCTCCAAATTCTTAGACTTGCAGAACATGGAAATTTGGATGGCTCAGGTTTGGAGGGAACGTTTTGGGAGTTGGTAACTGGAGCTGCTCCTGTGCTGGTCCTGTATCTTCCAGCTTTATTAACCCCTTTGTCCCTCCCAAACTGCCAGAACTGGTCTCCAGGTTTTGAGAGGCTAGGGATAATTGCTCTCAGACCTCCCAGGAGGTTCTGCCTCCCTGGAACAATTATGCTAGAATTAGCACCCCAGGGACCCCAAGGTGCTTCGGCAGACCCAGCTGCCTCCCTGGTTGCTTCTGTCCCAGGGAGCATCAAAACCTTTCCTCAACTCTCAGTCCCTCACCCAGCTTCAGCTCTTCAGCTTTCCCCATGGGACTGATGATGGTCAGAAAGGAGACTCATCTGGCAACCTCATTTTGCACTCTCCCTAGTTTTTATTCAAGAGCAAAGTGTGATCTAGGAGTGGGTTTACCAACTTAGGCGAAGGGGAGCAGTGTCATAGCATGTTCTGGACTGGGCCACAATGGGGCCTGCCCAAATGGGTTACATACTTCTTCATCTAATGCGTGTTTTATTAGCATATGAAGTCTCCACTCAGGGACGTGCATGTTAGCATGCTGAGGTTGGTCATTCTCGGTGAGGAATTTTACTGACTGCACATGTGTGTCTTTCAGCCACCCCCTCTCTGGGAAATTGTGAAACAATAATTAGTTTGGACATAGCACTTTTTTTTTAATCTTCAAATAATTTTATTATTTTTTTATTTTTATATTCCCCATACAATTGCAACCCCCTGATTTTGACCCCAATTCCTCCTTTCCCCGCCCCCCATCCCCCACAGAGTGTCTCTGGTTCATAGTTGTTTGTTGATTTTGATATTTTCTTTATTATAGTTATTCTTTTTCCTGGTCCCTTATTTAGGTTTTCTAGATTCCTGCTATGAGTGAGACCATCCGGTATTTTTCTTTTTCTTTTTGGCTTATTTCGCTGAGCATGATCCCTTCCAGCGCCATCCATGTTGCTGCAAATGGCATGTGTTTATCTTTTTTGAATGCTGAGTAATATTCCATGGTGTCTATGGACCACATCTTCTTGATCCAGTCATCTATTTTTGGGCATTTGGGTTGTCAAGGCTTAGCTATTGTAAATTGTGCTGCTATACACATAGGGGTGCAGGTGCTCTTTGGAATTAATGTTTCTTGGACACAGCACCTTTTACCTAGTTCAGTCTGGTTGGCCAAGTTGTTTAAACAGGATGTGAAGCAGGACCTGCCAACTCGAGATCTAATCCACCTGTTCAAACAAGGTGTTAGATAAAGCAGGGCATTAGGTAGCTCTCATCCTACTTGTAATTTTGCTCACTTCCACTGTCTCACAGGGAAGGAAGGTGTTGATGGGAGCCATCTTTGGAGACTCGACCACATCAGTCTCTAAAACGAGGGGTTAATACCAGGATTCAGAGATATCTCAAGGGATCTGAGGGTAGGAACACAGCCTATACTCATAAAAGTTCTGTTTCTCACCCCGACCATGAGCAAAAGACCCCAGTTGTTAGGGTGCTTCTTAGATTACACCTAATCTTAGTCCTAATTCCAGATTCCCAGGGAAGGAACTCTGATTGGCCCAGCTCACCCACAAAACCCGCTCCTCATCCAATCAGCTGCAGCCCGAGGTGCCTGGCTGGACGCGCTTCTCCCCAATGTGGTAGCCTGTGGAGGGGGATGGACACTTGGGGGTGGCAGAGGATTTTTAGAATGTATTAAATTTGGAAGTAAACATTTGCCTGGGGAAATTGTGATTGTGTTTTTTGTTTTTTCCCCAGTGGTAGGTTCCTCTGAGTCCTTACTCTATTGCTTTCTACCCAGAGCCTCTCAAAGGCTCTTGCGCCCATAGTCCTGTCTGCGGGGGGACAGGCAGCTTGGGTGGCTTCCATTTGAGGTCAGCTTCCCGAAACAGATGGGCCCAAAAAGTAATTAGGGTTTGTCATTAACCTTGGTGTCCAGACGCTGTGATGGGGGAGGAAGTGAGTGAGACACGGGGAGACCTGTTGTTGACAGAGTCTGTTGGATTCCTGTCACCTCCCCATCCTGATTCCACCACCCCTTACATTTTTGGCACAGAATCTTTCCAAAATGTGGACTGAGAGAGAAGTGACTGATAGCTTTTGGCACTGGGCTCTGTCTGGTCAGTAAGCATCTTTCCTGTGGGCAGGTGAGCTGACAATTAGCCAGGCCACACTCTGCTTTCTCAAGGAGGGCACCCCACTTTTTGGACCTAGACTCCTTTACATTCTGTGGAGAGGACTCAGTTGCCTTGGATCATCCTGATATTATACACACATTATTGTCTGTGTCTTGTGCATTTTTTGAGGAAAAAATATTAATAGATTTCATTTGGTTTGGGTGGGGGGGGGGACCCTGAAGCTCCCCATGTTAAGAACTACTGAGTAGGGCCTCAGTTTTCCTGGAGATTGGATCTGCCTGGTGTCTGTGATAGGAGGAGGGGGTTGAAGGAGCCCCAACAGAGGCACAGAAATGAAACCAAGACTTTGTTCTTTTAAAGATTTATTTTATTTATTTATACATACAAGAGCTGGGGTGTAGGCCAGAGGTGCAAGGTGGTGAGAAGATTCACTGGAGAAAGAGGGGGAGCAGAACAGGTAGATCTGCTGAAATCCACTGCTGAGGGGAGCAGCGGGGAGACAGGAGAGGTCTGCTGCGCCATGTGGGTTGCTCCCTGGCCAGGGATTGAACTTGTGCTGCAGAGGCTGCAGTTAGCTTCACAGTGCTGAGAAACTTAACCCCTTGCACCACCAGGAGGCCTGACTTTGTTCTTCTAAAGGAGGTGTCACAGTCTGGGTATCTAGATATGGCCTCCAATTCTGTCTCTGCCACTCCCAAGGTGTGTGCCCTTAGGTAAGTGACATCCCTGCTCTATACCTCAGTTTCCCTATCTGTAAAATGGTATGAATCATAGACTGGGTTTCCCCAGTTGTGTACGCCATCAAATAATAATGCACGTAGAGTGCTTACCACCGCCTCTGGCTGCAATTGCTATTGCTGATTGTTCTCAGTGACGGCACCTCCTGGCCGAGCCCTCTGGCTGATTTTCTCTTGGTCCCTTGTCTCCAACTCTGGGGGGTGTGCCCACCCCCTCTCCACATGCTGAGACCAGGCAAGAATCCTCTGCACCCATCCATCAAGGAGAGGGAGTAGGAGCAGCAGCTCCCCAGGTGGTGCCAGGAATAAACAACAGTGAGAATTAATGAGTCTGAAAGGCATCACCCACAAGCCAGGCACGGGGCTTTGTGACACGGCGGCTGTCATTTAAGGACAGGCTCCCGAGGGACCCTGCCATTAGGGCCCCCCCTGGAGCAGCCGTGTCCCGTTCACAGCAGATGGCCCGTCTCGACTTCAGAGAATGCCAAGTTTAATAAACGGAAAGCTAATATCCCCTCCCCTGGCAGTGAGGGGAAGGGAAGAGCAGCCTGATTCCAGAACTGATGGTGTGTTTGTGTGTGTGTGGGGGGGGGGGAAGCAGAAATGAAGAGATAGACATCACATTTGCTCTCCCATTCTGCTGTTTTTATGAACCATATTACCCTCATGATGAATTTATGCTGAGGAAGCTGCCCCGACCCCACCCCCTCAGTACTGGGACCCCAGCTTTTGCCAGGTCCCCCCTCCCTGAGTGTGAGTCCAGGAGCCCTCAGTGCACGCCATGAGGCGCCTCCTTCCTGGCTCAGCTGCACATGCATTAGCTTTCCCTCTGCTGTTCTCGGAGACACGGCAGCGAGGCTGCTTGGGGAGCTCAGGAGTGTTTGCCTGAATGTTTCTGAGCCACTTTGGACTCTGAGGAAGGCTGAGCTTGACAAACAAGCATTGTCAGTCTCCCACTGGGCTCCTCCCGCACCCGCAGTGGGCGGCCACAGGGCTGGGCCCTCGCAAGGGCAGAGCGTGGACAGTGCGTGTGCAGGTGTGTTCTACGTGCGGTTCTGGTCACACATGAGCCTGATGTGTACACGCCCATGCGGGAGCACACCGACATGTGCCTTTACAGGTGAGTGCTGGTGAGCGTGCACAGGTGTCTGTGAGTGTGTTTTGAGTCTCAATTTCCAGCATTGCAGCCCCTTTAAAGCTTTGGAAAGATGGATATTGTGAGCACAGGAAGAATGTGAGTACAGGGAGTTATGAGAGTCACACATTTCCAGGAGAAATAATTAGCAGCAACCACTACTGTGTTCTGGGCATTTTGTAAACAACCTCTCATTTTATCTTGGCGACAATCTAGGAGGTCAGGACTTTGCTTTCCCTAACTTGCAGATGAAAAATGGAGGCTCAGAGAGATTAAGTCACTTCCTGGGGGTCGCACAGCTAAGAAGGAGCAAAGTCTAAATATGAGCCCAGACAAGCTCACTCCAGAATTGGCACCCCAGCCCCTGCATCTCAATGCCCCCTCTGTTCTGCAAACACGTGTGCAGTGTGTGTGCATGTGTGTGTGCACATGTGTGTAAGGAGTCCTCATGTTCCTGGGGATGAACGTGAGCCCCGGAGAAGGTGAGTGGAACCTCACAGAGGCCGATGGCCGTGGCCAGGCAGGAAGAAAGGACCAAGCCTTGCTGCAAACAGGCGAACCCGAGCTGAGTGGGAGCTGAATCAGGCGGAAACAGAAGCTGGGTGCAGATGGGGCAGGGGTGCGGGTTGGTGGGCACCATGCCCCCTCCCCAAGAGGCCTCCCTTCTAATCCCCAGGCCCCATGAATAGGTGCCTCTAGTGGCAGAAGGGACTGTGCAGGTGTGATCAAGGCTCTTGAGATGGGGCAATGGTCCTGGAGTATTGGTGGACCCCAAGAAAAGAGGATCCTTATCAGAGGGGGGCAGGGGGGTTAGCCTCACAGCAAGACTGGAAACTGTGAGATGCTGGCTTTGAAGAGGGGGGAGGGGGCACGAGTCAGGGGATGCAGGCAGCTCTAGAAACCAGGAGAGGAGTCTTCCCTGGAGACTCCAGAAAGAACACAGGCCTGGCTGCATCTTTAGCCTGGCTGTTGAGGTGCAGTGCGTGCTATTTGCGGTCATTTTCACAGCTGCAGTAGGAAACTGACGTGGGCTGACTCCTTGAGGTCTGCTCCCCTGCATGGGGTGCTTTTTGGCCCTCCTGTGAGGGCCAAACCCTGAGTGAGACCCATTCGGGACAGTCCTGTAGGTCAAGAGGCCAGGTCCAGTCTCACATGGGGACAAAACCCAGAGATCTGCCTACCTCATTCTGACTGGAGCCCCTGCAGCATCTCACTACTCCGAGGTTCCCACATCAAATGGGGGGGAGGCTGAGTCTCTCCTTACAGCTCTTTCATGCTGCCCCATCACTCCTAGATTCAAGATCCTGCCTGGAGCACCCCCTGACCACCCTTCCAGCCCACCAGCCACACCAATCATCTCTTCAGTCCTTTGTACATGCTGATCCCTCTCCCTGCAATGCTTTTCCTTGCCCTCCTTACTGAGTCAGCTCCTCTGCACCCTCAGGTCTCAACTCAATGGTCACTGCCTCTGAGGCCCCCCGACCGTTCATGTCTGTCTCTGCTGGGTTCTCATAGCTGCCTAGAGTTGGCCTGAAGTACTTACGCTGAGTGTGATTAGGATGGTCATTGAAATCATTTTGAGTCCTCACTAGAATGCTGGCCCCATTAGGCCTTGTCTCTTTTGCTCCCCATTAGGTCCTCACTGTTTGGCACATAATAACTCCTCCATAAATATAGGTCCAATGAATGAGTGGCCCATCTGCATCCATTCAGATGGCAAAGTCAGACCAAATTGGGGCTCCTCTTCCCATCACCTCCAGAGGTCATCTGCGGGGCCGCCTTTCTAGGGGTAGCCTGGTATATGGGAGGTGCCCACCCACTTCACCGAGTAGCCAGCAGCTCAGCGGGATGGATGTGTTTCCAGAGCAGCACTCGTAAAGCTAATCGGGCGTGTAAAGACATCGCTAGAGAGTGACGGCCACTTGCAGTGTCCAGCTAAATGGCCACTTAATACACAGACGCGAGGCAGGCAAACCAGCTGCCCTGCAGACGGTGCTTCTCGAAGTCACGGAGGGACCTTCGCTTTCAGAACAGAGGGGGAAATCTTCATGTTTCAGCCTCAGGATCTGAGACTCCCCAAAGGTTGTCCACAGTGGGAAACTTGAGGTGCATCTCCTTTAAGCCCCCAAATTATAGCCTGGAAAAAGGGAACCCAAAAAAACAAGGACTTTTCAAGGTCATTGACTGGAGAAAAGGTAGGATTCAAGCTCGTGTCTCTGACCCCCTGACTCATCTGCTCTCTGTCTTCAAAAATGCACTTTCTGTGAAAATCAAAATCAACAAAAAACTATGAACCAGAGACACTTTTTTGGGGGTGGGGGGTTGGAGGGGAGGGATTGGTGTTAAAATGGGGGGGGTTGCAATTGTATGGGGAATATAAAAATAAAATCTATTATTTAAAAAAAAATGCACTTTCTCCTCAGACATAAGGGAAAGTTAACGTGTAGAGAAGTGCAGCTACTTGGGCTCTTGGGAAGGGGTTGGCGGAGGCATTCCAGAAGGGAGCAAAAGTTACTCACCATGCCAGCTCCTGGCAGTAATCACTGACTATTTTGGGGTGTCTCTTTCCTGATTATTTTTTTGTCCCCCATGAAGATTTTCAGACAAGCATGTCCCAGACCCAAACTCACATCCTGACCCCGATTCTGCACACTGGTGTTTGGGCCTCCCCCACTTAGCATAACAAGGGGAGGACTTTCTCAGTGACTGGCACTGCTGTTTCCCGGCTTGTTGCAGCCTTTCTCCAAGTACACCAGCACCAGGATCACACCGAAGCCATTTTGGAATGCAGACTCCCAGGCCCCCGGCCCTCAGGCTCACTGCCTGAATGGTGTGGGGGACCTTGAGGCACCATCAATTTGGGGAATGTGCCCCAGGCAGTAGGTCCTCCCGGATCTGCTTGCTGCAATATTGGTATCGGGGCTGAGAAGGTTTCAAGTTGGGGTCCCGTTAGAGCTGGAGTCCCATGAGTTGGGTTCGTTTTATGCTCTGTGGGTGATTGACATGCAGTGAGTTTTGGGAGCATCTTCCATGAGGCACTTGGGGTTCTCCTGCCAAGACCAGCTCTCCTGCCAAACTTCTTTGGGGTGAAGAAGTGGAAATGTTTTATCCCACGATAAAGGCCCATTTGTGACTCGTGGTCTCCCATGACATAATCTTGACCAACCTGCCTGCAAAGTTTTATTTCCAAGCTTAGGCTCTTAGCCTGTTTGGACCCTCCATTTAAGGCCCTAGCATTTGGGGTGACAGGGAAGATTACAAAAGGATGAGCTGCAGGAAATCTGTCCCCCCATCTTTGAGCAGAGAAGGAAGGCCTCCTCATCCCCACCCCACATCCTCCTTCTGGCCTGGGCTCCATGCTCAGCAAGGGCCCCTGAGCTAAGCCATCTGTGCCTCCTTCCCACACCTGCAGCAGGGCCATAGAGTAGCGCCTGCCTCCTGGGGGGGGGGCGGGCAGCAGAGCTCTCACTCCCCCAGGCATGCGGGATGTGCTGTGCAAGTGGAGGCTGTGCTGCCTTGCTCGGCACTCAGCTGGACTCCCTCGTGCTGGAGACACATTCGGGGAATGGCCGCCCTTCTTCATTCATGCGCCGACTCAGTCACTCGCTGGGTGACCAGGCCCTGGGGACACAGCAGGGGACAGGACAGACAAGGCTCAGGGGAGTCATGGTCCAGAGGGGCAGCCAGAGATGGACCCCGGATGAGCTGCTTGCTCAGTGCAGGTCACGTCACAAACGCTTGCAGACGTGGCCAGCACCACGCAGAGGTGTAGGGCTCTGTCAGGCAAAGAAAATGGGTGGTCAGAGATGGCTGCTGAGAGGGAGTCAGGGGATCTGAAGGGTAAGGAGGATGCGGGCCGGAAAGTGTGTGTGTGTGTGTGTGTGTGTGTGTGTGTGTGAGAGAGAGAGAGAGAGAGAGAGAGAGAGAGCGCCTGAGAGAGCATATCCTAGGCGTAGGGAACAGAATGTGCAAAAGCACTGAGGCCGATGGGAGAACTGGAACTATAAGGAGGCCAGCAGTTAAGGCTACTTGAGCACCAGAATCCTCTGGAAGGTTTGTCAGAATAGATTGCTGGGCCACACCCCGAGTCTCTGATTCACTGAGTCTAAGGTGGGGCCCAAGAATCTGCATTTCTGACATGTTCCCTGGTGCTGCTGAGCAGGGGGCCTGGTGGTCGCACTTGGAGAACCTCTGGCCTAGGGCGTCGACAGTCGACCAAGGAGGGAGACGCGTCTGGGGTTTCACCTGGGACAGAGGTTTCACGGTGGAGGGGGCAGGGCAGGATCAGATTTGTGCTCAGAACCAGCACCACGTGGCGGTGGGGAGAACAGATGGAGGAAGGCCGTGGGGAGACCGGGGAGGTTACTCTAGCTACCCAGGAGAGAGAGGACAGTCGCTTGGCTGGGGTCGAAATGGAGAGAAGTGGGTGGATCCCAGGAATGCTAGGGAGGTGGGTGTGATTGGGTGGGTCACTGACGGTCAGGGGAGGAGAGGGATCAAGGAAGGCCCCGGGTTTCTGTCATGAGCAAGGTAGCGGGTGGCAGCACCATTTCCTAGAGTGGGGGCAGATCTGCTGGGCACGGAGTGGAGAGCAGCATGTGACGAGCCCGCAGAAAGCACAGGCTCGAGATGCCCTTGAAGACGCCCTTGGAGATGCCCGTGAAGATGCCATGTAGACAACTAGATCTGGAGCCTGAAGGGAAGTTTTCTGGGAGGCATCACGAGACAGAAGGGACTAGATAAGATTCTTCATCTGAAGTTCATCGCAATGGGTGGGAGGGCTGGGTCTTTCACCCTTTGGGCTCTGGCATGTCCTGAAAAATGTATCTGAATTTCACGTGCATGTGCCTTTTTCTGGGGAGGGGCCCAACAACCATCAGCGGCACTGAAGGCTCCCTGACTCAAAGATGGCCAAGACCCCCAGCCTTCTCCTGTGGCAGCTGCGGGTGCCCCTGTGGAGTCCTCACATCTCTGCCTCTGCTTACAGGCGCCTGGTGGACCGTCTGGAGAACATGAGGAAGAACGTGGCTGGGGACGGGGTGAACCGGTGCATCCTGTGTGGGGAGCAGCTGGGGATGCTGGGCTCCACCTGCGTAGTGTGTGAGGACTGTAAGAAGGTACCGCTGCCCGCCTGCCCACTTCCCTGCTCACCACACACAGATGGGCTGGGTCTTGGCTGTGGCCAGGGGGTTCTGGTCTCAGGATAGAGCTTGGATCCTGAAGGGTGGTGGCCAGAGCGTCCTGGGATGCTCCATGCCCAGCTGTTTCCAAGGTGACTCTCATCCTGGTTCCTCCCTCAAGGTTACTCTGACCCTTGGAGCTCAGCTCCATCCAGGATGAACTTGGGACCCTGGGGCAGGACGTGGGCTGTGGCTGAGCCTGCAAATTTGCTGGTGGTGGCTTAGCAAGTCATGTGTCAGGCTGAAGCGTGTGCTGGGCATGTGTCTCCACGTGGGTGTCCTGGGAGGGCTTACCCAGCATTGCCTTACACTGGGCTCTGGCACTGGTGACTTAAAAAGACACTCTCCACCCAATTACAACCACCCTGGGCTTTTATTCTCCCGGGGTGTCTCCCTGCTTGCTTTGCCCTTCACCCTCTCCTCAAGCTGTCTGCACCTGGAAGTTCCACGAAGCAGACACGGCTGTCCTTGGAATCACGGTCTGCCTGATTCCCAAGAAAAGAAATAAGGGGAAAAACCTGGCTGGAGACCTCTATGATGTCTCTTGGCATTTCCTGCTTGGAGTCCCAGTTAGCGTTTAGAGTGGAATATTGGGGAAATTTGATCTATTCCCAAAAAAAACTTGTCTGCTGCGGTCAATCAATAGTGAGAATGTTGGGACCTATTAGGTTTCCTTTTTGTCTCGCCTGCCAGGGAACTCAGCCAAAGGTACAATGTTCCGTCACAGCCTGACATTAATTCAGATGACTCCCTTCTCCTCGAGAAGTTGAATTTGTGGTCCTAGTCTGGGTTGCCTCGGATTCATTTGGGAAGAAAGGAGAAATAAATTAATGGATAAAATGTCTATATGACCTTTCCTTTTTTAAAAAAAATATGTCAATCATATCAATCTGGCTGAAAACTCAGACCCCACAGGGCCTCTTAGAAAATCCTTTCCATCAGTGTTTGGGAATGACTCTAGTTCTTGGTATTGGAAATTAAAGCTCCAATGGGAACTTCATTCTAACTGACCTTGGCCCTGGCAGGGAGGTGAGAAAAGGGGAGTCCTAGTTCTTCACATCCACCTGGGAGAAGGGGGCTCCTCACTACCCTCCCCAGCCACTTCCCCAGACCCAGGGCAGCCCAGAGCCAGGCCTGTCTGAATGTGCTCTGGGCTATGTTTGTCCCCAGAACGTCTGCACCAAGTGCGGGGTGGAGACCTCCAACAACCGCCCACATTCCGTGTGGCTCTGCAAAATCTGCATCGAGCAGAGGGAGGTGAGTGGATTGGTCCCAGCTGGCTCCTAGAGCACTCTCCCTTTCTATTCAGTTCCTCCTTCCTGTCCAGGACCAGGGAAATGGGGTGGTGAGGGCTGGAGCATGTGGCCAGGCATGTGTCTTGAGGGGCTGAAAGGGAGGAACCAGGTCAGCGGAGAACATGGTGGGGTAGTCCCCGAGTGTTTGAATGAGTCTCTTTTCTCCTGTTTCTGTGATTTTCATTTTCCTAGAAGTAGGGAGCATACCTCAGTTAAAAGGTGGAAGACTTGGTGTCCAGTCTTTGCCCATTCTACTCTGTGACTGGGTGATCTTATACCCATTCATAACCTTTCTGATATCCAAGTTTCTTCATCAAGAGAGTGGATATGTGTAGGCCCTCTCTATTGAGTTTTCGGGGACCTTGTATGACTCAAATAGGAACTGTGTAATGCTACATACTGGTAAGAAATGTGTGCTGGCTACTGAGTCAGTGTGCTGAGGGCACTCATGAAGGAAGGAGCAGTTGTGTTCACTGCCACATCTTCATCCTCTCTCTCTCCTCCTCCAGGTGTGGAAGCGTTCTGGAGCATGGTTCTTCAAGGGCTTCCCCAAACAGGTCCTCCCACAGCCTATGCCTATAAAGAAGGCCAAACCCCAGCAGCCAGTCAGCCAGTCTGCAGCCCCCGAGCAGGCCACCCCTGAGCCCAAGCACGCAGTCCGGGCTCCAACACGAGGTAGGGCAAAATGATTTGTCCTTTCAGGACCACGGACAGATCTTAGCTAACTGATCTACCTGGAAGGTGTCCTGCCCCCATGTTCGTTTCTACCCAGCTGGTGGACAACCTCTGGGCTTGTGTCTAGGACTCCGATGTCCCCTTCACGGCTCACCATGAACTTTATCAAGAGGGTGGTACAGGGAACCCTCCAGCAAGGCCAGGCTGCCAAAAGGCTTTGTTATCATCTCAGATGGAATATTTATAGGTAAAACAGAGGTGGAGATTAAAATTAGGAATTGAGAAACACCCACCACCAAATCATACTCTGGAACCTGAAAGGAATTTGGCCCTTCCCGGTCCCTGAAATTTCTGCAGTCTACCACCAGAAAAGATGAAACTGAACTAATTAAAAGTGATAAATGAATAGAAAGGAAATTCCTCAATTACCACTATTATGCATCTGATCACCACTATCTAAGTATTCTTATTAATTATTAAAACAACAGTTTAAGGGTAATTGCAAAATAATAAGAAGGAAACCAGCAACCACAATGAAAGGACATTTTAATAGAATGAGTCCTCTAGGACTGACCAGATAAAGCCCTTGCAGTATTTTCAATCAATCCTCGGTGATAAAATCTGACCTGAATGACAGTTCTGGAATTGAGCACAGGCGGTAATTCTGAAAGGGAGGTTATAGTCGAAGGTCTCAAGATCTGAAACTCCCAACTTTGTTTCCTAGAAAAGTAACTTCTCTAGACACCCAGTACAGCACCTGGTCCCAAAAGACATCCAACAGATACTTTCTCCCTGACAAGGCATGAGCAACTTCTCCTTGCAGAGAGTGGCCGCATTCTCTGTATACCCTGAATTCCTAGGGAACCCCCTAGTTTCCACAACTAGAGCCTCTTCTTCCTTGTTAAGCATTGTTCTCTTTAGGCTAAGAAGACTGTATAGCATAATTATCAAGGTCTCAGACATCTGAGGCCCAGTATACCTGAATTTGAATTCTAGCTCTGGCCATGTGAACTTGGACTAGTGGACTGTCCTATCTGAGACTCTTTCCTCATCTAAAACTGGGGTTAGTGGGGCCTCTCTGGTGGCACAAGGGGTTAAATACCACACTATGAAGCAATACACAGCCTCTGCAACACAAGTTCAATCCCTGGCCAGCCAGGGAGCAACCCACATGGTTCAACAGACCTCTCCTGTCTCACCCGCTGCTATCTTCAGCAGTGTATTTCAGTCAGTCTGCCCGTTCTGCTCCCCACTCTGTCTCTGGTGACTCCTCCCCCCCCCCCACTTCACATCTCTGGCCTGTGCCCCAGCTCTTGTATACATAAATAAAAAAATCTTTAAAAAAATAAAAAAATAAAAGTGGGGTTAGTAATTCACTAGGTCATTTTGAGGAATAAATAACATACTGTATATGAAGTGCTTTGCTGAGTGTAGTGCTTAGAAACATTAGCTAACATTACATAATGTCAGTCACCTCCACACAGACATGTACATACATAAATGTCAGGATTAGCTTTTCAGGTCAACTCTGATGATATGGTTTTTGTTACCCCATTAGAAAGGAGTAACATCACAAGCATTGCATAGTGACCCTAAAAAAGTATTGGTAATAACATTCAGTGCTGGAGAATGCATGTAGGTAGATACTTTATAACTATCACCTCCAAGCTTATGGAAAGTAATATGGGAGGTGAGTTGAAATTTGAAGTGTAAATACATTTGATCCAGCAAGGCCTCTCTGGGAATACATCTAACAGCAATAAATGTACCAATGTAAAAAGATACGTGAATCCGTCTATTTATAGCCTCATTATCTGTGGCAGCACAAACACTGGAGAAACCTAAATGTTCACTGATAGGGAAATTGTTGAATGGGTTGTAATATATCCACACCATGGTGTGTTAAGCATCTTTGAAGCTGGAATAATGTAAAATCGTATTAAAGAGTTACGGTCCTGGCCATGATATGTGATTTTGACTTTTTTTTAGCAAACATTTACTGAACACCTCCAGTGGAGGGCCAGCTCCAGTTCATGCCCTAGAGAGAGAGAGGTGAATGGGACAGACAAATTCCTTGCCCTTGTGTATTTAAAATCCTAGTGGGGGAAGTAGATGCTCAACAAACAGCAAATATAAATATCAATGCATTGTATTGTTGGGTAGTACTAAGTGCTGGGGAGGAAAACGCAGCATGTAAAGGGGACAGGTAGTCATGAGAAGCTCCATTTTGGCCAGAGAAGGGCAGTGAGAGAAGGTAGAGTTTGGGGAGACATCCAGCTGAGTGATAGAGGGTGCCCAGTGGGAATCGCGGGGCCACCAAGTGCAAAGGGTTGGAGGTTGGAGGCTGCTTACTGAGTCCTGGGGGACATCAGTCCTGGGGGAAGAGTACATAGCCAGTGATCCCAGCTGGTTCTTTATAATGCACGCCTTTGTGTTTGTATCTGCAAGGGAGATATAGGAAATTGTAAACAGAAGCTACATCCAAGACGAGGTGGGGAGGAGACTTAATTTTTTAAAAATTTTCTTGGAAGTGGTGGGGGGGGCCCCCTTTGTGAGCTCGCCAGACACCATAAAACAAGTACTCGCCTCATTTTTTTCTCTCCAGGTGACACTGAGGACAGGCGGGGCCTGGGTCAGAAGACAGGTGGGTTCTGCTGACTCTGTCTTCCCCTTGGGGATGGGCTGTTCTTTCTGCTCCCTCCCTCCGGTGCCCTTTCTCCATCACTGCGTGCTTCCCTTCCAGGCCCCGACCCGGCCTCTGCTCCTGGACGAGGCAGCCACGGGCCTCCTGTGCGCAGGGCCTCTGAGGCACGAATGAGCTCATCCAGCCGTGATCCAGAGAGCTGGGACCAAGGCCACGGCGGGGGTGCTGCAGGTGACACCAGCCGGACCCCAGCAGGTGAGAGAGTGGGGCAAAGCCAGACAGTGTCCTGGAGGAGGAGAAGGGAGAGAATGGACAGGACAGTGTTTCCATTTGTTTAGCTGCCCAGTGCTTATTGAGCACCTACTATGGGCCGTGTTCATTCTCACTGCTGGCGCTGGCCCATGGTAGAGGAAAGACAGGGTTCAGAAGCAATTCTGACTCTACCATGATTCCAGTTATAGCCTTTTCTTGCTCAAATGCTATTTGCGATTTCCCTCCTTTCCCAAGAAGCCCCGGGGGGAACATGCCACTGACTCTGAGTGAAGTAAAGATGTTTCTTTCTCACAGGTCCACCTAAGTGCTTTCTTCCCTTGCCAGGTGGCTGCTGCAGTCCATGGAGCAGTCCATGGAGCCTGGCTGAGTCAGCAAGGCCAGGGCAGCACCCATAAGTAGTTTCATCCCAGCAGGGGCCAAACTTTTGGCCTCACTCATGGTGGATTTATTTGGCAAGAGAACCCACTGGCTGGAGCCCTTGGTTCCTGGACTTGGAGAGAAGTGTCTGCTAGCTTGGGAAGAGCTGCCCCAGAACCCTGTGTGTAAGCTCAGAGCAGCTTCATTTCTTACTGTGGAGAGGGAATGAGACCGGCTCTAATGTTAGGGGGTGAATATTCAGGACGCATGAGGACCTCTGGCCTTCTGGGCACAGACCCTGGTAATTCAGAAGGCATTGCCTCGTGTCGGCTGACCAGTAGCAAACTTCTTCATGCTTCCGCTGTGTGCAAGTGTGTGCATTAATGTTACATGTGTGCATATGGGTTTGTACATGCACACGTGTGCAGACGTGTGTATACATGTGCATGTATATGTAACATGACAGACTATTTTCCTTCCTTTCCCCTGCAGGCTTGAGACGGGCCAACTCAGTCCAGGCCCCCAGACCCGGCCCCGCCTCCATGCAGAGCCCAGTGCCTGCACAGCCAGGGCAGCCAGGTAACCTGCCGTTCACCCACCCACTGACCCCTCACTCAGCTGTGACCCCAGTGGCTCCTATCCTCCCATCCTCGCTGGCAGAGCCTGCCAGGCTTTCTGCAAAGCTGTAGCCATATGAATTCTAAGCACTTCTAAGACCCTCACAATGAGTAATCCTTCCGCTGGCAAGCCAAGCGGGGAGTAGGGGAATAGGGGTGCAGAAGGGGAGGCGTTTTCTCCTCCTCCATGCCGGAAGTGACTACTTGACTACTCCTTTCTCAGCGTTTCCCACCTTCAGCAATCGGCATTCCACTTAGACAGCTTTTCCCACACGCTCTTAACACCCACCCTCCTAGTTCCTTAATATTTTTCTTTGAATGGACTCACTATAAAAACATAAGTGAGGGAAGTCGCCGTCACCAGCTCTCTCAGAGAAAGTTTAGGAACATCAGACTTGAATAGAAATGTAGATATTCCCAGAAGGCTATGTGAGATTCAGGGAAAAACAGTGAGCAAGGAGATTAGTAATAAGGGGACAGCGCAACAAATTAGGAGTATGTAAAACAATAGAAATAATGCCTACTTGGTGCAGCTAAAAACTTGTGATTTTAAAGGAAGCTTAGAATAGGGACATAAGTCAGAAGCCATCATGCCATCCCAGAAAGAGTGGAGTGTATTCGTTTGCTGCAGCTGCTATAACAGAGTACCACAAAGAACAAAGGGTACCTTCAAAGAACAGAAAGTTATTGCCTAAAGTTCCACATGCTGAAAGACCAGAATCAAGGAGTTGGCAGTGCTGGCTCCTCCTGAGTGCCCCAGGCCTGTCTCCTGGCTTCTGGAGGCCTCAGGCCTGGAGATGGTCTCCTCCCTGGGCGCCGTCCTCTCTGTACCTCTTTCTGCATCCAAATGTCTATAAGGACGTAGTCATGTTGGGTTAAGACCCACCCTAATGGCCTCTTCTTGACCATCTTTGATCATCTCAAAGACCCTCTTTCCAAATAAGGTCACAGGGACTGGGGGTTAGGACTTCCCCCTCTTTTGGGGAACACAATCTGACCCAATGTAGAGGGAAATTATAAAAATTAATGTGATGAAATGGAACCAGGTAGCCTGCCACTCACCCACCCACCAGCCCCTCACTCACTGTGACCCCAGTGTTCCCAGTGCTCTGGTCCTCTGCAGGGGCTGAGCCCAAGGCCTCTTTTCTCTTGTTGAAAAGAGAAATTCACGAAAGGGAGAGTGGTGTTAAGGACAAAGCAGCACCACGTGAGACTTTCTACGCGATGGTGTGGTCCGTATGGAAAGGCACTGATCTCAGTGCACTGACTGTTATTTCGGCCCATCCCAGTTGGCTCGCCCCACACCTGTGCTTCCGGGAGTGCCCACGTGAGGAATCCCGTACACAGACAGTGACCCTGTGGCCATGGAGGACTCCGAGCCTACACTTGCCGCCAGCTCCGAGCTGGGCTTGCCCGCCTTGTTCATCCATCTCCTAACAGCCAGCGAGACGCGCCCAGCCCCCACTCCCGTTTCACAGAGGAGGGAAGCAGGGAGGCCTGACTCCATCCTTGCTGACCTCAGAATCCCCCAGTTGGGCCCTTCCTCTGCCCCTGTGGCCCCGGGCCTGTGTCCACACCCCAGGGGAGAAGGGTGGATCTGAGGGTGACCCTGCCTACTCTGCTCCAGGCCTCCCTCTCTCTCTTTCCCCCTCTCAGGGCCTCCAGGAGGGGGCAGGCCCAGCCCGGCGCCAGCAGGGCGCTTCCCAGACCAGAGACCAGGCAAGTGTTGCCCAAGTGGCCACCTCCCCCCGTCCCCGTGAGAAAGCAGGGGGCTGCCAGATGTTGGCCTGGCCTGCACCCTGAGCCCCAGTCGATTTGCTCTAGGGCGTTTCCCTATTATCAGATCCCTAAAGAGTCTAAGCTGAGGATAGACACGTGGACTATGACACCAAGTATGGTGACTAAGCGCGAGCTGCTGGACCCAAACCCCTGCTCCCAGTCCTAGCTGTGGCCCGGACCAGTCCCTTAGCTTCCTTGAGCCTCAGTTTCTTTATCTTTAAAATGGGAATAACACTAGGACCTACTCCACAGAGTAAGTGGTTGGCTGCCACAAACAGAGACATTAAAAAAAAAACAACCTCAGGACAGGGCCGGGAAGATACTAACGCTACGCTAAGTGACAGTGACTCTTACAAATGCTGTCTGCGTCGTGGTCAGAAGCCGCTGCTACTTACTGCTTCCTACCGAACCAGGCCCTGTGCTGTGCTGCACAAATAGTAGATCGTTTTTAAAACGTTAGCTACCATTCCTTTCATTCCTCTGGGCGTCAGAATTTCCATTTTACAAATGAGGAAACTGAGGCTCAGAGACCAGCCACGTGCCCCAGGTCACAACTGAGATGCAAACTCAGGTTGTCCAGCTCCAGAGCCCACCCTGCTGATCACCCCCACCCCCCACCCCCAACATGAGGCTGTTTTGCCTGCATCTGAAGCCTTGTGGGACTTGTTATAAAACAGATTCAAAAGCCCCACATTGCAGCCCCTCATTCTGGGTGGGGCCCTGGAACCTGCATTTTAGCACGCTTCCCCAGGTGGCTTTACAAAGGCCCCACCCTTTGTAAATTGCAAGTGATGACCCTCTGTCACAGGGTGATGGGTGCAAGATACCTGGTACGCACATAGTAGGTGATCATCACTTGTGCTAACCCTGCAGTGGTTGCTGCTGCTAAGATTTGGGGGCCACCTGCCTCCTTCCCGCCCTCCCTCATCTCCCCTGCAGAGGCAGTTCCAAGCGACCCCGGCTATACAGGGGCAGCCGCCCCTGCCCGGGAGGAGAGAACCGGGGGAGTTGGGGGCTACTCGGCAGCTGGAGCCAGAGAGGATAGAGCCGGGCACCCATCTGGCCCCTATTCCCAAGCATCTGCAGCTGCCCCCCAGCCTGCTGCCACCCCTGCCCGCCAGCCCCCACCACCGGAGGAAGAGGAGGAGGAAGCCAACAGCTATGACTCGGATGAAGCAAGTAGGTGGCACCTTTTGAGAGTGTCTGGAAGTTTCACTTCAAGGGTTGCCCCCGAAGAAACGGGAATGGTCCCAGGGACAGCCTGGTGTACCCCCAGGCCCCATGCATTAACGGAGTTCTTTAAAGACGAGGTGCTCTGTGTGTGTGTGTGTGCGTGCGCAGCAAAATGGCAAAATACACAGAATATCAGCGTTTCCATCTGAACTGTTTTAAAGACTGCAGCACAGCTGCGTTCCCATGCCCCGCCCAGGGGTTCACGGGTTGATCAGAGAAACATCATCTATATGAATATGCATTTTAACAGCTTCCCAAACTCATTCATGCGTGTCATCCACGTGTAGTTTTTTAACCATGATTTAAATATTACTGGACATTCCCTCTTGTGTCTGTTCATTCGGTGATTTATGAGGGGCCTGCCCCGTGCCTCTGCCGCTCCCCCTCCTGTCCCACACTCCGGCCTGCAGCGCTGCGCCTGGGTGTGCTGGGAGCAGAGGGAGCTGTGGGGTGACCGGGTGACCGTGATGAGCGGGAGTCAGTGCGGGGTTGGGGTGTTCCGATCCTTGGATGGTCGGGAGACGGGAGCCTCTCAGGAGTGGACCAGTGGCCGTCCAGGGGGCCCGGCGTGGCCTGGCATGTCCCCCTCCTCCTGTAAAATGGGAAGCAGGATATGGCCCCCAAGCAGGGCTGGGCGAGGGTGAACTGAAGCGCTTCCTGGGAAGGTCACGGTTCCCAGAAGGCTCGCGTATCCAGGGGCAGTTGTCACGAAGCCATCGCACATCACGATTACGGAGGTCAAGCTCGCGGAGCCCTTATTTTGTGCCGGGCACTTTTCTAAATGCTCATTTAATCTCCCCAGTTGTCGCTCTTACTGGGAGTAGCTGCCTTGTAATTCAGTGTCGCAGCCACACAGGTTACCTGGCTCGCAGGCGAGCGTGTGAGGGCCCAGCCGCCGACTGCACTGCTGTAGCAGGTCAAGGCCAGACCTAATGCAGCGCCAGCGGCCCGTGTTCCGCATGTTCTCCCATGGGCCTTGAGTCTGCAGTCTCAGGGGATAGGACTCGGGGAGTGCATCTCCCCCTTGTCTGCTTCGGGCAGCTTCTGTGCTGGAAACACTCCTTGTTGGTCCCACCTCCCTGCCTTTCCTGGCCTTCCTGCCTGGTGCTGCAGCCGCTGCTCCTCCATCTGCCCGCATAGACAGTCACTCTCATCCTGTGTCTGACTCATTACGAGCTGTCCCCGCATTTTGTTCCAAGCCTGTCTCTGTATTCAGTGCTGGACTCCTTACTTGCTCATTGCTACATTTGATAAGATTTATTGAAA
The DNA here is from genome assembly GCF_014898055.3 of Talpa occidentalis. Classification (NCBI taxonomy): domain Eukaryota; kingdom Metazoa; phylum Chordata; class Mammalia; order Eulipotyphla; family Talpidae; genus Talpa; species Talpa occidentalis. The sequence continues at coordinate 84,262,600 of NW_023601433.1, read as the reverse complement.
ACCTACTAGGTGCACCAAACTGTTCTAGGCACTAGGGATACCTTGGCAATAAACAACACACAAGATGGCTTATCGAACAGAACTAACATTCTGGTGGAGAGAAACAGTTGATGTAAGGTTCATTTGAAATAGAGATAGAACACCATGAAAGGAATTAAATAGGGTCAATGACTAGAGAGTGGCTGCTTTAGATGGAGTGTCCAGGGAAGACTTCTTGGAGGAGGTGGCATTCAAACTGGACACAGATAATGAGAATGTGCCAGCCTTGTGAGGATCTAGAGGGAGAGAATTCCAGGCAGAGACAACAGCAAATGCTTAGACCCATTTGTTCCTTTAGCAAGTAGGGGAGAACTGGCCACGTGCCCTACACTGTGGGAGGCTGGAGTGAACAAGACAGTGACCACCCTTGTCCTCAGGGGTCTCTTGATCTCCCGGGACTGGAAGTTATTAACTGGGCAGTTGTACAAATGTTTAACTGACTACAGATGTGCTGGAGGCCAAACAAGAGAGAGAAGGGCCTGCCAGGATGGGGTTTCCGGAGCAGGGTCTGAGTCTTCCTCAATGCCTAGCCCAGATTGGGCACATGGTAAGTACTTGGGAAATGTTTGTTGAATGACTGAATGAATGTTCTTTTGGTTCCTGATTCTGCCCGCTTCAGCCACCCTGGGTGCCCTGGAGTTCAGCCTTCTGTACGACCAGGACAACAGCTCCCTACAATGCACCATCATAAAGGCTAAGGTGGGTGAGCAGGTGAAGTTGGGGACCATTAGGGCTGCCCCAGCATTTCTAGGGGGCTGGGGAGGGAGGGCATGGATTAGCAGGCCTGTCTCCTCTCTGTTGCCTTGTCTATCTGAAAGTGACAGTGATGAGAAGCGGGCAGCTATTAGTCATGGCCAATTCCTTTGGAGGAGGGCTTCCTTTGGGGATGGTTCCAGAGGGGTTTTGCTTAATTGCAGCTGTCTCCTGGGAGGGGAGACAGTTGGGCTACAAGGGCAGGGATGGGATCTTGCTCAGCCTGGTGCTCGTTGTCTCTGGAGGGGACCACAGAGGAGTAGCCCGGGAGGCAATGACAATCTGGCTTGACAGCTGACATGGCCACGAAACTTCTGCTGAGTCAGAGACTGGTTGTTGCAGATACTAGGACACAGTGTGGGCTTCTAAGGGGGCGGGAAAGGCAAGCCAGGGTGGAAGAGCATCTCCACAAGGCAGACTCCAGCGGCATGAGCCAGGAAAGCTGATGCTGCCGGTGAGAACTCCGGAAAAGAATTGACTGGAATCCCCCACCCCAAGTCTGGTCCAGGCAGACTCAGGAACCAGAATTCCTGGGCTCAAATTCAAATACCAGCTCACCTGCTTCCTAGCTGTGTGATTTTGGGGGTGGTACTTAACCTCTCCATGTTCCAGTGTACCCACTGATGAATTAGAGGCCACGATAGTGCCTCTCCACAGGATGCTTGTATTAACTGTAGGTGGCCACGTGGCCTGGTTTGCCCCATACTGTCCCCACCTGTGTGTGTCACCTGCTGTGAAAATGAAGAGCCCCCCCACACACAACTCATACAGAGTCCCAGTTTGGATTATAATCGAGCTGTGAAACTCCTAGATTGACACTCCCCATCACTTCTTCAGAAAGCATTTACTGAGCACCTATTGTGTACAGTGACTGTGGAAAGCACTTAGATGCATTTAGCCTCCCTCCCCCATACCCTGGTGAGGCAAGTCCACGCATTATCTTGTTTCGGCCTCATGCAGTCATTGTTAGAAGGGCTCATCATCAGCCCAGTGTCCCGCTGGGGAAGCCGAGGCTCAGGAGCTAAAGCCTGACGTCACATAGGCCGCGAGGGAGGTGAGTTCTGGTGGAAGAGCCCCTCTAGGTCCTGAACCAACCATTCCTTCTCCAGCTGCAGAAATGTGGGGGGAGAAGCCACACTACAGGCCCCTTGACCCAGGGCTGCAGGAAGCTCATATGCTCATGGGCTGGCTGGTAATGGCGAGAAGGAAAGAGACATTGGAGAGGGGCCCTGACCCCAAAACATTCAAATTCAAATTTGAAAACTTGGCGTCTGCCTGTTCGCAACCTCACCTTCCAAATATTTATTAAACACCAATCTTGCCCAGGCAGGGCCTGCACGCTGGGGGGCCAGAGCAGGCAAGAACAGGCCCTGCCCCCATGGCTCTCAGTGGGGCACTGACACGAAACCAACTCGGTAGCATTTCCGCATATTAAACAGTCTGGAACTTTCTACACATTCATTTGTCCCATTTTATCTTTGAAACAACCTATAAGAAAGGTTCTATCATCGTTCCCATTTTACAAATGGGGAAACTGAGGCCTAGAGCTCTTCAGTGATGCCCCTTTCGCTCAGCCAGGAAGTGATGGAGCTGGGATTTGAACCGTGGCAGTCTGGACTCACCCACGAGGCTGCCCTGCCTTCTTGCCACCCCCAACCCCATGTCCCACTTTGTGGCTCCTCTCCCCTCCTGATCATAGTGAACATTGTTCACACTCCCGTATGCCAGGCACGAGCTCAGTCTGCACACTGAGATCTCATTTCATCCTCCCTGGGAGGCAGGGCCTGAGATCAGCCCCTTCAACAGATGAGGAAACTGAGACCCAAGGAGATGAGAGGGTACAGCACACAGATGAGTGCTGGGAGGCGGGCAGTGGGGACCTGGAGGTGGGCTTGGGGGGGACAGAGTGTGTCTGAGCCCCGTGTCTCATTTGTCCCTCATGCCATCCCTGTGTGGGGAGTCAGCAGAGGTTGTGGTCTTCATCCTCTGGATGGAGAATCTGAGGTCTCAGAAGTGAGTGCAGAGGCCAGGGCCAGAACCCAGGTCTCCCTGCCCTGGCGTGTCCCTCTCTCCAACCCTTCCTGTTCTGGAACAGTTTCTTCTGTCCTAGCAACAGCATCCAGCCTCGACAGAGCATTTATTACAGGCCGGCAGTTTACAGGTGTAATTAGCTTTAACCAGGCACTGATCTCATCCCATTTGACAAGTGAGGAAAATGAGACTCAGAGAGGTTAAGAAAATTACCTAAGATCACACAGCCAGGAAGTGACAAGGCTTTAAATCCTGTCTGCCTGATTCCAGCACTCTCTCCATGATCCTGCATTTCCTTCTCATCTTCTGAGAGGAAGTGCACAAGGTGGACCCACAGGCAGGCAACATGCCAGGGGCTGTGGCCCTTGTTGAGTGCTTGGCCCTCTCGAGTCCTCACGCCACTCACTGCCTTTTCTTGCAGGGACTGAAGCCCATGGATTCCAATGGCTTGGCTGATCCCTATGTTAAGCTGCACCTCCTGCCAGGAGCCAGCAAGGTACCAGATGGCCTGGGCCTCACTGCAAGCCAGGCACATGGGCCTGGCGGGCACCCAAGGTTCCCAGTTCAGGGCCTAAAATAGCCTTCTCTGCCTGAATGCCTGAATGCTCCCTCCCACTACACATGACAAAATCTTTGCAAGGGGTAAGGGGTGGCCCGGGAATTATTCTCCCTCAAGGAGCAGGGGCCCTGCTCACCTCCAACCCAGAAACCTGGGATCAGGGAGCTGCCAACAGCCCCTCTCCTGCTCAGATTCCTTCAAGTGACTCCCCAGTGTTGATCAAGCCCCCCGTTTTATGCCCCAACCAAACATTCCTCATCTTGCAATAGAAGATTTTGGGGCTAACCCCTTTAGATACTGTTCTGTTGTAGACAGAAAATGTACCCTGTCCCTCCCGCCCCTCGCTGCCCTTCCTGTTGATCATTCCCTTGCTCTGGGGAGGGAAAGTGGGGTAATTCTGTCTCTGGATTGACCCATTCAGAACATGTGGCTGGAAACGGAAGTATGCCGTCTTTATTTTTTGCTTTGTTGTGTTAAATGGACATGGTGTCTTGAAAACAAGGTGCCTTCGGTTACTTGATCTTGGGAAAATGACTGTTAAAAATCTCTATGAGTATCAAACATTCCATCAGACAAGAGAGGGCATAGATGCACACACACACATGCACACACACTATCTCAATGATTCTTTGTTTGAATCGAGGGAAAACAGTTCTTCACCTGGCCATGGCCCAGCTGTCAAGTCACTGGCCATGACTCCTTCTAGCTTCCCAGCCATGTTTGCTTCTCCTTGAGACCCTCTATCACCCACGCCTTAATCCAAACTTTGCCTGCTTTGCCAAAGAATCTAGTCAGTCATTTACATGTTAGTATGAATTAGATTGGTCTCCAGGCAATCTCTTCTGGGTATAATGTATTTCTAACCTCTTTGCAAGTAAAATGAACACTTTGTCTCAAAAGAATTTCAGCACGGAGAATGCTACTTAGAGAAACAGAGGAAATCATCCCAATAATTCCCAGAAATTGTTCCCTCACTGCCTAGGAGAGGTGACTCTCATTTCTGCCTCCCTAGCCTATAGATGATTTTTTTTTTCTCAAAGGAAGACATCTCTGCTTTTTAATCTTAATGGAAGTTCAAAGGGGGTGGGTGAGCCATTGTCCAGCCTTAGTGCTGATGACAGCCATCAGCCTAGAGCGTACCCCCTTTCCTTGAGAGCCTGCATTTGGGAGAAACAGAGTCCCTAGACTTTCTAAGGGAAGTGGGCGCCTAAGACACCCACCCACCCCAATCAGCTGCAAAGATGGGGCTTCTGAGCTGCTCCCCTCTGAGGTAGGTGACTGTCTGTCCATCTCTCTGGATTCTAGTCCAATAAGCTTCGTACAAAAACTCTACGGAACACCCGGAATCCCATCTGGAATGAGACTCTCGTCTATCATGGCATCACGGACGAGGACATGCAGCGAAAGACCCTCAGGTGCTTGCTGGGAGGGGCCTGAGGCTGGGCAGGCTGGGGGGTAGGGGGTGGGGGCAGTTCCCCGGGTGGGGGTGGGGGATGCCCTCTTTAAACATATCTGTATGTGGTTGGTTGTTCAGTTGGTTTATTTTAAGCTGCTACAAAACATTATATCTTTCTGGTAGAAACTTTTGCAAATACAAATAAGTGAAAATGTTAGGTATTAACATCTGGACATCTGTGATGCGCGCGTGTCTGTGTGCAGAAGTTTGTTTTATGAAACTGAGTGTTCATAAGACTGTTTGTAACAATGGACCATCCTGCGAGCTGATCAGCCTCTTTCATCTGGCAATATGTTGGTGCCCTCTCCCATTCTTCTGCAGGGCTGTGTTAAGTTGCATTTTAAATTATCTAGGAAATAAATACATTCTGCTTGTAAAAAGTATAAAGAAATAGTAATTCGAGCCCCTTGGAGATGAGAGTCCGCTCTCCAGCCTGGGTCTCTTTGCTCCTTCTGGGAGGGTGTGCCTGTTTATATGACACACACACACACAAGCTAGTGTTCGCGCCACGGAAGTACCAGGCTGTGTGGTACTTACCTTTTTTCTTAATAGCATATCTTGGGGTAATAGCCATGAGGAGACATAACAGAGCCACCAAGCTTTACGTGCTGCAGACTGCCTGCAGAGAGCACTGACCACGGACTGTGCAAGCGCCTTATTACTGAACCCTGGAAACCTACAGAGACGTGTGTGTGTGTGTGTGTGTATGTGTTTTAATTTTACAGACATGCAAATTGCTTTTCAACTTGGTTCTTCCAAGCACATCCCACCATGCATTTAGGAAAGTAGACATATACCGAGTGTACAGGCTGATGCATTTTCACAAAATGAACACACTGGAATAAGAGAACAGAACATTCCAGAACCACAGCAGCCCCTGGGGCCTCCTTCCAGTGAGGACTCTCCCCCAGGGGATTCGCTGTCTTCACTTCTCCCAGGACAGATTAATTCAGTCTGGCTTGGTCCTTTATGTAAGTGCGCACTGCAGGCTCTTCTGCGTCTGTCTTCTTTTGTTTATTATTTGTGATGTTCATCTGAGTTTTGTGTGTCCTTGTAGACTGTTCGTTCTTATCACACTTCAGTGTTCCCTTGTGAAAATGTAACACAGCTTCATCCACTCTGCAGCTAGTGGGCATTTGGGTAGTTTTTGGCTTGGGACTATTATAAATAGCGCTGCTGGGGACATTTAAATTTTTCTTTCTTCATTTTGTTTCTTTATTTTTGATTAAACATCTTTATTTTCTTTATATCATTGTTCTTTTTTATACAATATTTGATTTGTCCCCTCAGCTGCAGTCCCCATAATTATCCCACCCCATCACCCCTGCACCATCACCACAGTCCCTTGTGCTCTGCCCTCCCCTGGCTTGACCCCTCCTTCCCTCTCCCCTGCTGGGTGCCTCACATCTATGGTCTGCCTGCAAGTTTTGCCTTTTTTTCCTGACCCTTTGTTCAGTTTCCCTGTACTCCTCCTATAAGTGAGAACATCCAGTATTGTCCCTTTTCCTTCTGACTCACTTCACTGAGCACAATCCCTTCCTGCTCCATCCACGTTGCTGTGAATGGCATGAGTTTGCCTTTTTTGATCACTGAGTACTATCCCACTGTGTATATAGTCCTCATCTTCTTGATCCAGTGAACTGTTTTTTGGGCATTTGACTTGTTTCCGTATCATAGCTATTATAAATAGTGCTGCAATAAACATAGGCATGCAACTTTGGGAACATTTTTTAAAGGAACATTCTACAAGTTGTTTCTGGGTGCAGGCATTTCTGTTGCATGTCCACCTCAGAGTGTAATGACTGAGTCATCCATATACATGCACATGCACGTACATGTGTGTCCACGTTCAGCTTTAGTGCATCCTATCCGATTCCATTTATACAAAGGTCAGAAACAGGACAATGAGTGCAAGTGCCAGAGGCCAAGATAGTGGTTCTCTTTGGAGGGAGGTAATGGCTAGGAGGGTCACAAGGACTGGAATGTTCTGTATTTTGTGAGTGGTGGTGACATGGGTGTATGCATAGGCAAAAATCCATCAGGTTATAAACTCAAGACTTGTGCACTTTCCCACTTACAAGTTATACTGCAGCAAAGTACTATAAAGGGCCTGACCTCATGCTCAGTAAATAGGAAATGGGTTTTTTTCCAGTGCCCAGTGCACAGTCCTTGCCAGCTCAACACAGCTCTAGGTACAAAGTAGGAGCTCAGTACATGCTCTTTCTTCTCTCCCCACCGCTGATGTCAACCCCAGGATCTCTGTCTGTGATGAAGACAAATTTGGCCATAACGAGTTTATCGGCGAGACCAGATTCTCACTCAAGAAACTGAAGCCCAACCAGAGGAAGAATTTCAATATCTGCCTGGAGCGGGTGATCCCAGTGAGTACCTTTGGCCTGCGGTTGGATGTAGGGGAGTACTTTGGGGGGTTCTCCCTTCCTTAAGGCCTGCAGAAGTGGGGGGAATAAGCCTACAAGGCACCAGGCATCAGAGAGGCTTCGGCTGCTGTCGCCCCGAGGCTGATTTCCGGCCAGGACATTTGGGGTTGAATCCTGGCTGGGTCTTCTCCAAGTCTTGTGTTAGCATCTCTTCCCTGAATGTCAGAGTGCTCTTTGGCAAAGCTGGGCAGGGCAGTGCGGTGTGCCAGCGTGAGCTGCCTGGGTTCAAACCCAGCTCTGTCACTTGCCCTGACTTTGGTTGAGGGATGAAGCTATTTTGGGTCTCAGTTTTCTTGTCCATCAAATGGTCGATAGTCTAGTGCCTGCCTCATAGGTTGTATGGAAGACATGACCCAAACAGAACCTAGCATGTAATAAGCACTCATGCTTGCTACCTGGTGTTACTAGAGGAGATAATACTGCCTCCCCCCCCCCCCCGCTAGTCATGTAGTCATAAAGCACCATGCAGGTAAATGGGACGCAGCATAGTTTAGTGCTTAAGGGCGTGGACTCTGGTGCCAGGCTTCCTGGGTTCGAATCCTGGCTCTGCCTCTTCTGATCTAACCTGTGGCAAAAAATTAGTTCACTTCTCTGGGCCTCAGTTTTCTCACCTATAATTTGGGATGATACAGTACCAACCTCATAGGATCTTTTAAGTATTAAAAGTGAGAGTACCTGGAAAGCACTGGAACTACTATTGTTAGATGTGGAACTCACCTTTTCAGAAAGAACAGGAGCCACATTGAGGTTCCCCAACTGAACTGAGGTTGTCCAATTAGGCTCAGAATCAGCTGCATATTTTAACACCAGAGCCTTGCAAACTAAGACTTGTGACGATTTCTCCTGGAAATTCTGACTTCATGGGGTTGGCTGGGACCCAATCATTTATATTTTTGAAGATGCTCCAACTTGCCCTTCTTTACAGATGGAGGTAATGGCTAGGAGGGTCACAAAGACTGGAGGAGGCGAGTTGCTAAGGTCACACAGCAAGGTGGGGCTTGTGCTGTCAGGCCTTGGCCAGAGCCCAGCCCTCCTGCAACCACGGCTGGTTTGCTCCCCTGGGGCAGCGGGCCAGCAACCTTTGGGGAAGCCGATGGGGGCAGGAGGGGGATCCCTGCAGCGTCCTCCTGCCAGATGGCCAGGCTCAGGATGGAGTAGCCGTGTGCCGTACCATATTTTTATAGCACAAGCGAAGAAACAAAACACAACAAGAAAATTGCAAGGAAGAATTTATACTGCGTGTCAGGCGCCAAACACGTCCTTACAGACAACCCTGGGCAGGAAGCTTTTTCTCGGGGTCTTGGCCTGATAACAGCTGGTTCTTTCCGCTTTCCCCCACCCCCACTTCACTGAGTTGGTCCAGTTATCAGGAGGGTGACCAGGCCCCTGCTGGGAACCGTCAGCAACTGGGTCTTCGCCAATCGGAGGCACAGAGGTGGCAGGACAGGCCGAGACCTGCAGTGGCCACAGAACTGTTCTTTTGCTCTTTGCCTCTAATCCTGCCACTGCCAACTCCCCTACATGCCCCACCAAAAACAGGGCCTTCTGTACTCTGTCCTCTGGATCTCAGTTTTCCTCATCTTTAAAAGGAAGAGGTTGGATTTAACAAGTAAGTTGTCAAGCTGTGTTTCCCAGAGCCTTAGAATCCTGCAAAAGGGTCTTAGGAGCCTTGGGGGAAGAAACACCCAGGACCCTGTGCCATGGGACACAGCAGATGAAACCTTACCTGGTTTTGGTATGGGGTGCTCTGCCAGCTATTGACTGTGCAACCTTGGGCAAGTAGCCTGACTCCTCTGAGCTTCTGTGTCCTCATCTGCAAAACGGGGCCATTAAGACAAACTCCGTGACAGGTTGTCGTACATTAAGACGCCAAATGGTGAGAGTTGTGTAAATTTTACCTAGAATAGGAAGAGCGGTAGGGCCACAGCTGCCCAGAGACCCTCCCTCACGGCTCTGGGTGGTCATGGTGGGAGGTGAGGGAAACTTCTCATGCAGGTGGTGAGCCCCACAGATGACATGTCTTTCCTTTCTGTTCTTCCTCTAAGATGAAGCGTGCCGGCACCACTGGGTCAGCCCGAGGCATGGCCCTTTATGAGGAGGAGGTGAGCGCTGCATGGGGAGTGGAGCCACATGGGGTATGGCATCGCCCTTTTCTCCCTCCTTGGCCCCCGCCCCACTCTTGCTCCCAAAGGCACGTGTTGGATCTCTGTGAAGGCTGCCTTTGCCCAGGGCATTAGAACTGAGGCTAGCTGGCTGCTCGCCACACCTGGAGCACCTGATCTGGGTGCCCCATCCTCTCATACCCAGGCCACACTCGAGTTCTTCTCCAGACCGTGCTGATAATTCCGAGGAACTAGGGCAATGCCATGCTCCCTCTGTGGAGATGTAGGGCAGGCCCTTTGCCGTGTGTCACAGGTTGTGGTGGAGCAAATCATGGGTGTCCTCTGCCCAAATCCCCATGTGGCTTCAGGACTGTTCTTGTGAGAAGATTGGTTGGCTTGGAGGGGGTCTGAGCTGAGTCAGGGATCAGCCTGGGATCCATCAGGGTCACAGCTCAGTCCATGGCTCAGCCAAAGTAAACCCTGACCCTGTGTGCCTGGGTCTGGTCCTCTGAACTCCCACCTGCTCCTCCCTGGAGGTGCTGCCCGCACTGGCGCTTTCCCTCAGTGCTTTCCTACGCTTGCCATCCACGTTGCCTGGCCCCTCCCCTCCTGGGCCCACACGCCCCTCTCCTCCTTCTGCAGCAGGTGGAGCGTATTGGTGACATCGAGGAACGTGGCAAGATCCTGGTGTCCCTCATGTACAGCACACAACAGGGCGGCCTCATTGTGGGCATCATACGCTGCGTGCACCTGGCTGCCATGGACGCCAATGGCTACTCAGACCCATTTGTCAAGCTGTGAGTCAATAACTTGTGCCATGCATGGGTCCCAGAGGGGGTCTTAGATCCTTAGGAATGGAGAATGGGGTTGCTTCCCCCAAATCACAGTACACCGAGGCCAGAGAAGGGAAGGCCCTACCTCAGGTCACACAGTGAGACAGATGCCCAGGACTGACTAGTGCCCAGGACTGACTAGTGCCCAAGAATGACTAGTGTCTCTCTTGTTCATCTGAGAAGGTGTGCAGCTCTGTATCCTCCAGTGGGAAAGGGACAGTCATCTTCCAGCCTTTGTCTGGGGTCATGGCCTTGGCACCATGGGCATGGATTTCCAAGTGTCATCATGGAGGACCATGTCAGTTATGGCCCCATAGTTAGAGGTCTACCAGGCACATTCTTCCAGCCACCATCAAATCATGGAGTTCAACTCCCATCTCTGCCAGCTGTTTGCTGTGTAACTTTTAACCTCTCTGAACCTCAGTTTCTTCATCAGCAACATGAAGACAATAGTCCCACTAATTTCCAGGGGGGGGGCAAAATGTTCAAATGAAATAACATACATACCCAGCTAGAGTTGAGCCTGGTGCAGAAATGTTTAGATACCCTCAGTGGAATTCTCTCTTGCCTTGTGGCATCCAAAGCTGTGTTCCATAGATATAACCCCAAGCACCAGCTCTGGATCCAAACTGCCTGTGTTGGATCTCAGCTCTCAGTGTCTTCAGAATTTCTCTAACTTTGTGATCTTCAGCTTGGACCTTAACACCTCTGGGCCTCAATGTCTTCATCTGTAAAATGGGAAGATTTATACTGTGTATTTGGTCATGTCTTCCAAGAAGCTGACACCCCGACAGGATAAGATATACAAGGGATGTGTTGGGGGAGATCCCTGCAAAGGGAAATTGGGAGGCAGCTGGAGGAGTCTGGTGGAGACAACAGGTCTTGACGCAGGTCTGGTCTTGGTGGAAGAGCAGGGGAGGGAGGCAGGAAGGAAGGAAGAGTCTTAGACTGTGGTGCAGTTCCTAAAAAGCTTCATCTGGAGTCGTGGGGCATCCTTGAATGCAACAGCTATTGGAGGAGCCTGCATCTCCCAGAAAGGTGGCTGCCTAGTGTCCCGGTCACTCGGGTACTGGCTGAGAACAGTGAGAACACAGTGTTGATTTCAGAGCCCAGCAACTAGACCATCCATTTCACCCCTGGCTGTTGTAGACCATGGAGCATTTTCATGGGCCTGGGACCTAGTAGGTGCTCAATAATGCTGCCTTTTGCAGTTATAAACGACAACCAGCACTGTTCTCACTCATGGCAAAGAATATGTGTTAATATTTTCTCCAGTCTGGGACCAATTCCCCCTGTGCTTCTCCCCCACTCTCCGCCCACTGGTAATAGAAAGCCCCTTCATCCCATGGCAAAAAGCAGGTCGGTCAACTGTCCTGATTTTCTTTGAATGGTGATTTAGCCAACACAAGGACACATGTCAGGGATGAGTTGATTTCCAGAAGTAATTTAATGTTATTTTCTCATGTGGTCCAATAGAGAAAATTATCTCACAAGGCTACTGGCCTACACGCCACTAAATCCCATGCACCATCCTCCCAGCTCCTTCTCCCATCTACGCCATCCCTCGAGAAGAGCTAGAGTTGCAATGGAACAGCTGCCCTGGGCCCTTGTGGGGAAGGAAACAGGAGGCTGTTAATCAGTTTAGGATCAAATCAAGATTTTGAAAGTCAGGATTGCCCTTTATTTTTGTTCAGCCCCTCCTACCTTTCAGTTTTCCCATTTGTGTCTCTTCTTGAAAATTATCCTCAAAAACAGGTTTGTGAGTCAGGAAGAGATGTTTGCCCTCTTTCTAGTTTGGGAAGCTGAGGCATGCTGCAGCTGTACTCATGCGCGAGGTAGCACAGCTAGTGGCAGCTCGAATCGGAATCCAGACAGGAGGTTTTAGCTGATTTTATTTATGTCCCAGAAAATCTTGATTGAGCACCTACTATGTGCCATGCATTGTGAAAAGGCCTTGGTAGAAAGGAGAGCAGGTGAGAAGTGGGGTGAAGAGCAGATTAGGCTGGTCTGGAGCAGGGACCCAACCACACAGTCTCTGAAGGCCACACCAAGGATTCTGAACCTGAGGACAAAGGGTCAGGACAGAATAGTTCTGAGCAGAAGAATGACAACAATTCGATTTATATCTTCTCCTTTTTGTCTATACAAATGGCCTCTCCCCAGAAGTTGGGAGCAGCCCAGGGATGGTCGATGGTGAAAACCGGGCACCACCATCCAGAGTCTCAATTTAACCCACTAGGAGAAAGTGGTGACTGGGACCACAGACCTTAGAGGCAGTAGTTGGCTTCAGACCCAGCTGTGTGACCTCAGGCACGTATCTCAACTTCTCAACCCTCAGTTGCCTTGTCTGCAAAGTGGGTGGCTGTATTTCTACTGCCCAGAGTTTGCAGAGGATTGAAAATGAGGTGTTGGCGCCATGCCCGGCGCTGGGAGATGTGCTAGTGCACTTTGATCACCTTTAGTGTCTGTTCACTTTCTGATTAGTTCATTGATTGTTCTCTGACACTGGAAGGAGTCAGTGGGGTCATCAAAGACTAGTCTTACTTATTCAACTTCACCCATAGCAGCCTCCGGTGTCTCCTCTCAGGTGGCTGAAGCCAGACATGGGAAAGAAGGCCAAACACAAGACCCAAATTAAGAAGAAAACCCTGAATCCTGAATTTAATGAGGTAAGGCTGTCCCACTGTTGTCATTCTCTAGGATATGTCCTCTGTGTGAGAGGGGAAGTTGGAATGCAGATCAATAAAAAGCATCCTCTCATAGGTCAGCTTGAATTGAGGGGAGGTAGTGAGTTCCTTGTCACCAGAGGTAATCAAGCTTAGATCAAAAGCCTATAGATTAGGAATGCCTTGCAGGAGGAGCTGCATTTGGAGAGATTGAACTAAGTCATCTCTAATGTCTTTACCAATTCTAATAATCTCTAATACTGAAATGTGAGGGCATAGATGGGGGTGCTGCGCTTTACCTTCCACCAGTTGGTGCCACCCTCTCCTTCTCATCTCTCACTCCTGCCTCCATCCATGCATTAGGCCCACTGCAGCCACTGTCTGGATACCCACTGACTGTGCTTCTTCCTGTGGCCTCACCGTTACTTGCCAGGCCTTTCATGTCTGGACTGTTGCAGACTCTGACTCATGAATCTTGTCTCTTCCTTGCATTTGGCCCATGCTCCACATAAGCAGGAACTTTCTAAATAATGAATCTAAGTTTTGCTTCAATAACTTACAAATGGCTCCCTAGCTTCTTAAAGTGAAATCAAGTCCCTTCAAACTCATGTCCCACCCCATACCCCTCATACCCCCTTCCTCAAATCACATTAAGCTGTAGGTAGGTCCCAGCACACCTCTCAGCCGTCACACCTGCTGCTCCACTTCCTGGACTTCCCTCCACTTCCTTTTCCCTCTGGCAAACTCCTATTCAACCCTCAAGACTCAGTGTGTTAATCCCTGCAGATGTTTCCTCTGTGCTTCCAGGCTTTATGCATCCTTCTGAATTATGCTGCCCCTCTGGATTTCAATTATCTGATGACAAGCTGGAGATACTGGAAATCCAGAAATATCTGTGCAACATAATGATCTGCTTTAGGCCAGAGTCGACTGCTATTGGTTTTTACCAAATATTGCAAGGTGGGGAAGGGATGCTCCAATGTATGTTTTTTGTGTTGTAGCATTTTCTCAAAATATGCACATGCACGGGGAATGCACTATGTCAGCAGGACCCAGAAAACCACTGACCAGTTTCTTCAGCCCTTTTAGACCCAGGTTCCTCTTGGAGCTGGTTTAATAGCTCTGACTCATGACTCTTGAGTTATGAGCCAATTACTGCTGACTTATCCACCCCTCTCCTGGAGTATGAACAAGTCACAAAACAGGGAACCTAAATGGTCAATAAACTCATTAGCAATTGAGAAAATGTAAGTCAAGACCAGATACCATTTTATCGCCTCACAAACCAGCATAAAAGTACTGTAAAATATTGACCCCCGGTGCTGGTGAATATGTATGGAAAGACATACTCTCTGCAGGAGAGATGGCAAACTAGTCCAACTTCTCAAGGGAAGTTTGTCAAAACACTTCAGGAGCCTTACGAATTTGAAATTTAATTTTCATTTATTTGGGAAATAGGCAATATAGTCACATATCAGAAAACACGAAAGGGCGTCCATTCTAAATTCTCCTCCTGCCCCAGCTTCCAGCACCTACTTCTTTTCCTCTGAAACAACATTATCCAGCTCCAGGATTTAAATATATCCACAACCAAATGTATGCATGGTGGACTTTTTTATTGTACACAAATAGTTTCTCGGTGTATAGCCACTGTTCTCTCTCTTAAAATTTTATGAACTCAGAAATCCACTTCTTGGAGTGTACCCTAAATAAATCATCATGGATGGACATGGTGACTTAATGTCAGGGACCTTCTATCATATCATTCATGATGAAAACTGGAAACAGCCTAAATATTCGGCTGCTGGGCATTAGGTTACGGTACAGCCAGGTGGCAGGTAAATGCCAGGCTGGGAAAAACACCAGCATGCTCAGTTTTTTCCACGTGCTACAAAATGGCAAAAGTCACAGTCTGAGAGACTCAGTATGAGTAATCTCTTCAGCACTTCAGTGTGGTCACGCCTGGGGATTGCTGACAGTGGTTATTCCTGGGCAGTTAGATGACAGGTTTGGGTTCTGTTTTGGTTTGTTGGGTTGCTTTTGTTTTTCGCTTCTTCATTTATTTTAACAAGGAACATGAATAAGTTTTATAATTGGGCAGAAAATGTATCTAGAAAATCAGATTTTCTGGAAATAGAAGCACCTTGTATCAATTTCAAACCCCGTAACTACCTTGACTCTCTAAAGGATAGCGAGGAAACCCGCTTGAGAAGCTACCGGTGAGGGGGGAGGGACTGAGTTCATGCCACCTGCCTCAAGGGAACTTCACCAAGGCCGCCTCTCAGAAAGCCCCACCATCCCTCCCAATTTCAAACAGAGTCACTGCAAAGAGTCCCTGGGCCTGAGAGCGCCTTACACGGAGTATTTGTGGAAAGCAGATGGTTGGGCTCGGGGTAGAGTCTCGGGCAGGAAGGCCGCCCGCGCTCCCACAAGCCCAGTGCACGGTCCTCCCCTGGGAACTAGAACCCGGTCTCTTGGCTCCTGAAGCCAAGGGCTCAGCGCACCCGTTCACCCTCACCCTCCTCTGCCACACCCAGGAGTTCTTCTACGACATCAAGCATAGCGACCTGGCGAAGAAGTCGCTGGACATCTCTGTGTGGGACTATGACATCGGCAAGGCCAACGATTACATCGGTGAGTGCTCCGGCTCCCCGAGAAACCCCTGCGTCCTCCCGGGAGAGGTGCGCCTTCTCCAGGTCTCCGGGTGGTACGGTAGAGAGCTTCGCCTTTCTCTGGCCAACCCCATTGTGCAAACACCGAGTTGGGCCCAGTGTGCCGACTGGGGTCCGACTCGGATGTGCCTGCACATGAAAGGGCTTACCTCGGGTCGGGACGGGTCATCTGCTGCACAGATGTCCTCGGGTGGGATAATTAGGTCACTGGAGAGTAGGGGCGGGGGATAGAGGGGTGGGCTCTGCAGAAATCAGTTACAGAGGAAGTTTCCTTAGCCTATTTGTGAGTCCAGGAAGGTTCTAACCTTCCCAGCCCCCCTCCAGATGATAAAGACGAGCTGGCATTAAAGTTGGAGCAGGGAGGGAGCGCCAGCAGGCGGACAGGTGAGCGAAGGTGTCGAGGCAGGACTGGGCAGTGGTGAAACCGACTCTGGACCCGGACAGGCTCCCAGAAGCAGGAGAGTCGTGTCCGGGAGTGGCGATTGGGAGGTCCTGGGAAATAGACAAGCACCCTGGGGTGCTCCAGGAGGCCGTCTGCAGGCAGCGGGGGTGAGTGGTGGTAACGGCCGCAGGACAGCCCTCTGCGGGGAACTCGGGAGAGCCGCTGGAGGGAGGGTCGCTGCTTGGTGGCGCTTTTGCCCCAGTTAGACATTTGGGTCCAGGATGAACGTCCCTCGCGGCCAGCCTCCACCCTGACACCCGCCCTCGTCCTCCAGGAGGCTGCCAGCTGGGCATCTCGGCCAAGGGGGAGCGCTTGAAACACTGGTACGAGTGTCTGAAGAACAAGGACAAGAAGATCGAGCGTTGGCACCAGCTTCAGAATGAGAACCACGTGTCAAGCGATTAACGGGGAGCCCCGGCTCCCGGCCCCACGCCCCACCCACGCCAGGTCCCCCCAGCCTGCCCCAGCTGCCCACTGCTGTCTGGTCTCTTCTGTACGCCTGCGCCCTCTCCAGCCTCCCCGACCCCGCCTTTGAGGGCCCCTCGGTGGGCACCTTCCCCCCTCACGCTGAGGCACAGCCTCTGGGCGCAGCCCCTGTCCGGTCCCCAGGGTGAAGCGGTGGGGAGGGACGGGAGACCCCACGGGAGGCTGTCAGAGCTCCCTCGAGTGGGTGGACCACAAAGGCTCTTCACCCTCCAGGACTGTCTCAGACCCTCTTGGCCGTGGACAGATACACAGAGCTCCGGCTCCTGCGTGTGCGTGGGCCCCCGGCTGTCAGCACCCCCCGGGCTGTGACAGAAACAGAGCCCCCGGCTCCCACCCCCTCCTGCAACATGCACCCCCGTTGCTAGGGAAGCAGACCCGTGTTTAAACTCCCCGGGGACCAGGCACACATCCTCCTGGCCCTGGACACACCAAGAAATGGACACACAGGTACCTGAGGGGCCTCAGTAGCCCCCTCTTTCAGGGCGCCCCCTGTTTGCTTAGTAGCAAAAGCAGAGCCCACAACGTGTGCCCTCTCCTGGCTGCTCCCCCGCACCCCTCCGCTCTCCTGCGGTCCCTGCTGCTCCTCCCTCCTCTCTGCTCCTCCCCCTTCTGCTTCCTCCCAAGCAACGGGGGTAAAATAGCAAAAGCAAAAACCTTATCTACTGACATCACTCTCTCGCCTCCCCGCGCCAGCCGACCAGCACTTTCTGAGAAACTGGCAAAGCTCCGCGGGCCGCTCAGCCTCTGCTTCCCAAACCACACCCTTCTCTGCAGAGCCAGGAGCCCTGGGCCGCGCTGGCAGCTGGCCACCCCCCCCCCCCCCCCCCCCCCCCCCCCCGTGCATGGCAGTGCCCCAAAAGCTGTGTAAACACCCTGTGGGGGGCCCTCGGCCCTGGCCTCCCCTGGTGGTGCTGGAGACACTCAGAGCAGAGGTGAGGGGTGAGGGGCCTCGGCTGCCCCCGGCCTCCTTCCTGTGCTCCTCGAGAAGTGGGTCCTGCCCTGCGCCCTGTTCCCGCCCCACCCTCCTCCTGCCTCCCACCGGCACCGCCTCGAGTCTCTCTGTCGCCCGCTCCCCTCTCTCTCTCCACCCTCTGTCCTCTGCTTGTCAGGAGGAAAAATCATCATGGATCTGAAACTTCAGAGTGACAGATCCCGACACCAAAGGTTTTTGTTGCGCCATGAATTGTCCAGTCTTTCTTCCTAAAAAAGAAAAAAAAACCAAACAGACCAGGAGGAGGGCAGTGGAGACAAGCCACCCGCCCTGGGGCGGCGGTCGGGGCCGCGAGCAGGCCTGGTCCCCTCCTGTCCGGCCAGTCTTCCCTGTGCAAACCACCCCGGTGTGCCCGAGCCGCCACCAGCACCTGCAGAGGTCCCCCGCGGATGGCCCCGAGATTCTCACTCCTGCGGCCCGGGGCCTCCGCCCCAGCTCCCCGCCCGGGTCCCCAGAAGACAGGATTTCTTGCCTCGAATCACCATTTTCTAAACTGTAAGCTCGTCGCCTTCCCCACCATGGCCGGCAGCCTCCTGCTGCCCCTCCGCCGTGCCAGCCGGTCCCCCGGCGCCCCCCTCCACCCCCCCCCCCACGGTCTGCCCTTCGGAGGAGGCACGCTGGCTGCTGCCCGAGCCGCAGGCTGGCACTGGCGCTGGCATCGGCATGCGGCAAGCTCGCGGGCCCGTCGGGGCTCGCTCTCCCCGACAGCGTAACTGGCCCCTGCCTGGAGCACCCGGCCCCGTGCATGCGGAACCCACTGCCTCTCCCTGTGATCATGTAGCCAATAAAGTAGGAGTTCCCCGGAGAACGAGCGGCCTGCGTGCGTCCTTTGTGGTTTCCCACGGTCTCCCTCCCCACGGGCCACTGCCCCCTGGATCACGGGTGTGTGGTCAGCGTCTGCGTCCCCGCCCCTTGGGGTACCTCGCGAGCAAGACAGAGGTGGCCTCTGCCCACGTGGCGTGTGCTCCCTGGAGGACTTCATCTTGGGCGGTGGGCGCGGGTGGACCCGGCTGCCCCCATGACCCTCTCGGCAGAGTGCATTTTGCTGGTGCCCGCCCAACAGGGAAGCAGCGACCTCATCTTCCCCCTCCTCCCTCCACCTCCCGGAAAAGCCCCAAGTGGCAAGAGTCAGATCATGTCAAGGCTGAGCTCCATCAACTCCCTGAGAGATGGACGACCTGAGGCCCCGCGAAGGGAAGACCCCAGGTCTGGCAGCAGAGCCGGGAGAGTAGCTAGACACTGGACTCCCAGGGCAGTGCTCCCACCACACCGACTAATAACGCGCGTCATCGCCAGACACCTTTGTCTTCCAGCACCTTCCATCCTGCATCACAGATAGACTCTCACTTGGGTTCTCAATGGCCCTGAAAGTGAGCTGTGTAGGGAACTACCTTTCCAGAAAGATTTTTTTTTAAGATTTATTTATTTATACAAGCCCTGGGTATAGCCAGAAGCGCAGGAGGGTGAGAGAATTCACCAGAGCCAGAGGGGAGAGCAGAACAGGCAGAAGGACGAAGTACACTGCTGAGGGGAGCAGCGGGCGGCAGGAGAGGTCTGTGTGCCACGTGGGACCCTCACCCAGTGGCCGGGAATCGAACGGGCACTGCAGAGGCTATGGGCAGCTTCGCAGCCCAGCGCTCAACCACTGCGCCACCAGGGGAGGCCCCAGAAAGATTCTTAACCCCATTATCATCTGTCCTAGTACTGCTTCAGCAATTTGTTGGGGATGTTGGTGATTTCCCGGAAGGAGCTGTTAATTCTATCCAAGCAAAACTTCGACTCCAAGTGGGGACAACTTCCTTTCCTCACCCCCCAAAGGGATGGTTCTTAGTGTTGGGGCAGAAGTCAGCGTGTTAGAATCACCAGGGGAGATTATATTCTCAAATGGCCCATGCGCTGCTGGCCAGCTTCTCCTCGCCCTTCAGATTCGACCATGCCCTGGGAATAAGGTGTATATTTGAAAGCACTGCCTGGTGGTGCCTGGGCTTCCCACCTCCATGACGACCTTGCAAACCTCTGCCCTGGAAGTCCAGCTGCTTTTCCTACACTTCCCCCAGCTGGCACTAGAGGCGACAGGGCTAATTAGGGCCATACTGGCAGACATCACTGATCAATATGGCATCTCTCCTTCAGAGCCCACTAGCTACCTCTGCCTCTGAATCCTCCCTAACACAGGCTTCTTGGTAGCCACCACCAGTCCGTTGAAAATGAAGCCTAATTTCCATCTCTAAATCAGGTGCTCTCCTTCCTCAATCTTGGGGGACACGTCTGACAGAGACAAATATACAGGAGGAAACTTCCTTAAGGTCAGTTACACCTGACTCAGCTAAGTGGCCTCCCCCATCTCCCCTCATTGCAATGAAACACTTTGCCAGGGACAATGGGGTGCAGTAGAAAGCCCCTGAGCAGGAAAGAGCTCACCTGCTTTTGAATCAGTTCAGCTCCAGCTCCACGTCCTGACTGTCACTCTCTAGCCTGGAACCTAACGTCTCTGAGTCTCAGTTACTCCTCTGAAAAATGGGGGCCAGAACCAAATCCAGAGGTGACATCAAGTTGCCGAAACCTGGTCTCTCATCAGGGCTGACAAGAGTGAAGCCCCAGAAAGGGGGAGGCAAGAGTCCAGTGACAGCAATGCCCACTGGGCATGCCGCCAACTTTATCAAACACTTCGAACTCTGGACCCTGCCCGGCTGATGACTCCTTGGCTCAATCGGATTTGCCAGGGCCATTGGCCTAATAAGATGGTAATGTATCTGGGCGCCATGGAAACACATCCCCGTCCATGCACACGAGAGATCGATTTTGCTTGGCTCTGATCCCAACTTGCTGTGTGACCTTGAGCAAGTCACTTCCCCCTGTAGGTCTTTGACTCTGTTGGTAGGACATTACATTTAGGATTCTCTAACTCACTTGCCAGGGCCCACACACGTGCCTTCATTTCTCATTCATTCAATAAAGACTTAGGCCTTTTGGCTGAGGGCAGCCTGTCTGAATGGGGACCTGCGTTTCCTCTTTTGCATAAAACACGCAAGAACCATCTGTCTAGAATTTCCTGTTTTGTTTCTCTGGGGGGAGTAAGAACTTACACTGAGTGTGTCCTCTTAGCTCCTCAGTCTTTCAGTTGCTTCACTGTCTCCTAATTCTAAGTCATGTTGTATGAAACTTACCTTTATCGCATCTTTCCAAAGTAATCAATGTTGGTTTTCTAAGGACAGATTTCTTGTCACCCATATTGGGTCTGTTTATACATTTAGCGCAAAGTAGATATTTCATTAACAGGTGCAACCGCCAAATAGAGATGTGGGAGCAAACGGAATCTTGGCTAGACATGAAATCAAACTGGAGAGCAA
This sequence comes from Talpa occidentalis, assembly GCF_014898055.3. NCBI lineage: Eukaryota > Metazoa > Chordata > Mammalia > Eulipotyphla > Talpidae > Talpa > Talpa occidentalis. Next base: position 84,241,782 of record NW_023601433.1, on the reverse strand, counting down.
AGTGAGTATTCCGTAGACATTCCCGTCCTTCAGGGGTCCTGAGTCACCTTGTACAGATGGAGTGGGAGATGCCAGTTCCTTCAATGAACTGATTAGCTGGTAAACAGGAGGGTGGCTAAGAAAGATAACTGATTGGCATGTAGCGACAACTTCATCCACCAACAGAACACACTTCTCAAGTCCCATGGAACAGTCACTAAGACGGATAGCATTCTGGGCGGGATAACAGACCTCATCAAATTCCACAGACGCAACCTCGTACAAAGTATCCTCTCCACCACTATGAAATTAAACAAGGAATCGGTACAAGGAAGGTATCTGGGGAATCAATAACACACTTCTAACTAACCCAAAGAAATCTCAAGAGAAAATTTTAAATATTTTGCATGAAAGGAAAAATCAACCTATTAAAACTTGTAGGATGCAGTGCCAGTGATGCCTGGGTGGAAGTTTCTAGCAATATATGAGAAAAGAAGAAAGATCTAAGCAAAGAGGAATGAACAGGTGGAGCAAGGCTATTTTTAGAGCAGTGAAAGTATTTGCAAGATTTTGGGTAATCACAACATCAGATCAATTGTAGAGGAGAGGGGCATGTGGATACTCTGTGCTGTCTTCTGATTTTTCTGTAAAGCTAAAATTGCTGTAAGAAATAAAGTCCATTAACCAAAAGGGCCAACTAGAGCATGACACCATTTATTAAGAAAAGAGAGCTGGGCATGTGCGTACATGAACGTGTGTGGTCACCTAGAAAAATACCTGAAATCTCTCCATCCAGGTGTTTACAGGGTTTTCTTTGTGTTTCAGCGTCACAGTTTCCTTGCTTCCTGATCTTCCGCTCCCGGTTAGGAAGGGCACAGGCGACTATAAAGCCGACTTGACAACAACAAAGAAGGAAGTAAAATGTCTCTAGTTATGTGTTTTATTTTAGGTGCAGAACTAAATAGGGGATGAAAAGCAACATTTCCAGAGTGCAGCCTGAAAAAAGGGCTGATGGACTGAGTAAGTTCTGGAAGTGGGGAAAGATGGGGGAGGGCAGTTGCAGGAACCAAGGAGTGGATTATTTGCAGAAGTGCAGTGCAGGGCTCCTCCTTCCCAGGGAAATCGAAACCAAATGCCACCCAGACCGGGCAGTGAAGATATAAGAGCCTGCCTGACAGCTCGCAGGAGCCAGCTCTGAGACCCCCAGCTCTCCTGTCCCTCTCCGGCGGCGTCATGGAGCTGAGCGACACCCCGGCCAGATCTCTGGACAAGTTCATAGAAGACAATCTCCTGCCAGACACGCCTTTCCGCCGAAACGTCAGGGAAGCCATCCACATCATCAGCAGTTTCCTGAAGGAGAGGTGCTTTCGAGACCCCGACGAAGGAGTGCGGGTGTCAAAAGTGGTGAAGGTGAGCCCAGGCTGACGGACCAGGGCAGGGTGGCTGCACAAGCAAGATTCCACAGAGAAAGAAAGAGAGAGAAAGGTTGCGGTCTCGAGGGTGGGTGGGTTCTCATTCATCCATACCCAGAATACAACCGCAGCTTGTGAAATAGATTCTGAGTGAGGTCCTATAGCGATAATTTTTTGAACAATGCTGATTAATGGCCAGGATGGGGACTCGCCCAGTGAAAAGCAACATTTCCAGAATGCAGCCTGAAAAAAGGGCTGATGGACTGAGTAAGTTCTGGAAGTGGGGAAAGTTGGGGGAGGGCAGTTGCAGGAACCAAAGAGTGGATTATTTGCAGAAGTGCAGTGCAGGGCTCCTCCTTCCCAGGGAAATCGAAACCAAACGCCACCCAGACCGGGCAGTGAAGATATAAGAGCCTGCCTGACAGCTCGCAGGCAGGGTAAGAAAGTATAACTTGAAGGCATTTAGCATCTACTGCCTGTGCAACCTCGGGCAAGTTAGTTAACCTCTCTGTGCCTCAACTTCCTCAAGTACAATCCCTAATACCTTATAGGACTGTGTAGATTAAGTCAAATAATGCATGTACCTCACCCAGCTCCAGCCAGTCCAGAGGTTAAAATAATAGAAGATGGTGAAGGACAGGGAATAAGGAACATAGACTTTGGAACATGCAGCCAGAGTCCCAATCACTTCTTCACAAGCTATTAGCTGTGGGAATGAGCTAATCCAGTGTCTCTGTGAAGAGGAAACTAGTAATAATAGCCCATAAATCATAGAGTTCTTGTGAATATTATAGGAATCAAGATGGGTAACCCCTCCAGGCTGTGCCAGGCAGATTCAGTGATTGTTCACATCCCTTTATTTAGGAAGGCTCTTCCCAATAAATGTTCGTTCTCATCCTCATCACTTGTTTCAGGGCGGCTCCTCGGGCAAAGGCACGACCCTCAGAGGTCGATCTGATGCTGACCTTGTTGTCTTCCTCAGTCCCCCTCACAAGTTTTCAGAAGCAGTTGGAGCACCGAGGAGAGTTCATAAAGGAGATCAGGAGACAGCTGGAAGCCTGTCAAAGAGAGAAATACTTTAAGTTTAAAGTGAAGTTTGAGATCCAGACTTTTGAGAGGCCCCGTGCCCTCAGCTTCACCCTCATGTCCCCCGTCTGGCCCCAAGAGGGCGTGGAGTTTGATGTCCTGCCCGCCTTCGATGCCCTTGGTGAGTGCTCTCAGGCTCCCGAGCCTTCAGCCTCTGTGCTGGGTGTGGGCTTCTTTCTTCCTTTTCATATTTCTGAGTAGACTCTTCCACAGTTTGAAAGTCTTGCCAGAACAGGGCATCCCTTGAAGGTGGAGCGGTGACTGGCGCAAGAATGAACATGGTCATAATCAGCCATAGAAGTGACATTAAGCAGCAAATTGACCCGATTTGGGGCCAGATTTTTCTCACAGGAAGCCTGCCAGGATTACTGATTCTACTTAAAGCAAAGTATGTGAATTTTACCTTCTAAAAGTGGGGAAGCATAGACCTGGCATAAAGTCAGTAAGTCGAGTTCATTTGCGTTCACCTTTTATCTGAAACATAACATTAAGAGTTATGATAAGGTTGGGGTCTGCAGATAATCTGCAGGGACGTTTAGTCAGGAAGCATAACCTCTCTGGGGCTCAATTTCCCCATCAGGAAAACTGGTGCAACTGCATGACCTATGTCATACTATTTTTTAAATGATCATGTGCATTAAAGTTTGACTGAGGGCCTGGGGTACACAGTACGTATCAAAAATACAAGCTCCCGGGGCTCCCTGGTGGCACAGGGGTTAACACGAAGCCTATGAAGCTATTCGCAGCCACTCAGTTCCATCCCCGGCCAGGGAGCTACCCACATGGTGCGACAGACTTCTCCTGTCTCCCCCGCTAACCCCCTCAGCAGTGTATTTCACTCACTCTGCCTGTTCTGCTCCCCACTCTGTCTCTGGTGAATCCTCTCACCCTCCACACCTCTGGCCTGTACCCAGTTCTTGTATGCATAAATAAATAAATCTTTAAAGAAAAATACAAGCTCCTGCACTGTGCACCAAGGCACCCCAGGACACCACCCTGACCACAGGGGGACAGTCTCTATTTTAAATTTTCCAGGGAATTTTATTCCCAGGTTTTCAATTTTGGGCAGGGGAACAATTGTGAACAGGATAGCTTTATTGATTTCTTCTTCTTCAGATAGATTGCATATAGGAAGGCTGCTGATTTTTGTTTGGTGACTTCGCAACCTGCTACTTTACTGAACTGGTTTATTATTTTAATTAGTTTTTTCTATGGCGTTTTTAGGGTTCTCTACATATCTTATCACATCATCTGCAAATAGTGAAAGTTTTATTTCTTTCCATATTTGGATTCCTTGTATGTCTTTCTCTTGCCTAATTGCTCTAGCTAGGACTTCCAGCATTAGATTGAAAAGCAGCGGTGAGAGTGGACATCCTTGTCTTGTTCCAGGAAAAAAGATGGAACTAGCAGGCGAACTGTAACTCAGAGACATTCAGCCGGGCAGGGGAGAGCACAGACTCTGTGGTGATGCTTTATGGTGTCTTGGTGGCGGGAATTTTATGGGGATAACACCTGAGAGGGGAAATCAAACGTTGCACAAAAATGAACAACGATGTCAAAACATAGAAACACAAAATTTTAAATAAATTTTCCGGGGAAACAGCGACACCTGTCGGACATCACGCAAACTGCTGCCCTGAAGTTGTCTGGGCTGAACTGAGAAAGGCCTTGGGAGCGAGGGTGTTTGCGTCTCTCCTGTCGGCGTGTCCTGTGTTGGGTGCTGATGTACAATGGCTACCAAACAATAAGAGGAAACGAGAGAGGGAGGAAGGGTCCTGCCGGCGGGAACAGGGCAGGTAAAGGGGTTAGAGGAGGTCCATGTAGGGAGGGAGCGGCAGGACGCCGTGGTCAGCGGGGTGGACACAGGCCGTGGCCTGGAAATGCACCTGGACAGCTGATCCTGCCGTCGCCTTGGAATGAACACACTGCACAGTGATGGGGGCTTCCGGTGGAGAAGTAACACGGCCAGGTTTGTGCTTTAGAAGAACAGCCCAGCCGAGTGTGAGCAGCAGACAGGAGGTGAGGCAGGATGGGCGGACGGGGGACAGCCAAGCAGCGGCTAGAAGCAGACTTTCCGCTGAGCACCTACTACGTGCAGGCACTGTGCTGGGGCCAGGAGTGGGCCAGACAAGCACCCTCCCTTCTGGCCTTGAGGATAAACAAGAGAAACAGAGTGATCCTTGCTATGATAAAACCAAACAGGAGGAGAAAGGAGGATTCTGGATGGTTTCACTCCTGTGTGGACTTTAGAGAAACTAAACAAAAGAACTGACAGAACAAAACTGAAGCAAACCCTAGAAATCTCATGATGAAATTGAGGCTACCAGAGGGGGAGAGGCATGGAGCGCAAAGTTGGGGGGAGCGGGCAATGGCCTGTGGTAGAGGGTTATGGGTGCTTTGGTGGTGGGGTGGTGTTGGAACATGTATCTGAGGAGGTGTGAACCTGTACCCCAAATCATATGCAGTGTTGTGGACCATGGCTATCGTAATAAAAATAATGCAATTATAGAAAAAGAACTAAACAGAGAGATATAACATAGTATGAAGGGATCAGGAGGCTTTCTCAGACAGGCTGAGGAGGGAGGACCCCACTCTGAGAAGGTGACATCTGGCGGAGGTCCAAGGAATGAGAAGGGATCAGTGTGGTAAGATCTGGAGGTTCCAGGAAGTGGAAGCAGCAAGTGCAAAGGCCATGGCCTGGCCACACTTTAAAAGGCCTCTCTGGGGGCCTCCCCAGTGGTGCAGCAGGTTGAGCGCAGTGCTGTGAAACTGTCCTCAACCTTTGAAGAGCGGGTTCGATTCCCGGCCAGCCAGGGAGAATCCCACATGGCGAGGCAGACCTCTCCTGATTCACCCGCTGCTCCCCTCAGCAGTGTATCTCAGTAGATCTGCCTGTTCTGCTCCCTGCTCTGTCTCTGGTGAATCCTCTCACCCTCCCGTGCCTCGGGCCTATACCCCAGTTCTTGTATAAATAAATAAATCTTTAAAAAAAAAAAGGCCTCTGAGTGCTGGGTTGAGATGGATTATGGAGGAACCAATGAGCAGCTCTGCCACCATCCTGACAGGGCAGGTGTGGCCTGGACGGGCTATGGAGACCAGGACGGACCTCCGAACCTGAGGCTGCTGCCCTTCCCACTGTACCCCACGCCCTGTGAACTTGTCTCCCCAGACACATAAAGGGATCTCAGGGAAGAGCTGGCACCTTAAACCAACAGGTTTGTCCTAACAGGTCAGTGGTCTGGAGACGGCAAACCGGACCCTGATATCTACGTGAGGCTCATCCGAGAGTGCGAATGGCTGGGGAAAGAGGGTGAGTTCTCCCCCTGCTTCACGGAGCTGCAGAGAGCCTTCCTGAGGCGGCGGCCCACCAAGGTGAAGAGCCTCATCCGCCTGGTCAAGTGCTGGTACCAACAGGTATGCCCTCCCACAGGACAGGGCTCCTAGGACCTACCGCCACCTCTCTGAACCCCCATCCCTACCCCTTACCCCCAGGCCTTGGTGTCCCTCATTGTTCTTCTAAACAGGAAACTCTCCTCCCGCCTCCGAACCTTTGCATTTGCTTTTATGTTTATTTATCCTCTGTCTTCCCACAAAAATGTACAGGAAGGAAGGGATTTGTACGTTCCCATTCACAACAGACCCTAGAACAGTGCCTGGCACTTAGTAGGTGTTCAGTAAGTAATCGCTGAGTGAGTTCATGAATGCTACAATCACCCTCCCCCCCGCACACACCCCCACAGAGCCCACCACACTCTTCAGAAGTTGGGGAGAGGGCCTCCCCAGTGGCGCAGCGGTTGAGCGCTTGGCTGCGAAGCTGCCCACAGCCTCTGCAGCGCCGGTTCAATCCCCGGCCACCGCGTGAGGGTCCCACATGGCGCGCAGACCTCTCCTGCCGCCCGCTGCTCCCCTCAGCAGTGTACTTCGGTCCTTCTGCCTGCTCTGTTCCCCACTCTGGCTCTGGTGAATTCTCTCACCCTCCTGCACTTCTGACTGTACCCAGTGCTTGTACAAATAAATAAATAAATCTTAAAAAAAAAAAAGAGAAGAAGTTGGGGAGAAAGGACTGCGTTCAAACAAACGTGTCACAGCCCCTCTGTTCCCGTCCTGGCTGTGTGACCTTGGGCAAGTGACTTAACCTCTCTGTGCTTTCTGCTTTCTCATTTGCAAAGAGCAGCATGGCATAGCACTAGCAACGCATGAAAGAGGTGCCTGGTCTATAGCTGGCCCTAATCAAGGTACACTCGATCAGAGCTAATGTGTGTGATGTGCCAGGCGCGTCGAATCAAATCTTTTGTGAATGTGATATGCTCTTCCCCTTACTTTTGAAAATCCTACATTTTACTTGATCTTGATGATGATTCTGTGATCTGGGTAAAGGCAGGTTTTATTATTAAACCCATTTTACAGAAAGAACTATAAGCCAGTTCTTTCAACTGATAAGCAGCAGAGCTATTTGAATTTGGGTCTTCACTCGCAAGACTTTAGCTAATCTGTGACAAGCATCCCGTACGCTCTTTGGATGAATGAATGAGCGTGGCTTTGTTCCAGGACGACTGACTTGCAAAAATAGTGACAGGCTGGTCTCGGCCCACGGGGATGTGCTTTACACAAAAGCTGGACAAGCCCAAGCTGCTCATTACTTCTCTTCTCAGTGTAAGGAGAAGCTTGGGAAGCCACTGCCCGCCCAGTACGCCCTAGAACTCCTGACGGTGTATGCCTGGGAGCACGGAAGCGGGGAAACAGAGTTCAGCACCGCTCAGGGATTCCGGACCGTTTTGGAATTAGTCCTGGAATATGAACGGCTTTGCATCTTCTGGGAAAAGTATTATGGCTTTGAAAACGCTTCCATTAGTAAATACCTGACGAAGCAGATCAAGAGGCGCAGGTAAGCTCTCCCCGCCTGGCTCCGCTCCCTGCATAAAGGAACCCCAGAGACAGCTCCTTGGGAGTGGAGGGCGGGGGATGAGGAGGGCTCCGTATTCAGGAACACTCTTTCCCACCAGTCACCGTGCTGGCATCTGACTGCCGCCATTTGATTGACTGATGTTTTAAAAGATTTATTTATTTATGCATATAAGAACTGGGGTACAGGCCAGATGTGCAGGGGGTGAGGGGACTTACCAGAGACAGAGTGGGGAGCAGAACAGGCAGACTGAGTGAAATGCACTGCTGAGGGGAGCAGCGGGCGAGACAGGAGGGGTCTGCTGTGTCATGTGGGTAGCTCCCTGGCCGGGGATCAAATTCATGCTCCAGAGGCTGCAGACAGCTTCACAGTGCTATGCTTAACCCCTGGCACCACCATTTGATTTAAACAAGAACCTCCACCCCGTCCCGGGAGGCAGCCATGGTGGTAACCGCTTTACAGAGAATAAGGGGTTTGTCCACACTGGGACAGAAAGGGAATGAAATACTGAACTGTGAATTGGAATCGCAGTTGCAGTGACAGTAATGGCTCCCAGACACTAGGCGCCTGCTGTCAGATGGCCACAGGGCACAGAGGGTGGACGGGATCATGACTGACACGCTATGGCCCTGGCGAGCTGCAGTCACTGGGCTGGGCATTTCCAAGCTTTCTCTGGACTCTCACACCACCCCCTTTGAGATGGGCACGTTCTCTCCTATCTCATAAAGAAACTGAGGCTTAGCGAGGTTGAAGGAGAAGCCCACGGGCACACCGCTAACAAAGGGCATTGGTGAGACTGAAACCCAGTCTCCCAGGCCAAGGGTAAGATTCGTGGTGCTCCCTGCCCTCTGGCGGCGGGGCCCTCAGCACAGCGTCCCGTGGCTTTGCTTCCTGCTCACAGCCCAGCTCACCTGTCCCTCTCTAAATGTCGCCCTCCAGGCCCGTGATTCTGGACCCGGCTGACCCCACAGGAAACGTGGCTGGTGAGAGCCAACTTGCCTGGCAGCGGCTGGCACAGGAGGCGTTTACCTGGCTGAGTTACCCATGCTTCAGGAACTGGGATGAGTCTGCAGTCCGGGCCTGGAACGTGCCGGTGAGAATTTTTGCCTCCTCCCTTCTTTCCCCCACCCCTTCCCTGCAACGTAGGGTGCGAAGCTGGTGGTCATTCTTCCCGACGACGTCGCCGTCGTCATCTGTTTTCACACCCTGGTCCGTGTGTCAGTCATTCATTCCGCCCTGGCGGAGGGGCTCTGGGATTCTTGCATCCGTTTATCTGGAGTTTATGGTTAATGTCCCCTTGGCCAGAGGCCTCAGCTTTGGTTGGCCCATTGCTGCAGCAACAACAGCGCGCCAGCCAGCGCGGCTTATGGAGTGTCTGCTTCGGCTCAGACTCTGTCCTAAGCCTTTTCTGCGCCTCACAGAGGAGGGGAGGGGGCACAGAGAGGGAAGTCGCCTGCTCAGGGAGAGGTAGTCGGGGCACGGCACACCCGGCATGGAGACTCGGTACAGGCCGGTGCCAGGGCTAAACAGGCTGCTTCATGGTGGGGTCTCTGCAGCCGGGGGGCCTGGGGGACCACACACTAGGCAGTGGCAGAAGGACCTGAGCTTGGCTCCACTGCTCCCAGGGAAGGGGTCTCTTTCATGGAGGGGGACTGATGGTGTCCAGAAGCAGACTCTGAGATGGAATTTAGGGTGCAGGACGTTGGGGGGCAGGGAGGTCCCATTGGAACTAACACCTGTGGAAGGGAGAGAAGGAAGCAGGCGCAGCAAAGGGAGACACCAAACTAGGGTGCAGCCCCATCTCAGCCCACCCTGCGGGAGGCCCTGGAGCTCCAGTGGCTTCAGAGTTGACCTCAGCAGACTAAGGTAACCAGGCCTTTCTGCCCCCACAAGGACCAGTCACTGAGTGTGGGCACCTCGGGAAGGGCCGTGGCTTCAAAACAGGCCACGTCTGCAGCCAGACCACCCCTAAAGGGACTGCCACCCCGGACAGCTGGGACTTGCTCCTCCTTCCCTTGGGGTATCCAGGTGGCATGCCACAGTGTCCCCATAAATGCTCACTGAGACCCAGTGTCACCAACATCCCATGTCATCTCACGCTTTCCCCTTTCAGCCTGAGGCAGGCAGCAGCCTTGAGGCCTGGGCTGGCAGCGGATCTCCATTCTGCAGTTTCCAGCAGCACCACAAGGTCTCCCACTCCTTCAGCTCACACCAGGACACGTAACTCCCTGGGAGCACTCTCCCCAGGAAAATGAAGGCTGGTCATGCTCCATCCTCTGAACACTGGTGCCTCTCAGAAGAAGGGATTTGTGGCGGCTCCTGCCTCTGTGCTGTGGCTGTTATCGCCACTGCACGTCAGTAATTAAATGCAAAGAGTGGCTGTATTCAATAGTTTGAATATATAAGACCCTTTTCCCCTGTGTGCTGGACTGGTCAGCCAATGACGGGTAAGATCAGGGACAGACAATGTCTGTAGCTCCTGGCAACCTAAGACAGGCGCAGTCCCCAAAGGGAATCATAAAAACCCCTTCTTTGGCTAACAAAAAGATGGCCGCTAGCAAATAATGTCAGTACATGCTGCCCAGTTAGTTGAGACCACACCGCTAATCGTTAACTAACAGTGTAGTAGATTTGTGCTTCACTGCCCAGTTGTTACTGTAAAACTGGTTTGACTACTTACAAAAATCCTCGAAGAATCTAATGGGTGTTGGGAACTTAAGATAATGATTATAAACAACAAAATAGTTACGGTAATAGGTATATTATTATGAAACATATAAGTACTGTATCTTTTTGAGAGTGGGGTCAATGTTTAATCTAGGGTTAATTACAGCGGCCTGAAGGTCAGGGACCTCTAGCAAAGGTCTCGGTATGTACTTGATTTATTGATAATTGTGCATGATCGGAATCTGGGAATGGTGCATATTGTTTTTGTTATGTTTCACTGAATGTAATGATTTAGTGTATGATTAACCACATAGTGTGAAAAACTATCTTATGTAATGACCACAGAAATGTATAAAAGGAAAGTGGTAACTATAATAAATTGCACCCAGATTTTCACTCCCTTAGAGTGTGTCTGTGTGTCATTCTTTCTTGTCCCTCGCCCTAATTCCTTCGACCACCTTTCCCTCGTTCTCGCTCAATCTCGGAGACTGCTTCGATCTCCCCGCCGCTGCTGGGCTAGTCCGCGGCAGGTGGCGCCCAACGTGGGGCTCGACCCCCCAAAGGTGGGGTTCGTTTGCTGGAAGATTCGACCTCTCTGCTTTGTGTGCAAGTGTGTGTGCCTGAGTGAGAGAGTGCGTTTGTGCTCCAAGGCTTTGTAAGCCGCGGAGCCCGTGTGGGCTCGTAACTGCATTTCCGCGAAAGCCATAAGGTTTAGTGGGGTCTCCTTGCGGAGTCCAAGACCGGGGCTTATACGGTCACCCCTATAACAAGGCTTTCTAATACTCCACGAGGAGTACGATCAGTCGAGCACTGTTGAGTGTTTTTAGTTTTGCTTTCTAGGCGAAAATTTCTTTAGGCATTTTCTCAGAAGAAGACGTGTTTTGAAGAACGACCTCCAAGTAATTTAGTCGAAGGATAGGGATCTCGTCGGGGCGCCGCGGGCCTGCTGGTAAAGGCTGACCAGTTAAAGAGGACGAGTAGCTTTTGAGAATGGGACATTCTCACTCTAAGGATAGAGGACTTTTTCTTTCCGTTTTCATGAGTTTATTTTGAAAATCTGTCCATGGTTTCCTGAAGAGGGAAGCTTGTCTTTAACAAATTGGAAGCGTGTAGGAAAAGAGATACGAAAATTTTACAATCAGAATGGTCCTACACAGGTACCTGTTCAGGCTTTTCCTTTATGGGTGCAAATTCGAGATTTATTAGTTGATACTACGGAAGCGGATTTGTGGAGGGGTGAAATCTCTGACGAAGGTAGTGATCAGGAAGCTATCCCTTTCGCTAGTACCTCTAGAACATATTTGGGTGCCGTTCCTTCCGCACCTGTTTTAGATGAAGAACTTGTGACTGAGCACCCTAGGGAACCTGAATATGCAGAAGTCGGCACTGAGGAAGATGAGAGTGATTTTGAGGATGCCATTGCTGATATCTATAGGAGTACAGAAATTAGACAAAATCCAGTGCCACAAAACACTCTTATGGCTCCAAATAATTTGCTTTGATCTCCCCGCCGCTGCTGGGCTAGTCCGCGGCAGAGATTGCAGCGCCCCCTCATTTCCAGTGGATGGGGGGACTGTCTATTCTGAGAAGCGGTGAGTTGACAGGCCCAGGACCAGAATCCAAGTCTTTGACCCCCCCCATTTCTAGTGTTCTCCTTTAATAGACCTTTCCCTGCAGCCCCCACAAGCCCCCCATCCCTGCCTATTCCCTGAGAGACAACAAGGAAGACAAATGAGTGTGACCCCTGTCCTGACTTTCTTCTGCATGCCTGGTGGGAAGATTATGGTCCAAGTTATTATCAAAAATAATAAAAATAATAGCAAATGGAAGTATTGTGAAGTATTTATTAAGTGCAAAGCAGATCGCCAAGAAATATCTCTGTTCATATTACGCATGTGTGCGTATGCGTGTATTGATTGACTGATATATTTATTGAGCACCTAATATCTCTGGGCCCTGGGAACACAGCGATGAACACAGCAGACAAAAATCCCTGCCTCGTGGAGCTGACCTTCTTGTGGAACATTTTGATATTGGCTAATTTAGGATCCTTCCAATTTTCAGTTGCAAAAATCCAGAGACAAATATCTCTGGTTCCTCCTCTGTCTGCACCTCTGATTGTTTATCTAGGAAAAAGTTTGGAACTATCCTAGGACAGTAACCGCCAGTCACGTGTGGCTTTCGACCATTTGAAATGTCGCTGATCCAAATTGAGGTTTGGGGCAAGTGTGAAATACCTCAGGGGTTTCAAAGATTTAGCAAAGGAATTGTCCACACTCTTGGCATAATCTTCTAGGCGGATTGCATGACTATTTTGTAAATATTGAGTTAAATCAATGGGCTGTAACAGGACTCTTACACCCAGGAACCCAAGGGGAGGTACTGGTCATGGGGGGGGTGGGTAGCCCTGACACTCCAGGGGCCACTGAAATGACCCAAACTGGCCAATCCTCAGCCTGCATCCCGTGCCTTGCCTCTCATTCAGAGACCCCAATAAAGCTGGTCGTCAGTAGTATATTTTTTGATTACAGCATTATGGATGCTACTTGTCTAAATTTTCTGATTTTGTTCACCTTTTGAGTCAACTTGTGTTACTTGTATGACCATGAGAAACAACAAAGCAGTATTTCTCTTTTTCTTTTTTAAAGATTTATTTATTTATGCATACAAGGGCTGGGGTGTAGGCCAGAGGTGTGGGGGTGAGAGGATTCACCAGAGACAGTGGGGAGCAGAACAGATGGATCTACTGAAACACTCTGCTGTGGGGAGCAGCCGGGAGACAGGAGAGGTCTGCTGCGCCATGTGGGTAGCTCCCTGGCTGGGGATCGAACTTGTGCTGCAGTGGCTGGTGATAGCTTGATAGTGCTGAGACTTTAACCCCTGCACCACTGGGGAAGCCCCCCAAAGCGGTATTTCTTGCAAACACTTTCCCCATAAGCGTTTCTCCCAGCTGAGCTCTGCTAAGGTCGGCAGAGCCTGCAGCCCCAGGTTATACACAAGAAGCTAAGGCTGTGGGTTTGGAGGTGCTGTTCAAGGACAGATTCTTGACTTCTGGACACAGGGAGCTGGCGTGGGAGGGGGGTGGGTGTTACTGTATGAGAATTGAAGCATCTGAGACAGGCAGGTATGAGTCACCAGAGATAAGGCCCCATTATGGGCAACTTCCTGCTGAGGAAACGAAACCTAAGGCGTAGCAGAGACGCAGAGACGAGGGTGGAGGGCACAGCCAGCATGAACAACGCTTACTCCACTACAACAAAGCAGTGATTAGCAGGAAGGAAGGGTGATTGCGGAAAGGAGCCGGTGTACGGTTGCGAGGGCGGAACAAGGCTTGGCGGCGAGCAAGCCGTAGTAGACGCAGATGTTGCCGCACGCAGGTCTACACCTGAAAACTTCACCATGTTATAAACCAGTGTGACTTCAGTTTTAAAAAAAAGGAAATGGGTGATGTGAAGTTGGAGGTCCAGCATTGATGGGGGAACCCCAGTGTCCTCAGCTTCGTGCAGAGGTCCCCCAGCTGAACCAGAGGTGAATCTTAGTGTACAGTTGACCTTGAACAAGGCTTTGACTGCAAGGTGCTCTTACAGGAGGATTCTTTTCTGTCCCTGGGCTCCGCCTTCCAGATTCCACCGACCAGCTGTGTGAGCCAGGGGTGCGGGGGGCCGGCTGCTGCAGGACCTGGGCTTGGGTGGATTTGGGGGAAGGGTTGAGGGGACACAGGAGGGGTGTCCAGAAACCAACTCCTTTTTGGACACCAAGGGATGACTGTAATTAAGTTGGGGGGTCAAAAGTTATTTGTGAATTCTCGACTGCCTGGGGTCCAGGTGTCTAACCCCCAAGGTGTTCAAGAGTCAGCTGCATGGCCATCTTGAAGCAGTGGGTGAGTGCTCCCCGGTGCCTCTCCCTGCACGTCCTGCACCATTGTTTGTGGGTGCCACCTCCCACCCCACCAGCTGCAAGCCCCAGGCCCCTCCCAAGCCTTCCTTCAGGTAGGCAGATGCTCAGGCTCTGGAGTCTGACAGCTTGGGCTTGCGCACCTGACTGATGTGGTGGCCCTGGGCAAGTCACTTAATGCCCGGGTAAGCAGCTCTCCTCTGTCAAGTGAGGCCACCACAATAGCTTGTGGGTCTGGGGAGGGTTTGATAAGCTAAAGCGGGGTGGGTACAGGCCAGCACTTGGCATCCAGCTCATCCTAAAAGAAGCTAGAACTGGGCCTCCCCGGTGGCGCAGTAGTTGAGTTCTGGGTTGCGAAGCTGGTTTGATCCCCGGCTGCTCCCCGGCCACCGGAGGAGGGTCCCGCAGGCCGCGCAGACCTCTCCTGCCGCCCACTGCGCCCCTCAGCAGTGTACTTCGGTCCTTCTGCCTGCTCTGCTCCCCGCTCTGGCTCTGGTGAATTCTCTCACCCTCCCGCACTTCTGACTGTACCCAGTGCATGTATAAATAAATAAATAAATCTTTTAAAAACGAAGAAGAAGAAGAAGAAACTCTTTAAAAAAAGAAGAAGAAGGGCCTCCCTGGTGGCGCAGTGGTTGAGCGTTGGGTTGCGAAGCTGCCCGCGGCCTCTGCAGCACCGGTTCGATCCCCGGCTGCTCCCCGGCCACCAGAGGAGGGTCCCACATGGCGCACAGACCTCTCCTGCCGCCCGCTGCTCCCCTCAGCAGTGTACCTCGGTCCTTCTGCCTGCTCTGCTCCCCGCTCTGGCTCTGGTGAATTCTCTCACCCTCCCGTGCTTCTGACTGTACCCAGTGCATGTATAAACAAAACAAAACAAACAAATAAATAAATAAAACATGCCTCTATATAAAAAAAAAAAAGAAGAAGAAGCAGCTAGAACTTATTTTGATGAGTGAAAAACATTGATGGGGTGGGGCGTTCCCTGGCCCCACCCTGGACTTGGGGCTGTGAGGTGGCAGGAGAGGGCCTCTCTCTGAGGTTTATTTGTAACGTGATGGGAGCCTGTGGGCTACCACCCCAGCCCGGGAGATCTGTCAGCAGTCCCTCGAGGAACGGGCCTCTCAACCATGGGCAGAGGAGTTTGTGAGCCTCAGCCCAGGGGACCCGGACATTCCTGGCATTCCATGCAAGGGCCCAGGAGTGAGAATGACTTGTGCCTTGGGGAACCCAGAAGAAATTCAGCCAGCAGCAGTGTGGAGGGGAGAGACATTACCGGGAAGCTGGAGAGGGTGTTGTCAACAAGGAGCTGTGGGTGTGCCCAAGCAGCCGCAGCTGGGGGTGTCTAAGCTTCCCTGCAGCCCCCACATCAGTGTGACCCTCAAGAGCCTGGTTCTGGCCTCTTACGGAATTAATTTGAACAAAATCAGAGCATATTAGCAGGAGACAGGCCTTTGCCACAGGCCTCATCCGATGGCATTTCCTCACACAGCACAGGCCTTGGGGTGCCCCAAAAAACTCACACTCACATACACTCACTTGGTAAGACCCACTTTCATTTGGGGTTCTCTCTCTCACACACACACCCCCCCACACACACTCCTGGTCAACCAGCTGGTCCCCAGCATCTCTGAAGATGCTAGTGAGCTTGACAAGATGGGGGGCAGCTCTCACCTCCAGACTCAGACCAGGCGCTTTGCCTGACAGGTCCCCTATTTACACGGTCTTGGCAAAGGCTGTGGGTTGTCACTCCCACACAGAGACCACACAGTGAGTGTGGAAGGATCACCTGCTCGCCCTGGGCCTCTCTCCATGAGGCCCGCTAGCCACAGGATTTGAGTTGGGCTTGGCCAGCTCCGGGCAGCTCATTGCACCCCCAGCACCATCACGAGCTCCGGGGCTTCTCCAGGCTCATGCTAAGGACCTTCTGTTCATGGGCTCGGCCCTCCCCGGGGGGGGGGGGGGGGGGGGGGGGGAGCAGCAGAGCAGAGTGGGAGGGGTGAGGAGTTAAAGGTGAGGAGGAAGCAGGTTCTGGTCTCCTGGGTGGGAGAGTGAGGGGAAGCAGCCGAAAAGGCAGGACAGGCCCTGTGAAGGTGGACGCCAAAGGGCCACTGCTGGACTCACGTGTCCCCTCTGCAGCTCCGCATGCGCCGGGGTGGGAGGAGACCGAGCTGCCGTAGCTCTGTGATGATGCAGGTGTACCCGAGGTGCCCTTCCAAGCTGATTTCCCTTCTCATGTCTCCTGCTTAAAAAAAAAAAATTCTTAATTCTTGCAGACAGAGTTTATTTCAGCCTGATGGGTTTGGAGTTTTTACAAAGGAATTTTACTGGCATTGCACTGAGTACAGAGGGGACTTCGGAAGAGCTGACTCCTGTGAGGACAGAGAAAGTCCTGAGCTTGGGCTCGCGTTGAGCCCAGCCGGACCACTGGCCAGCTTGTGGCCTTGGACTGGATGCTCAGGTTCTCTGTCCCTTCACATCCTCCCCTGTCAGGTGGGGGTGATGGTGACAGCCTCCCCCGCAGGGGCAGGGAGGATTCCGGGCCATGGTAAGTGACAAGCCAGTGTCCCTTGTGCCGGCGCAGCCTGCGCCAGGGAGCAGGCAGGGGCCACTCGCTGTGGCCATGGCCACTTTTCCCCGAAAATCCTGCTCCTTTACTAAATGCTCAGGGAGCGTCACCCCTGCCAGGGCTTGTGTCTGCGGACCTGCGGCGCTAGAGGCCTTTTGCTGGGTTGCGATGAGCCCCAGGGGGCTGGAGGTGGAAGGTAAACCTGACGCTTGCCACAGACAGAAGGGGGCAGGGCGCTGGGAGCAAAGGCCCAGAGCCCAGAAGGAACGAAACTGAAAGCGGGAAGGGCTGGCGCAGGAGGCTGGCCCGGCAGGACACTCCCTCTCCCGCCCGCTGGGGCCCGAGGAAGGCTCTGGGGTCCCAGAGCAGCCGGACTCCCAGGCGCGCGGGCGCCTCGGCCCCTCCCGGGACATGGATGTGTACAGCACCCCCGCCGCCGCGCTGGACCGCCTGGTGGCCGGCAGCCTGCAGCCGCCCCCCGAGTTCCTGCAGGACGCCCGGCGCGCGCTGGGCACCCTGGACGCGGTGCTGAGAGCGCACGGGGGCCGCCCGGGAGCCGCCGCCCGGACCTGGAAGGTGCTGAAAACCGTCAAGGTGGGCGCCCCGGGGCACAGGGCCCGTAGGGGGCCGGGTTGACCTCAGAGTCTCCATCTGTACCTGGAGCAGTCCGCGGAGAGGGCTGGAGACATGGAAATGAAGTCAGCGGGATGGGGAGGGTTTTATTGGCTCTTCTCGCTCATGCCTTTAACACTTCCCCGGCACACTTGCCCTGCCCCAGTGCTGCTCCAAGTGCCCTGAAAACTTACTGCTCCCAGAGGCACATGGGGAAACTGAGGCACGGAGAAAGTGTCATGTCCAAACTGGTAAGAGGTCCACCTGCGTCTGTGCTTGTAGTGACCGCCTCTCATCCATCCACTCATTGACTCACTCACTCACTCAAGCAAACAGACTGTGGGCCTTGCACTGTGCCTGACCCTGAAGGATGCGAAAGTAATAGCACTTGCTCTGTAGTAGCCAGGATGGCCAGTTTACTGAGGAATTACCCACAAATAATGGACAAGAGCTCATTACGCAGTATGCTCTCCCTTGGTCCTCACATTGAGCAAAATAGGATTGTTGTCCCTGTTTTATAGATGGGGAAACTGAGGCTGAGTGTGATGAAGTCATGGCCCCAGGCCCTTTTGGCTGGGCCAGTCTGTCATTTGAATATCTCACTGCCTCTGTGACCTCAGGATGCCCAGTGTCTCAGGGAGGAGACAAATCCTCAGCTACCGTGTCCCCAGGGCAAACCAAACTCGATGAGGGAGCCTGGTGGGGCAGGGGAACTTGGAGCTTATTGGGGAAGGGATGAAACCCCAGCATGGCAGAGTGCCAAAGGGCAGCTGGTGGGTGCCCAGAGCTGACCTGAGCTGGAGAGGGGGCCAGGAGGGCACACGTGTAACCCAGGCTACGTGGAAGCAGATTTCTGCCTTTGAGACGGACGGGGAATTTCTGCAGAGCAAGCATTTACGGGTCTCTAAAACCTCGGCATCCTTAGCTTCCCTAGAAACCTGCAACAGATGCCACGGTTGAATTTAGCTGATGGCCATCTGACCACTTGGGGCTTGGAAGGAAGACTGGCTAAGTGGGGAGATCTGTGGGTTCACATCCAGTCTGGAGGCGCTAGTCCCCCTGAAAGGACACTTGGAGCAATGGCTGAGTCCAGGGCTGCAGTGAAATCTCTGAGAAGAGCCTGCGGCTCTGGTTGGATCAGAAAGCAAAGAAGGGGTGACGGGAGTTATGGCCTAAGGACCTCCCTGGGGCTGGCGTGAATGGGCCCCAGTGTTGACCGCCAGTAATGTCGGTCAAGTGGGACAAGTAGGGGGTTCTTGGATTCCATCAAATATGAATTCAAGAGTCACCTTAGCCAGCACACCACAGGCTTATTAAGAAAAAGAGACACTTGCCTAGACACAGAGGGTGAAGGCTGCCTTCGTGAGGGGCTGGGGTGGTCTTTTATATTGTTCTTTCATGGAATTTCTCACTCTGTGGAATGTCTCACTCTGGGGTGGGGTTGGGTTGCTGTAAGGACCTTTAGTCATCTCTGCTTCCTCCTCACTCCCCACATTCTGGTTCCAGCCTTTTGAAATTTGCATGGTCAGTTACAGGACTGTTTACTCATCGGACCCTCACCTGGACCCTCACCTTGCTCGTCGTGGGGTGGGTAGTCCAGCCTGCAGGAGACAAGGTGTCTGGCTTTCCCAGCAGGGGGTTCCCTTCCACAACCTGTAGGTGTTTCTGATGCCACTGTCAACCCCAGGGGCACACAAAGAATCTTACCAGGGATGCAGCATAATTTTTAAAATTTCCAAGAATGTACTTGGAGCCAGTTTTGGTTGATCACGAAGAGAGGGTGTAGGGCATGCGATTCAGTGAATTAAGAATTAATCCTAAAGAGGGGATACAGTTTGGGGGTCAGGGTTTAATTCTGCCTATTCCTAAACTTTTAGGGTTTGTCTTTGTTATTTAAAAACTAGAGGGAATCCTACTACACAGACACTGTCAAGTGTTCTCTGGGGGGAAATCGCCCTTCACTTCACCATGTATGGGGGTGAAATGACATGTAGGCTGGAATTTCTGTTAAAACTACAGAAAGAGGAGACAGGGGAGTCAAACAACTGGAGCACAGGGGGAAAAAAACTTTAAAATTTCCTCTTCCTAGAAATTTTCATAATAGGGTTAGAAACTTTCATAATAAAAACTATTTTAAGTGAATTAATGGATGGGGAGAAAGCTAGAATATGGGTTTGGAAGCTGATCCCTGCGTTCAAATCCTTCTCCTGGGGTGACTTCTGCTGGGGTGGGTGGGGCCAGGAAGCGTGAGCAACCTCCTTGCCCTTGCCTGGTCAATTTGGTCAGAGCCTGGCTAGGAAAGCTAAGATGATTGTGTGCAAAGCCTCCGTCTCTGATCTTCCTCTGTGCTCTGGCCTGCCCGCCCCCCCACCCCTGCCTTGTTGGCAGCTCATAACGTGAAAGTGTCGGAGTCAAAGAACCAATTTGGAGTAATTGCCAAGCCCAGTTTGGTAGCAAGTGGCCTCTGCAGGGTTAATCCCATTTCTTCTCACTGGTTAAGCTACTGGGTTCACCCCTCTGAGCCTCACCCACATGTAACCGATGCAACCAGGAGATCTTGCCTACTGGAAGGGGATTACAGGTCTCAGACACTTGCCAGAGTGCCAGGCACAAAGCAGAAGTTCTGATAATGAGTTTTCTTCCCAAGTGCCCAGGCTAGAAGTGTTGCAGAAAGAAACACACAAGTTCATCGAATCTTATCAAGGTTGTGTCCTGATCCCAGGCAAAGGTCACAACGTGTTTTGCAAACCAGAATTTGTTTCACCCGCAATTTTTTTTAGTTAATTGCCAACCTTTAAAAGTCATGGGTTTATATCTGAAAATTGCCTTTCTCAAAAAGTCGGGCCCAGCCGTTCTGGGCCCACTTTCCTGCCTGGCTCCAAATCCCTGGAGTTGTGTGACCATACTCTCCACCCAGCCCATCTGCCTCAATCAAGTTGCCTGCCAGGCAGTGTGGGCACCAGGATTGGAGTGTGCAGGATTCTGAGTTTTGTTTTGTTTTGTTTTTTTGTTTGTTTCACAGGGAGGCTCCTCTGGCCGGGGCACAGCTCTGAGGGGCAGCTGTGATTCTGAACTTGTCATCTTCCTCGACTGCTTTAAGAGTTATGAGGACCAGGGGATTCACCGTGCAGAGATCCTCAATGAGATGCGGGCCCTGCTGGAATCCTGGTCGCAGGACCCCATCCCCGGTCTGAGCCTTGAGCTTCCTGATCAGGACATGCCCGGAGTCTTACAGTTCTGTCTCGCATCCACAAACTGTGAAAACCGGATGGATGTGAGCCTGGTGCTTGCTTTTGATGCCCTGGGTAAGGGGTGTCTGGCCCATTCCAGAATTGAGGGCCAGATCATTGGGAGAAAGACAGGGCTCCCACTTCTAAACCTGCCACCGACTTGCTGTGTGACCTGGCAACCCTCTCTGAGCTTCAGTTTCTTGTCAAAAACATACTGGGTTTGGATCAGACAAGGGCCAGGAAGGCCTGTGGTCCCACTGCCAAGGTGTTTGGCCCTGGTTTAAACACCCCTGGAGAATTGCCTTCAACCTCCTCCTCAAGCAGGGCTGCTCAGCCCTTCTGCGGATACCCCAAAAGCAAAGGCAACTAACTAAAAAAAAAAAAAAATGCAGGCAGCAGTGATCTGGAAACAAACCAGAATTCTGCAAAATCTTCTCTTATCTCAAAAACATTAATGTGGTGTTTGCATTCTCTGTTATAGACTCGTGCTTGATTGAATGCAATAATATGCCTCTGTGTCCTCATCTGTCCAATGAGTATAATCATAACAGGACAATAGAAATCTGTCTATACTGTTGAGTTGTTGGAAAGACTGTGTGTTAATACATGTAATGACGTTAGAACAGTGCCTGATAGGGCTATAGGAGTATTTGCTTTTCTCATTTCTGTTATTACTATTACCATTTTTCTATTATTATTATTATTAGTTACCATGATGCCCTCGGAGATAGCTATCTTGAGTTTATCCAGGGTTACAATATCCTAGCAGACAGCCCCACACCTGCAATCCCACCCTCTGGTTATGGATATCCAAATCATAATTTCTGCTACTGATTAGATAGTAACTATCCCAAACACTGGACATGTTTTAAATCATTAACTCCTAAAAGCAAACCTATGAGCTCTATACTATTTTATCTTCTGTTTTACCAACAGGGACACTAAGGCACATGCAGTCACTCTCCTGCAGTCACACAGCAAGTGATGTCAGGGACCTTCAAATAATAGAATTCACTTTCCCCAAGCCCTGCTGTGGGACGTGATGAAGGACACGTGTAATCTCAGCCAGTCCTGAGTTCTGCTTCTGCCCCTTCGTTGGCCAGCCTTGGGCAGAGCACCTTCATTTCCCCTGCTGTAAACTCCCAGGGTTTTGGCTGGAAGACACTGAGGGGGCTTGTGTGAAATGGCAGCATGGTGCCCGGCATGGATTAGAACTCAGAAAATCTGAGCAGCCACAGCACAGGAAGCAGAACCGCTTCCCTTGCAGTCCTCCAGCTTTGTCTTCTTCTCACGGGGCGGCGGTTCAGAAGTACCGTAGAACTGGCCGGAGGGAGGACTGGGGAGCAGAGAATGACCAGGTCCTCCCAACTCAGGAGGGAGCCTCTTTCCTGTTGAGCCGCCTTGGAACCTAGCGGGGCTTCTTTGGCCCAGTCCTGGGGCTGCCTGGCCTTTCAGGAGGAAGGGGCCCCCTGCAGACTGGAGCACAACCTTCCTCCCTGCCTCCTGACAAGCTCCAGGCTCTTCTCCCAGCCCCCAGTCCCAGGCTGGCAGAGTCCACTCTCCGAATCCCCCCGCTCCCTCCCAACGCCCCCAGCTGAGTCCAGCACCAACACTGCCCCCCATCCTGTGTGCTCAGCACCCTTCCTGACTCGCGGCTTCACACCCACAGGGCAGCTCAGCTCTGGTGCCAAACCTGAGCCCCGGGTCTACTCCCGCCTCCTCCTCAGTGGCTGCCAGGAAGGCGAGCACGCGGCCTGTTTCGCAGAGCTGAGGAGGAACTTCGTGAACACCCGCCCAGTCAAGCTGAAGGCCCTGATCCTGCTGGTGAAGCACTGGTACCGCCAGGTGAGGCCGCCAGAGGGTTTTGCTTTCAGGTATTTGGGACAGACAGAAGACACATGTGTCAAGGTAGAGGCACCAGGGGCTAATAGGGACGACAGAGCAAGAATCCACTGTGCTGCCTCCTCTTGGACCACCTGATGCCCTTCTCCTTGGGTACCAAACTGCTCATCTTTGCCAATCAGCCCTTCGACTGGGACCCCAGATCTGCCTTGCTTGTATCTGGGGGGTCGGTGACAGTCTCAGACAATGCCTGATTTCTCCCTGTCTGCTTCCCCGTCCTGGATGCTTTAATCTCATACCTCGCTTCGCTACACTACCCCCCCCCCAATTAGGAGCCAAGCACTTGCTGAACCTGGCACATGCAACACCAGATTGCTCTTGGAATACTAGGAACACAGCACCTCGTCCCAGGCTCAGCCTGTGGGTCCCTACGCTGGAGACTGAGCAATCCCGCAAAGTTCTTCAGAGACCTCGGGCTCTCCCCACCACCTTCATCCTCTGAGTTCCCTGCTCTGCCATCCTACAGGTGTGCCCGCCGGGGACAAGGAAGGAGCTGCTGCCCCCGGCCTATGCCCTGGAGCTGCTGACCATCTTTGCCTGGGAGCAGGGCTGCGGGAAAGACGCCTTCAGCCTGGCCCAAGGCTTCCGGACTGTCCTGGGCCTGATCCAGCAGTATCAGCACCTGTGTGTTTTCTGGACCCTCAACTATGGCTTTGAGGACCCAGCCATCAAGCAGTTCTTGCAGCGCCAGCTTGAGAGACCCAGGTGCCCCCTGGTACCCCGCCCCCCGGCCCCTGCCACTCTCCCATCCCTGGGCCATGGAGAGAATCTGCAATGACATGGTCATATCTACTGAGGGCTTGCACATGGGCCAAAGCCAAATCTTGCATGAGCACTTTCTAAATGGGTGGATTTAGCCCCAGATGCAAATTAAGATCACTGGGAGAGTTTTAAACATACAGCACTGTGGGTGTGAACATTTCAATGACATCTAACTAGTCTGAAGTGCACATTTTGGTGACTTTCTACAAAGTGAGAAGACACCTATGAAACCACAGCACATCAAGGCAGGGTACTGCCAGCCCCCGGGAGCTTCCCTTTTGCCTCTCCCAGTCAGTGGCATCCCACAGGTAGCCCAGCCTGATGATCAACATTATAGTTGGTCTGTTTTTAAATATTATTTAAATAGAATCACACCGTGTGTACATTTCTGTCTGGATGCTCCTCAACATTAGGTTCTTGAGATCTTTCCATGGAGTAGGGTGTCATTGACTCTCATTCTTTTTCATTGCTGAATAGTATTCCCTCGTGTGAATTTATCACGATATGTTTTCCATCACACTGCTGATGGACATCTGCGTTATTTCTACTCTGAGGCTATTACAGATAGGGTGGTTGTTGTGTGCGATGGTACACACATCATCTGAGGGTGTAACTCAGCATTCCCAGGGGTGGAGCCAGGTAGCTTGTGATTCTGATATGCAGCCAGAGCTGAGGACCCTTGCTCCAGTGTAATCTCCATAACAGTCCACCAGGCAGGCATTGAGTTTATCCCCATGTTGAAGATGAGAAAACTGAGGCTCACGTCACACAGCTGAAAAGTAACAGAGTTGGGACTGGACTTGACTCCAGCGTCCCTGAACTTGACCTTCTTGCTAACTGGAATCTTCTTGTCCTCTGGATTTTCAGGCCTGTGATCCTGGACCCAGCTGACCCCACGTGGGATGTGGGGAATGGGGTGACCTGGCACTGGCATGTGCTGGCCCAGGAGGCAGAGTCCTGCTGTGAGCTTCCAGGCTTTCTGCAGGCGGCTGGGGAACCCGTGCAGCCCTGGGAGGGGCCAGTGAGTGAGCCTTGGATTTTACGCCAGATGTGTATGCTCAGTGTTTCCTGAGCACCTACTATGTGCCGGGGCTGGGAGGTGTGGAACAGAAAGGGAAAAGTGGGGGCAGCAGGCATGCGGAACATCTGATCACCAATCCAGTCGCCTGCCTGGAGGAAGGAACACCTCTGTCTTTGTGCAGCTATTGTCTGCTTACCAAGCTGTTTCTGCACCACAGGGGACTTGGTCATCACTTAGCCCCGCTGCAGGGCCCCTTATCCTAGGGCGCCACTGGGCTAGCAGTGACCTTCCCATTTCTCTCTCTGAGCCTCGTCACCCTGACTGCACAGTGGGTGAGGTGTCAGGAGAGCAGACATGGAAATCTCTGCACTGTTTGTAGAAGACAGCGATTTCTAAAAACTTCCAGGGCCTCCCATCAGCCAGCCATCTGGGTTTGGACCACCCCATCCAGCGAGACCCAGCCCAGAGAATCCCTGAGGACAGCAGGAGCCTCAATGCTGTGTGCCCAAGGTCAGTGAGCCCGCAGCCTCCACGCCCAGCTCCCTGCCCCTTAGGGGCCTCCAGCATCACCCCTTCTCTGCCGGGGAGGGTCTTGGATCTTTCTCAAATCTCCGCCAAGGAGCTGGACCACTTTATCCAGGAACACCTGAAACCCAACCCCCAGTTCCAGAAACAGGTGGGCCAGGCCATTGATGTCATCTTACGTTGCCTCCAGAACTGTGCCCACAAGCCCTCGAGAGTCAGCAAGGTGAGTCGGGCAGGTGGGGACACTGATGGGACCCTGCGGGAGCCCCTGTGGGGAGGGAACAGGCCACAACAATGCAGCTGAGCTGAGGGCTGGCAGGGAAGTGGACACCACACAGGGATGATTTGCAGGCCAGAAGGTATATATTTAAGTGCCACCATTTTTTTAATGGTATAATCTTTTAAAATCACTATTACCAGGGCCTCCCCGGTGGCACAGTGGTTGAGCGCTGGGTTGCAAAGCTGCCCGCAGCCTCTGCAGTGCCAGTTTGATCCCCGGCGACCGGGTGGGGGGTCCCACATGGCACGCAGACCTCTCCTGCTGCCCGCTGCTCCCCTCAGCAGTGTACTTCCTCACTCTGCCTGTTCTACTCTCTGCTCTGGCTCTGGTGAATTCTCTCGCCCTCCCGCGCTTCTGACTGTACCCAGTGCTTGTATGAATAAATAAATAAATCTTTAAAAAAAAATCACTATTACCATAAGCACATCACCTTCCTCCTGGGCTTAAAATCCTCTGTGGTTTCATGGCTGGCCTTAAGGCCATGCGATTTTGACTCTGGTCTCTCAGACCTTGACCTATTCCACACTGGCCTCCAGGCTTCTTGAGCTGCCCAGCACACATCTGCCTTCAAGCCTCTCTTTCTGGAATGTTCTGCCCCCTTACACTTGGCTCTCCCCTCCCCTCCTTTAAGTCTGTGACCCACATCCCAAGCCCCTCAAGGCTCATCCTGGCTTGGAGGCCATCTCTACCGTGGACTTTCCATTCCCTGGCTCCCACCCCACCCCCAGACTAAACACACGCGTGCATGTGATGGGCTCACAGAGGCCTGACTGCTCAATTAAATTCACAAACTCCACTCCCCTCCCAGTCCCCTTATGGATCTGTTGGCCTCCTAGCACTTTCTGAGGGCCATTGCTTGCTAACCATCCCTCCCTCTGCTCCCCCTACCAGAATATAAGTTCCAGGAGAGCTTGTTACTTTCATCCACTGGCATATCTGGTACATGTAAGAGCTCCATGAATTCAGTTGAATGAATGAATGAGTGAATGAATGAATGGATTGAGAACCTATGCAGGTCCCATTTGGCCCTGGACTCTTAATCAGCAGTCTGTGTCCAGATGTGTGGTGAGTAGGTGCTGTAGATATTTGGCTGAAATCTTTGATCTCCACCCCCACCCCCAGCGCCGTCACCTGGGCTGCTGGTTGGTGTGACCAGCAGGCTGCCCAGGCCAGCTTGGGTCAGGAGGCAGGTGCAGGCTCTGTCTCTGCCTGCTTCTCCGGGTCAGAGGTCACAGGGCTCAAGAATCCTGACTCCCTGGTGCTCCCAGACAGGATATCAGCAAGAAAGCAGTGTCAAGGCTGCAGCTGGGGCAGGGTTGGGGGTGCTCAGAGCCCGACTCCTGGGCTCAGAGAGAGCCGGTGGTCTGAGATGTTCTTCCCTCTGCAGGGGGGCTCCTTCGGCCGGGGCACCGACCTCAGGGGTGGCTGTGATGCTGAACTCATCATCTTCCTCAACTGCTTCAAGGACTATAAGGATCAGGGCACCCATGGTGCAAAGATCCTGGCTGAGATGCGGGCACAGCTGGAATCTTGCTGGCAGGACCCAGTCCCGGGGCTGAGCCTCCAGTTCCCCGAGCAGAATGCACCCGAGGCTCTGCAGTTGCAGCTGGTGTCCTCCACCCTCGACAGCTGGGTGGATGTGAGCCTGCTGCCCGTCTTCGATGCCGTGGGTAAGGGCTGCCCAGCCTGTGCCGTGGACAGTAACAGGGACCCCAGGGAACCAGGGGCAATGAACGGGGTGCCTGCCATCTTCTCGGTGGTCCTAATTCCCCTACTTCCCCAAGCACTGAAAACTCTTGATTCACCAAAGTCGTCACCAACTCCTAACCATTCAGTGATTTTAACGTTATGGAAGTTTTAATTATGAAATGTTTCAATCATACAGAAAACCATCGACAGCATGCATACACCCGTGTACCCCAATCACAATTTAACCAATTTTAAGTGTTCTCCGTGTCTGCTTGGGATTTGTTTTTAAATTGTATGGCCCAATGTCCTTATTTCGAGAGGTTTACTTTTAGGTTAACTTTTTTAGTTAGCCAATCACACTTTTTGAGCTAAATCTCAGCGTAGTGATAATCTTCATAAATGCTGTGTACGTTTCTCCCTAAACGTACACAGGTCTAAATATTTTGTACTTTAAATTGCGACCGTATGGTATATTCTTTCATCCATAAATATTTGGAAGTGGGCTTCCAAAGGGGTGTTCTGGGATCTTGTTCCCTTGTTTGCTTTTGTCTTACTTCTCTTTTTCTATTTTGAATTGTAATCCGAAAATATACCGTATGTGGTGTCAGTTCTTTAGAATTGCTGAGCACTCCCCCGGGTGCTAATGACTGAAGAGATGTTGGCTGTCCCTTGCCCAACGTGGGTTTCTGCTTCCAGCCTTTCCATCTAGTTTGCTGCCTTCACATCTGCACCGCTGATTTTTTGCTTGCCTGATCTATCAGTTCTGAATGGGAAACCTGACAAACTCCCGCTTTGAATGGAGATGCGTCAGTTTCTCTCTGTAAAGTTTTGCTTTTAATGCTTTGAGGCTCCGTGATGGGGAACACGTCAGCACCTGGGGTGGGGAATGCTGCTGCTGTCTTCGACTGGAATTGTGCGCCAAGAGTGTTTCAATGTCCACAGGGCAGCTCAGGTCTGGCGCCAAACCTGAGCCCCGGGTCTACTCCCGCCTCCTCCTCAGCGGCTGCCAGGAAGGCGAGCACGCGGCCTGTTTCGCAGAGCTGCGGAGGAACTTCGTGAACACCCGCCCAGTCAAGCTGAAGGCCCTGATCCTGCTGGTGAAGCACTGGTACCGCCAGGTGAGGCTGCCATATCTGTGCTCCTCCCTGGATGCAGCTGTTATGGCGACTGCCTCGCCCAACGGCTCCTCCCCTGAGCAGATATCTTCCCTCGTTGGCATCTCATTGGCCATCCCAAGTGGAACGACTACCTCCTCCAGCTTCCATGTCTTTTCCAGACCAGCGAGAGCAGCTTTGCTCCTTCAAGTCCAAACTCTGCATTTCTTGTGGTTAAGCCTCACATTCCTCTCCAGCCAATGTGTTTCTCCGCTCTTCATACTGCTAATGCTCTGCCTGTCTTTTCCTTTGCTTGTGCTGTTCCTCCCAGCCACCATCTTCTTAATCCTGAGCATCCTTCGCCGTGCCCTCACTAAGCGCTCTGAATGCTGACGTGCTTTCATTCCTATTCCACAAACATCTGTCGGCTGGGCGCCCACTATTGCCGGCTGTTATGCTGGGTGTTAGGGTACCAAGATGAGCATATTGCCACCCCCGTTCCCATGCAGTGACCCTCATATAACATTTGGGATGAGACCCCAGGCAAAGGCCAAGTCTGAACTTCTTAGCCTCCTGTGCAACCTTAGGCAAGTCACGAACTCCTCTGGACCTCAGTTTATCTCCCCATAAAGTGAGAAGTATGAGCCAGGCCATCTCCAAGTTTTTGTTCTGTGGTTTTGCATCTTCTTCCTCCTCCAAGTGCTTAGTGCCACGTTTAGCACACAGTAGGTGTTCACCTCCACTGATTCTGTGCTTGGCCTCGGGTCACCTAGGTGGAAGCGCAGATCGGAGAGCAGCCGGCCTGTGCCACTCTGCCCCCCGCCTACGCCCTGGAGCTCCTGACCATCTTTGCCTGGGAGCAGGGCTGCAAGGAGAACGGTTTCAACATGGCCCAAGGCCTGAGGACCGTCCTGGGACTTATTCAGCAGCACCAGCAGCTCTGTGTCTACTGGACGGTCAACTATGGCTTTGAGGACCCAGCTCTGAGAACGAACCTCCTCGGCCAGCTTCGGAAACCCAGGTGCACACCTGCGTCCCCATCACCGCCTGCATCTCCTGGTCCCCCTGGATCACTGTGTCCAGGGGGTGTCCAGGGCGAGGTCTGGTCCTCCAACCCCCCTTTAACACTGCTTCCTCTGGACTCTTGCTAAGGAAGTGTGGGAGCAGCAGTCCCAAAGGCCAAGGCCAGTTTTATTAACACAATAAAAACCTTTTCTAGAATTATGAGATCACCCAAGAGCTTCCTGACCAAGGCAGCCAGGAGTTGGGGGGAGGGGGGCGTGGAAGGGAGGTGTCGTGCTGTGCCTGGGTGAGATCAGGCCGGCTAGAGGTTCTTTCCCAGCCTCCACACCCCTTCCCTGTCCCTCCCAAATCCCTGCCTCTTCACTGACCCCCACTTTCCCACCTGCCTGCCCATCCATTCTGCCTGCAGGCCGCTGATCCTGGACCCTGCCGACCCCACCTGGAACGTGGGGCAGGGGAACTGGGAGCGGCTGGCCCAGGAAGCGGCCACCCTGGAGACACAGGCCTGCGTTTTGAGTGGAGAGGGGATGCCCCTGCAGCCCTGGGACGTGCTGGTAAGAGCCGGGCAAAGGCCGCATCGTTGCGAGTCAGGACCAGCTCTGTGGGGCAAATCGCGTTCCAGAGCTGCCGGTGGGGTCCGGAAGTAGTGTTGTCCAGCTGAGGGAGGCCCTGATCTTGTTTGGCTCCCTCTCCTGCCCCCTTCGCCTGTAAACACTGCCCCAGCTCACCGCATACACACAAACCCCTGTCACAGGCCCTTCTTTAAGGGAACCCCACTTAAGACAATAGTCATTTGCAGCCCCAAAGGGGTATGATTTTACTGCCTTTGCTGTTTTGCAACAGCAGCTCATAACCAGTGTCTAACACTCAAGTCTATCTAGTGAGGCTTGGGCCTCGCCATCATCCCCATTCAAGAGGGGAAACTGAGGCTGTGTGTTGGTGGAGGAACTTGAACTGAGGTCTCTCTAATGCTGCCTACCTCAAGGACCTGCCAACCAGCTGAGCAGGAAGAGAGAGGGGAGATGGTGGGCATCTTGGCCTCGTAGCCTATCAAGAGCCAGGCCTGGACGCTCATAGGGAATCCCGTCTCGAGCTGGTCCCACCTGAATTCTCTCTGCAGCCGGCTCTTCTTTACCAAACCCCAGCCGGACACCTGGACAAGTTCATCTGTGAGTTTCTCCAGCCTAACCGCCAGTTCCTGACTCAGGTGAGCAAGGCTGTCGATACCATCTGCTCGTTCCTGCGGGAAAACTGCTTCCAGAATTCTCCCATCAAGGTGCTCAAGGTGGTCAAGGTGAGTCCCCAGAGGGATTGGGAGAGGTGGGTGGTGATCTCTCCCATGCCAGGCCCAGGCCTGACCCACTTCTGTGGCCTTTGCCATCACCAGCACGGGGCAAGCATGGAGGACCCACAGAATGTGGCTGTGGGTGGATGGCAGAGGGAGGGCCCAGTTGTGCCCAACAAGTCTCTTTGGGTCACGACAGTCAACTCAAAAGAAGCAACAAAATATTGCTATGTATTGGCTAACCTAAATGGAAAACCCTGGAATAAGGTCACCTTCAGGCACAGCTACATTCAGGAGCCCAAGCAGCATCATCAGGACCCAGCTTTCCCCCCCCAGCTCCTGGCTCTGCCTTCTGCCTAGGACAGGTCCTTTCCATATGATAGTCCTTGGCAATTCCAGGCTTCCAACAAGGGGAATTCTCTTTTCTCAAAATTCAAATACTAATCTGGGAATAGAGTCTCTTTGGCCTGTTTGGGTAACATACCCAGCCCTGAACCAATCACTGGGGCTAGTAGACAGCAAGCTCTAGCTGGCCAAGCCTGGGTTTTAGGGTACATTCAACCCTACATGGACTTCATTCCCCAAAGACCAGAATGCTGATTTCAGAAGGTGGAGAGGTGCTGAGCTTTACGAAAACTCACATTCTCCTCTCACCAGGTATGACCAGTCCCTGATTGGAGAGTCACAAGCAAGACCCACATCAGTTCTAGAAAGCATCAGCATAGTGGCAGCCAATGAGAAGCCCCAGGCCTGATGGTTTGCTGTGTGCCCCCAGGCTGATTCCCGACCCTCAGTGACCCTCGCCTGCCTCTTCCATAACACTTAGGGGGGTAGCCTGGCTCAACCATGGCTTCCCTTAGCATCACAGAGAGGCTTTAAAATAATAAATTGTTGCCCAAATCCCTCCCCAGGCTTATTAAATTATAATCTCAGGATTATATGAGCTGGGTCATTTTTTAAAAACTCTGGTGCAGACAGGCTTGAGAACCTCAGGCCTCAAAGAAACCTCTCAAATCCCCCCCAAACATGATGGAAGGAGAACTTTTGCGTTTGGCATGCCTTTTCCTCACTGTCATGCTATGTACTGGTTACACATGAAAGATGTAAGACAGCGAGGTTAGGTGACTGGCCCAAGGTCACACAGCAGGTTCCTAACCCAGAGCACGGACTCTGGTAGGAGGACAGCAGGCAGCGCTTCCAGGGTCACCCACCGCCTCGTCCTCCCCAGGGTGGGTCTTCAGCCAAAGGCACGGCTCTGCGAGGCCGCTCGGACGCCGACCTGGTGGTGTTCCTCAGCTGCTTCAGCAGCTACACTGAGCAAGGCGACAAGCGGGCGGAGGTCATCTCGGAGATCCGCACCCAGCTGGAGGCGTGTCAGCGGGAGCTGCAGTTGGAGGTGAAGTTCGAGATCTCCAAGTGGGAGA
Source organism: Talpa occidentalis (assembly GCF_014898055.3). Lineage (NCBI taxonomy): Eukaryota > Metazoa > Chordata > Mammalia > Eulipotyphla > Talpidae > Talpa > Talpa occidentalis. The sequence continues at coordinate 84,210,428 of NW_023601433.1, read as the reverse complement.
ATCCCCGCGTGCTGAGCTTCTCGCTGACGTCCCGCACGCTGCTGGACCAGAGCGTGGACTTCGACGTGCTGCCGGCCTTTGACGCCCTCGGTGAGCCGCCCAGAGCCGGCCTGAGCCGGGGGAAGCAGGGGAGGCCGTGGGGACAGCTGGGCAGAGCTCCTGCAGCGCACGCCCAAGCACTGGCTCGCACTCTCGGCTGTGCCGGTGTGTTTCCGTGCTCCTTTCCTGCCAAGCGTCTGCAGCAAACGGCACATTTCCAGTTTACGCAAAGGTGCTGTTTGGGCGAGCAGTACCGCCGGGCTGGGCTCGAGTCACGTTCCCACCAGCACACGCGATGACCTCAAATGAGGGTCAAGGTCACTTCCCTGCCTAGCGCCCCAGTGTCTGGGGAGATGTGCCTTAATGCCCCTCCCCCAGCTCTGAGTACTTGGGGACCACCTCCCCCACCTGCCACAGATCCATCCCAATCATCCATTCAATAAACATACCTACCCTGTGCCCAGAGCTCTGCAGGCACCTGAGGCAAATGCTCTGGAACCACAGACACATCCCCTGGGAGGTACGCAGGCCTGGGTTGGGCCGGGAGAGTTTGCAGGGTGAGGAAATCCCATCTCTGAATGTGCTTGGTTCCTGGGTTCTGGAAAACAAGGAGCAAGAGAGACCTGAATCTGCAGTCGGGGGGTCAGCGAGTGTAGGGGGGCTGGGGGGAGGGTCACCCTTGAGCTGGATCCCACCAGGATGGCGATGGTGGTTCCCGCCACATACAGGCCCACTCCCTGGTGGACATGAGGACACCGGCTCCCCCTTTGTCAGAGATGAGTGCGGGTGGGGAGCGCTAGAGACAGGCCAGCTCCCTGCAGCCACTTTCTCCGCGATGGGTGAGCAGGTGGGTTGAAAGGGGGGAGGAGAATAAGATTCTCACCAGGGACCTCTCTGGTCTTGCATTCCACCCACAAACTCCTGTGCCCGCCTCCCCCCGCCCTGTACCCCGGGGTCCCAGGCCTCTGGAAAGGCCCAGGTAGGAGGGCTCAAGGCCCTTCTCAGTGGGCCCCGCGGCATTCTGGGAAAGGAAGCGCTGGTGACCTCCCCCTTTCGTCCCCAGGCCAGCTGCCCTCGGGCGCCAGGCCCAGCCCTCGCGTCTACGTGGACCTCATCCACAGCTACAACAACGCGGGCGAGTACTCCTGCTGCTTCACGGAGCTGCAGCGCGACTTCATCAGCTCCCGCCCCACCAAGCTCAAGAGTCTGATCCGGCTGGTCAAGCACTGGTACCGGCAGGTGGGCACCGGGATGGGCCACCCCACCAGTGGCCCGGGGCTCCGTCTCAAGCACTTTCCTGTCCAGGCTGTGGTGCTGGAGCAGAGAGAGGGCTGACTCCCGGCTGTGGGGCTTAGCTTTTCTTCTCTGTAAACGGAGTTGACATCACTACATCCAGGGAACGTGCCGGGCAAGGCCTCCAGTGGATGCTGGGGGTGGGCTTGCTGACTCCAGAAGGGTCCCTCCCGTGCCTCTTCATTGCCCATCTGGACCAACCTTCTTTCCGTTCTCCAGTGCAACAAGATGCCCAAAGGGAAGGGCTCCCTGCCGCCCCAGCATGGGCTGGAGCTCCTGACAGTGTACACCTGGGAGCAGGGCGGCCAGGACCCCCAGTTCAACATGGCTAAGGGCTTCCGCACAGTCCTGGAGCTGGTCAGCCAGTACCGCCAGCTCTGTGTCTACTGGACCGTCAACTACTCCGACGAGGACAAAACCATTGGAGATTTCCTGAAACAGCAGCTTCAGAAACCCAGGTTCGGGCCCACCCTCAAGGCCCTGGAGTCTCAGATCCAGTCACTCACCCCCTCCTGAGAGTATGGAGAGAGCAGAGACAGGAAAATCCTCTTTCTAGAACTGGGCTCCTTTCTAGAAGTGGTATCCCTAGCACCTGAGGGACAGGTACTCAGGTTCCCGGTCACTTATAAATAGGGTCACCAGATGAAATGCAAGACTCCGAGTTAAATTGAATGTCAGATAAATAATGAGCAATATTTTGGTATAAGTATGTCTCGTGCAGTATTTTGGATATACTTATGCTAAAAAAAAAAAAAACCTTACTCATTGTTTATCTGAAGTGCAGGTTTAACTGGGCATTCTCTATTTGTGTTTGTTCAATCTGGCAACCCTACCTGCCATCCCACCCCACCCCCACCCCCAGGTAATTAAGCGTGTCTCATTCTTTGGGATCCTGCCTATTTCTGCAAGGGTACAGAGATGACAGAGGTGCTTTGACAAGTTCCTAAGGCATCGCCACTTCTTATTATGGGTATTCTGGGAGCTATTATAGGTAGTAGCTCCTGAGGGTGATACGTTGGAAAAGACACTGACTCTTCTTGGCTCAGATGAAAAAAGTAGTCTAATCAGTTAGTGACATCTGTGGATGCTGGAGGTAGGGTGATTGAACTGGTGCTGTGATCAATTAACCATACCTGGACTGAGTTCTGTGGCTGATTAGTAACGTCTACCTTGGATGCAAGAGGGAGACATGTCCATGTGTGACTTATTTTCTATCCCTCACCTTGAGGGTGTGCCTGGAGCACAGAGGAGCCTCTCAGCCCTGCCCTGCCTCCTGTAGTGTTGCGTGAGGGAAGAGAAAGCGCCAACTGACCCCATAGGTGGATACCTAGAAGTTATCTGGGAAAGACTGACCCTGGTTGGAAATTGCAGGCCCATCATCCTGGATCCGGCTGACCCAACAGGCAACCTGGGCCACAACGCCCGCTGGGACCTGCTGGCCAAGGAAGCTGCAGTCTGCGCCTCTGCCCTGTGCTGCATGGACAGGGATGGCACCCCCATTGAGCCATGGCCAGTGAAGGTGAGAGACTTGTGTTACAACAGGGAGTACCTTTTGGGAGTGTCGGGGCAAAGTGTGATCAGGGGAGGGCCTGGTTCATCTCACAAGGGCAGGGCCCAACCATGGCCCCTGATGTGCTTCCATACTTCCTTGTGGCCTCAGCTTCTCCAGCTTAGGAGTAACCAGCATCTTCTATACCCCTCCCCCAGGCTGCTGTGTGAAGCCCAGAAAATCAACAGTCACACCAGATGAACAGATGGACATATGGACACCAGCCCTCATCATGGGGAGACTCAGGGTCACCTGCCGTGTGTGTGTGCACATGTATGTTTGTGGGGGGCTGAGCAAGAGAGATTCAGGGGACCTGCTTTCCTCCTCAATCCATTCTCCCAACTGCTGTCCCTACTACCCAGGCCTGCCCTCTCCTCCAGGCAGTCCACTCTGTTTACCTGGCCTGGATGAGCTTCACTGAACACCCTTTGTGTCAGATGGGCACTCCCCAGCCCACATACTCCCCTGCTCTCTGAGGTCTCTGAGGTCTGCACACTGGAGTCCAGACTCCCGAGGTTGACAGCCGCCTGCATTTTCAGCTTCTCCTATCATGCATGTGACTCTCTCTCTCTCTCTCTCTCTCTCTCTCTCTCTCGGAGATGACTCCTACCTCCCACATGGCACCCAAAACCCTGGCGAGAATGTCCTCCTCATCCTCACCTCTCCCTCCCACACCAACACACACCCTCCCTTCTGCTGAAACCCATCCCCACCTCCCAGTGGCCTCTTCCCCAATTGAAGAGCTTTTTACAGGATGGTAGAGTTTCCATCTCATTTGTCAGCCACAATCAGTTGGTGTGGCTGCTGGAGCCCTGTGTTCTGAAGGATTCCAAAGAATGGAGGCTTAGTTGAGAAGCGCAACCTAATCAGTTGGTGACGTCTGCCATGGATGCAGGAAAGGACATTGATGGTCTGAGTGCCATGATCGACTATCAGTGGCTGGCCTGGATGCAGAAGGAGTGCTCACCAGTCTACAGTGTATGTCTAGATTACTGAGGACCACGCTGAGCTAAGCCACAAGCAGAAAAGCATGCCCAGAGCAGTAGCTTGGTCTGCCTTGAACAGACAGGGATTGGGGACATACATGCTACGTGAACCCTCTCCTTGCACACCTAATCAGATGCCGTTAGGTTGGAGACCTCCTTCCCTCCACCCTTCCTGTTGCACCCAGTCTGCACATTTTGATGCCTGGCCCTTTTCACCTTCCTGAATTTTTACTGCATTCCTGCCTTCTCTCCAACCTGCAGGAATGCCATGTGATTCTGCAGTCCTGAAGTCTAAACCTCAGCCAATGGCCAAATGCCAGTATTCAGCTTGTTTCTCTCTGCCCTCCAGAGGAAACCCACCAGGCCCATGCAGGCAGTGCTGCTGGCCTCCAGTCCAGCAGCAGTGCCCGTCTTAGCCAAGGCTCAGCACAGAGAGCAGAAGGTGCTCAAGGACAGACCAGAGGAGCACAAGGTGGGGGCCACTCGGGACTCTTGGTTTCAAGATTAGAGCACAGTGGCCCAATCAGAAGTCAGGAGGCTGCTGCTGCTTCTGCTAACACCCCTGCAGCTGCCCCTACTCCCTCACACCCACGAAGCTGGGGTCCAGACCTTGGCACATGCACTCCAGTGGCCACCAACATCTCAGGATTTGCCAGCTGCCAGCACTGCAGGACAGTGACAATTGCTGCCCTCCCTCAGCACTACCCAATGGCAGCTGGGAATCTGGCTAGTCTGGGAGTGGACAGTGCATCTCCCAGTCCCTGCAGCATAGGGGGGAGTAGATGTCCAGTGAGCACCGTGAGTACCTCTTGGGCAGAGGTATGCCCAGCAGCAGATCGGGCTCTGACCTGGGCATCGTGAGCCTTCGGTTCTCATGCCATGGGGACCAGGTGGCCTGTGCCCATTTGGTAACACCCATCCCCAACCCATGGACTCTAGGCCTTCCCTGGAAATGGCTGGAGGATTAGGATAAATGTGAAATGGTGGACAGCAGGATGGCTCAGGGTGTAGGGGTGAGGGGCGCTCGTCATGTGGGCGGGTAGACAGGAGGTTGTGCTGATCCCAGCAAGCCCCTCGATCTTTGACATCAGCCCCCTGAAGTGAGCAGAGGTGTTCCACTGTCACTTAGGGCCTCCTGATGTAGCCACACCCTTAGCTAGACGTCGGCTCCCCTAAGTTGTGTATGTGTAAGTCCATTATAGATTTCACAATTGCCCTAAAAATACCCACATGTGCTTTCCTCTGGAACGAGGCATAGGGAGGCTAAAATTCCTATGGAAAAATTTACGGATAAGAAAAACTAGGAAAATATGGCAAGGGGAGCCCCAGGGAGGGACCAGTCCTTAGCAGTGTTACGAAGAGCTAGGATGCCTCTGTGTTTGAGCAACGAGGCAGTGTCTCCTACACTGGCCAGGGGGTCAGCTAGTGCCCGACTCCAGGAGGAGAAATAACAAAGAATTAAATGAGACCAGAAACAGAGGGCCTTCCTGGGAGCAGGGGGCAAGGCAGTGTGTGGTCCCTCAACCAGCAGGCCGAGAAAAGTGAGCACCTCCTCCAGGATTGTGGCAAGACATAGAACTCCAAAGAAAGTGTGGACATAAATTTTTTTAATATAATTTTTTTAAGTCTTTTTGAGATATAATTCATGTGCCAGGAACATGACCCTTTCCAAGTGCACAAACTTGAGTGTTGTCAGCCTATCTCAAGGTTTCTATTTCATCTACTCACAAGACAAGCCACCCACAAGGTGCATCACCATGCTCATTCTAGAACATTTTCAGCACCCCCAAAAGAAACCTGAAACCCATCAGCAGTATCTCCATTCCCTCCAGCCCCCACTCCCCCTAATCCCTGGCAACCATATTTCTGTTTTCCCTAATAAAGTCATTTCATGTGATGGGATCACAGGCTAAGGAAGCCTTTGTGTCTGCTTCCATCACTCAGCTTCATGTTGTCAAGTTTCATCCGTGGTATAGCTGGTGCCAGGGCTTTGTTCCTTTTCATGACTGAGTAATATTCCATTGCATGGGTAGACTTCTTTCTATTTATCTATTCCTCCATTGACCAGCATTTGGGTTATTGCCACTTTTTGGCAATTGTAAATAATGCTGCTAGGATTTTGTGTGGGCTTATATTTTCATTGCCTTTGTCTTGGGTCTGTACCTAGGAGTGGACTTGCTGGGTCAGATGGCAACTCTCTGTTGAGCCTTTTTAGGCCCACCTCACTGCTTTTCACTGCACCCTTTGCACGCCTACCTGCAATGCATGGCCTTCCAGTTTCTCCCATCCTTGCAACACTCTATTTATTGTCCATCATTTTCATTATGGCTGTAGTGGGTGTGGAAGAAAGTTATATACTCTCAGAGGAATCAGGTCTGCTAAACACGGTCAGGAAAGAATGGGCCTTAGGAAGAAAGGGACTCTGACTCCCAGCCTGCGGGCTTAAGGGTTGAAGTTCCTGAAAATCTCCAATTCCCACATCCTCCCAAGCCTTCATTGCTGCAGAAATAGCCCTCCCACCTCATCCCTGCTAGAAGCTAGTGCCTGCCCCTTGTGCAAAGACCCTCTTGAGGCCTCTTTTCATGAGACCCCGCAAGATCTGAGCCTGCCTTTCCTCCCACCCACTAGGCCCGTGACTGGGGTTAAGTCCCGGCACCACCCAGCTGGGAATATGCTGGGCAATGGTTGGGGGAAGGAAGGGCCTGTGTCCCAAGTAGGCATAGGAGGCAGTCACGCATCCCAGCAGAAACCAGGGGGCGTGTGTAGATGTGGATATCAGGGCGCTGGTCTAGAGGCTGTGTGCAAGATCAGATGTGAGGGGCTCATTGACTGGGGAGCTCTCTCCTGGAATTTGGGGCTTCACACCTGAAAAAGTCCCCAGAAGACACAAGCCTGCAGCTAGGCAGGCTCTTTAAAGAATGGGTGCTGTGAGAGCTGAATGCACGGATCGCAGGGAGGCGGGAGTGCGAGGCAGGGGAGTGGCATGCTGGGTGGTCATGGTGCCCAGGGCCAGGAAGGTCACCAGTGATGCTGTCCCCTGGGAGAGCAGGGAGGCCCAGTCACAAGGAAGTTGCCAGTGGGAGACCTGCCTTGTGATCTCAGGTGGCCTCCGCCTTAGGAGACGTATCCCGGGGCTCCCTAGTAGCCCTGGGTGGTCAAACCACAAAGCAAATCATGGCGCACGAGACCAGGACCGGTCAGGCGGACACACGCTTCTTAAGGAGTTCTGACCAGCTCGGGGGCCGGTGTCCCTGGGGACAGACGTGCTGGGCCACCAGCCGGGAGCCACCTGAGCTGCCCCAGCAAAATACTTCGAGGACACTGGGGAACTTCCCCAAATCCAAAGTCCCTTTTCCAGCAGCTTCCCAGGAAACGGCCTATAACGCGTGACGGGGGAAAGGCTGGAAGAGCATCGTTAGCAGAACTGGATCCTGCCCAGCCCTTGCTGTGTGTCGCTGAGCAAGTCCCTGCCCTCTCTGGGTCTCTTTCCCTCCCTGTTCTCGCTGAGTCTGAGTTCCCCGCCTGCCTGGAAGTGGGGATGGGGAAAGAGCCCTTGAAGATGACCTCTGCCCTCTGCGCCCGGAAAATGCTACTTATGCATGAAATACGTTTGTAGCGCCTGCCCCCTGCTAAGCCCTTTGGGGGACCTTTTCATCTCCCTATCAACCCTCCAGGGTTGTCCTAACTACTGCTGGGGACATCGAGGCACCAAAAGGGCAGCTGGCATGCTCGAGGACACGGGTCTGGCACATGCCCGAAGGCTGCATATCTAATCCCGGGTCCCTTGGCATCAACCCAGCAATCAGATGAGCCACACCTTAGATGAGGAAGTCAGCTGGGAGCCCTTGAGTTTCAGTTTCTCGGCTCTCAGCTCGGGTTGCTCAATTCTCTTCCTCCTGCTCTGCCACCCACGGACACTCAGCAGCCCACGGAGCTATGGCATCCTGGGGGCTCCAGGAGATCTCAATGCCTACTTACGAACTAGATCAGTTCATCCGCTTTGTCCTGAGGCCTCACAAAAACTGTGAGACAAAGCTCGACTTGATTGTGGAAAGACTCTGCACCTTCCTGCAGGAAGCCAAGGAGCTGCGCCTGGAGAGACATGTAGCCACAGTGAGTGGTGGGCTGGGCCGGGCTTGTGGGGCCCAGGAGATCATTATGCCGCTGGAAGGCAGAGCTATTTGGTGCAAAGCGCCCACTGTGTGTGGGCCCTGGGCATACGAGACGTCAGCTCATCCTCCCCATGCCGGAGCAGATGACAGCATGTGGTGTAGCTTAGGAGCACCGGCTGGGGAGCCGGTCTGCCCCGAGGACTGTGTGACCTGGGGCAGGCTGCTCAACCTCTCTGTGCCTCAGCCTCTGAATCCATAAAACGGCAGAGGAATAACACCCCCTCAGAGCACTATGAGACAGGCATGTAATGTTCTTAGCACAGGGCCTGGTACCTAGTGCTCCACAGATGGGCTCTAATAACTCACTATTAGGGTTTTTGTCCTTTGCATATTACAAAGGAGTAAACTGAGGCCAGAGGATTTCTGTAAAACTCCCTAAGTCTGCTCTGTGGTTTCTCAACAGCAGTTAGAAGGTTTTGGTGCTATGCGCACAATCCCAAGATTGAGATGGAAGATTCTAGAGCTTTGGGGAGGCCAGGGCGCCAGGAAGGTGCCAGGACCCTAGGGAGGGGAGGGCATCGAGATCCCTACCCACACCCCATGTTCTCCAGCGCTGGTGCCCCACTTCTCTGCAGTCACTGTGCTTTCTGATGTCTGCCTTACACACACTCTTTGCCCCAGAGCCTCGCCTACAGACACCCGGACACTGGGCAGCCCCTGTCCCAGCCCCGATGGGGAAACTGAGGCCTGGGGAAACTATTTAGTAGCTGGCACCAGACCTGGCACTGAGGCCCAGGGAAGCTGCTGGGAGTACACACCCCTACTTGCTGCACCACCTGGCTCTCCTATTAACTACTTTTTTCTAGTTAAAGTAAAAAATACAGAAAGAAAAGTGGACAGAAGTAATCAGCTAGCCTGATAGGTTACCATGAAGGACAAATTGTGTACCTCACACCCGAACTAAGAAACAAAACGTTCCCCGTCCCCAAGGAGAGTCCCCGTGGCCGCCTCCAGTCACTGTCACAGCCCCAGGCAGCCACTCTCCTGGCCTCTAACAGTAGAGATGATTCGTTTCATCTGTTCTTTAAACTTGATATAAATATAAAGTGACCAACTATCCCGGTTCCCTCAGGACCAGAGAGTTTTCAGGACAAGGGGCCTTCAGTGCAAAAACTGGTTATGCCCCAGGTAAACCAGAGGGTTGTTCGCCCGATATGCACGAAATTATACACCTTGTGAGTTTAGTATGATTCCTGTGACTCATCACACCCCTACCCTTGTTGTTAGTGTGAACACACTCTGGTTGTGTAGCATTGTGTGTTGTGAACACACTCTAGTTTGTGTTGCATTGCATGGTGTGAATATATTCTGATTGTGTAGCATTGCATTGTATCAACACATTCTGGCTGTGTAGCATTGTGTGGTGTGAACACACTCTGGTTGTGTTGTGTTGTGTTGTGTGGTGTGGTGTGAACACATTCTGATTGTGTATCATTGCATTGTATCAACACATTCTGGCTGTGTAGCATTGTGTGGTGTGAACACACTCTGGCTGTGTTGTGTTGTGTGGTGTGGTGTGAACACATTCTGATTGTGTAGCATTGCATTGTATCAACACATTCTGCTGTGTAGCATTTTGTGGCATGAGCACATTGGTTGTGTTGCATTGTGTGATGTGAATACACCACACTTGTCCATGCTCTTGTTGATGGCCATTTCAGTTGCCTCCAGCTTGAAGCTTGTATGGAAAATGCTGCTAGGAGCACCCAATTTGGGTCTTCGGGTAGACAAATTGATACCTGCCAAGACTGGTGACACTTGTGACCTTTGTTTGCATTGAGAATGCTACCACCTGCCCAGGTACCCTGTGACCCTAGGCGTCCAGAGTCTCACATCTGCGTCTCTGTTGCTGGCAGGGCGGTTCCTATGGCCGGAAAACAGTCTTGAGGGGCAACTCCGATGGCACCCTTGTCATCTTTGCCAGTGATTTTACACAATTCCAGGATCTGAAGAAAAATCAAAATGAAATCCTTAACAAAATCCAGAAGCAGCTGGAAATATGTCTATTAGACAAGCTGCTGGCAGCTAACATGATGATCCAGAGACGCTACAACAGACTCACCATCCAGCTGTCCACAGAACACCAGGATATCACTTTTGAGGTGCTGCCTGCCTTTAACCCTTTAGGTGAGCACTCCTGGGTAAGTGCAATGGGTAGAGAGCTGGCAGGAAGCAAAGCCAAAGAAAGAGGTGGAGGCCTCCATGTGGGTCCTCTGGGCTGGGGCCGGTAGTGCCACTGTGCTTTCCGGAGTGGATGACCCTAGACCTCATGAGAGGAGGCCTCTGCTACCCTGGGCTTCCTCTTTTCTCCACAACGTCTCCCTCCTCTCTTAATTGGCTTTGGAAGGATTGCTCTAGACTCTAGCGCAGAGCCTCTCAAACTGTGACACGCACAAGAATCACCTGGGAAACTTGTACGTGCAAGTGCTGATTCAGAGGTGGGAGCAGGACCCAAGATTCTGTATTTCTAACCAGACCCATGATAATGATGATGTTGGCCCATGCACCACACTTGAGGATGAAGACCAGGTTGGTTAGAGGGAGAGAATGGGGCAAAATCTGGGAAAAGTTCAGCGAGGTTAGGTATTCGGAGTCTACCTACTACCAAGGTCAATGTCAAGGCAAGGACCCTTCATGAGTGATTGTCACCAGAGTTTGAAGGGTGCCTCACCCACTTTCTATCTCTCCAAGGCCTCCCCACCGCCTGGGCTCCCTGTCTTAGCAAAAATCCCCACCATCCCATCTATTACTTAAAGCTGGCTCAGATGTCTTACACCCCATCTCCTTGCCCAGCAACCTGTCACTAAGACCTGCCAGTTCTGCCTAATATAACAGGTGCCTTGGCTTTCTTGTTCTTTTTCTTCTGCAGTCCCTAGTACTATGTTCATGGTCAATAATAGTTGTTGATAGATGGATGGACGGATGGATGGATGGACGGACTGACAGATGGGTGGATGATTGGCTGTCTGGCTGGATGGTTGGATAGATTGATAAGATTCAGTATAGTTACAACTTAGTTTCAAGCGCAGATACTCATATATCACAAACTTAAATTCTAGAGCCGAAATTCAAGCCTTTGTTAAACAAATGGGCAAACTAAAGAAAAGGAACATTCCTGGGCCCACAGCCAATTCCTGACATAAATAAAATAAATTCCTGACAGGCCAGAGTTCTCCAAGGCAGACACACACACACATACCTTCAGGAGTCTCGTTCACAGAAAGGTGACCCAATTCAGAGGAAAATGCGCCTGTTCACAAAGCAGGCAACCCTGAGGTCTTATCCTGGTCCCATTACTCATGCACTTCTGCTAGCTATAAGATTAGACTAGAAAAAGTTATCTAGCAGGGTCTTTAGGACACTAAGGGTTGAGGGTGCAGGCTTGTCGCAAACAAGGGGAAAATCAAGGCGAAGAGACACAGTGTCACGCAGAATTAGAAAATCCTCTTCTCTCCTGTCCTCCAGCACACGGGCCAGAGTGCCCTCTGCTGGGGTGACCCCATTATGCCAGGATGGTGTGAGAACAAATCAGCCGCACATTCCAAACTAAGATTCCTTTTCTAAAAGAAACAATGATGAGCACTTCCTGAGAAAAAGCCGTCTCCCAGGGATATCTCAAGTTGTTTTCCACAGGAAATATTAGCCTCCCTAACCTGGACTTTCTGCAATGGGTCCAAGCTGACCTCCTTCAACTCTCCCTGTGTCTCTCTCTATGGCTATCTGCCCCCACTGCTTCCTCTCCGGGGTCTTCCACCAAAGCGGGATGCTTCTGTTTTCCCAGATTTCCTGGCATTTCAGTTTCCTTGTCTATAAATTAGCGATGACAATCACCCTAAGCGCAGAAGTGTCCAGTGAGGCTCACGTATTTCTCTGGACCTGCAGAGATTAAACAGTGCCTGGCAGAGAGTAAGCACTGAGTAAAAGTTGGCTGTATCGTTACCATTACTGAGGAAGCTAGAATGTTCCCTCAACCTTCCTGCACGCCAAGTGCCCAGAACCGTGCCTGGCTGATAGCAGGAAGTCAGTAAATACTCGTCAGTTAAATGAAAGGTAAGGTGGCTGCTGTCTCCTGGCTGTTTGTCTAAATGTGTTTCTAAACGGAGCTCAGCTAGCAAAGGTAGAGGCCCTTTGATTGAATTCTATAAACTTGATGTCTTTTTCCTCACCCCACACCAGCCATTCTTGCACTGAAAGGGTATCAGAATCACCTGAGGAACTTAGTAAAAACTACAGACACCCAAGTTCTCTCTACTTGGGGACCAGATCTCCTACGAGTTAATCTGGAACTCGGAGGCCCAGGCTCACAGGCATGAGGCCTCCTGGGCTGTGTGCAGCAGGATCCAATAGGCACCCCAGTGTGAGAACCACTGCTCTGCATTACCTGCCCCCTCCAAGGGGGGGTGCCCCTGCCCACTGGCCTCCATCCAGCCTCCAACGCCATGTCTGCACCTGGCTTCTATGCCTCCAAGAGCCCGTCTCCCTGACTTGAAATAGGTTGTTCACTGGGTGGGCTCAACAGCAGACTCGATAGCATATAACACATAAACTTCAGTTTCTTCCGGATGTCTGCCAGTCGCGCTTTTTAAAAAGCCATTTTCTCCCTACTGACCCCTTTTTCATCTGTAATTGTGTTTTCACCTCCACACTGGGTCCTGTGATCCCGTCTGAGGCTGTCCCGATCCTGTAACTGCCACGCTTATGACCTATAGGGCAAGCTACCCGCAGCCTTTATGTCAACACACCAAGCCTCTTACAGCTAGGCCGCTGACGTGTGCAGTCCAGCCATGATCACCGTCACGACCGGCTTCCCCAGGCCAGGTGACACGACACCCAAAGTTCTGGCTTCTCCTTCACACCAGGCGCCAGTGACAAGCCCAGCCCTGGGATCTACAGAGACCTCATACGTTCCTTGAATGAGACGAGAGCCAGCCCAGGGGAGTTCTCCGCCTGTTTCACAGAACTCCAGCGGAAGTTTTTTGACAACCGTCCTCAAAAACTGAAGGACCTCATCCTCTTGATAAAGCACTGGTGGCATCAAAAGGTGATTTGCAAATTGTCCGTCTAGTCTGTTGCCCTGTCCTTTCCCTGGAGGTCATTTACACCTAGTCAAGTGCAACAGGTTAACTGTACAGCTCGACACATTTTTGTTAAAGGTTTATTTTATTTATCCATGCATACAAGAACTGGGGTATAGGCCAGAGGTGTTGGGGCGAGGAGGGTGTGGGTAAGAGGATTCACCAGAGACAGGGCAGGGAGCAGAAGAGGCAGATGGACTGGAATCCACTGCTGAGGGGAGCAGCGGGGAGACAGCAGAGGTCTGCTGCGCCATGTGGGTAGCTCCCTGGCCATGTGGGTCAGCTCCCTGCCTGGAGAGCAAACTTGTGCTGTGGTATCTGGTGATAGCTTCATAGTGCTGAGACTTAACCCCTGCGCCACCAGGGAGGCCCTCAATGTATTTTTTTTATATCTTCTCAAGCAACACCCAGATCAAGTCTGGCCACATTTCCTGCATGAAACCCACTTCTAGGTGATACTCCCTCAAACAAACCACTGTCCTCACGTCCATCACCTCGAATTAGTTTTGCAAGTTTTTAAATGTAACGTCAGTGGTTCCATACTGTTTGTAGTTATGTCTGTCATCTTTTGCTTGACAGTATATCTGAAATGTTTGTCCATGTGATTTTTTAATTTGTTTTGTTATATCCTTTGTATTAATATGCCTTGTATTTATCTGTTCCAAGGCTGATGGACATTCAGGTCATTTCCAAATTGGACTATTATGAATCAGGTTCCTCTGGTTAGTGTCCTTTTTTGATGAATTTGAGCATCGTTTCTCTGGGATAAATAGACTGGCATGGAACTACAGGGTGTAAGGTACATGAACATGTATGTATATATACACACACACGGCACATATAGTCTATGTGTTTTTGTGTAACATAATGAATATACATGGAATATGCATTTTTTTTAACTTTGGCAAACATTGCCAAACGGTTTCTCCAAAGAACTGTTCTAAATGACACTCCCGTCTGCAACTTACAAGCGTTTGGGATGCTCCAAGCCTTGCAAGTGGTAGGGGGTCAACTTTCAGGTCTGGTGCCATGTTAATTGCTGGTGGGGGACATCGGCTTCCTATAGACTTCTGGATTCTTGATTTCAGATCCCTGGCACGGGGGAAGCTGGGTCCTCAAATCAACCATCGCCTTTTTCTTTTCTCATAGTGCCAGAAAAAGTTAAATAATTCATCCCTGCAGCCCATATATGCGCTGGAGCTGCTTACGATCTACACCTGGGAACAGGGGAGCGGAGCAGAGAACTTTAGCATAGAGGAAGGACTCAGAAGTGTGCTGAGGCTCATGGAGCAGCAGGAGAAGCTGTGTGTCTACTGGACGGTCAACTACAACTTCGAGGATGAGACTGTCCGGAACATGCTGCTGAGGCAGCTCCACTCGCCGAGGTACCAAGCTTCCCACAGCCCTTTCTCTACATAGCCCTTCATCAGCGGACCCCCAAGAACAGGATGAGAATGAGAGCTCACCCTGGCTTCCCCAGCCGGGGCGCGCCAGCAGAGGTGTGCCTGGAAGGCGGGAAGCCTGCTGGGCCCCTTCCCATTCCCAAGCACGGCACATTTTGTCCCCCAAACAAACACTCAAGAAGTGCTTCCTCTTGAATACTAGTTAAGAATTAAAAAGTATCACTTACTAATATCTAATGAAACATGAATAGATTCCAAATGACTGGAAGAAATTAGAATCAAAAGTCTACATACTATATAACTTCTTTATTTGACATTCTGGAAAATGTAAAACTATCTGAATAAAAAGAAAGTAGGTCTGACTACAAGGTGGCAGCCTGAGGACTTTTGGGGGAGGGTAATGGACTTGATAAAATTGTTCTGTATCTTGATGATGGTAATGGTTACATGACTTAATACATTTGTCAAATCTCATAGAATTATGCAACATAAAGATTGAATTTTGTTGTTAACAAATTTAAAGTAAATTTGAAAAAAATTAAAATATCTTCCAAAATTTAAAAAAAAAAAAAAAGAAGTGCTTCCTCTTAAGGAAGGAAGGGGCTACCAGAGAAGGAGGTGAGACTTAACCAAGGCTCTTACAGTTAGCCCGCTAATGTGTGCTGTCTGTGTAGCAGGGAGACACTATTTTATTCCATTAGTCACGGGACATCTCTGCGAAGCACAGAACACAGGGCCCCGGGACCAGGGAGGCGAGAGGCTTAGACAAAGCTCCTCAGCCATCGGGAGGAACCACAGCAGCTAAAATCCAGGTTGCCTAGTCTAGACCCCAAAACTGATTTCTTCTCCCGCAAGCTGCCCTACTGATCTGCTTTTGAACTGAATGGAACCCACAGGCCAGTCATCTTGGATCCAACTGACCCAACCAATAATTTGAGCCAAGATAAGACATGCTGGCAACTGCTAAAAACAGAAGCCCAGTGCTGGTTGTCTTCTCTCACCCCGCATGAGTCCCATGGGTCATCTTGGAATGTTCTGGTGAGTGGGCTTTCCCAATATTGCGGTGATGCTGCAGGGAGGGCCCTCCTGATGCCCAGACTACCATCTCCCCACGATCACCGTGTGTTTCCCGTGGCTGCTGCGGGCACGTATCATGCACTGGGTGACTTAAAGTGAGGGGATTTTTATTCGCTCACAGTTCTGGGGAATAGAAGTCCAAGATCAAGATGTCTACAGGGATCTCCATCCCCTGATGTAGTGGGTTGAATAGTGTCTCCACAAATTCATGTCCACCTGAATCCTCCAAACATGACCTCTTCTGGAAGAAGGTTCTCGCAGGCATACTAAGTTAAGATGGGATCATTCTGAATTAGCATGAACCCTGCATCCAGCGACGAGTGTCATGATAAAAAGACACCCAGGGGAGTGCCTGTGGTTGCAGGGGTGCAGTGCCTCTCAGCCAAGGCCAGCCCAGGAATACTGGAGCCACCAGGAACTGGAAGAGCAGGGAAGATCCTCTGCCAGCCCCTTCAGAGAGAGCAGGCCCTGCTGACACCCTGGCTTTGAACTTCTAGTCTCCAGAACAGGGAGATAATGAATGTCAGTTACAATTTGCTGTGATAGTTCTGAGAGACCAGCGTCTCTGGGCATGGTGTGATTGACCTTGAGAAAGGGGTGGATGTGACACTCCGCAATCTAAAATACTTAGGGGAAAATAAGGAAGGAACGGATGAGCAGGAGAAGCTGAAGGGAAGGGGCTGATGATGCTGTGACTGGAAGCAGAAATCAGAAAGCAGCTTGGAGTCTGGGCATTTTATGAACCCATTGGGAGAAGCCAGGTGGAGAGTAGGAGGGTGGAGAGTAGGGAGGGAGGGGTGGAGAGCAGGAGAGAGAGGCTAGAGAGGGCCAGGCAGGGATCGTTCACCTTGGAGTTCTTCCTCCTCCCCAGCCAGGAGCCCTCTCCGAGACCCCAGGCCACCTTCTAGATCGCTACATCAAGGACTTTCTCCAGCCCAACAAAGATTTCATTGAACAGCTCCATAAAGCTGTTATGATCATCTGTACATTCCTTAAAGAAAACTGCTTTCGACATTCAACTACAAAGGTTCTGAAGGCCGTCAAGGTAAGCACTGGCACCTGACCCGCTGTCAGGGAGCCTGCGGTCACTATGCCTCTAGGACGCTCACCTCCCTCAGAAGCTTGAGGCAGGGTCTCTCCACATCACCTTCTCCTCCGGGTCTTCTCATCTAAGGACACTAGTCACTGGATTTAGAGCCCTCTGATCCCTGACTTAATTAAACCAACAAAGATACTTTTTCCAAATAAAGTGGCATTCCCATGTTCCTGGAGGACATCCTTCTAGGGGTCACCATCCGCAGCTCTTCAGAGTCTAGGCCCAGTGTGCACACTGGACCCACGAGTGACCTCTTTCTCTTTTCAATGACTGGAGCCAGAGGCAGCCCAGCCCCGAGGTAGCAACTGGGTCATCCTGGTCCATGACTCAGCAGACGTGCTTCCCTTTACCCGCGGGTCATCAACCAGATAACCTGTGCCCACCCTCACAGGATCAGGGGAGGACCACGCTGACAGGTGTGCAGAAACATCGGCCCTGACGCCAGCCCAGCCCCATGAGCGTGCTGTGCTGAGATGGGGCTGGGGGTGGTCCCGACACCCCACAGCAATCTGCAAAAGGAAAACAAGGTTGAGCTCTTGGCTGTGGTGGAAGCCATGTCCTCTCCTTCCTGAGACTCCTGTTAACAAGATAATAACTAGGAAAAGGCACAACGACACTCGGAGAAGAAAATCGGGAGAGAGATGTCTCCAAGCTGCTGTGGCCCTGGCGCAGGCTGCAAGCTGGAGAGGGCGGTCTCCTGGGGAAGGTGCCAGCTCGGGGCTCGGGGCTCTAGACCAGCACTCACAGACCAGCTGCAGATGGACTGGGCTGAGCGGGGAGGCCTGGAGGATCTGCACACAGCAGGCCCTTAAACGACTCAGTTTTGTGCAACATCACTTCATTTTAACATTGATGAAAAATAAGAAATCCCGACCAACATTGACTGAAACCAGATTGGTTATTCGATTTCTTGGTTTCCTTCTATGGCGTTTGGCTTAAAGTCAGTTTCCAAGACCATATGGATGAGCTAAGCGAGGATTCCTGTGCAGGAGACAAGCCCTCCCCTTGCCGCCAGCCCTTGTAGGCAGGCATTTACCGCGTGGTCAGCGTTCTCTCCACAGTAGCTCGGTGAGCTTTCTAGGGGGTGGCCATGGCAACAAGAGTGAGGGTTGGTACCCAGGGCAAAGCCCCCCCATTGCAGGGACTTGGGGGGCTGGTGGGCAGAGCACAGGTGCCAGAGGCTCGAGTCTACGAAATGCTCATCTCAGCTTTGCTTTCTCCCCTAGGGTGGCTCCGCGGCCAAAGGCACAGCTCTGAAAAATGGCTCTGATGCCGACCTGGTGGTGTTCCTCAGTTCACTCCGAAGCTACACTGCCCAAAAACACCAGAGAAGGGACATCATCGATGAAATCCGTAAACAGCTGGAAATCTGTAAGGAGGAGAAGCAGTTGGAAGTGAAATTTGAGATTTCAAAATGGCAGTTTCCCCGGGTGCTGAGCTTTTCTCTGAAATCCAAAGAACTCAAGGAAAGTGTTGACTTCGATGTGCTGCCTGCATTTAACCCACTAGGTAAGGCTCCCCAGACCTTTGATTCTGGAGGAGGAAGGGCTTAGGAGCACGACTTAGTCAGGGGCCGTGGGTCCAGGGTCCCAGCAGGCGGCCTGACACCTGTATGCTTTTCATTCTCATGTCCGGGTCCTGCGGCTGGCCCCTGCATCTTCCACTCCCATGGGATCATTATAATACCTGTTAAAGAATGGGGTACCCTGAGTTCCGTCCACGTCTATAAATTAAATGTCTTAAGGATTAAGGGAGGAAATTCAAGAACATATTCTGGGAAGAACTCTGAGACAAAGACAGGAAATCAGGTGTTTACTTACAAACATAGGCAAATAATCTCTTTTAAAAATTTAATTCGTGGGGCCTCCCTGGTGGCACAGCGGTTGAGCACTGGGTTGTGAAGCTGCCCGCAGCCTCTGTAGCGCCGGTTTGATCCCCCACTGCTCCCCAGCCACCAGAGGAGGGTCCCACATGGCGCACAGACCTCTCCTGCCGCCCGCTGCTCCCCTCAGCAGTGTACTTCGGTCCTTCTGCCTGCTCTGCTCCCCGCTCTGGCTCTGGTGAATTCTCTCACCCTCCTGCGCTTCTCACTGTACCTAGTGCTTGTATAAATAAATAAATAAATCTTTAAAAAATAAATAAATAAAATAAATAAAGATTTAATTCATGGGCGGTAGCTACATGATTCTCATTAGGAGAAATCAAGGCTATGGGAATTTTCCAAATCAAATCAAGAAGACTGGCACCTTTCCTCGGAATGGTTCTGTCTCTGGGAGAGGAAGTAACAGTATATAGATTGGAGGTTGGCTAAGCTTTTTGGTAAAAGGCAAGATGGTAATTTTTTTCAGCTTTGAGAACCACAATTTCTCTGTCACACCTGCTCAATTCTGCCAATGTAAGCTAAAAGCGACTATAGATAATACATTGACAAATGGGCATGATTGTGTTCTGATAAAACTTTATTTACAAAAACAAGCAGTGGGCCAGATTTAGCTTGGGAGGCCATAGTATACAAACTCCAGGTTAGCTCTAACCAAAAAGTCTTTCCGTGATAAATGGAAGTGTATCACATCTGTGTCCTGTGTCTATGGAGAGCTAGAAATGCAGCTAATGTAACAGAAGTAAATTTCAAATTTTACTTCCTTTTAATTAACTTGAATGCAAATAGCCATATTAACAGGTGGCTACCACCTGCCAGTTACACGTCCATGTTACAGTATAGTTCTACAGAATACTTTAGTAATACCGGCGGTACTCACATAACCCATACATCTTTCAACATTGCTTACTCTGGAGATGTTCCCAGCATCTTAGATATCAGTATTTCAAATACTGATAGAATTCAAAGTAATGCCCCAGAGTTAAATGAGAGTTGTCCAAAATGTCTTGAAATCTGTTGCTTTCTATGCATATTAAGCCATAAAGTAAAGGGGCTCCCTGGTGGTGCAAGGGGTTAAGGACAGCACTGTGAAGCTATCCGCAGCCTCTGTAGCATGAGTTCAATCCCCAGCTGGCCAGGGAGCTACCCACATGGCACAGCAGACTTCTCCTGTCTCCCCTCAGTAGTGTATTTCAGTCAATCTGCATGTTCTGTTCCCCACTCTGTCTTTGGTGAATTCTCTCACCCCCCGTACCTCTTGCCTATACCCCAGTTCTTGTATGCATAAATAAATAAATCTTTAAAAAATAGACATAATGTAAATATCTCCCTCTTGCTAGGTCAAGTGAAATCTGGGTGGAGACCTGACCCCAGCATCTATGCTGAGCTCATTCGCCTGTGTGAATCCTCGAAAGTCCCAGGGGGTGAATTTTCCACCTGTTTCACAGAGCTGCAGCGTGACTTTATTGCACAGCGGCCCATCAAACTGAAAGATTTAGTACGTCTGGTGAAGCACTGGTACAAGCTGGTATGTTGACTCTTGGCCTAGCTATCCAGGAAGTATTTTTATCAATGTTCTGTGACCATCACTTACTGAGTGCAGAGCTCTGCATGCCCACACCCTCCCATGCCAGGGCCTGGGTCACCATCGGGCATGTGCTGCTCCCCCATCCTGCGTATCTCTGTGCAGTTCCCCTCACAAACCCCATTAAGTTGGGACAGGTGTAGAGTGCCCTATTGTTAAAGCACCTTTTTGAGATTTTTTTTTTTTTTTGACTTTGCTCTAACACCCAAAGAATTCTGCAGAATTCAAATAGTCCTGCCTACCCAGGGCAGGTGAGGTTGAGATTTATGTGCCCAGCGTTGCCGTTATGGCTGGTCTGCTGCTCGGGGGCTACAGTGAACAGGCCCTGCACTCTCCCAAAAAGCAGGTAGAATCTGCAGGCTTCCAGTGGGGCAGGCTGGCATTTCCCAGATCGGCTTGTCTCACTTCACTTCTGTCAACTGTCTCGCACTTGGGGTAGTTTCTGAGTATCTTCTTCATTACAAATACCCAGAGCAGTTTCAGCTCTTTCCTCAGATTTTCCTTTCTGAGTCTTGCTCCGAAGCCTGAGTAGGAGACAGAGCATGTGGTTTCCTGGCCAGGGAAATTGCTCTACCTCAGTCCCAGGGGGCCGGATGGCACAACCTCGAGGAAGTCACTGCAACCCCAAATCCTCAGGTCTTCCTCTAGAATGGTGAACTCTGGATGTTGGGAGAATCAAGAATGATAGGGGTGAGATGCTTGGCCCTGCAGCTGCAATAGCATGCAGAGGGATTTTAGTATAGTCACGTGCTGGCTTACAGCATCCCTTCAATGACAGATCATGTCTGTGAGGACAGTCCCCAAACTCCTGTTGCCTGTTGAGGCCATGGCCCTTGCAATGTGGCAGTAGCTTTCCACAGCTTATATTTCCCGCCTCTGTGGCCAACATCATTTTCCTTTTGCTGGATTTAATCTTGTGTGGCTTTGTTCCCTGTGGCCCTAAGGAGGGTATAAGCACACGAGAGCTAATGTCTGCACGGTGACAAAATTGCATAAGGAACGCATTTCCCCAAACCTGTCTCAGATACATGAGCAGTGTCATCTGACGTCCCCCTCTTCCCTCAGTGTGAGAGAAAGCTGAAGCGAATGGGATCCCTGCCCCCAAAGTATGCCTTGGAGCTGCTCACCATCTATGCCTGGGAGCACGGCAGTGGGGAGGACAATTTTGACACCGCTGAAGGTTTCCGGACGGTCCTGGAGTTGGTCATGAAATATCGGGAGCTCTGCATCTTCTGGACTGTCAATTACAACTTCCAGAATGAGACTGTGAGGAACTTCCTGCTGGCCCAGATCCAGAAAACCAGGTGCTCCAACCCCAGACCCCTCCCCTTCACCTGATTCCCTCCAGCACCACCTCAGCGACCTGGATTCTCCTCCCTTGGGCATGATTCATTATCCTTGTGTGAAGATGAGGGAGGGACGTGCTCGCCCACAGAACTTCCCACAGCCTCGGGAGGCAGGAAAAAATGTCATCCAGAAGCAACAGAGAAGGAGGGAGCCCGGGATCAGGCCTCTGAGTTGCTTTCATTTTTCTGGGTTGGGAAGAAAAGTGGATTTGTTAGCAGGTCTAGGAGTGAGAGTGGGAAGTGGGTCCCTGAGAAAGATCTACCATTCATGGTTGGTTTATCCTGCAGGGGTTATTATCTCCCTGTCAGGCCTCAACCCCACAAAACCTTTATCCTTCAAGAATACGCAGGAATCTAGTGTATCTGCTCAGCATCACAGGCAGGGGACAAAAGCTACAGACAGAAAGAAAAGGGAAGCGAGGGGCCTCCCTGGAGGGCTGGGGGTTAAGTCTCAGCGTTGTCTCCTCTAGGGCCTGAGTTTGATCCCCAGCCAGGGAGCTGACCCACATGGCGCGGCAGACCTCTCCTGTCTCGCCCGCTGCTCCCCTCAGCAGTGTATTTCCTCTGTCTGCCTGTTCTGCTCCCCACTCTGTCTCTGGTGAATCCTCTCACCCCACACCTCTGGCCTACACCCCAGATCTTCTATGCAAAAATATACCCAGTTGCTCTCAGCTGGAGAAGCTGACCCCACTATGCCTCCGGGTGTGCTATAAGTAACAGCTTTCAAACATTTTTTTGACAAATATAATTTGGCTCTAGGAAGTTACTTCAAACTGCACTAGTACATTGGAATGACTGGCGCCTAAGGAATAAGGCCATGTCTTATTGCTGAGAGTAGGGGTCCCCCAATCTGAAGCCGTTGGTTGTGAAAGGCATGCCTCTAATGCCTCTAACCACTCCTTTAGGCCTGTGATCTTGGACCCAGCTGAACCCACCGGCGACGTGGGTGGAGGAAATCGCTGGTGTTGGCGTCTCTTGGCACAAGAAGCTAAGGAATGGCTGTCCTTTCTCTGCTTCAAAGATGGGACTGGAAACACAATACGCCCCTGGCTCATACCAGTAAGAGTCACTTGAAGGAGGGGTCTTCGGGAGAGGGCCCCGGGACAGGCTTCAATCAAAGCGCTTCCCCAGCTGGAGCAACTTGAAATTCGTTCAGTCACAAACTGAAGAAAGTCTAATTCACAGGAGCCTAAAGGGTTGTTTTCTCCTGCCAATTGCAAGCCGATTGGGGGGCCAGACCTCCCACAACAGCTGCCCCATAGTGCTTTCCTGGAGCAGGTGTCTCCACCCCGGGGGCTAGTGACGCATGGGGCTGGAGCCCACGGGCTTGCCATAAGATCCGGTGTTCATGACCCCTGGATCTCCCCCTGCTGTTCTTTCTGCCTGGACTGTGACCTCCCCCTGGAGACATGCTAGTTGCTTTCAGTTTCACGAGGACTGAAGTCAGTGACTGAAGAGGGTGGAGCCTCATCAGAAGGACCTGGGGTGGGGAGGGGGGGTGCCCTCCTTGGCGAACAATCTCTGGGGGTGTTTTTCTGGCTGTCTCCTGGGGAGGGGTGTGACTGGCACCTGGTGGGCAGAGATCAGGGACGCTGCTCAACATCCTCAGTGCCCAGGGCAACCTCACCACCATGCGCTGCTGTCCTGCCCAGAACTGTCATGTTGCCATGGTTACTAAAAGGGGCTCCAGAAAGGAAGGGCGTGGAGGAGACAAGTGTGGACCAGTGGGTCAGCAGCCGAGAGCGTCTGCCCACCTGGCCAGGCTCCTCATCCCTCCTCCTTGATCTTATGACAAGCCTGCTCTTTAGGTACCTGAGGGTACCTCCAGGTACCTGCCACCAGGCACCCCTGGCTCTCCTTCGAGGCTCTGTGGAAACTGGGCTCCTCAGATCTCGCACTAGTGACTTTGGGGGTCAGATCGTCTTAAGCGTGGGGGGCTGTCCCAGCCCTTCAGGATGCTGAGGGGGTGCCCAGTCGAGACAATTAAAAACCTCTCAAGACATTGATTGCTTCATGTCCCATGAGGGCAAAATGGTCCCAAGGGTGAGAATCCCTGCTTTAAAGCACCCCCCAGCCACCCCCACACAAACCCACACAATGTGGGATTGCCTCAAATTATCAAGGTCTGTACTACCAACAAGTACCAAAAATCGTCTCTGGTAATAGTTACTCTCCCAAATACACTTATTCCCTTTAAATTTTCCCTGAGCCTTTCAGCCAATAGTCTGAACTGCTCAGGGAATGTCTTGTTCTCACACGAATCTCTCTTTCCAGACAGTGCAGACACCAGGAAGTTGTGGAGCTCAGATGCAGCCTGTTGTCCACGAGATGGTGTCATTCAGAAGCAGGTCCCTGGTGTGAGACGGCCGGAGGACGCTGCTCCATGTCTTCGGCAGGTGCCTTCGAAGAGCCATAGGCCGTGCGAAGAGGGACCCTGGCCCATTCTTCCCGGCCAGTCCCTGCGACTCCTTCTTTGACTCCTCTTCTACCAGGACTGCCAAGTCCTTCATAAAGTCTGGCCGTGTTGAGCTCACCCCCTGCAAGTGACCTTGTGAAATGCCTTCACTCCCACCCAGCCTGCCGAGCCCACGGCGCTGCCAACCTTACTGAATGTTTCCTGCTTCCTTTCAGCTTCCTTTTCCTTCACTCCCAGCAGAAGGCTCTCTCCACAGTGCCCCAGTGAAGCCTTTTGCCTGCTCCTGGGCTCCCCAAATTCTGCGATCTTGCTCCCCCAACCCTCCACCTCTCCCTCTTTTCTCTTTCTGTCCGTACACAAAACTCAGTCTGCCCCTGCAGAGTGGACGGTCTCCCAAGCCAGTGGGAGCCAACCCCTTCTCACACCTTCAAAGCTCTCCGAAGCCAGACCTGCTAACCCTCCAGCGGCTCGGATTAGGCTCCTCTGTGTTACCCTTTTCCTGCTGAGCCTACTTTACCCCCCTCTGCGCATGAGTATCTTCTCCCCCATTCTGAAGGCTTTGTCCTCCGACTTGAAGGTCTAAGCATTTTAACCTCAAATGTCCACTTGCTGTTTTATTGCTGTGCATAGACCACTTGCCGCATAATAAAGATGATCGCTGGTGTTTGTCTCCAGTTCCTAACACAGAGATTCAATTCCCCACTGGCGTGCCTTTGTATGCCTGCGCCCTTGGATTGTCTCAAGGGAGGGGTTGGTGATGCCAGAAAGACAAAGAGAGATGGCGAGCATGTGATTAAAGGCTTGAAACTTGCAGCCTCATCCCTCAACCTCCCATGAAAAGAGGAGGCAAGAGATTGAGTTTCAAACCGTATTTTATTTTATTTTAGATTTATTTATTTATTTATACAAGCACTGGGTACAGTCAGAAGCGCGGGAGGGGGAGAGGATTCACCAGAGCCAGAGCGGGAAACAGAACAGGAAGAGTGATGAAGTACACTGCTGAGGGGAGCAGTGGGCGCAACAGGAGAGTTCTGCGCGCCATGTGGGATCCTCACTGGTGGCCGGGGATCAAACCGGTGCTGCAGAGGCTGTGGGCAGCTTCACAGCCCAGCACTCAACCGCTGCGCCACCAGAGGAGGCCCTCAAACCATATTTTAAATGAAATGGGTGTATGCTCACTGTGCAAGCAGGTCAACCCACTTGCAGTGGGGTAGCTCCCCACCCATGGTCTGTGCCCCGTGCCCACCCCATGGGCGCTCTGGGGCACCACCCACACAAGGCTCTGTTTTCCTGCTCACACCCTCCTGCTTCTTCTCCCCACATCTCCCTCATTCTGTGCCTCATCTGTTCTCCTGTCTTTGCAGCCCTGCTCTGGCTGCCACCTTGTGGCACTCAAGAGAATCAACCAGCTCGAGCAAGAAGTGGGAGATGGTGAGATGGGCTGATGCGGGTTATGGGAGGGAGGTTTGTTTTGAATCGTGATCCCTGCACAAAGCCTCTTGGAGCAATCCATTGTTCCCATGCTCTTCTCTAACTACTCCTAGGAGGAGAGAAGGAAAAGCCAACAAATGACTGACAAAAATTCTTTTAATTTGGCTTCCCACACTGTAGGCACAGGTAGATCGCTGAACTGGTCCGCTGTAGTATTTCCGAAATCATTCTATGCTCTGTATTCAAGAAACAAATCTTTCTCATTAGATTTCACCACTAGGAACTCAAGTCTTTGCGTTCTGTGGGCATCCCCACTTCCAAGAAGACCCTATTAAGTGGTTAATGCAGGGAATCTCAAAAATAAATGGAACCGTGTTCGTGCATCCCAGCACAACATTGTTATGAGAATAACGCTACCCAAAGCGATGGATGGGATGATTACAACCCCTAGCAAAATCCCAATGGAATTTTTACAGAAATGAAAAATTCATCTTAAATTTCTATGGAATTTGGAGGAACTCAGAATAACCAACATAAAGTTTAAAAAAGAATGGAGTTGGAGAATTCACATTTGCCAATTCTGAAACTTGGTACAAAGCCACAATAATCACCAAGTGTGGTATGTGCACAAGAATAAACATAGAGACCCATAGACTGACGTTGAGAGCGCAGGCATAAACCTTCACCTCTACCGTCAAAGGACTTTCATCAGGGTGCCAGGCTCACCTGTGGGGGGAATGGTCAATAAGTGGTGCTGAGAAAATTAGATATTCACATAAAGGGATGAAGTTGGACTCTTTATGCCATATGCAAAGATGAACTCAACATGGAGCTAAAATGTCCGCACCACAACTATAAAACTGTTATAAGAAAGTAGGGAGAAATCTGCATGACCTTGGATTTAGCAAATTTTTTTTTATAATGAAACCAAAAGCACAGGAAACAAAAGACAAAATAGATAAATTGGACTTCATTAAGACTGAAAAGTACAGAGCATAGAATGATTTTGGCGTGCAAGGACACTTGCAAGCAAGGGCAAAGGAAACCCACAGAAACCTCTGGCCAGCCATATATCTGATGAGAGCTGAAAAACCAGAATAGACTCCTACAACTCAACACCAGAAAGACCAAGCCAAGGGGGAATAGGCAACGGTCAAAAACAGACATTTCTCCAAAGAAAGTATAAGCACATGACCAGATGCTCAACATCATTCATCATTAGAGAAATGCAAATCAGAATTAGATGAGATACCACTTACACCCCCATCCGGGGAGCTGGCATTTTTTTTTATAGAAAGTAGCAGCTGTTGGATAGGATGTGAAGAAATGAGAACTCCCCTTCACAGGTGGATGGTAAGGGGGGGCAGCCACAGTGGAAAGTCTGGCAGTTCCTCAAGACGTTGCACATGGGATTTCCACGTAACTCAGCACCCCCACTTCTGGGGACAGGCCCAAGAGAGCTGAAAGCAGGTGCGCAAACAAATACTTGTTTGTGAGTATTCATAGGGGTACAATTCACCTTGGCCAGAAGGTGGGAAGAACCTAAGGTCATGAGCAGTGATCTGGGTCCAAGACCTTTGGATTAGGCCAAAAAGTAATTAAGAAATCATCGAACAATCGAGAACTTGTCCTGATAACAGGATCCGATGATTACAGTGTTTTTTGCCCAAGAATAGAATCGGTAATTAATTATGTATCTCCAAGAGTGGTTTAAGTTTTTTTTTAACACTTATTAACTCTTTTCTTTAACTATTTACTTTGTCTTTCTTCTTTGTTGCTATAAAAAGCCCTCACCTTGTCTCTCCTGCTCAGGACATATTGTAGATTTCTACCTGAATCTGTATACTCCAAATTGCAATTCTTTGATCCCACACAAACACACCTCTGAATGGCCTCCTGAATCCTTAGGTTAACAAAGTTTACGAGGGCTGAGGAAAGAAATGTTGAGCAGTTGTTATAGGACAGGGAGAGGGGCAGCCCAAACCCCGCAACCCTGCCTATTCTACATGGGTTCTGCCATCCGCCGCATCAACACAAAACATAGGACACTTTAATGGGAAGGAACTTTAATAAAACTAGGAAACAATACAGGTAAGGCAAAGAATCTAGTTTCTAAATGAAGCACCCAAAGTTACCCATCCCCTCGTGGGTAAAACTCCATCCAAATGGGATTGGCCCAGAACAAGGCCCCAAAGCCTGCCACAAGTCTAAAGCATCTTCCAGTGGGGACCCACAGAAAAGGGTCACAAACAACCGGACAAGCTCGGAAGCAAAAGAGCAAAATCAACATCAAGATAAAAGCTGCCATGGTCACCTCCCCACGGGTCTCACCCACATCTGTGTCACCCAGTCCACGACCAAAAGACAAGCGCAGTTTCTTCACGTGTCTCTAGGCTCCATGCGCCTCCTCCAGGTCTCCTTCTGGCTCCATCCTGCTTCCTTCCTTCCTCAGTCTCTTCTGCAGCTTCTCCTCTTCCTGCTCAGCTCCACCCTCCCTTGGGTGGGGCAGGGAACCTCCCCCTTTCCTGGGGACCACCCTGTTACACAGTGACTGCGTATTACACAGAATGTGATGACGAAGAAGGTTTGGAAGCAGAGGTGAGGGCTCCACCATATTGTGAGTGTAATTACGTGTAATTGCACACTTACAACAACCTATTAACCCAGCCCTTGGGTGCCAGTTAAAATGAAGATTGCAGTCTCCTTCTATCATGATTTCGAAGCAGTGATGAGTGAAAGTGGTATTTTTTGAAGTAGCTCCAACATGCAAAATGTGATCCAATCTGTGACTTCTCGTGATGCCACAGTCACACACACACACACACACACACTCACACACTTACCCCTGTGGTTGGTTACCTGTGAGAACAGTGAAAGGAAACCCCACATTTCAGTAAAGGGGTAATGAGAAGATAATTGCCATCCACCCCCCACCCAAGTCCAAGGAGTCTGCAGACCCCAGGTGAAGAACCACTGTTTAGAGTCCCCGGGCCCACCCAATATTCAACGAAGCACTCACCTATGCCCCTCCTTCTTTCTCCAGACCCAGCTTCACTTTGCCACAGAATGTTGAAACCTTTGCCTCCGTCGAGATTTCTCCAGTGAAGATCACTGTCATCGGCAAGTTTCTGTTTAAGCCTCGAGTTGGTGGTCACCTCCTCCCTGAAGCACCCCCTGGCTGGTGGGCCTGTACCTGATGCCTCCCCTGTCTTCCCTCCCTGCACTGACCTTCCCACCCTGGGCTGCACCAGCCTTCCTCCAGGCAGTGGGCTGTGGTAAAATTTGTCACTTCCAAGTTGAGGCCACAGGAGTTGGTGGTGAGAGGCAGAGAGAACTGCTCCACCGCCTCTTCCCCACAGCGACCCTGGGGCCACCTGCTCTAAATGCAGAAGGACTCCCCAAACCCCCCCAAAAAAAGCCTCCAGGTGGGTGAGAAGCAAGACTGTGGGTTTAGCCACTGCAACTCCAGCGTGTCTGCTGTGACACCTGGTGCAGGTTCCCTGACACGCTCACATCCAAATGAGAAGACAGCAACGCACCTGGTAGAAGGTAAACTGTTGGGAAAACTAAAAAAGTCTCTCGATCAAAAAAAGAAAAAAAGCAGCTGACAGTTACTGGATTGTTTGAACCAGGTGCTGTCCTAGGGACTCAGCATCCGTCCAGTCACTCAGTCCTCGTGCTCCACCCCTGTGGACAGGCAGCTAGTAGCCTCATTCCTGTTTTAAAATGGAGAAAATGGAGGCACAGAGACATGAAGTAACGTGGCGACAATCGCACAGCGAGGATGGGGTGAAGCCGGATTTCGACTCAAGCAGCCAGACTTCAGGCCCCACCTGTCCCTCCCTTACCTGAAACGGGCACGTGCAGGAGCCACTGAAATGCTGCCACTGAAGCGCGCAAGGCACAGTGAGTGTTCCCAGGGGAAGGGCACAGGGGCGTGTCGGGGCACAGAGAGTCCCACCACCCCTCAGCCGGGTAACTGTCATACACAGAACAGTGGTGCCCAGCGAGGCCACACCCTGCTGCCCACACGCTGTAACTATGACACCTTCTGTGGCAAAAGGAGTTTTGGAGATGTGCTTGAGTTCAGGATCTCGAGGTGGGGAGATGATGATGCCCATGTGTGCCCAAAGTCAACACAAGGGTCCTGAGGAGAGGAGGCCGGAGGGCCGGGGGAGGGAACATGAGGCAATGCCCGCCGAGAGGTTGGAAGCTGCTGGCTTTGAAGATGGAGGACGGGCCCCCAGCCCGTGGCCTTTAGAAGGTGGAAAAGGTCAGGGGACAGAGTCCACCTTGAAGGCTCCAAAATGAAGGCAGACCCCCCCCAACCCCTGGATTCTAGAAGTTCTGATCTTCAGTGCTGTAGATTAGTCAGCCTCTGTTGTTGGAGCCACCAGTTTACGGTAATTATCACAGTGGCCAGAGGAGACCCCTGCAGTGGCCCTGGGCCGTTTTCTTCTGGGCTTCTGTTGCTTCTTCTATAGAATGAGGAAATGATCCATTTTTCCCTTGCCTGTGGGGAGACTTAAACAAGAGAAAGAATGTGAAAAGACTTTCAGATTAACCTAGAGATAAGGATTGGATTATCAGTCCATTTTGGCAATGCCTTGACCTCTTTCACTGCCTGTAAGCTTTGGAGGCAAGAGCTGCCCCTCCCCCTCCCTCCTGTCCCTCCCCTCTGTACTGCAGGTCTCCCTGTATGTCCTCTCTGGCCTCCCCCTGCACCTAGGTTCTCGATGAACAACAGATGGCTGGCAGGTGTCAGTGGGTTGGCCAGAACCCAGGCTGGGAGGCTGGAGATAGAACCAGAAAGTCGCATCAGGAAAGACAACAGCTGGTGCTGACCACTTCCTCATCGCAGGGGTACCCTGTCTACCTGGCCAGATGGAGTCCCCCAAATAGGCTGTTAACCATTAAGGGCACAGGGAAAGCTTTGAAAGCTAAGGTGACCCAAGTCAACTCTCCCCCAGCTCACCTTCCTTTATAGAACTCTTGCATGTTGATATTGATTAATGTTAACTCTTGATGTTGCTTACATGCTTGAGGAACCAACACAAGGATGATTGACAGGTGCAATCATCCCTGTGTTGGTTCCTCAAGCATTTTAAGCAACATTAAGGAGATGCCTGCACTACTGGCGGCCTGCCCCTTCCCCTTGTTCCCACAACCCACCCAACCCCAGGGAATGGGCCTGGGTTGGTCTAAATCAATCCCAGCATCCTGTACCCTCTTGCCAATGATTGGTTCAAGGTGGGTATGTGACCCAGTTCTGGCCAATAAAGCATAAAGGGACGTCTACGAAAGGATTCTGGGAAGACTGTCTTCCTATTAAGAGTCAGATGGGCAAGGAAAACACCTCCTTTTCTCTTCTTTCTCCCCTCCTGCTCTGTGCACTCTTGTCTGCTACTGTGATTTCTGAAACATCGGCTGTCATCTCGTGATCTTGGGCTGACAATGCTAAAGTTGTAATATCAACATGTCTAGGGAGAGAAAAGAGGAGGCTAGAAGAGACTCGATAGCTGGGATGGCTAATTTTATGTTCCTTGAGACATTTGGTCAAATACCACATTGCTGTGAAAGTATATTTAGATGTGGATTAGGATTTAAATTAGTGGGTTTCAAGTATGCGGATTGACCTCCATGATGAGGATGGGCCTCATCTAATCAGTTGAAGGCCTCAGAGAAAAAGACTGACATCTCCTAAGGAAGAAGGAATTCCATCTCCAGGCTGGCTTCCAACTTAAGCTGCAACATCAACCCTTCTTTAGTCTTTCGCTTGCCCTGCAGATTTCACCCTTGCCAGCCTTCACTATCACATGAGCCAATTTCTTAAAATAAACGGATTGAGTAATAAACTAATTAAATCTACACACACACACACACTCACTCACACACACACACACACACACACAATTGGTTCCATTTCCCAGAAGACTCCTAACCCAATGGCTTTAATGGACTGCTGACCTAGGAACTTCTCCTTAATGAAAGCCTAAATCATTGGTGAAACCACTCTTAGTTGGATTTTCTGTTACTTGCAGCCCAAAGCACCCTAACCTGCTTATCCATTCTATTGCTGCATGAAAATCCACCAAAACACGATGACTAAATGCAACAGCCAGGTATTATTTCTTATAAATCTCTGGGTCAGGTGAGCAGTCTGCAGATCGTGGCTGAGTCCTCTCAGGCACCTGCCTGGGTCGGTGAGGTTTGGCTAAGCTGATGACCTGAGATCACCTCCCCTCCCTACTACATGCAGGATTTTTTTCCTTTGAGATCTATGGAGGATACTGGGGGAACAGTCATCAAAATCTGCACAAGGTTTGTAGATTTATGATATATTTTTAATATCCTGATTTTGATCATTGTACCATAGTTAGGCAGAGGAATTCCTTTGTATTGGGAAAGTATTGACATTTTTAGGAAGAATGTATGTATGTGCTTGGCGCAAGAGAGAGAAGGATAAAGCCAATATGGTAAAGTGTTAACATTTGCAGAATCTGGGAAAAGGTATACAGGAATTCACTGCATTCTTGGCAACTTCTCTTGAAGCCCTAAATTAATTTAAAATAAAAAATTAAACAAAAAAAAAAAAAAAGGAAAAAGGAGCCAGGATTCAAGCTGGTTTTGGCTGATGCAAATGCCTGACGTGTTTGGGAGCCCAGGGTTGGAATACCCGTTCCCAGGAGCCCAAGGTCATCTCAGGCCAGTCACGGCCCCTAGTACAGGGACCAGTGCCTCCCCCACTCAGGTGGGTGGGGATTTATCCGAAAGTCCCTGTAACCCCACACCCTCCGGCACCCACCCAGAGAACCCGGTGCTAGTGCCCTTATTCAGCAAACACTCCCTCCTCTTTGTAACTTTGGGGGAATTTGGGTTTTCATGGGCAGGATTTTCTTGAAGCTGTGTGCCCACGTGAAGGCAAAACAGGACATGGCTCTGCCCAGCTGCACCATTTAGTAGCTGTATGACCTTGAGCCTGTGACTTGGGTGTTCTGTGCCCCGGTTTCCTCGCCTGCAAAAGAAGAATGACAATAATGTGTATTAAAAAAACACACTATTTAAATGATTGAAATATGTATAAAGAGGGGAGCACAGGGCCTGGCACAGGGACAATGCTCTGGGCCCCAACTCTCCTCATGACACCATCATCACCAAGATGAACAGGATTTCTGCCAAGAGAGTCACATCAAGTCCAGTTTGAGCCCTTGCAGTACCGAGCACTTAGTAGCTGCTTAAGTTAGTTACTTGTCCTTCCCATCTCAGGGTGTGCAGTGCTAACGGCCACATCCTGCATCAGGTGAATGCAAGGGTAACAGGAGGAAGGCAGGTGACACATTTGGGCTCCTGCTGGCCACAGTGACCAGCTGAATGGCCAGGGAAAAAATTACCTGGAAAACACATCAAGAATGACTACCATTAAAAAAAAGAATAGAAAATGACAAGAGTTGGTGAGGAAGCAGAGAAATTGGAGCCCTTGAGCATGGTTGGTAGGAATGCAAATGTGCAGCTGCTGTAGAAATAGTCTGCCCCCTCTAAACCTTAAGGGCTGAACCCCCAGATTGTGTGAGCCAGCCCAGCCATAACAGGATGCCCAAGTCTGGGTGGTGCAAGCAGCAGAACTTCATTCTCTCAGTGCAACGGCTGGAAGTCTGAGACCACGGTGCCAGCCTGGTTGTGCTCTGGTGAGGGCTCTCTTCCTGCCTTTCAGACATCCACCTGCTCCCTGTGTCCTCCGTGGAGCTTCCTCAATGTGTGAGGGAAGCAAGGGAGGTGAGAGACACCCTGTCTCTTCCCTGCTTTGAAGCCACCGGTCCTGTCTGGTGAAGACTTCAGCTTATGGACTGGAGGGGGACAAAATTCTGTCCATAGCACCATGAGGCTCGCATTTTCATATCTGGGTCTATTCAGGAAAGTCCAGAAAGCAGGGTCTTGAAGAGGTATTTGCACACTCGCGTCCATAGCGGCACCAGGCACAACAGCCAAGAGGAAGAAGCAACCTGAGTGTCTGCTGCTGGATGAATGGATCAACACAATGTGGTCTGTGCATACAATGGAGTCTTTCTCAGCCTTAAAAAGAAAGGACATTCTGACCCGTGCTGCCACTTAGGTGTACTTTGAGTATATTAGGCTAAGTGAAATAAACAAACCACAAAAATGCAAACGCTGTACAATTCCATTTATATGAGGCTCTTAGAGAAGTCAGATTCATAGAAACAGAAAGTAGGAGGGGGAATTGCCCAGCACTGAGGCGAAAGGGAATAAGGAGTTCTGTGCAATGCGCACAGTGTTTTACAAGAAGAGCGAGCCCTGGAGGTTGGCTGCACAACGGTGTGATTATACTTAACACTGCTGAACTGTACACTGTAAATGGCAACTTCTATAGGATGTGTTTTTACTCCAATAAAAGTAATAAACAAATAAAAATGAATTACCGCCAATATTAGAGCAATGGTGCCAATAGGCCACCAGGGGGCGATGTGCACCTGCTCCCATTTTATTCGGCGCTTCCCGCCTCCTGCCGCCAGGGATGGCTCCTAGAGGGTGAGCCCCAGAGCGGCCCCGCACTGCCTCCCCCCATGTCCGACCCTGAGTTCCCTCTCTGGGTCCTGCCCTCAGAGTTGGAGCCAGTGAGGCGCTCCCAGGGGGAGTGTGTCCACCCCCCCTCCTGGCACCCCTTGGCCTCGGGATCACCCAGGGGCTGCAGACGAGGGAAAGCTGGCAAGGGCCCTCTGCCCTGCCACCCAGAGACAAGAGGGCACCACCACGCAAATGGGTCAGAAACCTCTCACCCGAGCACAGGGGCTTCAAGGCGCGCCAGACCTGCCGTTCTCCATCTTAGCCACTCCGTGTTCATTCTGACCTCCCGAGCCTCCGTTTCCTCATCTGTCAAATCTGTAACTATACTCGGAAGCATCGGAATGGCTTCATAAAGTCCCTGACTCCTAGGGAGCCCTCACTAAAGGGGCTACCATTCCAAGCAGGCCCGGGGTGCCCCCACCTCCTGTGCTTTCTGCTCAGCATCCACTCCCCACCTTGCACTTTCTCTTAGGAATCCTCTTTTGAAGACCCCCATGATCATCTGGCCCCGGGGTCAGTGATTAAACCAGGTAGGCTGTCCTGGCTTGCAGGTAACAGAAACACAGTCACGCCACCTCGAGGGGATGTGTCCCGTGGAATCCCCGGGAAAATTGAACAGAGATGGCCGAGATGATGAAGCTCAGGTACAGGGGGGGGATTTAAAATCAGGAGGATCACAGAGCTGAGAAAATCCCCGTGAGCCTCACACACAGCTTAAATCAGTGTGCTCGGGCCCAGATTTGATGTGTAACTCAGAGATCTAGCAAGAGGCGGAATCATCTGCTCCAAGCTCCACTTAATTTCGTTGCACTGATGGACTCTGCTGGTGTGCTCTCCGGCGGCAGGGCAGAGCACGGGCGCACACATCCTGGGATTCTTTTTCTATGGCTTGTGCTGGCATCTGAGACAGGGCCCCAGAGAAATGGGGGGGGGGATTCCTTAAAGGACAAAGGTCTTCCCCCTCCTTGGGGTCCCTTTCTCCCAGGATGCCTCGAGGGCAGAGCTGTGCACTCCCCTGTGTCCCAGCCTCGTTGAGAGGGGTCCTTGGGGCCACAGCCCGGGATGCCTTTCGTTATCCCTGAACCAGCACCAAGGCCACCTGGAGCAGGGGGAGGTGCAAAGAATCTGGGGTTCAAATCCCACCCCTGCCACTGACCCCCTATGGGAACTCGGGCACGCTGCTTAACCTCTTTGAGTTTCAGGAGTTTTTTCCCATCTGTAAAATGAGGACAACATTACCTGCCGTGTGAGGCAGCTGTGAAGAGTAGTATTATGTAAGTGACTGGCCCACGCCGGGCCAAGACACGATAACCATTATTCAGTAGGTAGAAGTCACAGCACACAGCAGCGAATCAGACACAGCCCTGACCCCAGGCTGTCTCACTCTAGCAGGGACAATTCCCCTGACGTGGCTCATCATAGACAGGGGGTCACAGCAATTGTGGGCGAAGAAGCGTAAAGACGGGATGGAGTTCAGGGAAGGCTTCCCAGAGGAGGTGCCATTTAGGCAGCCCTTAAATAGCCTGGAGTCTTGGATTCTTCTTTCCAACTGGCCGTTCGCGTCCCTCATAACCTTGAGCCAGCGTCTTCCCCACCCCCGGGCCCCAGATCTCCTGCAGCAAGGTTGTTCACTCCCAGCGCTGAATCTTTGGGGTCACTGCCTCCTTTGAAAAGCAGCTGCAGAAAGCAGGAGCTCTTCTTCCCAGAAAGATGCACAGACACGTAAGTTTGTCTGTGATGGGCAGGAGGGTTCGCCGTCGGCGGACCCCGGCCTGAAACGGGGAGCTTAGTGATCCAACTGGATCCCATCTTCGGCGTCTCTCTCTGTAGCCCGCCGCAGGCAGGCGCGAGCAAGCAGAACGTTGACCCAGTCTGGAAGAGTCCACCCGGCTGCAGGCGGCAGGACGGGGCGGGGGCCGGAGGCGAGGTTGCTCCAGCTGGCTGGGGCACCGCAGTTCGGTTCTGGAAAAGCGCTGCTGAGCAGGCTGCCCTGACCCCTCTAGTTCGTCACCATCTGCCCTGGGAGGAAAGAGAGCGTGGGCCGCTGTGGGCAGCCTCCCAAGCAGACCGCTGACCCCCGCCGGCCGCCCAGGCTGGAGTGTCTGGGCTCATCCCTCATCTTCCCTAATCTAAACACCACGGGCCCGGGTGGTCCATCCCCCGCCCAGCTGCGTGTCCTCAGCTGTTCAGCCTGCGAGGGGGGGAGAGCAGCCCCCCATTAACACTTGAGCTGCTGCCACCCCCTGCCTCCTTTCCATCCACCAACCCTCACCCAGCATCTATTGAGCACCTACTGTTTGCAGACATCTGCAGACGAGATGGCAAGGACCTACCCGTACCCTCCTCCAGGGTCTCAGTCTCCAGGCCCAAGCCCCTGGGAAGCAGAATGTTGTCAGGGGCTCCCTCACCTGGAGCCTGGGCCCTGGGGGGAGTGGGCTCTGGGCGGGACACTGCTCTAAGCTGCTGTGCCAGCCGGGGCCCACTTATCCTCGCTGGGCCTCTGCCTTCCCATAGGTAGACTTCAGACTCTAATTTCATGTTGGTTCTGGCACGGGCCTTGCCAGTGTCACCTCGCCCGACAGAATGGCGGGAGGCGGAAAGAAGAGGACCACAGAGTCCTTTAAGGTTTTCTTGAGACAATCTCTGGATTTCATTCAAGCATTTATTGAGCACCTACTGCGCGCTGGCCTGGAACGGACAGCTGAAAAGGTGTCTGGGATTCAAAGATGACTGGGATGCAAGCAGGCGACGCCGCGCTCCACGCCTGGCGTCCAGTTTGGGGTCTGGAGACCTCGTGGGGTCCCAGGAGGGCCTAGCTGAGGGTTTGGGGGAGCCGGGGCTCGCGCGCCCGCGCCAGGCAGCGCCGCTTCGGGCGATGAGTCTCCTCCTCTTCCTTCCCCGCCCCTCCCCCTCCCGAGCGTGGCGCGGCCGCCTCCCCCCGCGGGATCCCGGGCCGCCTGCTCGCGCGGCCGTCGGTCGGGGGGGCGGTCTGTCCGGCGCGCGGAGCCCGGCTGCGGGCGGGTGGCGGGGCCCGGAGGGAAGGGCGCGGAGGCGGGACCGCGGCTCCCTCCCACTCCGGGGGGGCCGAGAGGCGGCGGCGCCGAGGCTTGAGCCCGAGAAGGAGCCGAGCGGAGGAGAGGCGGTGAGCGAGCGGGGCGCAGGGGGACCCCACCCCCGGCTGCCTGGGAGGGGGGTGGGCGCCGCGCGCCCTGGGGAGGTCTGCGCTGGCGAGGGCGGCGCTCGCCCCGGGCCGGAGGCGGGAGGGTCCCGCTCCCCTCCGCCTCTCCGCGACGCGACCCCCGAGGGGCCGCAGAGCCGCGCATCCGCGCCCGCCGGCGCATCCCTGCGCCCCGCATCCCCCCGCGCGCGGGCCGGGGAAGCGCCGGGGTCGCCGAGGAGCGGCTGGCGCGGAGTCTCGGGGAGCCGCGTCCCCAGCCCCGGCCCTGCCTCCAGGCCGGCCCGAGGGATCGCGGCGGGGGGACCCCCCGCAGCCCCCCTGCCTGCCCCCCCTTCGGTTCCCCATTGTTCTCCACGCTCGCTCTCCCGGGAAGGGGGAGGGGGTGCTGCGCTCTCCTCTTAAAGGGCCCTCTCCCCTCTGTCTCCCGCAGGTCTCGAGCACGGGTGGGGTGGGGCGTGCCCGCGGGCCCCCGCCCCTCTCGGCCCCCGCCCGGCTCCGCAGCCGCAGCCCGCGCCGGCCGGCCGGGGACACCGCCGCGCCCTCCCCCGGCGCGCTCCGGCCCCCCAGGCCTTCCAGGACCCCGCGGAGCAGGGAGGAGCGGGCCGCGGGGCACCGGGACGCCCCCTTCTGCAGGAGCCGTCGGGGGGCGGACCCGCGGCCCGCGAGCGCCCCGCTGGAGCCAAGCTCTGGGTCCAGGACGCAGCAGCCGGGGCGCAGAGGGCCGCGGGGCGCCGCAGAGGGCGGCAGGCGCGGGCGGCCCTGGGTGACAGGCCCGCCCCGCTGGGAAGGACAGCGGCCAAGAGCTGACCCAGAGTGGGGGGCCGCCTGGACTCCCGCACCTGCACGAGGGAACCCAGGAATTTAGAGCAACACTAGCCGGGTCGGAAGACAGACAGCGCCTTCCCAGACCAGCGCCCTTCGTCTGAGACAGCTCTGCGGGAGGGTCCCTGAAGACGCCAGCCAGGCTCCTGGGCTGAGGCCTCTGGGCCGCCCGAGACTAAGTGGGACCTGGAGGAGGCCCTGCGGGCCCGCGCCTCTGGGGAGAGAGGAAGTTCCCTGCCTGCCTCCAGGCCCAGGACGGGGCTGGGCCCCGCCGCTGGGCCCTGGCTCCCGGGGCAGCCGCGGCCATGTCTCGGCCGGGCCAGGGGGTGATGCTGCCAGGGAGCGGGCTGGGCTTCCCGCCGCAGAACGTGGCCCGGGTGGTGGTGTGGGAGTGGCTGAACGAGCACAGCCGCTGGCGGCCCTACACGGCCACCGTGTGCCACCACATCGAGAACGTGCTCAAGGAGGACGCCCGCGGCTCGGTGGTCCTGGGGCAGGTGGATGCCCAGCTGGTGCCCTACATCATCGACCTGCAGTCCATGCACCAGTTTCGCCAGGACACAGGTGAGCAGACTTGGCACACACACCCCCACAACCCCACGCCCCGCCTTGCCCCGGACTTGGCCAGCCAGACACCCCTGCTCACCACTGCACCTGCACCTCCTGTGGGGTGCAGAAACCCCCCGTCTCCCTGAGGAGGGAGCCTGAATGGCAGGAAGGCCGGTCTGCTTTCAGCCAGCCTCCCTCTCCTCTAGCCCCCACTCCCGAAAGGGCTGGTCTAGACTCCAGTTCAGGACTCGAGTTCCAGTCCAGCCTCCTATTCATGCAGGATCCTGGGCAAGATTCACCCCCTCTCCAATCCTCAGTTTCCTCATCTGTACAACGGGCGGATCAGGGCCTCTCGCAGATGGGAAAGGATTGGCTGAAAGTGCGCCCGCTCAGCCCAGGAGCCGGAAAAGCCTTAGCCCTCGCTTACCTTACTCCAAGGGTTTTCCGTGCACTTCCTCCTTTGATTTTCTCCTAGCAGTCCCTGGCAACCTGGCTTTTTATTGCATGGTTGTGACTAGCCCCGTTTCACAGATGAAGAAGCTGAGTCTCCCAGCAGCTGAGTGTTTTAAACTCAGAGCTGGGATTCAAGTCCAGGCCCTTGAATTCCAGAGCCAGAGCTCTCCATGGCATCCAATACTGACTCCAAGTGTCGGTGGTGTTGGGGTGGTGTGTGGGGGTGCTAAAGACGGGGGTGGGGTGTCGGTGGTGTTGATGGTGGGGGCGGGGTGGTGATGATGGAAAGTGTCAGTGGTGACTTGTCGGTGGTGGTACTGACTGGGATTAGTTGGGGGTGCTGCTGATCGTTGAGGCCTTGGGGGTGTGGTGATGCGACAGTGGTGATGTAGAGAGTGATGGTGGTTGTGTGATAGGTGAGGACGGTGTTAAACATGGTGAGGTCCATGCTCAGCACTTTTGTTCTGGAGTTTGGCAGTTGGGGGTGCTGCTGATCGTTGCGGCCTTGGGGGTGTGGTGATGCGATGGTGGTGTGTAGAGAATGATGGTGGTTGTGCGATAGGTGAGGACGGTGTTAAATATGGTGAGGTCCATGCTCAGCACTTTTGTTCTGGGGTTTGGACACCCCCCAGAGTCGTTGTTGACTAGTGGTCTCTGTGGCAAGCATGGTGGGCAGTGGGGGAGGATGAGGCCCAGTCTCATGGAAGCTGCCAGAAAG
The DNA here is from genome assembly GCF_014898055.3 of Talpa occidentalis. Taxonomy (NCBI): domain Eukaryota; kingdom Metazoa; phylum Chordata; class Mammalia; order Eulipotyphla; family Talpidae; genus Talpa; species Talpa occidentalis. The sequence goes on along the minus strand of NW_023601433.1, from coordinate 84,170,781 downwards.
TCCTTGGCATGTCCGATGATGGGGATTTGGGGAGCCCCCCAAATCTGGGGCAGAACACTTTCCTTCTCTCCAGAGCAGTGCTATCCAGTATGGTAGCCACTGACTCCATGTGGCTATTTACATCTACGTTAAAATTTAAGTAAAATGTACAGTTCAGTTCCATAGTCCCTCCAGCCACATTCAGGTGCTCTGTGGCCACCTGTGTTTCTGGCTACCACACTGGACAGGGTAGAACCAGAACATTGCCATCCATGCAGAAAGATCTAGCCGATAGCTCTGCTCTCGACTATTGCTGGCCCCTACAGAGATGTCACCAAGGGTGGAAGCTTGAGCAAATTTGAAACAAATGGTTTGTTGATGGTACTTCTCTGTCCATCTATGTTTTCATAACTCTGGGCATTGACTGTACTCATGGGAGGTGTCTGTCACTCACGCGCGCCATCACATCACCTCCTGTTAACCCCGCGCTGAGTGTCAGATCCTGTGCAAAGATACTACAAAGGGCAAGACAGATGGGGCCATAGTAGAGTCCTCCCCCAGGGGTACGCCGGGAGTCCTGGTGTAGCTAGGGAGCAAGAAGACACATAACCACACGTCAGAGAACATGAACCACACCTGGCCTGGGGGTGGTCATGGGAGGCTCATTCAAGGAAGTGATGTTTAAACCCAGATCTGAAGGCTGCTGGAGGGTGGAATGGAGTTCCAAGCAGAGGAGCAGCCAGTGCAAAGGCCCTGTGGTGGAAAATAGCAGAGTACATTCAAGTCTGTTGTGTTTGAGTGCAATGAACAAAGGGAAGGCAGTGCAAGGTGAATTTGGAGTGGGGGCCTGACATACAGGCTTAGGCAGTCCTGAAAAGGGCTTTGGAGTATATCATAAGCGTAGATGTCCTCACCGCGCCCGTGCGCCTTCTCCCAGAGAGGCGTGCGTCCCCGAGAGCGGGCTGAGGAGGTTAGGCTTCCTCCAGCCCCTCTGGTTTATCCCAGATCTTCTCTGGTGGAAGGCAGGGGTCCAATAGCAGAAGGAGGTGGGGGCCCTCCTTGGTTTCACATTCGCCATCCTGCAGGTTGGGATAGTGCTGGGTGGTGCCCAGCTTGGGGGGCCCTTCGGAGCTGGGGCAGCCCTACCCAAGACCACCACACTGACCACCTTGCCTCCCTTTGCTCTTCCTAGCATGCCCACTTGGGTTCCTTGCTCTCCACACTCCCTCTACCCCTCCCTTTCAGCAGGTTCCTAACTCCCCATGGTACCATCTTTATGGTTCAGCCTCCCTAGATCGCCCAGTTCAGCTTCAGCCACCCCCTTCACCCTCCCCTGAGCTACTCACTCCACACTTGCCTATTTGCCGGCAAAGGGAAAAAACACTCATTTCCCATTGGACTCCTGAGGGCCTGCCAAGACCCCCCAGTGGGAGCTGAGGACTGGAAACCCATGGGGCTGGGGGAGAGTAGACCTGGATGCCAGGAAACTGCAGGAGGGAGGAGGCTAGAAGCTTCCCACTAGACACTCCATACTGCGTCCCCCTCTGCTCCCGGGGGCAGTACAGTGTCAAGAAAGGACAGCTCGTTCTCACTGTGATGGCCCAGGCGGTGTCCTTACCTCTCCAGGCCTCAGTTTCCACATTTATGAAATGGGCGTGAGAACATCACCTGCAGCAGGGTTGTCCCTCTGATGGAGAGAACCAAGTCGGTGATTTTAATCCCACCAGCCTTGAGCAGTCATCCACCATGTGCCTGGCATGTGCCTAACTCTGCCGGTACAGGAGAGATGAGCAGCAGATCTCAACTCTTGAAAAAAGTAAGACACAGACACACACACACACACAACACTAAAAACAATATAAAACTGTAAAACCCAAAACTCTCCTGTATGTCCTGAAATGAACACTTCACGTAGATTTTCTAGTTGTAAAATTCTCGGTAAGTTCATCAAAGTTGAACTCTCATTTGGGGGGGAGGGGAGGTAGCAGCGTGCCCCCGCTATACTGGTGCCCTCACAGAGGAGCTGGCAGTGCAGTCAGAGAGTAACTACTTCAGCTCTGGGCCCTGAGTTCTCTGTTGTAACTGCTGGCGGAAGCAGCCACAGACCATAGGCCATGAGTGAACGAGACTGAGCTCTGATGGCACTTGTGGGACTGAGCTGAATTTCATACCATTTTCCGGGGTCATGAGATAGTCTTTTTTTCCCAACTACTTAAAAATGTGAATGTAAACTGTAAAAACCCTTCTGCGCTGGTGAGCTGTGCAAGCTCAGGCAGTGGGTGGGTTGGGCGACCCTCGCCCTGCCAGGTTGTCAGCCTGCCCACGGGGAAGCGCTGGCGCCACACACACCCGGCCTGGCAACACCGGGAACACCCACGTGTGGCGTATGCAAGGCGCGGTGTGGTATGTACACACGGCCCGGCCCCACACCCACCGCTGGCACCAAATGCCCCAGGTGCCGGCCACAGAAGCAGCTCAGACCCCAGGCAGAGGCCAGGCCCCGTCCCCTGGGGGCTGCTGTTTGTTCAGCCGGTGCCTGCTCCCCTCCCGCTGCTGGGCTATTTGCACGGATCCCCACAGGGGGCCAGGTCCTCTTTGAAGTCCAGAGTGTGGACTGGAAACTGGAGCTGCCCTATGTGGAGGGGGGCTGCTGTGACCCTGAACCCCTGAACCCCGTGATGTCAGACAGTGGTATCCCAGGTCAGGCTGAGGGCAGGGGAAGGGCTAGAGGTAGGCAAGGGACAACGGGGTACGCTCTGCACAGCCTCTGCGCTGTATTTTCGGGACCCTTCTTGCCACACCACATGCTGTTTCCTTTTTCTCGAGCTGTCCCCACCACAAGCAAATCAGGATCTCACAAAGGGGAAGCCAAGCCTAAGGGGTGGCCCAGGTAGGCACAGCAGCTGGGCCAGGAACCCTCAGGGGCCTTGGGGGCAAAGGGTCAGCTCCCAGCAGCAGAGAGGGATAGGTCTGGGAAATGCTTTTTGCCCCCCCCAACCCCCGCCAGGCCACAACTTCCCTGGGGTCATGTGACCACCCTGCCTTTGCCTCACCTAATTATCCCCACTGTCCCCAGAGCTGCAGAGAGATGGGACACAATGTCACTTCTCAGGCACTTCCAGATTCTTCCTTGGATGCCCGTGGCGGGGGGCAGAGGTGAGGGCTACTTTCTGATCGTCTGGTGTCCCCCAGGTTCCTCCCCCTGGACTGCCAGGGGAGACTCTGGCTGCCCTTTGCCCATTCTGTAGATGGGACACAGATGCACGCCAGGCTGACACTAACCACAACTGCTGTCCCCAGGCCGAAGCTTGGCTGTGCCTGGCGCTACCAAACTGGCAGGCTGGAGTGACAGGTGGCGACTAGTTCCAGCATCTCCCAAGCCTGTATCCCTTCTCTGGGCAACAGGAATGCATCCATGGTGCCCTCCTACTGGGAAGGTCCTGTCTGAGCCTCTCTTAGGCTCCTGGAGGTTGGGGGGGCCACCCAGAGGGAGCAGCAGCCCCCTCCAGGGAGAGCACTTCCAGAATTTAGGCTGCCAAGCAGGTCACTGCGCAGGCCCAGAGAGGGTGAGTGACTTGCTCAAGATCACACAGCCAGTTACTCCCAAGCAGGAAGCCAGTCCTCCAGATGGGTCTAGGAGATGGAGAACACAGTGACGGTCGAGGCCCAGAGAGCATCCCCTCCCCCTTCTCCCTCATGAGCCGTGATGAGGCTCCTTGTCAGAGTCTGTAGCATGGAGGGAACAGCTCGTGCAACCCCAGAGGCCTCCAGGGCCAGCTCCCCGGTTACAGGACCCGTTGGGACCCTCTCCTAGCCAACCTGGGAGGCCCCTGGGGCTGATGCAGGTGTGAGAAGAGGAAATGTGTTTGGGAAGGGCGGGGTCCATCCAAGATGGCAGCCGGTCCCCCACTACCGCGGTCGCGCTGCCCGCATTTCCACCATCCAGACCACCCCTTTGGCCTCTGGCAACTGGTCCGGCTCCATGAGCGTCTTCAGATACCATAAATTCATCACCGCTTTTATATGATGGTCAATGGTGCCGCACAGTACTAGGCCCTGGACTGGGTCCTGGGGACTCAGAGAGAAGGACCAGATCCTTGCCAAATTGGTTTCTGAGTCCAGAGGAGTTAAAAGGCAAATATAGATCATGGGAATAGTCGTTGAACCCTTGAACTTCATGGCCTCATGAAGCCAGCAAATATAGATCTGAATTCTAGCTCGGTCCTCTTCTGGCTGTGTGACCATGGGCAAGCCCCTTAACCTCTCTGAGCCTCAGATTCCTGCTCTGTAAAATGGGAATAAGAACTGTCCCTCCTGAGCAGGTTGTTGGGAGGATTCAATGAGACAGTGCAGGTAAAAGCATGAATATTCCTTCGCACATAGTTAGCACTCATGCTATGCAAATAAGAAAAAGATGTGACTGCCTCATAGGGAAGTACAGGCTGCCTTCAGTGAGGTGAGGTGGGCAGTGTGTGCCTGTGGGGTCTGAGAGGGAGGACTTCCTGGAGGAGGGGTCCTCCTAGAGTCCGCATGGTTTGGAGAAAGAGAACAGTGGGAGGAACGCTACTAGGTGGAAGGAACAGCATCAGCCAAGGCCTGGAATAGAAGTATATGCCGAGACCCCAGGCCTGGGTGGGAAAGGAAGGTTGTGACAGGAAGGGGGAGGTAGGGAGGGGTATGGAAGTCTCTTGGGGCCCACCAGACCTGGTTGGGCTGCCAGCTGCTACCCTTTAGCAGCTGGCCCCCAGGGGACCCAGAACCATGCTGCAGGACCAACCTCATTAATCTTAGGTCCTCAGAGGCCAGAGCTGGAGCAGGCACGGTGGCTGGGTGGTTGCTGATACAGGCACTTCCTTACAGCCTGTCTGTGCTCCCTCCAGCCAGCCAGCCAGCATCCCCCCTTGCTACACACAGCAAAACCAAGGCTCAGAGTGTGGGTGCCACTTGCCCAAGCTGGGGAAAGATGGCTCAGTGTTCAGATCCGCTCTGAGCTCTAGCCTGCCTCCTGCCTCCAGGTCTCGAGGCCCAGCACCTTGGACAGTACCACTGCGCCTCCCCTGCGGGGCTGGGGGGATCCTCCCCACACCCTGTTGCCCACCTCCCATCTCCTGCCCCTTCTCCGCTCTCCACCTTTCCTGCTCCCTCCCAGCCCCCCAGCCTCCTCCTCCCTAGGGATGCGGGAGGTGGCAGTAGCTGTGAGGGGGGAGGGGTGGGGGTTGCAATGGGGGAGGTGACAGGGAGGGTGATGAGAACTGCGGCAAGGGAGGGGCGTGGGGAGACGGGGGTGGGGGGACCATCAGAGCTCTGCAGAAGGGTGGAGAGGGGCATCACCAAAAGGGCCGTGACGGGGAGGGTCGTAACTGCTATCATGGGGAAGGGGAGGGGAGCAGTGATGGGCGTGGGGGGGCTTTGAGGGAGGGGACGAAGAAGGTGATAAGGGGTGAAGGGGGAGTCATGGGGTTCAATGGGGCAGTCACAGAGGCAGCTGGAGGATAATGAGTGGCCAGGATAGAAGGTGCGGTGATGGGGCAGGACCAGTCACATTTAGGTCGTGAGCACTGGCCCTGCGTCCCTCCTCAGTGTGGAGCTCTCAGGGTAAGGAGGAAGCCCAGGGCCCCTCCCACCTCCCACCCACTCATCTGGGTCTCCCCTGGCCTCCCCCTTGCAGCACACCCCAGGGGGTCCTTTCGGGACAGGCTCCATGCCTGCCAGCCTCGAAGTTGACATAGATACCCCCACTCGACCCTGCTGCCTTCCTGATTCCGCCTGAGGACATGGGACCCAAAACCTGGAAACAGGGGAGCCTGGTGGGTGAGGCCCAGGCTTCAGGTTCCTTCCTAGCATCTCTCTGGTAATTGTGGGGGCAGGAGGCTGCCATGTGATCTTGGGTAAACGACACTCCCTCTCTGAGCTTCAGTGTTCTTCTCTGGAATTTGTCCACACCAACAGTACCTGTCTGCTGGGCCTGCGATCAATAGTCGTGCATTCATTCAGCAGGAATTTGATGAACACCTACTGTGTGCCAGGTGCTCTCTTGGGCACTAGGGAAGGAGCAGTGACCAGGACTGACACAAACCCCTGCCTCAAGGCCCTTCTATTCTGGTGGGGCGTGATGGGAGGCCAGGCACCAAGGAGGCCCCGATATAGGGCTGTTTCTGACCTTGATGCCCCAGGAGCTGCCAGGCTGGGGGGCTGAGTCTCTGCCCTGTCCTGGGTGGCTGTGTCCTTACTCTGCCATCCTGGCCAAGAGCCTCTCCCACTCTGGGCACCTCCTCTCGTTCCTCTGGCGCTGCTCCAGGCTGCCACCTCCACCTGCCTGGGCAGTAGTGGCAGCCAGTGTCAGGGTACGGGAGGGAGTCTGGCATGGGGCCCAGGAGCTGAACACCCTGAAATGCAGAACAAAGGACGAGACAATCAAAGGAGGCAGCGCTGGCCGCCAGGATCGTCCTGCCAGCAGCCGCGGCCTGGCCACCTCTCTGATGACAGGCCGGGCCACCGCCGTGCCCAGCCTTTGTCCTCGCTTCCTCCCTCTGCACCAAGGGAAGCTTAGAGTTCACCTGAAATTGCACCATTATGGAGTCTGCCCCAGCTTCCTCTCTTCTAGGGAACAAAGGTTCATTCATCCAAGGTGCGGTCACCTGGTGCTATGGAAATTAAGTCTAGGGGACCAGGGTCTCAGCCTCTAACTTGAGGGTGATCTAAGACAAGTCCCTGTCTCTCTCTGGGGCCCAGGTTCTCCTCCCTAGACAGAGGCTGGAAAGTCAGATGCTTACAGGACCTGGGCGGTTAGGAGACGTGTGTGCAGTGACTGGGGAGGCAAAGGGTTTTAACTGTCCTGTTCTCTAGCACCTGGGACCCAGTAGGTGCTCAATAAGTGCTTGAAAGCATGAGTTGAGGGGCTTTTGCTTCTGCTAACTGTGGTCAAGGAGGCCAGTCCTTCCACATCTTTGGCTATTTAGGGGTTTTTGAAATCCAGACTTGAGTGAGTCCACTCCAGTTTTTATTTGTCATTTTTGGTCCAATAGTTTGTTTGCTTTGTATAGTTCATCTGTGTGTTTGCCTTCTTTAAATACTACGTATGACCGCTTCAATTTTTAAATTTTCATCTACTTCTTTAATGATTTCATTCTACTTCTTTAATGTAAGCAGCATGTGAACCAAACAAAATCACATCTACCACTAATCTGCCGTCTCCGACCTTGTCATTTGTCACAGTTAGTGAGGTTCATGTGCATGTGGCCGTTCATTCATTCGTTCATTCATTCATTCATTCATTCATTCAGCTAGCATTTTTTAAGTGCCTGCCCTCTGTGCTCCTGGCTGTGGAGAGTTGCGAAGGTGGCTGAAAGCAAGCTGAACCTTTGAGAAACACTCAGGCTGTAGGGAGCAGACACTGAGCGAGCTATGATGTGCTTCCTTGGGGGTACCCCCGCTGCAAGGGGGTATATAGAGGTGAGCCCATGCGTGGTCTGTTCAGAGAATAGAAGTTTGGTGTGGCTTGAGTCTGAGCTGTGCAGACAGCTTGTGATGGGCCCCAAAGATGAGTTAAAGAGCTTGGACTGCTTCCTGCAGCCACCAGGGAGCTACTGGCAGGTGTTGAACAGGGAACTGATGTGGTTCGCGAGAGGGCTGCCGTGTGAGAATACGCTACAGAACACAAAGTGTGGGTGCTGGGACAGGGGACCGGGCAGCAGAAAAGGTGGCTTTGACCTGTGTGGTGGTGGTGGAAATTGGGAGTTCAAATCTGACTGGGTTAAATCCAGACTTAGTAGGTTAGAGGCTGTGTGACTTGGGCACATCACTCTCCCTCTGCGCCTCAGCATTGCACGAGGCAATGGTAACCACATCTGCTCTCGAATATTGTGTGCACTGAGAGCTGCAGATGTGCGGCACGTAGAGCAGCTCTGTGGGCATCTACCTTGATCACACCCACTTCACAGGTGAGGACGGAGAGGCCTGCAAAGGCCAGGTCAGTTGTCCCAGCCAACCCAGGGCTCCAGGAGAGGAGAGACTGTCTTTCTCTTCTGCTCCCTAGCTGCCCCCACCCTGCCACGGACCAGCACAGCAGTAGACGATGAGGCCACCTCAGGGTTGAGAGAAGCGTGCAGGGTGGTCAGGGCGTCGGCGAAAGAAATGACAAACAGACACACTTCAAGAGTGAAAATCTGAGTGTAATTTTGTTTGAGTTTGTGACCAGTATATGTATGTTTTCCAAAAGCACAGGAATGAATATCAAAGAAATTAGCTTGCTCCTGGGCTCAGTCTATCACCATCAGGGAGGTGATCTACATAACAAGCAATGACCATTATAGAAGAAAGGAGGAAGTTTAGAAAGACAGATAAGGGATTAAAGTTTGTAGTTCTAGAAAGACGGGATAAGATTTTTAGCATTCTTGTAGTGGTTCTTGGTGGTCGTTCTCTTTTGATAAGCTTCTGCCTTTTCAGGGAACTTCCGCTGCACTTCCTCTGCTTCAGGCTGTTCTCCCGCCGCGCGCTGGTTGCCCAGCCGGATCTAGGGACCTTGGCGAAAGCCATTCCTAAAGATCACTGCGGGGGGAGGTGCAGCAGGTAGGGTTTTGCTGTTCTTCCCCTGCGCGCTGGTTGCCCAGCCGGACCTAGGGCCGGTTAGCCCTAAAGGTCACTGCAGGGGGAGGTGCAGCACCACCCCAGCATTTCCCACTCTTGCTGCTGTGCCCTGGGATCTGAACCCCAGTGTGCTGGAAGCCAGGGGACCGGGAAGCCCCCAATCGCAGCCCATACAGTGGCCCAGCCAGCCGCCAGCTGCGGGAGCTCCCGGGAAAGGGCCTTTCAGAGCCCATTCAAAGGTGCGAGCCTCTCTGAGAGCCGAGCAAGCCTCAGCCTTCCTCAGGCCTGGAGACCCCCTCCCTCCCTCCCTCTCTCCACAGCCCTGGCTGCCCACAGGCCCAGGAGAGCTTGGGCCGGCCTCAAACGTGCAGAAACCGCTAATGGGGCTGCGGCTTAGCTTGACGAGTCCCCGGGGAGAGTTTGGAGGGAAACAAAACACTGCAGGATGGTTGATCCAGGGCAGGAGGGGCAGGCGCCCGAGTTCACAGCTGCAGTGGGGGATGCTGGCCCATTGCTCCCTCTGCCAGACCTCACGTCATCCCAAGGAGCCTCAGTTTCCCCATCTGCCCATCAGGGCTAATAATAGTGCTTAGAACCCCTAGGGCTGCAGCGTGGACCAGAGTATGTGGGTAAGCCCTGCTTGTGGCAGCTGGCACCCCGAGGCAGGCATTTGATGAATGCAGGGGGTGGGTATTGCTACAGCCCATGGATCAGCCAGACAATCAGAAGAAGGGAGTGGGTCAGGTTAAGGGAGGGGGCTGCCATTCTGGAAGGTCTGAGGTTTGAACCGTGTTCTGTGCCTGTGTAACCTCCATGTCTCAGTTTCCTCGGGAACGTGGGTTGGAATCCAGGTAGCCTGGGGTGGGTCAGACTGGACCGCTTACTTGCAGATGGCCGTGGAGCTGATCCTGAACTGATCCCCGCCTCATGGGGCTGTTGTGGGGTTCACATGAGCCTGGGGCTTGGAAGTGTATTCTCTGAGTGTGAACCACCTTGTTTTTATGGTGACCTCTGGATGGGGGGGAGTTAGTGAAGGCCCTCAGGGGGCCTGGCGTTCCATGGGCTCTCGACTCGTGCTCGGCCCACCGCCCAACCCAGTCACAGGACAGTGGGGCACCCCCACCTACAGGATGTCCCATGACTGCCTCTCATGGCCCCCCTTCCTGTCTGGGTGCCCCCAACTGAGATCACTTCCCTCCGGGAAGCCACCCCCAGAGGGGGCCCGGCCCAGCCCAGGGAGGAAACTTTTGGAGGCTGAAGGGCAGGTAGGGGCTCAGGGTCCTGTCCTCTCTGCATGGGGTCAGCTTCGTCAGGCCCCAAACTGGGGGCTGAGACACCCACACAACTCACCACCAGGCCAAAGGGAGAAGGAGAGGTCAGGTCAATACCACCTTCTCGGGGTGGAAAACTCGCGGTGAAGCAACAGAGGGTAGTGAGTTCCCCGTCACTGGAGGCATCCAACACGGCATCACCACTTGGCTGAGTTGAATCCATTAGGATCAGCCCACCTGACCTTTCCTTTACTCCACTAATGGAGCCTTCTGTTCCCAGCCCCCCAAGATTTCACTTCTCTGGGTCTCAGTTGCCTCATCAGTAAAGTGGGAATAAACCCGGTGCCCCTGGGAGAAAGCAAGCGCGGATAAAGTGAGCCAGTGTCAGGAATGTGCAGCGTGCAGCCCCGGCTCGCGGGTGCTCCCCAAACGCATCTCCGCTCCTATTGCTGCTGCCGTGTCCCCGCTTTCTCCTCTCGGCTCAGGCCTGTCTGCCAGACTCACTTCTCGGTCTTGAGGTCTCTAGGTCTTGTTTCTTTGTGTCTCTCCAGCTCTTTGTCTCTGCCCGAGCTCTCCGTCCATCTGCCTCAGATTTCCCATTTTGACCTTGGCCTCTCTGACCGTCTCTGTGCCTCCCGCCCCCTCGCCTCCAGCCCTCTCTCCCATCGTCTCTGCCCCAGGCCTGAACCGGTCATCACATCACCGGCTGCAGTGGCTGTGGCCGCCCCACACCAGGTTTCAGCCCCCTCCCGCCCTCCTGCTGACATTTGGCCGATCCCCTTAACTCAGCTGGAACAACATTGGAATTTTTCAACCAAACCTTCTTAAGCAACTAAAAGGGCGGGCGGGCGGGGTGGGGGCAGACAACAAAAGCAGACACACAGAAACAGACCCGGCGACGGTATGTGCTTGACACAGGTCCCCAGCTGCCATGGGGACGCAGACTGGTGGCCGGGGCAGCTGGGTGCCCTGGAGTCGGCGAGGGGGCGGCCCACCAAGGACACCCGGCAGCATGGGCTGATGAGAAAGACCAGCCGTATCTCGGGGCACCAGTCTGAGTTCTTTCCCATCTCCCAGGCTGAAGAACCTCCAGCCCCATCTTAGACCCATTGTTCTGGCTGAAAATCTAGGCCAAGGCCGCTGGAGAGAGGGAGTGTTTCCGTTGTGGCGCCCTTAGAAATCTCGAGATCGCAGCTCAGGCAAGTCACCAGGGAACCAGCTGGTCCCCCTCGGCCTGGTCCACTGCCAGCGTGAGCCAGAGGGGTGGACAAACGGGCAGGCGGGCAGTGGCAGCGCTGCGGGGTGCAGGCCCCAGCAGGGAGGACGGCCGCTGCCCTAATTACTCCGGCTCTCCAGGTTCCAATCTCGTTTGAAAAGGACTCCAGGGACGCAGCCTTTAATAACTACCAGTAAACAGGCAGGAAAATCGATACCTGGTAAATAGAGCCCTGGAGAGAGGGATGCCTGGGCTGGCTGGCCCTGACCTGGCTGGAAGACGGTCCCAGAGTCCTTTGCTGCAAAACTGGCCAACACTGACCTTTGGAGTCCTATACCCTGCTCCCCGGACCCCGAGCACACTCTGGCTCCTGCTGCAGTCCCCACGCCCGCTCCATCAAGACTGACCCCTCCTCTCTGCCTCCCTGCTCTGAGCCCTGGCCTGTGCCAAGTAGGTTGCAGTTTCAGTTGCAGGCTCTGTGCCTGGTGCTGGGAACAGACATGACTCTGACCTGGTCCTTGTCTACTTGAAAGTCATCAACTAATGAGGGAGACGGAGAACAAAAGCAAATAATGTAATGACAGTCAAGGGTAGATTTGCAATAAAAAGCTGCTATGTCCGCCATAGCAAAGAATAGAAAAAGCCCTTCCTGGAAGAGGTGGGCATATGGAGGGTTTTGTTGGATGAGTAGGAGTTTGCCAGTTGAAGAAGGGCTAGGAGAGAGTGCATGTGGGTCACGTATGTAATAGTAACAATCGTCTTGGCTAACCGTCCTCGAACACTTACTATGGACAAGTCCTCTGCTAAGCACCTATGACACACATTACCTTGCTTGGTTCCACAATAACTGGGGGGCAGGGGTAGGTTTTAATAGTCCCATTTCACAGATGAAGACACTGAGGCTATGTGTGGAGCCAGAATTTGCCCATGACCTGTGAGGCTTCTGAGTTGTCTCTCTCAGCCTCTTTACACCTCCCACTCGACCACTCGACCCTGCCCTGCCCGGCACAGGACTTGGCTCGCAGGGGTGGGTAAATGAAACGGGTCCTCCGACCCCACCCCTTCCCAGCCAGGGATTGCACCTGCCAGGTAACACTGCGCTTTAGCTTCATCAGGAGGCCAGTGGCACATCAGACCTGAAGACCATCAAGCCCTCATTTTGCAGAAGGGGAAACTGAGGTCCAGGGGAGAGGAAAGCCGCGCTCCGGGGCAGAGCAGAAACAGGATCTGAGATTTCCCTCAACCTCGTCCCCTCTCAGGGCTGCCATGAAGAACACTGTTGTCAGGGAAAAAAATCAATATGCACACACTCAATTAAAATGATAAATCAGGCATCAGAATGAGGCCGCCCCGGAGACCCCGGGGGGAGTCTTCACATGATTGACGGAGCATGACGGGAGCCCAGGGCCCAGCCACTCTGCTCTCTCACATCACAGCAACAGCAACCCTGACTTCCCTGTCTCGGGGTCTTGCACTGACCAGGCGGAGGTGGCCTGCAGCCAGTGGGTCTGTGACACAGAGCCGGCAGGGGACAGACTCCTTGAGCCCTAAAGAGGAGCCCAAGTAAAGAACAGTCAGGTGTGTGGTCAGGGAGAGGAGTCCAGGGTTGGGGGGGCCACCCATGGCAGGTCCCTACCCATCTTGCTGCTGATCCCTGGGCTGGGCACCCTGGCGGGGGCGGGGGGACAAAGTGCCACAAAGTGACGGGGGTGGGGCACAGGGGGCCAAGCAGTAAGGGACACAGCAGGAAGGAAGGGCCCGCATTCCTGGGCCGGTGGGCTGGCAGCCCCAATGGCAGGGGGCAGAGAATAAGAAAGTGGCAGATTAGTTTAGCATGTCAGGGAGCTTCGAGCACCAAGATGGGAACTAAAGCCAGGGAAGAGGATGGCACTGGAGGGTGGCACCTTAGACGGGGGGTCTGAGAAGATTCCAAAGAGGTGGCATTGCAGAGACCGGGGAGAGAGGCTGAGACGGTGAGAACCTAATTCTCATCCTGTGTTCTGGGAGAGGCATGGTGGCTTCCAGGTGAGGAAACTGCCCGTGCAAGGCCTGGAGGCGGGGATGTCTGGGGTGGTGAGGGGCGGCCGGAGGTCAGGCTGGCTGAGCACAGGGAGTGGTGGGGACTGTGTAGACGACGTGGAAAGTTGGGCTGAGGATGTTGGCTTTTCCTCCAGGTGAGCAGGGCACCCTGGGAGGATTCTGAGCAGCAGGATGTGATGGGACTTGCTCTGAATAGGCTCCTCTGGCCGGGGAACAGACTGAGGGCAGGGGTGGGAGCAGAGACCAGTCAGGAGTTTCCTGCAACGGGCCCGGCGGGAGAGGTGCCGTGGACCCATGGCTTAGACCAGCAGAACAGTGCGGGGGGGAGGGGAAAGGTGTGGAGTGTATACCTTACCGAGAGATTGGCATTGGGTCTGAAGGGCTGGACGCGAGCATCTGGAAGGGTGGCACCCCGGGGTGGGAAGGGCTCTGGCAGGGGCAGGTGTGGCTGGGAAGAGGAGGCTTGCTTGGGCAGAGCTGAGTGTGAGCCGCCCGTGAGATCTCCGGGGCAGGTGCCTGATACCGCTGGAGTCACGAGTCTGGCTCTGGGCGGAGAAGACTCCCCACCCTGGAGGATGGGCAGGGGAGCCCAGCGAACCCAGCAAAAGAATCCCCGCACCCCGTCCCACGCAGAGCTGGCCAAGCCTCTGAGAAGTCCTGAAACCTTGGCCATGGGTTGTCCTGATTACCCGGAGTTGCCTGGAGCCTTGCTGTTGGGGGGCGGCTAGAACCTGGGGGATCGCGCAGCCGCAGGGGCAAGCAGAGCCTCCGTGTCCTTGTTTTCACAACACGGGCATGACCCCCACCTGGCTGGGGTCACCACATGGCTCTGAACTTGATGTTTAATGAGCGCTCAGCGTGGAGCCCCCCACAGGGCAGCCGGCCAGCAGATGTCCGTCAGGAAGGAGCCTCCACCAGGTGAATGAGGAAGCGAATAAGTGGGCGGAGGCGCGGGCCGTGTGGGGGATAAGCAAGAGGCGTGGAAGAGTTTTAAAAAGCCCGATCCCACATGGGTCAGCGTCTGTTGCATCCACTCACGCTGGAGCAAACATGTGTTGAACACCGACTGTGTGCAGGCGCCGGGGCTGTGGCAGTGAATGAAACAGAGCCCCTGCCTCGCGGCGGTGACAGTCCAGTGGGGGAGCCAGGCAGACAACAAGAGGCGCAGGTGAATTATCAAACACGCCAGCCGGAGGAGGCAGAGCGGGGAAGGAGCGCAGGTCAAGGAGGGCTCGGGGGCGGGAGCACATCTTTAGACAGTGTGGTCGCGAAAGGAGTGACTGGGTGCACGAGTAAAGGAGTCAGTGCGGAGCAAGAAGAAGTAAAGGCATGAATGAATGAACGAAAAGCCCCAGTGGAGGCTGCAGGCCCTGGTGGGCGAGCTGAGCGGAGACGCTGGCGTGCATGAGGAGGGGTGGCTGAAGGCGTGAGCTGAGGGTTCACTACCCGGGTGAAGTGGTGAATGGCTGCGCCGTGGAACTAGTGCACGATTAAGATCCTCGGTAATGGGCTGATGCAGGAATTAGCGACGGGGCGACCTCCGGACAGTCGGCGGGAGACTGCATGCTGCCCTGTCACGGTCCCCCGTCCCCCAGGGCCCTCCTGACCCCTGCGCAGTGGCAGCGCCTGCCTCGCCTGCGCCCGGGCTCCCGGCCACCTCGGTGCGCCCCCGCCTTGGCTGACCCTCCAGCCCCTCCCCACCCTCACCCCGGCCTGCGCTGACCCTCGCCTGTCCCGCCCCGGGGCCCCCTCCCGCGTGCACCCCTCGGGGCTGACCCTCTGCCCTTGTGCCCGCAGGCACCATGCGGCCCGTGCGGCGCAACTTCTACGACCCGTCGTCGGCGCCCGGCAAGGGCATCGTGTGGGAGTGGGAGAGTGACGGGGGCGCGTGGACGGCCTACGACATGGACATCTGCATCACCATCCAGAACGCCTACGAGAAGCAGCACCCGTGGCTCGACCTCTCGTCGCTGGGCTTCTGCTACCTCATCTACTTCAACAGCATGTCCCAGATGAACCGCCAGACGCGCCGGCGGCGCCGCCTGCGCCGGCGCCTGGACCTCGCCTACCCGCTCACGGTCGGCTCCATCCCCAAGTCGCAGTCGTGGCCCGTGGGCGCCAACTCGGGCCAGCCCTGCTCGTGCCAGCAGTGCCTGCTGGTCAACAGCACGCGCGCCGCCTCCAACGCCATCCTGGCCTCGCAGCGCCGCAAGGCGCCCCCCGCGCCCGCGCAGCCGCTCCCGCCGCCGCCCGGGGGGCCCCCCGGGGCGCTGGCCGTGCGCCCCAGCGCCACCTTCGCGGGCACCGCGCTCTGGGCGGCGCCCGCCGCCGTGGGCCCCGCCGAGCCTGCGCCGCCCGCCGGGGCGCCCCCGCGGAGCTCGAGCAACCCCAGCGGCGCGCCCACCCCCGGGCAGAACAACCTCAACCGGCCGGGACCCCAGCGCACCACCACCGGGAGCGCACGCGCCGCCATCCCGCCGGGGTAAGAAGGGCCGGGGGCGCAGGGGTGGCTGCCCCGCAGCGGAGAATGAGAATCCTGTCTAGTCTCCATTAAGCCTCACTCTGTGCCATACACTAAGCACCTTGGCGCGTGCCGGTCTTGTAGATCCCGGCTAAGGCCCCTGTGGTCCACCGGCACCCTCCCCAATGCACGGGCGAGGAGACTGGTCAGGGAGGTTGGCCGAGCCCCGCATCACACAGTCCACAAGTGGTGGGGCCGCTGCATCTGTTGCCATGGAGGGGGGTCATGTTGATTTGCTCGACTCTGCCTGCGGCACCTCATTCCTCACCCTAACTAATTCTAGAGTGCCTCTGGCACAGGTGGGGAGGCTGAGGTTGGGAGAGGTTGCCCTGGGGGAGAACAGGGATCAGAACCCCCACCTGTAGGATTCCAGAGGCTGAGCTGGGTTGCCTTTGGGTCTTTAGCGGGTTTTTCAGTCCGCCTCTGCGCGGGCTGGACAGGAGCGCTGGTCCACAGGAATCCCCCCATCGGCCGTGCCCCAGCCGTCACCCCCGCGGCCCTCCCGGGGTGAGCTGGCATAGTGGCAAGAGGGTGGCAGCAGAGAGGTCAGCACGCATGAGCCAGCCCCTGTGTGCACTGGAGCCGCCCTTCTTGGAATTTCTTTGATGAAGGGATTTTCCCAGCAGGACTTCATGGGGCAGGGGACCTGGTCACACAGATTTTGAAAATCCCTCAGGGAGGATGTAGGCCCCAGGACAGGGCCCCTGTCGCTGCCTGCCCTGGAGCCCAGGCTCAACAGAGGACCAGAGAGCAGCCACGAGGGGGAGGGGCAAAGACCGGGACCTTGGGCTAGACCAGAAGGGAAAAATCCAGGTGGGCATGTGCCAGGACCTGGGAGTGATTGTGATGACCTGAGACCAGCCCAGGTTAGAGCTGACACGGCTTTTGAGGGCCCCCTCCGGGAAGGATGGGAAGGGCCCCTGAACGAGGCTGTCTGCCTTCTGTTCCTTTGAGAGGCTGAGTCCCCTTCACTGAGCCTCAGTTTTGTCACCTGTCAGACAGGAATAGACACCCATTGCGGTGACGTCGTGCATGTCCCAGGGGTCATCAGTAGCAGTTAGGACTATGTCCTCCAGGAGGACGTTGGTGTGGGGTTTGGCATTCTGGAATTTTCCATGGAAAGGACTACGGAGGCCGCCACCTGCCTGCCTTCCCCACCCTTCCCCCTTTCCGCAGGCCCTTCCTCTCAGGGGGGCCCAGTGCCAGCATAGACGAGACCCCAGGGGTCCAGGAAGGCTCTGGGGCACGGGGCGTGTTCATTGTGGCTCCTTGCAGACAGAACCTGGCTGTGGCTCCCCGGTGAAGAGGGAGGGTAGAGGGCTCAGGAGTGACAGGAAGAGTTGAACGTCAAGCTGGAGTGGAGGGCGCAGGGCCAGGAAAGCTCCAGTGACCTCTGCAGTGAGAATTCCAGAACCTTCTGTCTGGGCTGTATTATTGTAACCCGATAATGAATTATGAAATCAGGAGCTTGTAACCAGAATTTTCTTGGCATGGGGTGGGATGGGATGGGATGGGATGGACTGGAACACATTGTAATAGAATGGAATGAAATGGCTGGAATAGGAAAGAAAATATTGGCGCGTATAAGACATGGGAATGGTCAGAACTGTTCCGCGAACTGTTAGAGCATTTCGATGTGTGTTTAATAGGTTGCCAGATGAAATGAATTTCTTAGTCACTGATAACATTTGTGGGAGCCTTTTTCGGGCAGACGGAATTACTCAGCTTTTATTGCTCAATGTGATTCCCCAAATACATACTGTGGGTGCGTGGTCACAGAGCAGTCGGGCCCAGACTGCTGGGGAGACAGACATTAAGCAAGGCGGCGAGTCAATGAGCATGACCTGGAGCATGGGACGCACTGGGTGCTGGTCAGGGCAGCATGGCCAGGAGGGAGTCGGGTGTCAGGACAGACCCCTCTGGGGGGCGTCTAAAAAAAAGGTTGTTTCCGGCAGAGAGAACAGCATGTGCAACTTCAGTGAGACTCGAAGGACATGGCACTTTCAGGGAAGGGCTGGGGGTGAGGAAGGCTGGAGCATGAGGGCCAGTGGAGCGTAGTAGGATGAGGGGACGGGTGCCCAAGTGCCAGGGGTGGAGGTGGGAAGGCCCAGCGGGTCCTGGAGACCACCCAGGGATGGAAGTTCCTGCTGGAACCCTAGGGGCTGAGGCGTTTCCAGGTAGGAGTAGGGAACCAGATTGTGGGCCCCCGGGGTGCCTGGCTTGGTGCAGCTGGCAGTGGGGAGCTATAGAGTGTGTCTGAGCTCAAGCGGGCTGTGGGGAGAAGAAGGACTTCTCCCTGGGGTGTTGAGCATGAAGCACGTTGTCCTCTGACCGGCCCCAGCCGCTTCTTCCCAGGCAGGTGCCCCCTCCTGGTTTATAGCGTTTTCCCTGGAAGCCATATCGGCCCCTCTCTGAGTCCAGGCATTGGTTGTGAGTCTCTGAGTCCAGGCATTGGTCTGGAAAGGGGGTTTGGGAGACTGACAAGGACTCTTTCACCCCCTCCCCAGCCACGCAGACTCTGCCCCGTCTCAGCTCTCAAGTCTCCCCACCAGACAGGCCTGTGTGGAAGCCCCCGATACACCCCTCCAAGGAACCCCACCAAAAATATCACAGGCTCAGAGCAGGGTGGGCTCAGGACCCCGGATGCTGCTGCAAGGTTAGGAGGCTGGAGGAAGAAGAGATGGGGTGGCCAGCCCCACGTCCTCCAGGCTGAAGCTCCCCACCGCTGAGACAGCAGCCAGGCAGCCAGGCCCCCCTGCCTTGGTCCACTGCTCCGGCCCTCTTGGAGTCTTCTGCTCTGGGTGCAGGCCTGTCGGCCTGCTCGGGCGGCCCCGCACTGGCGGCTTAGACAGCAAACGTTTATTCTCTCAGAGTTTCGAGACTGGGAGTCCGAGACCAAGGTCGGCAGGGCTGGTGTCTGCTGAGGCCGCCACCTCCTCCCCCTGAGGCTCGCCAGCTGCCCTGGGTGCCGGTGTCACCACTTCCTCTTTCCAAGGACACCTGTCACCTTGGGCAGGGCCCACCCTCATGACCTCGCTGTAATGTGGTCGCCTCTGCAGAGATGCTGTCTCCGAGCTGTCTGAGCGCTGGGCTTGACACCTGCCACCTGTGAGTCCCGGGGGACACAGCTCACCCCCTGCAGAGTCTGTTTCTTGCTTTCCATCCCCCTCCCTCTGGGGTCTCTCGGGCTGTCCCTCCTGCCTTCCCCTTTCCCTCTCTCTTCCCAGACCCCTTCTCTCCACGGGCGCTCTGTCCCTGCGGGGCGCAGCCGGACTCACGGTCCATCCTGCCTCTGCTCCAGTTGGGCCGCCTTGGGTGCCCTGCTTCTTCCTGCCTCAGTCTACCCATCCACCAAACGGAGCTAAAACCACCCCCACTCCTGCAGGCCTCAGGCCTGATGGGGTCTCAGATGATCAGTCAGGGGGGAGCAGTCTCTGCAGCCCGCTCCCACCTCCCTCCTCCCATCCTCATCTCTGCCCCGACCGGGAAGAGCAGGGAGGCCGAGAGAGGGCCACAGAGCTGCCCAAGGTCACACAGCCTCTGGGCCAGAGTGGCCTCTGGCCGGGGATTTTTTCCACCCGCCCCTGTGACCGAGCGGGGAGCCAGCTGGCAGCCCGGGCCCGGGGACATGCAGGGGTGGGGAGGACCCACCCCGTCTCCCGAGAGGTCAGCGTCCAGGACTTGGGAACACAGCTGTGGGGCAGATGAGCCAGTCTGAGAGTTTCCACCCTGCGTGGTGGGGGCGGGTGGGGTGACTGCAGGCGGGTTCCATCGCTGAGAGCTCGCTCTGCCCTCGGGCTCCGTTCCCAGCTTGTGCAGCGTGGCCTCAATTCTCAGAAGCCCAAGGTGGCAGGGCCTATTGCCCCATTGTTCACTGGAGGAAACTGAGGCCCTGAAGTACGGACACTTGCTCAAGGCCACACAACTGAAGCTGATTCAAAACCCCCAATCCACCCGCACGTTGGGGCGTCCCACCCCATGCCTGCCATGCTGTTGCACAGCCCCAGAGACCCAGCCCTGTTTCCAAAGGGTGTCGGGAGCCAGGGAGCAGACGGGCCAGCACAGGCTGAGCTCAGGCCCAGTGTAGGGAGCCGCCATCTCCTCTCCCTGTGTGACCCCGGCAGAGCTCATTGGGAGCTCCGGTCCTCAGTTTCTGCACCTCTGAAGTGGAGCTGGCCCCACAGGTCACAATCCAGCATCAGGTCAGATAGTATCATGTCTGCATATTCAAGCACCATCGACCCCCAGCAGTCACCCGGGGTGGGGGGGTGAGTAGGGGGTGGGCACCTGCCACCCCTCCTGTCCCAGGCAGCTTTGCCCATTGCAGTCGAGGTGCATCTCTCTGAGTTTCCTATGTCTGGTCCCTGGTGCGCCTGACAGCCCCTTCCTGTTTACTGGCACTAGTTGGTTCCTGCTTTTGCCAACTTCTTGTTTATTTCTTTGGCTTCCATTCTCTCGGGCTGTTAGTGCTCCCTTCTGGGCTCGTGGGCGCTCTTTTTGCACTGAGGGTGTTAACCTTCATCGGCCATGTTTCCCCAGCTTGCTGCGCCCTTCACCTCAGAGCCCGCGTTCGTCTGTTTCTTTCATCCATGAATCCATAGATATTAAAAAACTGCTGTGTGCCAAGGACTGTGTGGGGACCTGGGCAGAGAGCAATGAACAAAACAGGTCACCCCTGGTCCCAGACCCCAGACCCCCAGCCCAGCTCCCCCCTGGAGCGCCCATTCTAGCCAGAGACCCACAGTAAAGGAAGAAATCCATTCTAGAATGTGAATGTGAGTCGTCACGGCTGTGGATGAAACCTAAAGCAGGAAGGGGTTTTAGGGCGTGAGGAGAAGGCTGTCGTTTTAAATAAAGAGGTCAGAAAGGCCGCTGAGAATAGGACATGTGAGCCAAGATGGAAGGAGCTGGAGAAGTAAGCCGCACGGGGAGCTGGGGAGCAGCTTTCCAGGCAGAGGGAACAGCTTGTGCTAAGGCCCTGCGGCAGGAGTGGGGCTGGGGTGTTAGAGGAGGCAGGTGTGGCTGGGGGTGTAGGGGTGAGTGCAGGGAGAGGAGGCCAGGAATGAAACGGGGCCAGTCCTCCAGGGCCCGGGGCTGTGCGGAGGACTCTGGCTTCACGCTGAGTGAGCTGGGAACCCGTGGGACTGTGGGCTGGAGAGAGGCTGGTGTGACTCTGTTTTAACAGGTTTGCCCTGGAATTTAGAACTGGCTGCAGGTGGGACTGAGGCCGAGGACGGGGTGGCGGGGGGGGGGGGGGGGGTGCTCAGCTTTGATGTGGTGACAGTGTTAGGGTGTTTTCCTTCGTTGTTTTAATTTCTAGCAGTGATTTTACATTTTTACTATAAAGAATCCACATTTTGTTTCTCCAGTTCTTGAATAGGCATCACATTTAAAGGCTCCAAGAATAATAGAGTGCTGAGTCTCCCCCTCGCCGTGTCCCGGCCCTGGCCGCTGGCCTGCCACCCCTTTCCTGGCCTGGCCTGTGTGCGTTGCCCCACACCACCCTCCTCGCTGCAAGGTCAAACCAAACACCCCACCCCCACCCCTCAGAGCCCAAGCACTTCCTGCCCTGCTCCCTGGGAGGCCGCGCCGCACACTCCTGCCTGCACGTGGCTGCCCAGGCGTGGGAACACAGCCCGGCCCTCGCCTGACAGAGTGGGCTGGGGGACTGGGGTGTCGGGGGTGGAGGAGAGTGATGCTGGGCCCCAAATGGCAAGCCCCCCTCAAAATGTCTCTCTAGGGGATTGTGTACCCTTTGATCCCGTGGAGTGGGTGGGGCAGGGGCGAGAGGTTCCATCTGACAAAGGAAGAAAACTGAGGCCCAGAGAACCCAGTGGCTTGCCCAGACGGATGGGGGTGCTGGAGCCAGGAGAGGGGAAGTGAGAGGGCCCCCCTGGGCAGTGCCCGTGAGGGGCTGTGGGTTCTGCCGAGGCCCGGGGGCACCAGTCTCCTGGAGCAGGTTGCAGTGTCCTCCGCCTTTGGGGTTCCACTGAGGGGACAGGGATGGGAGTTGGTTGGCCCCGGACTGGTTCCTCAGGCTGTGTGGGCCTGGGGCTCAGATCCAGGTGCATGGGCACTGAAAGTCGGGGAGGGGAACTTGCCCAGGGAGCACTCCCCTCCCCCCCCCCACCGTTCCACTTCCTCCCCCTGTGACTGGGCACCCTCACTTCTGCCCCCTCACCCACTTGGACTCACTCAAATGAGTGAGGCTTGAGGTCTCCCAAGGGGCTGCTGGGTAGCTGCCAGGTGTCCTGAGGGGACCTGAGGCTAGTGGGGGACTTGGAATACCTTGTGAGAGCATGTGACCTGCCTGGGGCTATTGGGGGGATGATTAGGGCCCCCCAAGGGGAAACTCAGCAGCCCTAAGGGGAGGGTCAGTGTGGCTTCCTGCTCCTCTGGGGTCCTGAGTCCCCTTGATGCCAGCACAGAAAGGACTCCCAGAGCCAGCAAACCAGCCCCTGGCACAAGCTGCCCAGGGCTGAGGCCTCCTCAGAGCAGAGAGGCCTTGAAGGTTGGTTCCACTTCAGGTGGCTCCACAGATCCGCCTGGTGGGGCCTGCCCAGCCTCTGACTCAGAAACTCCAGGACCCGGTGCCAGCTGCCCTCTCGGCTCCTGAGCACCTTGAATGAAGTCACTTCCCCTCTGTGGGGCCTCAGTCCCGCCATCTGCAAAAGAAGTGACAAATAAATTTCATCTCATGGGCCATCTCTGCTTGGATGATAGGAACTTCGTGCAGCACTGTGTTGAGGAGGATTCTGAAGTTGCATCTTGGCTTAGTCGAGGGAGCACTGGGATTGATTGAACATGCCTGCCCTGGGCGCTGGGCCGTAGGACAACATGCGTGCCAGGTATTTGCCATCCCGCTCCATCCTCAGGTCCTGGAGCTCATTTGGCGTCAGAAACGCCGTTCTGAGGACACCAGGCCCCCTCTGAGGAGACACAGGGCGGGTAAACCAGCTTCTTATTTGGTTCAGCTTCATCCAGACTGAGAACCCATGTGCACCGTCTCACTCTCAAACCTAAGGTCAGGAGGCTGGGTCAGACTTATTTCCAGAAGTTCACAATCTGGTGGAAAAGATAGGAGTGCAACCACGCAACTAGAAAGCAAAACAGAAAATGCCTGTGTTCTCATAAAAAAAAAAACCAAAGATAAACAGTCCCTTGGAAGTGAAAAGGACTGGATATGAATTCACTTGAGATAAATCAGAAAAGACTGGATGGAGAAGTGACCTTTGAATCTCGCTTCAAAGGGCGGAATAGACAGTATGGGCTGGCAGGGGGAAGAGTGTGGCAAAGGTACCCAGGACAGGAAAGGGCAGGGAACAGTGTGAGGAACAACAAATAGGAAAATCAACAAAAACAACAAATAGGAAAATCTCTCCTATGTTACCTCCACCTGCCTTCCAGCAGGTGAACACGGCCTTCCAGCCAGAGCGGGTACAGGGTGTCTTGGTTTGCCCCTCTTTGTCAGGAAGGAGAGCTCAAGACTCCATCCCTCTTCCTCAGACTAAAGCTGGGGAGTTTTTTCTGTCAGAGCCTCCTGCCTCAGCCTCCAAACCACAGTGGGGGAACACGGTTTAGCGTGGAATGAAATGGCCAAGAGCACAAACTCTGGAATCCAACTATCTGGGCATATATCCTGGCTCCATTATTCCTTGGCAAGTGACTTCACCTCTCTGTGCCTCAGTTTCCCTCCCCAAAGATGGGCCATTAGGGACTTGCTGGGGGTCCCCTGGCATACCGCGAGCAGCAGGAGTGACTGACCACCGAGAGAGCATGTCTCGGCTCTCTGTGGTACATGTCACAGGACAGCTTCCAGGAAACGTGGGGACCCCAAAACCCTGCTGTGCAACTGCTGCCTCCAGTTGGATGGAGAACATTTCTGGGGCATCTCTTTGAGAACATTTGCTGGGGCCATTCCCACAGGATGCCCAGTTAGTATGCTCACTTGGGAATGGATACCTGCACCGTGGGAGGCCAGGGGCCCTGTCTTCCTGCCTGCATTCCCACACCCGTGTCTGTTTGGCGTCTACTGTGTGTATACTCGTGTTGATGTTGGTGGTCAAGGAAGGTCTCTATGGAGAGGTGACATTGCAGTAGGGATCTAAATGGGCCATTCTGCATTTGCGGGGGAAAGACTTTGGGGCAGAGGGCACAGCAGGTGCAAAGGTCTAGAAAGGAGGCCATACTCAGCATGTAAGAGCAACAGCAGATGTGTCCGGTTTAGAGAGATGGAGGGGGAAGGAGATGAGGTCACAGGGGCAGGAAGGACCAGATTGCACAGGACCTAGTCATGCCAAAGACTTAATGCTATTAGGTCATAATGTGTGCTTTGACCAAAAAAAAATAATAGGGGCAAAGGCAGAGCCTTCGCTAGAGCAAAGGTAGGGAAGGTCTCTCTGATAAGGTAAATAACCTTTGAGCAGAGGCCTGTGCTAAGTGAGGGTGTAGAACATAAGGATATTTGGGAAAGGCATTAGCAGGTGCAAAGGCCCTGGGGTAGGAATGTGCCTGGCATGTTTGAGGAACATCAGGGGCAGAATGGTGGGGGGTGAGCACAGGGGAAAGGAAGTTCAAGGGCTGGAGCCGCTATCCCACAGGGTAAGGAGGTGGGGTTCTATTCTGAGTGAGGTGGAAGTCATGGGTCTGAGGGCAGAGGGGAAGGTGGTCTGAGGTGGGGGTGCGAAAGGCAGCAGAAAGAACAGCATTGCAGTGGGCCCATCCTTGCACTGAGGTTGCAAGGCCTGGCTTCTGGTCCGAGAGGGCTTCAAGGATTCCTTAGACATGCTGCCAGGCTGGGCCCTGAGAAGGCTGAGCAGAGGGTAAAGGCCGGCCCCCCTTCCGGGAGGTCTGCGGGCAGCAGCCGCTTGTCCAGGGCAGGAGGATGTTCTCACTGATTCGGAGGAAACAGCATGAGCCACATCAAAAGGGGGCCTGGGTGGCTCCCACGCTCAGGCATCGTGAGAACCCTGCTACCCCAGGTTCTCGCAGGGGGCCTGCAGGTTGAAAGAAGCTGTCCCCCAGCTCCCGGATAAATAGAAAACAAGCCCAGTCACACCCCCTGCAAACCCCCCCCCCCCAGGTGTGAGTCTGACTTTTGTAATACAAGACTCTGTGGCTTCTAAAGGGTGCCAGAAATTAAAAAGAACAGAGATCTAAAATCTTCCTTTTCTGAGGTTCCCCCAGAGTCATGAGCTGGAGCAGACTTTGGACACCATATATACCCGGGGTAGCATCTGTCCTTACTGATAGGTAGAGGGAATCTGGAGAGAGCTATGCTGAGGATCCTGCTCGGCTTGAGGGTGCTGTGATGGATTAGTGATGTCTGAACAGGTAGGCGACAAAAAGTGGTGGTATGCACACTGAATATTCTTCTTTCCACCCATTTTACAAGGAGCCCTGGAGAGAAGGAGGAACATTTTCTTCTTGTGAGAGAGAAGGGAAGGAAAGGGATAGGGGAGACCTAAGTATGTGAAGACCTTCCCAGTGTGTCTGCACCAGAGGTGGTGGGAGGAGGAGAAGCTTGAGCTACAGACCTCTAGCTTTCCAATAAAATTGTGGGGAAGGTGATATTTGTGTGGTGATGCCACCCAGAAAGTTCCTGGAGGCTTATGACTGACCCCAAGAAGGCTCAGCCCCCATCTCTTGGGTCCCAGCAGACTGCTAGGAGAAACTCAAGACATCTGCACCCATACCCCTGCACCAACTGTGGGTTTTGATCCTTGAATTCCTTCAACCTTCACAAGACTTTATCCCTGTTAGAGATGGGGAAACCGAGGCACAACACCCTTCCCCCCACACCTCACCTGATTGGTCTGGGGGACCCCATGGTACCTCCCTCTTGTGGCATTTCCCTAGGAGCAGTGTTCAGTGACTCCAAGTCACCAAGAGTTTAAGGAACCCCAGTATCTGCTCCAGACACCTTGTCCCCAGGGCCTCAAAGTGGTTTGGGGCGGTGTCCTGGGTGGCCTGGTGTGAGTCAGCATGTCTGCCTGTGTCCCTGCCTGAGGGTGGCTGGGTGCCTGTGAGGGCCGGGGTGCATTTCCGAGTTTGCATGCTGCCCCGCCACGGCACTATGTCTGGGAGGGGCAGCTGTGGCCAGGCCATCACTCTGCATGAACTGGTGCCTCTTGACCACATGAGTGTCCTTACACAGCGTGTGCGTGCATGTGTGTGTGTTCCCTGGAGTGTGTGCACGTTTGTGTTTTGCACAAACGCAGCATGCTCCCCGAGCGTCATGTGTCTCCACCTGTATCAGTGTAAGGACTTCCTGGTGGTATTGTGGGTACATGTGCTGCTGCATGTTCCCAGGCGAGGGTGTCTGTGTGTCTGTGCAGTGAGTGTGTTGGGGGAGGGGTGTGCCTACTCGTGCATGCTCTCCGTGCCTGTTCGTGTGTATCTGTGTACTTGTGTGTGTGCATATCCACACGGCACATATTCTGGGAGTGGGGTAGTTCTGCACCCAGAGCAGCAGCACCCAAGCCTGTCAAGTGTACCATTTGCTTGACGGCACCTCTCAGCCAGCTCCCTGGGCCAGGTGTGACCGCCAGATCAGGTGACCAGCTGCCCTGGCCCATCTCCGAACTTAGCAGCCAGCACGGAGGCTGTTGCAGCTCCTCTCCTGCGGTCATTGTCCCAGCCCTTCCTGCACCCCCTCCTGGTACGCCCCAGGTGCCTCAGTTTCCCCAGGCACCAGCATAAGCACGCCCTGAAGTCACACAAGCTCGGGCGGGGTAGGGGGGGTTGCAGGGAGCCAGACAGACCACAGCCTCTCCAGCGCTCCCACCAGCCCCGGGCGAGGGGCGCCATCCCCGTTTTGCAGACGAGGAACGGATGGGGACAGGCTGGCAGGCTCACCGGAGCTTCGCATGCAGCAGTTACCTGGTTCCCTCTCCACGAGGGAGAGACGTCCACCCCGACCCCATGAGCTGGGGGGGAGAATACTCAGCCAGGACGATGGATAGTGCTGACAGTGGATAGGGTCTTTACTGAGTACCAGGACCTGCACTGCCCCCTGGACGTGCAGAAGCTCACTGACTCCTCACAGCACACAAGGGAGGTGCCGCGTGACCCCCATTTTACAGATGGGGAGCAGGCTGTGATGATGAGCCCACTGCTGATGCTTGAGCTGGGATGAGAAAGCAGCTCCACTGAGCCCAAAGGCCAGAGCTCTTTGGGGGCTGAAGCGGGGGAAGGGAAACCAGGGCAGATTTTCCTGGGTCTCTGGCTTTGGAAAGCCGGGATGTAACACCACGAGCCCGATTCCTCCTGCCGAGCTGGTCAGAGGCTGTACGTGCTGGTTTATGTCCTGAACTTCCAAGCGGGAGTGTTTATAACATTTGATTCCTGGCTGCTTCTTCCCCGGGGTCCCTTCTGGGGGTGCGTCCTCTTCACCCGGGTGCAGGGCGTAAACTCTGAGAATGGCTGAGCGGCTAAGGTTTGGGTTCAGGCACAGTGGCCCCTGAAAGGGAGCAGCTGGGTGGGTGTGCTCACTAGGGGGTGGGGAGGGTCACGACTCAGTCTAGGGGTCCATTCGTCTTAACCAGGATGGGGTCCGGTCATACCCCTCAATCGAAGGATGTCACAGGAGGACAGCTCCCTGTGATGACGGAGACGAGGGGTCATTCTAGATGACAGAGATGGACACAAGGTCCGAGTATGCCCAGGAACCAGAGCCAGAAGGCCAACCAGCGTCCCCCAATCTTCTGGTTGGGGGGCTGGCGTCCAGCTGCAGCCTCTTCTCTTCTCCCCTCAGGGTCCCCGCACTTCCGGTGAAGAACTTGAGTGGGACGGGGCCGGTGCATCCCGCCCTGGCAGGTGAGGTCCAGTTCGGGACAGGGAGAAGGGCGGCTGCCGCAGGCCGGCTACTGGGCTTCAGCCGCGGTGGGGCTGAGTGGGAGGACCAGGAGCACCTGAGGGTCCCTGGATTCCAGGCTCCAGGTGCCAGGTGGGCACCCCGACCCCTGACTGCCGCCTCGCCCACAGGGATGACCGGGATCCTGCTGTGCGCGGCGGGTCTACCCGTGTGCCTCACGCGGGCCCCCAAGCCCATCCTGCACCCGCCGCCCGTCAGCAAGAGTGACGTCAAACCCGTGCCAGGCGTGCCTGGGGTGTGCCGCAAGACCAAGAAGAAGCACCTCAAGAAGAGTAGGCCCTCAGCACCCCGCCCCGCCCCTAACCCCCTGACCTCTGACCCCAGCGCCTCAGACCCCTCAGCTCATTTCTTCTTTAGGACTTAGGACCCCACCTTCTCCTGCTCTCAGCTCCCCAGCACCCTTGACCCCACGGCCCCCAACCCTCTGACCCCTGACCCCCTCCTACATCGCATCCCCAGGGGTATCCTCTGAGTGCCCTCAAGCCCGCCCCGCGTTGTCCTTGCAGGTAAGAACCCCGAGGATGTGGTTCGAAGGTACATGCAGAAGGTGAAGAACCCCCCGGATGAGGTGAGCGGGAGGGCGGGTGCAGACGGCCCCTCCGCGCCCGCGCCCCTCCCAGCCTGCTCCGGCTCTTCTCCCCTTTGTGACTTGGCCTTTCCGCGTCCTTTTTGATGCTCAGAAAGGCTGCCTTGAGTGGAGCCGGGCGCATCCATCTTTTGATGATGGGCGGCGTTTGGACCTTATTTCACCCATGCTTTGCACCCGCTGGGTTTAAGTTTGGCTTTTGATGGTGAAGCCTTTAATCCCTCTGGAGCGGGTGTGAGGGAGCAGCTCTTCCCTGCCTTGCACCTGGATTCCGAATATGGGGTGGTCTGCTCCCCTAGGGGGCCTGGCGACCCCTCGTCCCAGGCCCTCAGTCTCCCCTGTGTGCCCCCAGGACTGCACCATCTGCATGGAGCGGCTGGTCACCGCCTCGGGCTACGAGGGTGTGCTTCGGCACAAGGGCGTGCGGCCTGAGCTCGTGGGGCGCCTGGGCCGCTGCGGCCACATGTACCACCTGCTGTGCCTCGTGGCCATGTACTCCAATGGCAACAAGGTGGGTCAGGTGGGGGGGAGCAGGCAGGGGCACTGGGCAGGGCGGGGACCCCTGGGGACCTCACTGTGGGCCACCCCTGCCCCAGGACGGCAGCCTGCAATGCCCCACGTGCAAGGCCATCTACGGGGAGAAGACGGGCACTCAGCCCCCCGGGAAGATGGAGTTCCACCTCATCCCCCACTCGCTGCCCGGCTTCGCCGACACCCAGACCATCCGCATCGTCTACGACATCCCCACAGGCATCCAGGTGGGCCTCCGACCCCAGAACGCCTCTGAAACCTCCAGAGCCTCCCCCCACCCGTTTGTGACTCACGCTCCTGCTGCCCCTCCTCCTAGGGCCCAGAGCACCCCAATCCAGGCAAGAAGTTCACCGCAAGAGGCTTCCCACGCCACTGCTATCTACCCAACAACGAGAAGGGCCGGAAGGTGGGTGCCCGACCCTGTGGGCACTTGGGGTGCGGGAGCCCCAGCCACTGTAGCCTAGCCTTGTGGTCCCCCGGGCCCCCAATCCCCGCTCTCCCCTCCCTCCCAACACCCGCATGGACTATAACCCCCTAACCCTGCCCGCGGGGCTGAGGTCAAGATCTTGATCCCATTGTATAAAGAAGCAAAGCCTCAGAGAGGGCAGGTAACTTGTGCCGGGTCACACACGAGTGTGTGGGGCATGGACTGAATCCAAGCAGCCCGGCCGCTCACCACCACGCTGGATTTTGTTTGGCTTTTTGTTTTTTCAAGAAAAGTCAGACATCCAGATTCTCATGTGAAATTTCAAATTTTTGAATATTGCCAAGGAAGTTGCAAAGTGGCCATTCAGAGCGGGTTGCCTTCCAAAGGCAACACTATCCAGGGCCACGAGTTTGAGAACCCTTTTTACACCCCAAAAGAAACAGGCAGCTAACTTGGAAAGGTCTGGGGGAACCCCCAGGGCGTCAGTATAGGGAAGAAAATGACAGAGCCTCAGGAAAGCCTGCCCCACTTAGCAGGTACCTCAGACCCACTTGGCCGGAAGTGAGTGGAGGGTTCAGGTGTGGGCGGGGCGGAGGGCTCAGGTGTGGGCGGGGCTGCCAGTGACCCCGCCCCCCCACAGGTGCTGAGGCTGCTCATCACGGCCTGGGAGCGGAGACTCATCTTCACCATAGGCACGTCCAACACCACGGGCGAGTCGGACACCGTGGTGTGGAACGAGATCCACCACAAGACCGAGTTTGGCTCCAACCTCACGGGCCACGGCTACCCGGACGCTAGCTACCTGGACAACGTGCTGGCGGAGCTCACAGCCCAGGGCGTGTCCGAGGCCTCCGCCAAGGCCTGAGAGGCCCCAGGCCGCCCGCCTTCCCTCCTGCTTTGCCCCTGGTCCGGCACACGCGTCCCTCTGCCAGGCGTGCCCTGGTGGCCCAGGTTCAGGCCTGAGGAGGATCCTGCAGAAAGAGCCAGAAGCAATCCGGGATTCGGCTGGTGGCAGCTGGGCGGCGGCGGGACAGCAGGAGAGCAGCACGGCCGGCTCCGACCATCGCTCCCTGACAGGGCCGCAGAGGGCACCGGAAACCACAGCAACCTCCCTACAAAAGACAGAGCCCCACCCCTCACACAAACACACGTGTCCTGTTGAACACATGCACGCACACCCACGTGCCTCTACTTACCCCCAACTGGGGGGAAGAGACAGAAGGACCCTGCGAGCTCTGTGTGGATCCCCATCTGTGTCTCTCTCCCCTCTGCACAGGCTTGTCTGCAGCAGGAGGATTCGGGTCAAGCACTTAGGAGCCTGCCGGGGCTGCGGGGGTGAAGGGGGCACTTGGGAAGCTCAGTCTGCTCCCATCTCTGCCACCCTTCTCTGCACCCACTGCTGGGTCGCTGTGGGGTGGATTATTCATTTGGCAGTTTTGCAAAGGGGTGGGCCAGAAAGAGGAGGTCCCCCTCATGTCTATCTTATTTTGTGCTTGTATCTTCATCTTTCTGGGACCCTGACCTCCTTCTTCCCCCTCCCATCCCCAGCCTTAAGTCTGCCCCAGCTAAAGGCACTGTTCTCCTTTCTGCCCACTCCATCCTCTCTACCGAACTGCTCTGTGTCCAGGTCCGGAGATGAGCTCCTGGCTCCGGGGCCACGGAGGAGGCCTAGCTCCGGCCAGCAGGTGTAAAAAGCAGACTGGACAGCAAAGAGTCCACTTCCCTCTCCTTGCAGGGGGCAGTGGGGTGGCTGCGAGCTTGGCCAACCAGGGGCCTGTTGCCCAGGCAACTCACCAGCTCCGCCTCTGTTGATTGGCTGCAGTGGTAGAAGTCAGCCAAGATTTAAAGGGATGCCAGCGATTGCTCTTTTTGAAAACCTACCAGTCCCACTGTGGGTGGAGAAATAAACGGTCTTTCTCCTCCTCACTCGGTTTTTCCTGCCGGTGGGGGGCGGGGGCTGCTGGTGGCTCAGTGCTGGGAGGGGAGCCTTCATTTTGCCTGGAATGAATGGACATTTTGCAACAAAATGACACCTCGGGACCCCTGCACCCCTCAGCCTTGGACCGCTATACGAGGAGGGTCCTCATCATTCTCTTATCCCAAGACAGACCCATCCTGGTCCCCAAGAGGGAAGAGGTAGGACCTTTCCAGCATGGCCACAGGGCAATGCCCATAGCCACTCCCTGGTACAGTGAATAGGAAAGAGGAATTCAGGCTGGGAGTTGAGCCTGCAGGAAAATATGGAGGAACTGGGAGGCACCGTGACCACTTTCTGGAAACTTCGGAGCCCCAGCCTGACCTCAGTGGGGAGGACCAGGGTCTGTCTAGGGAGAGATGGAGCTGGAGACAGGTCCCAGGATCCGCCACAAGCCCTACATCACCCTCTGCATCTCCCCAGAATGCGCGGGCATGTGGCGGATGCTGCGGCTCCAGGCGACCCCTGCTGGCCATGCTCGGGGTAGCTCCGTGTCCTCCGTCCACCTTCTCCACAGCCAGGCCAACTTCAGCCTCCCTCCCACCCTCTCTAGTCACACAAAGCCGGAAATGAGTGCTTGGAGGCCCTTCTAGTTCTGCCAGTGGGTGTTCCCCAACTTTGTATCCTCTGTGATTCATTCTCAAAAATCTCACCTCAAACCCTGACATGAAATCGCCCCGCCTGGTGACCCTCATATTGCTCCACATCCGCTGAGGAACTTGTTGAAAACCCTAACCCCTGCCCCCAATTCCCTCAGACTCTGATTCAGTAGCTCTGGGTGGGCCCAGGAATCTTTGCTTCTAGCGGAAACCCCAGGGCAGGGGCTCTGGACCACAGTCTAAGAAACCCCACCCTGGCTCCCAGAGCGACCTGTGGAACCCAGCTTGAAAACCACACATCCATCTAGACGCACTCCTTCCTCATTTTATACAGGGGAAACCGAGATCCAAAGAAAGGGAAGGAGCCTTGCCCAAAGTCTCCAGGCTTCAAGGGCCTGAGTCGGGCACACAGGCCTCCCAGCCTCAATTCTTCCTAAAGGCATCTGATTCTGGGCGCTTGTGGCTGGGGCCCTGGGCCAAAGGGTTCAGAAGATTCAGTGAGGTTACAGGATTGGCAGACATGACAACAGGAAGGGCCGAGACTGTCTAGTGCCTATGGGCAACAAGGACACGTGGACATCAGAGATTCAGGTACAGCTGTATCCAGCAGCTCAGAGCCTGGCCAGCTCCTTGGTGTGGGTAGAGGTGTGAGGCAGAGGCCTCACCCTGAGCTCCATGAGGTGGGTTCCTTAACCCATCCTTTCCAGTCTGCCTCTGCCTAGATAGCGTGGCTTGTTCAGTGCAAGACTGGCTTCCTGCGGAAAGGTTTCCATGCCCCCAGTTCTGGGATTTCTCCAGACGCCTCCAAGCCATAGTATCAATGAGGTACAGGAAAGTCACGAGGAGACTTCTGGGCCAGGGTACACTGAAAAAGGCCCACAGCCTTTTAACTCCTTCCAGGTTGATGCTGGCATGTTCTCAGGGCCTGAGGGGGCCTGGGGCTGCCTTCCTCAGCTCCTGCTTCTGGAATTCCTCGTGGGCTCTATCCAAGTCCTCAAGCACCTCCAACAGGCGGGCAGCTGCCTCTCTCTGCCGGGCCAGGACTTCAGGACAGACCCCTGCGAGGGAGACAAAGAGGGTGGCAGGGTCAGCAAGGCCAGGCCAGGCTCCAGATCTGCCTTGTGCCCTAAGAACCCTAAAATGTACCCCGGGTCCCCCCGGACACACACACCCTCTGGCCTGCTGGTGGACTGGAGATGAGGTGGGAAGCCAGAGGGGCAGGGTTGGCACGTGGTGGGGAGGTGTCAGAGAGGGTCCGTCTGCACCCCTTACCTTCCACGGCACTGCTGCCCTGCCCTGGGTCTGCCTCCAGAGTGTCCAGGCTGGAATCCTCTAGGAATTTCATCCTGGAAGTTAAGAGGGGAAGAGGCAAAGGCGGCCCCTGATTCCTAATCAGGGGCCCCTGCTCCTTGCCCCAGAGATTTTGCTCCTTGCAGTTTCCTGCTAGCCACTCCTGTCATGGTCAAACGTTTATTAAGTGCAAGGCACTATTCTAAGCCACTTACATGCATTTTCATCACAAAAAAACAACAACTTATCTGAGGGAGATACTTACTAGCTCCATTATACAGATGATCATCAAGACACAGAGAGGTAAAGCAACTTGCCTAAGGTCACACAGCATAATAGCAACCATTATCTTCGGTGGAAAGCTAACGATGTGGCCAAGCATCTACGCAGTGCTTTACCTGTGTTAGTTCATTTCATCCTCAGGACAAGCCCATGAGGTAGCTACCATTGTTACCCCCTTTTCCAGACAAGAAAACTGAGGTACAGAGAAGGGAAGCAACTTGCCCAAGATCACACAGCCACTAAGTGGCCAAACCAGGATTTGAACCCAGGCAGGCGGTTTCAGAACGGAAACTAGTCTGTCACCGAATGATGGTGATCCTAAGGCCAGGGGAGGGGGGGGATATGTCCGAGGTCTATGCCCGTGTCTCTGGAGTATTAAAAGAGTTACCAGGTATTAAAAGAACCCAAAATCCAGGTCTGGAGTAGGGCTCACCCAAGAAAGCGTTCCAGTCCTCGCCTTGGCCCGGGCTGGGCAGCTCAGCTAATGTGCTTGGGTAAAATGCACGTGGACACAGGAGCGGAGAAGAAGCGGGTGGGAGGTGGGAACCCACCTGATCTGATCGCGTCCCAGGAGCAGCTGCCGATACACCATCTGGGTCTCAGCATCAGGATCCAGTGGGTCACTCCAGTCCCCCAGCGTGACGGCTGAGTGTGTGCGGCTGCAGCCGGCAGCTGAGGGGGACACAGCCTCATCAGTGATCCCCCACTCCCCTTCCAGAGCCCCCTGCAACCACCAAGCCCTGCCCCATGCCTCCACCGTCACCTGACACTTTCATCGCTCCCTTCCATCCAGCAGGAGCCCCACCTCTTTCTCCCCGCCTCCCACAGTCCTAGATCCGACCCTCAGCCCTCTCCGTCTCACCTCCACGACTGCTTAGTCCAGTTGCTCTGCCTGAAACCCTTCCTTACCCCATTCCTGTCTCCAGCTTCAATAAAGCTTAACTCCCACTTATCTCAGGTCACATTTAAGCAGCACCTCCTCCAGGGAGCCCTCCTTGCTCTCCTACCCTAGGATGGAGTCAGAAGCATTCTCTGGAGCTTCAAAGGCTTCATCTTGGCACTCACAGCTCTGTATTACAATCGTCTGGCTATTCATTTGTCTCCCGTGAGAGCGAGCCTGCTAGCTGGCTGTGGACCCACAGATGCTTTAAAAAGAATCCCTCACACTAAACAGCACGGGGTGTGAGCAGGGCTCTGAAGACTGTGCAGCTCAACCCCCTTCATCCTCACAGCCACCCTCTTGCACAGTGGCCGAGGCAGTGGCACGGAGAGGTTGGCTGACTTGCCGGAGTTGCTCAGCCAGCCCCAGCAGGGCTGGGACACCCGCTGATGGACAGGTGGGGCGGGCGGAGCCTGACCCGGCCCTGCCCGCTCACCTGAGCGCTCCGCCCGGAGGCAGCAGGTCCAGCGCGCGCCTCGGAAGGCTCCGGGGTGACAGGCGGCCAGTTTGTCCGGGTTGGGGGCGCTGGCCTTGCGCAGGGCCGACAGCCACTGGTTGAGCTCGTTCACATTCTGCAGGGCGTGGGGGACGGTCAGGGTGGGGTGGAAGCCAGGGGACGCCCTCCGCCGCCCATCCTGGCGGCCTCACCTTGCACTGGAGGTAGGTGGTGTGCTGCACCCCCGCGCCGTCGCGCGTCACCACCTGCATCACATGCGGCAGCTGGAAGGCGCCCTCGTCCACGCGCTCCACGGCGCGGATGTTTGCCACCGGGATGAGGCAGCGCGTCTGGGAGAGAGGACTGTAGCTGCAGGGTGGCCTGGGGGGGCTGAGGCCTGGGGGGCGAGGGCGGAGGTGGGGACCATTCAACCCTGATGCTCTGTGCGCAGGCCCCTCCGCTGTCCCGCCCCGTCACCCAGCGAGTGCAGATTCCCTGGCATCGGTTCTGTCTTGGCAGCCACACCCCTTGGCGCTTGGGATGTGGCTCCCAGTCCTTCCCATTTCTCAACTTATTTACACATCACGACAAGTTCCTGGGGCCGGGCCTATTAGTCCTCCCAGTGTGCAGATAAGGAAACAGGCACCAGAGGACGAGCCGCTCTCCTGAGGTCCTCCTGCCGGCGGGGCCAGGCGGCTGCACTCCAGAAAATGAGTCCACACACCGTCTCCAGGGCCAGCTGGTGGTGTTACTGCTTATGGAGGCGCACGCCCAGAAGCAGGCAGGCCCCCCAGGAGTGCCTCAGTTTGTACCTTGGATGGCAGGCTGGCCAGAGCGGGTGAGCAGCGCCCGGCCCAGTGTTCTACTCTATAAATGTGTGACCAATGAATGCCCGGTGGTGCGGGCCTGTGCCATGAGCCTGCGGGCAGAACTGAGTTTTGTTTGCCTGCACAGGACACACCCAGGAAGTGGGCATGGCTCATGCCCTGGGCACATCTTCATACGGGGAAGGAGGGAGACTCCTTGCCCGTCCTGAAGGACATCTGATGGTCAGAGTGTGGGGGTGTCATCCTGGCCCCATTCTGAGCCCACACTGGCCCACAGTGTGGCTGGAGAGCTTGGACATGCTAAGTCCTTGCCCTGTCCTGGGCCTGGGTTCCTCCCGCGGATACACAGACACAGCGCCACGAGGGGGCCCCCACTGGGAGCCCCCCTCGGTGGGCTGAGCCCCACCTGACACTCAGGACTCTTGGAGTAGGTGAGGGTCTCCCCACTGAGCCAGAAGTAGCACTTCTTGAAGGCAAAGCGGGTGGCCAGGGTGGTGGGCTCCTCCTTGCGCTTCAGCAGGTAACCTTCTCGAACAGCCACTGAGGGTGGGACCAGGACCCTGGCTGGGCCCCCAGGCTCTGGGAAGAGGGGAGAGGGTAAAGTGAAGGCCTGCCATCCAGGCTCTGCCAGCCCTGCGGCGTGCCCGGCCTCTGGATGAGCATGACTCTCTGCTGCCCTAGAGGCAGGTGGAAGAGGAGGCAGCTTTGGACTTGACTCCCCCTTGGGGAATGGTATTGTTGAGGCCCCGAGGGAGGGGCACAGTGGGCACAAAGTGGACCCTGATCCCTCCCTCCAAGGTGGGATGTGCAGGCAGGGCAGCCAGCCAGCAGGGGGCACCACACCTTGACGTCAGTGCAGAGATAGTCCTGAATCTTGTAGCCCTCGGGGAGCCTGACAGTGCCCCTCCCCAGCACCCCTCGCCCCAAGACATGCCAGGGCTCCACATTTCAACAGGTCGCTCCTATGTGACTTGGACCCAGTTATCTCTACCTGGAGTTCAGGTGTGGTGGACTCAACCCCAACTTTAAATGGTCCCGTGGGCTCCACTGCACTCCAAATAGAAGTTAAAACCCTTCTAGGGGTCTAGAAGCCCCACACAATCCAACCCTCTCGCCTCTCCTCTGCTCCCCTTCATTCACTCTTCTTCACGTCCCCCCTTGCTGTTATTCTCTGTCCCCTCCCCAGCATATAATGTTTCTCTTCCCCGGGAGCCTCATGACTTGCTCTCTGTCCTCCTGCAGATCTTTAATGTCACCCTAGTGAGGCCATTCCTAGCCACCCTATCTAAGAATTTAACCTGCCACCCCACCCCTTTTTCTCCTTTGCACTTATCAGTCCCTAACACACTTCATGATTTGCTAATCATCTTGTTCCCACTAGAATAAAACGTTCTTGAGCATTTCTATCTGGCTCATTGCTGTTCC
The DNA here is from genome assembly GCF_014898055.3 of Talpa occidentalis. Classification (NCBI taxonomy): domain Eukaryota; kingdom Metazoa; phylum Chordata; class Mammalia; order Eulipotyphla; family Talpidae; genus Talpa; species Talpa occidentalis. The sequence continues at coordinate 84,133,975 of NW_023601433.1, read as the reverse complement.
CCCTACACCTGGAACAGCACCTGTCAGTATTACACAGTAAGCATGTAACAGGTGTTTGCAGATTGCATTCACACCTTGCTACACTTCCACCCATATCCCCATGTTGACTGGATGGGGCCTGCAGGGCAGGGCCTGAGTCTTCTATCTCTGGGACCTAGCCAGGAGGCGTGAGGACATGTGAGCTGATTGACTAGCTGGCCCACAGGTCCAAAGTCTCAGTGCCAAGAGTGGGGGAGAGGCAGTGGAAGGTCAGGTTCTGAGAGCATAAACCAGGTGTGGCAGGGCCGAAGGAACTCACCCTCCTCCCCATCCAAGTCCACCAGCTGGTCCAGGAAGTCTCTCACCCGTGAGATACTCTGCAGCAGGAAAGGGTGGAGGGGAGCCATCCACAGCTCCTTGCCCTGGCCTAGCTGCTGGCCCAGGTTTCCAATGGTCTGCACGGCCTGCAGCAAAGGAGTGGGGAGTGCCAGAACCAAGGTTACTGCAGAGTGGGGAGAACTGGAACAGAGCCCCAGAATCCTGGCTTCCAGGTCAGTGCTCAACGCAAGAAAACTCCAAAGAGCACCTGCTTTGGCACCTCCCTGGTGGCACAAGGGGTTAAGCACAGCACTGTGTAGCTATCCGCAGCCACTGCAGCACAAGCTCAATCCCCCAGCTGGCCAGGGAGCTACACACAGGGCACAGCAGACCTCTCCTGTCTCACCCGCTGTTCCCCTCAGCAGTGAATTTCAGTCAGTCTGCCTGTTCTGCTCCCCACTCTGTCTCTGGTGGATCCTCTCACCCCCTGCACCTCTGGCCTGTATCCCAGTTCTTGTATGCATAAATAAATACATCTTAAACAGAAAAAGCAAATAGCACCTGCTTTGGCCAATCTTCCCTGTGGCCAGATCTGCAGTCCCAGTGTCCTTATTCTGTTCCCTTCCAAGCTCAATTCCCTGACTCGGTACCACCCAATCCCATCATGCACACTGGAAACCCACTTTACAAAGGATGGTCTAATTCAAACTGAAGCGTGCATGACTACTAGACTGCTTTCCTGACAGGCTAAGGATGTATTGAGGACCAAGGTTTCTCTGGGCCTCTCATTTGGTCTCTGGCGGGTCTAACACTCCTGCTCTGTTCCTACCACACTGTTCCCTGGCTAAGGGCCCCAGGACGTGAGCCTCCACGGCTGGCACCTTGGCAAGCAGAAGCAGTGAGCGACTGGTCTGGGGGTCTGCGTGCTGCTCCCGGAGGTCAAACAGCTTCGGCGTGAGGATGGCAGGCGCGAAGAACCGCAGAAAGAGAAAGCCACTGATGGCCAGGTACTTCACATCCTGTGAGAAGAGCAGCAAGTGAGAGGGGTCCCCAAGGCTCTCGCCAGAGAACCCCAGGGCGTGGGACTGTAGATTGGTGGTGCCAGGGGGAAAAAGGAAAGGGATGGGCGTGGCCCCTTGTTCCATCTGGAAAGCAGAGTAACAGTATCAACCCTAAGTCCACAACCAGATTTTAGCCAAACATCCTCAGAGTCTGCCTGGTGCCAAGCACTTGTTAAGAGCAGAGGCCGGGCCTCCCCGGTGGCTCAAGGGTTGAGCGCTGGGCTGCGAAGCTGCCCACAGCCTCTGCAGTGCCGGTTTGATACCCGGCCGCTGGCGAGGGTCCCACATGGCACAACAGATCTTCTCTGCCACGCCCACTGCTCCCCTCAGCAGTGTATTTCGTCAGTCTGCCTGTTCTGTTCCCCGCTCTGGCTCTGGTGAATCCTCTCACCCTCCTGCGCTTCTGACTGTACCCAGTGCTTGTATAAATAAATAAATAAATATTTAAAAAAAAAAAAAAAGAGCAGAGGCCTTAGAGGGAGACACCATCACTATCCCCATTTTACAGATGAGGAGGCAGAAGATCAGAGATGTTACTCAGCTGATGAGTGGAGGAAGCAGGATCCAAAGCCAGATCTATGATTCCTGATAATAACAACAGGCCGGATGCTTCTCTAGACTTTACTTATTTCATACTCACCCTAGGAGGTATATTTTCATTTTACAGAGGAGACAACCAAAGCCCAGAGAGGGAAGATCACTTGCTCCAGGTCACACAGCCATTACTGGCAGGGCCAAGATTTGAACCCAAGCAGTATTTGAACTCTGCTCTTTGCCACACTCTCCTGCATTCACCACCAGCCACCGTGTATCATCCATGGACTGTCGGGAACTCAGCCTGAACTATCACATTTGATTCTCAAACAATCCCAGAGGATAGGAGTTGTTATTCCCATTTTCCAGATGAGGAAACTGAGGCCCAGGCCCTGCCCTCAACAAGTTGTAGAGCACGATCCTTGCCCGGCGGGGCCCGGGCCGTGCCCAGCTGTAGGTAAGGCTGCCTTGCTCAGTTCTAGCTGAGGGGCCTCAGGGAGAGGGGTGCCTCCATCCAGGATGTAGCCAACTCCCCCACCAAACCACTCCCCACCCACCTTTCACACTCCTCTGGCTCTATTTAGCCGAGAACGCGCCACAGAGTTTATTTAGGATTGTGTTCACACATGAGACACTACCCTCCTCGGGGATGTGCCATCTTCCTAGGGCACCTCAGCCTTGACAGCGAGCCCTGCCAGCAGCATGCGCCTGGAATGGCCCAGAGGGAGGATGTCCATCCCCAGCCCTCCGGAAACTGAACGGCTCCCAGACCTTTGCCCCCTCATCCACCAGGCTCTGGATGATTTTGGCTTTCAGTGTGAGCTCATCCACTTCCTCCTTTCTTGAGGAGGAGGAACAGGTGTCAGAGAAAGGGGCTCCCCTGGCTTCCCCTGACCCCGCCTGACTTCCTGGGCCGAGAAAGTCCCTTCTTCCTCCCTGTGGCCTCTGACACTGTGGGGGCTGAGAACTGGGGCTCACCCCCACGGACCAGGCTATCTGGGAGCTGGCCTCCTCCTCCCTGCCACAGCTGTGTCCCACTTAACACCTCCGCCTGAGCCCGGGGTGAGAGCCCGGCGAAGTGGAGCAGAAATCAAGCCACTTCCCAGTTTGGCACCCAAGTTCACTCCCAGGAGGGAACTGAGGGGCAAAAGGACAGACCCCTGCTGGCAGCCTGGAGGCCACAACCCTCAGTCAAGGCTCTTTACCTTCCCTGGGCCTCAGTTTCCCAAATGGAAACAGAAAGCAGGGAGAGATGTGGCATAAATCAAGAGTTCTTGACCTGGGCTCTAGGGACCGGGCCACTAAACCTCCAACATTGAACAGGTCTTAGATCTTTCTGCAAAGTGCACCTCAACTGTGTATTTCTAGCATATCAGCGCTGTAACATTTAGCTTCACTTGTCACTTGTAAGCAAGGGCAACAGCCACATCAGAAAGTGTGTTCAGTGTTCAACCAGGATGTCTCAAACTAGTAACCCACAGGCCAGACTAGCCACAAATGTGTAGGGATTGGCTCAAAGTGTTGCGTTGGGTATTTTGGTGGGTTGGCTTTTTTTGGTGAACGTGTACCAAATTTTAAATATGAGCGACTTCACATAAACTCTGAAATGTTGATTTGAAAGAAAAAGATCTGGCAATACAGGGGCCCTCATTCCTGCATGGTATACTTGATAGCCTGGAGCTGCCCCCTTTAGCTGAGTTGTGGGAGTTCCAATTTGCCACAGTCCCCACCACTCCCTACTGCCCCACACCTCACCTGCTTTGTTCATTTCTCCACCTGCCTAAACCCTGCAGCACCCAAGTTTTTAACTTTTGAACCAATACTGATGAAGCACCAGCACATGCGGGGATTTATTTTTAGATTTTATTTTGGATGTCTAGTAGTAAGCACCTACTGTGTACCCCTACCTCTTTAGCTGGAATTTAAGAAGCATTCACTTTGTGCCAGACTCTATCATTTGGTGATGATCAGCATAGACGCAGGAGCCAGTCTACCTGGATGGCTACCTATCCTAGCACCACTTCTTGGGATCTAAGTTTCCTCCTCTACAATGGAATAATGCCAATTCCTATCTTATGGGGTGGATATGAAGACTAGATGAGAAGATAAATACCTCAAACTTTTAAAGTCATCCATGAACAGGGCTGATGTGCTATTAGCTTCTGCTGCCATGATTACTGTTACTGTTTTTAAAAAGATGATGGTGGGGCCTCCCTGGTGGCGTAGGTGGTTGAGCGCAGCACTGTGAAGCTGTCTGCAGCCTCTGCAGTGCCAGTTCGATCCCGGCCGGCTGCAGAGCAACCCACATGGCGTGACAGACCTCTCCTGTCTCGCCCGCTGCTCCCCTCAGCAGAGTATTTCATCAGCCTGCCTGTTCCGTTCCCTGCTCTGTCTCTGGTGAATCCCCTCACCCTCCCGCACATCTGGCCTGTATCCCGGTTCTTGTATAAATAAAATAAATCTTAAAAAAAATAAAAAAATTAAAAGATGATGATGATGATGATGATGATGATGATGATGATGATGACGATTATCATGGCACGGCCACTGGGTCCCAAACCCTGCCAGGAATGCTCTCTGCCAGCACACAGAGCACTTTAGCATGGGCAGCGCTGTCCTGCCTCTGCCCTCTCTGTATGACCTTGGACAACCCACTGCCCCCCCAGTCTTGGTTTCCCCACGCGCCCAGTGGGAGGGCCTGGCCCACCTTGTGCTCTGCCTGGGGGAAGCGCTCTGCCACGCGCTGGTGCAGCTGCTTGAAGATGAGGCGCATGGCGGGCGGGCAGCGCTCCACGGAGTCCACGATGGCATCCACAATGGGCTTCAGGTAGCCCGTCAGCAGCTCCAGGCTGGTCTCCCTCACGTGCTCCTCTGAGGGCGCGCCCTTGAAGGAGATTCTCCTGGAGGAGCCAGCAGAGCGGCTGTCTCAGAGCACGACAGCTGCCTGCTCGGAACCGCCACTGTCCCCCACGGAGCTCGGGCTCAGGTCTGTCCCACCCCCTCAAGCTCTCCTGCTGCCATTTCCAGGCTTCTTGCTGCCGCTGAAACCCCCCGAGCTTGCTCTCATCTCAGAGATTTTACACATACTGTTCCCTCTGCCTGGGACACTACTGTCCCTGCTGTCCCTACACGACAGCACCAATGTCACCTCTTCAAAGAGGTTGTCCTTCCCCAGTGGCTCATCATCACAGACCCCGGTTCAGTGCATGTTCAGCACAGACATGCCAGACGCACGCCCCTGCCTCCGGACCGCGCACCTGCTGCTCCCGCCGCCTGGGCCACTCTTCCACCAGAGTTCCGCACAACTCCCTCTCACCACCTTCAAATTTTTGCATACATGTCCTCTTCTCAGGGAGGCTGTCCCTTTGGCCACCCCAAGGCATAGTGCAAGCCCCTCCCCTGCTCCCGGCACTTTCCACACCTTCCCTTGCGTCACGCCACTGGCCACCTGCAATAACCTCTTCTTAATTCAGTGCATGTTCTTTTATTCCCTGCGCCACTTAGCGCTGCTGTCCGTGCCAGCCCCGCAGGACGTGCTCGGCCATTGTTTTGCTGAGTGGAGGATGAAATAGCACTTTTCCCTCTGCAGCTGTCTTGCTCCCCTTTTCTTGCTCCCATACAGAGCAAGGGTCTGGCTGGCCAGGCGCGGGGTGCCCGCCCCTTGCTCACCTGCTGCGGCCCAGGTCCATCTTGCACGGATCCAGCTCCATGTACTTCTTCTCCTCGAACACTCGGTTAATCACCGGCTTCAGGACCTCATGCAGGTAGGGCATGCCCACGAGCTGGGGGCAAAGGCACCACACAGGTCAGGGCCGAGGGTGAGGCCAGGTGTGCCCGTGAGCTGGGAGCAGGAGCACCACCCAGGGAGAGACGCCAGGGTGTGCCCGAGCACTGGGGTGGCGGGTCACTGCCGGGGTGCAAGTCAGGACAAGGCCAGTCCCCAGCACCCCAGCTTGGCGCCCCAGTGTTGCCTGAGGCCAGACAAGCTCCAGGGCCTGGAAGTCCAGAGAAGCAGTGGGAAGGACTCCCCCAAAGGAAGCGTCTGCCGGGCCCACCGCCACTTCCCTACTCACCTTCATAAACTGCTCCATTGACTTGGAGGCCAGGGAGTTCGAACGGAAGAGGGTGTTGGGGTCGGCTGGGAGGACAGAAGAAAGTGTTCGCTGCGATTTGACAGAGGAGGGGGGAGGGGGTGTGGTGCTGGATCCACTTCTCCCCACCCAGCGTGATTCTTCCAGCCTCAGGAAGCCAGGAGACCTGCAACCTCAAGTCTTTTCACAGTAGAGGCCCAGAGTGGTTAAGGGAGCTACCTGAGGTCACACGGCTCACAAGTAGCCAAACCAGGGCCTGACCTCAAGACTGAGTTCCCAGCCAGGTAGCGTTTCGTCCATGGGGACTCGCCCACCCACCGCACCCTCCCCCCGCACAGATGCTTGAGTCCCTGCCCTCTGCCTGAAACCATTTCTCCATTTCTCCCCACTTCTGCAGACCCATCCCTGGGGAGTGAGGTCTGGGGTCATGCAGGAGATGCTAGCAACTCACTGGTCCGTGCCACCTCACGCCGGGTGAGATAGTCCAGAAAGGGCAGGGTGAGGCCCTGGCCGAGAAAGAGCTTCACCAGCTTGGTGGCGAGGTCCTGGCGGCAGTCCCCCAAGGTCAGCTCCTCCAGCACTGCCAGGGGGCTCACAGCATCCTCCTGGATGAGGACAGGAGGTAGGAGAGGTGGCCTGGGGCCCTGGGACCCTAAAGCAGGGCTCCCCAAGGCAGGGGAGGCCATGATCCAGACACCCACACATCCAATGGTATCACCCGTCGCACACACCCACCTCTGCTGGCCCCAGCACGGACTCCGTGAGCAGCGCCCTGAGCGGCTGGTAGTACTGGGAGGGCAGGACTTGGTCCTCACTGAGACGCACCTTCAGCCGCAGGGCACCCAGGTTCCCCCTGGCGGGTCAGACCCCAGATGAAGAGCGTGAGTATGTATGGGCCCATGCAGATCTCCAAGGAACAGAGCATGAATGTTTGCAACATAAGATAGGTGTGGACAGGTGTGGACAGGTATGGGCAGGTGTGGACAGGTATGGCCAGAATGAACAGGTGCGTTCAGATGTTGACAGGTTTAAATGGAAATGGACAAGTGTAGACAGTGTAAAGCAGATGTGACCAGTGCGGAAAGACACAGCCGGGGTAAACAGACATGTGCAGGAACGGGCAGTGTGGACAGGTGTGGGAGCGGCGAGCTTGCCAACAAGTGTCAGCCAGCGTTACCTGCCGTGTTAGCACATGAATAAGGTGAGCGAGTTTGGAATCTGTAAAACCACACCGTGCGGTGGCACGTGGTAGCTTGCAGGCTAAGGGGAGCGCCCATGAGGACCTGCCCCCCAGGGGAAGACTGTACCCCACGGGCTCTAGCCTGACCTCCTCCCTCTGCACCCACATTTACCTTGAATCCTCCTCGGCTCTGGGGAAGGGCAGGAGGCGGAACCAGCCACTGGGGGGATTCTGCTGCAGGACCTGCGGGGAAAACTCCACCTGTGGGGAGCCGGGGGACACACAGCCTCAGCTGAGCCCTGCCCTGCTGGGCCGGGAGCTCAGACTGTCCAGGCACGGAAGAGTGGCAGAGGCCACCAGGCACCACGCATCCTCCCCCCCATGCCATGGCCACGATGGGATGCCACTCCCCCATCCCAAATTCTTAGCTCCTACGGGAGCACTGAGGACCTCCAAGGTTCATGGAGGTCGTAGCCTTTGTCACTGCTTTGTCCCTTTTGACAGCTGTATTGTATTCCACTGTCTGGATCGACACATTGTGTTTATTCATCTGTCGGGCATTTGGGTTGTTTCCTCTTTGGGCTATTATGGACGATGCTGCTGTGAACATACATGTAAATTTTTTCATATGAGCATTTTCACTTCTCTTGGGTACAAACCAGGGAGTGGAATGGCTGAGTCAAGTGGAAACCATTTGAGAAACTGCTAGGCTGTTTTCCAAAGCGGCCATTTTGCATCCCCAGCAGCCGTGAATAACCAAGCCTCCCTCTTTGTGCTCTAATCGTGCCTCATTTTAAAACAGTCAGCCCGAGTATACATCCGCTGCTGCTGAGAAACAGGAACAATCACACCTATTTTACCGATGGGGAAATTGAGGCTCCAAGAGAAAGCTCTTGAGCCCAGCACTTCCAGGAATAGGAGCTGAGGGAGTCTCTAGATTTGGAAAGACCATCACCCACATCCTGGCTCTGCCGCTTCTTAATGGCAGAGCCTTGGGAAAGCCACTTCCCCTCCTGAACCTGTTCACCTGTCTATAAAATGGAGCGAACAGCCCCACCCTCAAAGGGCGTCCACAAGGGTCATGTAAATGAGGCCAAGCTGGAGAAGTGCTCAGCTCATGGGCGTCCCGCCCCGGGCACTCTCATCCAAAAAGAAGAATCCAGGGCCTCCCCTGGTGGCGCAGGCGGTGGCGCACGGCACTGTGAAGCCTCTGCAGCGCGGGTTCGATCTGGGCTGGCCGGCAAGAACCCACCATGACGCGGCAGACCTCTCCTGTCTCGCCTGCTGCTCCCCTCAGCAGTGTGTTTCTGCTCCCCACTCTGTCTCCAGTGAATCCTCTCAACCCCCCCACCTTTGGCCTGCACCCCAGTTCTTTCATGCATAAATGACTAAAATAAATCTTTAAAAAATAATAAAATCAAAAAGAAGAATCCAGGTTTACCCCGTGACCTGAGGCAGGCTCCTGCGCCCTCGAGAGCCTCAGTGGCCGCAATGCACCCATGGGAGATGACACCCTCCCCTCGCCTGGCCGAGGGGCCTGACGAGGAAACCTCACATCCAGCTTCTAAGGTGGTGCCACCATCCCCCACTTGGAGGCAGCGGGAGCCAGAGGGGACGTGGGGACGCGCTCACCATGCCCAGGAAGTCGTTCTTGCCCACCATGTCCCAGTCCCAGAGCTCCACGCGCAGTGGACCCGCGCCGCCCGGCGCCTCCCGCAGCTCCAGCACCTCGTCCCAGTGTGGGAAGCGGGTCTTCTTGATGGTCTGGGGGAAAAGGGAAAGAGAGTGAGCGATGTTGGGGACCCCTACCCCTGGGCCCCCCGCTGCCCCACAGCTCTACTCCCGGCCACTCACCGAAGTGTCCAAGCTCTGGTTGCCCCAAAAGACACGGGCAAACGGGTCCGATGTGCCCGAGAGGTCGCGGGGGGCCAGGTCCCTAGAGACAGGGGAGGAAAGGAGTAGGGGGACACTGGACTCTCAAGGACCAAGACCCAAGGGGGCGAGGGTCATCCACTCGAATGATGCTGGTTCCCAAAGCAATGAACTCCACTGGGGGGGCCAGCAAGGGGTGCCCCTCCCCTCCCCATGCCCACGCAGACCCAATATCTTCCTTTTGACAAACTTCCCTGTGAGGAGCCACCCTGTTCTCCAGATAAGGAGACTGAGGCCGAGAAAGGTCAACCCTGCATCACAAAGACAGCAGATGAAGGTGCAGTGAGGGGGGGGGGTCCTTGGGTTCCCTGTAACCCCTGGATGGGACACAGGAAGCCTGGCTCTTCATTCATTGGTTGGGTGACGCGGAAGTCACCTCAAATCCCCGAGCCTCAGCTTCCTCATGTGGAAAACGGGAGTAGTAACAGACCAACCTCGCAGAGCCAAGCGTCAAATGAGACGATATGTGCAAATGGCTGAACAGAGCAGCCGGTGAGTGCTCGGCTCATTCATTCATTCATTCAACAAACACTCATGTCTACTCCCTGTCTAAGTAAAGGCATGCAGGGAGCCCCTGCCTCCGGTTGTCATGACAACCCAGAAGTCTTACTCCAATTAGCCCACATTTCCCTCCTTCCTGAGGTCCCCCAAATCCAGGGACACCTCCCCTAGGGATGCTTACTTCCTTCTCCTGCTCCTCTCCCACCCCTGCTGGCATCCAAAACCTTCTTTGGTTTCCTAGGAGTCAACCCAGTTGCTAAGCGACAGCAATCAGTTCCTCTCCTGCTTAAAAGGATCCAGCATAGCCTTGTGGCTGGGGAGAAGCTCATGAGGAGCCCCTGTCCCTTTTGCTGAGTCCTTTCACCTGTCCCCTGTTTCCCTGGGACTCCTTCATGTAGACTCCAGGAAGCCCCAGCTGAAGTCAAGACTGGGGGACAGAAATCTGGAAGTGGTGGGAGAAGCACAGAGAGGGTAAGAAAGAGTTTTAAGGTCACACAGCAAGCTGGAAAAAGAGGTCCTCTGCCTAAAAATGATGGTCAGAGAAGTAAGGTATGACAAAATGGCGGAAAGTCAAGATGGGAAATGAGCAGGAAAGAAGAGATGAAGTATTTAAGGGAGCAGAAGGATGAGGGAGCTGAGGAAATGAGGATTGCAGAGTGATAATCAGACAGGAGAGAAGAGCAACATCTCTCTCCAGGAGCAGGTGCCCCTGGAGGGTTATTTTTTCTGGCCCTGCATCTGACTTCCTTCTGATGTTTCTTTGGAGTAGGACGTACCACACACACCCCACTCCCACTGAGTCATGAGTCCACCTGACTCAGGTCATGACCCTCCCCCACTCCAGGAATGGCATGTGGATCCAGTCTGACCAAGTAGTCAACACAGTTGGTTCAGAGATGGACATGTGCCCCAGACTGAGCCAGTAAGAGTTGGTCCCAGAACATTGGTTAGAAATGGTAAGAGACAGAAATTCTTTTTCAGTTGGAGCTGCCATGTAGGCAGGATAGCACCCTGAGCCTGCTGGGGCCATTTTGCCTCCAACTGGGGAAAGATCACCTGAGAATAAAGCTAGCAAAATAGACAGCCAAGGAATCTATTTCAATAGATTTCTGATGTCACTGTTTGAGCACCTAGATCCAGCCATACCTGAAACCACTGTCATTCATATGAACCAATCTACTTGAGCCCGTGTTAACTGGGTATCCACTAGCTATAATTTGATTGCTACTTCTCCATACTCATCTGTCTGGCCATCCTGAGTGTGGTTTTTGGTTGCTTGTCACTGGGGACCTCACAAGAATTTTACTTGTGCTTTGCCCTCCCTCCCCACTGCCTGAATTTGCAAATGGATGAGTTTGAACTGTTTGCCTACAAGGAATTCTGGTGGTGAATCCAGAAGTGCCTCAGGAGTGAGGAGGCCCCTATGGCCAAGGCAGCTGGGGGTACCCAGATGATTCCTGCTTACTCAGACCACCCTCCACACCACCCTCAGGCTGACATACCTGGCCTGAAGCACATGGCAGCGAAGGCAACGGCCCCGCCCATCCTCCAGCATCTGCACAGACAGACAGATCTCACCCTGCACCTCTGCATCTGGGTCCACACGGCTCAGGTTGATCCAGCTATCAATTCCTGGAGGGCACAGGTGCCAACATTTAAACACCTACCATATACTAGGTGTTGTGTTAGCTTGAAAATTCAGTTAACATTAAAAATGTATTAAGTTTTATGCTAACTTTTCATGGTAGGCTTCTGAGGTAAGTACTAATAATTATCCCCATTTCCAAATGAGAAAAATGAGGCACGGCCAGGGAAGAAATTTGCCCAGTAAATGGCAGAAAAAGGATTTGAACACAGGGAGTCCAGTTTCAGGGTCAATGCCTCTAACCACATGCTATCACCCCCCTCACCTGACACCCTGATATATAAAATAGTCCATCACTTAGGCCCTCCAATCTCTCCCCCCGCCCTTTTAAGGACTATGTCCTTGATCTTCTGCAATTTCACCACACTGTGTCCACATAAGGATATTTGTTTATCCTTCTTAATACAGAAATACAGGTTGTGTTTCTATTTATGGAATCATGTCCTTTCTTGAGTTTTGAAAAATTCCCAGTTATCAATTTTTTAAAGCATTTCCTCTTCCCAATACTTATTATTTTGTCTCTCCAATTTTTCCTATTCTCTCCTTCCAGGGCACCAGTTAAATGGCCGTAAGACCTTATCAATTTTATTGTACATCTCTAAACTTCTGTTTCATATGTTCCTTCTTTTAAGTCTGAATAATTTCTTCAGATCTCTCCTCCAGTTCACTAATTCGCACTTCAGCTCTGCTAAATGGCATGCTGTTGATCTCAGCTACTTAGTTTTCAATTTCGACAAGAATACTTTGTATCTGTAAGTGTTTGATTTGGTCATTTTCCAGGTCTGTCTATTTTTTTAACACATAGCTTTAACTCATTCTGGTTATTTCTGGCTCTTTCGAAAAACTACTTCTTTTATTTATTTTAACTATTTCATTCTTTTTTGAAAATCCTATGTTTATTGCCATGCTATTTACAATAGCCAAGACATGGAAACAACCCAAATGCCCCAAAATAAACGAATGGTATATTTACACAATGGAATATTACTCAGCGATCAAAACCGACAAATTCATGACATTTGTGGCAACATGGGTGGAGCTGCAAGGGATTATGCTAGCCAAAATAAGTCAGGAGGAAAAAGATAAATATCAGATGGTCTCACTTATATGCGGAATATAGAGAAGCCAAACAAAAAGTCAAGAAAAAGTAAAAACTTGCAAGCCGACCATAGGCCTGAGGTTTACAGCAAGGGAGGGGTAGGGAGGGGAGTCAAAACAGAGGAGGGATGAACACAAGGGACTATGGTGATGGTTCCCTGGTGGCAAGGTGGTTAGGGAACTATGAGGACTACAATGATGTAAGAAAAAATATTTAATAATAAAAAAATCTGTATAATACAATTACAAAATCTAACATCTTTGTGGGTCTAAATCTGATTGATGGTTATTGTTTCTGCTCATGGTGGCTGGTTTCCTTGTGTGTGTGGTTACCTTTGTGAAGTCAGGTTTGTTTAATCTTACTCCGTGGGGAATATATTGCTAATAGGAGAATGTGTACCCCTAGGGAGGAGTTGGGGTGCTTATTCTGGGACCCTTTGAGAGGCTTAGCCTAATGAGGTATTCTCAGGTTCAGTGATACCTCCCCAGCCCCTGCACCAAGACAGTCTCTCTCGGTGAACTGTAAAATGGATATTAACACTCTTCTCAGGGAAATCCTTCCTCATTTCTGGCAGGGTGGTGCTCACCTGTTAGGTTTGAGTTCATGATTGTTGGGTGGAGGGAAGAATATTGAGGGAATTTCCTTAACTACAGCAACTTTAACCATGTATTAGAAATTCCATCTAATTCAGGATCTTTCTCATGGCAAGAAGACTTCATAAGGATCTAGTCCCCCTGCTGCTGGCAAGGGAGGTTCTCTCTTAATCTCCTCTTTTATCCCCAAGTCCAGGATGCCTGATTATTCCAACAGATTCCTGATTAATCTCCCGCATCTACTCCTGTCCACTGTGATCCAGTATCCACAAGGGTCTTCTGAAAATTCATCTAATCTCCCTGTAGGGTAAGGAAAAATATCAGGCTTTTCTGCCCTCCCGCCATCAGGATAGATGAGGGAACCCTGTGATCCTGAATGCATGCCTGATGGCGGGCACCTGAAGTGGGTACACCTGGGCTAAGACTGGGCTTTTTAAGGGCGGCGTTACGGGGACACCAATAGAAGCCAAGAAGCCGAAAAAGAAGCCGATGAGAGAAGCCAAGAAGCAGAAGCAGAGAACGCCAGAGAGCCCAGAGAGAGTGAGGATTTGCTGGGGGCCGGGAGGATTGCCAGCCTCCTGGCCCCCCAGCACCCCTGCCTGCCATATGCCTGGTGAACCCCAATAAAAGACCTGCAAAAGCCACTGAGGACTCTGACTCCTCCTTTACCTGGTCTGCATGGGATCAGAAAACCTGCACTGTGCCCATTCCTGTCCCTACACTCCCCAATAATATGGCTCCAGTCTCTTCACTGTTTTGCTAAGGAACAATCAGTGGCTCCCCAGTGCTTCCAGAACAAAGTCCAGATTCTGCCCCGACATCTACAACCCTATCTAGTCAACCCCTACCAAGTGCTTCATCTGGATTGGCCCACGGCTGACCCAGGAAGAGAATCCATTTGGGCACGCCTTCAAGGATCAGTTCACCCTCCTCCCTCCAGGAGACCTTCCTTGGCCACACTAGTCCTCACTGCCCTCTTCTCATCCACTGTCATGCCAGTGACATTCCACACACCTCCATCCCCACATTTCTGTCCTCTTTAAAGAAAAATAGAAAGGAGCTGAATGGCGTTAGTAAAAACAATTAAAAATAGAAAGAAGGCACATGATCAGTTTCCTTCTTTGCTTGCTCTCTCCTGTGTGAGTATGTTTTGCTTTTCCATCTAGTCCATAAGCTCCTTGAAGCAGGGCCTCCAACTTCACTTAATCCATCCCTGTGGGTGGATGTTTGAGGTGTTTTGGGTACAGTCCAGACAGGTTAAGAATACAGACCTCAGAGGCAGGCACAGTTGGGCTTGACTCTTCAGCTTCTAAAAAGGACAAGTCACCTTACCTCTCCCAGCCTCACTTCCCATGAGCAGTAAATTTGATGTCATCCTAGTACACACTTCACTTGGGATTGGGAAGACCAAATGCAAAGCCCCGTAGCATCACACCTGGCACTTAGTGAGCCCTCACCAAATGGAAGTGATAGTTACAATGATTAGCACGTAGTAGGTTTTCAACAAATTCCCACTGATGAAGAAATATATTATTTAGTAGATGCTGTGGAGACAATAAATAGCTATCTACACAAAAAGTTCAATCCCTACTCCATGTCTTGTATCTGGAAAAATTGCAAAAATATCAAAGACTTAAATGTCTTAACTCCTTGTACCACCAGGGAGACCCATCAAAGACTTAAATGTAAAAAAAAAAAAAAAAAAAAAAGCCTATTTAATTGCTAGAAGGAATCGTGAAAAAAAAATTGTCTTGCCCTTAGAATTGGGAAGGTCTTTAGGTGTCACATAAAATCAAGAGCCAAAATAATTAAATACATAAAGATGAAGTTAACTACAGAAAAATAAGCAAATGCATACATGCAGACATGATAAGCAACTTCAAAATATAAGTGAGAAAGGGAGAAAAATAAATATTTGCAGTTTATATAGCAAAGGTAATTTCTCTAACATGTAAAGAGCTTTTACAAATCAATAAAAAGACCCCAAAAAGGGAGGGGGGAATGTATATAGAATATAAATAGACAACAGACAAAAAAGGTATGAAATAACTCTTAATTATATGAACTAAATCTCACTCAGAGAGAAATACAAAGTGACCTATACCTATCAGATCAAGATCAAACAGTTTAGTAATGTGGGTCAACTGTTACCTCCTTCGTGGAGGACGTTCTTGCAGTAACTATCAAGTGTGCTAATCTGGGTACTCTGTGATCCCGGAAAACCACCTCTAGGAATTTATTGGACAGATTGATATAACTTGCATGTGTGTAAAAGCACAATCACATAAGTGCAGCATTGTTCAAACTAGAAAAAGTTGCAAACAAACCCAGGTGCCCACCATTAGGGAACTCGCCAAATAACTGGTGGTGCATCCACACAATGGAGGGCCATGAAGTATGACAGAGATCAAAGAACATGGAAACAGTTAGGGCACCAAGATGGAAAGCGCTGCAAGATCTGTGGTGAAATAAAAAACAAAACAAAACAGGGAACAGAAAGGCACATGCAACAGGCTGTTGTTCCTGCAGGTGGATAAAAGCACATGTCGTTGCCAGGCTAAGAGCTCACGTTCTGGGGTGACAGCATCTCGGTTCAAATCCTGGTGGCTCCACTGAATAATTGCATAATCCTGGACAGGTCATTGAACCCCGTAGCCCCAGTGTGCTCACCCACAGAGTGAGCATAACAAGAGCACCTTCCCCATGGGGTTATTAGAATACGTGAGCTGATACACATAAATGTTCACCATAGCAACACTATATAAAGTGTTTGCACTATCACTGTTGTTATTTGCTTGCTCAAGTCTGAAGTGTCTCTAGAAAAATAAACAGACAACCTAGGGGCAAGTATGAAGCAGCTGGGGGAAGCGGAAGCCGGTGCCTCTGGAACGAGGCAGATGAATTAACTGCTCAATAAATGAACTAATAAAAATAAAAAACGGGGCCTCCCTGGTGGCGCAGGTGGTTGAGCACAGCACCTTGAAGCTGTCTGCAGCCTCTGCAGCGCGGGTTCCATCCCTGCTGGCCAGGGAGATTCCCACATGGCGCGGCAGACCTCTCCTGTCTTCCCGCTGCTCCCCTCAGCAGTGTACTTCAGTCAGTCTGCCTGTTCTGTCCCCCGCTCTGTCTCTAGTGAATCCTCTCATCCCCCACACCTCTGGCCTGTACCCCAGTTCTTGTATGAATGAATAAATCAATCTTTAGGAAAAAAATTATAATGAGGGCCTCCCCGGTGGCACAGCGGTTGAGCACTGGGTTGCGAAGCTGCCCGCAGCCTCTGCAGCACTGGTTCGTTCCCCAGCTGCTCCCCGGCCACCGGAGGAGGGTCCCACATGGCGCGCAGACCTCTCCTGCCGCCCGCTGCTCCCCTCAGCAGTGTACTTCGGTCCTTCTGCCTGCTCTGCTCCCCGCTCTGGCTCTGGTGAATTCTCTCTCGCTCCCGTGCTTCTGACTGTACCCAGTGCTTGTATAAATAAATAAATAAGTAATCTTTTTAAAAAAATGAAAATTGAAAATGAAAACCACCACCCAAGCTGGGGCTCTGGGTCCCCCATGTGCCTCCTGCACGCCACACCCCACCTCCACCCGCTTGGGAGCTGGCGCCCCTCACCCACCTCTGGGGTCTGCGGTAATTGCCTCCCTGCTCAGCGAGATCTTGCCGATGACGTCATCGTGCCTGCAGGAGGTGGGCAGGTGAGGCAGCAGGTGAGCGTGCAAGTCCGGGTGCTCTGGCCCCCCGTGGAGTAGGGGGGCAGGCATCCGGGGCTGGCTGGGCGCAGGCCTTTCCCCACCTCCCCTCAGGTGCCCGGGCTGGGGTCCTCAGCACACACACCCCACCGTATCCTGGTCCAGCACGTAGAGGGTCAGATGGTGGAAGCCCAGCTCCAGGTGCACCGTGTACTCCTCCCCCCAGAAGGGACTCAGGCTCCGCCAGACGGTTGCCGTCCTGCAGAAGGGGGGACGGGGGTGGGGGGCTGAGGCCACACAGGCGGGTGACAGACACACCCAGATGCAGACACACACACACCCAGAGGCCCCCATCAAGCATGGCGACACACACAAGCAGGAACAGGAAATCCACACTGAGAGCACATACAGCCAGGGACACCCCCCCCCCCAGGAACCCGGGACACAGACACACAAGTACCTTGACACTTATACAACCAGGACACAGACACACACAGGGGCCTCCATGCTCCCTCTTCCTGAGGGAGACACCCCAAGACAGGGACACTCACAGACCCACCAGGGAAAGCCGAGACACAGAGACACTGTCACCAATGCACAGGCACCCTCAGAAGCTTCTAGAAACACACACCTATGTTTTTGTATATCTGGTCATGTGCAGACACACACTGGGAAACAGGCATGTCCACACAGACTGAAAAATGCCTGGAACACGGTGACACACAGGAAGACCCAGGGACACTCACGTACACAAACGGCTGATATGCACGTGCGTGCACACACATAGAGAGTAACTGACAGCACACACGACTCCTTTCATTCATTCATTCACTCCATAAACACACCCCAACTATGTGCTGAACCTGCCGGCTGCGGGGAATCCAAGAGGAAGTCCCCCTCAGCAGATGTGCCCGGTGGGAGAAGTCCACCCTGGGGTGGGTCAGGCGCCCCTGTGGGGGCAGGGGCGGGGTAAGAGGGGAGAGGGGAGGCTTCTAGCAGGGCCTGCCAAGGCAAAGCGGGGGAGGCTGAGGGCAGGTGTTCCCGATGGCTGCAACAGCCTGTGTCCAGGCCTGGAGCAGGGAGAAGTTGGGGAGGTTGAGGAGCAGGAAAGCGCTGGGTGGGGAGGGGGCATGTGAGGGGACCATGAGGTCAGCAGGGGTCAGAGCTCCCAGTGAGTTGGGGTGAGTTAGGGGCCAGGACAAGCCCAGAATCAGGGTCTCCATCCGGACACCCTGCAGAGGCACCTCCTGTTACCCACAGGAAACAAAGCACCTGCTCTGCCCGGAGAAGACACACCCAAGTAGGTGGCTGCAAAATTTGGTTCGCACACCAGCTACTCTTCCTCTTTCCTTTCACCACGCTCCTCCCCAGCAAAGAGCGTGCGCACACACACCCCCATGCACACACGCTGTCCTCTCCAGCCAGCCCAGGACGCACCCCCAGATTTCTTACCAAACACCACGACCTCCCACCCCAGCCTCTCCCCACTGGAAGCCCCAACAGATTCCCCAACCCCCAAGATGCTCCGAGCCCAGACAGGGGGAGACGGCAGCCTGGGGTCACACAGAAAATGAACCTGCAGGTTGGGGGCAGCATTTCAGACATGGTGGGGGCAGCACGGGCACAGGAGACAATCGGGAGGGAGGGAGGCGGTGGGAATGCTGCAGGCTGACCCTCCCCCAGGCGGGCTCCCGGCGCCCAGCCCCCAGCCCATCTGGACCAGAACCATCACTGGGAGGATCCGCCATCACGCCGTCGCCATGGGAACAAGGCTTTAGCTGCCCGCCCACTAGCCCCCTCCGGCCTGCGGGGGCTGAGAGCTGTCCCTGGGTCTGTGGGGGCGGGAGCCAAGTGCGGCCAGCCCAGGGTGCCCCCCCGGAGACTCAAACACCAAACATCCTCATATGTGTTCATGAGTCTCTGTGGGCCCAAATAAGCAGTTACGGGGGCACACGCATGTTCAGGGTAGCCCATGTGCATACACACACACACACACACACACACACACACACGCTCCCCTGGTACACGTGGTGAGTCCGGGGGCCTGCACACCCACAGGGACATGCACATATGGTCACAGCCACTCACACAGCCTCCCAGCACCCCTAAGCACACTCACAAGCAGACCTAGTCTGCACAGTGCGCGCACACGCGCACACACACACACACACACACACACACACACACACACCGGTGCCCGCAGCACCCAGCAGGCCTGGAGGCAGCCAGCCCAGCCAAGCGTGAGATGCCTGCCCCCGGGGAGGCCACTGTGGGTGGCACGGGCTGGCAGCCGCTGAGTCAGCCACAGGGACATCAGGGGGCACTAGGTAGGGCTGGATGGGAGAGGCGCACAGCCCGGCCGTCCCTCCCCAGAGAGGCCAGGACACAGCGCCCGGCTAGGACCACAAGTCCACCCTCAGGACAGCCCCCCCACAGCTCCTCTCGAGCCTGGACTCCCCAGGCCTCGAAGGAGCCCCTCCCCTTCCGTTGGCCGCCCCCTCCTCACCTGGCCACCACCTCGTCGTCCACTTTCATTATGCAGTAGGGGTCACTGCTCCCTGACCTGCGGAAGGAGGAGGTTTGGGAGGGAGTTGGGAGGGCAGCCGTGGGTGGGGGTCATTATACAAATCAGAGCAACTGAGGCCCAGAGATGGGAGGGGACGTGCCGGGGTCCCGGGGCAAGCCCAGCTCAGCAGGCTGTGGGGGACCAGCAGGGAGTGTCCCGGCTGCAGGCCTGACCCACCACACTTTGGGCGTCTGTCCAGAAACAGAACCTGGAGGCAGGAAGCTCAGTCCTGGCCCCAAGGGGCTTGGCAGGAGCAAGCAGAGCACGCATGGGGGTCACTCTGGCTTTGTACTGTTTAGCACTCGCCACTCTCTCTGGGCCTCAGTTTCTCTGCTTGTGAACTGGGCAGAAACCCCCACCGCAGTGGGAGACTAGACCTCAAAACTCAGCCAAGAGGGGCGAGGAGCTGCATCCCCTTCAGCGGCCAAGTGCCTACAGCTCCATCCCCCACTTCCTGAAAAGAGCCCCTCTCAAGCCCCGGCTGGCGGCTAGACCCCCTTCCTCTGTCCCTGGCACGGGCCTCCCGGTCTTACACCCATCTCAGCCCAGCCTCAGGGCATTTGCACTCGCTGTTGTAGCTGCCTGAGACACTCTGTCCCTCCCCGTGTTATTACTGGCTTCCTCCTGTCATTCCACCGTCAGCGTGAAAGTCACCCTCCGCGAGGAGGTCCTGACTAGCGCATGCTCAGTCCTCTGAGCACCCCGAATGCTCCCAGTTTCCCCCTGTGTTTAACATGTCTTCCCCGGTAAGCTCCTTGGTGAAGGAACGGAATCCCCCACTGCCCCCCGAATCTGGCAGTCAAGATCCGTGTCGATGGGGCTCAGCACACATGCTCTTACCCGGTGCCACCTCCGTCCCAGCTCACCTCCCTCCCAGTGCCCCCAGCACCCCCGCCCCCACCTCTCCCCACCACCCCCTCTCAATTCAACTTCTCACCAACCACAAAAGCCTCGGAGCCTCCAGGAAGGGGGTCGTCGGCGCCGCAGCTGACTCCAGCCTGAGGCTTGTCTGTGGGATGAGCCCTCCCTTGTGCCTCAGTTTCCACTCTGGATCCCCCCCTCCATCCCCTGTGTCTGCTGCTCTGATGCCTCCATTTTCCCCTTGGGCTCCACTCCCCAGCACTTCAGACCGTGGTGTCCTGCATCCCCACGCTACCGCCTGGATGCCCCTCTGAGCCTCCTCTTCTAGTGTCCTCTTCAGTTTCCCCTTAGGGAGCCACCCCAAACCCTTTGGGTAACCCTGGGGCTTCGGTTTCCCCCTCCAGACCATACCCCCCCCCGATGCCTGTGGCTGGGCACCCCCCTTCATAGTCTCATTTCTCTCTCTGAATTCTCTGTCCCTGTGCTTTTAGGTCAACCGCCCATCTTCAGTATCCCCAACTGCAGATGTGGGGGCGGTTGGCTGGGATCCCATCAGCCAAGGGCGGGAGAGACACCCTCTCCTGCTGCCCCTGCCTGACCCCCTGGCCCCTCCAGGGAGCCACACTCAGCACATTGGCGCTGGGCTCTGACGCACAAGCGCCTTATCAGGCTCCTATCAGGTAGGGGCGGCAGTGGCAGGGGGTGGGGGGCAGGTGGGGCGGGGTGGGGGGGTGGCCCCTGCACATGCTTGATCTCGCCGGGCCTGTGGCCTCTCCCACGGCCCCTGCCCCAACTCAAGCATGGGAGAGCAGGTCCTCTGGTCATCGCCTGCCCAGTCTGGGCTTTGCATGGGAGCACCAGGGTTCAAGCCCGGTGGTGTGACCTTGGGCAGGTGGCTCTGCCTCTCTGGCTTCAGTTTTCCCATCTGTGGAAGGGAACTGCTCCTAGAACCATGTCAAGCGGTGAGCGCAGGCCCTGGCCCATAGTCAGCCGTCAGTGACTTACAGCTGCTATTATTACTAACAGCAACAACTCTAAAGCGGTTGGCTGCCGCCACTGAGCCCGGTCAAAAGCCCCTCCAACCCGGCAAGGCATCAGGAGGACTGTGGGTCCTTTTCTTTAGGAGAGGGGAGAGAACACACACCGCGTGAGAGCCCTCAAAGAAGAGAGCCAACTGCTAGGGAAACTGAGGCAGGGTGGCTGGCTCCCCAGCTGGGCTTTCACCCTCGCACTCACACGTGGTCCACCTCCGAGCTCACCCAGGCTGGGGATGGACGAGGAGGAGGGTGGCCAAGAGACACGGGAGCCAGGCAAGACTCAACGCCCTCCTAGGAGAGGGGTGTCCGGGCCCAGGGGCACAGCTGCCAGTCCCTCAGGGCCTCACCCAGGACCCAGGGCCGGGCAGTGACACGGAAACAGGGTTTCCAGAAGGATCCCAATCAAGCCTCCAGCAGCTGCCGGGACAGTGCACTCCTTGCCCCGAACTCTCACCCTGGGGGCTCTGAGAGGCCATCGCAGCAGAGGGAGCCGGGGCTCGCCAGCGCGGGTGCTGCCGGAGCACCGTAAACCCTCCGCTTTCAGTCTAGGTGCATGGTTGCAGGGACCTGATGAGGTGGGGGGGGGGTTTCACTGCCCTGAGCAGCTCCCCCAGCCCAGCTGCAGCGTTGTGGGGTGGGGGGGCTCATGACATCAAAGGCAGGATACTCCGCACACTCCTCGCTGGAGCCCACGGTGGGGGGAGAGGCAATGCTAAGCCCAACCTCAACCTGAGCAGAGGCTCAGTCTGTTCCTGCTCACCTGGGCCCAGGGGAAACCCTAACAGGTTCTCCACCCTCACGGCTGCAGGGGGCGTGGAGACTCCTGTCCAGAGTTCCCAGTGCCCAGACGGGAAATCGTACCCCACGAGGACCAGGTTCAAGGTCACGCAGCTGATGTTCTGCCAAGGATCCCATACCTGCCCCAGGTGCTGATGCCCTCAGAGCCCCTGTGGGCTCTAGGCCAAGCAGAAGGACCCCTCCCACCATCCTGCAGAGTCAGCAACTGCTGACTCAGCGTTGGGGAGGTTGTGGGGGGGGGACACAGCAAGGACCTGTACCCAGGGGTGCCCAAGGCTTCTCTGGTAACAGCTCACCTGGCTGAGGAGGGGGCTGCTGGGGGCAGTGGGCTCTTCAAGAAGCTCAGAGTCCAGGGAACACCCAAACTGGGGAGCTCAAGTTCTAGGTCAACAGAATCTTGGTCTCCCCTTGGGCTGATGGGTGCACAGTTAAATGCCAGCTGCACACAGAGAGATGCTGAGGCTACCGGGATACCCCTGGCCCTGGGTGTTGGGGGTTCCTACTGGGGTTCTCTTGACAGGCACCCACACAGGCCTGAATAAACCCCACCTCCAACACCTGCCAGGACTAAGAAAAGCCCTCCCCCATCACAGCCCCTCCCCAGCTCTGACACAATCCCCCCCTCCAAGGCCAGCTTCAGCCCCGGAGGACCCCTTTGGGCACCTCCCAGGAACAAAGACCTCCCCCTGGGCGCCCCCTCCCACCAGGGCAGCGGTGGACTTGGGGCCTCTCTCCCGTGAAGACGGATCTGCTCCAGCGGCGGATCTTGAATGAGCCCCCCCAGCCCACTTCATCCTCAGGGAATGGGAGACCCGCGCCCATCCCACCCGGCTCCCCCTCGCTCGCCCCGGGGGTACTCACACGTCCTTAGCCGGCAGCGCCCGGGCCTCCACCACGCGGACATTCAGGGAGCTGCTCTTGGCCATGGCGCCCGGCCCCAAACTTTCGGAACAGGAGGGCGCCCCGGCTCCGAGGCTGGACCGCAGGGCGGGGGGACCTCTACATGTCACCAGCTGCGAGCCCCGCGCCCTGCCCGGCGTCCCGGCTCCGGCCCCAGACGCGGGTCGCTGGGCTGGAGGTTTCCGAAGGAGGCGAAAGGAGGTGTCCGGGCAGGGGGTGCGCGCTCGGGCTCCACAGGTAGGAGCGCGCGGAGCGGGCAGAGCGCGCCGGGGACGCAGCCACCCTCGCTCCCGCCTGGAGGTCCCGGTGGGCGGGCGGGGCGGGCCGGGGCGGGAGGGACGGCCCAGGGCCCTCCCCACAATCCCGCCTCCCGGGGGGTCCCCCGCCCCCCGCCCGGGGCCGCCTCGCGCGCCCCTGCCGGCACCCCAACCTCGCGCGCGGGAGCGCCCGGCCGCGGGGACCCGGGCGCGGCTGGGACGGCCGGCCGGGGGCGGCCCCGGCCAGGCTGGGCGTGGCCGCTGGCGCCGGGTGAGTTGGCACCGGGCTCGGCGTGTCACCTGCCGGCGCTTCTCCAACACCTGCGCGCGCTCCGGCGCTCCCGCCCGTCCCGGGCGCGGTCTCCCGGGGGCCGGAGGGGCGTCGCTGGAGGGTCCCGCACCCCCGGGGGGCTGCTCCGCTTGAAGGGAGGGGCCCCGAACATCCCCTTCCACCTCCTTTTGGTTTCCAATTCAACCCAGACTGTGCGCGCGGCGGCGCCCACGTCACGGGCTGGCACTGCGGGGGAGGAAGCCGGGCGCGGGGGCGGGGAAGGCGGGGAGACAGCAGCACCCCGAGATCCGTCATCCGCAGGGCCTGAGCACCCCCTGCGCGCCGCCCGGATCGTCGCCCTCATGGTCACAGGCTCAGTGCTACATAGTATTGGGGCGCTATCCCCATCTGGTGGATACAGAAACTGAGGCCAGAGCAGCCTGATGGCTGGAGGAGGCCTCGCAGCCAAGCGCGGGCTCCCCTTCCTGGGGGGAAGCTCGGCTCTGCGCTGGTAGCTGTGTGGCACGGGCCAGTCGCTTACCCTCTCTGGGCCTCTGTTCTCCTCTGTTCGGTGGGAATAACTAGAATCTCACAGGGTTGTGTGAGACCAGGTGAGCTAACCTGGATACCAGGGAGCAGATACAGGTCTCTGGACAGTGACAGGCATGTAAGAAGCTTTCAAAACCGGTTTGATATGATTTGTGTCCTTCAAGGCATAGCTCAAATGTCCCTTCTCCCAGGAAGTCTTTCAGGATGCCCTCCTAGCCCAGGCAAAGGGTTTTTTCTCCTTTTTCTCTGCTCCTGCAGCTCCAGGTTTGTACATTTTATTTTTATTTTAAATGAGATAATGTGACCGGAAGGAAGATACTTACAGGGAAGATACTTACGTGTGCTGTTTCTCCTCTTAGGCTCCTTGTTTACCTACCTATGAGTTCTTAGAAGGGCTGGTGCCTTGCCTGACTCACCCTGGTCAGCCCGGGTCAGCACCAATGGGAAGGCCCCTGCCGGATGAGCAGGGGACCAACACCCAGACTGGCAGGACAGGGAGGGCCCAACCCAGGGTTAAGCCCATGATCTGCTTCCCAGTATCCCTCGACTTCCCACCCAGCACCCAGCCAGGCTGGGGAAAGATCCAGAACCCTGGAATTCTCTCCCCGACTCATCCCTACCTGGTGAGTCTTCCAGTTTCCAAAGAATGGGCCTCGGTTACCCCATCTGGGAAATAGGTCTAGCAGAACTGGCCCCAAGACTTAGCAGTACTATGGGCTCCTTCAGGGGGAATTGAGGGGTGATTCAGCATTGGATCCAGAACAGCGGTAACTCCAAAGGAAAAAAGTCCCCTCTAGTCAGCCCAGATTCTTGCTAGATCAGTCACCCTGATCCACCTGGATTTCTACAGCTGTCCAGGCCTCTCCCCTCCCCCCAACGCACCTGGATGGAGCTTTTGACTGGACTTTTTCTTCTGAGATCCTACAGAGACCTCAAATAGGCTATCCAGTCTCCCAGAGTCCCTTAATGGAATCCGGGGGGAGTGGGGGACCAGTCCGCAGGCCACCTGGGATGCCAGCCAAGCAGCCACCTAGCCTTCTCAGCCAATCTTCTGGAGCTGAGCAGGAAGTCACATTCCCAGACAGCCCTTCCCAGGCCCCCGGGGAGGTACAGAGGTTGTTGACTTTGCCAGCCAAGCCTCAAGGGAGCCAGGTCTGTCACCTGTCCAATATCCGGTGTCTGACCCCACAATTCACACAAGGCTGTGATCATAGTCCCCAAACTTTCCAAATGCCTTGGCCGCTTCCTGTTGTTCTGAGAAGTTTTGACCTGAAACTGGCAAAAGGTATAGGTCTCCCAGGACAACCCCCATCAAAGGGGGAAGGTGACCCAGTGAGGAGTACGACAGGCTGGCCACCAGCTAGAAGGGAGGCTTGTGGGGCCTGGGCTCTCATGGGGGAGGGCTCTCACCCTTGCCTGGGGTTGTGAGAATTAACCAGAACAGTCTGTGAGGCACGGACATCATTCCTGGCACATAGTAGGTGCTCATGAATGGTTTGCTCCTTCTCCTCTCACTTACTCTGAGCTCCTTAAAGATCATCTTGGGCCTCCCCGGTGGCGCAGCGGTTGAGGGCTGGGCTGCGAAGCTGCCCGAAAGCCTCTGCTGGTTCGATCCCCGGCCACCGGGGGGAGTATCCCACATGGCACGCAGACCTCTCTTGCCACCCGCTGCTCCCCTCAGCAGTGTACTTCGTCAGTCTGCCTGCTCTGCTCTCCCCTCTGGCTCTGGTGAATTCTCTCACCCTCCCGCACTTCTGACTATACCTAGTGCTTGTATAAATAAATAAATAAATCTTAAAAAAAAAAAAAAAGATCATCTTGCTGACTTCCTGCATGGTCTAACAGCCATGGGATGCACACAGCAGGTGTTTTATAAGTGGGAGGGGATGTTGACCTCAGAGTTTAAAAGCAGAGGTTTTAGAATCCAGCCAACCTGAGACTGAATCCTGGCACATACACTTACTGTTGGGTAATCCTGGGCAAGTGAATTATCCCATCTGTGCCTCCGTTACCACCTCTGTAAACTGGGGATAATAATAGCACCCACCTCATAAGATGGGTGTGAGAATGGGATGCAATAAATATTAGGCACTGGCAGACTGGCACAGCAAGCACTCAGTAAGTGTAGTGGCCATCACAAGACACCCCAGACCTACCATTGGGCCTGACGCTGAACCCCACTGGCAGGTTTAGCCCTGAGACTGGGTCCTGAGGACCGGCGTGGAGTGCCAGGCCCAGCCCTGAATTCCAGGCATGGATGAAATGATCACACGTCAGCGGCCAGTGCCGCTCCGGATTGCTGAGCTGGAGGAATCCGGGAGTTCACATCCCCACTGAGAAATCTGATAGGGAGATTTTAAGATCGGGCCCCACTGACCAAGATTGGTTGTGTCCCTCTTTCTTCAGAGAAGCCTGGTCCTGGGGCCTGGGGGAGCTCACAAGCCCAGAGTCGAGTCTGCTTCTGCAGGCTCCCAAGAGCCCGTCGTGCCCTTTCCAGCTCCCTGCCCAGCAGTGTCCCTGGGGAACTTGAAATCAACTGCGGTGGGAAAATTAAACTCTGGGAATTGGCGAGCATTACAAATCGGGGTTGGGGTCATCAGTTAACAGCACACCTCTGGACCAGGGGCTCCCTGGCCACATAGCCCTCTGACCCACTCCTGAATTCAACGCTCTTTGCCCTCTCGGTTCCTTCCCTCTGGAAAGTCTATTTCTTTTTTTTTTTTTTAAGATTTATTTATTTATGCATACAAGAGCCAGGGTACAGGCTAGCGGTGCAGGGGGTGAGAGGATCCACCAGAGGCAGAGTGGGGAACAGAAGTACACTGCTGAGGCGAGCAGCGGGCAAGACAGGAGAGGTCTGCATTGCCACGTGGGTTGCTCCCTGGCCGGCCAGGGATCGAACTCGTGCTGCAGAGGCTGCGGATTTCTTCATAGTGCGGTACTTAACCCCTTGCACCACCAGGGAGGCCCGAAAGTCTGTTTCTTTTCCCATCTATTTACTTGTTTGAGTCCTACTGATACAATTAAATAAAGATGGTGAGGGGAGGGGTGCAGTGAAATAGCTAATGAAAAGGATGCTCACAAAAACTAGGTACAGGTAGGAAAAAATGCCAAAAAAAAAAAAAAAAAAAGATGGGAAAAACACCATATGCTAATACAACCGTATGTACACATGACCTGCTATCATAGCATATTATGCATGGGTTTTTTTATGCAGCAGCTATGTATTGGGCACCTACTGTGTACCAGTCAGTGGGCATCCAGTGAAGTATAACACACCCCAGCCTGCTCTTATGGGGCTTTCAGTAGGTGGGGAAACAGACGTAAGTAACGCGCAGTTAAAGAACATATTCTCAGAGGTAGGAAGTGACAGGAAGACGGGAAAGCGGGCATGGGGAGAGCTGGAGCTGGAAAGCTTTCTCAGACACAACGTGATGTGATTCTCCTCAAATCAGAAAATAATCCGCGCTTCCTCTGGCCTCCTGAAGTACCGCTGCCCGCGCCCTCCCAGCCTCCCAGAAGCCCTGGAAGACAGCTGGGCAGACAAAGACAGCCCCCACCCCCCCACCCGCCCCGTGGCACTGCCTGGTGACCTTGGGCTCTTGTTCTCTTGTTTTGTGGTGATTTACATGCTCGTCTTATCTCCTAAATGTCAGGGACAATGTCTGATTCATGCCGCCCTCCCACACTGCTTGGCACATAAGACAGATTCAAAACACACTCTCGGGTTAAATAGAATCCAGTTCCCCGAGAGGGCTGGGAGCCGGCCTCGCTCTTGTGATAAGTCGAATTACTTCTGACTTCCCTTCTCCCGCTGGTGCCTAGGACAGCAGCTTAATCACAGCGACTTCTCATCTCCCCAATACATCTCTGCCCCCAAACCAGAGGTGAGCACCAGCTCATTCCTCAGACTGGTGGGTTTAGACCTCAGTTTCCCCTGCTGGAAAGGAAGAGGCAACAACATCCCTTCAGGGGCCAAGACTGGGGCAAAGCAGACAGGTCTGGCCCAGGTTGGGACTAGGGAGCATGTTCTTTGTCTCGGGGAACACAAAGCCCTATTTGTACCGCTGGGCACGATTCTGGGCAGGGAGCCACGTGGGACAGGAGGCAGCGGTGGGAGGATCGGGCAGGATTTCCAAAAACCCCCTCTTGCAGGCTGGCTGCCGAGGAAGCAGGACCTGATAAGTCCCCTCCTCCTGTGGCCTGCAAACAAGGCGTCCATCTGTTTGTCCACACCCCTACTTCCTCCTTCCTCAGCCTTACTCCCCCAGACGCCCCACCTCCCGCCCCACCTGGGAATGGAGAAGTAGGAAAAGGGAAGTCGCCAGAGTGTGCAACGTGGAGAGAGTGGATATTTCCAGACCTGTGGGTTTGTGGCCAGGGGCAAGCCTACCTGAGATGTATGCCCGGCTGATCTCAGCAGTTTCAGGGTGTGGGGACTGAGATAGGCAGAGACTGGGCCCTCTGCCTCAGCAGCATGGCAGAGGGTCCGAGAGCAGCACCCCCATTTAACACAGGAACACTGAGTCCTGCGGGTGGGCTGGCTGGCCACAACTTTCTGGAGACCAGTGCTGGTGTAGAACTTCCCAGCCGTGAGTAGCTCCAGGGCAGGGCTGGGTTGAGTTCTCACCATGTAAAGAAACCCCAGGGCCCATCATTTCTCAGCCTGTGTCCACAGAAGAGTCACTTAACTCCCCTGGGCCTCGGTTTCCTCCTCTTCAAGTTGCAGCAAGGAGAACTTTGACCCCATGCAGTCCTGACCTACCCCATGATACTTGAACACTGCACAACCTACAAACCTTTGTTCTCTTCTTGGAAGAGAGGCCTCAGGGCCTTTGCACATGCTGTTCCCACTACTTGGAATACTGCTCTGCTCGCCCCTCCTCATCTTTTGGATGTAGACTCACATGTCTCTTCCTCAGAAAGGCATCTCTCCCCCATCCTTGCTTCCCAAACCTTTCCTCCTATCAGCATGGAATGACATTTACAGGGTTATGCGATTTCTCTGGTTTTCCCTTTAGCCTGCAAACCTGGGTCTTCAGCATCTAGATTAGCACCTGGCACATAATAAGTGCTCAATAAATACTTGCAAGAAAGATCCCTGGGTTAGCAACTAAGAGGAGAAAGATGCACACCAGCTTCAAAATGATGGTATCTCTGGGGAGGAGACCTAATGGCTTGACGATATCTGGAGCAGTGTGGTTAAGAGGGTAGGAACTGGGCCTCCCCGGTGGCGCAGCGGTTGAGCGCTGGGTTGCGAAGCTGCCCGCAGTCTCTGCAGCGCCGGTTCGCTCCCCGGCCGCCTGGAGAGGGTCCCACATGGCGTGCAGACCTCTCCTGCTGTCCGCAGCTTCTCCTCAGCAGTGTACTTCGTCACTCTGCCTGTTCTACTCTCTGCTCTGTCTCTGGTGAATTCTCTCACCCTCCCGTGCTTCTGACTGTACCCAGTGTTTGTATAAATAAATAAATAAATAAATCTTAAAAAAAAATAAATATTTAAAAAAAAAAGAGGGTAGGAACTACATCCAGATGGCCTAAGTTCAAATTCCCCTTAGACTTGACACCAAAAACACAATCCATAAAGGGAAAAGTGGTAAGTTGGACTCACCAAAATGTAAAACTTTGCTCTGCCAAAGGCCATATAAAGAGGATTAAAAAGTAAGCTACAGGGCCTCCCCTGGTGGCGCAGCAGTTGAGTGCTGGGCTGCGAGGCTGCCCGCGGCCTCTGCAGCGTCGGTTCCTTCCCCAGCCGCTGGCGAGGGTCCCACACACACACACACACACAAAGGAAGCTACAGAATGGGAGAAAATATCCCACCGAGGACTATCTGGAATATCTAGATATAGATCTAGAGTATAGTGATATGTATTCTCAAAACCCAGCAGTTTAAAAACAATCCAATTAGAACATAGGCAACATAGATTACCGAACAGGATCTGCAGGTGGCAAATAAGCCTTTGCAAAGCTGGTCATCATCATCAGCCCTTAGAGAAATGCAAAGCAAAATCACAGCGAGAGAGAGCTCACAGCACACCTATCAGAACAGCTACAACAAAAGAACAATGAAGATAACAAGGAACTGGATCCCTCAGACTTTGCTGGTGGGACTGTAGAATGGTACATTCTGGAAAAGAATATGGCAGTTTTTTTAAAAAAACTAAACACATCCTTACCATGTGGCCCATCAAGTCTCTTGGATATTTATCTCAGAGATATAAAACTTATTTTCAGAGCAAAGTGAGCCTTCATAGTGGCTTTATTCGTAATAATCCAAATCTAGAAATAGCCCAAATATTCTGACACCTAAGTGGTGAAACAAACTGTGGTATGTCCATGTCATAAAAATAAACTGTGGTATGTCCATGTCGTGGGCTGCTACACAGTAACCCAAAAAATGAGCCCCAGAGACATGGCAGACGCCGAGTGAACCATGCCGATCTCAGTGGTTGTACACTGTATTGCTCCAGTGGTCTAACAACCTGGCAAAACTATGCAGAGGGGAAAGAACCCAAAGGTTGCCCTGGGTGAGGGAGGCAGGAGGAAGGGCGGTGGCTGTGGCCTTGGCAGCCCAAGGGTTCCTTGTGATCGGTGTTCTGTGTCTTGACTTGTGTTCCCAGGAATCTACTTGTGATAAAAGTGCATAGAGCTAAACACACACACGAGTGCATATAAAACTGAAATGTGAGTAAGGTCAGCGGATGGTTATCAGTGCCAATTTCCTGCTTGTGAGGTTGGCTGTCGTGCAAGACGCTGCCAGGGGCGTAGCATGGGGACAGTGTGGGGTCATACAGTATGACACCCCAGCCTGCTAGGTGGCAGTATTATTTCTTCAACTGCCCGTGAATCTACCATTACCTCTAAACAAAAAGCAACCCACACAACGACACATCTATTACAATGAACTTTTTCCTTCTTGTTAGTGTTTGCTTTTTAGAACGACTTTAAAAAATCAAACAGGCTGACGATACCAACCATCGGTGAGGATATGGAGCAATCAGAACTCACCTATGTCGCTGGTGTGAATATAAACATAGTACAGCCACTTTGAAGAACAGCGTGCACACTGTTTTAGACAAACATCCACCCGCTTTATGACCCAGCAATCCTACTCCTCCATGTTTACACCCAGCTTATGTTCACATAAAACTCCGCGCGTGAATTCCAGCTCTGCTTACTGAGGCCAGAGCCTGTTGAAGGTGGATGGACACACCGGAGTATGTGACATCGCCACGCAAAAGACCAACTGATGAGACGCGAGACAGCAGTGAGAGTCACATGCATGGTGCTAGGTGGCAAAGTCAGAGAGCGATCAGTGATTGCCAGGGTAGGGGTGGAGGAAAGGGTGGATTTCACTGGGACACGAGGACTTTTGCGGGAGAGGCCTATGTTCTCCACCCCGTGACGGCGGTCACACCACGTGATGCATTTGCCAAAACCCGTAGAACCGTAGGTGATTAAAAAAAGGAATTTTACTTCATGTAAAGTATACCTCGGTCCTCTAAAAACTGATACAAAATTATGTCTTGTGTCTTCACATGAATGTATGTAGAAATAATGTGTGCAATTTAATGCAATAGCTTCCAAGAGAAAATGTACATTATTTTAGCTCGGCTTTTTTTTTTTTTTTTTTTTTTGAAATATGTTCTAATGCAATGCTTGGGGGTTGTTTTAAGCAATGTAGGCATTGGAAGTAATTACAATGTTTTTAAAGTGTTACCCTAGGATAGGAAAATATATTTCTTTACATAAAAAAATAAATCATACAAATACAAAAATGATCCATGACAAGATGTGGAGTTTTCGTCATTTCCGGGTAGAGGACCCGGGGGTAGTTGTTAATTACTGAGGCTGCTCTTCCCTGGTGCACCCCCCGCCCCTAGGTTTGTGGTAAGGATTAGGTTAGATACATGCAGAGTGAGGAGAGGATCTGGTCCTCAATAGTGACTCAAACCAGCCCCTCCCCAACCCCACCCTCCCAATCCAGATCATGGGCCCCTCCCAGTGGCCCTTGGTGCTCAGCCCAGCCCCAGCCCCAGCAAGAGGGAGGAGCCCCTCAAAAGGCTGGACTCTAGCAGGACCTCAGCATCTCACCCACCCAGGTGTCAGACTCCTCCCAGGACCTGGCAAACAGCGGGTGCCCAATAGTTACTCTTTTTAGTAGACAACTGTACACATAGCCATATAGCGACGCCCCATCCTGCCAGCCAGGA
Organism: Talpa occidentalis; assembly: GCF_014898055.3. Lineage (NCBI taxonomy): Eukaryota > Metazoa > Chordata > Mammalia > Eulipotyphla > Talpidae > Talpa > Talpa occidentalis. The sequence continues at coordinate 84,101,905 of NW_023601433.1, read as the reverse complement.
AGAGCTTTGGCCAGCACCAAATTCTTGGCCCAAGCACCGACATCTTCTCCGGTGCACCCCAGTTCCTAGAGGGGGCACAGAGGGGCACAGAGGCTGTTGCCCTCTCCACAGTCCCCTCCCTTCCCTGCCAGAGTGGATTCCCAAGCCTCATCCAGGCAACGGAATGCTGTGTTGGTGGTTGCCTGGGCAACCCAGGCTGCCAGCCTGTGGCTGCCTTCAGGAGTACTGGGAGCTGCCGCCACCTCAGCGGAACCCGGGCCTCCTCGCTTGTGCAAAACTCCAGTTGGTGGAGAGAAAAGCCGGGGCAATCCCCCGGACGATGGCAGTGTCCTGGGAGGAATATTTCCGACTGGCCTTGCAAGCGAAACTGTGAGTGAGAGGCAGAGCTGGGACAGCAGGAGCTGGTCGGAGGGCTCACCCCGACACCCCGGGCCCTGGCCTCTTTGGACCGCTCCTGGTGGACGGTTATTAGGCCCCCACTTCACAGTGGGAGACACTGAGGCTCAAGGAGAAATGGTGGCTTCCCCCAGGTGCCGGGGATTAGGGCAGAGCTGGGTCAACAGCCCAGGTCTCTAACTGGTGCTCATCTCCACCCCCAGCTGACACCCCGGAGAGTCAGTCCTTCACCCCCGCCCCCCGCAAACTCTGTACATCAGACGAGTGGCAGCAGCTTGCCCTGTGTCGGCTGGGGTTGGTGGCGCCACCGCGGGTCCCAAGCGCAGTCCCAGAATCTGTGAGATGAGAGGACTCCTTTGGGCCAGAGTGGGAGCACCTTGCTGCGTGGGTCTTCGTGCATGCCTTCTGTCCCCGCGCCCCTGACCCTGGGGGCCACGTCCAGCCCCTTTTCTGACGCCAGCACCCAGCCTCCTCCCGGGCCCCTCCATCTCATGCTCAACTTGGCCATAGCAAGGAACTGGTCTCCCACATCCCAGATGTGCTCCCCCCAAGACTTCCGTGGCAACATCCTTCCAGCTCCAGGTCTGGATTATCGCTGAGCCCCGTCACTCGCCTCCTGATGCTGCCCAGCTCCCTCTATTGCCCTTGCTCCCCAGAGGGACCCTCCTCTGCTCAAAGCCCTTCCATGGCTCCTACCTGACTCAGTCAAGGCCAAAGTCCGCCTCTGCCAGGCCCCACCACAAGCTGACCCTCACAGCCTCTGGGACTCCATCCCCATCTCTCCTTCTCCCTCCCTCCCCTCCAGCTCTCCCACCTCCTCTCTCCTCCCGTGCACCCAGCTCCTCTCGGGCCTTGGCATTGGCGGTTCCCTCAGCCTAGAATCTCTTCCCTGCAATGTTATTCTTCTTTTTCCTTCAAGTCCCCGGTGAAATGCCACCTCCTCAGAGAAACCTTTCAGCCTCTCTTTCAGTCAAAGATTTCCTTTGGTCACCTTAGCACCTTCCATGCCCCAGAACCATTATTCTTTATTTCTATCCCATGGGGATACAAGGATTTTTGTGTCTTGTTCACCCCTGCACCCAGAACAGTGCCTTGTGCTCAGGGTGACTTCTGGGGTCACTCCAGGCACTAGCAGGAGTTTGGGGGGCCTTGACTTTTGCTACCTTCACCACCACCTCCTCCTTGAGCCCCCCAGAAAGACACTGGAGCAGGATGTGGGCCACTTCCCACCCGTGCTGGGACTGCTGGAGAAAAGGCGGGAGCTGGAAGATGCAGACCGGGCCTTGCGGGCCCAGAAGGAGGTGAGCTCTCACTGAGTCCCTGAGACTCTTGGGATCCCAGACAAAATAATAATAATAATAATGGCAGTGAACAGGGAGATCAGAAGTGATGGAGCCAACTTGTTAACTACAAGGTCTGAGACAGGTCATTTCACCCTTCTCAGCCTTGGTTTCCTCAGCCTTGGTTTTCCTCAAATGGGTAGCAAATGAGATCAGTTGTTGGTGTAAATAATTGTGTATTGAGCACCTACAATGTGCTGAGATCTAGCAGTCTCACCACAATCCTAGCCCTCATGGGGCTCATGGACTAGAGAAGACAAACAACTGGCCTGGGAGACTGCTGGGGGGTAAACACTGAGCAGGAACTGTGGGAGCCCAGAAGAAGTTCCTAACTCCACATGGGGTAGTCAAGGAGGGCTACCTGGAGGAAGCGGTGACTTAGAGATTGCTGAATGGGAGGTCAACAGCAAAGGGAGATGGGCCAGGAGGGAGAAAAGGGCAGAGGGACCAGCATGCACAAAACCTGAAAGATAAGGACAAAGCACATGTGGTCAAGGGGCTGGAGTGAGGATGACAGGGAAGAGAAGGCAAGAGGAGACCAGAAGGAAAGGCAAGGACCTGACAAACAGGAGCTGCAGGGGGCCGGGAGGCCTTCCTCAAAGGGTAGGGAGAGCCGTGTGTGGATTTGAGCAGGGGTGCAGCAACAGATCAGGGGCAACAGAGGCTTGAGGTTAAGTGTGAGCCCGAAAGGATTTGGATGAGTCGACTCTTCAACATTGACACCCACTCCTCACCCCCCAGGTGTTCCAGACCACCAAGGCAGCCCTGAAACTGTGCTGGCAGCAGTTGGAGCAGAAGGAGCAGGAGCTGAAGGGGTCCTTTGTCCGATTTGACAAGTTTCTGCAGGTGGGTGCAGACTACTGGGAGGCAGGTCACTCGAGCGGCAAAATCACAGCCCCATAGAGGCCAGACAGATCACATAAATATAAAAAGTGCACTTACGAAAAGGGGGTGTCTGGGAAACAAGGATGCACTGCTCCAAGCATTTGACTTTAAAAAGTAGAGGGAGACAGGCCTCCTCGGTGGTGCAAGGGATTAAGTCTCAACACTGTGAAGCTCTCGCCAGCTACAGCAGCAGGAGTTCAATCCCAGCCAGGGAGCTGACCCACAGGGTGCAGCAGACCTCTCCAGTGCAGCCCTCAGCTCCCCTTAGCAGTATATTTTAGTGGCTCTGCCTGTTCTGCTCCCCACTTACCTCCCGCACCTCTGGCCTGTACCCCAGCTCTTACATGCATAAATAAATAAGATAAATCTTTAAAATAAATAAATAAAAAGTAGAGGGTCACAAGGGAGAGGATGCGACCAGGAGCAGAGTCTGCTGAATTTGCCCCAGAGCCAACCGTTTGCCGCCCTTAGAGAAATTTTGGGGCGGTCTGCAAGCTGTGAGTCCCGCAAGCTCCCATGTCCTGGGGGGTCGTCGCCTCCTCTCCTTGTCCACTCCCTAGGACGCCGAGGCCCGTCGTGGCCGCGCGCTGCGGAGGGCGGCGGAGGAGCGGCACCGCGCGGGCCGCCAGGAGGCCGAGGCGCTGCGGCTGCGGGCCCAGCTCGCCGAGCTGCAGCGGGAGCGCACGCGGCTGCAGCGCCGGCAGCAGCGCCTGGAGCCCTGCGCGCACCTGCTGGAGCAAGCGCTGGAGCAGCTGCCGGAGGTGAGAGGCCTGCGGCAGGTACCGGGCTGATCGCCGCCCTTGCGCGGCGCCGAGGGGCTCAGGCCAGCTTGGGAAGGGCACGCTACTGGGCCGCTGTGTGCCAGGAGCCACCACCTATTGAGCATTTACTGCACCACGGACAGGCGTGCTCTTGAATTACCTCCACGGCGCGGTGAATGGGACCCGTTATTATCAAGCCCATTTTACAGATGGAGAAACTGAGCCTGGGAAAGTAACTGGCTCAGGGACGCACAGTCAGGCAGGTGGGAGAGAGAGGGAGGAGCCAGGCACTCAGGGAGTATCAGTTGAATGAACAAGAAATTAACGTTAATAACAGGCAGTGAGGCTTGGCGTATGCAGAGGTGGAGGGGAGCCCCAGTAATCCCCATATCTGGGGGGGAAGGGGGAGGCTGTACGATGCCCCCGTTTCACACTCAGCTGAGGCACCGCAGGCCAGGCCGAGTGGGGGCTGGAGGTTCGAGCGAGCACACCCTCCAGTTCCAGGAGGTCTCGGAGCTGGTGGCACGCTTCGAAGGCCTGGCCGACACGCTAGCGGCTCTGAGGACCACAGAGTGCCAACAGCTGGCACAGCTGGAGGAGGCGCGCACACGGCTGCAGCGGCTCCAGGATGCCTGGCAGGACGAGCTGCTTCGGCAGGGGCAGCGGCGGGCGCAGCTACTGGAGCGCCTGGAGGCTGCGCGGGAGAACACGTTGCACTGGGTACACTCGGCAGGCGGAGGTGGGCCCCGAGTCCCTGCCCGGAGCCCCATTCCAGTCCTGCGCTGGCAGTGGAGGAGCGCAGGATGGCTAAGAGCAGCTGGGGTACACTAATGGGAGATTCCAGCACAGTCTCCCCAGATTCACTGCCCTGTCTCCCCCAGAGCATCAGGAATGCCCACCCCCTGCGGTCTCCCTGCCAGAACCCACCAGCATCCGGTGGGGAATGAGGCCCCAGAGCCCTCTGACCAGCGTATACCTTAATAAGGGGGTGGGGTGCTCCCCAGGAATCCAAGTGGATTCAGATCCAGAACACAGCAGCTGAGAAGACCCTGCTCCTGGGACGGACCCGGATGTGGGCACTCAACATGTTCCAGCTGGTGTGCCAGCATCAGAGGCAGCCACTGGCCCTGGACCCGGAGGACACTGAGGTCAGCTGGAGCAGGTGAGGCCCCTTTTCATGTCATCTCCAGCCCCCGAACCTTCTGGAACATCATGGTGCCTGAGATCCCACCTTCTCTGGAGTAGGCACGACCTTCTGAGGTCAGAGCCCAGGAACGGGCTGCATGGCCGCGGGGCCCTCCTGCCTGGTGGTCCTGGCTCGTCTGGAGCCTGTCTGCTGTGTGGTCAGGACGACGGGCTCTGTATAGTGGTGCCAGCCTTTCTACCAAGGTCCACAGCACTAACCAACCGCAATATCAGAGCAAAATCAGGAGGTGCAGGATCACTTTTAATGAGTCCCTGACTCTCACCTCCAACCGTGCACAGGCTGAGGCCCCCCTCTGGAGGGCCGGGTTGTGGGGCCTTTCATTCTGCACTGCAGGGCCACCAAACGTCGCTGTGGGCCAGCGTGCTGGCTTTTATTTCTGTTTGCAAGGTCATAGAACACATGTCATAGGTTGACAACTGCGGAAGTTTCTGCCTTCAGACGCTTCCGTTATGTTTCAGTGGGTACCCACTGCACGCCCCTCTGAGCAGTTGAGGAAACCAGTTGGAGGTACCCCTCCCCTTTGCACCCCTGTCCTGCACCCAACAGGCAGGGCCCGACCCACGGCCACAAACTGGGTCCGCAGAGCCTACCCTCAAACCATGTCCCGAGTTGGTGGGGTTTGGAGAGGCTACCCTGCTCCACATGTGGCCCAGAGACCCTGCAGTTCACGCAACTCTGGGGGACACAGCCTCCACACAACCAGATGTCAGTCCCTTCTCAACAACCCCTTCTCCTGACTCTGGCCTAGGACTCACTCCCTGCAGGCAGAGTTCATTTTCAGGGCACTTATTCAGAGTTCAGTTCATTTTCAGGGCACTTATTTTTCCAGGGATCCCCTATACGAGCTATTTTCTTCTATTTTCAGTGGGGAGTTTCCCTCTCAGATTGTAGTTCAGTGACGAACGTGGAAGGAAAGCCCACAGGTAAAGCTCGCCAAGTTCCAGCCTCCGCAGTGGGCCGATGGGTGCTCACGGAGCGCATGTCAATAAGCTAATTAAGACAAAATAAAGGCGGGCTTCCCGTGGCGAAGATGGCAGCAGGTCGTCCATCAAGTATGACTGATCCAATTAAAAGGGAAAAAAATGGTGTAAATGAAAAATGCTAATTTAATTATACAGGTGATGGTGATCTGCTACTGAATTGGGGAGGGTCGGACTGAGGCTTTGAGAACCCAGAACGGTGTAGGCTGGGTTCACTGTCCCTGGGACCCCTTTTATGGGGTCTCTACCCCCCACCACTGCTTGGCAGCCCCCTCTCCCTGGTGTTGGGGGGTGGGGAGCTGAGCAGGCTCAGGGCCTGGCTGTGACTTTGGCCGTGTCGGTAACTCCCCAGGTGAAGCTGTTCATCCTGGACCTCACCTCCATGCTGGCCAGCCTTGGTCAGGCCGAGCCCGCCACCTCCAGCTCCTAGCACTGCGCAGGTGAGCAGTTGGTTAGTGGGGGGCCCTTGAGGGCTCTGCCCCTGGAAGACAGTGGCCACATCTCCTTTGGGGTGAGGGTTGCGTGGCTCTCCCCACACGCGGTTCCCCACCTGGACTGCGATGGGGATACACGAGGCACAGGAGAGGACAGTGGGCCCTTGAACAACACTGGGGTCTGGGATCTGACCCCCGGGTATCCAAAGGCCAGGCAGGATTTAAGTATCCACAGGTCCAAGTCCTCAGACTCAACCAACCGACATCCAAGGTCAGTCAAATCTGTGAATGCAGACCCCAAGGTACCAAATAAACCGTGTATGTGGACCCCACAGTTCAAACTCACTACTGGGGCTTGCCCTTGGCCTCCCAAGTAGGGGCGGGGAGCACGGACAGGCTGACCTCTGGTGTGCAGTGCGGCAGAGCTAACCCCTCTCAGTCCGGTCCCCCAGCCCTCAGTCCTCTCCAGTCGCCAGTGGTCCTAGCAGGAGGCAGGGGAACTGACCACCAGCTTCTGACTTGTCACCTCAGGTTGGTGACCTGTCCCGTGGGCCTCATTTTCCTCATCTGTGAAATGGAGACAGCAGCAGAGCCCACCCTCGGGGCCGGGGTGGGGTCATACCAGACTCACTCACAGGCCCCGACCTGGTCTGGCCCTTTGGACGCCTGAGCGGACCGTGCTCCTGGCCCATGAGATGTGCTCAATAAAGGTTTATTACATTATAAATACATCACGGAGCCGAGGCACCCAGGTTTAGAGTGGTGACCGTGACCTCTGAACCCGGAAACAGCGCCGAGTTCCCGCCCTGCCTTGGCCCGCAGGCCTTGCTGGTAGCTTCTGACAACTGCATGACCCTGCGCAGTGTCTTGGGCGGAGGCAGCCACCGCCTTCCTGGGCCACACAGCGTCACTTTCCATGGCTGCAGCTCCCACAGGGAGCTCCCGGATCAGCACAGGCCAGGCAGGGACGCTTGGCCACACGGGAGTCGAGGCTGGGTCCCTCCTCACATCTTCTTCCTCATCTTGCCCTTCTTGGAGTGGGCCCCCCGGCCGAAGGCCCCCGCTGCAGCTCCTGGACCCGGCGGCGGTTGCGGACAGAGAGCTGCTTGAGGCCTCCGCGCTGCAGGAAGCGCATCTTCTGGGCCCGCCGCCGCTGCTTCAGGATTTGCTGCTTGGTCTTCAGCTCGGAGCGCACGTGGCCAGAGGGGGCGGCCGGACTGCGGGACTGGGCTGCACCTGCCAGGACAGGGATTTGGGGTGCTCAGCCTTGCCCAGCGGCCTCTGGAGGCTCCCCTGCCCCACTCCCATTAGTGTTCACTGCCCGGGCCTGGCATCTGGCACACGGAGGTGTCTGCAGGAGCTCGGGCAGTCTACCGGTCAGTAGGTGTGGGCCACAGGCCAGGGCTGCGGGGCTTCAGATCCCGGCTGTGCCCTCTGGGAACTAAGGCAAGTCATAACTTCTCTGAGCCGCAATTTCCCACTCTGTGAATCATGAGTAACAGCACCTACCTCGTGGGCCCAGGGAGAGCAAAGGAACTATATGAGCAGTGCTTCGAGCAGGTGCCACCTCCCAAGCGCAGCCGTTATGTTACAAATCACTCAACTGCAGACCCAGCAGTGAGCACACAGACCCCACTCCCTGTCTCCCTCACGCTCAGGCTCTTAGATGAAAAAAGGCTATAGCTGAACCTTTCTCGGGCAGGGCCAGGAAAGGCATTTGTCCAATCACTCAGCAAAGTGGCAGCAGCAGAGGGCACCTACCAGGCGCCCTGGCCGCTCCCTAAGCCCAGGGTCACCCTCCTGTCCCATCACCCTCGCTGCCCAGCTCCTCCCCACCCACAAGTGACCTCTGCAGGACTCCCTCAGGGAGGGCTACTGAGTCGGCCCCAGGTGAGACTCTTGTCTGGAGCCTGGGAGCCTAACAAGGACCCATCACTCCAAGGCGCACAAAGCGCAGGGGACAACAACTGCTCTCCCCGCAGCTGAAGGTGGATTAAGGCCAAGGGAGGCAGGGACAGTCTGCAGACAGGGACTCTGGGGGAGGGGCACAAAGGAGAGAGAAGGGCAGAGGCAAACCAAGAGCCCGAGACTGGGAGAGGCGCAGGTGGAGACAAGGCGGCGATGAGCAGCGGGTGGGGCAGGGCTCCAAGGCCACCTGAGCCCAGACGCGGAGATGGGGCAGAGACAAAGATGGAGAGAAACAGGGCTGCAGAGCGGCAGAGAAGGGCAGAGGCAGAGGCAGAGGCAGACGGGAGACAGGAGAAAAGCCACCGGCAGGCAGGAGAGCAGAGAAGCCGCAGGAGGAAGATGAGGCTCAGAGACACGGGAGGGGAGAGCCCAGTCCCGAGGGTGGGATGGGGTGGCAGGTCATGGGGTGACTCCGGGCCAGGCCCTCTCCTTGTGAGTCTCCTCCCAGGCCACGCGTGGGCAAGCGGAAGCCCTCAGCCCGCTCCCCCGCGGCGGAGGGGGTGGGCAGGGCCGGCTCCTGTCCCCCGCCCCGAGCACTGACTTAGGGCCGCGGCCCCGGCCTGGCCGCCCTGCACGAGCTCTGGCAGAGCCGGGCTCCAGGGCCACCTGCGCCCTTCCCGGGCCGCGGGAGCCAGGCCGGGGGAGAGGACCGAGGCCAGGACCACCGTGCAGCGGGGAAGAGCCCCGGGAGGAGCCCCGCGGGCGCTCACCTGGGCCTCGGCCCCACCTCCCACCTCTCCGGGCGGGGCCCCGCTGGTGAGCCGGCCCCTCGTCCTCCGAGTCGCGATCGTCAATTTTCTGTTTCTGCTTCCACTTCTGGTAGCTGGCGGCGGCGTTAAGGAGGCAGCGTGCAGCCCCGGACGGCCCTGCCACCCCGGCCAGCAGGGACGGCCCCACCCGGCGGGGAGGGGCAGCCCCAGCGGGCCAGGCCCCGGCCCGAACCCCACCCAGTTAGTACCCTGGCCCCGCCCCGCCCCTCCGGATACAGGTCCCGCTTGTAGGAGCTGCTGATGTAGCGGCCACTCTCGGTCTTGATCTTCTTCTTGTCCTCCTGTCCCGACTGCCCCACAAACCGCTTCTTCTTCCGGTCCCTGCGGGAGAGGGTGGAAGGCCCCACGGAGGCGTGAGCAGGAGGCCTGCTTCCCCCCAGGGCCCTCTCAGTGCTTGATGGAGAATTCTGAAGCGCCAGGCCCTCGCCCGCCTCCTCCCTCCCTGCAGCCAGGTCTCCAAGGCAGCGGGTCAGGGGTCAGCTCCGCAAAGGACTGGGTCAGGGACCGGCCCCCGGAGGGTTCTGGGGCTCTGGGCTGAATCCCATCACCTCCCTAGAATCAGTCTAGGTGGGCACAAGGGTCAGACGAGTCAGCAAGAGGACGGGCGCAGTCAAGATCCCGGTTGTGGTGATCACACCAAGGGGACAGACAGACAGGCAGGGGTCATAATTCGTGCTGTGCAGGATGAACTGGGGGGTCACGTTTCTTGGGGCGTCAGATGGGCTGAGGGAAGGAGGGACTCGTGCCTGTCCCGTGGGCCGAGCGAGGGGCACAGCAGTCCCAGCTTGCTGCTCACTCACCACTTGAGCTGCTGCCGCGTCCTGGTCAGGTTCTGGCCTTCGTCCCCCATCAGGTCCAGGACCGCGCCCGCCACCTGCTGCTCAAAGGCACCCCCGTCCCCACCGACGCTCAGGCTGCGGAGGTAAAGTAGGGACATATGATGGGGCTGGTGGGCCCATGAGACCCACCTGCCCCACCCTGGGCTCAGCGGCCACTCACCCCCGCTCGCTGTCGAAGTCCTTGGGCCGGTAGGGGACGTAGAATTCCTGGTCCCGCTGGCGGGCCCCTTCCCTCCGCCTCTTGGCATCCCGCTCAAGTCCTGGCTGTTGCCGCTTGCGGCCCACGACCTCTGTGAAGATGTCCTGACAGACCCAGGCCCAGGGGTGACTGTCACCCCTACAGCCCCTGGGGAGCCCACAGGGCCGCCCCACTCCGCAGCCTACCCAGAGCCGAGGGCCAGAGTTTCCAGGAGTAAAAGCTGTGTGTTGCCATGCACAGTCTCATCTGCACACGCAGCCCCCCACCTCCACTTCAAGCCCAGCAGAAGCAGGACTGGAGGAGGCCTGGGTGAGGGGGGGGCAAGATGTGTCCAGCCCCTGCTCAGTCCAGTGTGACCAAGGCTGTGTGACCAAGGCCCAGCCCTGCCCCTCTCCGGGCTGGCCTTGCCCTAGAGAACATGAACCAGACCAGGGGGTTTCCACTGCACTTGTGGGCTGAGCTTTCTACCCGGTCAAATGTGAGAGGAACATGGCGGGCGAGCAGGCCCAGGGCCTGGCCCACGAGGTGATGGGGACACCTCTGTGGTTGGCATCCCAGCCTTCCCATGCTGAGGCCCCATGTAGGCCGCTGCCCTCCCCCGCTCTGCCTCTTTCTGCCTGCCTGGGACCTCGGGCTAAGACAGACAGTGACGATGACAGTGCCAGAGGCACCCCTGGGCCCACCCCCATCATTCTGAAAATGACCAGTGCACTCAGTGGCAAAAACCAACCTGAGCAGAGGAGAGGTTGCCCAGTCTGCATCTGTCCCCTGGGTTTGGGGACCTGCTTGCCTCCCAAGGGACCTGACACCCCAGACACTGCCGAGAATGTTAGGTCACACACAGTGCCCGTACCCCAGATTCTGAGCCCTGGGTTTTAGACAAGGGGCAGGACAAGGGCTGTGCCCCCTCCTGCAGACAGGGAGGCTGAAGGTCAGTGGCCAGGGTGGACTGGCTCACTGCATCCCCCAACCCCAGGCGCCGACACCACCAGGGTCCTGAGCAGGAGCACGCACCTCCACACTCTCCCTCACAGCCGCCTCCTCCTCCTCCTGCTCGGGCTGCGTCTCCCGCGGGGCCGGGCAGCTCAGGGCTCGGCTGGTCAGGCCCTCTTGCCGGTCCTGCCGCCCCTGCTGGAAGCTGGCGATGGCCTTTCGGTCCTTCTGCCGCTTGGCTCGCATCACCTGGCTGCTCAGGTCCCGGCTGGAGGCGTTGATCTCAAAGATGGTCTGTGGAGAAGACACCCCAGCTCTTCACCCACTGATCCTCCCCAGTGCCATCGTCCCCACCTTGGCGGACTCTTTATACATTCCTCGCAAGGCCGTCTCCTCTGTGAGGCAGGTACTCTCGTACCCGTATTTCACAGCGAGAAAGGGAGGCCCGGAGTGGGCCAGTAACCTGCCCAAGGTCACGCAGCTGGGGGAAGCCAGGGCTAAGACTTCAGCCCCGGTTCACCAGGGCTCGGAAGCAGAACACCCTCCAGCTCCCCTTTCCTGATACTGGCAGGCTGGGCCGGCCTGGGTAGTTCTCACCTCACTTTTGTGTATCCCACCCAGAGGCACCAGGTGGGGTGTCCAGTGGGAGGCTCAAGGTGATCTAAAGTCAGCTCCTCAGGCCTCTATCAGGCCCTGGCGGGTCACCTGCTTCCGTGAGCCTCAGTCTACCCATCTGTGGTGGTGGGAAATGACTGCCACACGGGGTCCTGCTGTGGACCAGTGGGGATGGTTCCAGAACAAGGGGCATCTCTGGAGATGCTTGCAGAGCCGGGGATGCAGGTGAAGAACCTGCAGGCTCAGCTGGAAACTTCTGCTGGGAGTCAGGAGCAGCATTTGAGCATGACCCCGTCACCCCGCTCCAGCAGCCTGGCCGCCCCCACTCACCGCCCGCGAGCGGTAGTTCTTGATGCTGTCTACCAGCCTCAGCCGCTGCAGCTCCTTCTCCTCGAAGCGTGAGCCTGGTGGACAGGGAGGTGTCAGGCCAGGGGCAGCTATGCAGGGCCTGCCTGTGGCCCTTCCCCACCCCGGCTGCGACTCACTGAAGAGGGGGTGCAGGCCCAGCTCTGCCAGGTCCAGCTCCTTGGCCCTCTTGATGGACTCGGGTGAGGGCGCCGGCCGAGAGCGCACGTACTGCTGCTGGGCGTTGTCGGCCACGCGGCCCAGGCCTCGCAGCTCCAGCGAGTTCTCCAGCGTGGTCCGCAGGCCGCAGTCCTCGTCGTCCACCACGCCCTGCGGCACGCGGCCCAGCACTCCGTCCCCGCCCGGTGCGCCTGCCGGCCCACAAACGACCAAACAGAGAAACGGTCACCATGGAGCAGCTCTCGGACTGGCCCAGCACGTCCACCTTAGACGGCAGCTTCATGTGAGCGCTGCCTGGCCTGTCGGTTCCTGTCTCCTGTGGCCACCTTTGCACACGAGGGCAGGGAACGGGCCCACCTACAGCCTGGAGTCTCAAATAGTGACTGCGTGGCCTTTGAGAAAAACCGTTCTCACGGAGACCAGTGACTCTGCAACACCCCCATTTTACAGACAGGAAATGGAGGCCCAGAAGAGGCTCCTCCTCACCCTGTTCTGTCCTGCCTGTTTCCAAACTGCCCCTGGCACAAGCGCCCCAGAGCTCTGGGAAGCCCCGGCTGGCTGGTAGTCACTACCACAGCCAATGTGGTACGGTGAGGGCCAGGCATCAGGCGGCGGGGTGCCATGCCCTGTGCTCACTCCCTGCCGGGGCGGCCCCCTCAGCAATGGGCTCCCCCTCCCTGCTGTGGGCAAGTAACTTGATTCAGTTTGTTGAGCAACCCTCCCAGGTGGCCATGGCCACACGAGAGGACTGGCATTGAGGACCTTACAATCCCACCCGCCCACCCTGAAGGAGAGTTCTGTGCGCACAGCCTGACCCTCCTTGCTCTCTCTCCCTGCGCTGGTCTCCCCGAAAACTCAGTCTCAAGTTGACGACTTCAAGGGCTGGGCAGGTGCATGGACAAGAGAAGCAGGCTGGTGGGGGATGCAGTGAACCTGGGGTCCACCTAGTGAGGGTGCCATGGTGTAGTATGGCCTTAACAGTTACCCCGGAAAAAGCATGCTCACCCGGGCCGTGACCGCCTGCCTTCTGACAAAAGGCAGGAACACAGATTTTTATGTAAGATACTGAATTTAAAATACAGGGGTCAAATCCAGCCCTACCTCTTCCCACAGCAGGACACTTCATCCCCTAGGCCCATACCGTAGACTCGAGGGGGACCCCAGCCCTGCCCCAGCCTCCACGCACCTGAGGGCTCCTCGTGGGGGCGGGCAAGGGTGAGGGCACGGCCCAGGAACAGGTGCAGGTCCAGCAGGTAGGGAACCTCGTCGGGGGCCACCAAGGAGTAGGCTGTGCCACTTCGACCAGCCCGGGCCACACGGCCTGCGGGAGCAAACAGTGGTCAAGATGGAGCAAACACAAGTCCTGAGGCCAACACAAGTCCCATTTCCTGAACCCCAAAGGTATGAGTCAAGCCAAGGCCATGCCTCAAAGAGGAGCCCCCACAAAGGGGGAAGGCACACTGACAGTCACCAGGTTCCTGCACCTGGGACTTGGGAAGTTTGCAGGAGTAAAGACAAAGCACTGCACAGTGTCAGTATCAAAGTCTTCAGCAGCCCCACTTTGGGAATTCTCCCCAAAGAAATAACCAAGTTTACAGATTCACACACAGGGATGTCTGCTAGGATCTGTCTGAACAGCCCCAAGTTGGAAACCACCTAAAGGCTTAAGGACAAAGGGCTGGTTAAGGTAATTATCTGATGGCCCCACCATGGGAATTATACAGCTGAGGGCAGGGGCCAGCCAAGTGGCCCAGCAGCCAAATTCGGCCCTCCACCTGTTTGTGTAAATAAAGTTTTATTGGCACATGATCATGCTCATTTGTTTACATACTGTCTAGGACAACAGCAGTGATCAGCAAAACTCTGGTCCCAAAGCCACAATACTATCCAGGCCTTTTCAGCAACAATCTGCTGACCCGTCGTAGAATTATGACACTGAATGGTGAATGGAAACACGCCTGATGCACAGACGCAGGACAGGAAAGAACGTCCAGTGAGGCTCCAATTCTGTGACAAGTGAATCCACACGTGGCCTTACATTTTGGCCTGTTTCTGCTTCTTGCACAAAATATCACCACATTTGGAAGTGGCCTAATGACACTGGTGGTCACATCATGCATGAGTAATTCCCTTTGGGGGTTCTGGGGACCCCTCAAGGAATGTGCAAAGTCAGCCTTCCCAGAACAATGGGAACTTGGAAACAGCAAGAAGTGACCAACAGAAAGGTGGACCCAAGCCGGAGACCCAGATGAGGCCTCCTGTGCAGCCGGACTAAGGTCAAGGCCCAGGCCACCAGGGAAGCCAGCATCTCCTCCTTCACTGCTGTTCAGTCTATGCAGATGGATGCAAACAAAGTTGCGGGGCCCCTGGCACACAGGGTGACGTCAGAGGGAGTGTGACACAGCTAACCCGAGTGATCTGGGAGGGCTGAGGGGCAGGTGGGGCTGACCATGCAGTGACAAGGTAGGGAGCCCAGAAGTCCAGTGGCAGCAGATGTGGCGGGACACAGAGGGCTGGGTGTGGCGTTTGAAGGCTGCACAGGCGCTGACAAGATGGCTTCAGGGAGAGGGCTTCAGGGGGGAGGGGACTGAAGAGTCATGTCATCAAGGATCCGGGAAGTGGAGGGGCTGCCCACCAGAATCCTGCCTGTGCCCTCAAGATGAGAGAAGCACCCCCTTCTGGCAGCCCAGACACCCTCTTACCCACGCGGTGCAGAAAAAGCTTGCCCTTGGCGGGGAAGCTGTAGTTGATGACGTTGTCTAGCAGCGGGATGTCCAGGCCCCGGGCTGCCAGGTCGGTCACGATGAGGGCAGAGCACTTGCCATGTGTGAACTTGGCCAGGTTGATCTTGCGGGCCGTCTGGTCCAGGGCGCTGTAGATGTGGGCGCAGCTCACCCGCTGGGTTGTCAGCAGCTGCCCGGAGAGAAGAAGGAGGTGGGGAGGTGAGGAGGAGGCTGGCAGGAGAGGCGGCCAGGCCTTGGGGGGCCAGGGAGGGGGTCAGGTAGAACACAGGTTCTCAGGTCTCAGCCAGAAGCCCTGCTGTGCTGGGCACCCCAGTTTGTTATCTTCACCAGTACAAACAGGGCTTATGGGACCCCCTGCCTCACTGTGGGGTTAATGCAGAGATGCCAACACAGGCAGGGGCTGCGAGTGCCACCCAGGATACAAGCCTCCTCCTGACCGTCACTAACAAGCTGTGTGACCTCGGGCAAGTCACCTAACACCTCGGTGCTTCTGCTTTCTTCACCCTAGAACGGGGAGAACAGCCCCTGCTCGGCAACTTTGCTAGGAGGCTAAAAAAGTCAGCGCACACACGGGCTGAGAAAGGCCCAGGGCACAGGCGCACAGGCAGGCGAACTGCTATTTCAAAATCTCTATTTTGATCTTACTCATCCATGACCCTGGCAGCTGCAGAGGAGGCACCGTTAATGCAAGTCAAGTAAGCGAAACCCAGCGAGCCTTGAACTTAGCCCCAGACCGGGAAGGGGCCCGGTGGCCTTCAGGGCCCAGGACATCCCCTTGCTGTGGCTGAGGGACACGGGTACACACGTGAGGAAAAGCTCCTCAGACCGCCTGCCTGGGCCAGGACATGCACTCAGCTCACTGCAAGCAGGGAGCACTCGATTAAAAACGTGAAGCACAGGACACTGAAAATCTACGGAAGAGGAAAGGAGAGCAGGCCAGGAGCTACTTCAAAATAACCTGGGTGGAAGGAGGAACCGAATCAAGGTGGGCTATGACCTGATAACCGAGTAGCTGGCGGTCCTTTACCTACTTTGCGGCCTTCAGTATGTGTTGAACTTTTTTTAAGTAAAAGTTGGGAGCACGGGCCAGCCCGTGTCCCGCTCTGGTGCTGCCCCCTGGTGGCCATGCAGGGAACCGCAGCTGCAAGCTGGTGCCACACCCCCGCCCCCCACCACACACCTGGCGTCAGGGCCCCTCACCTCACTGAGGTACTCGGCATGGTGCTTTGTGGCCACAAACACCACTGTCTGGTCCTGCGGCCGCACCACATTGCGCAGCAGGTGAAGCAGCACGGCAGCCTTGGTGTCCTCACGCACAAGGAAGAAGGAGGTCTGTGGGGAGAGGGGCCCCTGTGTTTGTACCTCGGGGCCCACCTGACAGGCGGCCTGGAAAGGGGCAGGGGCGTAGGCCTCACCTTGAGCTGCTCGTTGAGTTTGGCATCCACATCTAGTCGGATGAGCACAGGTTCTGTGAGGCCTGTGGTGGGCATGGGGTGGGTAGAGGAGTCAGGAGACAGGGCCCCCCAATTCCTCCTCAAGTCCCTGCATGGCTCCCCTGCCCACTCACCTGCCCGGGCAAACTCCACCAGCAGTTTGGGCAGAGTGGCGGAGAACAGGACTGTCTGGTGGCCCCCCGGGAGGCGCGCGATGATTTCCTGCAGTTGCTCTGCGAACCCCATTTCAAAGAGCCTGGAGTGCAAAGGGCAGAGGTGAAGGGCAGGGCTGTGTCAGGGCAGGGGCTTCCTTCTAGTGAGTTCCAAACCCTCCATCCTGCCCCAAGGACACCGTCTGCCACATGGACTTGTGTTGGCCTCACCTGTTTCTTTAATTCAGCCCTTTTCTCTCTATTTGACAACGTTCCCTAAGCAGTGATGACCTTGAGCACTTGAGCCGGTTCCCAGGTATGTTTCTTACGAATTCATATTGACCCTCACCCTGTGCCGGCCCCGGATCTGAGGAGCTCACAGACATCAGTGAGTCTGTCCCCACCGCACCTGAGAGGTGCCTGCTAGGCTAGCCCCACGCTGGGCCCAGAAACCCTGGGTCATTGGCCCAAAGTCACAGGGCTTTGACTCTGCCCTCCTGGCTCCAGACTGCTCTCAACTGGGTGGGTGTTATTATTTTCTTCAGTATTCCTGGATGTAAGATAAACTAAAAATGACTGGTCCTGGGAGCTCCAGAGATCAGCTCCAGGACTGCCCGAGGTTCATGGCCCACATTTGTGGCTTCCATCTTGGCCACATAGGTCTCCCCTGGGCAACTTCACACCCCCCACCCCCTCAGGTGCACCGAGTGTACATGCTGCCTTACCTGTCGGCCTCATCGAACACCACGTACTCCACGCTCTGCAGCTTCAGGTTCATCTCCACAGCCACATGCACCAAGCGCCCAGGCGTGGCAATGATTCTGGAAAGGGGTGTGCAGGCCAGGTCACCCCTGGCCCACGGCCACCAACCACAGCCCCCCTCTTCTGCCCAGTTGTTGGTCGCCTGGAAAGGGCCCCAGAGTACCATCCCCCATCCACAGACTCACATGTCGGGATTTTCGTGCAGGGCCGCAAACTGGTCTTCCATTCTAGGGGGAAAAAGTGTCCCTTTAGTGCCTCTCCCTTCTCATACCCAAATGCCCAGGAGTCCCCACACCTTGCCCTCAGGCTTAGAACTGGGGAAAGGTTATTACTGCCATACTAAGAAAAGGCATTGCCTTGATAAGACAGACAAGTTCAAACGTATAAAAAATTTGCTACAACGAAGAATTCCCCCATGAGCAACAAGGCTGCCTTTGGCCCACAGCGCCACCCAGCAGCCGCCCACCCTGGAACTGCTGCCTGCTCCACCAGGAGTCCGGGCTTCCCCTGGAATCTGAGCTTGCACCCCCTAACTTTAGTCCTCCTCGGAAACACGCCCGGGACACCTGGAGGAGCCAAAAGTCTGGGCCAGGCTGAGCCCAGGATAGCACTTCTAACAATCACAAGCTACAGAATTAGTAAAATGGGCAAAAGAGCACTGAAAAAGAAAAATCAAGGGTGACCAGTGACAGTGACATTCTGAGAGAACAAGAAACTGGGGGAGGGGCAGTAAAGGCGCAGGAGCCGGGGTCCTGATCTCGGGTCTGGGCCAGCCATGGCCTGAGTCTTTTCATCCGTGAGACGGGAAGGCACCGCACATCAGCCAACGACACGCTTTGCAGATCTGAGCAGTCACAAACCACCCTCGAGTTTTGTGCCGTGGACTCTGAGACCACCACACTCGGGCTACCGAACCTCACAACTACGCGGCCCACTCGGGTGCCCTGGCACCACCCCAGACTTCTCCCAGGAGCGCCGGAGTCTTTGTCCAAGCGCACGTGGCAAGCTCTTTGGGAATTGTACTGCACGTTTCCCCGGTCAGTATCTGGATGTGCCAAGAAGCTGCTGGTGCTAGTAAGCCCGCAGGCCCGGTCTCCCTGGCCCGAGGCACAGGGTATGCCTGCATCAGGGGTGCGGGGGCTCTTACTTGTCCCCGCCCAGGATCAGGGCAGTCTTGAGGCCGGTGAACTTGCCCAGCTGTAGGGGGAGAGAGAGAGAGGATGAGGGAGATGACTCGGCCACTCATGCCCCCCAGCAGGTCCCAACTCAGCCCTGCCCTCCCCCGCCCGGCCTGACCCACCTCCTTGGTGAACTTCATGGTCTGCAGGGCCAGCTCCCGGGTGGGAGAAAGGACAAGAGCGCGGGCCCCGGTCTGGGCGCTGCGGGTCTTGAGCCGCTCAAACATGGGGATGAGGAAGCAGGCCGTCTTGCCGCTGCCCGTGCGGGCCATGGCCACCACGTCCTTGCCGTCCAGGATCACCGGGATGGTCTGGAGAGGGTTGAGTGGGGGAGGAAGAGGGTGAGTCCTGCACCCAAGTACTTGAGGCCTGTGATCCAGAGCTTCGAGGCCTTGAGGAATGGGCCAACTAGGGAGTCCCACTGCAGGGAACTGAGCACCCTCTTGCTAAAGCTGCCCGTACAGCCTCCGGGATGCACCACCCCCTGCTCTGTGCCGGGACGGAACGTCCTTCAGGCAGAGGCTGACCCTGTCTAGTCCTCCGCCTCAGGCCCCCAGAAAAACCTGGTCTCTCTCAGCTAAAGACTTGATGATAACAATCCTGGGTGATACTGGGGTGCCTGCAGGGTACTTGCTGGGGCTCAGCAGTGGGCAGCCTCCAGGAGACTCAATGGCAGAGGCCCAGAGTCAAGGTCTGCTCTGCTGGGGCCAACTTTTTCCACCTATGAAATGGGCAAGTTTGTGGGACTTCGCCAGAGCAGGGTGGGGGGGTCACAGATGTGCCAGCGGGACACGGGGTGCTGCTGCTTGCCCCACCCCACCCAGGAGCCCCCCGCCGTACCTTCCTCTGGATGGGCGTGGGCACCTTGTAGCCCTTCTTCATGATGCCTTTGAATACTGGATAGCTCAAGCCTAGGAGAGACAGGGGAATGGCCAGGGAGGTGGGGAGTCCTCTGTACCCCCCTAGAAAACCACCCAGGCTGAATGTGAAGTGTCAACAAGCAAACAGCAAGAAAAAAAGGAACTTGATAGAGCAAAGTGGAGAGCTCCTGAGACTTAGAGGCAACTCTGCCAACAGCGATTCTGACTCGAACACTCTAGATGCCCCTGCTGCACCCCAATGCCCCCATGTCTGCTCACTCACCCATGGACTGGAAGCCGCCCGACTTCTTCTTCTTCTTGTTCTGGGCCCTCACCATCTCCCGCGTGTCCGGCTCCACGTCCGACATGCATTCTGAGGCGGGGAAGGCGGGCAAGGGTCTGCCAGGACCCGGCTGGGGGGAGAACAGAGTGGCAGGGTCACTCGAGGCCCCACCAGAACACGGGGGACTGAGGGCGCTGATGGGGGCATGTTGCCCATCAATCTCCCCAATTCAAGCTGCAGCCTCTCCTGCCAGATCATATGGCAGCTGCAAAGGCACCCCCTGGCTGGGCCAGGTTCAGAGTGGGCACCATGGCGGCTGCCGACCGGGTCTCAATCGCAGCTAGGGTGAGGGGTGCGATCTCCCCAAGCCTCTGTCTGCACATCTGGGAATTGGGGATGACAAGAGCCTAAACCTCCCATAATGCTGTGAAGACGAAATGGGAAGGGGTGGCCAGCACTGCCCACCGCCGGCCATCGCATCGCCACCCCACCTGTCAAGGCCCTGGAAACTTAAAGACTTTAGGGAGCCAATGAGAACACCCACCCGTGCGAGGAAATAGGCTTTTCCAGCTGCCCTGCCCCCAACCCAAGCCCCTCCCTGATCCCTCACCCCTCCCTGACTCAGGGCTCTCCGGCCTGGCTCAGAGCTGCCTTCCAGGGCCCCAACCCTGACGCCCCTTCCTGGGGAAGCTTCTCGCCCACAGGGCTTCAGAATGACAGCTAAACCTTCCCAGGCACTTACTACAAGCCGGGTGCCCCTGAGCTTCTGAGAAATGAACCCACTTAATCCTCAAAACAACCCTGTGCGCGGGCGCTGTTACTCTGTCCCTTTCACAGTTGAGAAGGAAACTAAGGCGCAGAGAGGCGAGGAGCCCTGTCCAGGCCACACAGCCAGCTCCGGGGGCTGGACATGAGCCCTGCTTCAGGGTCCATGCACTTGCCACTGTGACCCTCTGTGCGGGGCCCATCACCCCAAGGTCAAAGCTGCAGCCTACCCCGTGGAGTCGTGAGCTAAGAAGGGTTTTCACATTTAAAAAATTGTAAAATAACCAAACAAAAAAGACAATAACACTAGATAGCCCTGCAGAGCCTAAAGTCTTTACCATGTGGTCCTTTCCAGGAAAAGCTTGCCAACCCCTGCTCGGGACGCACCGGGGGCCCAACAATGTTTGCTGAATGAGTAGGCCATGTGGACACATGGATGAACCCTCTCTGCTGTCTTGGAGGCAAACCTGCCTTCTCTACATGTGGAAACTGAGGCACAGAGACATTAAGCAGCTTCTCCTTTGCCCGGCAGCCAGTACAGGGTCTGGGCGGATCTGCACAGAGTTTCCTTCTGCAAAGCCCTTAATCTGAAAGGCGTATGCGGCTGGTCTTCTGCACCCTCTGCTGTTCACCACCTTCTTCCACATTTATGGACACCGCTGGGTGCTGGGCGCTGACTCCGCTGGGGTGGAGACGCTGCGGAGTTCTGGCTCTGAAGGGAAGGTGCAGCCCTTTCCCCTGTAAGCGCCCACTCTTGCATCTACCTACCCTGAGCCTGCTCGGTGTCAGGCCAGGGCAGAGCACAGAGATGGGGTGGGGGTCATGGGTTACAGCTGTCCCCCGCTGCTCACAGGCCCGCCCCCCTCTCCCCATCTGTACACAGCTGGCACTCCGTGGTGCACGCGGAGCAGACCCCGGGGCCGGGATGGCAGCTGGCTCTCCCTCCCACACACCGAGACTGTGATCGAGCTCCTCCAGCCCCCTCGGCCTCAGCTTCTCCCTTGGAAAAACGGGGTGATCGTACTTAGGCCACAGGGTTGGGGTGCGGATTAAGGCAGGCGCGTAAAGCTCTGCGCACGACCGGGCCCGCAGGGAGCAGGCTCCGTCTAGGATTAGCTTCCCGGGGGTTTGGGGGCGTCACCGTCTGCAACCACGTGGCTCGGCCCCCCTCACTCAAGTTCCCAAGAATTCCCCAAACTCTCCAAGTCACACCGTCGGCGCCCACACTTTCCATTGGCCGGATGGGACGGGGGCCCGCCCCCTGGGCGGACGGTGGCCAATGAGGGGCGCAGGCTGCGCCGCCGGCCGGGAGGCCCCAGGCCCCGGCCCCAGCCCCGGGCCCCCGACCTCGCCCGCGGCCCGCGCCCCCGCCGCGCCCAGCCCGTCCCGGGCCGCGGCGCCCCGGCGGGCCCCACCCCCGCGCGGGGAGCCCGAGGCGCGGGGCGAGGGCCGGGCCCCCCGCGCGCACCGCCCCGCGCGCACCTTCTGGGCCCGCACGTCGTCCTCCGCCTGGACCTCGAACTCGCCGTCCTCCGAGTCGCTGCTGCGCGCCTGGGCGGCCGCGCCCCGGCGCCTCCGGAGCCCCTTCTTCTTCCTCCACTGGGCCATGGCCGCGCGAGACCGAGGGCCGGCCGCCGGGCGCGTGCCGGCCGCCATGCGGGCCCGGGCGCAGGGCAGCGGGAAGGGGCGGCGCCTGCGGGGACGCACCCACTGCGCGGCCGGGGGCGCCCCCTCTGCGCCGGGGCGCCCCCCCCTCCTGCCGCGCGCGGAGGCTTGGAACGCGCGCACACCCCCTCCGGGGCGCGGGGCGCCCGTCTCCGAGGCTTTGGGAAACTTGGGGGCGTCCGGAACGGGGCGTCCCCCCCGGGCGGGAATGGTTCCGGCCGCGCCCCGCCCGCCTGGCCGGTTGCTGTTTGATGCGCGCGCCGAGCGCACGTCGCCAAGGGCCGGCGCCCCGGCCAGCGCTCCCGCTCCGCGCGCGCCCTCGCCCGGCCCCGGCGCCCCGGCCCCGGCCTGGCTGCGGAGTGCGGGGCGCGGCTGAACGGGGGTCGCGGGTGCTGCGCGCGCCCTCGCGGGCCAGAGCGGACCTAGTGAGCGGAGGGCGCTGGGAGGTGAGCCCAGGTGCCCAGCCGGAATGCTCAGGTAGGAAATGAACCAGACTGCGGGGTCTCCTGCATCCACCGGGCTTTGACTCGGGGATCTGGGAACGTGGGGCGCTTGGGGGAGGGGGTGCGCGTGAGCCCCCATCGAAGAAGATGGCCAAGTGCACAGCTCTGGGCTCCGGTCTGTAGGTGTGACCCACACGTGTGACTCAGCTGTTGGAGCCACAGTCTGGTCGTCTGTGGAATGGACACGATCGAAGCTTCCTCGCGGGACTGTTGAGGCTCACAGGGGACGATGCCTGTGAAGCGCCTGGCTCCAGGTAGGCGAGGGCCCGCACCGCCTGTTATTCTTGCTCCTAAGTGAGCATGGTAGTTTGTTTTCTGGCTGGTAACAAATGGGGCAAAATGCCCCTTTGAGGACTCATTGAGGTACAGCTTGACCCTTTTGCCCTTGGCATGGGGACTTCTGGCCTCCCTGGCACTGCCATTGACAGAGGGGTGCCACCCTGACCCTCTTTCACAGGGATCCCTGGTGGTGGGGCCTGGCCAGCACAGGACACCCACTGTCCCCCTGGACCATGGGCAGCATGAAGACCCCCACGGAGCTGGCCGTCAGTGGGATGCAGACTCTCCACCCGCAGCACCGCTACCGGGTGAAGGCCAAGGCATCCTACGTGGACGAGACTCTGTTTGGCAGTCCTGCGGGCGCCCGGCTGGCCCCTCCAGACTTTGACCCACCGTGGGTAGAGAAAGTCAACAGAACCAAAGGCGTGGGCACAGAGACGTCACGGGCCTCAGGGGCCAACGGGAGCTGTGAGACCACCTCCTCCAGGGGCAGCACCCCGACCCTCACACCAAGGAAGAAGAACAAATACAGGTAAGGGGTAGGGAGATGCACGCCTGTACTCAGTGTGGCCACCTGGGTCCCTGTGACAGGCCTGCTGTTTACATGCTGTGTGACCTTGACCAAGCACCTTGACCTCTCTGAGCCATGGTTGCCTCGTGGAAAATGGGACCAATGATCCCTATTTAGTAGAGTTGTTGGGAGGATTAAATGAGATGAGGGAAGTACAGTTCTTGGCACAGTAACCTGATTCGTAGGAAGCTCTCAATAAACAGTAGTCATGGACTGATGGTGGAATGCCCATCCCCAAGGCGGGGCATCTGAGGCCCAGACAAGTCAGATAATCTGCTCAAGATCACAGAGCAGTTTGTGTGAGATTATTAATGTGGTTGATAGATGGGATTATTCCAAATGCTAGCAAATCATTTTGAAAATGGGTTTTGCTATGTTTTCATGAATTAGCTTGTTCATTAATCAAGTCTATTTGGATTGTTTCATCTTGGAGGGAGATGTCTAGTCGTGGGCCTGGGGAAGTCACCTATTTATTATTGTCAGTGGTTTGAACAAAGACACAGAAGGTGGGTGTGTTACTCAGTGAGGGCTGCTGTAACAAAATACCAGACGCTGGGGGCTTAGCCAATAGAAGTTTATTTTCTCACTGTTGGGAGCTTGGAAGTCCAAGGCCAGGGTGCCAGCGGATAGCTTCCTCCTCACTGTCCTCACGTTGTCTTTCCTCTGTTTTCTCTCCTGCTTCTTTGAATCGGACACCATTCCTATTTGGATTAGAGTCCCACCCTTACAACCTCATTTAATCTTAATTATCTCTTTAAAATTCAGCATGAATGAGGAGGGTGGGGTGGGCATACTGCCATAACAACTGGATGGTTAAATTTAGAATCCATTCTGAGGACAAACGTTGGATGAGGAAACCTGAGGGCAGGAATGGTGCCTGTAAAGGAGATAAATTTCGATAAAAGCAAAGACTCCATTACAATGTCAGGTTGTGGGCAATGCGCCTGACTGTTTCCATGCATCAGGGTCAGGTTGACATTAGCAGTACTGACACCTGCAACGTGCCTGAAAATACAGAGGTTGCATTAACAGAAGCACGGTGTCCATGACAAGGGAGGTGACTATCAAGCCGCTGCTCATCTAGAGGATGGATTTTGTTCTAGATGCCAACAAGTAGAACTTGTTGAATGAAGGGGTGCAGAAGAGGTAGAGATGTTATTGGTCAAAAACTTCCAGTGCCACACAGGCGCACCCTCTACTTGCCACTGAGTTGTTCAACTTCAGCCCACAGGCCTGCAGAGGGCTTGGCTGACCTGGTCACTCAGAAAAGTGGGTCAAACACTGAGGTTGTATTAATCTGAGCTCTTGGTTGCAAGTGCCAAAAAACTTAGTCACGCCGGCCTCAGCAGCAAAAGGACATTCGGGGTAGAGTGGCTTTAAAGCTGGAAGCCTGATTCCAGAAGATTCTAGGCAGAGGGAGCAGCAAGTGCAAAAGCTCTTGTGGTGTTGAAAGAACAGAAATCAAGTCTGTGTGCTGGAACAGAATGGCCAACGAGCTGCATGGGGCCTGTGAAGCCAGAGTGTCAGCCAGGGGAGGCCTTGGCTTCCAAAGGGGGAGAGGGGAAGTCATGAGGCAGATTGAGAGGCAATGGGCTCTCATTTTGTTTCTAAAAGATCAGCTCCCATACATACAATGGAATATGATTCAGCCACAAAAAAGAAAGCTACATGCTGCGTGAATGAACCTTGAAAACACGACTCTGCGTGAGAAGTCACAAAAGACCAGATTCCATTTGTATTCTAGATCCCTAGAAGAGGGGTTCAAATTGGTTGGGATTCTGTCTTGTTACCACTGCTTCCTCTTTCCTCCCCATGCCCCCGTACCTCCCACCCCCATTCCAGGTGAGGTGGCTGCCACCTGCTTTGCCCTTGTATCCTGCCAGCTTTCCAAGGCCAAGTGGCAAAACATTTCCCTCCTGTTATTTCAACAGAGGTCCTAAGGCAGATTCTCACTGGACGGAACAGGTTCAGTGGTCACTCCTAAGCCAATCAGAGTGGCCTGAAGGATGGAATGTGCAAATTGGCCAGGACTGGGCCCCACGCTGGGCAGTAGAGTCTGGACACTCTGTTCACTCCCCAGCTCACTGTTTCTGTCTTCTGCAGACTGATCAGCCACACGCCATCTTACTGTGATGAGTCTCTGTTTGGCTCCCGCCCCAAGGGCACCAGCTGGGAGGCCCCGTGGATGGCAAAAGCAGATGCTGCAAAACTCCACACCCTCTTCTGGACACCCCCAGCTACTCCTCGGGGCAGCCACTCGCCCCGCTCCAGGGAGACCCCAGTGAGAGCCATTCACCCCACTGGTCCCTCGAAGACTGGGCCCGGAGTGGCAGCAGACTCCCGGAGGTTGTCAGTGGGTGAGTTAAGCTCTCCGCGTCCTCTGAGGAGAGGGCGTTCCCATTCCCTCACCCACCTGAATGTCCCCAGCCCTGGTCACGCACCCACCAGTGCCCCAGAAAGTAGGCCTCCGGATCCCAGGCCGTCCCCATCGGGGGTGACCTTCCGGAACCCCCTGGTGACCCCCAGGCTTCGCCCAATCAGTGTTTCAGTGCCAGCTACACCCCGTCGAGGTGGGGCCACCCAGAAACCAAGGCCCCCTTGGAAATGAGCCTCATAGCCCTTTCTTCAGTCCTCTCCCCCATGCTGGGATCACAGTCAGGGGCGCCTCTGCGGAGGCACTGAAGAAACAGGGTAGGATCTGACCATCTCTAGATGCTCCCTGCTTCCCCTCACCCCATGTGGGCTTGAGGGCCGCCCCTGGAGATGCCCATTTCCATTCCCGTCTTAGCCAGCGGACGCATCAGTGCCAACCCGGGGGCCCACCGCCATCACATCTCCTTGTGCCAAGTGTGAATAAACTGTCTGATCGCCAGCCTGGAGGCTTCCTCCCTCCCTTCACGCCAAACTTCCTGCTCAGGACGTTTCCAGCTGAGTCTGGACTTTTCCCAGGCATAGAATGTGGACCACAGGGGTCTGGGTCATAGGTGGGTGGACATTGTTTTATCTTAATAGCCATGCATTTATTTTTATGTATGAAATATATCACTAGCTCATCAAAGCCATGATTTCTGCCGATTTCTTTTTCCCAAAGGGTAAGGAAAGAGAGGACAGACCAGGTTGGGTCTGGAGAACAAGGCTGGGTGGTACGGCAGGCAGCGCGAGGACGGGGTGGGCATCGGCAGTGGCAGCTGGAGATCGGGAATGCAGCGGTGCTGGCTGCTCCGGCTGAAACCACTGACGTGGGTCGGCTAGCTCTTCCTGAGCGCCAAGGCGGGCCATTGTGTCTCCTGCTTTGAAATCACATGTACACATTCCCCCGTTTCCACAAAACTTGGGCTTGGCACATAGAAGGGTTGAGAGGCTGGAAATCACACCTGCATTTGGGAAGCGCTGGGGCTGCCTTATTTCCTCAGGGCCTCATCCGCTGCCCAGCCCTGGGGTGAGTCCCTTATGGAAACCAGCACAGCCTTTGATGAGAGCAGTGGTACCCAGAATCCTAACACCCCATCCTGCGGGGCTGGGTGAGGGCATGGCCAGGGTCTCTCCTTGTCTCTGCTTCCCTTCTGCACCTCCAAGAAGAACCGGGGTTCTGGAGAGCCCAGCTGGAAGCCACATCATTGAGTTGGAGAAGGGGAGAGCAGGACGCTCAAGAGCTGTCAGGGAGAGACCACAGGGGGCCGGAACAGGGGCGCATGTGAACCCCCCGTGCTGGGCCAGAAGGGCGGGGCGGGGAGCGAGGGTTTATACTCCGGCCACAAACGCGCTTTGCATTTTCAACATGTAGATGTTTAAACTTCCTAGAACTTCAACGAAAAATTAGTTTCCTCCCTCCTTGATTTTACTAGAAACACCCAGCAAATATCTGCCTTTATCTAAACCTCACCCTTATGTTTAATATTCAAGGCCCAGATACACTTCTTTTCTCTGGACTATACTAAAAGAAAAGCAACATGCAGGCCAAGTAAGGTGGTAAGATTTTTCCAGAAAAGGCAGAAAGCCCTGATTTTTCACATGCCAGCAATGAATTTTAAAAGATAGTTTGTTCAACTACCTGGGCGCCAAATGAGCCCGGCTGAGGGCAGCCTGAGACCCAGTTCCTCCCGGACTTCTCTGCCTGCTCCTGGACCCCGTGTGCAGCTGTAACACGCACCCCTGGGCCCCGGCGTGCAGCGTAGCCACTGCAACCATGTGGCTTCCAGTCTGGGACTGGGGGGGCTGCAGCCCGGGGTCTGGATTCCCACCGACTCAAGGAAGGAATGGCTGCACGCCACACCGCGCTCTGCATGCTCCCCCCAGGGAAACATCTGCAAGCGTGGACACAACACGGCCAACAGCCCTGGGTGAAGTGAGGTTTATTTACAGGATGTGGTTTAAAATGCTTTCTAATTTTTGAAAAACTATAGAAGCTGGAGGGCAGGACCCCCCACCCCCCGCCCCTGCCGTGCGTGCGGCTCCCTGGCCTGCTCTGGGGGGGTGAGGTGAGGCGAGTGGGCTGCTGTGTCGGGGGCTCATTTCTTGCCCTTGCCCTTGCCCTTGCCCTTGCCCTTGCCCCGCTTCTTCCTCTTGGACCTGAGCATGGAGCGGACCAGGTAGCCCTTCCACACGGCCTGGATGAGGGTGGCTGCCCGCACCATGCGCACCATCTCCTGCTCGGCCTCCAGCCTCTTTTTGGAGTTCACGTCCCGCTCCGCCTGGATCTGCGCGAACTCTTCCACCAACACGCCGTGCCTCTGCTTCAGCTCCTGCAGCTGGACCTTCTCCTCCTTGTGGATGGTGTCCAGCTCCTCGTACTCCTCCTGGGGGGAGCGCAGGGTGGGGCCACCAGCAGAGAGCACCTCCCGCCGCCTTCCTCTGCAGGCGCCCCTTGGCCCACCGGTGAGCCCACCCCAGCAGTGGCACCTGCACTAAGCCTTTGTGCAGCCGGCCGGGGTGACGGCCGCAGCAGCAGTGAGGCTCACGGTGGGACCCGACCGAAACCCTGTCAGAAATGGGGGACAGAACACAGGCTGGTGTGGGGGGCAGACTGAGTTTCAAATCCTGGCTCAGCCACACCTCGAGGGGCTTCACCTTTCAAGCCTTATTTGTCATCTGGAATGGGGACGATTCCAAGTTTGGGGCTAGGGGCAGGGTGGGCACTGTTTCTAGGGTTGAATGACAGGAAGGGCACCATGTGTGGGTGTGGTGCAGGCATACAGGGGCACAGAAATGCAAGCTGCTGAGTTGTGGCTGTCCTGCAGCAACATCTCAGGTCACTGAGTCCCACAGTTCCCTGTGTCTAACCACAGCCTCTCCTGTGTCATCACACACACACCTCTCTCCATCCCTTCTTCCTGAATCTACTGGAAGTGAAGCACTTTTAGAGGGCACAGAAGTGAAGAGGCCAGTCTCCACTGCTGCAGAAGCCACCACTCTCATAGGGACCAGAGGAGCAGCACAGCCTCCAAGCCCTTCTCTGAACAGCACCCTGATTTTGGACTACAGGGAGGCTGGTGTCACCTCCAGGGCTCGCCAGGCTTCCCTGGCCCAGTGTCATTACCGAGCTGGGTGGAGACTGTACGGTTCCCTGAGCCCCAGATCCTGGGTGCAGGCACAAGGGGCCTCAATCCCCACCACGGACCCAGCACAGAATCATTGTCTCCATTGATTAGAGGAAGAAACAGGCTCAGGAAGGGCAAGGACTGCAGTTAAGGCCACACAGCTGGGAATGACACTGGAGTAGAACTTCCTAATGACATCATTTGGAGACATGGGCCCCAGCACCCGGCACCCCATAGAAACTTTCCAGGTGAGGGAGTGGTGGAGGCTTGCTCTTGGGGTGAGCCCTGGACTGGGGGTGGCTGTAGGCTGAGCAGGGAGGGCACCGGGAAGCATGGATGGAGACACTAGATGGACACTAGATGGAGCCAAGATCACGAGGCCAGTGTCAGGCACTTCCTGTGGCTCTCGGCTTCTGGCACCTTCCTTCCCACCTCTCTCTTCCAGCCCCAGGCTAGACAAACCCCTGAGTGTGGGAAGGGGCAGGGCCCTGTGGGGGGAGGGGGTTGGGGTGAGGGGTGGCATGTTCCAAGGTCTCTGGGGAGGTTCAGAACCCCACGTGTCCTTCCTAGAGTATCCTGGGAAACATGCTTGAGTGAGACTTGTGTATACAGCCATAAATACCTGCTTTTCACTCATCTCCGTGTCATACTTCTGGATCCAGTTCTGGATTTCTGTCTCTACTTTATATTTCTTCTAAAAAAAATTCAATTAATCATTGTTTAATGGAATAACAATAACATTAACAGTGCCGAGCGTTCTGCATCAGCAGGCCCCATGGGGTATGCTTTACCTACCTCACCTACTGAGTCCATCACCCAAGGCAAGTTTCTCCCCATTTCATAGATGAGGAAACAGCCTCAAACTTGCTAACTCACTTGCCCAGGGCCGCAGAGCCAATATGGGTGGTGGAATGTGTATTTGAAGATGGCAGCCTGCACAGGCAAATCCTCAGATTCTAGGTAGAGAGAGCAGCAGGTGCAAAGGCCCTGGGGTGGGAATAAGCTTGTGGTGTTAGAGAACAGAAATCAAGTCTGAGTGCTGGAGCAGAGTGCCAAGGGGCAGTATGGGCCTCGTGGAACCAGAGTGAGAGGCTCTCACGTGTGTGTGTGTGTGTGTGTGTGAGCGTGTGTGGGAGTTTTCTTCTGGGGGGTGGAGAGGAGCTTGAGATGCAATAGGAAGATGGGCTCTCATTTTGTTTCTAAAAGATGAGCTCCCACACATACAGTGGAATATTATTCAGCCACAAAAAGGAATGATAAATGCCAAGTGCGTGAACCTTGAATACATGATGCAGAGTGAGACTCAGTCATGAGTCTAGATTCCATGTATTCTAGATTCCATCTGTGTGAAGCATTCCAGCACAGGCAAATCCTCAGGGACAGAAAGCAGATTAGCAGTTCCCAGGGGCTGGGGAGAAACTGCTCAGTGGGTACAGGGTTTATTTTGAGCTGGAGAACATGTTTTGGGGCTAGACTGGGGTGCTGGTGCATAGCTTTGCCAAGTGTCAGTCAGCTGTTCACTGTACAATGGTTAATTGTATGTTCTGTGTGTTTCACCTTAATTAAATCAATCTGCTGCCTGATCCATACGGTTCACTTGGACACTTAAAAGGCTTCAGGGGATGGCGGTCCCCAAGAATGGCCCACGGGCATGTGTATGTGCATCTGTGCCTTTTTAGGGGGGAAGGCCCATGGGTTCCATTAGATGCTCAAAAGCATCATGACACCAAAATCTGGCACAAGTGTTAGAAAGGGTGCCCTATGTGAGGAAGGGGATTTGGGACAAGCTGGGTGCATGCTGGGCATGGATTTGGATTGAGATGATGGAAAAGGCAACTGAAAAAATATTGGGCACCCACTATCATCTCACTTAATTCTCATAACCATCCACAAACACCATCTTGATCACTTTCACTTAGAGATGTGAGCACTGAGACTGGAAGGGAGTTAAGTGATTTCCCTGAGGTTCATGAGCTGCTTCCTGTCCTTTGTATATTAGCCCCATGGGGCTCAGAGGAGCTAAGGTGCTTGCCCAAGCTCACAGAGTGGTGCCCCTTGGGACAGGGGTCTCTCTCCTCTCTGCCCCCAGTCCCTGGGCCAGTGTGTTGTGCCCTCCTTGGGTGCGTTGGGGGCTCCCCCAGGGAGCTGGAGCAGCCTGGCCCCAGCTGAGATGAGCTGGACCTCCTTGTGCCCCCTCCCCTCCCCTCCCCAGGGGCTCCCCAGCTCCCTCCTCCCCACTTCCCAGGGCACCTTTCTCAGCGCCTGCTCGGCCTCCCAGTTCTCTGCGAGCAGGTTGTTGAACTGGGACCGCAGCATCAGGAGCTCCTGCTGGATCTTGGCCACCCTGGCCTGCGAGGCCCGGAAGTCCGCCCTCTGCTGCTTCTCCGCCTCCTGCTTGGCGCGAAGGAGGCTGTTCTCTGAGAACTTGAGCACTTGATACAAGTGGTTTTTCAGTTCTCGGATCACGAAGCTGTCCTTCTCCAGCTGGGCCGGGAAGAGGAGAGGGCCTGTTAATCAAATACCTACACGATGATGCTCATCAGTCATGGGGGGGAGGTGAGGGGAGTTGTGGGACCGTGTGAGTGTTGTGATCTCATTGAATCCTACCGCACACCCCTTCCCCCCATTAGGATAGGGGGTTACAGAGGAGAGGGTCAAGTCATCTGTCTTGGGCTGGGGCGGGGTGGGAAGCCAGGTCTATCTGATCCACCCTGTATCTCCCGGCTGAGTGCAGAGTGCAGAACGCAGGCCACAGGACAGGGCTGGGACAGCGGTGACACTCGCAGGGCAGGCGTGTCCAGTTGGCCAAGATACTTGAAGGGGGGAAGAAGTGCGGGGGGCAAGGCTGCAGGCTCTCCGCGTGGGGCTGCAGAGCAGTCACAGCTTCGCTGGCAGACCCCCCACCACATGCCTGCTTGTGTCACCGCTAGTTTTATACTGCCGTCCAGTGACACGATGAAGTCAGCCCACCTGGACTCCAGATCTGTCTAAGTGGGGAGCTCCGTGCTGGTTTGGCCACCCAAAGGGGACCAGCAAAACCCTCTTTGTCCCTCGGTGACATCCCTTAATCTGGGGGTCCCCTCCCCTGCCTGGGCACCCGCAGCCTGCCACCCCCCACTCTACGGTAGTCACGGTACCCCCTTTTGTGCCAGGCTCCCTGTGGGTACCATGGACAGCCAGGGGACAAGGTCTGTGCTTTTTATGGGCCTTCAGACCCAATAAAATAATCTCATGGGTGTTTATCCACAAACTCTGGTGAATGCCTTAAAGGAGAAATTCCTTGGGCCTCCCTGGTGGCGCAGTGGTTGAGCACTGGGTTGCGAAGCTGCCCGCAGCCTCTGCAGTGCCGGTTCGATCCCTGGCCGCTGGGCGAGGGGTCCCACATGGCTCTCCTGCCGCGCCTGCTGCTCCCCTCAGCAGTGTACCTCATCAATCTGCCTGTTCTGCTCTCCCCCCTGGCTCTGGTGAATTCTCTCACCCTCTTGTGCTTCTGACTATACCCAGTGCTTGTATGAATAAATAAATAAATCTTAAAAAAAAAAAAAAAAGGAGAAATTCCTTGACACTATAAGGAGGGGCCTCCTGAGCCAGTGTGGGGAAAAGGGGGTGGCAAAGAACTTCAGAGAGCCTGGATCTCTCATGGACCATGCAGGGGATGACAATGAGGGCCTGTGCCCAGGATCAGCTCTCCTGGGAAAGGCTCAGAGCAGAGTGTTTCGCTGGGAAGGTGGCCTCAGGTATGGACACCTTGCGCAGGGTCTAGCCACTGGGGGTAGATAAAAACTTGACGGTTGTGTCTCCAAAGGGCAGGATGAGCCCCCTCCTCCCTGCTAGCTGGGTGAATGAAGCTGGAGCAGCGCTCAAGCTCCAAAGTTGTAGGTAAAGTTGTAGGTAAAGTTTTACTGGAATACGACCCCCTCATTCACAGATGGGCTACGGCTGCATTCACTACGATGGCGCAGCTGAGCTCAGGAGCTGTAACTAAGACCGCAGGACCCGCAAAGCTTAAGGATTTACTTACCCAACCCACTGCGGGAAAGTCAGACTACCCCTTGCCTGGAAGGCCCTGCCCTCCCTCTCCTGTTGGGCTCATCCCCTCTTATTCTTCACATCTTGGTTTCAATGTCCCTTGCCCTTTTGGATGAAGTTCAATTCTGTAATGCTCCCTTGCAGCATCCTGCACCTACCCTTCACTGCACTTCTCAAAATTGTGAACAAATCAGCCTTTTAAATACCTTCCTTCATCACCACAAATTCCATGGAGCTGGAAGAGCAAGGGCTTGTTTATAAAACCCAACACCTAATGAGTGCTCAGAACAATAGAAAACAACTACTTAAGTCCCTGAGGCAGAACCCTGCGGCTCCTCTGCGGGGCTCCTTCCCGTTTTACGAGTGTGGTGGGGTGATACCTCTTTGTCCCTGCTCTTCATGCTCTCCGCCAGCTCCTGCTCAAGCTCATCGATGATCTCTTGGTTCCTCCTGTTCCTCCTGCTGACGTCCTGTATGAACTGGGCCTTTTCCCGCGCCTCCGTGGGACTAGTGAGCAGTTTCTCAAACAGGAAGCCCCGGAGCTCAATCAGGCTGTCAATAAACTTCTGGGCCTCCGCACTGCGGCTCAGCACCTGCGTCTTCAAGAGCCTGGCAGCCTGGGGGTTATTGAGCAAGAGCCTCAAGATGTTCCTAGTGGAGTCTTTGATCTGCTGCGAGAGGGAGGAGACAGTGAGCCCCTGCGGGTCCAGGGAGGGGACGAGGTCCTGGGGCCACCCCTCCTCCTCCTCTTCCTCTTGCTGCATTTCTTCCTCCAGGTGCTCAAGATTGACCTGGAGGCTCTGGCAGAGCCCCTCGTGCTCTCTCAGTGCCTTCATGATGTCCTCTTTCAGCAGCCCCTCCAGAACATGGAACCTGGGGGGCACGTGGGACAGCAGGGTCACCAGCTCCACCTTGTGGATGGTCTCGTCCACCACAGACATGATCCTCTTGGCCTCAACGGTGGTGTGTTTGGTGTCAGAGAAGAGCAGGGGCTTGAGGTGGGCGGGTGGCTTTTTGGCTGGCTCTGCCGTCAGTCTGATCCTATTGATGTCGGGGCCTTGGTAGAGAGGGGCCACGGCGAGGACCTCCAGCCTGGCTTTCGGAGCCGTCATGGTGGCCTCTGTCGGCCCTGGCAGCTGGGGACTTTGGTGCACTCTCTGGTCTCCGTCGTCCCTGAGAAAAGAAGGGGTAAGCAGGTAGTGCGGCCGTGCTGGCATGGCTGTGGCATCAATAGTTGCTGTAGTACATCTTAGATTTGCTGCAGTGTTTACATGGGACCGCTCGCTGGAAAGCAGTTTTTAACTTAGTGACAAGGGCAGGAAAATCGAGTGTGGAATGGGCCAACCAGCAAGGACAGACATTCTAAGTGTTTAGATACAGCAAATCCATTAACAGGATGGGGGTGGGGGTCTCCCTGGTGGCACAAGTGGTTAAGCATCAGCACTAGGAAGCTATCCACAGCCACTGCAGCACAAGTTCAATCCCCAACCAGGGAGGTGACCCGCATGGCGCAGCAGACCTCTCCTGACTCGCCCGCTGCTCCCCTCAGCAGTGTATTTCGGTAGATTCTCCTGTTCTGCTCCCCACTCTGCCTCTGGTGAATCCTCTCACCCCCCACCTTTGGCTTACACCCCAGTTCTTGTATGCAAAAATAAATAAATCTTTAAAAAAAAAAAAAAAGAAAGAAAGAAAACCCATTATACGGGTGATGGAAGGGTTGAGAGGCCAACCAGGGGAGGGTGGAGCCACCCAGCGATTGTCAAAGGCAGGAAGCCATCACAGGAGGAAGTGGTAATCGGGGTGAGCTGGGGACTGGGGTCACCCAGGGGAAGCTGGAATTACCACCATTTCCTGTCTAAGAAGAGCGGCAGCCACTGCCGGAAAAGCCGTCTGAAGCAGAGGGGGGTATATTCTAGGTTCTTCCTTCTTTCTACCCTCTGATCTAACACTTGTGCCTCCTATTGGCCAAAGCCAGTGGGACATCACTGGCTAGGGCGCCTGGGTGGTGCAGCCTGTGGGAGCCCCAGGCTGAATCAGGGCACACCAAGACAGTCAGCTGCAGAGCTGACAGCCAGCATGACTGGCACCAGCACCACGCATTGGTACTAAGTTCTAAGGATGGATTTAAAAAATAGGAATGCAATTTTTTAAAGATATATTTTATTTATTTCTACATACAAGAGCTAGGGTGTAGGCCAGAGGTGTGGGGGGGGTGAGAGGATTCACCAGAGACAGATTAGGGAGCAGAACAGGCAGACTGATTGAAATACACTGCTAAGGGGAGCAGCGGGTGAGACAGGAGAGCTCTGCTGCACCCTGTGGGTCAGCTCCCTGGCCAGGGATCAAACTCCCACCACAGTGGCTGGCCATAGCTTGATAGTGCTGAGACTTAAACCCCTGTGCCACCAGGGAGGCACCACAGGAATGCAATGTTAAGAAACCTTTTTTGCGGGCCTCCCTGGTGGCACAAGGGGTTAAGCACCACACTATGAAGCAATCCGCAGCCTCTGCAGCACGAGTTTGATCCCCAACCAGCCAGGAAGAAACCCACATGGCGCAGCAGACCTCTCCTGTCTTGCCGCTGCTCCCCTCAGCAGTGTATTTCAGTCACTTTGCCTACTCTGTCTCTGGTGGATCCTCTCACCCCCCGCATCTCTGGCCTGTACCCCAGCTCTTGTAAGCATAAACAAATAAAAATCTTTAAAAAAGAAAGAAAGAAAGAAAGAAAGCTTTTTGCTACATGTGAGTCTGTCTCCTGGGTTGGATCATTAGATTGGTAGGAAAACTGTTAAAATGCAAACAAATAGAGTGATATAAACGTTTAATTCTTAGTTTTGGCAAATATACCACGGTTATGTAAGATGTTAACATAGAGAAGGAGGAACAAAGGGCATACGAGGATGGTGTATGTACTATCATTGCAACTTCTCTGTCAATGCATCGCTATTACAAAATAAAAAAACTTATTTAAGACTGTTGGAAAAAAAATCAGTGATGGGGCCTCCCCGGTGGCTCAGCGGTAGAGCGCTGGGTTGCGAAGCTGCCCGCAGCCTCTGCAGCACCGGTTCGATCCCCGGCTGCTCCCCGGCCACCAGAGGAGGGTCCCACATGGCGCGCAGACCTCTTCTGCCGCCCGCTGCTCCCCTCAGCAGTGTCCTTCGGTCCTTCTGCCTGCTCTGCTCTCCGCTCTGGCTCTGGTGAATTCTCTCACCCTCCCGCGCTTCTGACTGTACCCAGTGCTTGTATAAATAAATATAAATCTTTAAAAAAAAATCAACGATGGCATCAGAAATCAATAATTTGTGTTGCCCACAAGGCACCAGGACTGAGAGTACTAGCTTCCCAGCAGTCTCGCTTGGCTTCAACTCTGCTGGGGGACCCTGGGCTGGTTATCTAATCCCCTTAAGTCTGGGCTTCCTGAGCAGTGAAACAGGGATCCTCAGGCTTGCCGAAAGGTTTCTGGCACAGAGCCTAGACATACTAAATGCTCAAGAAATAAGAACTAGTATTATTGACCCAGAGAAGCTGAAATCCCAAGTCCAGCACTTCGGTGGCTTCCTAGTCTGAGTCTCTCCCATCCTGGCTGGAGATGTGGGCGTACTTGCGACTGTCTGCTGCCCAGGATTAGCTGGGCAGTCCAACAAACCGGGTCCAACATGGACCCCACCTCGTCCCCTCGACCTCTCACCCTGCTCCTTCTTTGTCCTTCGTCTTGATGATCAGCAATTTTGCCATCCTAACCATACACACCCCTCATCACCCCACACCTCCAATCTGCCACCCAGTGTACCAGGGTTCTCTCCTTGACAGCTCCCAGACCACTCCCCTCCCTGCCACTGAATAAGGGCCTTATCCTCTCTTGCCTGGATGACTGAAGAGCTTCCTAACTGGCCTGCTTACGTCTGCCCCTGCCCCTTTAGTCAGGTGCTCACGAGTCCCTGGGGCTTTAAGAGATGTGAGGGAGGGTTCTGTCTCCTTGGATTTATGCTCTGCTTTGGGGCATGAAGTTACATCCATGAAGGTTCAACAACTACAGAAGGAAGCGGAGAGAGTGGTATTCACAGACTAGGTTGAGCGTACCACCAGCCTTTAACAGCACAGTGGGGACTTTGGAGTTTATCTTGTAGGAAGCTGGGATCCATTTTAATATCAGAAAAAACAATTTTTGAGAAAGATCTGTCATAATGGATAATTTAGTGGGGACGAGATAGTGACAGGTAAATAGACTGGGATATTATAAAACTTCCACCTCGGGGCCTTTGCACTTGCTGTTTCTTTCCTTGAAATTCTTCCTTCTCCCCTTGCAAGTTTAATTCCTTATACTCAGAGTCAGCACAAGTGTCACTTCCTCAGGGAAGCTCTTCTGGACTTCCAGACTGGGTGAACTTCTTGTGATAGGTGTTCCTAAGGCCACTCCCCCTTGTGGGGAGTGGCACCACCCCCTTCCCAATCCCTTTCCCTCTTGCAGACCTGTACTGAAGAGCTAGAAATACTTATGCTCAGCGGCTCAGCCTCCTTTACAGCTAGGTGTGGCTTTACACACTTTAAGCCAATGACATAGAAAGAGAAATTTTCTAGGGGCTCTGGGGAAACTCATATCTTTCAGATACAAAAGACACATAGCTGACATCATCTCCTTTCCCTTGGGTTGGGCTTAGAGCCAGCACAGTGGCAGCCACTTTGTAAGAGGAAAGAAAAATTTAAGAGACTTGTAGGAATGCTGCTTCTGATGTCACAGAGCCACTGGACCTTCCAAGAGTCCATCATCTCCTACCCAGATGGCTGCAAAAGCCCCTCCTCCTTGCCCTGCTTATGCCCTCCTGCCCCACAGACCCTTCTCATCATAGGGGCCAGAGGGGGATCTTTAAAAATGTCAGCCCCTTTCACCCCTCTGCTCAAAACCCAGCTCACAAGAGCTGTTAAATTTTCAGGATGTTTGTGAGGTGGTTGTTAGAATGTTGGTTGTAAAATGAAATCAGTCATGGTGGACCTTTTTGCATTATGGAAATTGGCAACTGCTAAAAATCTGCTCCCACTAAACTAGTAGATAAACATTTGCCAGGATAGCACATGACCGCGGCTCCCCATCTCACTCAGAATAAAGCCCCTGTCCTTGCGATGACCTAGAAGCCTGCAGGATCTGCCCGCTGCTCACTCTCCATACTCAGCCCGCCTTCTTGCTGTTCCTTGAACTTGTGAAAAGTGCTCCAACTTCAGACAGGCCTCTGAGCTTGCACTGGCCATCCTGCCCACTCCCACCACTGAGTTCCCTCTGGAATGTTCCTCTAACATTTGCAAAGCTCGTTCCCTCACTCCCACCTCAGCTCGGATATCAGTGTGGTAAGGAGTGCTTCTTAGCATAAAACTGTCTCCTTGCCCTGCTAGTCCCCTCCTGGTCACATCTTCCAAGGTGAGGTATCACCCTCTGACCTCTTTCTCTGGACCTGCTCATCTATTCTCTGTCTCTCTCCCTTTCCTGAAAAATAAGCTATGATGAATGTAGGGGCTTATCTAGTCCGATCACCATGGTGTACCCAGCACTGGGAAGAAACCCCACATCATCCTGGGGCATGACCTGCTAAGCCACTTACAGGCGACCGCGTCACCGTGACGTTCACACTGTCTGTGGACATGAGAAATGTTTTAAAGAAAAGGTTATTAAGATTTGATAAGTGAAAGAGTTTTGAGTTTGGGGTGCCTGGGAGAGAATGACAGGGGACACCTGGGCAACTGGGAAAGGAAGTTTGGAAGGGGGAACCAAGAAATCAGTCTTAAAGGCGATGCGTTCCAGCTGCCATAGGCAGGCAGACAGGACAGGGATGTCTTGGTCTTCCCACAATCCAGTTCTCGAGGAACTCACCCTTTCTCCCACCGTGTAAAGTCTTAGTGGGGCTGCCGATCAGAGAGGGCTGCTTCCCCCCACCCCCAGCTCCTTTCACCCCCAGGTTCCGAAGAGTGACACAGGATAGGAAGTGGTAGGGGCAATTCGCGCCGGTGGTGGGTTCCTAAAGATCCCCCTACCAAGATCCCCAGAGCTTCCCGGCTCGCCTCCTTTCTTTCCTGGCACGGTCAGTTTCTGTTGCTTGCAATCAAAGAACCCTGCTGACACAATATTCTAGGCAGCGGACAACACAAGACAACAGAGGGGGCTCCCCTGGAGACCCTGGGGATGAGAGACAAATGCGAGGGAGAAGGAAATGATATCTGAAGCCCCAAAAGTTCGCTGGGCCAAAGAGTAAACAGAGAGAGGGCAGAGAATGAAAGAAACACCCAGAATGACTATGAACAGGGAAGAAAGGTAAAGTCTTAGTGGGGCTAAGGCTGGGTGCTAAAGATGCTTTGTTCCTGGGCCAGGGGAAATGGATCCAAAACCTAGAAGCCTCCAGGAGCTGGGGATGGAGGTGAGAAGGGCATTATCTCACATCTCTCTGATTCCTGCCCGCTTCTGGCAGCCCTGGTAGTCTCCTGAGTTCCTCAAGGCTTTTCCTGAAAACAGTATTTTAGGGATCGCGCGGCGCCTCCTCAGCCTCTCTGAGGATGAAGGATCTTTGCCCCACGCCACGGCCATAGGATGAACCTGAACAAAGTGTTTAATGAATGTATTCTCCCCACTGTCCCCCAAAGCTCTCAGGCATAAATCAAAAATGCCTGAATTCTTCAGAGATTGCAGCTGGAAATGCAACGTTATATAAAATGTTTCCAATTTGCCTTCAGCCAAATTACCTCTTTTGCTTTAAAGGGCACACTTGTTTTCTTTGATTATGATGACGCCCATCAGCTCTTGACAGCTCATTTGGGTGAACAAGAAAAAGCCAGCGGAACTAGGGTCAGGGGAAATGCATCTGACTCTGATGGCGAAAATCACTGGAGAGTCTCTTTTCCTGGAATTCTAATATGATCATTTCATGTCCTTTTTAATGCCACCAACCTTAATATTTAAATCATTTTCAACTTAAGCCTCTCCTTTTAAAATTCCTGCCCTGAGAGTGAAGCAAGATCGTTAATGGATGGGGAACTTTAATTGGATCTTCCTTTTATTTGTCATTAATTCTGCTGATGAACTTTACAAATGGAAATATATCTTTATCATGCAAATTATACCTCATCTTCCCGCACGTGGGTGTGCTGGAGATTTTATTACTTCTAATCTCAGAACATTTTTGGAAAAAAAAAAAAGATTTGCACTAAATGATATATTTTTCCCCCTGGGGAGAAAGGGAGGAAGAAAACTCAATACCTACAACTACCCACAAATCCAACACTGAGATGCAGAGAATTCGAAGGGTGTCGAACAAAACTGGAGTATGGGCATGAGTGGAGGGGGTGTCGTTTTAAGGATTTTTTAATATTTCACATGAATATTAATATTTTTAATATTAGCTGACCCTTGAGAACTTACCATGTGCCCAGCACTGTTTAAAGGCTTTGCACCTTAGAACTCCTTTATCCCTCACAGTGGTCTCAGGAGGGAGTTATTTTGATTACCTCCATTTTACAAATCAGGACAGGGAGGCAGAGAGAGGTCAGAAGTTTCCATTTGTTTACAGCTAGTGAGTGACGGAAGGGGAATTTCAGCCGGGGCCCCTGTCTCAGGAGCCTGCCCCCAAACCCACTATTCTGTTCAGTCTCTTGCTTTTCAGATTGACTTCTACCGTGGAGACAGCAGAACCATTCCCTGCTGTTCTGGTTTCAGTAAATCTTATCAAGGAGAGACCAGAGAAGAGACGTGCTTAAGATTCAATTCCTATAGCATTCGAGACTCTGCGGAAGTACACAAATAAACACTCATATTTGTTGTTTCCTGTAAAGTGTGTATTACACCTACGTGAACTAGCCCTGATCCCCCTTTCTTTCCACTGCCACATGGGTTTCCTGCTGTTCCCTGTTATGCCCAGGATTAGGCATGGATGCACCAAGCGAGCTGATGTCCCACCCCTTTCTCCTCTCTTAAATAAAGCTTCTCAAAAATCCCCGGGAGTGTGGATGATTAAATTTTTTTACAGTAAGCTTTGAATAATCTGTCATTGATTTATATATATATATATATATATATATATTTTAAAGATTTATTTATTTATGCATACAAGAACTGGGGTATAGGCCAGATGTGCAGGGGGTGAGAGGAGTTACCAGAGACAGAGTGGGGAGCAGAACAGGCAGACTGAAACACACTGCTGAGGGGAGCAGCAGGTGAGACAGGAGAGGTCTGCTGAGCCACTTGGGTCACCTCCCTCCCTGGCGGGCCGGGGATAATGTTTATATCAGTCACAAGCTTTGGGGTTCATTATCAACAAATTACCAAGACACATCTCGTTGCTGATCACGATGTGGGGACCACTGTGCTGCAGGAGGCTGCACTTCATGAAGCTGGGCTGCTGGGTGGAGTCCAGGCCCTCATCAGCGGTCACTCTAATTCCTCCTGGTCCACATCTCAGAGTTTGTGATTTCTGCCAAATCTATAGACTAAGCTGTACTATTATCAACTCACTTTTTGTCTTGCCTCTATACTTTCATTCTTAAGCACTTCTAATTAAAAAGGAAATTTTACATCCCCACTATAACCGAGAGTCTGTATTACTTTCCTCAAATAGAAGTAATGATGTCTGCATATTGACATTACTTCGCTCTAGCTAGATACTATTACCCAGAAAAAATGAGCCTGAGAGTAGATCTCTGTAGTTAAAAAGCAAGATTAGCAAATGGTAGGGAGATGCTAAAGATATACTAACAAAAAGAGAGAAGAGACAAATTATTAACATCAGGAAGGACTGAGAGACCATCTTTACGAAGTTTCTGGTTGTTGAAATGATAATAAGGGAATATGACGGACAATACCATGGCCACAAAGTTGATAACCTGATGAAATGGACCAATTCTTTGAAGGACATAATCTAGGCAAAATCATAGATAACCTGAATGGACATATACCTATTAAATAAATCTAATTAATGTTAATAATCTTCCAAAACAGAAAGGGCTAGATGATTTCACTGGTGATTTCTACCAAACATTTAAGGAATAAATTATACCAATTCTCTACAATTTCTTCAAGGGGCCAGAATTAAAAGGAATTCTTCCTAACTGGCTCTGTGAGTTTAGCATTACTCTATTATCAAATTGTCAAAGACATTACAAGAAAGGAAAACCAGAAGAACTTATGCAAAAATCCTCTACAAATAGTCAGGAATTAAATCCAATAATGTATAAAAAGAAATACACATCATGATCAAGTGGGATGTATCCCAGCTCCACAGGACTGGTTAAACATTCAAAACTCTATTAATGTAGTCTAGCATATCAACAAGAAAAAAATTATGATCACATCAATAGATGAAGGAGAAGTATTTGACAAAATCCAACACCAAGCAAACAAACAAAAACACCTTTGGTGGGCCTCCCTGGTGGCACAGGGGTTAAAATCTCAGCACTATCAAGCTATCACCAGCCACTGTGGCATGATTTCAATCCCCAGCCAGGGAGACAACCTACATGGCACAACAGACCTCTCCTGTCTCATCTGCTGCTCCTCTCAGCAGTGTATTTCAATGGCTCTGCCTGTACTGCTTCCCACTTTGTCTCTGGTGAATCCTTTCATCTCCTGCATCTCTGGCCTATACCCCAGTTCTTGTATGCATAGATAAATAAAAATAATTTAAAAAAAAGGCTTCAGCAAACTAGGAATAGAGTGGAACTTCCTTAACTTGATAAAGAACATCTACAAAAAATCTACTATCACCCCTGAGATTGGGAAGGCCAAGATGTTCCCTGTCACCACTCCTGTTCAACAGGAAGTCCTAGCTAATGCAATAAGACAAGAAAAAGAAGATATACAGAACAGATCCTAAGAAAGAAATAAAACTCTTTGTTCACAGATGACATGATTGTTTATGTAGGTAAATCCCATGAGAATCAACAAAAACACTTCTGGAATTAATCAACAATTATACCAAAGTTGTAGAATAGAAAATCAATATTATACTTAGTAACACCAAACTGAGGTTTTCTCATTGATGTAATTAGGAAAAACCTGCAAAGGGTCTTCAGCATAGATTTCAATGAAACGGGGAATCAATGTCAGTAACATTAGAGTCCTGTGTGCATTTCTCATCCCAACCAGCCACCACTGAGCCAACGAAATGCCCTCCCTCCCTTACTGCCCATCTTCCCTTGAAAATTCATAGCACATATTTCCCGAGACAATTTAGATCTTTCTGATTCTTAGCTGCAACTGAGGTTCTGTGCCTCCCTAGCTCCATCATTGGTACTTCCTAGACTTGACCAAAAAAGACTGCTTCAGCCTGGCTATGAGAGAATGAAGAAGAGTTTAGGCTGGGAAATAAGGTTGTGGATTAAGATAGCAGAGAGAAGGTTCACAAGGACGGAGCTCCTGATGGCTGGTTTTGTTTTCCACCCTAAAAAAATGGCAATTTCTAGTTGATTACAGATTGAATAAAACCAGGTGGTGGATTTCACAACTTGCACGGCTGATTTCATGTGCTTTTGACCATTCTGTTCTGTTTCCAAGAGGTAAAATTCCTGCCTCCCACACTCCTGGGATCTCAGGGCTCCGGCCTCATCCTTCCCCGTGTTCTTCTTAGGACACAAAGAAGTCCTTGAGGGGTGTGGGGTGCCTGGTTGCTGAGTTCCAATTCCACCTCCCACTTAATAGGTGGGTTAACAGGCGAGGTTTTGCCTTTGAAGCACTAGGCATTTCCCTTTCAGCCCCAGGAAGCTCCCTCTGGTCTGCAACTGCACATCTAACTTTCTCCGGAGTGGAAAGCAGGAGACTGGGAAGGGACAGAAAATATCCTATGAAGTCTGCCACCCCAGCAACCAGCACACAGAAAGTCCGCAGCAGATCGCTGTTGACTAAAGGAAGAGACGCCCTCCCCCTGCCCCCCTCCCGATTTACCAATAGGCCCATTTCCTCCCAGGGCGATCCAGTACAATAGGATAATGTAATAACACAAATGATGTTATGTCCTGAATTAGGACCGGAAAAAAGCTCCGTTTAATAATGAAATTGTGGGTCAAGATTTCGTTTCTAGGTTGTTCCCCACCCTTGTCTCCAGGCTTGGAATTTTAAAAGATTTAAATCTAATCTAATTTGGTTTTTCTCTTTTAGGTTTTAGTTGTTTTTTTTTCTACCACCCCTTTTGAACCATTACTCAATACTCTCGTCCTTTTTTGAAGACAAGTTTTAATTGTATTTAGTCGGCAAAAGAGTTCCAGGCAGAGACTACAACAGCAATCGCTGGAGGTATTAATAGCCGGGAACTCAACTGTGATGCCGGCTCGGGCCGCGGTTTCCATGTTATCCTGTGCTTTGGAGACAGAGGACACTGAAGAGTGACTGAGTTTAGGAGAGAATGTGCTTCTGGGGACAGACTGCCAAGCTGCTGGTCATAATGAACAACTGTCTACCAGCCCCTGGCCTCAGCCATGGCCCTGAGAAAATTCACCTGACCTTATGGGTCCTCATCTCTGAAGTGGAAATGAGCCTCTTGCACAGTGATTACGTTTGTGGGTTCTGGAGTCAGACACATTCGGAATTCAAGCCTGAGGATCATGGCTTCCTTGATGTGTGTTTCTGCAAGTCAATCAACTCTCTAAGCTTTGACTTCCTCGTCCGTAAAAGGGGGACAGTGACCCATACTCGGCAGGACAGCTGTGAGTGTGAAATGAGGTCCTGACTCAACGATGTCTGGTTTTTCTTACGACTTCAAAGGTAATTTAAAAACAACCAACACTCAGATGCATAAAATAGAAGATGAATTTTTCTCAACATAATATCCACAGTTTTGTGTTAAAGGATTTATAAAGAGCCAAAATGGATCCACTTTTTACTATTTGTTTTTAATTTTGCTGGTTTCTATACTACTCATGTTATTCTGTTAGGGATGGAGGATAATAGTGGTCCCTGAGGGTCCTTCCTGGTGGTGCAAGGGGTTAAGACGTGGCACTATGAAGCTATCCGCAGCTACCGCAGCACAAGTTCAATCCCTGACCAGGGAGGTGACCCACATGGCACAGCAGACCTCTCCTGTCTCGCCCACTACTCCCCTCAACAGTGTACTTTGGTGGGTCTGCCTGTTCTGCTCTCCACTCTGTCTCTGGTGAATCCTCTCACCCCCACCCTGCCCCGTCACCTCCGTCCCACCCACCTTCCTCTGGCCTACACCCCAGCTCTTGTACGCATAAATAAATAAATCTTTCTTTCTTTCTTTATTTATTATTTATACAAGCACTGGGTACAGTCAGAAGTGCGGGAGGGTGAGAGAATCCACCAGAGCCAGAGCGGGGATCAGAACAGGCAGACTGATGAAGTACACTGCTGAGGGGAGCAGCGGGCGGCAGGAGGTCTGAGCGCCATGTGGGA
This sequence comes from Talpa occidentalis, assembly GCF_014898055.3. Classification (NCBI taxonomy): domain Eukaryota; kingdom Metazoa; phylum Chordata; class Mammalia; order Eulipotyphla; family Talpidae; genus Talpa; species Talpa occidentalis. The sequence goes on along the minus strand of NW_023601433.1, from coordinate 84,056,913 downwards.
CCCTTGCCCGGCAGCTGGGTATCAAACTGGCGCTGCAGAGGCTGTGGGCAGCTTTGCAACCCAGCGCTCAGCCACTGCGCCACCGGGGAGGCCAATAAATAAATAAATCTTTAAAAAAAAAAATAGTGGTCCCTGAAACCACTCACCACTTTTGAGCTACTTCCTCTTTACAAATGAATTCACTGTGATTTTTAATTATCTTTTGGTTACAGTATAACTTGATAAATATTTATTTCTGGTTATATACAACGATGGAAATATACAACCATGGGGAGTATCACTTCGGTTGTTTTCAGCAGAAGGATTTCCTCATAGTGAATGTACATTTTTTTCTAAAATAAACTCCCCCCACTTAAAAAGAAATATTTCGATCAGAATCTTATCCAATGCAAAACTATCTTCTTAAAACCCAAGGCTTGACCCTTTAGTGAGTGAAATCAATTTACCTGGAAAAGATGTAGCGTGTGCGAGGGGGCGCTGGTGCCGATGGCAGCATGGAATAAGTTCATTTGGGTTAAATGTGTGCTGGGGTGAGAAGGGAGATGCATTTCTTGTCTGATTTGTGGTTTAAAAAAAATTCCCATTATTCAAAGCCCCATGTTAGAGGCACCTGGTTGGGTGTGGCTGGAACCTGCTGCTGTTATTGGTGACGAAGAGCAAAGGCAGCCCTTCTCTGATGCACCGTATTTCAAAAGATGTTTTTTTTTTTTTTAAAGATTTGTTTTACTTATTTATGCATACAAAAGCTGGGGTGTAGGCCGGAGAGGTGTGGGGGGGGGTGAGAGGATTCACCAGAGACAGAGTGGGGAACAGAACAGGCAGATCTACTGAAATACACTGCTGAGGGGAGCAGCGGGCGAGACAGGAGAGGTCTGCTGCGCCATGTGGGTCACTTCCCCGGCCAGGGATTGAACTCATGTCACAGTGGCTGCTGATAGCTTGATCGTGCTGAGACCTAACCCCTGCATCACCTGTCGTGTGTGTGTGTGTGTGTGTGTGTGTGTAGGGCAACTGCCTTATATAAAAACATCATTCTAGAACAAGGTTTCTGAATCTTCGCACTATAAACATTCTGGCCAGATAACTCTCTGCAGGGCAGCTGTCCTGTGGCTTTAAGATATTGCCAGTAGCACATGGATGAATAACATCTGTTCACACCCCCACCAGTTCTGATCAGCTGGAGACAAAATGTCCCTGGATTACCAACTGTCCCTGCAGGGTGGAGGGTGGGGATGGCCCTGGTGGAGAACCACTGGTCTAAACCACAATGGCCTTGCTCCCACCACCAGTGTCCATCCAGGTTTAAAGCAAGACCAGCCCCAGTCCAGCCCAGTTCTACCTGATGAGCTGGCGTCTGTGCCCTCTAAAGCTCCCATCAGTTACAGAATCAACATCAGATGCCTAAGTCCTTTCAGGAGATTGGGGCGCAGGGTGCTGCCCTGCCAGGGGCTCTTGGAATGAGTCTGGGCATGTCCCTTATCTCTCTGGCATCTGGGATACACCTGTTCTAGCCACATCAACAGGGAACTGGGTGGTGCAGGGATGAGTTAATAGACAGGACAGATCTTTGGAGAGTTAAAAGCCCTCTTCAAAGGTGAGTGATTATACGTTGAAGGCTTGATCAGGGGGTACATCAGCGACATCAGCCTGAACTCTTCTCACCTAGAGAAAAGGGAAGCGTGGGAGGAATTTAGCAATTGAGCAGGCAGGGGACACTCACCCCTTTAACTTTTCACTGTCAATCAAGTGAAAACCACAAGCTCAAACCACGGCATTTCTGTCCGACCATCTATGCCCGGAATGCGTTCCGAAGGGATGCCAGGGCCTGCCCAGCCCAGAGGCAGGGAGCATGGGGCTGAGACTGCAGACTTTGTCACTGCTGCTCCCATTGAAAAGGCTGTCTGGGGCTTTCTGGGTGGAGGGTGACGTCTCGGAAAGGGAACGCGGATTAGACTCTTGCTGTTTACTCCCAACATTGTAATATTCAGACAAGGCATGAGCAGTGACCTCAGGACTCACCCTGTTCCACTCTGGCTTGGCTCGGTTATCCAGTTTCTAGTCTCCTTTCCTCTCAATCATTCTACTGGGGTTGGATGTTACCTTGATTCAACTGGTTAGAAAATTCTGCCAAAGGGCCTCCCTGGTGGCACAGGGGTTAAGTCTCAGCACTATGAAGCTATCCGCAGTCACTGTAGCACAAGTTCAATCCCCAGCCAGGGAGCTGACCCACATGGCGCAGCAGACCTCTCCTGTCTCCCCACTGCTCCCCTCAGCAGAGTATTTCAGTAGATCTGCCTGTTTTGCTCCCCACTCTGGTGAATCCTCTGGTAAATTCTCTCACCGCCTCCTCCCCATCCTGCACCTCTGGCCTACACCCCAGTTCTTTTATGCATAAATAAATAAAATAAATCTTTAAAAAAAAGAAGAAAATTCTGCCATGACAGCTTCCCTGGTTGCTCAAGAGGCTCAGAAGATGTTTTAAGCAGGGAGTGACCTGCAGCCCGGGGCATTGTGTGGAAGGGCTAGAAGGTGCAAGATGACGAGAGGGTTAGGTTTGGATGACTGTCCCAGTGGCTCTGGGAAGCGACGAGATGGACTCAACTAGGGACAGGGCAAGGAGTGGGCGGAATCAGTGGGATGAGGTGAGGGACTGGGTTTGGGGATGAAAGAGAGGGAGGAGCCAGGGATGTGCTCAGTGTTCCAATGGGGCTGTCAGCTGGGCTGTTGAGGGGTGAAGACCGGAAGAAAATTGGGAGTTGAGAGGTGTTTGCTGATGCTCCCCATTTGCCAAGCTTGAAACTATGGGGCTGGGTGTGCCCAGAGAGGGTGCCCCTTCCTAATTCCCACCAAGGCACCTAGGGAGATGAGCAGCTGCCTGGGCGGGACATCTGTGAGGACGATGAGCAGGAGAGGCTGGAGTAGACGTCAGCAAAGCCTGAGAAAGGAGACACAGACCGATGAGAGCTGTCACTACACGGCAGGTGCCTAATGCCACGGTGATGGTGGGGCGGCTGCATCCTCACTGTTGTGAGAAGATTCCTTCTCATTGGCTTCCACCCACCTGTCCTGCCTCTGTATCTCAGAGCCCCCACCCCTGCCCTCATTCTCTGGGCTGCAAACACACTGACCTTCTGGAAAGGCTCAGAATAGAGGGATCTTGACCCACAATGTTCCTTTCAGCAGAAAACCAACTCCCAATGCCTGGATTAGCAATTTGGCATCCTTCAAATCTCAGCCCAAAGTTTGGTACTCATAGCAGGTGTAATTCTCCAAACCCCCCTCCCCTCCAACACACACAGGTCTACTGAAGTGTAATTTACACCATAAAATTCACCAACTAAAAGTGTACAAGCCAATGACCTTTTGTAAATGTCCAAAAATATGCCACATCACCCCCAAATTTTCAACCGTTCCCCTAAATTCCCGAGAGTTACTTGTAAAAATATTTCTGTTCTTACCACATTTAACTTTTCTGGAGATTTCCTAGAAATGAAATCATAGATGTGGATTCAACCTGGGCTGACTCTGCCCACCAGAGACCTCTGATAATAATTTGGAGAGAGAGCTGGTTGTCACAACGGGGGAGAGTGCTCCTGGTGGGAGCACCTGGTGGGTTGAGGCTGGGGATGATGCCAAAGAAACATCATAGGGTGCACTGGGCTCCCCCACCCCATGACCACCACAAAGAATTATTCAGCCCAAATGCCAATAGTGCCACTATTGAGAAACCCCGAGTTAGCATAATGCTGTGTCTTCTGTGTCTTCTCTGCTTGTGTACACAGCCTTCTCTGCTTGTCTACACAGACCCTCAGAGCACGTACCAAGGGCCTGTGGCTGTCTCACTTCCCAGAATTCTAAGCTGCTCATCAGTTGTTGTCCCCCAAAGAGGGCTGTAACCCCGGCCGACTGGAGTTGCTGTCTCCTCCCATTCTCTTGCCACCAAGATCACGCTTTTGCCAACAATCCTCCAAAGCAAGTGAGCGCCATCAGCCAGAGACAGTGAAGCTATGGTTTTCATGGGCTTCCGGGCCTGATGGAATTCATGCCATAGAAACGGGGGAGTGGAACCGGAGAAGCCCTGGTAAATACCCCCGCACCTCCAAACACAGTAGTTTTCACCAGTAAATGTTCATTTTGTTGCGTTCCTCTAGTCAAGCTTCATTAGCCTAGACAATGTTCTCTGGTTTTATAGTTGCTTTTTTGGTTGTGGTAAAATATTGGTTACATAAAGTTTAGTATTGTGATCCTTTGTAAGTGTAATTTCCTGGCGGTGCAGGCAGTTAAACACAGCACTGTGAAGCTGTCTGCAGCCTCTGCAGTGTGGGTTTGATCCCAGCCGGCCAGGGAGATTCCCACATGGCGCCACAGACCTCTCCTGTGTGCCCACTGCTTCCCTCAGCAGTGTATTTTGGCCCTTCTGCCTGTTCTGCTCCCTGCTCCCTCTCTGGTGAATCCTCTTACCCTCCCGCGCATCTGGCCTGTACCCCGGTTCTTGTATGCATGAATAAATAAATCTTAAAAAAAAAAAATTACACTGAACCACCTCCAAAATTTTTTCATCATCCGAAGGGACACTCTGGACCTATTAAATAATAACTCCCTTTTCTCTCCTCCCAGAGGCTCCTGGTAAACACTATTCTGATTTGTCTGTGAATCTGACTATTCTAGATACATTATAAAAGTGGAATTATATAATATTTGTCCATTGCGTCTGGCTTATTTCACTTAGCATTATGTCTTGAAGGTCCATCTACGTTGTATCATGTATCAGAAGTTTGTTCCCCGTTAAGACTGAAATATTCTCCTGTCTGTATATGTTATGTTTCTCATCAGCAATGGACAGTAATTGCTTTTTTTTTTTTAAAGATTTATTTATTTTTATACAAGAATTGGGGTACAGGCCAGAGATGCAGGGGGTGAGAGGACCCACCAGAGACAGAGTGGGGAACAGAACAGGCAGATGGACCGAAGTACACTGTTGAGGGGAGCAGCGGGCAAGACAGGAGAGGTCTGTCCTGCCATGTGGGTTTCTCCCTGGCCGGCCAGGAATCGAACTTGTGCTGCAGTGGGCTGTGGATTTCTTCATAGGTTGCGTCTTAACCCCTGCACCACCAGGGAGGCCCAGTATGTGCTTTTTGAAGTGAGGATTTGTCGAACTCCTCAGTCCATCATTCTGGAAGCGAATCTCCACAGGTTTAACTTTACATTTATATTTGTGTATATGGGTTTGTGTGTGTATGCCTATTTAATGTTTTACATATGTTCTATGTGTTTTACTTGGTTAATGACTATCTTCTACATTCAACCCTAAGTTCCATTAGGGGAGAAATGAAGTTTCTTTAATTGAAGGCTCTATCTCCTATCTACTATCTGGTAGTAGGTTCTCAGCAAATACTCATTGAACATATAAATATTTAAGGTCTGGAACAAGATAACTCCCTGGGAGCTGTTAGAAGCAAGAAGAGTGGTGGGTGGAGTGTGCTGTAAGGAAAAAATGCTACGCTTTCCTGAGCACTTACTGTGTTGCTCCATGCCAACTCCATTGCTTTGTCTCACAATGAACCCTGTATCTTCAGTATATAAACAAAATTAAATTTTAAGGATGTCAATCAAGTCCTAAAGGTAAGACAAAACATTGTTGTAATGGGGCCTCCCTGGTGGCGCAGGGGTTAAGATGCAACCTATGAAGCAACCTACAGCCTCTGCAGCGAGTTCGATTCCCGGCGGGCCAGGGAGAAACCCACATGGCAGGACAGACCTCTCCTGTCTCGCCCACTGCTCCCCACAGCAGTGTACTTCAGTCCGTCTGCCTGTTCTGTTCCCCACTCTGTCTCTTGTGAATCCTCTCACCCCCTGCATCTCTGGCCTGTACCCCAATTCTTCTATAAAAATAAATAAATCTTAAAAAAAAATTGGTGTAATGAAAACTACAAAATCTGCACAAGTGGGGTGCCTTTCAGTGCATGCTCCCGTGGAACACAGCATGCACCCCAGGTGGAAGGATTCAGAAAGTCACCCCCACCACCGAGGAGAAATCAGTTGGTCCTGATGTGACCCCACTTGACCCACGTTTTAAGGATAGCAAAGTGGGATCCTGGAGATGGTGACGACGGTCAGTGTGGAGGCAGGGACACCCCAAGACGTCCAGTGGTTCTCGCAGGCGATTGAGGGGGGCACAAGGAGACAGGCCAGACCGGGGGGGGGGGGAGGGGGGTCCCCTGGGGCCGGGACGCGGCCGCTGACCGCTCGGGAAGGCCAGAGAGGGCCGGCCGCCGCCCCCCGCCCCCCGCCCCCGGCCCGTCCCCGCGGGTCACTCACCCGCTCCCGGGGGTCCCGGTTTTACTGTCCATAGTTACCTCGGCGGAGTCTCCGTTGCCAGGTGCGCGCCAAGCTCAGAGGCGGGCCCTGGGTCTCCTCCCGCCCCCGGGCCTCGGCGCTCTCCCCGCGCGTCTCCCCGGCGCGGCCAGTCGGAGGCCGCGTCGCCCGCGTCTCGGCCAATGGCCGGGCCCGCGGCGCCCCGGCGGGAGGGGGCGGGGCCTCCTCGCCCCGCCCCTTCCCGAGGAGGCAGGCCCGGAATCCCGCGTCGGCAGCGGGCGAGAAGCCGGGAAGGACGTGAGCGCTGTCCAATCAGAGCTCAGCACGGCTGCCCGGCGGCCAATAGCCGCGGCGGGGCGGGCCTGGCCGGGGCGGCGGCGGGGGCTGTGGGCGGCGGGCGGGCGAGCTGGCGCAGCTGCGCGGGCGGCGGCGGCGGCCGAAGTGGCGGCGGCTTCGGCGGCTGCAGCTCCTCCGGGCCGGGGCTTTGGCGGCGGCGCCGGCGGGCTGAGCTGCGCGGGGCGGAGCGGCGCGCGGGCCGGGCTGCTGGGGCGGTGCGTGTAAGAATCCGAGGGGTGCGAGCGACGGCCTGACGGAGAGGGCAGGGGTCAGGGGTCGGGGGGGCGGAGGGCGGGGTGGCGGCCGGGCGCCGGGGGCGGGGGGCGCTCCCAGCCGAGTCGCGTCGCGCTTCTCTCCCTCGCGCCCAGGCCGGGGCTTTGCGCCCCCTTCGCCTGCCTCCGACTTCTGGGGCGACCCCCACGCGGGGGCCCGGACCTGGGCGGGGAGCGCGTGGAACGGGACCCCGCTCTCCTCTCTCCCCGCTTCCTCCCTCTCCTGCTCGGCGACCTGCCGCCCTCAGGCGCCCCGCCGGAGGCCAGAGCCCGCCAGGCCGCTGGAGGGACAGGGCGGGGGGCGGACGGCGTGACCCTCCCCCTGGGACCTGTCCGCGGGGCGACCTCCCCGCCGGGGCCTCCGGAGAGAGGACAGGGGAGCAAAGTCGGGGGGCCGGGGCTCCTGCGCTCTGTGACCTTGGGCAAACCCCTCTGCCCCTGGGCCTCACTTTGCCCTCTCTGTAGAGTGCGGGCAGTGGTTGAGAGGCGGGCTCCCTGAGTGCAGGCCTGAGTTGAAGTCTGGGCTCCACCACTCCCTGCTGTTTACTTGTAGGAGGCAAGTTAAGTGGACCCCTCGAAGCCTCGGTTTCTTCACCTGTGAAGTGGGGATGTCAGCTAGATAGGATTTCTCTGCAGCAGCTCTGTGGACACTCTGAGCCACATATTGCTACCCTGGGGCGGGTCTCTCCTGTGCCTTGTAGATGTGCAATGCCTAGCTTGCCTGGCCTCTACTTAGCACACCTCCCCCCAGGTGTGACCATCAAAATATCTTCATTCCCCTGGGGGGCGAAATCACCCCAGTTGAAAGCCACAAAGCTAAGACAATGCATGCAAGCAGAGTTATATATGAAACAGTTAAACAAAAAACAAAAACCACTCCCCTTTATAACATAAAATTAAAAAATTTTCTTAATGATTTGGAAGGGTTAATAGAGCCCCCCTCCTTCAAAATAACTCTTCAAGAGAATGGCAAGTTGTTGATAATTGTCAATGCTGAGTGGTGGAATGCAAGGAATTTCATTTACACGTTCTCTTTACTTTTGAGTTGTGTTGGAAAATATCTGTGATAAAATGTTAAACAGAAAAGAAAAAGCACATAATTCTTAAGACAGCCTGATGATAGCATCTCATTTGGGATTTCCTCCTCTGTCTCCCCACTACTGATATTTGCAAAGCAAAAGAAATCCCCAGAACTGGAGGAAATGTCAAAAAAAATTCTTACAGGAAGTTTGCCCAGCAGAGAGCTACAGGCACAACAGCAAGCAGAGTGGGACTCACTCTTGCTGCTGTTTTCAGAAGGTACTGCCACACGGGAACCTGTCAAGAAGGAAATTGTCCCGGTGCCAGGTTGCCATTCACTGGGTTAGTTTGGAGGCAAAGTTGAGCCCAGAAGGCCATAGTTTAGGGAAGGTCCTGTTGCTGTTTCCAAGTTCAAAGGTCTGCCTTCAGATCTGCTGAGTCTTTGCTTTTCTTCTGGTCCTCTGCAGCGGAAATGGGAATGTGTATAAATAGGAACTGTAACAGGCGAGTCCTGAGGGTTTGGGATTGGGAGGTCAGAATGAGCACTTCTGCTATGCGACTGTGGAAGTTGTTTAAAAAATAACTTGTGTTCTTTTCGCCTTCCTCCTCAAACACCTAAATCTGGGAGAACAACATCTATAAAAGAGGGGTGTGGGCAGGTATGAATAACCCGGCACACTAACTCTTTACACGCATTTGGAGTCTAAATGCCAAGGATGCGACGTGGAGGGATTGTAGTGGCCTGGAACGGGTCTGCAGGCAAAGGGCAGAGTTTAGAGTGGTGGGTTCTTGGGCAAGTTACTTAACCTCTCTGAACCTAGAAAGTCTCTCTTTGTAACATAATAAATGTTACACAGGGCTTAATAATCTTACCTATCACGAAGTTGCAGTCAGCTTTTAAAATTGCTAGAAGAGCCCCTGGTTATGTCTTAAGTACCCACTGAGTATTAACCTCTGTTATCTGTAAGGTGGTATTTTACCTCAAGTCCCTAAAATCTTTAACAAAATCACAACACAAACAAGTATAAAGGAGGGCGGGGAGCAAAAGCTATTAATCATATCTCAGTCTCCAGGCATAGTGAATCTCCCCATTTTTTAGGGCTATTTTACTATAATATGCTTCTTTTCCTATTGAGATATATTCCACATACCATAAAATCCACCATTTTAAAGTGTGCAATTCAGTGGTTGGTTTTTAGCATATTCACAAAGGTCACTGCTAATTCCAGAACATTTTCATTGGTAGGGGTTGAATTTGAATAATTGTCTTTCTTTTTTTATCCTCTAAGCCCTAGAAGATGCCTCTAATGGCGGAGTTCCTGAGAAGCACCCGTGGGTCAGTGGCTTTGAAAGGGAGCCCAAGCCAGAGCTTATTTAAAGCCCTGGACATCACATCCTGAGGGCTGCAGGAGAGGAGAGCATGGCTGTGAGCTTAGATGACGACGTTCCCCTCATCCTGACCTTGGACGAGGGTGGCATTGCCCCTCTGGCTCCCTCCAACAGCCTGGGCCAAGAGGAGCTGCCGAGCAGAAGTAAGTGGTGGTATGAGCTGGGGTGGGGGCAGTTCAACTTTTCTCTTTCGGGGTGAGATTTGAGACCTTGGTGGTCTGAGAGTAGAGGCATCTATCCTAATGCCCGATCCCACACCTGAACTCCAAGTTCTGATACAGAAACTACTGTGAGCCTTGAGGTTCTAATCTTGTACCCACAATTTCTGGATGCTTCCAGGGACTGGCCTGCCTTCTTGGGGCCCTCGCTTCCCTCAGCACCTTGGCTCTCTTGTACCCGAGGCACCCTGGCTTTGTTGTGGATGCTCGGTGGGTACCTCAGGCAAACCTGCTCCTTGGCTAACTTCCCTGGCCTGCTCCATGTGAAGAGAAAAGAAAGCGATTTTAATGCCGGCCTTGGGCCTCTGAGAGTGTTCCAGTCCGAGCCTCTGGCAGGAGAGCTGCGTTGACTGCTTCTCCCTCACAAGCTCAGTCCCAGCACCCACAGGACAGCGGGCGGGGGCTGGCGTTTACCATGAACCATTGATTTGAGGGTTTGAGGTTTTGTTTGTCTTCCTCTAAACCAAAGCCTAGCACAGCGGGAACCCAAGAGAGGTGGCGAGCTTTAAATTTTTTAAATTTTAAGTGTGTTTCTGGCAGAATGAAAAGCCTTAAAAACCTTTCTGGTCCTTGTCCCGAAGCCATTTGCTTCATTTGCTCAGGCCTTGGGCTCAGGAGAGGCTCAAAATAACCTGCCTTTTATGGGGGTTCCTGAGACATGGTGCTCTAGGGTCTCCCTAGCAAGTCATGCTCCGCGCGCCAGCCAGCGTGCCTCAGCCAGGCAGAGATTTTGCTCTTGTTCAGGTAACAGGAGAAGATGTGGGTCCAGGAAAGTGGAGTCTGGCTCTCCCGTCGCCTTTGTCCAGAGAGGACACAGTTGTTTAGTGGGGAGCAAGGCAGACTCCCCTGGAAGCGATGAAGGAGAAGAGTCTCCTGTAGATGGGGCTGCAGTGGGGGGCCTGGTTCCCTACAAACTGGCTTCACCTTTTCTCCTTTTTTTACATGTTCACCCCCATGTAGGGTGGCAATGCTGGGTGTTCCAAGAGGGTTAAATTGTAGGCCAGATTTCCTGCTAAGCTCTGTTCGGAGTCAGAAAGCAGTGGCACTTCTTCTGTGCCCACTGTTGGCATGCCAAGTGTTTGGGCTCTGTCCTGCTGTTTTCAGTGAGATCCTTTTGCAAAGTTGGCAAAAGGATTATCCCTGCTTTGCTGAGAAATAAGCCTTGGGTCATAGAGGTTCAGTAACTTGGCTGAGCTCATACAGCCAAGCCAACGGTTGAGCAGACTTGAACCCAGGACTGTCTGAATCCAAAGTTCTTTCCCTCTTCATCGCCCCTGCTTCTGTCCTCCTCCTCTTTTCTTCACAAGCCCTTCATAAATGTGAGTGCTGATTTTGATGTGTATTATCTCATGATACAACCTCAAGAGAGAGTTATTATTATTGTCCATACTTATCAGCCTCAGAGAGGTTAAGTGACTTGTCTAAAGTCACACAGCTGGTAAGCAGCACTGCCTTGCTGACCTTCCTACTCATGCCCCGATGTAAGGTGCTTTGGGGATAGAAATGTCATTAAATGTGACAAGGTCTTGGGTTCCGAATAGATTAGATACCCCCTGGAGAGGGAAGCCATTCCATTCCATCTCTGTCCAGCAAGGGAATGGACTGGGAGGAGGGTGCTTGACATACTAAGGCATGGATCATTCTGGAAAGAGCCAGGCTCAAGATTCTAGTTTAGAATCCTGGGCATTGTCACGGGTACCACTTTCACATCTTCCAAAGCAGAGCTGATGGTGGGTGTTTGCTCTTGTGGGATCAAAATGGGAAGAGCACCCTAGTTCTATGTTAAATCAGATGTTAATGAGTAGGAAATAGGCCAGAGAGACAACGTAAATAATCTTGGCTAGGCTGCTGATGCCACTGTTCTTCTCTGGATGAAGTTGGTGGCTATTTCGATTTGTTGCTTAAGAGAAATGAAATGTAAAAGTGTAGAAGGTTGGAGCCTCCCTGGTGGCTCGAGGGGTTAAGACGCAACCTATGAAGCAATCTGCAGCCACTGCAGCCTGAGTTCGATCCCCGGCCAGGGAGTAACCCACATGGCACAGCAGACCTCTCCTGAGTCGCCCACTGCTCCCCTCAGCAGTGTATTTCAGTCAGTCTGCCTGTTCTGCTCCCCTCTCTGTCTCTGGTGACTCCTCTCACCCCCCCCCACACCTCTGGCCTGTACCCCACCTCTTGTACGCATAAAAATAAAATAAGGGGGCCTCCCCGGTGGCGCAGCATTTGAGCGCTGGGTTGCGAAGCTGCCCGCAGCCTCCACAGCGCTGGTTCAATCCCCAGCTGCTCCCCGGCCACCGGAGGAGGGTCCCACATGGCGCGCAGACCTCTCCTGCCGCCCGCTGCTCCCCTCAGCAGTGTACTTCGGTCCTTCTGCCTGCTCTGCTCCCCGCTCTGGCTCTGGTGAATTCTCTCACCCTCCCGCGCTTCTGACTGTACCCAGTGCTTATATAAATAAATAAATAAAAATCTTAAAAAAAAAAAAAAAGAAAAAAATAAGTTAAAAAAATAAATAAATAAAATAAATCTTAAAAAAAAAAGTGTAGAAGGTCCAGGGAAATTGTGCTTTCTGCACCTCACTCTCCTCCCTTGCCCCCTTACCAGGTCCTTTGCTAAAATCTTGAAGAACTAATGGATGTTCTCCACCAGGCCTGGCTGGGAGAATTGTCAGGGGGTCTCTGAGGAAAGAAGACGCTTTGGAGGAGCCCCCTCTGCTTTCCGTGAGGCCTTGGCTTTGGCTTCGTGCTTAGGTTTGGCATTTGCCTTCCACCCAAGTTCCCTGTGCTTGCCGTCAGCAGTCTGTCTGAAACACAAATCTGACCTAGTTATTTCCCCAGCTTAAAGTTCCTGGACCTTCCCATCCCCTGGAGGATGCAAGCTAAGCTCCTTGGTCAGCCTGGGGGCCCTGCATATGCCTTTATCTTCTTGCCCAACCGGTCCCATTTCTTGCCTTCCCCACAGTATCACATTGCTTCTAGTTTGAGAACCCCTGGGCATTCTTTCCAAGCCTCCCTGCCTTTCTGCCTGAGCTCTGCTGTGCAGAATGCCTTCTCCACACTCTTGTTTGCTCTGAGCTCCAGTTCTGTCTTGAAAGTCTTGCCCACAATCCCATCTCTTTGAAGCCTTTACTGAGCTCCCCTCCCCCCCCCCCTCCTGAGTGCTGATAGGGCTAATTACTTAGTCTCCTTTGCTGCTTTGGTATCTAGATTACACTTCCGGCCCCCCCCCACCGGTAGTTTCCTGTGTGGTGGCTGTGGACTGGGAGGAACCATCTGGTCACCTGGTGGCCCTGGATCACTTCATCTTTGTACCACCTACCTGGGTGACTAAATAGGCAGGGTCTCAACCTTGATGGGCCTAGTCAAGCTAGCTGCGTTACTGGGCCCTGGCTCTCTGAGGTGGGCAGCCTTGTCTCCCACCAATGATTTGAGTCTCATGTTGCCCAGCGCAGCTGACTGTGCTTGAGGCCACCATCACCATCCCCGGTTCTTGGCTGATATAAATGCTGGAGGATTTAAAGAGTTGGCAAAAGGCCCTCAACAGAGTTGTTAGTGACGTGGGCATGAGCTTCTGAGGACAAAGCCAGCTTCCGAGGGGTGCCCGCCCTGCCCCAGGTTGCTGTCTGAGCTATTATGTGCTCTTGGCCTTAGTCAGCTTGAGCTCTAGACTACAGGCGGGGGCTCCATCATCAGGAATTTACTGTTTCGTGGTTTTGGACACTCGCAGTGTGGAGATGTCAGCAGTTTGGTTTCCTCCAAGGCCTCTGTCCTTGGCTTGTGGGCGGCAGCATCTCCTGTGTCCTAAAGTGTGCTCCTTGCTCTGCACTTGAGTCCTTAGGACCCCAGGCAGATTGGCCTAGGGTCCCCCCATATGAATTCACTCTACTTTGATTACCTCTTAAAGATTACAGCTCCCCAAACCAGTCACATTCTGAGGGCTTCAACATGGAAATTTTAGCGTGGTAGGTTCAGCCCGTAATACTCCTGCCTGTTCCTCGGATGCAGGCACCCTGGAATCAGGTGGTGTGCCTCGGCCTCTCTGCTGGGGCTGGCCTGCACCGGGCATTCTCCCTGTAGGAAACTGGAGGCTTGGGAGCTTCCTTATAGGGGTAGGGATGTATTTTATCTAAGACTCAGATGTCTCTGGGTCTCTGGGCTGCAAGCATCGCTGCAGAAATGCTAATGAATGACTCATGGGCAGAAGATGTCAGGTTGATAACGGCAGCAGGTATGAGCAGAGGTATTTAAAGCCTGGAAATCAGAAATAACCTTGGCGACAGTCTCTGGGGCTGGCATTTGACTGTGAAGTTTAGAGGTGGCCCATCCGCATTGGACTTCAGGCCACGGTCTAGATGCCTCGTTCAGGGACTCAGAACACAGGGTCTGAACACTGCCCAACACACAGGGCTTTGCAGGGAGATGCTAGGTATATGCAGCTTTTGCTTCTCGTTGCCCTTATACCCAACAGCTGCCCAGGATGCCTCTTCTGGTGCAAAAAGAATCAGGGCAAATGGGGAGGGACTGAGGTTTGAGCAGGGTGTGGCCCATCAATGGGCTGCTTAGTGCTGGGCGGTTTGGGGTTTCCAGGGCATGAGAGACATAGGGACAAGGTCTGAGCAACTCCAGGGCAAATTTTCCATTGTGGGAATCGAAACACCTGTGGTTCTCTCCTTGGCCAAGTGTCCCTGGGGTATTTGCCAGAGTGAACCCCAAAGGACGCATGCAGCTCTTGTTACTTGTGGTACACCCCTGGGTGGTGGAGTGGGGAAGTGGGTGGGCTTGGGTCAAGCTGCAGGCTTCCAATTCTACCCGAGCATGGGACTCAGTGCCTCTGAGCCTCAGCCTCCCCATCGGGGTCTTGATAGCCTGTCCCACAGAGAGCCTCGGGGAGTTAGTTAGTGAGATCCCCTTTGTGTGGTCCCTGAGAAGTGCTGGCCTGTTGTCGGTGTTACTGTCATGACTGGTGTCAGTGGAGTCAGGCCGTTTCCTTGGAATTCCGTCGCACCAAAACGGGGGTCCTGAACCCGGGCCAGGATCCCAATCCTTTTTGCCTCCCCCCAGCATGGCAGGTGGCCACCGCTGCTCCAGGAAGCAGAGGCAACTAGACAGCTGGAGACCAAACAGCAATTAGACTTCACAGCCTCCCAGGGAGCTTGGGCATTTGGCTCCACTGGAGTCATTGCCGGGGCTTTCTTAGGGCTTCGCATAGGCAGAATGCGGGTGTCACCAGACCGGCGGAGGCACCAATTAAAATGAGCAAGCACCAGACATGCTGGGTTCCAGCCTCGTCCCCAAGATGGGAAGCCTTTCGCTTCCCAGGCCCTCTGAGTCTTCATGGGGGGACCCTGTCTGTTGCCTCGGGCCCCCCGCCATGAAATGCCATCTCTCCCCTCTGCATGAAAGCTGCTGCGTCCAAATGCTGGTGGTGGCAGCTGGGTGCAGGCTGAAGCGCCCGCCGCACTGCTCACTCCCCGTTGCTGCAGGGAGGTCTAAGTTCACATTCGCTCTGAGGGCGTTTCATGAGCCAGAACAGTCAACCAGCCTCCACGCGGAGGCGAGGCTCGTGGGTGGGCTCGATGGCTCCCAGCGTGGGGCCTCCCTGGCTTCTGGTGGCAGTGCCCATGCGGGCCTGCCTTGAATTACAGCACAGCAGCCCAGGGAGGAGACCCTGCTCTTCAGAGGCCAGGCCGAGGGACCTGGAGGGATGTTGGTCCCAAGACCATCCATCCCATACTCTAGCCCAGGAAGCCTGTGTGGAGCTCTCCTGTCTTACCCCTTTGCTGGGTGACTCCCCTGATTTGGACATTCCTGCCCCTTCCCTGCTCTCCCCTGCAGCCCAAGCTGAGTTAGGTCATTCACAGTGCAAATAACGGCTCTCGGATGCTGAGTCCACACCATGTGCTGGGCAGTGTCTAGAACCCCTGGATTGTGCTTTGCTTCTTTGTGGGTGTTCCCAGCAGATCCGGGTGATCAGTATATCCTCCAGCAGCAGCAAAACTCAGGGCCCAAGAGATTGAATTTCCCCAGGATTGGATGACTCGGAAGGGCCGTGGCATCCCCTGAACCCACCCGACTGAATTGCAGAACTCAGCCTAAGAGGGAAGGCACCGCCCACTCGCAGGGGAGAATGAGTTCACCTGCACCCTTGGGCTCTGTATCCCACCCTGGGAGCCAGCCCCAGGAAGACGACCCTGGCAGACCCAGGGGGCAGGAGGCAAAGTACGGGGAGGAGATGGGCCTTCAGCCTCCATCTTCTTTTCCAGAAGGAAGTTGGTTTCTATCTTTATCATAGTGCTTTCTTTTAAACAAAGCTTTTATTTTCTACCAGGCATGTTATTTTAAATCAGAGTTCCATACCTGGAGTTCTTTTCATAGTATAAAAATAGCAAAGCCAATGGGGTTCCGGGGTAAGTGGCGTTGGCTCTTCACCAAGAAACTAGAAGACAAGTAAAAAAAAACCTGACTGCACGGGCTGCCCGTGATTTCGCCCCCGCGGTGAGACCACAGCTTTCTCCTGCCGCCCGTCCTCCCCAGCGCTTCCTTCCCGGCTCCTTCTCTCCTTCCTCTGGCGGCTCACGTGGCTCTCCCTGCTGGAGGCCTGTTTCTTCCCATTCTTTCTTCTTATCTGCTTCCTATCCAACTTTGTCTTGTCTTCTCATTTCCTGGTTATTGGATCCGGGCTGTGAATTTCTTTTTCCAGCTTCAACTGGGGAGGTATAGGGATTAGATTCCTCCCTGGAGACTGGGAGGTATGTGGAAACTGCCAGAATGAACTATAGTGGAAAGACCAGCTTTGGCATTGTTCCCTCCTGTGTATCTCCCTGACCACATTCTGCACTTCCCAGGGCAGGAGGTCTGTATGGACCCAGGCTCAGTGCAGTTCCAGCCTCAAATGGCTGGACCACACCGGACCCATGAGCAGCGGGTGAGTCAGGAGAGGTCTGCTGCGCCATGTGGGTTGCTCCCTGGTCAGGGATTGAACTCGTGCTGCAGAGGCTGCGGATTGCTTCATGGTGTGGTGCTTAACCCCTTGCGCCACCAGGGAGGACTCTATGAGTATTTTCATGGGCTCACTGGGCCTGGGCGCAGGCAGGTCCCTCTGTATTATTAGAAACTCCCGCAGTGGACCAGGCCAGGAAGAAGCAGTTGGTGAAAGAAGAGCATGGCCAGATGAATTTGTTCTGCTGTGGCTGGCCGTGACCCCGCAGGCCTCCTATCCCAGTCTGTGGCCTTTTCAGCAGCAGCAGGGACCCCTCTCCTGACTTACTAAGATGCGGCTCCTGGCTGTATCCGGGAGATAAGTTTCTGCTGGCTCCCAGTGCATGGGTACAGCCCTAAATAAACAACTCATTCTAATTGAGGTTTGATGAGGAAGTTCTCAATCTGCTCAGCCAGGAAGCACAGGTCTGACTTTCTCTCTCCCTTAAGATAAAGCCTGAGCACTCATTTCCCCTCCCCAGGGAAAGGGAGAGTGGATTCATAAACACCCTCATGGGTGGCAGAATCAGCATGTCAGCACACAACCACAGGCAGGGGCTTTGGATTATGGGTTAAAAGACTAGTTGCAATAAAGTAAAAATCAAAATCAACAAGCAGCTATAGACCAGAGACACACTGCAGTGGGGGGCAGGGGGAGGAGAAGAGGGAGTAGGGTCAGAAAAAGGGGGTGCAATTGTATGGGGAATATAACCAAAGTGAAAATGCATATATTATGCAAAAATGAAAAATAATGTAAGAATTATATAAAATAAAATAATTTATTAAAAAACAAAATTTTTCATCTCTTTCCCCGCGTGTTTTAGCTGCAGGAGCAAGAGCGGCATTTCACGTGGCCTTTTGGCTTTTCTTCTAAGACCTGATTTCGGGGCTTTGTTTCTCTAGGGGAGAGTCTTGTCTCCTCGGTGGACTTGCGTGTGCATCTGGAACCCTTGCCTGTCTCCCCCCAGGAGCTCTCCTTGGGTCCCACCTCCTTCTCGTCCCCACGGTGGGAGAATCCTTTTTTTGAGTAAAGTCTGCCTCACGGCCATTCCCACCCTCTCCTGTTGGAGGCGGCAGGCGCTGTGACAGCGATCGGTTGCAAGCGTGTGTGCAGCGAGGTCTGTGTCCGTGGTTTATCCGCATAGCCCTTGCCCGGGAACACTCTTGAACTCCATTTCTCAGCTGGGCACTTTGAGGCGTGGAGAGGGCAGTGACCCAAAAGGCAGATGTTGGGGCAGGGGGGCTTATTTCATTCAGTTGTTCAGCAAATATCAGGGTGCTGTTGCGTACCAAACAGGCACCCGGGCAGATGTGTGGGGTGCCCTCATCACCAAGTCTGCCACCTCGGTTTGCAGGCCTTGCCCAGAGGGAGCATTGCTCCTCCTAGGTGCTACTGGCCTTCAAAGTTTCATTCACCTCCCCACGTTGTTAAAGAAACCGAACACTTAGGCCAGCCCACTCGGTGAGGGTGAAGCCAAAGTTCTTGGGTCAAATGAGACACTGAGTGTCTGCCCCTCCCTCTGGGCCTGGCCCCAGATGTCTGGCAGCAGCCCTGGCACTTTCCATGCCATGAGAAGTTTCGCCCCATTTATTGACGCCTGGCTGACTCCACCCCAGAAATCAGAACCAATGAGTCAAACAGCTTCAAGCATGGGGCTGCTCGTATGATCGCATGTATATAACAACTGCCCGTAGTTTTTCATTTACATCACTTGCACGGCCACGCCTCCCGGTGAGCCGCCCGCTCTGACATGGCTGCAACAGCTTCCTCCAGCGGCAGGCCTTTGTCCTCTTTCTCCTCAGAGCCCCCGCGCCCCCGGGCCACTCAGGACAGTGGCTGCAGGATGAGAGGCCTCACTCTCGCTCTCCACGTGCCGAGGCCCCTGGCCCTCCTCCACCTACGAGGGAGAGAGTCAATGAGTGTCTTAGGCACTGAATCAGGGTTGGCTTTGTGCCATGATGGATTCCTGAAGGTGGTGAGGAAATGGAATTTTGGTAGAGGAGTTTGGCAAAGCCACCTGGCATGGGTGGTTCATACCACTCCCTTCCTCCAGCTTCGGATGGGGCTTTTGTAAATCACAGTCTCTTCCCTAAGGCTTAACCTGTCTGGATTTCTTGCTGGCATGGCTGTGACGCCCTCTGAGGTGGCGAGGTTGGAGAGGGCAGGGAGGCGCGGAGCCCAGCCCAGTGTCACGCCTGGCTGGGTGCTGTTGTTTTGGGCGCCGAGGATTACACAATTGTGCCTCTGTCCAGAAGTACAAGTTCTGCAGAGCCAGGGCCCAAGTCCTTTCTACCCATACCCTGGGCATGTAATAAACACATGAAGTCACGCATCTGGAAGTGAGTCACCAGGTCCCAGAAACACAGGGTCACACGTGATGCTGTCTGTCATAGCTTGGCCAGTCCCCGGAGCCCCCTCCTGGGTGACATGGAGGGGCCTGGCCCATGCCTGCCCCTGAGCAGCCTGTTCCCCAGAGGCTTGGTTCTCTGCTTTAGTGCTTGCTCTCTCTGGGAGCCCACACAGTCCTGGAGTCCACACGGTCCCGTCGTCATGCTTTCAACGTGGGATGCCCCGTACCCACCTTCCCTCACGTCTGAGCCTCCCCCTGCCCCCCGCCCCCAGCTCTGCCATTCCACTTGTGGGCTGCCTTTTTCTCAGTAATCTCTCTTTTCGTTAGCTTGGGCTTTTTCCCTATTCTTTTAGCTTTGCTGAAAACCAGCTCGGGCAGAGCGGCTGTGCTCAGCGCGGCTAATGGCTTGGAGCGGCTCCAGGCTGCCGGGTGCATTGGCTTTCGCTCGTGGGTGGTCATGACGGGTGTGATGTCTTCTCTCTGTGACTCTCAAGGGCCCCCTCTTCTTGCGGGCTCGGCTGCCCACACTTGGCCGGCCTGCCTTGTCGTGTAGAGTCGTAGTTTTTACTGTGTGCCCAGGAGCCAGGCTGGCACCAGAGCCCGTCCAGCCTCCCAGCCAGTTGGCCGCTTGGTTTGGTGGCCTGTCATGTGGAGCCATTTGGAGGCCAGAGACTGTCCCAGGGGGTGTAGGGGCTTCCAGGTCTGGCGATGGGGGAGGGGGGCTGGGGAGACTCTCAGATGGTTAGAAGTGCGTGTGCTGGGAGTGGTGGCACTTGCCATGCTCTGCCTCATTCAGCCTTCATCTCCAGCAAGACTGGGGCTGACTTTCTGGCATCGTCTCTGGGTAGCCAGGCAACCTTGAACGAGCAGCTAAGCTTCGGTTTCTTCCTAGTTTTAGTTTCTTCGTCTGCAAAATGGGGGATGGCATGTCTCCATGCAGGGCTGACATGAAGATGAATGGGGAGGGTTAAGCTGTGATCTCAGGGTACCACCTCAATGAACAGAAATTTGCAAGTATCCAGGTTTCATTGTCAGCCAAGCAGCAGCGTCCCTTTCCCCAGCCAGTAACATAAGGACTCCTCGTTGAGGGTCTGTGCTCTTGTTCCCTTTGCTGGTGTCCTCTGGCTTCCCCTCAGAAGGATTATTAACGGCTTTTTAACCTTTTTTTTTTTTTTTTAGATTTATTTATGTATGCGTACATAACTGGGGTACAGGCCAGAGGTGTGGGGGGCGGGGAGGTGAGAGGATACACCAGAGACAGGGTGGGGAGCAGAACAGGCAGACTGACGAAATACACTGCTGAGGGGAGCAGTGGGTGAGTCAGGAGAGGTCTGCTGCACCATGTGGGTTGCTCCCTGGCCAGCTGGAGATTGATCTCGGCTGCAGTGGCTGCAGATAGCTTCATAGGTTGTGTCTTAACCCCTTGCGCCACCAGGGAGGTCCCTTTTAACCTTTCTTAAGGTGCCTGTAAGTGACCAAGGCGGGGACAATGTCAGCTTCCACGACCACCTTCCTGGGCACTGCAGAATGGCTCATGCAGCTCCATCTCCTGCCTCCTGCTTCGGACGGCTTCTGCTTAGTGTTTTTTGTTTGTGATGCGTCTTTGGGGCTGCCTTCCACACTCGGCAGAAAGGGAAACTGAGGAAAAAGGAAGCAGGGTCAGAGCCCAGTGCTGGGCCACTGACTGCAGGAGCAGCAGCAGCCAGGCTGGGTCCCTGAGAAGTGGCTGCAGCCATCTGCTCTCTGCAGGGTTCTAGGCTCCTCCCAGCTGGGGTAACCCCAGGCCTGTGTCCCGCCCACCTCCTCCCCTTTCCTGCTTATCTCCCGGGAACCTCTAGCAGCTGCAGAAGATCCAGATGCCTGGGTGTGGCCGAGTTTGTCTCTGCTGGGGTATTCCGGGTAGGGACGTTTGTCCTCGCTCAGTGAACACCATCCGCTGAGCCAGCAGGGCCTGGTGACCGGTGAGTCTCACGGCCAGACCTGGTCCTCCGGGCCCGCGTGCTTGCTGGCCTCTTGCAGGAGCCCGGGGAGGCCAGAATGTGGAGAAAAGTGCTTTTCATCTCCATGTGCTCCCGCGCGCAGCACAATTAGCATTTCTGATGCTTCCAAGTGAATATGGGACAGATGCTCACGCAGGTGCCGTGCTCTGCTCTGGGTAAACAGAGCGGAGTTTGTGTGTGTGCACGTGTGTGAAACGCGGGCCTTTGAGATGCGCGCTGTCCTTACAAATGTTTTTCCAAAGCCTCCGAAGCACTTTGTGCACCACAGGCTCTCAGGGGTGGGTGGGAGAGAAGGCCCTTTGCCTTGGAATCAACCTGTTACCACCGGAAAAGGGAGGACACTTGCAAGCCAGGCCTTGAAATTCTCAGACTACAGATGGAAAAATCAAGCCCTCCCACCTCACCAGGTTCCCTGCGGGACATGGGCCAGCTGCTCGTTCTCTCTCTGCTTGGGCAGAAGGGGTGTGGCGGGGAGGGCAGTGGCCAGGCACAGTCTCCTCTCCAAGGCAGATGAGAGGCTGGAAGTGACCTGGCCAGTCAGCTGCGCGCGCTCCCCTGGGGACGCCCCAGGCAGAAAACCTGCAGATGGGGTCCCGATGTTCGCCCAGATCAACCACCTTGCCTGTGTGGGCGTTTCCAAAAGGTTCACCTGCTCAAGTTGCTTGTCTGGTAGAACCCAGTAGTGGGGTCCAGGTGCCTTCAACTGGCTGACAGCCCACCCGCTGCTCGCACACCACAGCAGTTGGGGGGCAAGGGCGAGCCCTCAGGCTGCCTGGGCTGGAACCCTATTCTGGCTACTTCCTTGCTGCGTGACCTTGGGCACATCGCTGTGCCTCTCTGAACCTTAGTTCCCCTTCAGTGGCCTGAAGCTGGTAGCTGGTTCCCCAGACATTTTCAGACTTAGCAGCATTAGCAAAGGTAGGCCCCCTAAAAGGGGGTCTGGTGGTGCGTGCGAGCAGTGTGTGTTCTTCGCCTCCAGGACTGCCGCGTCTCTGGCTCTTTAAGCATCAGGGGTACTGAACCCTCCCTCAGTTTCCCAAGCACACCTGCTGTTTGCTTCTCTGTGCTTTATGTGTGATCTCTGTTTCTGGAATGTACCCCTCACCCCACTCCCACCCACCTGTGGACATGCCTTCAGCCTTCAGAAGTCAGCACCGGTGTGTCTCCCTGCCTCCGCCCAGCAGCCAGGGGAGGGGAGCTGCCACACTCTTCTCTAGGCCCTTGTGACTAACAAATGACTTCAGTGCTCTGGAATCACGCTGCTGCTTTCACCTTGGGATTGTAAGCGCCATGAGGCACCTACTGGATACCAGACATCATGGCTTGAACAAAATGATGCCTGGCATCCAGTAGGTGCTCAATAAATGTCTCCTCAATTAAGCCATGTTTGCTTACAGCCTTAGAAAGTTAGCCTTTTAAAATTTCACCTTTTTTCTCCTCAAAGTCATCACTTGATTTTTTTTGTAAGACCAGAGCTGCTCTCAAGGTCACGTTCACGGCCTCAGGATGCGAGTGCCCTGGGCAGTGCGCTGAGGACAGGACCCGCTCTCCTAGAGCACTAAGCTTGCTTCTGGCTCTTCTCCCCTGCTGTCACCCCTCCTGTCTTTCCATACTCTGCTTATAGCTGCCTCTCCCTACTTCTAACCATTTCCCCTTCCAGTTCAAGTCCCTTCCATGGCTGGCTTCATGTCTCTGCTGGGACTCCCTCTTGATTTGGCCACCGTCAGCTGGCTGGAAGCAAACTGGAGGAGGTACAGCACATTACCCCAGCTACTTCTGACTAAGCCCGCTCCTTCTAGAATACCGCTTGAACCCTGCCCCAGCATGGGTGACCCTTCCCTCCCCTAGCCTAAGCCTTTGGGAGAACAGGTTTTGGGTACGAGGCCAGCGATTCAGCCGGAGGACTCTGCGCCGGTTCTCGCCTTTCTGGAAGCCGGTCTATTTGCCCAGGTCTCTGCCTGGGTTTGGTGCCTTCATACTGTGCACTGAACGTGGGTCTGTCCCACGCGGTCTCGCTAGCGGTCATCACAAAGCACAGCCCCAAGGAGGACATGTGCACTCGACTTTCTTTGGCCATTTGGTTTCTTTGCCTGATTTTTATCTGGGGGCCTTTGCAGAGCCAGCCAGCTCGGCAGCAGCGAGGCACGGCTGCGCCTGTAAAACTCGTCTGTGTCTATCTAGTTTATTTTTCTGTCCTCCTCGAGCTTTCTCCCATGGAGTGGGGCTCTCAGCGACAACTGGCAAACGGGCGGGTGGCTGCTCGTTGTCATTCTGGTGGGCACGGGCTTCCGGAGGGCTCGGGGTACTTTGTGGGTATTTGTTTCTGTGATGCCTGGAGCCCAGCTGGCACCCATCCCAGTTAATGGATGAAGAAACTGAGGCTGTAGGGGTTAACGTCGGGAGCGGTGTTAACGTCGGGAGCAGGGGGAGGGTGCAGCTGGCAGTGGACTTGGGGGTCCAGGGCTATGGTTTGTCTTGAAGAGGGTACGCAGGGTGTGCGTTTGAGAAGACATGGTGCATGGAAGAGAATGAGATGAAAAGGAGAGAGGGTTGAATGGGGGCAGGGTCTTCAGCATAAACCTGCCCCCCAGCAGTCACCGCCTTGCTTTCCGAGCAGAGCTGCCACCCGGCAGGAGCTCACAGGCCTTCCATCTAAGCAACCTCCTAACCCTGTGCCCCAGGAGGGCCACCCCAGGAAGGCAAGTGGTTTACCCAGCCTTAGCTGACCCTGCACTCTCTGAATTGGGGGGAGGGATGTTGCAGAGCACGCCCCTCCTGCCTGCAGTTCCCTCTTCCCTGGTGCAACTTTATGGCTGGCATATGGAAAGTGTTTCTATTTACCCAGCTCTGCCAGGACCCGCTGCATGCTGTGCTCCAGCAACGGAAACCTTGGATTCCCCGCAGGGTCATCTCAGGGCTGCATGCAAAGCAGCCAGCTGTTTGCAGGGAGCGCCTGGGCCCTGTTACATCAGCATGGAGGAAGCGTCACCATCTGTGCAAACAGGTCATCCTGGTCTGTCTGCCTGTCCTCTGGACGGGAACTCTCCCGCTTTGAGTTAGAGCTTTTTGTTCTTTTATTTTCTGCCGCCTGTCAGTTCAACCGGTTTCTTTCAGTTCCTTCTCCACCTCCTGCCAGTGATTCAGTTCATCTCCCTGGGCTGATGGCCAGAATGTGGGGAGGGCAGGTGAGGGGTAGAGGTTGCGTAAATCTTCAGTCACCAAGGTTTGTGTACCTGAAAAGGCTGAGGGCTGGTTTTCATGTGAGCTCATCTGTCAGGCTCCAGGCGCGCAGAGCAGAATATTTCCCTTCCTGGAACTTTGCCCGCAGGCACAGATTGGGATCTTCTTGGTCACCGAGAATGTTCCTGGTCAGCTCCCTCTGGCCCTTTAAAACCTCCTGCAAGGGGAGAAGCTTGTCTGTGGAGAGGGCCAGAAAGAAGCTTCTTCCACCCCCTGTTCCCTCCACCTCCTGCTCCTTCTGCCCTCCCGAGGCCATCCTTTCCCCTCCGTCCCTCCTGTTCCCAGTCCAGCTGCCTCCCAAGAAAGGCCAAAATGCAGAGACCGGCCGTCATCTTCCTGGAGGAGGTTGTAGGGACCCGGCTCCCTGACTGCCCTGTCGTGAGGTCACCCCATCTCTTCCATCCGGGCCCTCGTGGTATGTTTTGACCTTGTCCTTCCAGCTCCCAGGAGAGCCCCCCATCCTGGGCGAGAAAGGTGCCCAAGTCTGAGGTTGCCCATAGATTCATTCACAGTCTTTAATTATCACCCATGTACGGGGGCCAGGCTGGGGTTGGGGGGCGCTGGAGAGGTCTATGTCAAAAGCCCACTGCACCTTTCATTGGCCAGTCATTTACCTGGAGGCCTGTGGTCTCCCAGGAAGTGCAGATCCACTCCAGGGGGGCAGGAGTAGACCAGGCCAGGGTATCGGGCAGGCGGGTACTACCGTCACTAGGGCTGAGGCTTGCCAGGCAGAGGCGGGGTCAGACCCAGGGGACGGGAGGCACACCTGCCCTGGGACTCCACCCGCCCCTGGGGCTTGGGTCCCCAGGAGTCAGGGCCTCGTGCCCGACACAGCCCCTCTGAACTTCAAGTCCCCAGTCTGTCTCACGCAGACTTGGACGCAGGCCCTTCGAGACACCTGCCTCCATGTTTCCCTCTTTATGACCTTAATTGCCCTTTGCCTTGAGAAGCTGCTGAGCATCTGAGCAAGTCATGTTCTGGAACAATAAAGCCCTTGGGAGTTGGAGCCTTTCCATTGCCTCTTTGGCCTTTCTCTCCTAGCACATGTGGGCGTCAGGGTTAGAGTAGAGCAGACGGAGGGAGCCCGCCCCAGGCGGTGCCGCCCCGCCTCTTGCCAGGCTCTGAAAGTGCCCTTGGACTTGGCAGCGGCCCCAAGGCCCAAGGGCTGTACATAAATGGAACAGTTGCCTTCCTCAAGGCCCTCTCAGTAATCCCTAAATGTGCCACCTGGCCCCTGAGCCTGCGCGGGGGGCTCTTTGCAGTCACCTGTGACTTTCTGGAAAAGCCCCGTGGTGTTCCTGGTCCCCTGGGCCTTTCAGCCCGCTCCTCATGCGACACAAGCACTCTGTCTTGCTTGGCCTTTGGGGCCTCATGAGCAAGCCAAGTTACGTTCTCTGAGACCGCATCAGGGAGGATGCTTAAAGCCCTGAACCGAGGCCATCCTGGGGGAGGAGAAGTCTTTGTTAGCCCCACCTTGTCCGAGTTCGCCTTTCTTTTTAAAGTCCTGCCCTGAATTGCTCTTACACAAAGTGGTCCCTCTCCAGCAAGTCCTTAAAAGAATGATGCGTGTGGAAAACACAGAGAAAATTACTGCCCTTGGGTGCTGGCTCCCTGGGTCTACCCCACCACACCCTGCGGGTTGCCCCTTGGGCCCCGCCCTCCTGTATGTGGAACCTTCCTGGCTTTCCCTTTACCTTGTTCACTCGTACACTGCCTCACGGTTCTGGGCTCGGCGGCCACCACAGTGAACAACTGTCCTGTCCTCATGGACCTGACACCCCAGGCAGGGAAACAGGCCCAGAGTCTATCAGTGCCCTGCCAGGCAGCTGCCTCTTGGAAGGGCGCATGGCAGGCCGAGAGGGAGAGAGCCACCTCACAGTCTCTCTGGATCTAAACCTACAGTTGCAATGAGGTGCACAGCAGCCAACCCAACTCCCTCCTCCCTGGTGAATAACCTTTCTTCAAACATCCCCGATGAATGTCCTCTTCGTGAGGCCTGGTGGAGATGGGGCCTCAGCAGAAAGGAGCCCTGAGAGGCAGGGGCTGCCCAGGTACCTCCAGTCCTCACCCAGGGCCCAGCACCTGGAGGCTGTCCTCCATCGCCGGGGATGCTGAGCAAGCGAGTAGAAGAATAAGGCCACTGTTGGCTTTAAAGTACTTTTATTACGCTTTTTTTTTTTTTTTTTTTGCTAACTTTCAGATCATAGTTTGAATAAAACAGCAAGGATGTGTGTCCCTAACTCTAACAGAATGTGGCATTCGCTTATTTCAGTATTTTGAATATGACCAAGTTGAAGGCCCTCTGTCCTGTGCACTGTTGGGAGCTCTGCTTGCTCAGCCTGGTCCGGTGCCTGCCTGTGGCTGCTACCCAGGAGTCACCTTTTGGCTTGTGCCTCCCTGGTCTGCCTGAGAAGGTGGGAAGGAGGCTTGACCTTCCTGTGTTTCTGCTGGGCCCATTTCAGAAATGGGCTCTGGGATCAGAGCTGGGCGTGCTGGCATTGGGGAGAGAAGGGCCTGAATTATTGAGTGCAAACTGCATCCAGATGTCCCATCTCTTTCTGTGATTCCATTTTAGCGATGGTCTATTTTTGGCCCTTTTAACGCTACCTTCTCACCCTTTTGGGTTTCAAGTTCTTGTGAGGCATGTTGCCAGCCCGCCTGGTTTGGTATCCCAGCCCTGCCTCTCATTAGCTCCGCAGCCTCCAAAATGCGCTTAGCCTTTCTGTCCTTAGTTTCTGTGATTGTGGTGGGGGTGGCAAGGATAATATTACCTTTTTTGTAGGATTGTTTTGAAAAATAAAATGGGCTGATCGGTATCATGTCCTCTGAAATGTCTCGTTACCTATTGCTATATAACAAACAGCCCCAAAACATAGTGCTTAAGACAGTAATACCATTTATATGGTCTGCAATTTGGAATGGGGTCTTCTCTGCTCCATGCGTTGGCACTGACTGGGATGGAGGATGGGTTGTTGAGATGGATTGTCACCTGACAGACCAGTTGCTAGAGGCTGTGGGCCAGGAGTGCAGCTGGACCGTGGACCACAGAGCTTGATTCTTCCCCACTGGCTTCTCCGACAGCTGCTTGAGCTTCCTCACGACATGGTGGCTGGGTGCCTAGAGCAAGTGTCCCAAGGGGAAAAGGTGGACTCTTTTCTATGACATCGACTTGGAAGTCAAAGGTGATACAATTAATAACTAATCAGAAGAAGTAAAAGAAAATGGGCCTCTCTGGTGGCCTAGGGGTTAAGTCTCAGCACTGTCACTGTGATGGCCTGAGTTTGATTTCTGGCCAGGGAGCTGACTCACATGGCACGGCAGACCTCTCCTGTCTCCCCGCTGCTCCCCTCGGCAGTAGATTTCAGTAGATCCAACCATTCTGCTCCCCACTCTGTCTCTGGTAAATCCTCTCACCTCCCTGCACCTCTGGCCTACACCCCAGTTTTTCTATGCCAAAATAAATAAAAATCTTACAGTAAAGAAATAATTCTTAAAAAAAAAAAAAAAAGATTTGAAGACATTTCAAGGAAGATCCGCAAATGGCAAATAAGTTTGTGGGAAGATACGCAGTTTATTTATTTTTTTTTAATGGGAAACGGTTCTTGTTTAGAATTAGCCAGCTGGACTCAGGTTAGAGGACCTCAAGGTTGTTGGCAGCATCAAAGCATTGTAGTCAGGAGCCAGTCAAACAGGGGACTTTGCTCCGTGGAGTCTGATCAGGGAGCTGACCTTGGCCTTGTCAGCGTCCCAGAGCTTCTCCACAGCCCGTGTGACCCGCTGCTTGTCCTTGACATCCACCGGGAACTCGTGTGTTGCTGCTCTGTCTCCTTCGAGGCTGACTCAGTGGTCGGGGGAGCCTGATGCCGTCATGAGGGTCAAGCTTGTTTCTCCTGGGGGTGCTCTTCCCAGGATATTTGGGGTGCCTCTGGAGCCACAGTGTCTTGGGCTGTTGAAAAGGGGTTGACATGAAGACCTTTTTCTTGTGGCTGTGGATGCCTTCCAGCCCCGCTCTCTTGGCCTTCAAAGCCTTTGCTTTGGTTTCACTTCCAGAGGGGCAGGGGCTTCCTTGTTTGCTTTTGGTGTGTCTTCATGAGACTCCACGCTCAACATTATTAGGCATCAGGAAAATGCAAGTGAAAGCGTTGCCTTGAAAAACAATTCAGTGCCCATCAATGCCTTTGAGAATGGTTATGATTAAAAAGATTGAACTTATGAGTTCTTGGTGAGGATGTGGAGGAACTGGAACCCTCTTATAATACTGGGAACCCTCATATACTACTGGGGGGATGTACTTCACTTTCTGAGGTGTACCAAGTAAGGGTTTGGGTGAGGGCGTGGAATTTCTCTTATTCTCTGTACAACATGGATGAATTTCAGAATCATGCTGCCGAGCGGAAGAGCCAAACCAAAAACACATTCTGCAGTTCTGTTCTATCAAATTCTAGGTGCTGCAGAATCAGCTAATAGTGACAGCGGATCTGTGACTGCCTGGGGATGGATAGGTAGGGGGCTTGCAGGGATGACAGATAAATTTTCTGGATGGTAGTGATGGTTTTACAAATGTGTACATATGTCAGAACATCAGCGCGTGCACTTGCAATGTGTTCAATTTATTGTATGTCAAACATACCTCAATGAATATGTTTGTAAAATTGGGTGGGAAGGAGCTTTGCAGATAGATGAGCCATTTGTCCCGTCTGGCAGTTCAAGGTCAGAAGAACCAGTTGTGACCCACCATCCCTGTGACCCCTGCTGGTTCCCCCCCTTTTCCTGTTCAATCGTGAGCTTTACACATTTGCTTCCTGCCAACTCTTTGATTCCAAACATTTGATTCTTTATCCTCCTTTAGAGTGTGGATTACAGGGAACCCAGCTCTCTTCCTAGATTCACTTCTTAAATTAACAAGTTGAGAGTCATTTCTTGGGCCATCGCTGCTCAGAAGAGACAGCCGAGTGTGTGACAAGCCCAACTCAGGCTTAAGTAGGAAAGGCTCTCCGCTAGCGTTGGAAACGCTAAGGGTGATTTCCTGCTCAGCTCTCAGGGCTGCGGCAGTGTGTTCCCTGTTACTGGTTTGTTCTCCACTGGCTTCCTTGTCAGGCAGGCTTTCCCTCCTGGAGCCAGCAGCAACAGGGAGCGAGCCCCCCCCCCCCCCCCGCTAACTAGCCCAGGGACGCTCCATCTCGGGTAGAACCACTCACCCACTTTTGCTGATCTGGGGCCATCGCCCTTGTCCGAACTGGTCCTGTCCAGGAGAGGTCGGGGGCTCTTATAGCGTCTGGGTCGCCTCCCTGGACAGCTGGGGTGGAATCAGCAGAGCCAAGGACTATGGATGGAGAGGAAGGACAGGTTGTTGCCCAGGGCAACAAACCGGGGTGGCGACCATGGGAGAAAAGGCTTGAGCGCCAGCAGAGAAGAGCAATGCTGGTTCCTGCACCACGGGCCCACCCAGCTGTTCCTGGTTTTTAACTGAGGGAACATTAACATGCTTGCAAAAGTCAGAAGTGTACAAAAAGATCATTCCCTCTGGCCGTCTCCAAACCCCTTGCAGGCAACCAATTTCACTGAGTTTTATTATCCTTCCTATTTCTTCTTGTAAAGATAAGCAGGTGTCTGTGTTTCCTTGCTCCTTCCCCATTGCACCCAAGAGATGGCATAGCTTTGTGTGCTCTTTGATTTGCTTGTTTTCACTTAACAAGATGAGGAAAACTGTTGCTAACTAGCCAGGCCAGCGCCTGCTGCGCTCAGGCCTGAGTGTGGCTGCGCAGGTGGTGAACGCGACCTATGAGCAGAGCGGGCACGGCAACGGTGTCTTTATCCTCTTAAGTCTGGTGGTGGGTGACCCTCTCCTCTTTCAATGCAGACGGAGGCAGCTATGCCATCCACGATGCCCAGGCTCCCAGCCCAAGCTCCGGGGACGAGGGCTTCCCCTCGAGCCCCACCGGACACAACTGGGAGATGAATTACCAAGAGGCAGCTGTCTACCTCCAGGTGAGTGTCTCCCCTTCAGGACCCCACTGCTCCTGGCACCGTGGGTGGAGGGGGTGGCGGGGGCTTTGCTTCCTGTCCCTGCTCTTTGTCCCTGGGCTGGAAAGCCAGCCTGGCGGTGCCTCCATGGCGGGATTGTGTGGGCTGGTCTCCGGCGCCCGCTTTGTGGCTCTGCCTGCCCCCAGGATTCCTGTCTGGCCCCCTGGCCTGTCCTGCCCTTCTCCCTCTTCTCGGGGGCACACTGGGAGCCAGCAATCGGGAGGGACTTGAGAGGGGGTGGTGGGTATTGGGGGTGGGCCCAGTGGTGGTCACCCCCTTCCTGTTGAGCTGGCTGCCACTGACTTCACCTTTGCTCTCTCACGTTTTCATTTTCTATGTAAGTAAAAGTAATATTACACGCGCATTACAGCAAGCTGAGGTACAACGGAGATGTGGGAAAAATCTGAGACACTCGCCATCCACATTGTGTTAAGAATGACACATGGGTCCCGGGGTGCCCGCCGCTGCACGGTCTGCCTTTCCCCGTGCTGTGTCAGTCACCGCGGCGTTTTTCTTAGGCTGTTAGAACTCTTACAAGAGCTTCAGTGACTTTATCATCATACCTGGCAAATGTAGCCTCGTTTACCCAACTATGCTGTGAAGGTGGAGCGTTCTCCCTCCACATGTTCCCTTTATCCTGCACTGTGTGTTTCCCCTGGTACAAAGTGTAATCCCAGGGCGGTCTGGAGCTGCCTCCAGAGCAGTAGTCTGGCTGTGGGGAGCCTGTGCTGGTGTGTCAATGTGTGCATGCCGGTGTGTCGGCGTGTGTGTGCCGGTGTATCAGCATGTTGTGCCGGTGTGTCGGCGTGTGTGTGCCGGTGTGTCAGCATGTGTGTGCTGGTGTTTTGGAGCGCGTGTGCTGGTGTATAGGCGCATGTGTGCCGGTGTGTCACCACGTGTGTGCTGGTGTGTCGGCATATGTGTGCTGGTATGCTCCGGTGTCCAGCCCCTCGCTGCTGTGAGGTGTCTGACGCCCTCCCTTTCCTCCTCCCAAATCTCACCTGTGGATTCACTCACCCCAGAGCCTCTGAGACAGCTCTGACGTAGGGTGGGCTTCACCCGGGAAGAGGAGAGCAGAGACCCGAGGTCACCCACTCCTGGCTGCCTCCTTATTCTTCCTCATCGGCTTCATGCTCTCGCCGGGCCCCGAGGCTGGAGCACCTCTGGGGTTCACATGGGTGGCAGGGGTGATACTTCGCTATGCCCTGTAGGGGGGGCAGCTCCTCCTCTGTCTCCTCAGGGGCGATTCCAAGCCCTGGTGTTCATCTCTGGGCCCCGCGTGGGTGGCTTCCTCTAGCCAGACCTTCATCCCTGGCAGTTTGCTCTAAGGAACTACCCAGGAACTACATTTTGCAGTCTTCCAGCCCAGGAGTTTCCCAGGCCGCCGTGTGTGCTCCCGGCCCTGGTGGCACGGAGCCCGGGACTGGGCTCACCCGCACCCCTCCTCTGGGCCGCTGAGACGTGTCTCCATGACAGAGTGGTACGGGGGGTTGTAGCACTGTCCCTACTGGGAAGCTCTGAAGCAAGGGGGTGCACCCGGGTACTGGCCAAGCGAGGACATGCTCGTGGGGGCTGCCAGCTGGGGCAGCGAAGCCTTGGAGCTGCTGAGGTGGGTGACCCTTCCCCTCTGCTGTGTTTTCTCAGGAAGGCGAGAATAACGACAAGTTTATCACCCACCCCAAGAATGCCAGAGCACTGGCGGCCTACCTCTTCGCACACAACCACCTCTTCTACCTGATGGAGCTGTCGACGGCCCTGCTCCTGCTGCTGCTCTCCCTGTGCGAGGCCCCCGCCGTGCCTGCGCTGCGGCTTGGCATTTACGTGAGTGCTCTGGCAGGAACATTTTGGAAGGGCAGACATAGCGAAGAGATTTAAAACAAGGCAGCCCTGGGAAGTGCTAGAGGTGGCAGGGAGTGGGCCTAGCTCGCCCTCTTGCCTGGGGTCCTGCTGGAGCCCTGACTTCAGCCGGTCTCGCTAGTTCTGCTCACAAGAAAACTCCAGGGTAAGCCGCCCTCTGAGTGCCTGACTCTGGCCCAGGGCCTGTGCCCTGGCTGCAGGTGGGTCGGGCACCTGGCTGGCTTGCAGTTGCACCGCTGGCTCCCACCTTGGGGTGGCAGCAGCTGTGGGGGAGGGGGGCAGGAAGGCAGGCAGTGTTGCCATGGCCACACCATCTGGTTGCAGGTCCACGCAACCCTGGAGCTGTTTGCCCTCATGGTGGTCGTGTTTGAACTCTGCATGAAGTTGCGGTGGCTGGGCCTCCACACCTTCATCCGGCACAAGCGGACCATGGTCAAGGTGACGTGTCCATCTCCGTATAGTGTCATCTCCCGTGTTGCCTTCAAGCCCGTACCTTCGGGGTACTTCCCAGGCTTGTGAGCGTGGCCCGTCCCCCCCAACGCTGTTGCACTGTGTCACGTGCTACACACGCCCCACGTGATTCAGAGCTTAGGGCGGGCATGGTCACCCTGAGAGAGGCATCTGATGGGCGCTGCTGTACACTCAGCTGGAAGAGAATGGGAACTAGGTCCTGGCAGCTGGGGTTCACACCCCGGGCTGTCCGGCCTCCAGGCCCATGCTGACCCGCAACCTGTGTCAGAGAGGCACTTTGCAGTGTAAAGTGTGCACCTGTATCGGGAGATGTACCCCAGAATCGGAGGGCACAACGGGCACAGTCCTCAGGGACCCCGCACTCCGAGTGAGGGGCTCCCGGGGCTCTCCTCTTGGGCTCATTGTCCTGGGGCCACATGTTTGTGCCAGCAGCTGCAGCCCCTCTGGGGGCTGCTTGATGTTGGAGATAGGAGAGGGCCGGCGAGAAGAGAAGGGCCAGAATGGGCAGTATCTAGCCGGCCCTTGCTTCGAGGTACTGAGGAGGGGCTGGGTGGGGGCTGACAGTGCCTGTGCCTGCCCCCCCCAGACCTCCGTGCTGGCGGTGCAGTTCGTTGAGGCCATCGTGGTGCTGGTACGGCAGACGTCCCATGTGCGGGTGACCCGGGCGCTGCGCTGCATCTTCCTGGTGGACTGTCGGTACTGCGGCGGCGTGCGGCGGTAAGGCCTGGGCAGGAGCCTCTCAGACAGTTGCTGCCGTGGCCTGGTTGCCCCCCTGGGCCGGTGGAGCAGGACCCAGTGAGTCAAGGACCTATCAGACCCTACACACTGGGAGGTTCTCAGCACACTCTCCGCCCTCTGCTGGCGGCCCCCCGGAGAGGGAGGTGTGCTGCACCCAAGGCGCGGGTTCCAGGGTCTCACCTGCAGCCTGCTGGGGCCGGCTTCGCTCTCTGATGCTGGTGTCTGCCTAAACACTGTGGCAGCTGCAGTGCCTTGGCCATGTCTGCGTGGCCCCAGCAGGCTCTCTTGATGCCACTGAGCCTGGGGGATGAACCTAAACCTTCGGCCTAGAGTTAAACTTACCTTGAAGACCCCATCTGGAAAATCTCCAGACTGGGGGGATGTTGGTGAGGGTGGACTAGGGGTCGGTTGTTGGCCCTACCCTCAAAGCTGGACACTGTCCTGGGATGAGGAGGCCCTGAAATGCCCCTGCTTCCCACACCTGCTGTGGGAACCATGGCCACGGCCATGCGCTTGGTGCCCTGCTGCTCCCCTACTTCTTTGGGCTCTGCTAGCACTGGAGGGGCTGTGCTGACCCACCCAGCTCGCCTTCACCCTCAGCGCAGTCTTCCAGGCAGACGGGAAGCCTGGCACAGGGGTGTTCAGTGTTTATGGGCTGGAGACCCCCACCACTATACCCCGTGGGGACCTCAGGCAGCGTGTCCTGGGGCCCCAACGCCTCACCCGCCTGCTGTCTTCCTCCCCAGCAACCTGCGGCAGATCTTCCAGTCCCTGCCGCCCTTCATGGACATCCTGCTGCTGCTGCTCTTCTTCATGATCATCTTCGCCATCCTCGGTGAGCCCCCCCAACCCGGGCCAAGGCCGTGTCTAGGTGCACATGTGCGGGTGTCGGAAGATGGACCTGGGCCGGTTTAGAAAGGTTTTGAAAGTGGTGTCAACCCCACCATAGGAAACGAGGTATTAGAAATAAAATGGAAGCTGCCTCTGTATCATTTCAGGCTCTCAGTCCCCCCATCCTCCACGGCCCCCTGTCCTCGTCTGATCGTTGCCATGTCTGTCTTTCTGATTTTAATTTATAGTCACGTTTCCTTCAGCAACAAATAGATGGCGTTGCTTCACACATCAGAAAGGTTTCTGTAAATGGTCACGTAGTAACTGCATCCCCTGCTGAGCAGCTCAACATTATGGTTTTAAAGCTTGTTCCCCTTGATACACGCAGATGCAGGCCACCAGCTCCCCCATCTTCCCACCCACCGCCTCAAGCTGATAGAATTTCCATGTGCTCCACGGGGGCCGACATCTCCTAAGGGTGGAGTTTCTCCCTTTTCCCATTCAAATCACAAGGACTCAGGGAACAGTCCATTCTGAGAAAGGGGACACTGAGTGGTATTTCTCCCCCTGGGCTGCAGGGAGCAGGGGATCAACGGGGTCCCTTTGAAATTGCTACTTGTCTATCATGTTCTCAGAACCAAAGATTGCAAACCAACAGTCTGGTTTTCAAACACAGCCTACAAATCGATTTAATTTGGCTTGAAAATGTTGAGTGAGTGTTTTAAAATTAGACACTTAACATAAAAATGCAGCTATCCAGCCTTGTTTAATAACAGACTTGAAGGTACTTGGGTCACTTTCTCAAATGACAGCATTTATCCGATGCCTACTAACATTTGCTCCCTTTATACAGAGCAGGTGTTCTCCAGAGTGCCACAGTCCCCACCACTCCCTATTGTCTCTCGGTACACTGTACTCATGTACATTTATTTGTCTAATCCTTTTGAGGGTGCTAGCAATCGATTTATTGTCCCCACCCTCAATGCTGGACACAGTGTGCTAGGATGAGATGACCCTGAAATGCCCCTGCAGCCCCCATCTGCTGTGGAAGCTGTGCCCACGGCCATGCGCTTGGCCTCCTGCTGCTCTTGCCTGGGGTTTGGGACCTCTGCTCTAATCCTCTTTCCATTCTGTTTTTCTGCCACCTTCCAGGTTTCTACTTATTTTCCCCTAATCCTTCAGACCCCGTAAGTAATCAACGTTGTCAGTTTCCTCCTTTATGTGAGGGCTTTCTCCTCAGGCCGGGGAACTGGACTGACCCTCCCTAGCCAGATTAGGCAAGGACACCCTGCCTGGCCTCTCGTCATGGCTTATGGCTCCTAAAAGTTCTGGACACCTAGACTTGAGCACTGAGGGAGTCTCTGTCCTGTCCTTAAGAGAGCCATTTCCAGAATCAGATTTGGAAAATAGGAACATTTGAGTGGAGAAGAGTGAAGCTGGTTGTTTAAACCCGATTCTCTGGGAGAACAGGACAACGTTGGCTGTTTCTGCTAGAAGCATCAAATTCAGGAAGGTGGAGCCCTGGACTCCACTTCTGCTTGTTTCTCTGCCATCCCTGGGGTTCCTTGGGAGGAGTTGGTGGGGTTCCTTGGGAGGCACTGGAGGGGTTCCATGGACAAGATGGTGGGTGGGAGGGGGAAGACTGGTGTGTGCCTCGCGGGCGCCAAGGCCCTCTTCCTCTTCCTCCCGCTCCCAGTACTTCAGCACCCTGGAGAACAGCATCATCAGTTTGTTTGTCCTCTTGACCACAGCCAAGTAAGTCTGGGCTCTGCTTTGGCTTCTGCCCTCTGCTAGTGTCCAGGGCCTCCTCTTTCCAGCCGAGAATGTTCCACATCTTTGTACAGGCAGGTGCTGGGGCCCTGCAAGGATGGGAGTGGTCTGGTGCTCTCAAAGCCGTGCCCTGAGAGTGGTGGGGGGGTGGGGGGGGCCAGGAAGGCAGGAGGTGTCCTTCAAAGAGATGGGGACAGGCAGACGGGGGCCCTAGAGTAACCCTCCGCAAATGCAGTTTTCCAGATGTGATGATGCCCTCCTATTCCCGGAACCCCTGGTCCTGTGTCTTCTTCATCGTGTACCTCTCCATTGAGCTGTACTTCATCATGAACCTGGTGAGTGGCCTTGCCTCGGGCTCTGGGGTGCAGAGTTGGGGGTCCCTGGTGTGGCATGGCAGGGAACTCCTCAACTGGTTCTCAGCCAAGCAGCCTCCTGGTTGGCGACACTGCCACTGCTGCTGCTGCCACCGTAGAAGCCAAGGCCTCGCTGCCACCTTTTCACTCCCCTGGCAGACACAGCAGCTATAGAGACTGGCCCTCGCTCCATCTCAGCTGGGCCTGGGCAGAGTGCTCTGTGCCTGAGGACGACCCCCATGAACACAAAAGCCCTGGGAGTCCAGAGATGAGTCTTAGTTTATAGATGAGGACACAGGGTCAGGCTGCCTGAGCGGCTACTCGGCTGCACAGCCTGGGCAGTCAATGAACCCGTCTGATTCCAGGGCCCTGCTCTGGTCACCTCCATCCTGCAGCACCCATGGCCTAGGAATGGCCTGTGTGTTTCCACCCCATTTGTCACGCCCACCGGAAAATCCAGCACAGAACCTATTCCTCTAGGAGACATGGCTCTCCATGCACCCGGAGACTGCGGAGGTGTTTGGGGGCAGGCTGGCCCCCAGGAACTTTCCTGATATCAGCAGGTCGCCCCTGGGGCCCCCCACATCAGCATCATCAGGGAGAGGCCCCCAGCAGGTCTTATTTGTATGCTCCCGTGAGCTTTCTCATACTGGTCGCCATGTCAGGCCTGGTACAGGCCTGTAAAATCTAAAAAAGTTGAAGTCTTAAATGCTAAAAGGGGAAAACAATTTTAAAGAATCTTTTTAAACTTTCTCAAAGCCAAAAGGAAGTACGTTGGCTCTCTCCTGTTCATATAAGAGCTCCTGCATGACTGCTGTTAGTTTAGAAACATAAATACCTACGATATGTAATTGACTTGCTTTAATTTGTGAGATATTTGCAGCTGTGGAATCTGGAATGGGGCTTGGCAAGGGACAGCCTGGGGCCCAAGCCCGACCCACTGTGCCTGTCTTTTATATAAAGTTTATTGGCACACGGCCACATCCAGCTGTTTATGCCTCATCCGTGGCTGATTTCCTGCCACAATTGCAGGGCTGGGTAGTTGCGACAGATACCATCTGGCCTTCAGAACCTAAAATATTTGCTCTCTGGCTCTTTAAGGAAAAGTTTGCTGACCCTGGGCCAACAGGGAAAAAAGAAAGGGTGGGGGACCGATGTGACAGGGTGGAAAGGACAAAAGAGTCTTCCTTCAGATATTCATAAAAGAAAGTGTTTCCAGAAAGGATTCTTTTGCCCTCTGCTTCCACCCTCTCAGTGCCCTCCGAGAGCACAGACTGTGTCCTGCAGGCTGGCTTTGGTGAGAGGTGGTTCCAGAATGTTGTGTCTGGTGCAGGCCGCCTCATTGCCCTGACTGTGGGGGCCGTGCCTGCTGCTGGCTCTCCAGGAGGGCGTGGGCAGAGGATGCAGCCCCAGTGTGGCTCCCTCTTGCTCTGAGGATGGACGCACAGACTCCGCGGCCCACTTGGGGAGCTGACTGGGCCTGAACCCGGCATTCCTCCCACCACTTCCTTCTTCTATGAAGCTGCCTGGCCAGGGGTGCGCAGTGGGTGGGAGCAGAGGGAGCTGGAAAGTGTAGACGCAGTGTCTCCTGTATCTGAAGCCAGGAAATGTATGCATGGCCACGAGCGCCCTTCCTCTCTGAGACTTGGAGACAAGCTCCCCACACCAGGAGGGCAGCCAGATGGTCTGTCCCAGCCCCCAAACCTCGGGGACACCCTGCCTGCAGGGGGCCAGTCTGTGCTTTCCCCTCACAGCTTCTGGCCGTGGTGTTCGACACCTTCAACGACGTCGAGAAACGCAAGTTCAAGTCTCTGCTGCTGCACAAGCGAACCGCCATCCAGCACGCCTACCGGCTGCTCGCCGGCCCCCGGGTAAGGAGCAGCGGCTGCGCGGGGGTAGGGCTGGGCCTGCTCTCCCTCCTCTGCCCTGAGCAGGCATGTGCTGGGCACCTGGCAGCCCATTGAACTGGGCATCAGAGTGGCCACCCCCAGGGAGGCGCTGCCAGGCTGGGCTGGGCTGCACCCCCATTGCTGCCCTCCTCTCCCCGCAGGAGCCCGGCGGCATCTCCTACAGGCGGTTTGAGGGCCTAATGCGCTTCTATAAGCCCCGGATGAGCGCAGGGGAGCGCTACCTTACCTTCAAGGCCCTGAATCAGAGCAACTCACCTCTGCTCAGGTAAGAGCAGGCCCCAAGGTTGGCTAGTGTGGCCGGAGATGGTCGGGCAGAGGGACTTGTTAGAGACTTTAGTTTTCTTCACAGAGACGAAAGTCCAACCCAAACTCAGTACAAGTCAACTTAAGAAAAGAGCATATTGGCTCATGAATGGACCGGCCCAGCACTCCCGCCCCCAACCAAGCGCAAGGCCAGGTTCTCCCACAGGAGCAGATGCATAGAGGGGACACCCCCACACCCCCCAGTACGCACCGGGGACCCCCACAGCAGTGTCGGTCTTCTGAATGGCTCATAACCAAAACCCTTCTCTTCGATTTGGAAAGCAGCAGCCGCTGGGGACAGGAGAGAGCCCGGGCTCCGTCCCGATGGTCCCGTTAAGTCTCTGTGAACGAGGCTCCATTTCTGTTGGTCTGTGGGTGATCAGAACCGGGGGGCTGCCTCTCCAGGGAGGTTGGGGTTGTCAGGGCACAGTCGGCTGATGCAACGTCTGTGGTACCTGGAGGGAGGAAGCGATTGATGACCCACAGGTGCCCTGCTGCGCTGGGGTCCCCTTAGAGGGTGCACAGGCAGGCACGTGAGCGCTGATACTTGGTGCCAGCGTGCTCACTGCTCTGCTTTGCATGTTGCTCGTGACAGCCTGAAGGACTTTTATGACATCTACGAAGTCGCAGCCTTGAAATGGAAGGTGGGTACTCTTGAGAGATGGGAGGGGTGGGCAGCCCCAGTCCCACAGGGTTTTGGAGGGCGGCATCTAGCCCTCCCTGCTGGGATTGCTCAGCCCTAGGCTAGGCACCCTGTACCTCAGGGCTCACTCCCTACCCCAGGGCCTCTGGCCTTGCATTTGCCTGCACATTCACCACATGGTGTCCTGGTTGAGAGCGCCAAACCTGTCACGTCCCGTTTTCACCTGTGGTGTCAGGCCAGTGACCGAGCCTCCCAGTGCTCGTCACACCGGGAACGCCACAGCGACCAGCCCCACCACAGTCGCTTTCAGGGTCATGTACAGGCAGAGCCATGCATGGCACATTCCGTGCTCAGTGAACACTGCTGGCGCCGCTGCTCCTAGAGTGAGTGTTTCCATTGTTCCCCACGTTAGCCGGGGGATCGGGAGCAGGGAAGGTGCACTGGCATCCCAGCCCCGAGGGCTGGGTGCTGGTCTGGTCCTAATGCCCTCTTTCACATGGCCCTGCCCTGGCCAGGCAAAGAAAAACAGAGAGCACTGGTTTGATGAGCTTCCCAGGACAGCGTTCCTCATCTTCAAAGGTAAGGCCCTCTGGTGGGCGCCTGGTGCTGGGCACACACAGAGGTTCTGGAGACCACAGATGAGCATTCAAATAGCATGCTCATGTGTGTGTGTGTAGAAAAGAAAAGTGTGGGCCTCCCTGGTGATGCAAGGGGTTAAGTCTCAGCACTATGAAGCTATCAGCAGCCACTGCATCATGACTTCGATCTTTGGCCAGGGAGCTACCCACATGGTGCAGCAGACCTCTCATGATTCTCCCGCTGCTCCCCTCAGCAGTGTATTTCAGTAGATCCGTCTGTTCTGCTCCCCGCTCCGACTGGTGAATCTTCTCACTCCCTTCCCCACACTTCTGGCCTGCATCCCAGCTCTTGTATGCATAAATAAATACACATTTTAAAAAAAAGAAAGAAACAGTGTGATTACCCTAGCGGGGAAATAAGTGTTGGACTAGGAAGGAAGCTTAAAAACCAAAGCAAAGATGCTTGTAGAATGAATATTCATTCTTTGAAGAAAATTTACAAAGCCCAACAATTAGAAGAAAACAAAAAATCATTACACAGAGATAACCACTGTCACTCTGCTGTGTTATTTTTCTGGGCATCTTTGAAACAGGATGACATCATACCCTCTGCCTTTTTATCTGATAATGGATTTTGGTTTCCCTCCTGATGGCATTGATGGCCTGATCTATGGGTCATGCTGGCGTGGTATAAAATTCAGATTTTAAATCGGGATGCCTGTATTTATTTATTTATTTACTTTACCAAATAGTTGCCTCTTCACTTAAGGCTGGTTTTGAAGCTCCACCTGGGAGCATGGGTAGCTCAGCACCATCATGGGAAGCTTCAGGTCAGGCTTCAGAGAAGGGTGAAGATGCTATGGTCACTCTGATTTCTCCCCGGCGAGGCCTCTGGGCACTCGACCTTAAAGGAGTGTCCACTCCACGGGCGACATCGTTCAAGTGGATGAGTAACGGCGCTTTCGCTTCCAGCAGCCGCCAGCTGACCTTGGCTCGGCTCCGTCCTGCCTCGGGTGCTGGGACCCCTCAAACCCCTCGTCGGCACTGTCCTGTACCGGGGCATCCCTCTGAGGTTGGGGGTCCCTTTTTATCTCCGGGCAGCAGCACCCTGGTTGCTGGCCCGGTGCAGTGCCAGGTAGGGGAAGGGCCGTGGCCTCTGAAGATGTCAGCACGAACCTTTCTTCTCTTCCAATAGGAATTAATATCCTCGTGAAGTCCAAGGCCTTCCAGTATTTCATGTGTGAGTATGAGAACTCAGCTCTGGCCCTTTCCTCCTACACCTCTCACTGTTCCAGAAGGCGGAGGCTCAAGAGCTGAGTCCCGGGGTCCCGCTGAGCCCGTGTAGAACAGAGAGCGCAGCGCGGCCCACGCGCCGTCGCCCGGTGGCACTGGTGCCCGCCACCTCCCGCCCGGGCTCACCGTCCCCTCCCCAGACCAGAGTTTCAGAAGCAAAATCCAGAACCATGGAGTGGTTGGTTGATAACGTCGCTTAAGTCTATTTTATTCGGTAGATTCCTCCTCGTCCCTTCCCCTCTTTCTCGAGGGGAGGAGCAGATGGCTTGCCCTTGAGTCTTGTTTCTTTCATTTCCCAGGAGGAGTAGTCACATCTAGAGTGGTGGCTGTTTTCATTTAAACTGACTTAAAAAAAAGGTTTCAGCCCCCCCCCCCCACCCCGGTAGCCACCTTCCGCGCTCAGCAGCCGCCTGGGCTAATGACTCCGGAAGGGGCGGCGTGGAGGAGCCCCGTCCACACAGTGGCATCTCTTGGGCAGTTGAGCTGATGCAGGGCTGGGCGGGGTCCAGTCCATCCACAGTGCTGTGGTTCCAGCGGGCGGGGAGCGCTGCTTAGAGACCCGGGTCGGACATGCCTGTGGGCTCCTTATTTGAAGTTGGCTGTTGTTTTTAGGCCTTTCCTCCGCCGGAGGTGGAATGTTCTTTTTTACGATAAACTATCGTGAGTCTATCCCGCGCTTTCTCACTCAAGCTCAGGACCACAGGGTTTTCCCTAACACCATCACTCTCACTTATCCAGAGTCCCCGCCTTAAAATCCTGATTTTCAAGTGTCCCAATACTTGAATTTTGGATTTTGTTCCTCTTTTACACCAACCTGAGCTAATCGGTGGAACTTACTGGAACTTCACTGTTATCTGAACAGTTTTTAGCAGCCCCTAGCTGTGTTCTCTGCAAAGCCGCTGGTGGCTGTAGCTCGTGGGACAGGCACTAGGTGGGGAGAAGCGTCTGGCCTGTGGGGGTGGGCAGCCCCGCTCCGCTGCATGCACCCCCCGCCCCCCACCCCTGGAACCGCCCCTGCCCGCACTCCCGCATCCCTCATGGGCCTGTCTTTCACAGACTTGGTGGTGGCCATCAACGGTGTCTGGGTCCTGGTGGAGACATTCATGCTGAAAGGTGAGCCCCGCCTGGGGGTCCGGCCGCCCCGTGTGCACTCCGCCCACCTCTTGAGCGGCTGCCTCTCCTCCCCGTGTAGGTGGGAACTTCTTCTCCAAGCACGTGCCCTGGAGTAACCTCGTCTTTCTCACGAGTAAGTTGCCACCACGGCTTTGCCGAGCTCGGGGCTCTTCTCTCTGGCTCTCGCGATGGAGCAGAAGCTGAGTCTGCCCCCCTTTCCCTGATTAAACTCTCTCAGGACGCCCGCTGCCGTCAGGGTCCAGTCTCCGCCTTTCCAGTCATAGGTGGTCCTTGCATGCCCGTGCCCGCCCCTGACCAGCGCCCTCCCCTCTCACCTCTGGGCCTTCGCGGGTGGTTTCTGTGCCCAGTGCCCTCGTCCCTTGCAGCCCCTGCCTCAGCTCCGCTGCCCAAGAGGCCTCAGTGTGCTGACGGGGGCTCCTCCAGAGCCCGCTCTCAAGTGCGGAGCTGGGGGTGACGCAGGGAGGACACTGAGCCAGGGCTGGGGTGGGGGGTGCTGCTCACTGCCGCCCTCCTCTTGCAGTCTACGGGGTGGAGCTGTTCCTGAAAGTGGCCGGCCTGGGTCCCGTGGAGTACCTGTCCTCCGGATGGAACCTGTAAGTGCAGAGCGGGTTCCTAGCCCTGTCTGAGAGCACATGCCCTGTGCCTGCGTTGCAGGAAGAAGGTTCAAGGCCTATGGCGGGGCCAAGGCCTCGGTCCCCATCGCAGGTCTGCCTGCCCTGGCTTTACCTCACTCCCAGGCCACCCACACTGTCCCTCTGGACATGAAACCAGGCAGAGAATAAACAAGTTAACATTCACAGAGCAGCGGCTGGGCAGAACAGGCAGCCCCGTACTTGCTGTTTTGGGGTTGCGATGTGTGTGGTAGAGGAGGGGTCCCTCTGTCTAAGCAGAGCTGCCCCATCTCCCTGCAGCCCTGCCCCTTCCTTAGTAACTTCATTCTGGTTGCCGGCCCTGGTTAGTCCATCGCAGAAAGGACCCTCAGGAGGGGATTTCCGAGCTTTTCTGCCCCATGGGTCAGAGCCCATGACCTCTGAGCTGTAGCGGGGGCCTGGCCCATCAACCTCAGGAACCCGACATGACAGGAATCCTCTCCCAGGCTGGCTGCAACGGGCACCATGGCGCTGTCTCTCTGGCCTGGCTGGTGGTGGGCCCTTGAGTGGCAGCCGGGACAGCAAGGCCACGAATGGGACCAGCCAGGAGGGTGGCCGGGTGTGCTGAATGAATGGCCGGCCCGTCCCTCTGCCACCAGGTTCGACTTCTCGGTCACGGCGTTCGCCTTCCTGGGACTGCTCGCTCTGGCCTTCAACATGGAGCCCTTCTACTTCATAGTGGTCCTGCGCCCCCTCCAGCTGCTGAGGTGAGTTGGACAGGCCGGGATGGGGAGGGGAGGCGGGCAGCGGGGAGGGCCTAGAAGGCCTTGGGGTGGGCTGGGAAGTGCCCAGCTGGAGCAAGGAGACTCACAAGCCTGGGGTCAGAGCCTGTCACTGTTTCCACCCTGCGGGCCCCTCACATCACCAGACCCTGGTCACCCTGACTGTGGACACGGCTCAGTTGAACTCGGCCCACGGTGGGGGCAGCTGCAGCCACAGACACATAGGCTCACAGTCATAAACCAGAGAGCCGCATCCTCTGAGGGCCAGGAGGGGCATTTCTGGGGACCGCTGCCAGAAATCCACAGGGCCCTGTGCAGATGGAGGTTGCTGTGTCTTCAGCAGCCGGGTTTTCCTCCTGAGGAGAGGTGGAGGTAGGAAGGCCGTGCAGACATGTCTCTCTGGAGAGCCTGCTGCCATGTGCCCCTGGAGGCGAGGTTGGGCCTGCCAGGCAAGGGTCTGGTCCCCTGACCCCTGCCTGCTGCTCCTGCTCCTCGTGGGCCTTCGCGTCTGTCCCCTCCCCGCGGGGGTGCCCCAGTGTCTTGAGCAAGGCCTTGCCACGATTCTCCGGCTGGCTTTGTAACCCGTGGAGAATAGACTGTCCTCACCTGAGTGAGGACTGAGAAGACACGTGCGGCCACCTGGCCCCATGTCCCAGGGCGAGTACCTGGGCGAGTGCCGGGCTGACTTGGGGGATGGAAGCAGGCCTAGGTGAATGAGCTGCGGGCCCTCAGCCCTTCTCGCTCACGGGGCTGTGGCCAGCCACACAGCAGCCACGGGTGATCTGGAGCCGACCCGGCCTTCTTCCTGTGCTCAGGTTGTTCAAACTGAAAACCCGTTACCGCAACGTGCTGGACACCATGTTTGAGCTGCTGCCCCGTATGGCCAGGTAAGGCCCTGCCTCTTGGCCCCCAGGGCCAGGCACTGCGGGGCTTGTGCCCCAGGAGGGTGGGGGCGCTGCTGGGGGCGGGGAGAGGAGGATTCCCGGAAGGGACTGCCCCGCAGGGTCGGCGGGGCTTCAAGGAGACCGGACTCTTGAGCACAGAGGTCTCCTCCAGCACTTGCTCCTCTGACCTGCCTGAGACACTGAGTAGGGAGGGCAGGGAGCTGTCAACTCACTTCTCACCTGTGTCTACATTCACAGGTAAGGGGTCACCTGTGAGTCTACCTTCACAGGTAAGGGGTGAATCTCAGGTAAAGGGGCATCTGTTAATAGAGTCCTGATCGAGCCATTTCTGACCCCAGACCTGAATCAGAGGCCCCTTCCCTGCAGGCACTTTCCAGTTGGTGCACCTGGCTAGGGGCATGCCTGTCCACAGTGAGCACAGAGGGTCCAGCAGGCCGGGGCTGCGCAGGAGCCGGTCCCTGCCTGGCCCTCAGTCACCCTGTCCCTTTTGACCCTCCTCCCCAGCCTGGGCCTGACCCTGCTCATCTTTTACTACTCCTTCGCCATCGTGGGCATGGAATGCTTCTGTGGGATCCTCTACCCCAACTGCTGCAAGTGAGTGTGCTCAGCCCACTGCCCGCAGCAGCTCATGTTCCGGAGGGCCTGAGCGCGCCCGGTACACACGCCTCTAGCCCTGGAAACCCCTGCCTGGCTGCAGGGA
The DNA here is from genome assembly GCF_014898055.3 of Talpa occidentalis. NCBI lineage: Eukaryota > Metazoa > Chordata > Mammalia > Eulipotyphla > Talpidae > Talpa > Talpa occidentalis. The sequence goes on along the minus strand of NW_023601433.1, from coordinate 84,011,919 downwards.
GGGGCCTGACGCAGGGGTAGTCTCTGAAGTGAGGACGCGAGCCCCCTGCATGGGCTGGGACTGCACTCCCATTGGGCCTTGATCTGCTCGCCCTTTGAGCTGAGGCCGGAGGCCCAAGTCCCAGCATCTGGGACCTGACGCATCAACAGGGTCCGCCTCTTAGGATAAGACAGACGCTAGGACGGCCCAGGGTGGGCTGGATTGCTGGGAGCACAGCCTCCTGACGGCTCCCTCTCTCCTCCTCCCTTCTTCCTGGGCCACCGCTGTGGAGGGCTCTGCCGTCACTTCACCCTGCAGTGTTCTCCCGCAAACCGGCCCTTGAGGCCTCAGCAACATTTGGAGTGTTGAGCTCAGCCTGGAACCAGACCCCAGAGGGGTGGGTCACATTTGAGGGTGCATCAGAATCACCAGGGGAACTGCTCAAAAGCACAAACTCCAGACCCCACCTCGTGTGTCTGAGACAGGCAAGAGCCTTCCTGACACGCTCCCTGGCGGCCCAGGAGCAGCCACAGAGACACTGGCATGGATTTTAAGAAATCAGCCATAAAGGGTTGGAAAGAGCAGCGAATAAGACCTGAGAGCAGGGTCAGCCGTTAGAACCCTCCCCAGGTGCTGCGGAGAGCCACGCCCCCTCCCTGGGGTGCTACCTCAGCCCTGGCCTCCAGGGCGAACGCCGGGGAGCCCTTGCCTTCTGTTCCCCTCCTCCCTAGCAGTGTCTCCCTTGGGTGCCTGAGGGGGGGCCTAGTTGGAGCAGAGAAATGCCGAGAGAGGTCAGCAAGGGGGGACAAGCTGGGGATTCCGACCAGCACCGGGCAGGGACCGGGCGGTGGCAGGGCAGAGCTTTGTGGGACATCCCTTGGTTTGCTTAACCCTCTTCCCTGCTGCGTACCCCCCCCCACCCCCGCCAGCTCGAGCACAGTAGCAGATTCCTACCGCTGGCTCAATCACACCGTGGGCAACAGGACCGTGGTGGAGGAAGGCTACTACTATCTCAATAATTTTGACAACATCCTGAACAGCTTTGGTGAGTGACATCATGGGCAGGCGCCCCGGGCCGGCTGCCTTTGTCGCGCAGGTCCCAGGTGTGGTGGGCGCAGCTGTGCGAGGCCTCCCCGTCCCAAGCCCCCGGCCACTCTTGGGGCCCTCTGGTCAGGATGGAGTGTGTGGTTTGTCTGCCTGAGAGGTGCAGTGTAGCCCAGATCCCAGGGTTCTCTCAGGACCCAGGTTTTAGTCCAATTGCTGCTATGTTTTCAGTATCAGGAGCAGAAGAGCTTGGTGCCTGTCGGGGGGCGGGGGGTACAGCCTGTACTATAGAAACAACTCCAGCCAAGGCGGGGTCAGCCGCTCAGCCTGCCCCAGTGCCTTTGCACGGCCCCAGCTCAGGTCCGTACAACTCTGCTCCTAACTCCCATGGAGGGGTGGAGGAGAAGGGCTGTGGCTCTACCAGACGCAGCTTCTCCAAGAGGAAGGGGGAGCCCCTCGTGGCATCCCAGATCCTCACCAAGTACCCCGTCCAGCCCTGCCCGGCACAGGTTATCGTGGCCAAGGGTCTGCCCTTTTGGTCACAGTGGCAGCAGGCCCTGTAAGCTGGGCATGCGGCAAGGGCCGTGGCTGATCTCTTGAGCTGATCTCTCGAAGCTGGCAGATGAGGGTGCCATCATTTAGGGGTGTGATACCCAGGATGGGGGAGAGAGGCCCCTTGAAACTGACTTGGGAAAGTGGGTCTGCCTGAGATGGTTCTCTTCTTCCTGTTGGCAGTGACCTTGTTCGAGCTCACAGTTGTCAACAACTGGTACATCATCATGGTAAGGACCTGCTCGGCTCCTGGGTGTCTTCCCACTATCCCGGGCAGCTCCAGGCCTCCCCTCCCCCAGTGTGGTACACTGCCCTTCCCATGCCCTGCGGGCTGTAGGTCTTGGGTCACAGGTTGGGGCTCCGCAGCGAGGTCACAGCGTGGACCTGACCCAGGAGCTTTGGGCCTGAGGATCCACCCCAGCCCTCTCCAAGTCTGCTGGACTTGGCTTTTGTCCCTGCACACGCCCTGGCAGCCAGAGATGCCGGTCGGCCTCTGGCCGCCACTCACCGCTAAGCGAGTGACTTCAGTCAGGAGCCTGGCCAGGGTTGCTGGTTTGGGGTATTTCCTATTCTCCAACCGCTTCCAAGTGCTGTGCCTCCTGGGGACACAGACCTGGGAGTGTCCAGGGCTTGTGCACCTGGAGGAATTTCTAGACCCAGGGGAGCAGGCCACCCTCCGCGTCTCCCTCAACCCATCGGAAAGGGCCAGGGCACAGGAGCCGCTGAGCAGATAGCAACCAGCCCCCCAGGCCTCCCTCACTGGCCCTTTCCCTGCCTCCAGGAAGGCGTCACCTCTCAGACCTCCCACTGGAGTCGCCTCTACTTCATGACCTTCTACATCGTGACCATGGTAGGCACCGGGAGCCCCGTCCTCCATGGTCCCCAGCTCCTGCTCACCGGGTGGTGGCTCAGGGGCCCGGGATCCAGGCTCGGAGGTGGGGCCACGGCCGCACCCTGCTCACTTTCGGTCTCTCTCCCTGCCGCCCCGTGCCCGCAGGTGGTGATGACCATCATCGTGGCCTTCATCCTCGAGGCCTTCGTCTTCCGCATGAACTTCAGCCGCAAGAACCAGGACTCGGAAGGTGAGCAGGGAGCTGGGGCGCACGCCGGGCGGCGGGCTGGCAGCTCAGCTGCTCTCTCTGCCTTCCTAGACCTCTCATTTGCACTGATTTCAAATGTCTAACGACAGAAAAACACCCGTGACATGTCACAGTTTAAGAAAGATCATGCGGTGGAGATGCTAATGTGAACACAGCGGCCTGTGCCCCAGAACCCCCCTCCCCACACCCCGGCCGCCTCTGCGGTTTCTGTCTCCACGTCTCTGAGTAACACGCTCACCTTGGTGTTCAAGGTGTGAGGGCTGTCAACCGCGTTGCCGAGCGGCCCTTCCCTGGGCCTTCATTCTTTCCAGATTCTTCATCAAAACTGTCCTGTACTTATTGCTGGTTTCCAAATCTCTATGGTATTAGGCTGCCTGAATGTTTTGGGGGACCCCCTCCAACCCTCGCTGTCCCCTGCAAGGGGCTGCCTGCCCGGCTCTCTGGGCCAGGGGGGCCCTGCGGTGGGAGGGCAGGGCCTGTGGGGCTGGCCCAGGTGTGTGCCCGCAGGGGCAGCAGGAGAGTGGCTGACCCCCACCCAGCCAGAGGGGGACCCCAGGCTCCTTCCCACGCTGCCCTCCCTCCTGCAGTTGACGGAGGCATCACCCTTGAGAAGGAGATCTCCAAAGACGAGCTGCTCGCCATCCTCAAGCCGTACCGGGAGGTGCGGGGAGCCGCCTCCGACGTCTCCCAGCTGCTCAAGATCCTGTCCCAGATGGAGAGATACGAGGTGAGGGGCAGCAGCCCGACCACGGGAGGGGGGCTGTAGCTGCCCGTCACCCCGCCCCTCAGCTCCTGGTGACACCTTTGGGTGGCACGGTGACGAAAGCCAGAGGAGCGGGTGAGGGCTCGGCCTGGCCCTGCAGCCTCTGCTGTTCTTCAGCAAAACACCGTGGTGTTCCTGGGGCGGAGATCAAGGACCAAAAGTGACCTGAGCCTGAAGATGTACCAGGAGGAGATTCAGGTGGGAGCGCCCAGGCCACCCTGCCCAGCCCCTGCCTGAGAGGCCCCCAGTGCTGGATGGGGCGCCCCCCGGCCCGAGTAAGGGTGGGAGGATTGCTGGGGAGATTTGAGACCACTCATTGGGCCCACTTGCAGCAGTGTCCCGGACTTGGGTTTGGGGGGGCCCTGGGGGGATGGGGGGCTCACCTTGAACCCAGACCCCGTTCCCCTGGTAGGCAGCACTCCTGTCTGGTCTCTGCCGCTGTGCTCTCTGCGGAGCCTTGTCTCCATTTCCTGCTCTGAGCCAGCTGTGCACGTCGCGTGCGTGGCAAGAGTCGGCCGGGCAGGGCCAGGGCAGGCACGCTGGGCTGGCGAGGACTCGCTCCTCAAAGAGCAGGCCTGTTTCAAGGTCCCTCCCACGCTCCCCAGTGGGCCTGCCACCCCGCTGTGCCCAGGTCTCTTAGGGTTTTTGACTATTTGCTTTTTCCATTCTAATTTAAGAGAAAGGAGAAGTCCCCCCCTCCCCCCTTTCTTTTCCCCACACAAAATCTCCCGGCCTTTCCTCATTAGCAGGTAAGGAAAAGATCTTGCAAAGCAACATGCGGGTTGGCCACCCTGCCTTGGGGCTTCCCTTCCTCGGGGGCCCGGGGCTTGGGGAGGGTCTCCTGTGCCAGCGCTGTGCCCGTGCTGTTCTCTGTGGAAAGAGGGGTCACCAGACCATGCCCAAAGGCACCCTGGGGGACTGGCATTCTCTGGAAACACGAGCCCTGGCCAGGGTTCCGGGGCAGATACAGTGGGAGAGACATGGGGCTAATAACCTCAGGACTGGGGGTTGCTGCCAGGCCTCCATGTCCCCCCGTAACAGGGGGCACACCTAGGGCATCTCGGTGCTTTTCCAACCTCTAAAGCTCTGCGACTCTGACTCTTTCAAAGCATAGGGGGTATTTCTAATCCCCTAGCCCCTTGGGGAACCCCGTCCTGCAGGTGTCACAGAAACGGTCCAGGCAGGTGGGCCATTTGATTTTTGCCAAAATGACTTCACAGCCCTAGTGGGGGCAGCAGAAGCACCGTGGACATCAGAGGGGCAGATGACTGCACCCCCTTTATATGAGTAGGGTGAGCACCCCATCTGCTCTCTGCTCTGAGTTCCTATTTTCTCAGCTGTAAAGAGGGCAGAGTCTACATTTAGGGTTTTTGACTGTTATCCCTGAGAAAGGATAACGTGGAGGGGACCGAGGGGTCCTCTTGGCAACTAAGGAATATTATGACTACCTGGGTCGCATTGAAGAATTTCTGAGCACACTTTCCAAGGAGGTTCACAGACCTCTGATTAAGAGGGCGAGATTTCACCATCAGTTTTCCAATTAGGGCCATGTTCAGAATTCCTAGCAGGCCTGGGGGTGCAGGGACTATTCGGTCCCAGTGGAGGGGGGGCTGCCAGCCCGGCTCTGTCCCAACACCTCCCCACTGCTGCCGGCCTCGGCTGGGAGGTCACAGACGCCCAGCCCGGGTGACCCGGGGACCTGGTCAGGCCGGGGCAGTGCAGGGCTGGCTGGGGGGATGCATGGCGGGATGCATGGCCCCCTCAGCACCCTGTCGGCTCTCTGCTGTAGGAGTGGTACGAGGAGCACGCCCGGAAGCAGGAGGAACAGCGACAGCTCAGCGGCAGTGGCTTCCCCGCCGCCAGGCAGCCCGCAGGCGGCCGCCAGCGCTCGCAGACCATCACCTAAGCCCCGCTGGAGAAAGCCATCTCTTCTATGCAATAACACGATAGTATTATTTTACTACGACGTATCGAGACCGTGTGTGTGCAGGTGTACACACACGTCCCTATATATGCACATATTTATATAGAGGAAGAGGGAATGACGGACAAGATGGCCTCAGTCTGTAACCCCCTGCCCGGTGTTCCCGAACCCCCGAAGTCAGTTGGTTTGCAGGGGCCCAGAGGGCTCCTGGGAGCCCTTGGTGGCATGGAAAGCTCCAGAAGGGCCCTTCCCCAGACCACTTGTGTAGGTCCTGCCAGCGCCGCAGGGCTTGCCTTCAAAGTGGGCCAGTCCCCCTCCCCCCGGCCGCTCCAGGCCGGCTTCCTGATGCCCCTTCTAGACCCACGTCCCAGCTGACAGCCTCCTCATTGCCCCCCAGACCCCCACATCATGGGGCCTCTGTGTCTTGCTTTAGGGACAGAACCACTTAGGAAGGAAAGGCCCCACATCTTTGGGGTATTTGCATCTCTATGATCATGTCACAGAATGTCCCCCACTTCGGGGGGACCCGTGCCTCGGGCTCAGGGGGGGAATAATCCAGGGGTGTGGTTCTACAGCGAGGTCAGTTCCCAGCCGGTTCTGGGCCGCAGAGACTGCCCGGGGCACAGGCCCTGGCCCTGTACACTTCTCATTTTTGGTTTTCGCTCTTGTTGCTAAAAAATCCTAAGATGGCCTGTGGCCTCTAGGCCCTGCGGAGGAGGAAAGCAGGCAAGAGCTGCCATTCTGGACTGATTCCTGGGAGGGGGCTTTCTCCCCAGAGTCCCCTTTCCTTGCGGTTTTCCTGTGGAGCAGGAGGGCCTTGGCTAAGTCGGGTTCTGCTCAAGAGCCCGGGCCCTGCACAGGCAGAAAAGATGAGAATGGAGCAGAGGGCATGTGCCCCTGAGGGCGTCCACAGCAGCCCCAGGCTGAGCCAGCCTGGCTGCCTGGCCCGGCACCCTTCACCTTGGCCATCGCCCTCCATGAAGTGGGCTTAGCAGAGGCAGGAGTGGGGCTCCTGCTCACCCCAAAGTCCTCGCTAGCGGGAGTGGTTGGTGCAGAAGTATGTTCTGGGGGGCCCTCAGTTAAGCGCATCTGAGGTCAGTGGGGTCGGGGCAGCGCTTGGGTCTCCAGCAGGCCATCAGGATGCCAGGCCCAGGGGGCGGTGGAGGCCGCAGCGGCAGGGTCAGAGCTGAGGTTGCTGGTTGCTGGGGTCGGCTCTCCAGGGCCGCAGACCTAGCACCGTGCAGGAGGCAGAGGTGGTGGAACGGCAGGGGATGCTGCCCCACTGGGCAGCCTGGTCCCACCCCAGCTCTCCAACTACCTCCCATGACAGGAAGGCGAGCGGGCAGAGGCCCCTCTCGCCCCGACCTTCACCCAGCAGGACAGGGTTGATCCCAGGAGCTCAGTACCTGGCCCTGGCTCTCCAGCCCCTCTCCGGGCCATCTGCAATCCCCGGAGGGGTGGCTCCCCCAAGTCCCTCACCCAGGGAGCAGTGGTGGTCACTTGTTTTAAAAGCACAGCCTTTTGGGAGGACCACTGAGATTCCCACAGGGGATCAGGAGCCTGACATTATCCTCTTGTCTGGAGGGCCGCTGGCCCTGGGGAATCGGCACCGAGCCCCAGGCCAGGCCCCTTCCCTTCCAGAGAGGCAGCTGTATTTGCACAACCCGGTGCCTTTCAGCTCTTGTGCAGTGAAATGGGTGGTGAGGACAGGGGCCAGTCCCCCGGGGGGCTGCGAACCTAGGGGGCACCAGGCCAGGCGGGGTTAGGCCAGTACCCCCAGCCCTGTGTGGGGAAGGCCTGGTCACAGCCAGGGCCGTGAGGGCCAAGGAGCAGTTGTACCCACAGGCCAGACTCCAGCCGGTGGGGGGCGCCCTCGTCCGTGAGATGAGGTCAGCTCTCCCCGTGGGGTCGCCAGGGGACCCTCCAGCTTGTACACAGGCCCGTGAAGCAGGGCTCGCCCAGGGCTGAGTCTGAGTGACACGAGACATCACCCCACTCTGACGCCCTCGCCGCCCACAGCAGAGCTGGAGGGGACCCCTAAGACCAGGAGACCTCCCCCACGCTGGGGGATGCCACCTCGCCCCTCCTCGCGCCCTCCCCCACCCCAGCCTTACTCCACACCGTGAGACAATCATTTCTAGGGACAGCGGGCGTGACACTGCAAGGTTTTGTACATTGGCGGTCGGTTGCCTAGAAAACCCAGTTTCCGGATTTCTGGCATATTAATAAAAGAGTCTCTGCTTTGTAAATGCGGCTGCTCTCTGGTCACTTCTGTCCACACCAGCCGGCGTCCCTCGCGCTGGGGGGAGGGGGGCGGTCCCATCCCGCCCCAGCCGCAGCCCCTCCCTCGGCACCTGGCCCAGGCGAGGAAGCACCAGGGGAGCCAGGCGCGTGTGTTTGCCTGAACTATTTAATGACGCTTGCACCGGAGAGAGGGGCTGGACTCCCGTCGCTACAGCGGACGGCGGCGGGGCAGACAGGCCCCAGAAGGCGCGTCGCCGGCCAGGCAGAAGGGCCCGGTTTTCCTCTCCCCGGAGCTTGCGGGCATTTTGGCCCTGGCCGGGCTCCCCCTGAGGTAGGCGCCAGGCGGCCACGCTGACCCCTGGCTTGCAGCTGGGGAAGCAGGGCCAGAGCTCAGGGGTCTGCCGAGTCGGTGGGCAGTTCTGGAGCCACGTGACTCCCCCTGCTGGTGACCGGGGCCCTCGGGTTAATGAAAATCTATTTGCCCTTCATTCCACCCGTTGGCTGCGGCATTCGACGTGCTGAGGAGCGAACCGAGAACCGGGCGCGCGCTGTGCACCGTGCAGCACGGGGCTCAGCCCTCGTCAGGCACACAAGGTGTTCTGACCTGGTCTGAATCACCCCGTCTGATGCCCGCTCCCTGGGGTGCAGCCACTTGTACCCTGAGGAAGGCAGAGGGCGTGGCTGTGGGGACAGGGCCTGTGCCTCCCGAGTTACCTCCAGCCCTGAACACTTGGGGGCTCTCCGTGCCTAGAAGGTACCCCATCATCCCCTCCACCCCGAGTCCTAACCCGGAGGCTCTGGTGATAATTCTGGGAAGGCTTAGCTGGTGTCCACAGCCAAGCCCAGCGTCCGGAGCCCCACGAAGGAGGCTTAGCTGTCGTCCCCGCGCACAGCGGCAGCCGGGAACCTTTGACATCAGTGCCGCCCCGCCAGGAGCCACACTGGCCACCGCCATGCGGCCCAGGGGGGCTCCGGGAAGGACCCCATCTTCCATCGGTCCTCTGGCCGCCTGCAGTGACACCTCCCGACCGCCAGGTGGACGTGGACACGGGCTTCTTCCCTCATTGGCTTTTCAAGTGAATCACCCTAAACTCGGTGAGCAGGGCCACGACCAGGAAGCTCAGGTAGAAGAGCAGCAGGCAGCAGCCGTAGATTTTGTTCAGCTGAAAGCACTGCAGCGGCACCGAGACCAGGGAGCAGACCAGGCTGAGGCCCAGGGCGCCGGCCAAGACCCACACCAACAGTCCATCGGGCTCCAGCTGGGGAGAGGGCACAGGTTAGTCAGGAGCCCTGGGCTAGGTTTTCTGGGTCCCCCCTCGGGATGGCAGGCCCACCTAGGCCCCAGACACACCCCTGATGTTCCACTCAAGCGGCAGAGAAAGGGGTCTGAGGTCGGTGGGTGCCTCCAGCTCCTGGGTGCTTCCCCCGCCTCCAGCCTGAAGGGGTCACAGTTCTCTACGGTCACAATCCAAACTCCAGTGGAGCAGGTGCACGCACGGATGCTCACCGCTCACTGCGAAACGCCTCCGAAAGAAGACGCGTGAAGGGCCGGACAGATGGATGAGGAGGCAAATGAGGCAAGTGTTAACAGGAGGGTCTAGCGAGGGGCTGTGGTGTTCACTGTCCAAGTCACCGAGCTGTTCTGGGTTTGCACGTTAATTGAACATGGGGGAGATCTCTATATGGGTGGGAGATCTCGTGGCCACACAGCTCCGTCTGTTTAGGGCTGCTTCTGTGCCAGGCACTGCGCTAAGGCCCTCGCCAGCATTATCTCCCTGTCCCAACAATAAGTGTCAGCTGGGGGCGACGGGGGCTCCACTTTACAGATGAGGAAACTGAGGCCCTCGCCAGCGCCGGCCCGGGAACACAGGCCTGACCCCATGACCTGGGGCTGAGGCCTGCCCAGCGAAGGAGGGAAGGAACAGGCAAGGAAAAGCTGGCGTGAAGAAAGGGCAACAGGAGCCAGAGTCAGACCAAAGGCAGCTCCTCTGTGGGAGAGGGGACCACAACCCCAGCTCCAGGACCCCAGGAGCGAGGAGCCGAGGAGGGGGTGATTCCAGGCTGTCGGGGTTTACATTCCATTGGGTTGAGTAGTGTCTCCCCAGATTTGCATCCATCCAGAACTTCAGCAGAACGTGACCTTATGTGGACACAGGGGCCTCAAGGTGAACTCACCCTGGATTTATGGTGGCCCCGAGTCCAGCGCCTGGTGTCCTTTGGAGTAAGAGGCGAGGGCCCAGAGAGACGGGGGAAGGTCACGTGAGATAGAGGCAGAGAGTGGGGTGGCCACCGGACAGGGTCACTCGGGAATGGACGCTAGAAGCTGCAGAAGCAAGGAAGGAGCCTCGCGGGACCCCGCAGGGGGCCATGTCCACGGAGACTTCGGACTTTTGGTCCCCAGGACTGTGGGGGGCTGCATTCTGGTGTTTTAAGCCACCTCGTTGGTGATCATTTACCATGGCAGCCCGAGAATATACTCAGTAGTATATCTCCTGTTCCTGTACTTATTTTTCAACAACCGCATGAATGTACCACATACATATGAAAGGACATGATAGATAAATGTGTCACGCGGTTGCTGAAAAATTCTCAACATAGACAAGAGTAGGCAGAAGTGGCAGGTCCCCTCCCTGCCTTCCCTCCCGACCCAGTGTGCATCCAACACACCGAGGACTCGCTGCCAGCTGCTCTGCCCATTTCACATGCTCCAGAGCCTCCCAAGCCCCCAACATGTCAAGTGCCCGTTACTATTGTCACCAGTCCACAGAGGAGGAAACTGAATAATTAGCCAGTGGCTGAAGCCAAATTCAAGTCCGAGCTCTAAACCAAGACCCTCTCCTGCCCCCCCAGACAGGCCAGTGCCATCGCGTGGGCACACACACATCCAGACCCGCCCGCCCAGCCACACGGAGGCGGATGGGACAATGGGCACCCCAGTCTTTCATCCACAGTACACCCCGGGCACCTTGTGCCAGGACGGGCCTGTGTCACCTGCAAGCCACAGCAGGAGCATTTACTAGACTCGGCACCGGGGCTGTGGAGGGACAGACACACGCATACTCCACCAGGAACCAGAGAAAGGAAGAAGCAGGCCCCAGGGTGTGTGTGTGTGTGGGGGGGGCAGCCCTCCCATCCCTACTTGGAGCTGTCTTAGAATGGGCAACGAGAGAGCCTATTAAACCCATGAAGAGCATCAACAGAATCTGCAAACTTTTCAAGCATTAAGTAGCTGTTTGCATCTGGGCTGGCTGCTGGGGAAGGCTGGCCTCCTGCGGCTAACTACAAGTCTGCCCTTGGGTCTATTCAAGAATGTCTTGGAAAAGAGGTAGATGCCATTGTCCCATTGTCAGCCTCCTGACCGCCCCCCCCCCCAGGCTGAACCCCTGGTGAGCTTCAAACCCACCCTGGACCACAGGCCCCTCCCAGCTTCATCTTTTCCGTGTGTCCCTGAATTCCAGGCCAGAGTCCTTCGGGACAGAGCTGTCAAGATGGGGGGAAAGGCGGACCTGAGGCTGCGGGTTGAGGCTGCCGTGCCCAGGTTTCTGCTCTGAGCAATAGTTAGAAACGGTTCCCCTAGCAGTCTTGATTTCTTCTCTAGAAGAACAGAATTCTCAGGCCACAGCAGGCTCACCCGCAGGCACACACGATCCCTGTGGGGTCCCCTGGGCGTCTGAGTTCCTGACCTTGCTAGAACAGGGCCCCCACCTTCATCAGTCCCCTGAGAGTTGACTTGAACGTGCAATTTCCAGCCCCACCCCAACCCCCTGGAATGCCTGGGTCTCATGCACTCCCAGGGAATTCTTGGGGGCCCCTGAAGTGGAACCTCTGCTCAGTGTTTCATAACCTTCACCAAATGTTCCCCTGGGAAGTCTGTAGCAGATGGTGACTTAATTCTCAGCCCTGCCTGGGGGCAGCGTCTGACAGGGCCCTTAACTTCCACCCAGGAAGCTGGGGAGGAAACTGAGGCCCGAGCTGTTGTACAATAGGAGGCTTATGTGACAGGACTAGACCCAAATCCAGGGCCTTTCTAGAAGCTGCCTCTCTGGTGCTCGGTGAACTTGGAAGGACACTTTTTTTCAACCCCATATGCAAAATATATTCCAGTCTACAAACCAGACTGTCAGTAATTCAGACAAGAGCGCTCCAAAGAAGTGCTGAGAAGGTGCTGAGCAGGGAGTGGCCTCGCGGCCCAGAGAACTGGAACCGGGCTGAGGATAGAAGAGGGAGGCCCCGAAAGAAGCATGCGGTCACTCACCTTGACCTCCACGTGGCCCCTGGAGATCTGGAGCAGGCAGCCCAGCCCCACGCCCACCAGGATATCTGCAGCTGCTCAGGAAGTTTGCAGAAACAGCGCCCTTAACTTCCACCACGCAGCCCACCCCGCCTACCAGATTCATTGCCTGGGCTTGAGATGCTACTGCAACCTTTAGGGTCCATGCCCTCCCGTCCCCCTCCCTCCAGTAAAAAAGGAGAACCCCATCTGGGGAGGTCCCATCCAAGTTTAGGGCCTCTGAGGTCAGTGCCAAGTGTATACTTTGCTCTCTATCTGTATGGATCGGATGAGGTGATGCACTGGTGAGTACTTGGGAGATGGAGAAACTGAGGCTGGGCGAGCTGAGCGCCCAGCCCCTTGGGGTCAGTGATGGAGATGGTCCAGGCCAACTCTGGGAGCTGTTCAAGGGACACTGGTCCAGGCACGCTCCCTCGTTCCCAGCTCAATCTGAGAGGTCAGGAGAGGCCTCAGCCTGAAGGCACAGCTCTCCATGGACATAAAATGCCACAGGAGTCTGGTCTGACCGGGCTGGGGCAGGGGGGGTTCCAAAGGGCATTGAAGTGCCAGCCTGCAGCCCAGGCTGTAGCCCTCCCCGCCAGGCCCTGTCCTTGTGGAGAGTGGGGCTTTTTACTATTGTAACTTTATTTCCCAACCAACAATGCCTGTGCCCTCCCAGGCTCTTGAGATCATCATCAGTCCTCACCCACCCACACTTGTCTGAATTTACAGAGATGGCTGAGGTTTAGAGAGTAATAGGTGGGTGTGGGCAAAATAAAGCCCACAGGCCAATGCGGCCACTGGCTGCTCTTACAAATAAAGTTTTATTGGTACAGCGTCTCACCCACTTGTGTATGTACTGTATTGCCAATGGCAGCTTTCACACTCAAGTACAGAGCTGAGCAAAAGCATGCCTAGGGCCCACAAAGCCCAAAATAGCTTCTCTCTGGCCCTTTAACAGTTACGGAGCATCGACAGACCTGGCATCTGACCTGGCACCTCTGACGTCTACCAGCGAGAGGGCACAGGTAAGCTATGCTACAAATACCAGGCCCTGGCATTGAGGGCTGTCTTACCAGGGGCCAACCACCCCCTCACAAAACCCTCATGAGGTCAGATCCCTCAACCCTCCCCCAATATACACACGAGGAGGAGGCTGTGGCTCAAGGAGCCTGTCACTTGCCCCCGCATTACTGAGAGGGCCAAGGGTGGCACGAGCAGCCCACAGCCCACGGGGACCATGGCCCCAGTGCGCAGGGGAGGATCCCCAGGAAGGATACTGAAGATGATGCCTCCGAAACAGGCTGAGAACGCCATCCGAGGGTAGCCCTGGCGGGCTAGCGTGAAGTCCGAGAAGGCATCTGTGTGGAATGAGAGTTCTTGAGTGGCACATGGGGTCCCCACCCTCCTTGCTGGGTTACTCCTTACCTACAGCCATTCAGTCAACAGACGCTGGTGATCCCCCACCAGGTCTGGCACTAGTTAGCTGAGTGCTATGGAGGACCAGGGCATTTGGCCAGACACAAGTCCCCCCTTAATTCTTTTTACCCCATGCTCTCCAAGTGGGGAAACTTTGTGGGTATGACATGCTACCACCGATTTTTTGCCCATGCCCATGAACTGCTAACACACACAGCACCTGCATGAATTTAAAAAACGTGCCCAAAAAGGTGAGTGGAAGGAAAGAGACTATAACGCCCCCAACCCCGTGTCTGGATACTCTTGGGCACTGTACGACCTGGCCAGTCCTGCCTGGCCACTGGAGAAGGCGGTATGTGTACGTAGGTGTGAGTAGCTGCACACGTCACACACCGATGGACACTGAATGTTCAGTGTGGCTGACTGCAGTGGACTCCATGCCTGCCTGAACCCCGGGGAGCTGCCAGTTGTCCACACGGCACAGAGTGGGCTTCCAGAGTCTCTTGGCCCAGGTGCCCTCTGGGCCATCTCACCCCAATGCCCACAGATGGTCACTCCAGAGTGACAGGGCACTGAGCCCTGGCTGAGGACGGACATCCTGGACACCCCTGCCCACCTGCCACTCTGGCTGGGGAAGCAAAGAGCTCACCCCAGAGCCCCACCCAGCCCCAATTCACCTCCAATGCTGTTCCCCCAGGCCAGCAGAGTGAGCCCCAGGACGGTGTTGCTCAGGTGGAAGACAACGCCCAGGGACCGCAGGATGCTCACCACCTCAGTGGCGGCTGCGTTGATCCACAGGGCGCTGGTCAGGAAGCCCAGGAGAGCAAAGAGCTGGGGAGGGAAGAGGGTGCTGAGGGGACCTAGCCGGACCCCAGAGGGCCATGGCTCAGCCCCTCTTCTACAAAGCCAGGCCCTAAGGGTACCTACCTGGGGAGGCTGCCATGAGCACACACGAGGTACGGATGCAAAGCCCTAGAGCCGGGCACCCAGCGAGTGCTCAGCAAAACCTGAGCTCAGCAGGACATGTTGTCAAGACAGCATTCACCAGAGCTTTCCAGGTTTCCGGCCAAACTGACCAAAGGCCACCCCATGACCACAAAAAGAAGCTCCACCCCCACTAGCAATCCCCTGAGCTCCCCACCATGCCCCGCCGGCCAGCACGCCGTGGCTTCCTGCCTCTAGATTTGCCGGTTCTGGCTCTTTTATCACTGGCTCTTTTCAGCATAATGTTTGCAAGGGGCATCCATGTGGGAAGCCTGTGTGGGGATTTCAAAGGCCAGTCAGCACGCCAGCAGAAAACCATGTCTCAAAATCATCTGTGGGTGGGACATTCAACCCCCTCTGAGTTGGTACCTCCATTTGGAGTTTCTAAAAATAAAAACTACATTTTTAAATCAGTCAATCAATCCTTATAATTTTAAGTAAACTTTCGAAGAAAAACTAAAATTGCTCAGAAATTCCTGCCTACAGGTGGAGAGAATAGAAAAAGGCACCCACAAATACCAGAAAGTTCCATCTCATAAACCCAGGTCTTCCCACAGTGTGTGGTGGAGGAGAGTCTGGCAGGTCTTCAAAAGGTAAATATACAGTTGACATTTGACTCTAAGGTTCCACTCCCAAGAACATACCTGAGAACATTCTGTGTACTCATTTCCATACACAGAACGTTTATACCATGTTCATGGCAGCATTATGCCTACCATCCAAGGAGGGGAGACAACCCAAATGTCCATCAATGAATAAACGGATAAACAAAGTGTGCTTGGTCATATAAAGGAATATTACTCAGCCATGAAAGGACCAATATACCAATTTGTGCCACAACATGGATAAGCTCTTAAAACATTTTGCTAAGAGAGAGAACTCAGCCACACAAGATTATGCAATGCGCAGAACAGGCAAATCTACTGGGGACAGAAGGCAGTTTGGCAGTGGCTGGGGGCCAGGGGAGGGGAGAGGTGGAGAAAAATTGTTAATGGGTACAGGGTTTCTTTTGAAGAATAATGAAATACTCTAAACTTGACTGTGAGGATGATTGCACAATTCTGAGAATATAATAAAACTACTGGATTATATACTTCACAAGGGTAAGCTGTATGCTATATGAATCACATCTCAGTAAAATACAGTAGTTATTTAAAAAACAAAAATGAGAGAGGAACTTGAGCAGGTAAAAGATCCTTCAAAGGTGGTTTCAAAGACTGGTCATTATAGAAAGTGGTTACTAGCCATGCTGTCTCCGAAGTATAGACAGGACATCTGTCTGAGAGCCCTCAGTGTCCCCGCTCCCAGCTGCGAAGCCCAGGATTCTTACCCAGTGAAGTCTGGGGGGTTCACTGTTGGATGTGGCAAAAAAGGTCACTGCAGCCAAGGCTGTGCCTGAGATCACCACCACGGCCCAAACGGGAAAGAGGCCACCTATCTCATAGACACAATCTGCGGAGAGACAAGAAAGGGAGACTGATGATCCTCTTCACAGCTTTGGCTTAACACCTCCTCCTGGAAGCCCTCCACCCCAGCATGGTTGGGACCCATTGGTAAAACCCACCTACACTTGATTGTTTGCATATAAGGAAGATACCTCCTGTGTGCCCAATCCTGTCCCAGGCACTTCAAGAAGGAGAGAAAAATGAAAGACACAGCCTCTGCCTTCAAGCTGGTCACATGGAAAAGAAAAGACAGATGGGTGAAAAACAGACCGTCTCCAGGAACCAGGATGGGAATGGCTGAGACTCTGCACCACCATTGCCCTCTGCCACTCCCGTGGCAGACATCACTAATCACTCCCAATGCTTCCGAGCTTCAAGGCATTATCCTCCAGACAAGCATCAGCAGTGGATGGCATGGATCCACAAGAACTATCCAGTCATGCTGGCCCGCTGACCCGAGTGCCCAGCACTTGCTCTCTTGATGGGCCACTCCTCATGCCAATCCATGAACAAGTTATGAAGGTTTCAGGGGCTTCTTATTAAAATACTAAAGGAAGGAAATCTGCAGGCAGAGCTAGCGTTCTCCACATACCACTAGTCAGGACAGGACTTGACGGTGGTGGGTGGGGAGATTTTTCCCCACCCAAGGATTGGGGGAGGGGGGTTTTTCCATGACTTGGACTCAGCCATGAAAACTTCTGTTTTATCTTGAGTCTGACTCAGTGGCTCTCAAATGTCAGTGGGCCTAAGACTCACACCTGGGACTGAATCTGCAAAATTGTGTGCCGATACCTAGGGGGGACTTTTGTCCTGCGGTGATGGTTTTGGGAGCTGATGCCCAGTGAGAGGCAGCCTATGCCCAGGGTCCATAGTGTTTGCCCAGCCTATGCTAGAGGAAGTTTAGGTGGTTCCTCTTGGGGGATGGGGTGGCCTGGGGATTCAGTGGAAGAGGGGAGAGATTGAGTGGGAAGTAACTGTGGGGACAGCTTCCCATATGGGTCAGTTAGGCATTTCTCAACAGGCCCACAGAAGGCCTCTGGTCACCCTGGAGGACAAGATAGAGGTCAGTTAAGGCCCCTGAGCCTTGAGAGGTCCATTAATATTACTTAGACAATGCAGATTATTTTGCTTTGAGAGCAGGAGGGCCCTGGAGGCTGGGAGAAGCTTGTGGTCTTGTCTAAATCCTTGGCTCTGCCCTAACTGAAGCAGAGCTAGTCTGTCTGAAGCTGCCCGTTTCCTAATCAAAAAAGCAGTCACTGGGCCTCCCTGGTGGCACAAAGGATTAAGCAGAGCACCGTGAAGCTATCCTGCAGGCACTGCAGCACAAGTTCGATCCCCAGGGAGCAACCCATGTGGCACAGCACAGACCTCTCCTGCCTCGCCCGCTGCTCCCCTCAGCAGTATATTTCAGTCAATCCGCCTGTTCTGCTCCCCACTCTGTTTCTGGTGAATCCTCTCACCCCCACACTCTGGCCTGACACCAGTTCTTGAATGCATAAATAAGTAAAATTTTTTTTAAAAAAAGCAATCACTGCTCTCCCTTTTATGACCTAGAAGAAGGTAGTTTGGGTTTCCCATCCAGTTCTGGGTTTATCAGTGAACATGCTAGGAGTCTCATCTTTATTCTCAAAGTAAAGATGAGGTCACCCCCTTTCTTGCCTGTCATGTGAAGTCTCCCCTTCTCTGTCCTTGAGGTCCCGGGTCTTAAAATGCAGGTAAATATTCCTGGTCTGCCCCATTATTTAGAATTTACAACCATGTAAATTCTCCATAGGTATGTGAGTAACTGATTGTTTTTCTTTTGCTAGCTTGTCTGGTGCTGTTTTAATTACTCGCAGGAGTACGGGATTCCTTTCACACCTCTGCAGGTGTGACCAGGCAGGCTTGGGCCAGGAATAGCAGAAAATAGTGGCTGGCGCAGAACCCCAGGGATCTCCCATGATGACAGGGGAGCCTGGACTTTTCCAAGAGGCACTAGGGAGCCATGGGGGGTTTGGGTGGAAGGGTGACCCAAAGTGTGAAAATACACTTTAGGCCACCTGGGGGTGGCCTAGGAAGGAGGCAAAGGGTTGGTAGGGAGGTTGGGAGAATCCACAGGCAGACAGGACACCCCCCCGCCCCTTTGAATCACAACAATCCTTTGTGCAGAGAATTGAATCTGGGGACTCTACACAGTGCTCAGCCCAGGAGGGGGTGACAATGCTTTAGACAGGATCAGCCTTTCCTGAGTGTGGACCTGCTACGACCAGATGCTGTTGGGGCCTGCGGACAGGACCCTGCCCTAGGGTCCCATCTCAGGAAAGGGGTCACACAGTTAGAGGAGAAAGTCTCCGCTGTGGGCTAACAGGTCTGTGACACCTCCCATACTAAAGGCCTTTGAGCAAAGGGGACTGGCTTGGGTCTAGACTGGAGTGTGTGTATGTGTATGTGCACATTGCCACCTCCACTTCCAGGTGATGCCCCCGGGTGAGGGGACGGAGCCCACTTCACTGAAGCAGCATGAGATACTCAGGTTAGACAACAGGAAGAAACCCGGGCCAGAGCAGGCCGAAAAGGAAAAGGACAGCCTGGGGCGGCAGGGGGCCCGCCAGGACACAAAGGAATGAAGCAGGCCCAGCCCAGGTGGCCAGTGTGCAGTGAGGGGCTGAAGGCTCAGCCATGGAGGGGAAAGTGGGGGGTCTTTTCAGCTTTCGTCTTCAGGAATGTGGCCCAGGTCTTCTTGAGATGCTCACACCTGGATTTGGATATGAAACATCCCAATTTTTGAATATGGGCTGATAAGCCAGAGGGCTGGACTGGGTGCCAGGGGCCCCAGTTTACAGCCTCCATCTACTGCCAGCTGAATGGAAGGCTCCGGCAGGAGGCTGGTGTCCTTTAGGGCACAGCACCAACAAAGTGCCTGCTGCATGTCAGGGCATGTGGGGAGTGGGCTGGGAGAGGGGGTACTCACAGGCGCCCGACTGCAGGGTCAGGACCAGGAACAGGGGACTGATGGCCAGGTGCAGGCAGTTGAGGGGCCGTTTCCAGTTCCTGTCTTCCTTGTCAGGGTCCACGACAGGGACTGTGAGGAGCAGCAGGAACTCCACGGGCAGCTGTCAAGAGTGGGAGACCGGAAGGTGCTTTGCTGCAGCCCGGACTGTGCAGGCCAGGGGCTGAGACCCTGCCTGAGGCCTGCCCTGCTGACACAAGCCCTAGGGGAGATTTGTGCCTTGCCTTCCCCAGCTGGGAGGGGCTGCCTGCATTCCGGGGACAGCCTGAAAACATCCTCCCACCCCCTGCTAGGTCCACTCTGCAAAGACTTGCGAAAGAAAGAAGAGGCTCCATCCCGCAGCCTCTGCAGGAATCTGCTGCCTGAGGGTGAACCAGCCTTTCCCCCACTCATGAGAAGGGGCCAGAGAAAGATTTTACTCTTGGGGGCCCAGCCTTTGCACCTCCAGTGTCTTCTTTAGAAATCAGGGATTAAACCCCAGGCTCTGCCCTCCCCTGGGCACAGGCAGCATTTCTTTAGGTCAAGATAACAAAGGAGGCCTCCCTGGTGGTGCAGGGGTTAGAGTCTCAGTGGTATCAAGCTATCTGCAGCCACTGCAGCACTGAGTTTGATGCCCAGCCAGGGAGCTACCCACATGGCGCAGCGGAGCTCTCCTGACTCACCTGCTGCTCCCCTCAGCAGTGAATTTCAATCTGCCAGTTCTGCTCCCCACGCTGTCTCTGGTGAATCCTCTCACCCCCTGCACCTCTGGCCTGCACCCCAGTTCTTCTACACATAATTAAATAAAATAAATCTTTAAAAAAATTCACTAAGACAACCACTCCGGAAAAAAGACTCTATCATTATCCCCCTTTTATAGGGGAGCGAACCAAGGCCTGGAGCAGCGCCACGACTTGTCCGAGCCCAGCGGCACTGTGGGCTGCAAATTTATTTAAGATTCTACTCTTGGCACTGAAAAAACCTAAGATGTAGACACGTTAGGTTTCCGGCTCCTCTCCAGGAGACAAGGGCGATGGATGAGGGGGGAGCCTGACATTATGGTCCGGTGGGTTTGAGGCAGCTGTAGCTGTGCCTCACGGGAGCCAGCCTGAGGCCCCGGCTCACAGGCCCACCTCAGATTTAGTCCCGGCAAAGGTGGGTAATCGAAGGACTAGCCTGGTTGTCACCCCCTACTCCAGCGCCAACACTTACCCTCACCCAGTCACAGGGGTCCTGCCTCCTCGGTCCATACAGATGCTCCCCAAGGCTAGCAGAGAAGCTCTATGACTCAGTTTCCCAATCAAGTCCCAGGATGTCTATTCTGACCCTGGCCACTTGCTCTCATTGAGCTGGAGAAGGTTGGGCGGCCGCTGTCCGTGGTCACGAAGCCAGGAGCCCAGCTCCAGGTCGCCCCTCGCCTTACCTTGAACACCTTGAGGACCCTCCAGGATGCCGATTTGTTCCTCCACGTCCGGTAATCCAGGGGGTTGAGGGACCGGGCCAGGATCTGGGCCGTAGTCTCCTGATGCAAGAACAGAGGCCGGTACTCTTCACCTGTGTTTGTAAGAGAAGGGACAGGTGTCCGAGGTTGCCACCACCTCCAGGAAGTCCTCTTTCTCCTCTCACCAGTCCTTTCCCTTGGGAAGGAGGAAAAGCCCAATGCCTGGCAGAGCACGGGCCACCGCCCCAGGGCTCAGCCACATACAGTGAGATGGGGTTGGTGTGCGGCCTCATTCTGTGGTCTGAATGGTCCCAGTCACCCACCTATCTACCAGCCCTGCCCGGGTTCCCCCCACCAGCTGGGCAGAGAGCTTGGACTCACCGTAATCATAGCTGTTGGTGTTGGAAGATACCCTTTCCTCCTCGGAATCCGAGAGCATCTCTGCAGGAGGGAGGCATGTTTCACACGGGCCCAGCTAGGGTACCCAGTCACCCACTCCCCTGTTCTCAGTTAGGGCACCCCAGCTCAGGGCGGGTATTGGGGGACAAGTATGCAGGTCCTGTGTATTTGGGGTTTCTCAACAATCACCATGCATACTTGGGGATTCTTATAGTGTGAGAAACCTAACTCATAAAATATTTTCAAATGAAATTCAAACAGTTTTTCTCTGTTCTGAACTTGAAACCTATCATATGTTTCTTTTCCAGCCTGAAACTTGACTTGGGAGTCTCTGGCATGCTTGTCAGCTTGAGAAGAGGGGCCTAAAAGGAATATGGCCTGGTTGGAATTGAGGAGTCAGTGCAGAGCGGGGCCCTAATTCTGTCTCTGTGCGACTTTGAGCCCTCTCCAGGTCTCATTTTGCCCTTTGTTTGTGCTTGGTGATCTGAGATGGTCAAAACAGCATAAGGGTCATGTGCACTGAACTTTGAAAGTTCAGCTGACAAAGTGGGGAGGGGAGGAAAAATCATGGCAGACTTCCTGTAGGGGTAGTCACAGGCACCTACGTAGGGCCCCAGGGATCTGAGAGGAAATGAGATATAGTTCCACCCTCTAGAATCACGGTCTAAGAGACAGACATACAAGCAAATTAATAACAGGATGGAGAGATAAAGGCTGTGCTGCAGTGAGTCAGAAAGCTTAGAAAGGAGACCTGGTTTCATAGAGCTCCCTAGCTCCTAAATTTTTCAAAAAGAAGGGCAAGCCAGGGAGAAGGGACAGCACCTGCAAAGGCCCAGAGAGAGCATCACGCGTCCAGGGATGTGCGGGTGGCTCCACACAGCTGGGGTGTGAGATTTGGGGCATGAAACACGTCTGGAGAAGAAAGCTGAGATCTAGCACAACAGCAAAAGATCAAGGGCACGTTTCTCAGGCTCCAACAGTGAAAGGGGCCAGCATATCAGAGGACCAAGTGAAGCAGACTGTGTGGAAGAATTCTGATGTCCTAACACCACCAGGTCTGCTACCCACCCCTTTCCATATATGGGGGAGACAGCAGAGAGTGTGGGGGCTGGGGCAAATTGGAGAACCACGCGTTGCCGAAGGGGGAAGCCTCATTGAGCTCAAATCGTCGTGCCAGAGGCCAGCCCTTCTGATGTTTCAAGAGAAGCCCAAATTTAGGGGTTTTATAACAAATCTTTTCCTTTTAAATCTTGGCCTAATTTTAAAAAGAATACGCTGGCCACACACACACAAAAACAACACTTGGTTACTAAGAGGTGATCAGCAGGTTTCCAGTTGTGGCCTCTGGCACTGTGGGTAGGGGATGGCCTTTGGGGCCTGGGGGACCTGATTTTGAGCCTCAGCTCTGCCTGGTGAGGACTTGATCTCCCTAAGTCTGATTCCTCATCCTTAAAAGGGGGGTCACACCAGCCCCCACCTTACCATCTCACCAGAGAGTCAGTGCTTTGGGTTTGTATTTGGTATCTGTGTGCATGTGTGTGTTATGTCTGTGTATTTGTGTACGTGCATTTATGTATGTGGGGGTGTGCTGGGTATGTGTGTGCATGCGTGGTATATGTGTGTATGTATCCGTGCACATGTGTATTTGCAATTACATGTGGGTATGTATTTTGTCTCTGTGTGTATGTGAGTCTGTGTTTGCATCCACTGTGCATGTGTGTGTGCATACATTTGTGTTTGTACGTGTTGTATATTGAATATGTTGTTTATGTAGCTGTGGCCGTGTGTGCTGTGTTTTATGGGTGTGCATGTGTCTGTACAGACGGATTTGGCCCCGAGGATAGTGGGGAGCATTACAGGCTCTGAGAGGGACTACTCTGGTCCTGCCTCAAGGAAGTAGGAGGGGGTGGAACGAGCATCCCCGACAGGCAGGGGACAGGCGCCACCAGCACCAGCAAAGCACAAAGGCCAGCGTCTGGTAGAAAGAGCAGAACGGGTGTGAGGAGGAGACAGGTGCTGGCCGTGGCCCGAGAGAGGTAGAGCAGCAGCGAGGGGCACAGAGGGTGCCCGCCCCGCTGTTCCCCTCCTGCTCCATTCAGACCCTACCTGGCGTGCCTGGCATGGAGTAGACCAGGGATGTCCTCCGCTGCCATCGGTAGATCCAGGTGCAGAGGACCACAGTGGCCACATAGAACGCATACAAGCCGAGGTAACCTGTAGGTGGCGCCGCAGGCCGTCACCAAGGGGCCCCCTGGCAGCAGGGCCCCAAGAACGGCCAGCGCTCTGGCCCGCCATGTTCGTGGGGGCTATTCTATGTGAGTCCAGCCGAATGGCAGGTCGAGGGCCATTTTCTGGAACCCCCAACCCCCTCGCCTGCCTTCCTGGCCATCTTCCCTTCTTGATGCCCCCTCTCAGCCTGGCACAGACAGAGGTCTCCAGGGGTTGGTGTGCTGCTCCGTGTCCAGGGCAGGATGGCACTAAACCCCCTGAGCTCTGGGGGGCCTGACAAGAAATCAAAAAGTAGTGAAGAGACTTCTTCCCTGCTCCCTCCCGCCTCTGGCAAGGCCTGTGACCCGCTATGACAGTTGCTGATGCTGGGTGGCACCAACTCCAGGGCTCAGCCCTCACCAGGCTCGTGACCCCAATCCCTGGTTTTATGGGGCTCTCACTGTTGCTGGTCCCTGGGTATCTCTGCATCGCAGTGTGCCTTGTAGGTTTCCAGAGCCCCCAGCAAGCTGACCCTCCATCTGTGCCCTTGGCCCATCTGAGTAGCCCGTGAGACACTGATGGGCAGCGAGGGGGCTGCTGAACTGCTGGTTAAGAGTCCAAGTTGTGGCTCTTCTCTAACTCACCCCTGGCTCTGCCCTGGCCCTGGGGTTATCAAGCCACAGGCCCCTGTGTTTAAGCTGGCTTAGCAGGCTTCCTGTTACTTAGAACTGAAGGTGACTGTGCCTGCTGGTCCCCACTCCTGTCCCCAGGATCATCCCACCCAGCTCCGCGACGGCTCACCCAGGGCCCAGGCCAGTGTGACCCTGCGGCAGTAGAGCACGGTGAAGGTCAGGAACACGGCCACCATGTAGAAGATGATGTCTCTGAGGAAGGGCCTGGAGGCGGCCGTGAAGGGGTGCAGGATGGCGATGCCCCCTGCCACCACGGTGGTGACCAGCACGCCTGCACCTGGAGGGCAGGACACCAGCTCAGCCCACGCCCACCCTCCCACTGCACCCCCCCAACTGCTGCCAGGGCCGCACCTACCGAACAGTGCCCCCAAGGCCAGGCCAGCTGTGCGAGGGTCCGAGAAAGCCACCAGGGCGCTGAAGATGTCAGGGGCCCCATTCCCAAATGCCAGGAAGGTGACGCCATGGGGAGCATGTCAAGGGGGGGGTCAGCACAGAGGTCCCCGCCTGCCCAGGCCTTTCCTGGGCCCTGAGCTGCCATCCTGTCTCTGACCACCTAGCCCCCGCCACCCCACAGGGACAAAGGATACAGCTACGTTGTGGGAGAGCTTGAGGGTGGTGGAGATGGCTGACAAGTTTGGGCAGAAACTACAGAGAAAAGGCAAAAAGTGAGTATTTCCACAGTGGAGGCCCTGCCCCCACACTGCCCCGTAAGCTGAGGGTCACCCAGATGTCAACCCTCTGAGCCTCCATTTCTCCATCTACAAGCTGGAGGGGACCCCAAGGCCAAACTCACAACTTTGCTGCAGTGACTCCCAGAATCAGGAACAGGTAAAGCAGCCAGAAAACCTGGGTGGGAGATGGAGAGGGAGGGAGGGTGACTCCCTGGCTGCGCGAGCCACCCCTCTCCCCAGCTCCCTGGGGTGGGACCTCACATAGAGGATGATGGCCAGAGGGAAGAGGTTGGGGGGGAAGTGACAGAAGATGCCTTCAAGGTAGTCCAGGTAGCCCCCGTGGCTGTGGCAGTCAGGGGTGGTCCGGATAAAGTTACAGCGCTCAGAGACATTCAGGCCACACACATCAAGACACTGCAGGAAGGGAGGAAGGGAGAGGTCAGGGGGACCAGACCAGGCCCATCTGCGATCTGAAGGTCGCCTCCTTCAGCCTGGTTGCTAAGTTCCCCATGCCCTCCAGGTGCCAACCGCACGCTTTAATTTTTAAAAACAAACACGTGCTTGAAATTAATGCAACGAATTTATAAATGTGCTTGCTGAGAATAAAAATGAATACAAAAACATACAACATTATTAGGTTCCTAAATTCCCCCTTCTCATCTCTACCCTCCATCACCTCACCTCTCTCTAGAGGTTCCACCATGATCACTCTGAAGTGTACCCTTACAGACATTTCTCAACTCAGTGATATCTGTGTCTACAGTCAGGCATGTTTTGGGCCTCCCCTGGTGGTGCAGGTGGTTGAGCGCAGTGCTGTGAAGCTGTCCGCAGCCTCCGCAGCGCAGGTTCGATCCCGGCCAGCCAGCGAGGGTCCCACATGGCGCAGCAGACCTCTCCTGTCTCGCCCATTGCTCCCGTCAGCAGTGTATTTCAGTCAGTCTGCCTGTTCTGTTCCCCACTCTGTCTCTGGTGAGTCCTCTCACCCTCCCATGAATCTGGCCTGTACCCCGGTTCTTGTATGAATAAATAAATAAATCTTTAAAAGAAAAATAAAGACAGGGACATGTTTTGAGAAATGCAGCATTCGGTGATTTGGTCACCGTGCAGGTGTCCCAGAGTATGACTGCATAGCCTGGACAGTGTAGCTTACTATGTACCTAGGCTATATCTAGGAAGTAGTCCACCCTTAACCGAAACATCGTTACGGGATGCATGACTATAGATCCCACAATATGGTTTGTTTTGTTTTGCAGAAATGGGTCCTCTCTAAATCTTGTTTCTATGATTTCTTTTACCATCTCACATACACGCCATCTGTTCTTATATTGAAACACGTGATAATGGAGAGGATGATAAAAATCCAAATATTCTGAGTGCTTTCCATAGACCAGACACTGTGCTAGGAGATGAAAATGTATCTTTGCACAACTACCTGGTGAGAAGGTCCTCACACGTATGACGAGAAGGCTAGGACCATGGACAAAGCTCCAGGGAGCATCAGGGTGGAAGCCAGGCAGTCTGAGACTCTAGCTCCCCAATTCCTACTCAGCACACTCCAGCTGCTCCCAACTCACTGTGGTCTTTTTTTTAAGACTTTTTTTTTTTTATTTATACAAGAGCTGGGGTAGAGGCCAGAGGTGTGAGAGGGTGAGAGGATTCACCAGAGACAGAAGGACTGAAATACACTGCTGAGGGGAGCAGCGGGCGAGACAGGAGAGGTCTGCTGCACCATGTGGGAATCTCCCTGGCCGGCTGGGAATCGAACCGGTGCTGCAGAGGCTGCGGACAGCTTCATAGCGCTGTGCTCAACCCGCTGCGCCACTGGGGAGGCCCTCACTGTGGTCTTTTTAACAGCTGTCTAGTATTTCATACATAATGGAGGTAATTTCCCTACTGGTAGGCATTTGGATGGGTCTAATTTTTCAGTATTACCAACCATGAATGTCCTTGCATGAGACTATGTGGTCACATGGAGTATTTTGTCAGAGAAAATTCTAGAAGTGAAAGTGCTGAGTTGGAGCATGTCCTAGCCCTAGTTCCTCCTGAAGCTATCAGAGACAAGGACTTAGAAGTAAGTAGTGCACTTGGGCAGGGCAAGCTGCCAATGAAGTCTTTGCTGAGATATCCCTTGGGTCAGCCCCCCTTAATTCCATTCATACACCAACTATCAGTGGGACCCGACTAATTCCCCAGCACTGCCTACCAAGCGTATGGATGGTTCTGGAAAAAGACAGCAACCAGAAATCAAAAGATTGATCAAAATGGTAGGACAAAGGGCATAGACAGGGCTCTGACTGTGTCTGCTGAGAAGGGAGAGGGGCTAAACAGGGCTGGATTTCCCCAAAATACCCTTTCCAGCGCGCTGCTCACACTCCGGCAGCAGTGGGGAGAGACCGGGACTAGCCTGCCTGATACGCTGCCAGAGCCCTGTTCAGGCCACAGGACGGAACCTCCTTGTTAAGTGACAAGTACCTGGTTCCCTGTGAAGCCAAGTGCTCTTTCCACGTGTTAAGGCCGTTTGGATTCTTCCTTGAACTGCCAGCTGCTCCCCCTGGAGTGTTTGCCTTTGCTGAGTGACAGAGGGCCACGCGCGCCCTGATCGATGGCTAGCAGCCCTTTGCCATGTCCTGGGTCTGCTCGAGCGATGCCCTCTGCCGTGGTGGGGCCCTTCCCCAACTTTTTGTTCAAAAGCTTTGTCAATACCACCTGATACCTATTAGGATGGCTACTTAAAACGCACACCAAACAAACAAAAAGCAGAAAACAGCAGTGCACCTACCGCTGGGCTGCTGGGCTGCTCTCCCGTCCCCTGTCTCCCACTGGCAACGGCGTGCAGAAATTGGCATGTCCTGGGATCCTGTTGCTGGGGATATAAAATAGTGTAGACATTTTAGAAGAGAGTATGGGGTCACCCCCACATTTTTTTTTTTTTTTTTGGCTAGAATGACCCTATGATCCTGTAAATCTGCTTCTGTGTTCTACCAAAAAGAATTGAAAGCAGGACCTCAAAGAGATCTCTGTACACCAAGGCCTGGTGGCCACCCAGGAGCCCATGCAGGATGGATGGGCGAACAAGGGGGCACATCCCCGCAAGGGAATAGAACTCAGCTTGAAAAAGGGAGAAAATGCAGGCCCTGCTGCCCCGTGGATGCCTCTTGGGAACACGGCGTGGAGTGGAACAGCCAGTCCTAGAAACACAATTCTGTTTAGCACTATTTATACGAGGACCTGGCATAGAGGGCTTCAGCAATCGAGAGCAGGATTATGGTGACCAGGAGCTGGGGGTAGGGGAGGAAATGAGGAACTCTTGCAACGGGTTAGGAGTTCGCATTTTCCTAGACATTCTAGAGATGGTTGGTGGTGATGGTCTGTGAAATAAGCCATTCTGCTCCTGTCCCAGGGCCTTTGCACCTGCTATCTCCCAGATCTTCCTTAACATTCAGTTTGCAGTCAAAACATCACCTCCTGAAGAGGCCTTCCTGATAGTCCAGGGCAAAGCAGCCAACCTTCCGCATCTTACCCCATCCCACCCTTGGTCTGTTTTCTGTATCCCTCTCTACCAGGTGAGATTATCCTGCTTATTGACTCATTTTTTACCCACGTCCCAGCTAAAATGTGAGCTCCAGGAGGGCAGGGGCTATATTTATCTGCTCCCTGTTAAGCCCCCAGTATGTGTACAGTGCCTTGCACACAGCAGGCATTCTGAGCGACTGTTGACCGAGTAACTACTCAAAAGGGTTCTAGGCAAGGAGTACGTGGCCTTTCCCAGTCTGCGGGCCAGTCTGATGGGAATTCCAGGAGCTCCCTGCGCCTGTCTGGGAGGCGCCGCATTAGAGGGAAGGGAATGCTCTGGGCATGAGGCACCTGAGCTCACACCCTGCCTGGGTCACTGCCTTGCCAGACACCTTCCCTCCAGGAACCTGAGAGATAAGCAATCACATCCACCTCAGGGGCCTGTGGAGGGCTCCTGGGCTCAGTTACTCAGATTATCTGACATAAGTCAAGACAAGCCCATTTTTCCTGCCCCCAAGGGGCATGCTCCACAAGGCAGAGTCAACTTTATAACCACAGAACCCACAAACCACTTTCTACTCTGTAAAATGGATGTACGGATGTAATTACCTATCTGTCTGCCTCCGTGCGGCTCCATAAAGTAGGCGTGGGAGCTAAACACCCTTAGCCCTTCAGTTCAAGTCCATTCTCCCACAGAGGGAAATCCAAGGCCAGAACCTGCAGCTGCAGCTAGAGGGGCAGCCTGAGCAGTCCCCCACCTTCGGTCTTTTACTCCTGATCCACTCTCCTCCCCTTACAGCACCAGCTGCAAGTCCCGGCAGCCTTCTCAATGGCCCGCAGCCTTCCTGCCTGGGGAGGAAGCCATCATGCCTCTCACCCCAGCTTCCACATGGCATATCCAAGTCCACAGCACCACCATCCCCCCAGCTACTAAGGCCAGAAACCTGGAGCCATCCTAGATTCCTCCCTTTCTCCCACCATGTCCCTCCATTGAATTCATCAGTAACTTCCATTCTTTGTGCTTCCAACTTCTATCCTAAACTCCACCTCTTCTTTCCTTTCTCCCACACCACATTCGCTCACCTGGACAGCTGCAGGAGCCTCCCCACTGGTCTCCCTGCTCCCTGCTCCCACCCTCACCCCTCTCAACCCATTCTCCCCAGAAAAGCCAGAAGAAATAAATCAGACTGTGACATATCTTTGCTAAAACCCAATCATCCCACTGTGATAAAACAAATCTCACCTCCTAGCCTCAACCTATAAGGCCTTTCATAATCTGGCCGCCACTCTCTGTCCTTATCTCTTAACCTCAATCTCATTTACCCTATTCCAGTCATTTTGGCCTCCTCACTGCTGGAGAAATATAGTTTACACCCTCCCTCTCACAACTGTTACCTCTTGACCCTATTATTATCACTTGATCCTATTCTTTGCAGAATGCTAAGCATCCTACCACCTGAATGTAGATGTTTACTTTGTTCTTTGTCCTCCCTGGAGACTGATAGCTCCAAGAGGGCAAGGATTTTTGTCTATATTGTTCCGAGAGTTCAGCTCAGTGCCTGGCAGGTAGTAGATGCTCAATAAATATTGGTTGCTTGGATTAAAACACCCCCACCTAATGTCAGTTTCCTGCCTGGATACTCACATCTACCACCGGGATCTGGTTCACACATGAGGCTGCAATCGGTGGATGAATGTGGACTGCTGTGGCCAGGCCCCTGGCCCCGGACACTGTCTCCGCCATGAGCAGCACATACAGCAGACTCACATACAGCCCTTGATGCAGATTCAGCCCTGAGCTGAATCTGAGCCCTCCACAGCCTGGCCTCACGGTCTGTTTCCCCTTCTGCATTGCTTTAGTTTCAAACATCTGGCAGGCTGGCAGCTGAGTGACCTGCAGGGTGGAGAGGAGGGACAGTGTCATGGCCCCAGGATCCTACAGAGTGCGAGAACTCCCTCCTCCCCAACCAAAGGAACAGGAATATAGAAACCCACATTCTGGAAGGGGGCTTGGTGGATGGACCCACCATTGGACCTACTAATTCAGTTTGCAGATCAGCTAGGCCCTTCTTTCTGAGACCTGAGTATCTCCATGGAAACTTAGGCCCCTCCCACCCAATCTTAGACCAGAATATCGGGACTAGAAGGGAGACTGATCCAGAGATTTTTATTCTTTTTTTTTTCTCGAAGATTTATTTTTATTTATTTATGCATACAAGACTGGGGTGTAGGCCAGAGGTGTGGGGGGCGAGAGGATTCACCAGAGACAGAGTGGGGAGCAGAACAGGAGGATCTACTGAAATACACTGCTGAGGGGAGCAGCAGGTGAGACAGGAGAGGTCTGTTGTGTCATGTGGGTCAGCTCCCTGGCCAGGGATCGAACTCATGCTGCAGTGGCTGGTGATAGCTTGATCGTGCAGAGACTTAACCCCTTGCGCAACCAGGGAGGCCCTGATCCAGAGATTCTCACCTGCAAGGGCCAGCTGGGTGAGAAAAATACAGATAGTGGGCATTAGTGGGGGCTGAATTAGCCCTCAAAGCAAAGAAAACTTCTTTGGGCCACCAGTTCGAAACTACTCAACAATGCTGTTGTTCTGTCCTTACAAGGGGCCAAGCACCTAACCCAGATGACCTCATGTAATGAGGAGGTGGGGCCGGGATGAGCCCTATTTCACAGGGGCCCAACTGGGGCACTGAGTCAGGTCCATGTCCTCACTCTTCGCCACTGGCCTTCTCATCTCCATTTGGTGCTCAGAACCATTCTGGCGACCTTATTGCCACCACTGCTTTTACAGAGGAGCAGAGTTCCAAGCATGCCCAGGGTGTTGGGGCAAGACAACCACAAAGCCAGCAGCTACCCTGAGGGCTCAGAAGGAAGAGAGTTGCTCAAAGCCCCATTTAGCTGCAGAGCAACAGCCAGATGCTGTGGATCACCTGCCTTCCCCCTCCACACCAGCTAAAACCAGCTTCATTTTTCTCCCAAAGAAAAGAAAGTGGAAAGAAAAAATCCTTGACCAAGTAATTTTCTCCTTTCAGCTCTTCCCTGGGTTGTAGATGAACACGCTGAATTTTTGCCACCAAAAAAAAAAAAAAAAAACAAAACAAAAAACCAACAACAAAAAACACAAAACAAGGTCCAGAAAACAACGTTATTTTTTGGTAACTCTTCGCAGAGTCATTTCACAACGTCCTGGCAGAGGCAGGGGGAGGAGGCTGGCAGGAGGAAGAGAAGGCGGGAGGGCAGAGGCCCGGCCCAGCCCTCTCGGCTCACCTGTTGACAGGTCCCCCCTCTTCTGTTGCACCCACGCTCCGGGTGTCCGGGCCCGTCTGCGCCCCCACGCGAGCGGCGCGCCCTGGGGGGTCCCTTCAGCGCTCGGAGCCCCTGCGGCCTCATCTGTAAGGCGGAGAAGCTGGTCGGTCAGAGCATACAAAAAGCGCTTAATAAATGCTTAATGCAGGCGCCAATACAACCACCGGCTGGACGGGCGCGCCCGTCTCGCTCTACGCGCCGCGGGCACCGGACCCGACCCGACCCGACCCGACCCGACCCGACCCGCCCGCCGCGCAGGGGCCCTCGCCGCGCGCCCGCGCTCCCCGCCGCGCCCCCGAGATCTGCAGAGCTGATAGGAAGGGCAGGGACAGGAAGCCGGGGCTGAAATCACAGGGGCGGCGGCACTTTCGAGGGGTGACCCGGGACGGCCAGGTGCTCGGCTCCCCAGCCCCGACCAGGGTCCTCCGGGCGCCCCAGGCGGAGACTCCCCTTACCTCCGGCGGGGCGTCCCGCCCGCCGACTCCGAGTCTCGACCCCGCGGGGCCTCGCGAACTCCCAGGTCCCCGCACCCCGGCCCTGACCGCCGGCCTTTAGCCCCGACGCGGCGGGCCCGGCGCTCAGCCAGCGCGGCGTCCGGGCTCTGCCGGGGGTCGGTCCGGGCGCGCCCTGCTGGCCCCGCCCCGGGCCCGCCCACACTACGCCCCGCCCCGCCGGCCCCGCCCACTCCGGCCCCCGCCCACTCCGGCCCCGCCCCCGGCCTTAAAGGCACAGGCTCCAGGTGCGGTCCGGAGGGGCTTCCCCACGAGCCACGCTCCTCCCAGCCCCCTGCTGCAGGTTCTGCTTTCGATGCTGAAGACAACGCAGAGATGACACCGCGTGGGAAGGCCGCAGAAGGTGGAACTGGCGGTGATAGGGGGTTATTTCCAGGGAGGGGTGGAAGGTGGCCTTTGGTGAAGCTGGTGATGGAGGGTCTTTGAGAAGCCCCCGGGGGTCGGCGCTGGCTCACCCCGCTGCTCGTCTGTCCTTCCTGACATGCCTCAGTTTGAGAGACCTCCTAATAGCATCAAGTATTTCCTTCTAGTAGCATCGCTTTTATTTTATTCTTTTTAAAGATTTATTTATTTAGGCATAGGAGAACCAGGGCACAGGCCAGAGGTGTGGGGTGGGGGGGGGTGTGTGAGATGATTCACTGGAAACAGAGTGGGGAGCAGAACAGGCGGATCTACTGAAATACACTGCTGAGGGGAGCAGCAGGCAAAATAGGAGAGGTCTGCTGCGCCATGTGGGTAGCTCCCTGGCTGGGATCAAACTCCTGCTGCAGAGACTGCAGACAGCTTCATAGTGCTGTGCTGAACTCCTTGTGCCACCAGGGAGACCCGATTCTGCTCCCTTCTGCCTGTCTTTCCCCAGCGTAGGGGAGGGCACTGGCTATGACCCATGTAACAGGCTGATGGTCCATCTCCTTCCTCCTGCTCCTGATCATGTCTTCATACACTGCCCTCTCTCCCGGACCTCCTCAGGACGGAGACCCACCTCTGACCTGGCATCCTGGTGCCCAAGGCCTCCCTCACTCCAGCCCTTAAGCACATTTTTCACTTTCTCTAAGACCCCTGCTTCCACCCACTCCTGCCTTCGGCCCAGAAACACCCTGGGACTTACATTCAGTCAACTTATGCTCCTTCTCAGCCCCTTCCTGAAATGCCAGCCCTTCCCTTCCCCTTGACAAGCTCTTGCCCTGGTGCTCAGCCCAGCTCACATGCCACCCTCCTCCCTGCTCCCTAAGTGCCCTTTCCCTCAGAGGTGCCTCTAGCCCACCCCCCACCCCACCCCCACCCCCACCCCGGGCCATGACATTGTGGTCCAGCGCATACATTTGGAATCTAGAGCTTGGGGTTCTTGTGTGACTCAGCCTCAGTTTCCATCCCTGTAAAATGGGGATAACAATGATCCTTTCCTCCTGGGGTCCTAGGGTTAAGCCCTGGGCCTCACACCTGGTGCCATGGATGGCATCGTTGCCATTTTATTCCATTTCCCTACAATGAAGTGACTTAGGACTCACATGCCTGTGTCCTCCAAGACTGGGAGGGCCTCACAGCACTACCCAGACCCAGCTGCTTCCCATCTTCAGGCAGTCAGCGCAGGGGCCAGCCTCCAGCAGCTAGTCTGTGTGTGGAATGACCGAAGTGAGCCAGTCAGCGCTGCCCACATCATGGCTGCTTGGGGAAGTAGCTCCAGAATTGCTGAGTTTGGGGCCAAAATTTCCTTTCTGACTCAAGGTCCCAGCCGGGGTGAGAACTCAAGCCACCGTCCTAAGTTAGCTGTGCAGGCAGACCATACTGGCCTGGGGCAGGGGCGGGAGGGGGGTGCTGTTGGATCTCAGGAGAATTACTGGAGACACAAAGGGGAAACAGATGGGGCCTGTTTGTACCTAAAACAGTCCCTGCTTCACCCCGCTCTTGCATGCATAAAGTCACCCAGACCCAGGTTCAAGTCCCAGCTCTGCCATTTATTTGCTACTTGGCCGTGGGCGAGTAGCCAATAAATCTTTTTGATCCTGGATTTCCTCACTCGGAAAATAAGGATTATAGCAGCACCTTTAAGGAACTCATAGGTCTGTGAATAGGACACACTGAAATTTTGTACCTAAAACCCAAAGCCCACCAACTGGTACTTGTAATTGCTGCATACATGGAAACTGGTGGTGTTCTCACTGTCATTCTCATTATCGCAGAGGAACTTGACAGTTTCTTTCCATGACCAGAGTGCTTTTGCAAGCGTGGTGAATGTTCCTACACGCTGGCCTGTCTGTTAGAAGTGTGGCAAGCTCCAAGCCCACAGAGTGACACATACAAGAAGTGCAAGGATTCTCTGTCTGCCCAGGGAAAGTGGGTCAAGGCAGGGAGCAGAGTGGCTACGGTGGGCAGACTAAGCCAATTTTCCAGAAAAAGGTTAAAACTCAGGAAAATGGTGCTGAGGTTTAAAGGTGGTGAGTGTAACTGCAAATCTAAGAGAAGGCTGGCTATTAAGAGATGCAAGCTTGGGCCTCCCTGGTGGTGCAAGGGGTTAAGACGCAACCTATGAAGCTATCTGCAGCCACTGCAGCACGAGTTCCGTCCCCAGCCAAGGAGCTACCCAAAGGCTCAGCAGACCTCTCCTGTCTTCCCTGCTGCTGCCCTCAGCAGTGTATTTCAATCTGCCTGTTCTACTCCCCATTCTGTGTCTGGTGAATCCTCTCACCCCTTCACACCTCTGGCCTGTACCCCAGTTCTTGTATGCAGAAATAAATAAAAATCTTTTTTAAAAAAGATACAAGCTTTCTGAACTGGGAGGAGGTGAGAGGAGAAAGGGCCAAGACATCTACGTCTTAAGTTTTTTTGTTATTATAAAGACAATAAAACCTCGAGATTATGTTTATTAGGTTGCAACTGGCCGTTGGGAGGGAAATAAACTAGTGCTATCAATTAAAAAAAATCTCATAGAGGGTGAAAATGTTGAATCCTTTCCTAGAAGAGAAGGATTTAACACTTGTATCAGTTGTCTATTGCTGCAAAACAACCATCCCCAAACTTAGAGACCTAACCCAACACATTTTCTTATCTGTCAGGCTGTTTGTGGGTCAAGAATTTCAATTAGGAGCTTTGACCTTGTCCCAGAACAGTATTAACATCTAGTTGGTTCTCTCGGGGAACACAGAGGCTGACTGTGGATGTTGGTCACTAACACTGATTGCTGAAGGTGTTTCTAAGTCATATGCTGAGGGAGACATCAGCAAAGAAATGTGAATACTGAGTTGAATTTTAAACTGATGTGAAATCTTGGCAGAGAACATTGTAACAAATGCCCTGAGAGCAAAACAAAAAATAGATTCCAGGAGGCCTCAGCTGGGCGGCTCTGATGCAGGTTGCTTGGTGGTGGCAGTCCACATGGCTGTGCAGGGAGGACCAGGAGCTGCCTGCACATTTCTCTTCCCCCGTGGAACCTCAGGCCCTCCCCATGTGATCCTTCACGTGGTCTCTGGGCTTCTTCAGAGCAAGCCAGCATTGGGCAATGAGAGGGCTCCCCTGGCAGTTAGGATCCAAGTGGGGGTACCTGTGCAGGGGTTCTCCAGAGCCAGCCAAAAGCGTGATTGCCTTTTATGACTTAGCTGTGGAAGTGACACTGCATCATGTAGTGTCACTTCCACCATAGTGACAAGTCCACCCAGATTGAAGGAGCAGAAACAGACTCTCAGTGGAGGCAAGGTTTTGCCATGACTATGTTTAGAGGATACAGTCCGCCACGGGGCCTTCCCCCAGAGGTGCCCAACTTGCATATTTAGGCCATTTGGTAAGCAGCAGAGGGAGCTGCATTTTGGGGGTAGGAGGAGAAAGGACCCTTAAACTCCATTGGATCGATGGATGACTACAGCATCACACATGGGCTGTCTCTGTCCTCAGCATCTTATGAACAAACCCCAAACCAGGGCCTTCCTGGTGGCCTCAGGGTTAAGTCCCAGTGCTATCACCACAACAACAGCCTGAGTTCGATCCCTGGCCAGGGAGCAACCCACATGGCGCAGCAGACCTCTCCTGTCTCCCCGCTGCTCCCCTCAGCAGTGTACTTCAGTGGCTCTGCCTGTTCTGCTCCCCACTCTGTCTCTGGTGAATCCTCTCACTCTCTGCACCTCTGGCCTACACTATCTAGTTCTTCTATGCATAAATAAATAAATCTTGAAAAAATAATAAAAACAAACATCTAAGTAATAAAAAGAAAGAAATAATAGCTAATTGTTCAAGACTGGAGTGGGAGGCTTGGCTCCTTCAGTAAACCTGTGGGGTAAGGGCTTTATTTCACAGAGGAGGGAAACTGAGGGAGATGGAGTGATCATTCCCGAGGTTACTACTGAGAAGTGGCAGAGATGGGGTTTGCAACCAGGCCTGTGTGACCCTAGAGAAGCCCTTCTGCAAGGGGGGCCGGCGTCCTACCTCTCTCGCAGGTCAGGCCAGAACTCCCCCAGCTCCCAGAATTCAGCGCCCCTATTCTGGTCACGGGGGCAGCTCCAGGACCTACGCAAGCACCTGGGGAAAGCGCGAGCAGAAGTGGTCAAGTGAGGGGAACTTCAAAGAGGAAAGAGCAGGAACCAGATCTTTCTGTCTTAATGGCAGAGGCACCACCCAGAGACTGAGAAGGTTTGGGGACCTGCGTCCCCCTGTAGCCTGCGCCAGTTTCCTTTTGCTCATGCCAGTCCTGGGCAAGCAGTCGCACCCACCCACTAACCCCCGGGGATGGGGTGCTCTCACCCCCCACGGCAGCCCAGGAACCAGCAGTCTGCCGCAGGTGCTTTCTTTCTTTTTTTTTTTTTTTTTTCTATTTGATTAAAGTTTATTTTTTTGCTAAAAAATTCAAAAAAATATTTACTGACCTTGTTAGTGTTTTGATAACATAGGATTCCCCCCGCAGGTACAGTCACCATGGTCTTCCGCCACCAAAAGTTGCCTTTATTTCTGCAGGACAGAATCCCCAAAGCAGAAGGTACATGCACGGCCCGTGTATGTCTAATGTCAACAGACTCTAGCAGATCCCGCCCTTAAAAAGCCTTAGCAAGAAACGCTGCCACCAGCAATGCCACATAGCCAATCTCCTGAACCCCTGCCCCTTGCATTTCCTTCTCCTGCTCACATTCTTTGGCTACTTTCCCATGGGGCCTTTGCCATCATCGTCATTGCCAAAACTGTTTGAGCAAATCCGATGAGATCGGCACACTAGGGTGCTTCCCAGTTAGGGTTCCCTGGTTATTGTGGGTGAGAATTAGGTTTTGGGACCAGCTCCAACCAGACTTGGGTTTGACCTTGAGGAAGTCATCTCTCCCCTTGGACTGTGGTTTCCCATTTTTATTTTTATTTTTTAAAGATTTATTTATTTCTGCATGCAAGAGCTGGGGTGCAGGCCAGAGGTGCAGGGGGGTGGGGTGAGAGGATTCACCAGAGGCAGAGTGGGGAGCAGAACAGGCGGACTCGTTGAAATCCACTGATGAGGGGAGCGGTGGGAGAGCCAGCAGAGGTCTGCTGTGCCATGTGGGTAGCTCCCTGACCGGGGATCGAACTCTTGCTGCAGTGGCTGCAGATAGCTTCATAGTGCTGAGACTTAACCCCTTGCACCACCAGGGAGGCTCCCTTTGGTTTCCCATCTTTAGAACCTCCACGCTATTAAGGATTTTGTGGTTCTCTTAGGCTGGGTGTGAAGATTAAATGAAGAGGGCCTCCCCTGGTGGCGCAGCGGTTGAGCACTGGGCTGCGAAGCTGCCCGCAGCCTCTGCAGCATGGGTTCGATCCCCAGCCGCCGGCAAGGGTTCCACATGGAGCGACAGACCTTTCCTGCTACGCCCGCTGCTCCCCTCAGCAGTGTATTTAGTCAATCCGCCTGTTCTGTTCCCCACTCTGGCTCTGATGAATTCTCTCACCCTCCCGCGCTTCTGACTGTACCCAGTGCTTGTATAAATGAATAAATAAATCTTAAAAAAAAAAAAAGATTAAATGAAGAAATGCAGGTCAGGTGCCTGCTCAGCAGGGGGTGTCAGACACCTTTATCTGGGGGGACTGGTCACATAGGAGCCACACCAATGAACATGGGTTGGGCGTGGGTAACAGGACACAAAGGGGGGGTAAATGGGAGGGTAAATAGCTGCATGCCCACCAGTATGGGGCACACCTGGTGCTGACTGGGACTAGCCTGAGCCGAGCCTGGTAGCGCTCTACCTGGGAGCCCTAGTTTTCCAGGCTTGCTGGCTACCTTGGATGGTGGAACCTCAAAAACAAACTCTGACGGGGACCTGGAAAGGGACCAGGGACCAGGGTAGTCAGAATAGGCCAGGATGCAAAGACATGAGGTCTGTCCCTTTATCTGAGGCTCCTGAGTGAGCTGAGGGCTTCAGGGAGGTGGCACCAGGGAACAGGGAGAGGCTCGCCTTTCTTCCTGACTTGCATCATCTGCCCCTGGGCACCATCCTCTGGACAAGCCCACATGGTGCCAGTGGCTGTTATCCCCCTTTTACTGGGGCTCAGAGGGATGAAGTCACTTTCCCAAGATCACAGAGCAGCAAATAATGGAGCTGGAATTGGAACCTGAGGCTGTCTGCTTCTGGCCATTGCCCTGTTCTCTAGCTGATGAGAATGGTAATTGTCCTTGCTGCCGACTGGTCAGTCCACAGAGGCACCTGGATGGATGGCCTTGACAACACAGTGTGCTTGGAAGTGTCAGTGCTGAGTGGGAACTTTATTGAGTGCACTAAGTTTCAGGTACTGGCCAAGCCTCTTATTTAATCTTCCTGGCAGCCCTGCAAGGTCAAGTCTGCAGGTGAGTACACTGAGGCACAGAATGATGGCATCCTTTTGTGCAGGGAGCGCCAGGGAGTAGGGGAGGGAGTGTGGGCACAGCCCTAATCTCTCCCAGGCTGGGTTCTGTATCTTCTTTCTAAGGGAGGCAGAGGGCAAATGGGCTTGTGGTTGGGGATTGCTGCAATGCACCCCCTGGTGGTAGGCACTGAGGGCAGTGCCCACCGTGCTCTTCTCACATTGCCTAATTGTGTGCAAGTTAGCCAGCCTGCTTCAGCCTCAGTTTCCCCACTTGTCAAGTGGGGGTAGATAGTGGGGAATCACTTGGGTTCTGCCATAGAAAGTGCTCACAGGTTAAGTGAGTAACAAATGAGAGGGATGACCAATATTAATGCCAAATGAGTGATTCCTTGGAGATGGAGCGCATCCTCAGGTCCAGCTCATCAAGGGTATGGGGAGTGGGGGAGAGAGCACCCTTGAAGCTTTAGAAAGTAATTCTGGGACCAACCAAGGACCATCCCATTATGCCACATCCTCTGGCTTCCCGGCTCCTCTCCTGCTCTCACTCGACTGCTTCATTGACCTTCTCTAGCTTCTTCCAACAAAGTCAAGCTCTCCTGTCTCAGAGCCTCTCCCAGGAATACTTTTTCCCTAAAGTTTCCTCGTAGTTGCCTCCTTGCCTCCTTCAAGCTCACTCTACTGTTCCCCACACTATTTCTACTTGAAACTGTCATGATCACTTTTTGGTTGTCACTTGTCTGCTCTCTGTCTCCCTCTGCTGGAGGTGGTGGTGAGCTGCAGGAGGGCCTTGGTGCTGACCAACCTTGTCCACTGCCAGGTCCTGAACAGAGAGCCTGGTGTGGGAGCTGCTCCCTCACTGCCAATTCTTCTCAGAGTTATTGCATCCTCATGATTGCATGGTTATGCTCAGCAGGTTTCCAGAAGGCCCCCCTGGGCCGCCTGCCACCTGCCCCTCTCAGGGGACGCAGTGAGATACACAGTGCACCCCTTTTAAAGGATGCAATGCAGCGATTTCACTTATGCAAAGATCACCACAATCTATTTTTAGAATATTTTAATTTACCCTCAATTTAAGAAATCTTGTCCCCATTAGTAATTTTTCCCATTCCACCCTGGTATTTCAATAAAGTTTTATATGAAAAATTATTCCGGCTCTGCCTTATTTTGAGTAAAATCCAGTCGTTACAGTGGCACCCACAGACTCCGTGTCCCCCTCCCCCGAATCCCCTCTCTGCTCACTGTGGTTACTCTAGCCTCACTGGTCCCTTCCTTGTTCCTAGAACTTCAAGCACATTCTAACCCCGGGGCTTGGTGCTTGCTGTTTCTCTCTGGGAAGTCTTCCCGTAAATCTTTACATGACTCATTCTCTCACTTGTTTTGGTCTCTACTCAGAGGTCACCACTCCTGGCCGCCCCGGGTGGTTAGTCTCTGTGAGATTTTCAGTCCATTTTTCTACCTGACTTTCAGATTTTTCCCCTCAAATTTTGAGTTCTTTATTAGTGAGGTCTTTTAGGATGTATGTGGTAAATACATTCTCTCGGCTTGTCAGTTGCCTTTTGACATTGGGTATAGAGTTTCTGGCATCCGCAAGTGGTGCAGTTAAAAGTATGTCTGGGTTTTGAGACATTGTTAGAAAACCTTTTTCTGTACTCAAGTTATGGAAAATCATCCACATTTCTTGTATGTGTAATTTAATTTTTTACATTTCGATCCTCGTCATTGTGGAGTTTATTTTGTGTATCATAAGATCAAAAAAAGAAAGAAGGAATTTTGGGACAATTGAAAAAAATTGGAATAAAGACCCTTATTGGAAAATAGTATTAAATAAATGGTAAATTTCCCGAGTGTTTAAAGGTATGGTGGCTATGTTGGATAATGTATTTTCTCTTGAGATACACCTGCAGCATTTAGAATTGAAACGTCGCCATTATTCAATGAACTCTCAAATGATCAAGCAAAAATATTTTTATATAGTTGTTAAATGTGAAAAAAATTATTAATTGATTAATTATCAATTAGTACTGGGTATTTGCTAGTGATGGGTATTTACTAGTAATGGGTATATTACTAGCAAGTGATATTGGCAGGCAGGTAGATATTTACTCTGCTGTTCTTGCAACTTCTAGAGGTTAGAGATTTTGAAAACGGAGAAGTCCGGGAACAGGGGGGGCCAGACAGGTTTCGCGAAGGTGGACGGGGCCCTTTAAGGCAGGCCACGCCCCTTGCGCGCCGTGGTCCCGCCCACCCCGGAAAGACTCGGCCTAGGCCCCGCCCCTCCCCAGGGGCCCACCAATGCCCTGTCTGCCCCGGGCCCCGCCCCCGCGTCGTAGAGCGGTCACGTGAGCCCCGGCGGCGGCGCCCGGCTCCGCGCCGTCATGGTGGCCCCGATGTGCGGCTCCCGGGGCGCTCGCCGGGCGCGGGCGCGGGCGCTGGCCCTGGTACTGGCCCTACTGGTCGGGCTATTCCTGAGCGACCTGACGGGCGCGATCCCGGCCCCGGGGAGCCGCGGGGGCCACGACGGGCCGGTGCCCCCCGCCTCCCGCTGCCGCTCGGTGCTCCTGGACCCCGGGACCGGCCAGCTGCGCCTGGTGGACGGCCGGCACCCCGAGGCCGTGGCCTGGGCCAACCTCACCAACGCCATCCACGAGACCGGGTAAGGGTTGGCGCGACCTCGCGCGGGGCCCCCGGCACGGGGTTGTCTGTTGCCGGGCCGGCCTCTCGCCGGTGCAGCGCCCGCTCTCCGGGCTGTGTCCCCGGGGACGCCGGCACCGCACCGGGGCCAGGCTGGGTGGGAGCCGGTGCAGCATCCCTCAGGTCTGGGGCACCCGTCCGTCTCCAGCCAGGGCTGGCCTTACTCCCTGCCGCCAGGGCGCAGTGCCTCCAGCGCATCAGGTCCAGGGCCGGCGGTTGATCCAGTAACTCCTACCCCCAGGGAGGCCAGAGCCCCCACCACCCAGCTCACCAGACGGTGGTCATGGCCCTCCTGTAGACTCCCATGGGTGCCAACCCCCTGCCTTCCTCCAGAGCCAGCGCAGCAGGATTGAACCAGGATTCCCGGCCAGTTTGAAAACAGAGGGTCCCTAAGCCCACATAGACTGGGGTGGTCTGGCTGCTTGGGCTCTGCTCCCTTCCCTCTGCTGGCCCGGTCCAGGGGAAGGCCGCTTGGCCAGGGACTTAGTATGGAGCCAGGTGTGCTGTCCTTGGCATTCATGGTCACACGCCTTGTTGCTGCGCCCCAGGCTGTCATTCTGTTGTGTAATTCTCACCCGGTTACTCTGCTGTCTGGGCTCCCTCATCTGTGGTCTGGATTTTGAGGATGTGTGCTGGCCAAGAGGTTGATGGTGTCACTCCTGATACCATGGCCTGTTCATTCATTCACTCATTCGGTGTACTTGGTCTTGGGGACACAGAACTGAGCAAGGTAGGGGTCCCGTTCAGTGGGGGAGACAGACAAGGCCAGAAAGAAAAGCCAAGTCAGTGTGAATGCAGAAAGTATGCTTCTAGGCCTGGTCCTTGCCTAGGCCCTGGATCTAGAATGTGTTGGGGGATCTTAGAGAGCCCTGTGTCTTCCCACCCCATCCTGGGTTCATCCCAGTGCTTAAACTACACTGCTCCCCCACGCCCCACAGCAGCCACAGTCTTCATCCTACTGCTGCCCCCATCCATTTCGCTGGTGAACATTCATTCCTGTAGGTGTTGGGGAGACACAGACCCTGCGGCTACCCCCATTCTGGTACTTTGTGGCATCGGACAGATGGGAGATTTGGGGAGGGAATTAGTGCAGGTACAGGAGCTTGGTGGAGCTAATCTGGGAAGGCTCCCAGAGAGAGGAGGCCACAGGTGGGCCTGGAGTCTATGGGGGCACTAGAGTTTACTCTGTGACTGGAGTCTGGTGGCCCCACTCTCGGCTGACTGTACCCTACTTCACAGAACTAACAGGAAATGCTTAGTCTTTGCCTGGATGCCAGCAAAGGGAGGAGACCGCGAGGTGGGGGCCTGCATGGAGAGGAACTTTGGCCCAGGAGGTGGCCTCTGGGCAGTGTTCTCAGTCATGGACAACAGGAGTGGAGAGCAGGCTTCCTTGGCTGAGCTGGATGGGTAGTTCTTCCTGGCCCAGCGCCACTGCTGTGTGACCTCGGGCAAATCACTTCAATTTCTGAGCCTGTTTCTTCACCTGAAGGTGGGGCTTGAAGGGAAGTTCATGGCATCGTGGAAAGCACCCTGTCTGTTTACCAAAGGAAGGAAGGAATGAAAGAGGTGTAGGTGTAGGGGAAACTGAGGCCTGGGGCGTGATCCCAGGTCTCCTCCATACTTCTTGCTCTCATCATCCTGGCATCTT
Source organism: Talpa occidentalis (assembly GCF_014898055.3). Classification (NCBI taxonomy): domain Eukaryota; kingdom Metazoa; phylum Chordata; class Mammalia; order Eulipotyphla; family Talpidae; genus Talpa; species Talpa occidentalis. The sequence goes on along the minus strand of NW_023601433.1, from coordinate 83,969,362 downwards.
TCTGGTCCTCGTTCTCTCCTCTTGTACTCATGTGCCCCTTTCCCTGAGTTTGACAGCACTTGGGGCTGATAGAGTATCAGAATTTCCCATTTTATAAGCAGGGAAATTGAAATCCTCAAAGGCAGACTCTTGAGAACTTGGGGTGAGATGAAAGAAAGACATCTAAGGAGTCCTCCTGGCCCTGGGCCGTGGGTGGTTGCCCCAGTTTTGAAAGGGTAGAGGTCAGAGTTGTGACTCCGCCATGCACCTGGGCCTGGGCCACCTCCTCCTTCTGTTTCCCAGATTTCACCACTGGGAATTTGGAGACAACTTCCACACCCTCATATCTCTCATTCAGTTGCGCTGTATCTGACTTTGGACCCTAATCCCCATGGAGCCTGAAACCAGAGACATTAGGATTTGGTGCCTGGAGATGAGAGAGACCCCCAGAGGCAGGGTCAGCGCCCGCCTGGCTCTGCCTTGGTCCTGGGGAGGTGGAGGCATCCAGCCTGGCCTTTCCCTCTCCTTACCTTAACTAACTACCCACCACCCCCAACCAGCCCTTTGATGTAAATTACTTCCTCTCCCTGTGAGAGGTAAACGCCAGTAAGAGCAAATCAACTTACTCATAAGCCAGAAACAACCCAACAAACCCAAACCCAACGCATTAAATTGGGTGAGACCTAGTTGTTAGAATGAGGAAGGAGCTGGCCACAGAGAAGGGGGGCATCCCAGAGCGGGGGGCATCCCAGAACGGAGGGCATCCAGGGCACACCAAAGCGGGTGGTGGCCCCCTGCCAGTCTCACGTGAATGGCCTTTCCCAAGTGCTGAGACTGGACTAGACCTGGGGTGGACTCAGACACGAGCCCCCCGACATAAGGTCACAGTGGCACCTGTGGGTTTTGCAGGAAAATAAAGAAGTTTGGGATCCATTGCTGCCAACTTTTATTTTTGTCAAACAAGTGCATTAAAAACAAAACAATATTTATCAACCTCCATCCTTCTGGTCTCATCAGGGATCAGCTGTTTTAGTGTCAAACAGGCAGAACCACAGCCAGGCCTGTCACGAGCAGCCCTTAGAGCATGTAGCTGGAGAAACACTCTCTTGTTGGTGATTTTCTTCTGGCCAGGGAAGGGGCAAGAGTCTCTCTCTTGGTCTGCACAGCATCCGGGGGTTCTTGGGGCCACTTGCCAGTGAGCCGTCCCATTTTACAGATGAGCAGGCTGAGGCTGGGGCCAAGGAAGTGCGAGGGAGGCCAGTGCCAGGTTTCCTGTCCAAAGGACAGATCCTCCTCTAACGTTTGCTAACTACAGGTGGCTGTGGGCGTTGAGGATGGGGACCAGCTGGCAAAGCTCGGAGAAATTATTTGGTGACCACTTAGGGCCTCAGGTAACAGGGGGATCCTCAGAGATCTGCCTTGGGGTCTCCAGCACTGAAGTCTGGTCAAGAATGGGTTCTGGATTTCTCCTCCCTGGGATTTCTGAGGACTCAGGATAAATGAATAAAACCCACCTAAGCCACATCACCCCAGTTGCCCTTCGGGGTGCAGGGGAGCTCTCTTGAACAAAGACAGTGACTATTTCCTCTGTATTTGCAGTGCTGCAGCCTGGGGGGAGGGCACCGTCACTTCCCCTATTAGTTAGAAAAGTAACTAACTTTTCATGGTGAAAATTCCAGCAGCTTAGAAAGTGAGATGGGATGTGGAAGGTACCCCCCCCTTCTTTCTTTCCATATATAACCATCTGTTACTTTTTCTTCCAGAAGGTTCTATGCATGAATAGACAAACCATACATCCATACATATGTACACGTATTGGGGTGTGTATGTCATGCTCTTATATATGGGGTTATCCTGTTCCCCTTTTTTTTTAAGCTTTGTTTCTGCTGCTTCATCAGCACAAGGCCTTGCACCACAGCGTTCTAGAAACCCCACATGCCTGGGCTATTTGAGCATCACACCCCTGGTGATGGATGTTTCGGGAGGGTCTGGTTTTCCTTGGCTTTGGTGAGAAAGGTGGCTGTGTTCAAGGACCCCCTGAGGCTGTGTGAGCCCCCTAACTGCTGTGTGTCCCCAGGGTCTCAGCTCTCCCCCAGGGAGGGCAGCACTTTGCCTGGTGCCTCCTGAGGAAGCCACTGGCCTCTCAGCTGTGATCAGGGCTTGATCTGAAGAGCTTTTTTTGGTTTTATGCGGTTATGCGGGTCTCCCTGGACCCCTGCGACTGTTTATACTGAGGGAATGTGCATCCTGCGCCTTGCTGGAAACTTCCTCCTGCCCCCACCCTCTCCCCAGACTCCCTCCCCAGACTCCCAATCAGGCAAATATTTGGAGGTGGGCTCTGTGTATATCTCACGGAAGAGGAGCCTTTGGCCCAGAGAGGCGAGGCCGTTTGCCCTGAGGTAGCGCTGAGCAGAGAAAGATGGGGGAGCCAAGCAAAGCCTGAAGGAGTGCAAGCCCGGACACCCTTTGTCCTGTTCTCTTGACATTTAAGATCTTACTGTGGTCTCTGTGCTTTCTGTCCTCATCTGATTATACCTGAGTCACTGGTCTTAAATTCTTGGCTCTCGTCTTCCTTTATAAGACCTAACACTACCCCACCACCACCCGCCAAGAAAACACCACAAAACCTAGTTGAATTAGAGGCCCAGAGCACAGGCTGTGGAATCTTTGGAATCTTAGTTCCAGCTCTGCCCTGGACTTGCTGTGTGTGACCTCGGGTAAGTGGCCTGACCTCCGCGAGCCTCTCTTCCCACATCTGTAAAGTGGGGGAGAATAAAAACCTTGGGGTCTTTGGGAGGCTTTAGAGAGGGAGGTAAACAAGTGACACTTAGCACAGTGCCTGGGGGCTGTTTTTACCCGCCAGAGCACGCCTGCCTCTCGCAGCCCATAGCTCCATCTTCATGGCCCCAAGGTTCTTTGCTTCAGAACACAGAGAATTCGGGTTTCCCTCTTTTATGTTCCCTGTTCTCCCCTCCAAACAAGCTCCTACTTAAACTTCAAGATCAGAGAAGCTGTCACCACCTCTGTGAAGCCTTCCTAGATTTTGCTCAGTGGCAGCAGGAGTATACCTCCTCAGGGCATCCCCTTGGCATTTGATTTCTTATCATAACGCTTATCCTGATGTATCCTCATCGGTTTACATGTCCCCCCAACTCCCATTAATTCCATGAATATCACTTATCCTTGTATACCCTCAGTGTCTGGCACCCAGAGGCGCTCGGAGAGGCTTGCTTGCCAAAAGCATTGGGTGTGGGTGTTTTGAGTATTTTCCTCTCCACAGTCTCCTCCCAGGCAGAGCTGAGCTATTCCTGTCCTGGAGCTGCTGGGTAACTTTTTCACCAACTTCCCGAGAGACTTTCGGGCTGGGCATGGCTCTCCCTCGACCTCAAGCCTCTTCAAGGTCTCATTACTGTCTTCCTGTTGCCCTCGTTTTCTTTATAGAAATTCCCTTAAAAAATGCTTTCCTCTGGGTTACAGAAGTTGCCTGGGGAATATTTTTATATCCTTTTAAATCCAGACCACAATGGGAAAGATTGAGAGCTTGCGCAAAAACCGCGACTTCGATAGACAAAACCCAAAGAAAAATCAATCAGAAACTAGCGATGTTTCCAATATTGGCAACAAGCAAAGGCTAATATGTGGACACAGAGTTTCACCAGCCTATAAGAAAAGATAAAAAGAAAACCCGGGAGAGGACGATGAGTAAAGGCCATGGAGCAAAGAACTATAAGTGGTCGATGAAAATTAGAAAATCTAGCTTCAATCGAGCACGACAATGAAAACAGCACGGTGGCATCTCTCGGTCGTCACCTTAGCGGAGATGAAGTCGATAGGAGTCGCGTTAAGCGAGGCGGTGGGCAGACAGGGCTTTGTGCATTGTGGAAAGTCAGTGCATGCCCCGGGCAGTCTCGGTCTGGCAGAAATACCGAGTCTGGGGTGTTGCCAAAAGAATCGGCAGATCCCTGCCTCCTAGCAAGCTGTTCGAGTGACCCAGATGCATGTGGGGGTACGAGGGGTGCTGCTCTAGAGGAAGAGTGGGCATCAGACTGCCTAGAATCAAACCCAGGTGCTGCCCTCTTCTGGCTCTGTGAGCTTGGCAAGCGAGTCAGCTCGTGCCCAGGGCTGCGCTGTGTAACAAACCAGCCCCAGGTCCAGCGGCTTAAAACGACAACCAAACGGCCTTGTGGTTTGTGGATCTGGGGGGTCTGGGGGTGGCTGGGGCAGCTCTGCTCCAGGCTGCAGGTCTCTCCTGCTCCTGGGACCCACGTTCTCGTGACAACAGCAGGGGCTCATCTTGTGAGTGACTCACAGTCACTTCCACCCACGCCCCAGCAAGTCCTATGACCTGGCTCAAGTCAAGGGGGCAGGGAACGACACTTGAACCGCTGGGATGGAGGCTCTGAGCTTCCATTTCCTCTTCTTCTGTGTGTAGGAGAAGTTAGGGGCCTGCCTTGTAGGATTGTGGGGTTGGCATGAGGGTGAGATGAGTTTGTGAGTAGGTGGGAAGTGGCTGGAACAGGGCCTGGCCCAGAGGATACCCTCACCGGACATTAGCTGGCATTGTTGGGGGACGGGAATACAGGGTAGAACAACTTTGGGGGAGGATGTTTGTCAGTACCTGTTAGAATTAGAAGCCGTGTGCCCTGTGACCTGGCTGAGCCTGACGGAGTGCAGAGACAGACAGCGCACATTCCATGAACACACAGCAGGTCCTTGCTGAGTTGTTTTTATGCTTGAGACCTGGAGAAAGCCATGCGCTGAGCCGAGCCCTGGCTTCAACTGCTAGTCCCTGTACTGACTGAACACCCTGTCCCTCCGTTCTAGGTGGGCCTTTCTGGAACTGCACACCGATGGCCGCTACAATGACAGCCTGCAAGCCTATGCTGCAGGTGTGGTGGAGGCTGCCGTGACCGAGGAGGTAAGGCCAGCAGGAGGGAAACAGGCTTCCTGGGCCCCCACCCCACGGACTTGCTCCTCAGGGAGCTTGGGAGGGTCCTGAGATAGGTGCAGAGTGGGGTTCCTGTTCCCAGCCCCCATCTGGTTGGGGAGCAGAAACTCACATGCATTTTTTAAAAGTTTACGCTCGGGAGGCCTCCCTGATGGCCTAGGGGTTGAGTCTCAGTGCTTTCACCGCTAAGGCCTGAGTTCGATCCCCAGCCAGGGAGTGACCCACATGGCGCAGCAGACCTCTCCTGTCTCCCTGCTGCTCCCCTCAGCAGTGTATTTCAGTAGATCCCCCGGTTCTGCTCCCCACTCTGTCTCTGGTGAATCCTTTCACCCCCCGCACCTCTGGCCTACACCCCAGTTCTTCTATGCAAAAAAAAAAATTTGCACTAGGTACTATTTGATGCATTTTAAAAATGTGTGACGTATTCCTAGTGACGAAGCACAGTGATGAAATGAACACCCAAACCACAGCCTACAGTGTTTCCGATACACTGAATCCCCCACCTCCAGGGGCACCCACCACCCTAAATATGGTGCTTTCTTTCATTCACTCACTCAGTGAATTTTTAATAGACTCACCTGCCATACAATTCACCATTTTAAAATGTACAGCTCAGTGGTTTTTTAGGATACTCATAAGGTGCTGCAACCATCACCCCCCCATCTAATTCTAAAACATTCTTAGCGCCCCAGACAGAAACCTGCCAGCAGTCACCTCCTTTGTCTCCTCCCCTCCCCTCCCCCCAGCCCCTGGTAACCATTAATGTACTTTCTGTCTCTATGTGTTTGCTTATTTCTGACACTTCTGTAAATGGAGACCCACCATGGTGGCCTTTGGTGACGGCTGTGGGTGGCCATGGCTCGTGCACAAGACCCACCCATAACTTCTCTCCTGCGAGGATGTCAGCGGGTGGCTTTGGGGTTCTGGGCCAGGCCTGGGTGTACTTGGCTGGGCCCACTGGCGCTTTTGCAGTCAGCTGGCCGGTCGGCTGGGCCAGGCTGGCCTCGGAGGGTCTCATTCATATGTCCAGTGTCAGCTGTCCATTAGCTGGGGTGACAGGGACGCCTGGGCTGAGGCTCATGGTCTCTCAGCCGGCTTGTAGTAGGCCCTCAGGGCAGCGGGGGTGCAGAGGCCTCTCGAGGGCTGCTTGAACTGGCACAGCAAGGACACTGGGACATAGTAGGTGCTCAAATAAGTATTAGTTTGACTGACTGATTGACTGGCTACTCACATAGATGGGGGCCCCCAGTGCAGAGCCAGGGGTACCCTGGGACAGACTTGGAAGGCTAAAGGTTCTCAGAGGAGGGGTGGAAGCTGGCTGGGAAGGACACTGGGGAGGGGAGCCAGCGGGAGCAAGGTGCTGTTTGGAGACCTGGAAGGGGGTGAGGACTCTGAGCCTGGGGTGGGCCTAGAGACCCCTGGGTCCTCAGGGAGGCAGGAGGCCTGGCCCACCCCACCCCTACCTTCGCCCACCTTGCTGCCCTGCAGCTCATCTACATGCACTGGATGAACACGGTGGTGAATTACTGCGGCCCATTCGAGTACGAAGTCGGCTACTGTGAGAAGCTCAAGAGCTTCCTGGAGACCAACCTGGAGTGGATGCAGGCGGAGATGGAGTCGAAGAAGAACTCCGCTTACTGGCACCAGGTGGGCGCGGCCGCCACGCGCAGTGGGAGTGGGGGCAGGGCTGCCGGGGCACCTGCCTCTGTGCCGGGGCTCTCCCAGCTGGCCCTCCCGCCTGGCCCCCGCTCCTCTCAGCCAGCCCTCTGTGTCCAGCGTCTGTCTGTCATGGTGTCCATCCCTCGCGCACCTGCCACTCACTGTCTGTCCAGCTTCCGCCTGTCCTTCCGGCCTTCCGCCCCAGCCTCTGTCCATCAGCCGCTCTGCCTTCCTGCTGCCGAAGAATCACTGAGGACGTGTAGTTAATTGTCAGCTCGCTGTTGTACTTGCACACAGGCATGTGGCCTGATTGTTTCCATCAGATGCAGTGAAAACAGTGCTCGGAAAGAGAGGGAGGGAAACGGGAGAATTAAAACACTCCGGGAAGGTTGGGCGCAGTGAGTGTTGTGTTTTCCTTCCTCGGGTGAGCTGCTGGGGGCTCCCCACTGAGAGAGTTCCCGGCAGGGTGCTCTCTGCCTTTTGGTTGCTCTTTAGTCATCAGTGAAGTTACCGATTTCTGAATTTCCCGAAATAGCTCGAGTTTACTGTGAAGTACATGCCATAGACCACCTCTGGAAATTGGCTTTTAGTGTCTGTTAGCATGTTCACCCAGCCTAGGCCAAGTTTACCCCACTTCCCGCAGTAGAATTTCCCACTGTCCACGCACCCATCTACTCACACCCTCACGGGAGTAGGTTCTTCCTCCCACCCACCTGCTCGCCCAGCCATTCACCCATCTTACCCTCCACTCATGCATCCGTACATCCATTCATCCATCATCTGCCCGCCTACCCATCCATCCATCCATCAACCATCATCTACTCTTCTGCCCATCCATCCATCCATCCATCATCCATCCATCCATCCATCCATCCATCCATCCACCCACATATACATCCCTCCATCCCTCCATCTATATGGATCCATCTGTCTGTCCATCCGTCTGTCTAGTTTGTCAGCCTGTTCATCCACCCACCCACAAATCTTTGACTCTTTCTTCTCGTTCACCCATCTGTCACTCACCTGTACATCTTAGCCTGGTTGTCAGTCCTTCCACCCACCCATCCTGTTGGTATGCCCATTTGGGTGCCTGTCCATTGCTTGCCTATCTGTCTACCCTCTGTTCTTCCTCCTGTCCCCAGTCCAACCGTTTATCTCTCTGGCCATCCTGTTTGCTACATTTCCTGCCTTCCTCCTGCTGTCCACGCACCTCTCAGCCTGTTCCTCTGTTGATTGAGCACATCTGCTGTCTCCTTAGAGACTTGGATCTCCCAGTTCTCTTGGGACGAGGTCCCTGTTCTTGAATGTGCCCTGCACATGCTCCCTCCCCAGCATCATTTGCTGCTGGCCTCTTGTGCTATGCTCCAACTTCCCTGGCCTCCTAGTACGAGATGTGTCACGTCTTATCTCAGGGTTATGACCGTGCTGTTCCCTTGGCCTGGAACACCGTTCCTATTCCCCTTGTGCCCGCTGACCCACCACCCCTTACCTCAGCGTCCTGAATTTCTTTGCCGCTTAGTGAGGCATTCAATCTGTCTTCAGCTAGATTCCAGCCCAGGAGGATAAGGCAAAGACCACATCTGCTGTGGTTCCTGCCATATCTTTAGTGCCTAGCACTGGGCTGTACCGAGTAGGTGCTTTATAAGTAAAGGTGTCCAGTTTTTGTAAATGAATGAATGAAAGAATCTATCTTCCTGCCCATCCCACTGACTAGACACTTGTTCGTCCCTCCAGTCTCCATCCCATCTACATAATTGCTTCTCCCACTGTCCTTCTGCCTGTCCATCCATCCATCTATCCATTCATCCATCTTGTGTAGTGTGGCAGGCTTGGGCCACAGCTCCGTGGGGAACATGGGGATGATATTTCCAGGTTACAGAACAATCACAGTGATAATGGGGAGAAGTCAACTGTAGGAGACAGGTGCCCTGAAACAGGAAGCTGTCAGCAGTGGGTCAGGAAAGGATGGGAGGCTTCCTGGAGAAGGTGGCTTTGAGCTGGGTCATCAGAGGTCAGCAGAGGTGGGGACACTCATCTAAAGGCAGGGAGGTGTTTGGCATGGAGGGGTGGGAACTGAATAAGGGGGTGGTCAGGGCTGGCTGGAGCCTGGAGGGTGGACACGGGCCTCTCCCGCTCTGTCTGGACCCCAGGCTGGAGCTCCTTCCATTGCAGGAGCAGGTGTGAGCCTGGAGAGAGGCCTCACCCTCCCTCTGCCCCCGCCCTCTGTCCCCTCCCCTAGGTGCGGCTGACCCTCCTGCAGCTGAAAGGCCTAGAGGACAGCTATGAAGGCAGTGTGGCCTTTCCAACTGGGCAGTTCACCATCAAACCCTTGGGGTTCCTGTAAGTGCCACGCCAGTGTGGACAGGGCAGGGGAAGGGCCATGCGCCTCCTAGGCAGACATAACTGGGCCCAGCACTGGTTCTGCCCCTTCCTGGCCATGTGGCCTAGACTGGTCAGCGAGCTCCCAGGGCCTGTGCTCCCTCTTCTGGGGAGTGGGCATGGCATGGCACCCACGGCCTCAGTGGTAACCCCCCGCCCCGGCCCCCTCAGCCTGTTACAGATCTCTGGGGACCTGGAAGACTTAGAGCCAGCCCTGAATAAGACCAGGACCAAGCACGTCCTGGGCTCGGGCTCCTGCTCTGCCCTCATCAAGCTGCTGCCAGGCCAAAGCGACCTCCTTGTGGCCCATAACACCTGGAACTCCTACCAGCACATGCTGCGCATCATCAAAAAGTACCAGTTCTACTTCCGGGAAGGCCCCCAAGGTGGGTGGGTGTGTGTGTCTGTGTGTGAGTGTGAGGGGCACACGGGGCCTTGGCCTCATAAATACTGGGGTCACTGTAGAGCCATTCCAAGAGTCTCTCTGATTTTCCTGTTTCACAAGGGGTATCAGTAAGCTGTGGCTGCATAACAAATCACCCCACATTTAAGACAACAAGATCGTTAAATACAACTTTTTTTTTGCTTACATGGCTGCTCAGCTGGGCTCACTGTGCTTCTGAGCGGGCTGACCTTGCATGGCCTCACTTGCCCATCTTTGTTGTCAGCTGGGGTGAGGAGGCAGCTGTGCTTATAAGGCCTTTCATCCTCTTGTAGGCTAGCATGGGCCTGCACATGTATCTCTGGGCAGGGAAGTGTGGAAGGCCTCTTGAGGGCTGGTTGAAACTGGCACACTTCTCTGTTGCCCAGAGCAAGTCATGTGACCAGCTCAGATTCCAGAGGTAGGGAAATAGGCCCCCTAGAAGGAGCTGCAGAGTCAGTTGCATGTGATATGGGCTTGGGAGAATTGCAGCCATGTTTGCAAATAGTCAGCCATGCAGGGAATGCATACATTCATTCTTGTCAAATGTGAACATCTGGCAGTGAGGCCCACCCCGCCACCTGTGTCCCCAGTGTCAGCCCCAGAGGTAGCTACTGCCAGATGTTTGCCTTGGCTCCTTGGCCAAACTCAAAAACCTGGTGTCCCTAGGAGGTGGCGAGAGGGGGAGGAAATGCACACCCTCACTCGTTGCTAGTGCGGGTAGGAATTGGCGTGGCCACTGGGGAGAGAACCCAGCGGCATCTAATGAAATTCCAAAGCTGTCACTCCCTTGATCCAGTGATTCTCTGATGCAGGATTGTCCTTAGAGAAACATCTCCATGTCTGCACCATGTCAACTGCCCGAGTGGTTTGGAAACAACTAGCGCTCGTTGACTGAGATGTGAATAAACTTCTAAGTTGACATCTCTACAGAAAAGTGTGCGCTCGTAAGGGGTTTTTGCACATCGGACACGCCTGTGTGCAAGTTTCCAATTGGAGGGCGGGATGTGGCCAACCCCTAGACCCCCAGGCTGGAGCTCCTCCCATTGCAGGAGCAGGTGAGCCTGGAGAGAGGCCTCACCTTTCAGAAGCTTCCACCAGAATCTTCTCCCCTGTCCCTTCTCTGGTGCCACCCCCACCCTGGAAGAGTCTCTATCCTGACTTGGAACAGTGAGATGAGCTCTGCCTGACTTTGAACGTTAGGTGATTGGAAACCCAAAGCAAGGCTTCAGATGTTACCTCCACTCTGCGTACTGTTGCGAGATCCAGCCATGCTGTCGTGTGACCACAACCTCATGCTCACTGCGGTGTACCCATTAACATTTTCACATCTTAAAAAAAGACCCCGGCATGAGTGACATGTCGTGTACCATAGAAAATTGGAAAATATGGTTGAAAACCTTTTTTTTTCTAGCCTTTAAAAAAATGTGCCTCCATTTTGCCATTGGTTTTAATTTCTGCTGCTTCTTGTTGCCACAAATTTCAGCAATACTTTTAGAGGAAGAAATACGTCTGCCAGATACCCTCCCTGCAAATTCCAGATCCTTCCATAGAGGAAAGTGCTGTTGCCACTTTGGTTTATATCCATCTGGATCTGGGGGGAGGTGTTTATATGTGTATATATGTGGTCTTGCTTAAAACCCATAGGCTTTATAAGAAAAGTTTTAGATTTGCAGGTAAATGGAGTAAACAGTGCAGAGTTTGGCCCAGGAGCCAAGGCAAACATCTGGCAGCAGCTACTTCTGGGGCTGACACTGGGGCACAGGTGGTGGGGTGGGCCTCGCTGCCAGGTGTTCACTGATGGACCAGCTTTGGCATATTATTAGCAACTGAAGGTGCTGGTTTGAGTTTGAGTTTGTTCTGTGTGGCAGAATTCAGTTGATTTTGACACAGTATCATACAGATTAGCCTCACTGCCCTACAAAGTCTGCTCTCTGGGTTTTTAAAAAAACATAAATAAGATGATTCCCTGCAAATTGTTTCCAGTTTGCACCTTTTGCCCCACTGTTGGCCTTGGGAGAGTTTTCAACATTGCCATAACGGATCCACTTTTTAACAGCTGTGTGTTAAACCTCAGTCCCCAGTTGAAGATTTGGGACACATCCAGGTCTTTGCTGTTTGAAGCAGCAAAGCAAGTGGGCCCAGAGAGGCTTCCTAGTGCAGATGCTAGGTTAAAGGATGGGCATAATTAAATTTTCAGTCTCTAGATAGATACAGCTAAATTGCCTCCAAATTGGGCCGATTTATGCCTCCACCATCAGCCTATGAAGGTGGTGACTCCCCCTCCCCCAACTTTGCCAGCACTGGGTATTATGGTTCATTTCAATTTTCCCATCCTGGTGGGATGGGATAACATACCAAACTAAGTTCATTTTTGTGCCTGGAACTCCCTGTACCTGAAGTACATCCCTGAGAAGCACTGGGCTGGTTATATGACTTTGTAGGCCTACTGTGCATCCACTGTTGTGCTAGAAGCTATTTCTGTGATCTGGTAGCTAAAACCCTCACCACTGGCCAGCAGATACGTGGCTGAGCTGGGATTCTGCCCAGGTTTCCTCCTCCCTTCGTATGGAATATTATGCAGCCATAATGAAGGAAGTCCTGGCATGCATGGACATTGAGGACATTATGCTAAGTGAAATAAGCCAGATGCGGAAAGACAGATAACACCTGATCCCATTTGTATGCGGAACCTAAAAGCAACAAACTCAGAAACTGAGTAGATCATGGATGGAAGGGCCATGTGGGGACTGGGAGAGGTTGGTGAAAGGGAACAAAGTTTCAACTAGAAGATGATTAGGTTCTGGGGTGAGATAGTTAGTAATACTGCACTGTGGACCTGAAATGAGTTGGGGAAGCAGGACTTAGTGTTCTCACCAACATGGTGCCGTGAGGGGCTGGCGTGTCGGCCAGCCTGGCTGTGGTCCGTTCTGTCATCCCAGAGCTCACCTTAAATCTGGACAGTTTAGTCAACTAGATCGCAATAAAAGGGAGAGGAGAAGCAACCCCAACGTAGGGCCTGTGCTTTTAGGGCCCTAGCTGTCACCTTCGGAATGATGTTTTTTACAACTCTTTGCAATCAAAAAAGGGGGAACTGCATTGCTCCGAGCTCATACACGCACACACACACACACACAGACACACACGTGTGCGTGTGTATCAAATGGCCTACTTTGCAAATGTCAGAAGGGACAGAGTGGGGCTCCCTATGAGCCCTGCTGCTCTGCACCCGGGTTGGGGTGCAGGGCTCCTGTGGAGTTGTGGAACCAGCACCCTCACCCCCGCTCCTCTCCCTGACAGAGCCCTCTCCGCTGGTGCCCGGCAATGAGCTTGTCTTCTCGTCCTACCCCGGTACCATCTTCTCCTGTGACGACTTCTACATCCTTGGCAGCAGGCTGGTGAGTCGTGTTGTCCTGTCCCCGTCTCTTGTCCCCGTCCCCAGGGCCGCTTCCCACCCAGCAGCTCAGGGCCAGCAGGATGTACCCCCTTGACCAGAACACAAGAATGGGGTACCCTTCCAACGCTGTGGTCCCTCTGACCGCTTGTTAATGTGGGTTCCCAGCCCCGTGTGGGGCCCCCGCGTCCTGCGGCTGGCATGGGACTCTGCATTGTAACGCAGCTGCTCAGAAATCACCGGTCTTGGGGCCCTTGTGAAATCCCCTTGACCTCAGCGACCCCATCTGGTTTTTATGTATTGAGGATAAGCTGCCTCCCTCTCCCCCCACCTGGCCCTGCTCTTTCTCACACTGCCTTCCCTCTCCCTGTCCACACACCCTCTAACCTGGCCAGGTTTTCAGAATAAATGTTGTTTACAATGTGTTGTTTTTACCGGCTTTCCTGGCTGGGGCCCAAACTCGTTTAGAAATCTGTCCCTGGCACCCCTCACCAAGGCAGCCAGCCTGCGATCGCCAGGGCAACACGGTGGAGGAGAAAAAACATCACTTAAAAAAAGCCTCTCAGATGCAGAAGATGCCAGTTCCCTGGGGGAGGGGAGGGGGGACGGAGTTTCTTTCTTTCTTAGGACTTACCCCCCTCTAGATGTGGAAAGAGGCTTGAGAGGGTCAGGTGGAACATGAGGGGTCCCCCTCGCTGCAGTCAGGGTGAAGCCGGGGGAAGGACAAGCTGAAATGGTTTAATCCACTTACCTGCAAAGTCTCCAGGCGGGTCATGATCCCCTCATCTGGGTCTTTAATGTTTTTGTGCCACACACGCCATCCCCCTGGCAGTCTGGGGTGCTGTGAACCCCTTCTCAATAATGTCTTTTAAATGCATAAACCAAAGCACGCAGATTATAAAGGAAACCAATTCTGCTGAAACGTGTTCATCGAAATAGAAATCAACACATCGAGGAGGAAAATCTGGCAGCAGGTGTGCTAACCGCCCTCATTTAGAGTAACGGGGAGCACAAAGGATTATCTAGGGGACCTGCAATCCTGAGCTATGGAGGGGAAGGCCCCTGTTCCGTTGGTGACAGTCGGTGCTGGCACTGGGCTGTCTCCCTGTCGGCAGTGGGAGGAAATGCTCAATTTCAACTTGACGTTAGTGAAAATGGAGAGGTGTTTTCCCAGCCACGTCTGCCAGCTCCCTGGACACAGCCTAAGAACCCCCCTCACCCCCCAGAGAGGAGCTGCCACCAGGCTGCCAGTGTGAGGCCCGGCCGTGGCCTTGGATGCTAAGAGCAGCTGTGAGGGCCAGGGAGAGAGGGCCGAGGGGATGCCGCTGAGAGGCTGCTTTGCAGCTTCTTCTCAACCATCACACATGGCTCCTGCTGTCTTTTAGCCTTTTTCCGGCCTTGAATACTGAGGAAAGGAGCCTGCTAACTCTCTGGTGGAGGGGACCAGCCCTGATTTAAGATCTGGAAGCGCAGGGGTCGAATCCTGGGGTCCACCCACTTACTGTGATGTTGGCAAGTTTCCTAGCGTCCTCTAGCCTCGGTTTACCTTTCAGCGAGAAGGCGACAGGGTTGCGTTTCTCCCAGGCGGGCTGCAATTCGTTGAGGTGGTGGTTGGCCAGGCTGATAGCTGCAGGCCACCCAGCTTTCCCTGTGAAACTGCAGGGAAGTGTAGACATGTGTGTTTTCTTTCTCTGTTTTAGTTTATTTTTTGAAGATTTATTTATTTATTTATGCATACACGAACTGGGATAGAGGCCAGAGGTATAGGGGCCGGGGGGTGAGAGGATTCACCAGAGACAGAGTGGGGAACAGAACAGGCAGATTGACTGAAATACACTGCTGAAGGGAGCAGTGGGCGAGACAGGAGAGGTCTCTCCACCATGTGGGTAGCTCCCTGACCGGGGATCAAACTCATGCCGTAGTGGCTGGCAATAGCTTGACAGCACTGAGATTTAATCCCTGCGCCACCAGGGAGGCCCTCTTTCTCTGAGGAAAGAGCTCACCAATGTGAGGGGTCCAAAGGGGCAGCACCTGGGTGCTCTTGGTGGGGGGGGGGGCAAAGTTAGAGACATGATTGTGAGCTCCCCTCAGTTCTGATCCATGAACCAGAGGGGAACATGCACCTGAACTGGTATGTGAGGTTGTGAACAACTGTTAGCCATTTGACCTCTGAACCAGGACTGATGCAGTACTGCCACTGGGTGACGGCGTGCCCAGCTGTAAGTCAGGTGGCCCTTCAGCTCAGCGACCCCTTGGCTCTCCCGCAGGTAACACTGGAGACCACCATTGGCAACAGGAACTCGGCCCTCTGGAAGTACGTGCAGCCCAGAGACTGTGTGCTGGAGTGGGTGCGCAACCTCGTGGCCAACCGCCTGGCCTCGGACGGGGCCTCCTGGGCAGACATCTTCAAGAACTATAACAGTGGCACGTGAGTGGGCTCCTGGCACTGTGGCTTCCTTGCCCAAGAACTGGACCAAACCCCGTCCAACACCCAGACCCCAGGGAACCTGACTGGTCCAGAGGCCACTCCCCCCACAGCCTCTGCAGATCCCCCTCATGGGTCCTCATGAGTTGGAAGGAGTCCTCCAGTCCCCTTGTTTTACACAAGGGGAAACGGAGACTAAGGGACAAAGGGATATGCCTTCCCGCCCCCACCCCCTCCTCCTCTCAGGGAAATGCCCCCAGGGGAAAGACAGAGAACTTCAAACTGGAGCGCCCTGGGGAGCACTGATCAGGAGGTGGACATGGCAGGGATCTGGATATTGTATCTTGGAATGTCAGGCAGAAGAAATGACTTTTATTTCTAGGGAGCCATAGACTACTCAGGAGCAAAGAGCATGAAGGGAAAAGGGTTTGCGAATGTGAGGTCAAGCTGCAGTGTCAGAATGATAGTCGGGTGGCTGACACCCATAGGTCACCCCTGCGCCAGGATTCCTGGCCATGTGGGGCTTGCGTGGTGGCGTGGTCAGTCCCCCCATTTGGCCCGGCAGGTACAACAACCAGTGGATGATCGTGGACTACAAGGCATTCGTGCCCGGCGGGCCCAGTCCTGGGAGCAGGGTGCTGACCATCTTGGAGCAGCTCCCGTGAGTACCCGGGAGAGGGGCTGGTGCACCAGGCAGAGGAACCACCTAGGCAGAGGCCAGGAGGCTGCTGAAACGGGAGGGGAGGGAGGGGAAAGCTAAGGCAGGCGGCACTGGAAGGGAAGGCAGCCTCGGACTGGGGCTACAGAGACAGGACCTCATCGACGCCATCCTCAGGCAATGGGGAGCCATCGGGGTCCTTGAGCAGGGCAGTGCCCCCAGGAGCCTCTCTCTCACCGCTCCTGCCCCCATCTCTCCTCTCGGCGCCAGGGGCATGGTGGTGGTGGCCGACAAGACCTCGGAGCTCTACCAGAAGACCTACTGGGCCAGCTACAACGTCCCGTATGTCCCCCCACCATCCCTGCCCATTTATGTCCCCCTAAGCTTTCTGCTGGTGAGGGGTCCTTCCCAGGTGATCCTTTAAACCTGCAGAGCAAAGAAACCCACCCCCTCTTCAGCCAAAGAGTTTGGGAACCAGTTGTGGGGCTCATGTCCGCTCTGTATCACCTCCCGGTCTACACCCGCGTCTGGGTAGCAGGCCGGATGGCCCAGCCCAGTGCTGACACCCAAGGCTCTCCAGGTGGATCGACTTTAGGTGGCTTGTCTCAGCTGAGCCCCGGTTGTGGTGACCACGCTCCTCTGTCTCACCAAGGAGGCCCCCGAGGGCCCAGCGTCCCGGGGTCCCATGAATGCTCACGAGTCTGGATTTGAACCACCTCGGACCTGAGCCCAAGCTTGCCCCCTGCCGGCCTGGCTGGTGGGACTGTTAGTGCTCACGTGCTGGAGACCCCCCAGGCCAGGGTTTGGCCAGGTGAGGGGGGCAGGGTGGGGAGTGACCGTTCTGGTCCCGCAGGTCCTTCGAGTCTGTGTTCAACGCCAGCGGGCTGCCGGCCCTGGTGGCTCGCTTCGGGAACTGGTTCTCCTACGACGAGAATCCCCGGGCCCAGATTTTCCAGCGGAACCACTCGATGGTGCACGACATGGAATCCATGCTCCAGCTTCTGAGGTGCGTGCCCCCCAATTGGCCCCTCACAGCCGGCCTGGCGGTCCTGTGGCCGACCTTGCTGACGGGTGAGGGCACTGCCACTGGGGGCCGGTACCAGAGAAGCCGGCACAAGATAGGTACCCCACCGCCCCCGGGGCACCCCGTCTGTGGGGAGGCAGAGCGCCACCGCACGCAGAGCGAGAGGTGTAACGGGCGGGGTCTGAGGCCCAGGACGGGGCCCCGGGGGAGGGATGCCCGTGCAGGGCTCCAAATGCTGAGCATGGCACGTGGGTGGCGGGGGGTGAGGGAACCCCAGGAAGAGCAGCAGCGTGAGCCAAGGCTGGGCCGTGGAAAGTCGGGTAGGGGGCTGCCGCCCCTGTAGCGGCCCCTCCGCGGCCTCCCCTTCCTTCCCAGCGGGTAACGTTCCCGACCTCCCCGTCCAGGTACAACGACTTCCTCCACGACCCCCTGTCACTGTGCAAGGACTGCAGGCCCCAGCCCAACGGGGAGAACGCCATCTCCGCCCGCTCCGACCTCAACCCGGCCAACGGCTCCTACCCCTTCCAGGCCCTGAAGCAGCGCTCCCATGGAGGCATCGACACCAAGGTGCCGCCTCTGCCGCGCAGGGCCGTGGGGGGGCCGTGGGGGGGGGCGGGCCCCCTGCTTGCTGGCAGAGGGGTGAAGGCTGGGCCTAAGCGGGAGGCTGGCATCAGAACTGGGCGGGGGTGGGCCTCAGGGCCCCCGGGGCTGGTGCTCAAGGACCTCTCCCTCCCGGCCTCCAGGTGACCAACATGGCCCTGTCCAAGCTCTTGGGCATGCTGGCGGTCAGCGGCCCCACGTGGGACCAGGTGCCCCCGTTCCAGTGGAGCACCTCGCCCTTCAGCGAGCTGCTGCACATGGGCCAGCCCGACCTCTGGAAGTTCTCGCCCATACGAGTCTGGTGGGACTGAGGCGCCGCCTCTCCTCTGCTGCCTTCTGCCCCTGCTGTGCCCAGCAGGCCACTCCTGCCCCGCCCCCCCGTGGGCTGTGCCCTGCTGTACCCAACCTGCCCCCTGGGTCTGCCAGGGTCGTCTTCCTGGGGCTGGCTCCCAGGGTGGGATACAGAGCCCGAGGGTGCAGGTGAACTCGTTCTCCCCTGCGAGCGGGTGGTGCCTTCCCTCTCCTCTGTCTTCCCGGGTCTGCCTGTCTCTCCTCTCTGGGCTTCTCTCTCCCACCCTGGAGCCCCCGCCTCAGGCGGCCCCTCCTGAAGCTTTGGGAAGGGCCCTGGAGTCAGGTTCTGGGCCCCCAGTGGGACAGGACGGGACTGTTCTGGTCCTTTCCTTCCAGGGTCACTCCTGTCGGTGACCCTGGATCTCCTGCGGGGCCTCGGCCCCTGCGACTTGGGCATTACTTCCAGGCACTCCTCCTGGCCCCGGCTGCAGCCCTCTCCTTCTTTGGGAGGGAACCCCCAGTCCCCCCTTCTGGGCAGCTTCCTCGGGGACAGAAACTTGAAAACAAACAAAAACCAAAGTTTCTGGCAACTTGTGTTGGGAGGCCTGAACTCTCTGGGGACTGGCGCTGCCGCCAGCCCCCATGCTCCAGCTCATGCCCCTCCGCCCGCCAACCTGGGCCTGCCCTGGGCTCAGGCTGGTGCCCACAGCTCCCCTGCTCTAGAACAGTCGCAGGCTGTGCTGCCATTAAAGGAGAGAGGCTGAGACCCATGTGCTGTGCTGTTTGGGGCAGTGAGGGAGACTGGGGCAGCGCTAGCTCTCTCAGGCTGGGGTTCTATACTCCCACCGCTGTATCTTCCTGTCCATCCTTCTGTCTGCCCATCTATGCATTGATGTCTCTGCCAACCCTCACTCATTGTATAATTATTGTCCATCCACCCACCCACCCATCTGTCTGTCCACCCATCCACCCACCCATCCATCCACCCACCCACCCACCCACCCATCCATCCACCCATCCATCCACCCATCCACCCACCCATCCATCCACCCACCCATCCATCCATCCATCCACCCATCCATCCACCCATCCACCCACCCATCCATCCACCCACCCATCATCCATCCTCTCATCTACCCAGATGTGTACTGAGCCCCCTCCTACTTTATCTGAGTCCTCTTCTAAGACCCAGTGGCTTCCCAGTGGCTTCTTCTGTGGGGTACAGATCACCACAAAACAGAACCCCTGTCCCTGCCTGATCTCAGTCTGCACTGGAGACAGGGCCCACCCAATCCTACACATGTGGGGAGACGATCGCATCCAGCCTGAAGTCAGAGAGCCAGTCCCCTCTCCACCACTTACAGGCTCTAGGAGTTAACCTCGCTGAGCTGCCATCACCTGTCAGATGGGGTAACGATGCTCGTGGCACTTCCCTGGGAGGGTGTGGTGAGGGACTGCTGTGGTGACGGCTTTAACCAAGTCCACCTGGGTCAAATACCCAGTATTTGTTGAGCACTTAGTACACACCAAGGGTTCTAAGGTCCTAGGGGTACGTTATAACAGAAGGTACCAATCCCCCCAAACCCTACCTTGTGAAGTTTACACTGGGGAGATAGTAAACAACATAAATGTGCAGTGTGAGATGCTGTAGGAAATAAAGCCAGGTCTGGGGCTGGAGCTAGGCTTGCTGCTTCTCTGCACCACAGCTTTCCGGTCTCAGCCATCTGGGAGCCAAGGATTTGTGGTTTTAAAACACAGCCTGGCTGTATTTCTGGCTCCCTAAAGAGTATTTTCATTGTGTGGGTTTTGTGATGCTCAAGGCAAACCTTGTGAGGTGGGAGAGGCCGAGGGTTACTGCTGAGGACATGGGGTCAGAGTAGGAAGTGACGTGTCCAAAGTCTCAAGACTTTGCGGCAAGACAGGGTCCAGCCCTCCTTGCCCATCTCCTGCCGATGGCGTGAGCCCTGGAGCAGTGGCCTCACATCTGTGCTGGTCACCAAGTGTTTGCAGCCACTCCTGGGGCTGGCAGGGGTGGGCGGGGCAGTGTTCCATGGGGCCCATTCAGCAGATGAGCAAGTGAAGGCTCAGGGCAGAGAACCCCCAGTGTCACCGCAGGAAGGGACACCTCTAGTCTGTTTCCTAGAGAGATTCCGCCCCCTCCTGCTTTCCAGGAGCTACCCGGGTGTCATGTAGCTAGGGTGACTGAATAGAGTTTGGAGGTCACCTGGATGGTCCCTCACTGGGGCTGCCACAGAGCCAGCAAAGGCAGGACCCACTTTTGCAGCCGGAAAGGTCGCTTCCCTTGGCTCCTGGACCCTGGGAGTTTCCCACAATCCTCAGCTTAAAGATGGCGGCTGCAGGCTCATCCGTGGGGTCTGCCCTCCCCTGCAGGAAAAGGGTCTGGCCAGCTGGTCAAGCCCACTCGGCCCATGAGGCCCTGGCTACTCTAGTGGGCAGAGCGGCCTGCTTCACCTAGTGCAGGCTCAGTCCCGCGGCAGCAGTCCTGCCCTGGGTTTTCCACTCTCTGCCCGAAATCTCAGCTGCTGCCCTCCGTTAGGCTGGGCGGGGTGGAGAGGCTCCGTGAGCCTGTGAGCCACTGTGCTGTCCTGAGGGGTTCAGGTGGCCTCAGACTTCACTTCGAACTTGGGGATCCAAGAAGTACCCCGGGGGCTGCTGTTTGTGGGGAGGTCCTGAGTGGTGGGGGGCGAGGGGACGCGCCTTCCTGTGCGCAGCTCCTCCCCTGTTATTCGCCAGCTCCAGAACACTCTTGCCTTGGGAGAGAGGGTTTTGACACTGACTTCAAGTCCACCACTTCCCTGTCCCCGAGTTGGGGACACCCCGGGGATGGGGCTCACTGCTCTGCTCCCTGCAGTTCTGATAAAGTCACTTTTCAGGAAGGAGCTTCCTAGCGGAGTGAGACCCGCCTCAGTGGAGCAGTCCTGGCCCCTTGGAAGTGCTTCCCTCCCCGGCTTCCCGTCTCGCTGGGGTCCGGCCCTCTCCGTGGGCCCCAGGACTCCCAGGGTGGGGGTGCTCCCTGTTAAGGCTTGGCTGAGAGCAGGCATGATGAAGGAGGGGCCGGAGGACAGCGATGGTGGAAAAACTCCAGGGGTCTTCGTTTCATAAATATATATTTTTCTTTGTCAATGAAAAAGCTGGCGCATTAGAAAAACGAGTGAGGGTGGGATTGAAAGATGGTTCCTCCACCCTGGACCAGGGTGCCGTCCCCTGGCCTGGGAGAAAGCCTGGGGTGGGGACAACTGGCTTCCAGGAGCTGGGTCCTGCTGTCATGAGGCTCCCCCACCCCCGTTCTGGGAGCCTGCTTTGTTACCCGTGGGCAGTTGCCGCCCAGCACCGGTGACAGGACGGCCACAGAGCCACCACGCAGGGGCCAGGGAGGATCAGTTCACAGCCTGGCTGGCTGCTGACCCAGCAGCCCCACCGTGGGGTGCTCGGCCCCCCAGGGGGCTCGCGAGAAGGAGAAGGCCCGGACCACAGGCTCACAACCAGACACAGAATAATATTTACAAGGCGCTGGATAAAACTCCAGCCCTTCCAGGGGTCTCCCCGGCAGAGAGGAGGGTCCTCACTGGGTCACCCCGTTCTTCATGCCCAGCTGTTCCTTGAGGGCCTGCAGCTGGGCCAGGCTGATGTTGCTGCCCCCGCAGACAATGACCACGAGGGAGGACAGCGGGGTGCGGAGCTTGCCCTCGCCTTGCAGCTTCTGGACCACGCGGCTGTAGACGGCGGCCAGGGCTGCCCCGCAGGCTGGCTCCACCAGGATCTTCTCGTCATCTGTAGGAGGAGAGGGGTGTTGAGGGCGGGGACCCGATTCCACAGGTGCAAGGGACCTGCCGGGCCTGTGGTAGAGCTTGGGGGGGGGGTCACAAGTCATAGCTCTCAGCCCAGGCCACAGGCTCAGGTCCTGGGCCCAGCCTCCCATCATTACCCCAGATCACCGCCGTCCCTGCGTGAGGGTTAGGCTTCATCATCAGTGCTAATAAAATGCTAATGCAATGATGGTAATCGCCTGAGCACAGTGTTGGGAAGATCCTGAGGTATCATTTGAGCAAGAGTGCCTTGGTGGGTTAGTCAGTCTGGGTACAGGAGAATGAAGTGGGAGCAATAAATCCTACTCTGTGTGTGTGTGTGTGTGTGTGTGTGTATGGATGTGTGTGCACCTGTGCACACCACCCCTGTCTTTCGCTGAGCCCAGAAGTCGCTTAATTTGACCTCTGAATCCAATGCTGAGGCCCATACTTTTTCCTTTTTTTTACCCTGGCTACCAGGAAGCTCTGAAGCAACATTTTAGATAGTTATTCCCCTCGGGCTAATTTCTCCATGTGCGGCTTTCGCGTTTCTGTTGTTACCAAACACTGAATTATCATGAGTGGGCATGAGGGAGGCAGGAAGTGGACACAGACCATGAGGAGATTTGTGGCACATGGAACCCCTTGGCACATCAGGTGGACACCTCGTTCCTGAACCTGTACTGGGGCCGGGGGAGGACTTAGCACATACCTACAAACTTCTCAATGGCAGCCACAGCCTCCTGGTCCGAGACAATTTCAGAGAAAATGGGATGTTCCTGAAACAGCTTCAGGGCCTGAGCCCCCACGGTCTTCACGCCCAGTGCCTTGGCAACACTGGAGGTCATGGGATGGGGCGGGGGACAGGAATGGGGAACAGGAGAGAAGAAAAGGCCGAGAGGGGTGGGGACGAGGAGAAAAGGTGGGTGTGAGATGGTGGCAGCATTAGGGTCCATGGGCAGGGAACGGGGTGCACCCTCTGCAGCTGTGAAACATTGGAAAGTCCCAGGGGCTCCCCACAGACTGCATGAATGGTGGCAAATAGCCCCATTTTCTGTTCAACCTCCAGGAGCAAATGCCTAAAAGACCCCCTTAGGGGCCTCCCAGCCTTTGCTCCAGGTTATCACCTCCACCTTCTTCACCCTCACGCAAGTTAGCACCGCTCTGCCTGCCCAAGTCCTGCCCTGTCCAAGGCTCAGGATTAAGGCCGCCACCTCCAGGAAGTTCTCCAGGAGGAACAGTCAGCCCCATGAAGAATTCTCAATTCTCAATCTCCCTCTCCCGTAACACATGGTGACTACTTTTCGAGAAAGCACTAAGCAAGCGCCTGCCGAGCCCTTCACAAACGTGATTTAGTTCTCGTAATCTTTGCTGGTAATCGGTTCAATTCTCTAGAAGGGGAAACCAGCAAAAAAGCATAGTCACTTGCCCAGGGTCATGTGCCTGGGTCTGACGCAGGACCTGAGTGACTCCAGGGCCTGCGCTTGGCACGCTCAGTTCTCCCCAGACCTCCCATGGGAGCTCCAGTCCTGTGCCTGGCTCATCTCACACACAAGCATCTCAGGCCTGGGCCACCTTAGCCCTTAGCCCAATGTGCAGCTCAGGCTAGGTGATGCTCAGCATTATGTCTTCCCTCTCAATGCTGTGGGCTCGGAGGCTAACACAGTAACTCCGGGGTGCTGGGTGCAGGATTCTAGAAGCTCTCACCTGGATTTCAGTGTTGCAGGCTACCCTCTCTGTGGCAGAGACTTTACCTATTATCTGTTCTAGCTGTGCACACGGATCCCTGACAGGAAGACATTTCCCAGCCTCCCTTGCAACAGGGTGGGGTCATGTGACTCAGTTCTGGCCAGCAGGAGGTAAGAGGAAGTTTTGTGCCTGTCTTTAAAGGCAGGAGGCAGAACTTCTGTCCTTGCCTCCTCCTTCCTGCCAGGTGGAGTGTGGGTGTGATAGTCGGCACTTAAGCAGCTCTTTTGGGTCAAGTCTACATGAAAGGATGCAGGAGAATGAACTTGAGGAATCTGAGCTTCTGGCTTCAGGAGCTGACCCTTGACTGCCTCCTAGTAATATACATTCATGGGAGGACAACAACGTTCAGTCTTGTTTAAGTCGCCGTTATCTTCGATTCCTATATAGGTGACTGAGTCCAAGCCTACTTGAGCGTTTGCTGTCAAAGGCTGGGGCTTGAGAGCAGGAGCTGCTTATTTCCCATTCCCTTCCCCGGGCCAGCCAGAGTCGTGTGCATGATGGGTCCTCATTAAAGGGCTGGCAGATGAGTGAGGTGTGTGAACCCTGCCCCGAGGGTCCCCATGATTCACGTTGAACTTCTCATGGGCAAAAGCAAGACATTCACGTTTGAGTCGGTCCCACCCACTGGCTGCGTGACTCTGAGCAAGTAGCAAGGACTCCTTCTGCCCACACACAAAAGGGGGCTGATGTGGGCTCTTTCTCAGCACCCAGGGGGCTCCTCACACCTCGCCACACCCACAGAGGCACCCAGACACTCACCTGGTGATCTGGGGCAGGGTGACCAGCTTGCCGGCCGTGGTGGCAGCGTGGAAGCTGTGGGCGCCAATGGTCTCCATGGCGATGACCGGCACGTCCCCCCAGCCCACTTCCTGCAGCCCCTGAACCACCCCGCACAGCATGCCCCCGCCACCCACGGACAACGCAATGGCCCCCGGCTTGGCGCTCAGAGTCTCCTTCAGCTCTTTCACCATGGACGTGTGGCCTTCCCTGGAGGGGGACAGGGAAGAGGCGGGTCAGGGCTGGGCTTCCCGGAGGGACCTTGGGCCCTGTGCATCGCCCTGGGCAGCTGAGGGGCTTGGGACTAGACCCTCCTCCCTGACTTCACCCGCTGCTGGCATCCGCCTCTCTACCCGGGGGCTTTCTCTGACAGGAGATGCCCCTCAGCCAGAGCACCCCATGGCAGCGAAGAGTGACGGCATTTGGCGACAGCCTCCCCAGATTGACTCCGGTGGGTGAGCTGGTGCGCGCCCCATGGGACCCCCACGTGATAAATGCCCACCGCAGCAACCTGCTGCCTTCCTCCTCGTCTCACACTCTCTCCCCTGGGGAATCACCTCCTGCTTTCCCTGGAGTCTTCGTCTCAGGGGCCGCAGACACTGTGGTCTCAGCTCAGGTGCTGCTGGCTCGGGACCAGGCAGGACGGGCCCGGTGCACATACGCAGTTGTGCACATGTGTGTGCATGAGGCTCTGCATCATGGCAGGTGTGCGCCGCCCCACCACGCGACCCCCCCCTACCCTGGGCTCACCTACCAGATGAGGGGGTCATCAAAGGGAGGGATGTAGACCCAGCCCGGGTTGTTCTTCGCCAGCGCCTTGGCCAGCTCAAAAGCCTCGTCCAGGGTCTGCAAGAACACAGGGGGGCGGTGGTGGGGGGCAGGCGCTGGGGACCCTGCCCTGCCACCAGGTGCGCTCCATGGCCCTGGCCGGGCTGGCACTCACCTCACCCACCACCTTGACCATGGCGCCCTCGTTCTTGAGCCGCTCGATGGTGAGGGCAGGTGTGGTGCTGGGCACGACGATGGTGGCGGGGATGCCCAGCTTCCTGGCGGCGTAGGCGGCCGCCATGCCTGCGTTGCCCGCTGCCGGGGAGAGGGTGGAGAGGCTTTCAGAGTGGGAGGGCCTGGGAGCCCGGTCGGGACTGTTCGCCCCCCACCTCTGGGTCTGAAACCTCCCTGGGACGTGGTTAACTTCCCCTGTCCACCTTGGGGCGTCGCTCATTGCTGGGGAAACCAGGGCCCAGGGTGGTGGAGCGCTCGGCCTGGGGACGCACAGCTGGGGACCGCAGGAGGTGTGCGGGCGCCTACCTGAGGAGCAGACGAAGTGCTCGCAGCCTTGTTCAGCCCACTGTGGAGACAAGTTGGGTGGGGGTCAGCCCCACCCCCAGTTTCTCCCTGGGTTCTTCCCACCCAGAATACCCCCCAGTGATTCTGCCTTCGGCTGACCTTGCCTTCCTCCCCACGGAATTAGCCCTGCCCTGGCCCCTCAGCACACCTCCTCCCCAAGGGCCCTGGCTCGGGAGAAGCGAGGAGAAGTCAGAGGCGGGCAGCAGAGGTTCTGGGACCCGCAATGAGGGGGCCCTCCTCGCCTGGAGGAAGCTAGGGTGGGTGCCCAGGCGTGGTGGGTGTCAGCAGGTGTGACCTGGAGCACCTAGGATTTGACACAGAGCGGCCCTCCCTGTTGAGGAAAGAGACCCCCCCTCGCCTGAGGGGGCAGGCTGTACCGTCCTGCACAGGTGTCCGATGCCCCGGATCTTGAAGGAGCCGGAAGGCTGGGAGCTGTCCATCTTGAGGTAGACGCTGGTGCCCGCCACTTTGGACAGGGACATGCTGTCCCGGAGCGGGGTCTTCACGTGCAGGGGCTCCCTGGAGGTCATGGCTGCAAGCAAACCCACCGGGTCACTCGGGAGTCTGGGGTGACCCCTCCTCCCCCGGAGGCTGGGGAAAGGTGATGGCGCCCCGGAGCCTGGGCGCAAACCTCAACCCGGCCACATGACGTCAGCCACGCCTTCTCCACTCAGCCTCAGATTCCTCACCTGAAAAATGGGGATAAACATTGCCCCAGCCTCCAAGAACACCCACCCCCATGCTGGGAGGCTGGGAATAGCGGGGATAGCGTTCGGACCTTGCAGCTTTCGAAAAGCATGAGGTGGCGGTGGATTTGCCTGGACTGATTCAGGGGAGCTGCGGGGTGAATAAGTGGGTAAGGCGGGATCAGACAGCCGTGGACACACACACACACACACACACACACACACATGCTTTCGGGGCTGGAGCATTTCAGGAAACACAGGAGGATTGTGGTCAGGGTGGGGGTCTCTGGGGAGAGCCGTCACCGGAGCCCCTTGCTCCAGTGCTGGAGTGTTTTGCTGTGCGCGCGCGTTACTCAGTTAAGTGCTATTTTCAAGGAACCCTTGGAACGCCCTGCACCCACCATTATTTATTATTTTATTTTTCAATCATAATTCTAGCACTTGTTGTTTTCACATTATTTATTATTGTTTTAATAATAATGAATATATTTAATAATATAAAGTGATTACCATGTGCAGGGCACAGTTTTAAGCTTTATAGATATTAATTCATTTAACCCCAGGAGGTGCCATGGTCACACCAGCCTGCTGATGAGGAAACTGTGTTTTCCAGGGCGGCCCCTGCGCTCGTCCGTCGAATGCGCCTCTTATAGCTGGACACGATGCTCGCCTGGGCTAAGGGGGGCGTCTGTCTCCTCCCCTGGCACCCTGGGGCCTGTGGCTGTGGTGGAGGTGACACTGTGTCTTCCAAGCTCCTGTGTGCTGGTCAATGTTTAAAGATGGACTCTCCAGGAAAATAAAGCCCTGATTTGTGGGGTGAGCGCTTTTATGATGCACTTGCCCAGGTCGATTGCAAGTTACCCCCGTGATATCACTGACCGTGTTGCTGGGAAGAGATGGCCAGGGCTGGTGTGAGTGACTCTGGCACCTGGCTCTCCAGATGGGCTCATAAAAGGCTGTGCAGGGCCTCTCCCGTGGCGCAGCGGTTGAGCGCTGGGTTGCGAAGCTGCCCGCAGCCTCTGCAGCGCCGGTTCGATCCCCGGCAGCTCCCCGGCCACCGGAGGAGGGTCCCACATGGCGCGCAGACCTCTCCTGCCACCCGTTGCTCCCCTCAGCAGTGTACCTTGGTCCTTCTGCCTGCTCTGCTCCCCGCTCTGGCTCTGGTGAATTCTCTCACCCTCCTGCGCTTCTGACTGTACCCAATGCTTGTATTAATAAATAAATAAATCTTAAAAAAAAAAAAAAAGGCTGTGCAGCCGCTACCTGACTCTCTCTCTTGGGGGCCCCCTCTCAAAGCCCAGTGTCCGTGATGGGGGTGAGTGCAGAGGTCACATGGGAGGGGTCCTGCCTGACAGCTGACGGCCAGCATCATGAACTAGGGGACATGAACTAGCTGCATGTGAGGGACCCCAAGTGAGAACCCCCTCACTGAGCCCTATTGAGGCCCAGAACTGCACAAAAAAGCAGTAAAAGCACTGCTGCGTGGTGGGGTAGTTAGTGGCACAGAGTTGGGACTGAAATAGCAAAATGACTTGCCCAAGGTCACACAGCAGTAGGGGTGGGCAGTTTAGTGCCAGAGCCCAGGACTTTCCTGAACACATGGTGTGGCTCAGGCTACCCCTTCTGCATGGGCTACGGGTGATTAAGAAGTCAAGGTGGCCTGGAGTTCAGCCACACACATGCACACGCACACAAGCCCCCCGCCTCCTCCCCCTGCTGAGACTTGTCCCCTCCAAGGTGCTGTCCTCTGGCGGCACCCCCATATCTGTCTGAGTGAACTGTTGGATCCTGAAGCTTAGCCCCCCCGATAACAGCACCCTGATTCTGGATATTAAAGGCCCTCAGGGAACTCGAGGTTGAGGTGGGGAGGTGTGACCAACAACTGCTTCAGGTGGATTCGGGAAGCCCCACCCACACCTGTCACAGGTGGCACTGGCTTCCTTAGGTGAGGGGGTAGGGATCCTCCAGGGACATCAGACTTTGCTCTGTCCACTGCTGTGCCCCAGGAAATGCATCTGGAAGCCACACCGGGCTAACATTCCCACCCTGCTCAACAGAAGGTGAGACTTCCGAAAACGAGGCTGTACAGGCACAGAGGGGGAAGGGGCCCTGGAAGCTGCCATCTGCCATGAGTTTCCCTGTGGTCAGAAGTCACTCCCACCCTCGCCCCGGCCCTGACTCCTAGAGCTCAGTCATTATCTATCGACATTGAAATACCCGGGCTGAAATGCCCTGTCTCATCTCACCCATGCAATGAAATTCTATTATCCCCCATTTTATAGATGAGAAAACTGAGGCACAGAGCTCCATGAATCCCAGTCTGATTTCAAAGTACAGGCTCTTTCTGGTTCTCTCTCTTCCTCTGGGAAGCCCTGGATGTCTGAGACACCCTTGTCTTGGGGAGACACTGGGGATGGGCGCTTACCTGCCACGGGGTGAAGCTGGGCTGCTGGACAGAGCAAGCGAGTGAGCGAGGGAGGGGTAGAGTGGAGCCGGGCTGGATGGACAGACCGGGAGGTGGTCCCCAGACAAGTGGAGGGCAGGTGGACAGGTAGACTGTCTTCTGAACTGTCCCTCGGGCTCCTGGGTCCGGAGCTTTATTCCCAAGGCGGCTCCAGGCAGCCAATGGAGCCCCAGAGCCGGCCACACCCCCGCCAAGCCCCACCCCCTGGCCTGAGGCCAGCACGGGGCTCCCAGGAGCTGCTGGGCAAGCTGGCTGGGCTTCTCCTGCCGTCAGCTTCCTCCCGCCCTCCCGTGCCCTCGCCCCACCGCCCAGTCTCCATCCTCAGTGTCTCCACTTGCAAGCAGGGCCAATGCCCGCTTCTTACAGTCTCTAGCTCCTGCTTGGCGTATTGGAGACACGCAAGAACATCAGCCCTGCGGGCGGGGGGGGGGGGCAGTGGGCACTTGCGTTATCCTGAGAAAAGCACATCTGAACTCAGTGGTCTGACCCCCAAACCTGCAACCCAAGCACTTCTTTATTGTCTTCCTCTTTCATCCTCCTGCGCCTTTTTTGCATAAAGGGGCAAGTGGCTTCGTTGGTAAGAACCTGGGGACCAGAGTTCAAGCCCTGGCTCTGTCGTTCCCTAGCTGTGTGGCCCTGGGCAAGCCACTTGACCTTGAGCTCTGTTTGCTCATCATTACAATGGGCATGATAATGGCACCTTCCGCCTCAGATTAGAGGAGATGATTTGTCTGCATGAAGGGAGTGGGAAGTGAATGAGTGTCCAGTAAGAGCTGGAGCCCTCATCAGCACCATCAGCACCACCACCGTCGTCACCTCCGCCATTACCTCTGCCACCTTCACCGTTAATGAACTGGAGCGTCTTCTACTTGAACTCTCTCTTTGCCCCACACCTGGCCTCCTGCCTGGCCCTGGCTGTGTGCAGGGGTCTGTCTGTCCACAGGGGCAGTGGGTACACATGAGCTATACACACACACACACACACACACACACACACACAGAGGCCTGGCTGTCTCTCCCCTTCAACAAAGCTCTCTTGTCTGGCTGGCCAGGACGCGAATACTGATGAGAGCGCAGGCAGCAAGGGCACAGTCTGCACAGAGACCTTCTCTGGGGGACAAGTTGTCCCTGAGCCGGCCCCTCTGACCGTCCACAGACACTCCCAGACCCCTCTCCAGGGGCACACAGGGTGGCGGAGCAGAGGTAATGCAGGTGCAGTGTGCAATGCACACGTATACACACCCCCTCCTGTGCACTTGGTCACCTACACTGGCACTCACATTACCCAGACATCTGCTGGTGTCTGAGCTCATGTCTAGTGTTTCTAACCTGGGGGTTCACTTAACCCTCCAACAGCCAGGTGAGTGAGCACTCTGTGTGCCCTGAGGTGAGGAAACAGGCAGGGCGAGCAAAACTGCCCCAGACCACCCGTGGCAGTGATGGCGGATCTGAGCCCCCCACCGGACGCCTCTCTCTGGTTTCCTTGTCTCAACAAGAGCAGATCATGGTTGTGATGTGAAAAACATCAAATTGAGAAAATCAATCATAGGCAAACCAGAAAGAGGAGAAAGAACAGCAGACACATCCCCTCTGGTGACGTCCTGTCTGGATTTATCCTCTTAAAATAACTGGATTGAGATGTAATTCGCATGCAATACTATTCTGTCATTGACAGAGTTTTAGAACGTTTCCATCACCCCAAAAGAAACCCCACACCCTTTAATCGTGATTCCCCAATCCACCTTCCCCCGAGACCCTGGGGCCGCCGAGCTGCTTTCTGTCCTGTAGCCTTGCCTGTCCCGGAGATGCCCCGCTGCTGCATCGGTTTCTCTCCTCTTTCTGCCTGAATAGTACTCCATTGTGTGGATGGACCCCATGATGTCATACATTCATCAGCCGATGGACATTCACTGTCTGGCACATCTTTATTTTTAAATATATACAAAGTATGCGTGGATGTGGGTAAAGGTGAAGTTCTGCGTCCCAGCACGTGGGTGGGAACTCCAGATCCTAAGTCAGTAGGGAGTTTGCTCACCCTGGGGAGTAAACGGAGCAGAAGCAGGGAGAGGGGGTGGTGTGATGGGGCCCTTCTGGTCATCAGCTGTGCAAGGGTCTTGGTTGGGGGAGCTGGCAGCCATTCCCAGGGGACCCCCCAGGGGCTCAACGTCTGTGACTCCCGCATCTAAGGCGTGCCCCTTTCTACCTAGGAAGTGAGTTTCTATCCCGACAGGCCCCGGTTTAATGCAACTTTTGCCATCGACTTGCTGTGTGATGTTGGACAAGCACTTAACCTCTCTGTGCCTTAATTTCTTTAACTGGTAGTATTGAGTAGTATCCCCCTCTTAGATGGCTATGGCCATTTTTATCTTCCGGTGCTCAAAAGGGCATTTTCACCCTTCACTCTGAGGATGGGGTCCAAGGGTTCTCCTCTCCCACCTAGTTCTCCTCTGAAACATCTTGCGACATGGAGAGGAAAGTGAAAGTGACCCTCCCCCACTTAGCAGACAGGCAAACCCAGGCCGGGCTAGCTGATGCAGGCAGCTGATGGCGGAGCCGCAGCCTTGGAGGAGAGGTGACTGTCTGGGGACCTTAGAAGAGCTACCTCCCTCTCCTCTGCCTGCTGCTGTTACATCATAGCCTCCCGGGAAGTGTCCCTGAGGATGGCAGATCAGCGTGTCCTTGGCTGCAGGAGGTGGGAATTCTGACGATTGTTTTCACAGACCAGGGAGGAACAGACAGCTCTCACCTCTGTTTGCCCTCCCTGACTGGCACAGCCCGCCTAGAGTCTCCTGATTAGCTATGGTCTCCTGTTGCTGAGTCCGTCAGACCTGGGCCGCAACGGACACCCAGCTCTGTGACCTTGGGCTGGTCCCCTGACTTCCCTCAGTTCCAGTTTCCTGATCTGAGAATTGGGGACCGTGATACATGCTGAGTATTGCAAGACTCTAGAAATAACGGCAGCCCAGTGACAGGCAGGGGGTAAGGGCTCAGAGAGCAGTAACTGCTATTTTTATTATCTTTGTTATTGTTATTATTGTCCAGAACTTTCCCACTCCC
Organism: Talpa occidentalis; assembly: GCF_014898055.3. Lineage (NCBI taxonomy): Eukaryota > Metazoa > Chordata > Mammalia > Eulipotyphla > Talpidae > Talpa > Talpa occidentalis. The sequence continues at coordinate 83,937,698 of NW_023601433.1, read as the reverse complement.
TTTTCCCTGTGTCATCCCTCCAGGCCTTGCTCCTCGCTCATGTTTCCTTCCTGTCAAGTCTGCCTTGGAGTGTCTTTGGGATTCTGTAATTGGTAGTTCCTAGAGTCTCTCTCTAGATGGGCCATGAGCAGCCTGAGGGCAGGTCTGTATAGATTAAGTTCTCCCTGGAGTCTCTACTCTCCATTCACTCAACATCCAAGGGCCTATAGGAACCCACAACAAAGAGTTATCTGGCCCCAGGTGTGAGTAGTGCTGAGGGTGAGAGGTAATATGGAATAAGACTAAAACCTCCTTTGTTCTATCTTCTCTACTTCTATTAATATGACCAGGACCTAATCCTATGTAGGCTAAATGTGTTTTATCTAGAAAAAGCTGTTGTTCCATATCTAATTACTACTCAATCAACCCCTAGAGAAGTTAAAAGTATTTTTCTTGGTGGAATGACTCCAATCAAATCAGGCCTCTCTTGTTTCTGACTTAATGAATTTAGCCTCTGTGGCCCTAGACACTCTCATTTTCATTTAGCCCTGGCTTCACCTCCATCATCCTATGTGGCCAAAACCTTGTGGAGCCCTCCTTGGGCCACTTAGTGACTCTATGATGCCTCCCAGGTTTCCATCAGGCCCATACGTGACAAACACCCCTTTGGTTGGCCCTCAGGGCTAAAAGTGGCCATGGCCAAGGTCAGGACCCCATGACTCCACTGGGCCTCCCGCTTGGGGTTATCATCACTCATCAATCAACATGTCAGGGGTGCATTGGCCGGGTCCAACCAATCTGTGAGAGATTTTGTACAAAGTTCATCAAAAATCTAGATATTTGCAGCAGAATTAAATCTCAGACCACAACACGCAACACAAGGCTCAGCACGCAACACTTCTTTATTTTCCCCTAACTCAGCTTCATTTTAGTTTCAAGTAGATAATTAATTGGCGTCGATGAATGGTTTCCCCTTCTCCCCAGGGTGGCAGGGACTTCCAGAGGTCAAGTCGGCATGGGTGGGTGAGGGTACTGGCTGGGCCTCAGTCCTCTGCCCACACCCCCTCTTGCCCGGGTGCCCTTCCTCCTCCCCAGCCATGCGGGTCCTTGTCTCAGTCTGGAGTTCCCCTGACCATTCCAGAAAAGGCTTGGGGTCTCTGGGAGTGTTCTTGCCAGTTTTTGCCATTGCCTTAAACCCTCTGATTGTGTTGTGACCTCCATGCGGGGCAGAGAGCACAGTGTTACACCTTCAGTGGCTTGAAACCATCCACAGTGGGAGTAGTTCACCGTGGAAGTCAGCAAGTTACACGCCAGGCCCTACTCTCCGCCTTCCCTCCTTCTCTCTCTCTCCCACCGTCCCTCTGTCTTACCCTCCCTCCTTCTCCGCCTCCTCCATGCCCTCCCCTGTCCCCAGGAGAGTAGAGTGGGGGAGGGAGCAATAAAATACCATCCCTTCATCACAGACTCACATTTGATGATGCAGACAAGATACAAAGCAGGGGGCGGATTCTGTGGTCCCCGGGTGATCTCTGCTCCTGCCCCTTCTTCATCAGCTGGCTGCAGCCAGCTCCTTCCCAGCCTGTTCTGGGTGCTCCGCCGCTTCTCAAACCTACATCCAAGAAGTGGGCCAGTGTCTCTTTCCACATTAAACACAGGCTCGTGTCAATTAAGCTCTGTTTTAATGAGAATGACAAAGCCTGCTATTTAAGAACTCTCTGAGGGGACTCTTTCTGCAAAGCAAAGAATCTTTTTGGAAGAGGTTTTGTTATTTCCCACGAGGTTTGCAGGTTTGGGTGTGGGGACGTAAACATGCTTTCATTTCGGAATACATGTAGGTTTTCAGATGGGGAAATCTAAAGCCTAAGAGTCCGGAGCATTCCCAGACGCCCGCGTCCGCTCTCCCCTGCAGTTAACAACTTACATAACATGGACATTGGTCATCCCTGTGGAGCCAATATCGACCCACTAATTCACTGACATCCTTATTTTATTCAGATTTCCTTCACTTTGCCCTTGTGTCTTGCTTGGATCCGGGTCCCAGCCAGGACCCCACAGGACACAGTCCTCACACGTCCTTGAACTGCTCCTGGCCATGACTGTTTCTCAGACTGCCCTCATTCCCGACGACCTTGAGGGTTTTGAACAGCGTTGCTTGTGGCTTTTATGTTTTTTCCTCACAAGTAGACGGGGGTCTTAGGGCTTATGAGGGAAGACCACACAGTGAGATCACCTCATCTCCTGCTCATGTCACCTACCAGCATTACTGCTCACGGAGGAGGCTGACCTGGAAGGTTTGATGCCCTTGGTTGACCTTGATTGTCTGGCTGGCGTCATGTCCACCAGCTGTCTTCATGTCCCTCTTTTTTTCCTGGGTGTGGGACCTCCTTAAGCTGTTTCCAGCTCATACCATGCAGGCCCAAGTCTATTTTGGGTGTCTCCTCTGTCTGTTTCGATGACGATCTCTGCCTGTCACTCAGATCTTGGGGTGGAGAATCCTTACATAAAGCCAATTGGTCCTGCACTCGGGGTGGGGGCTGTTGATCCTCTTGGGCCCACAATGTCTCCCGAATGATTCTCCGTTTGTGGCCACTGCCATGTGCAGCTCTTTACATTAAAATCAATCAAAATGAAGCACTACTTAGAGTTCAGCTCCTCCGTGGCGACCACACCTGAGGGCTCGGGAGCTACAGGTGGCGTGTGGTCCCCATTATTGGAGAACAGAGATTTTAGAACATCACCCGTCCACAGTGGCCCTGGGTCTCCCCTCCGCACCCACCCTGCCCTGGATAAAGGTGTCATCAACATCGCTGTCTCCCAGCACACAGGCACCTACATCAGACGCTTCTTTTTTCTTCTCAAATTTTACTGATTAGCCATCAATTCCATAACTGTGTAATTGGGGAGCACCATGTCACCCCTCCCTGGGTGCCCCTGCTTCACTGACCCTCCCTCAGAGCTCCAGTGCCCTCCTACCCCATCCCCTGCCCTCCGCCCCCCCTCCCCTCCGGAACCACTATCTTCTTCACAATGGAAGAGTTATTTTTCTTGTGCTTTGTATCAGACACTCATTACCAACTGAACACTTTTCCACCCTTTTCTCACTTATAATGCATGTGAACGCCTTTTTTGGGGTGGATAGATTTAGACCTAATTCTTTTCTTGTGTTGCTTGCATACAATTCCAGAGCGAAGGTGCGTTATGCCTTATTCAAGCACGTCCCAATTCAAGGACATCCACATGCCCCAGATTTGCTGTTGGTGTTACTTAAACAGCACCCTGATAAACACATTCACACCCATTTCTTATCCCCTAGTACTTTTTTTTCAGAATAAGTTCCCCAATTTAAGATTTCCTGCTCGAGCGGATGGGCGTTGATCAGACTGTAGTGGAGAGTGACAGAAAGGGCGTAGCAAACTGCTCACAGCTGAACTGGGTGTGAGCATCCATTTTCCCTCATACTCACCAGCACTGGTTGTCACTATTTTTTTGCTTTTTAGACTGTTTTGTCCAACTGAATAGTTCAAAAGATGGTGTTTTATTGCTGCTCCACTTTCCGGTTGCTGCGCCTGGCATGCCTCACTGCACCTGTGCTGCTGTGGCAGCTGTAAGCCCCTGAGGACCAGCAAGAGATCGTAATCGTCTCCGTCTCTCCTTCCATAGGGTCGAGAAGTTGCTGGTTTGAGTAATGTTTGCTGAATGCAAATAAATGGCTTAATTCTGAAAGCCTGGTTCATGTGACCAGAATTTTTCCTTGAGTTTGAGGTGTTAAGCGGTTCCCTTTTCCCTCCGGGTATCAGTTTCCCGTCTACATACAGAATGGATTAGATACACTGCTGAGACCCTTCCAGCTTAGACTGGAGACTAGGAATTTGTAAGTTTCTTAGGGCAAGAGCATCAGGTTGGATGTGGGGTCACTCCAAGATTGACCCTGAGGCCTATTTGCTGAGCAATGGGAGGCAAGTCACAAAAACCTTTCTGTACCTCGGTTCTTCAGTTTCTCTCTTGGTAACTGACCCCATTCCTCTTGAAGGCCCAGGGGACATGGGTCTCAAATGCAGATATCTACAGGAGTCATGCAGGGGCCTGTTGGGTGTTTGGGGAGGCAATAGGGAGAGGGGGAACAGTGGCAAGTAAGAGTCATGACACTCTACAGAGGACTGGATGAATCAGCTGCAGCCAGCAGAAGTGTGGCCCCGTGTTTGGAGGGCTTCTGTGCTCTAGAGTGACTGACCATCGTGGCAAAGGTATGACAAGTTAGCGAAGATGTCCTGGGTGTGAGGAGACCTGGGCCCAAATCTCAGTGGGCTTCCTCATTAGTTAGGCTGGTTGCTTGGTGGCCCAAGACCCAGTTCTACAGCCTGTTTAGTGGAACTAAGGCACCATGACTTGGGAAGTATGTGACGCAGAGACCAGGGTCAAGCCACAAACCACAGGTGCCACTCACCTGTGTCACACGCCCCAGGTCTCTCTCCATTTGGCTCCTGGTCCCTGGGACAGAAAGGCCAGCTGCGGGTGAGGATGGTGAAATGAAGCTTAATGAATAACCCAGGGGATAGGTCAGGGTGGGTGTTTGGCGGCCTGGGGTGTCAGGGACAGGGGCTGGCTGACGAAGGTGGCTCTGGGAGGGGACAGGTCAGTGACCTGGCCTGTCCAGCCTTATCTGCTTTCTGATATGGCCACCCTGGCTTCTACACTTCACCCTCTTCCAAGTCAGGGGCTCTGGAGTCCAGTCCTCCAGTCTGAAGCCTGGTGCTGTCACTGCTGTGTGACCTTAGGAAAATGACTTGACCTTTCTGGGCCAAGTCTGACTCTACTATGCAGAGTTCGTTCACAACACCCAGCTCCCCAGGGTGGCATCAGCAATCCTGTGATATAAAACTGTCATTTCTCTAAACTTCTGACATTCATGTATCATTTTTACAATTTGACCACTTCTTTAAAATAGTAAAAATAACAAGAATAGCAGGAAACACACAACACTTTCTACTGCTCTGTTTTTCCTATGTTCACATCAACTTCATAGGGAAATAGTTTGCATTTTGTCCCAGCTTACAGTTGAGGAATCAAGGCACAGAGAGGTTACATAACTTTCCCAAGGTCACACAGCCAGTTAGAAGCAGAGCAGATACTGTACCCGAGTCTGGTTCTGGGGTCTGTGTTCTAACTTTCGAAAGAGTACTGCCTCTTCATGCCAGGAACTTACTTAAGATTTAAAAAAAAACAAAGTTCATTTTTAAACTTTAATTCCTGCCTTAGCGTCTTCCTAACTGATAATATTCATGAAATGATGCATTAAATACTATATATCTATCTCCTAATGCTCAGAAATAAATGCAGCCATCATACTTCTTGTCCAAGCCTATGCTGTACGCTAAGGCACTGCTCCTCCAGGAAGCCCTCCCTGATCCCACCTCATCCCAGCTGCACTATGGGGACCTCCTATGTCTGTCTTCTTGCGGGTGGGGAGGGGGAGCATGGCCACTGAATTGGGTGTCTTCCTCTCTCTAGCAGGCCTCGGGCCACTTCAGGGCACAAACTGGATTTTACCACCTCAGTGTCCAGTCCAGGACAAGCCCCCTGACTGGGATGGGTGAATGCTTAATGAGCCGATGGATATGCAGAGTCCTCATCAAGGATCCTGGCTAAGCAGCTTGACTTGACTCCAATCTGCCAGGAGTTAATGATCAAACCTAGGAGGTCACACAGTCCACGAAGGACACAGGACATCTGGGCTGCCAGGACCTTCCAGGACCTCCCTTCTCCTTTGACATATGGGGAAGTTGAGGCCCAGAGGTGGAGGTGATCAGCTCAGGTTCACCCAAAGACATGCCGGCAGATGCAAGACACGGATCTGGTCATCTCAACCCCCTGCCTAAAGCTGTCCATGGCTCCTGAGTGCCCCCGAGTAAGGTCCACGCTGGATTGGCACAGGCATCCTGCGGACTCCGATCCCTGCCCACCTCTCCAGTCCCGAACCCGCCCGCTGCCCCACCCCTGCTTCTCGTCCCAGTTCCACCAGGCCCTTCTCCGTTCCTGGAACACACCATGTTTTCCACTTCCAGACCTTTGCACTCCATGTGCCTGACTCCTGGCCCAGCTCAGTCTTTCCTTCTCCAGGAAGCCTTCCCGTCCCCCGGGGCCAGGTGAGGCACCTGCACGGGGCACCCACAGCTCTGCCCCATCTCCACCTGCCAAATCTGATAGCGCTGATGGAGCCACTTTCCAGGGTCCCCCCGGCATCAAGCGGGGCAGGGAATGAGCTGTCTGATTTGAGGCTGAAGGTCCTGGAACTTGACACACAGTAGTTGTCCAATAAAAACTTGTGGAATGAATGATTAGCATCACTCATTTAAATAATCAAGAATTGTTTGGCTGTAAAATATCGCCTGTGTTGGGTGTAAATCAGCGGAGCCGAGGTGCTTCAGAAGGATTCGGCCTTCCTCAGATAACCGTGGCCTCTCGGTCTTATTTTCTCATCTCAGACCCGAGCTAGACCTGACGGGGATGTGGCCTGGCATTTGGGGCAAGCCCTGCACTTAGCAATATTATTATTGCTAAGAATATTTGGAGATTCCTGTATCCTGAAAGGGGTGGTTCCGGGTGAGAGGCGAAGGGAGTTCCTTGCTGGCTAGGTGGTCTTGGCACGTGAGTCCTCGCTCTGAGCCTCAGTTTTTTAAAATCTGTGAAATGGGCCAGGGACTGCACTTGTTGTGCACAGACAGCACACGGGAGCCAGAGGAAGGCTGACCTCTTCCCCTTTCCTCCTCCAGCTGGAAGCTGTCCCTTTAACATGGGAGGAGGGGCCGAGACCACAGGAGGCTGCAGGAAGCTGGCAGAGCAGGCACCAGGGCTAGCTGGTGGGGGACAGGCTGGTCTGCGAACTCTTGGGGCAAGAAGGTAAGGGGGCTTGGGGGCCCAAATGGTACTTCTGGAACTCCACGCATGTGTGAATGTGCATGTGGACTAGTCTGGAAGGTTCTGGGGCAAAGTCCCGAACCAGTGGACAGAAACTGAGAGGGTGTGAGCAGCCTCAGCCCTCCCAGGAATATCGATTCAACTCAGGGTGCCCTGTGGCTCGGTCTGCTTTGCAGAGCTAGGGGTGGCCTGCAGGTGGACCCCTCACACTCCAGGCTGGGTGGGGCCGGCCTGTAGGTCGACCAGTGAGACTCCAGGCATAGCTGAGGCCGCTTGGCAGATGGACCCCTGTGCCTCCAGCAGGGCTGAGGCCGGCCTGCAAATCAACCCCTCACACTACAGGTAGGTCTGAGGCCGGCCTGCCTGACAACCCCTCAGCCTCCAGGCCGCACTGGGGCCAGCCTGCCGATCAACCCCCTGTGCTTCCAGCAGGGCTGGGGCTGGCCTGCTGGTCAACCCGCTGATCCTCCAGGAAGAGGTGGGGCCAGTCGGCAGGTTGACCCCTCACACTACAGGGTGATCAGGCCCGGCCTGCTGGTCGACCCCAGAGCCTCCAGGCAGTGCTGATTCTGTACTGCTAGTCGACCTGCTCATCCTCCAGGCAGAGCTGCGGTCGGCCTGCAGGTTGACCTCTCATGCTCCAAGCTGACCGGGGCTGGCCTGCAAGTTGACCCCTGAAACCTCAGGCAGGGCTGGGGTTTGATTTGAGGCTGCAGATCGATCCCTAAAATCCCAGGAAGGGCTGAGGCCGGCCTGCTGGTCTACCTGCTTATCTTCCAGGCAGAGCTAGGCCCATCCTGCAGGTGGACCCCTCAAACTCCAGGCTGGGCAGGGCGGGGCCGGCCTGCAGGTCAACACCTGAGCCTCCAGGCAGGGCTGAGGCCACTTTGCAGAACGACTCCTGTGCCCCCAATAGGGTTGAGGCCAGCCTGCAAATCAATGCCTCATATTCCAGGTAGGACTGATGCCGGCCTGCTGGTCAACCCCTCAGCCGCCAGGCTGCACACAGGCCAGCCTGCAGATCGGCCCCCTCTGCCTCCAGCAGGGCTGGGCCCGGCCTGCTGGTCGACCCCATGATCCTCCAGAAAGAGGAGTGGCTGGCCTGTAGGTTGACCCTCAAACTGCAGGCTGAGCAGAGTCAGCCTGCAAGTCAATCCCTGAGCCTCTAGGCAGGGCTGATTCTGTAACTGCGGGTCGACCCGCTCATCCTCCAGGCAGAGCTAGGGTGGCCTGCAGGATGACACCTCATGTTCCAAGCTGAGCAGGGCCAGCCGGCTGGTAGATCCCTGAGACCCCACAGGGCTGAGGCCGGTCTACCAGTATACCTGCTTATCCTCCAGGCAGAGCTAGGTGGACCACTGACACTACAGGTTTGGCACAGCCAGCCAGCTCATTGACCACTGAACCTGCAGGCAGGGCAGATTCTGGACTACTGGTCAACCTGCTAATCCTCCAAGCAGAGCTGGAGCCAACCTCCAGATCTACCCCTGGGAACCAGGGAGGACTGAGGCCGGCCTGCTGGTCAACCAGCTTATCCTCCAGGCAGAGCAAGGGCCGGCCTGCAGGTGGACTTCTCACAGGCCGGGGTGGGTGGGGCCAGCCTGTAGATCAACCCCTGAGCCTCCAGGTAGGGCAGATTCCGTACTGCTGGTTGACCCGCTCATGCTCCAGGCAGAGCTGGGGCTGGCCTGCAAGCAGACCTATCACGCTCCAAACTGAGCGGGGCCTGCCAGCAGGTCAACAACTGAAAACCTAGGCAAGGCTGGGGCAGGCCAGTGTGTCGACCCGCTGATCATACAGGAAGAGGTGGGGCGGGCCTGCAGGTCAACCTCCTCAGCCCCCAGGCTGGGCTGGGGAAGGCCTGCAGGTCCACCTTCTCAGCCCCCATCCTGGGCTGGAGCCAGCCTGCTGGTCGACCTCCTCAGAACACCCCCCCACCACCACCAGGCTGGCCTTGGGCCGGCCTACAGGTAGACCTCCTCAGACCCCAGCCTGGGCTGGGACCAGCATGCATGTCGATCTCCTCAGCCTCCAGGCTGTGTTTGGGAAGGCCTTCAGGTCAACCTCCTCAGCCCCCTGGACAGGCTGGGTCCGGCTTGCTTGTTGACCTCCTCATCCCTCAGGGAGGGCTGTGGCCGGCCTGCAGGTCAAACTCCTCAGTTTACAGGCTGGGCTGGTGCCAGCCTCTAGGTTGACCTCCTCGGCCCCCAAGGTGGGCTGGGGCTGGCCTGCAGATCGATCTCCTCAGCCCCAGGCCTGGTCTGGGACTGGTGTTCAGGTCGACATCCTCAGCCCCCAGGCTGGGTAGTTGCGGGCCTGTTGGTCGACCTCATCAGCCCCCAAGGCTGCCCTGAGTCTAGCCTGCCTGTCGACCTCAGCCCCCAGGCTGGGCTGGGGCCGGCCTGCAGGTTGACCTCATCAGCCTTCAGGCTGGGCTGGGACAGGCCTACAGGTCGACCTCCTCATCGACTAGGCTGTCCTGAGGCCGGCCTGCTGGTCGACCTCCTCAGCCCCCTGGCTGGACTGGAGCAAGCCTGCAGGTGGAACTCGTCAGACCCCAGGCTGGGCTGGGGCCAGTCTGCAGGTCCAACTCCTTAGTCCTGAGTCTGGGCTGGGGCCAGCCTGCAGGTCGACCTCTTCAGCCCCAAGGGTGGGCTGGGGCCGGCCTGCAGGTCGACCTCCTCAGCCCCCAGGGTGGGCTGGGGCTGGCCTGCATGTCGACCTCAACAGCCCCAAGGCTGGTGCAGGGCCAGCCTGCAAGTCGACCTCCTCAGACCCTAGGCTACACTGGGGCCGGCCTGCAGTTCAACCTCCTCAGCACCCATGCTAGCCTGGGGACGGCCTGCAGGTCGACCTCTTTAGTCCCCATGCAGGATCGGGGCCGGCCTGCAGATTGACTACTTCAGCCATGAGGCCGTCCTGAGGCCAGCCTGCTGGTCGACCTCCTCAGCCCACTGGCTGGGCAGTTGTGGGCCTGTTGGTCAACATCATCAGCCCCCAAAGCTGCGCTGGGTCTGGCCTGTCTGTCGACCTCAGCCCCCAGGGAGGGCCTCCAGGCCGGGTTGGGGCCAGCCTGCAGGACAACCTCCTCAGCCCCCAGGCCGTGTTGGGGCCGGCCTGCATGTCAACCTCCTCAGCCCACAGGCTGGGCTGGAGCTGGCCTGCAGGTCCACATCCTCAAATCCCAGGTTGTATTTGGGAAGGCCTGCAGGTTGACCCCCTCAGCCCCCAGGCCGGGTTGGGGCCGGCCTGCAGGTCCACCTCCTTAGCCCCCCCCCCCCCCATCCTGGGCTGGAGCCAGCCTGCAGATCAACCACCTCACCCCCCAGGCTGTCCTGGGGCCGGCCTGCTGGTTGACCTCCTCAGCCCCCCCCCCCCCCCGCCCCTGGCTGGGCTGGGGCCGGCTTGCAGATGGACCTCCTCAGCCCCCCAGACTGGGCAGTTGCGGGCTGTTGGTAGACCTCATGAGCCCCCAAGTCTGCGTTGGGTCTGGCCTGCCTGTCGACCTCAGCTTAGGCTGGGCTGGGGCCGACCTGCAGGTTGACCTCCTCATCCCCTGGCAGGGCTGGGGGTCAGCCTGCAGGTCAACCTCCTTAGCCCCAGGCCGGGCTGGGTCTGGACTGCTGGTCGACCTCCTCATCTCTCTCTCTCTCTCTCTCTCTCTCTCTCTCTCTCTCTCTCTCTCTCTCTCTCTCCCCCCCCCCCGGGTGGGCTGTGGCCGGCCTGCAGGTCAACCTCCATGGCCCCCAGGCTGGCCTGGGGCTGGCCTGTAGGTCGACCTCCTCAGCCCCCTGGCTGGGCTGGGGTTGGCTTGCAGTTTGACCTCCTCAGCCCCCAGGCTGGGCAGTTGCGGGCCTGTTGGTCGACCTCATCAGTCCTCATGACTGAGCTGGGTCTGGCTTGCCTGTGGATGTCAGCCCCCCGCTGGGTTGGGGCCGGCCTACAGGTGGAGCTCCTCAGCCCCCAGCCTTGGCTGGAGCCGGCCTGCAGATCGACCTCCTCAGCCCCTAGGCTGTTTGGGAAGGCCTGCATGTCGACCTCCTCAGCCCCTGGTTGGGGCTGGGTCTGGCCTGCAGGTTGACCTCCTCAGCCCCCAGGCTGTGTAGTTGTGGGCCTGTTGGTAGACCTCATCAGCCCCCAAGGCTGTGCTGGGTCTGGCCTGCCTGTCGACCTCAACCCCCAGGCTAGGCTGGTGCCAGCCTGCAGGTTGAACTCCTCATCCCCCAGAGGGTGGTATGGGGCCAGCCTGCAGGTAGACCTCCTCAGCCCCCAGGGTGGGCTGGGGCTGGCCTGCAGGTCGACCTCCTTAGCCCCCAGGATTTGCAGGGGCTAACCTGCAGGTCGACCTCCTCATTCCCCAGGCTGGGCTATGGCCGGGTTTCAGGTCGACTTCCTCAGCCCCTAGGCTGGTCTGGGGTCGACTATAGATGTACCTCCTCAGCCTCCTGGCTGCTCTGGTGCCAGCCTGCCTGTGGACCTCCTCATCCTCTGGTCTGGTCTGGGACCGCCTGCACTTCGAACTCCTTAGCCTGCATGCTGGCTTTGGAGGTCTGATGTTAAACCTCTTCAGTTTCCAGACTGGGCAAAGGCCTGCATTTAAGTTCGAATTTCTAGGCCCCAGGATGGACAGTGTCCTGGTTGTATTCAAATTCCTATGCTCACAGGCTGGGCTGGGGCGGTCCTTCAGGTCCACCTCCTCAGCCCCCAAATTGGGCTGGGGCCAGCGTGCCTGTCAACCTGCTGATCCTCTAGGCAAAGGTGGGGCTTGCCTGCAGGTCAACCCCTCACACTGTAGGCTGAGCAAGTCTGGCCTGCTGGTTGACATGCTGATGCTCCAGGGAGAATTTGGGCCGGCCTGCAGGTGGAACCTTCACAATGCATGTCCACCCTTCACACAGCACAACTGTGGTTGTGCTAGTCTGCATGTCTATTCCCTCACCCTCAGTTTAGACTTGTGCTGGCCTGTCTTTCACTTCGACCACTCAATTCTGTTTGGGCTGGTGCCCGGCTGCATGTTTCAGCCTCCAGACTGGGCTGATCCCAGCCTGCAGGTCGACCCCTCAGCCTCCATGTTTATGGGGCCATCCTGCTGGTCAACCCCCACAGCCTCTAGGCTGAGTGGGGCCGCATTGCTGGTTGACCCTTCAGCCCGCATGCTGAGGTGAGTTGGCATGCTGGTCGACCTCCTCAGCCTCCTGCTGAGCTATGGTTGGCTTTCATATTGACCCATCATCCTGCAGGCTTAGTATGGTATGGCCTTCTGGTCAACCCCTCAGCCTCTAGGCTGAGCTGCGTAGACTGCCACTGGTACTTTTGATGGTGTGATGGATCAAATCAGCCGTGCTAGTACTGGGTTTGCTTCCTCATTTGGCCAAGAAGTGATTCTACCTCCCAACACTGCAGAGAGCCTTTTCACCACTTGCTGAGCTTCTCACCAACCCTCCTAACAGAGGCCCAGAGAGGTTAAGCTACACATCGGAAGTTACGCATTGGAGCCTGTCTGACCCTCCTCTCCTGCCTTGTTCACTTGTACTGAATTAACATGTGAGGCACAGTGCTTGAAAGGGAAACCCACATCCTCTTACTGGTTCTGCCTCAAAGATATGAATTTTCAATAATGAGGAGTCAGTCTCTCCTGTGAGCCCAGGTTCTCTCCTCTGGCCCTGCTACAGAGTCCTGGCCACCCCCATCACTCACATCCAGGGCCTGCCTGTGTCCCAGAACCTTCTTTTCCTCTTCTGTGTGATCAGAGAAAGCATCAAGCTGTCTCTTTGGAGACTGGCTGAGCGGTGTGTGTTCTGCGCCTGCCCCTGCTCCCGGTGGGACTCTGGAAAAAAGATCCGGGAACCAGGGGGCATGGGTGTGACCCCTAATCTGCCCCTGGGCAGTTGTGCAGCCTAAGGGAAGTCTCTGTCACTCCTGGCCTCAATTTCCTCATCTTTATGATGGGAGTCCTGGCCCACCTTTTGAAGAGAGCATACACAGGCCCCTCATAAAACCAGTCACTGCCCCAGAACCCAGCTGCCCGAGGCACCAGAGATAAGCCAACAGAGATTAGCTAACAGCAATGAAGGACCCCTGCCCCTGGCAGTAAATAACTCCAGCAGACCCCCATCCAACAGAAAAAACTCTGAAAGTAGCCGGACCCTATAAAGACTCTCTCTTCCATTATGGGGTGCGACTCTTGGCCTGCAGAGTAGTCATCTCACAGTCTTTCAATAAAGCCCTCTTTTGATTGATACTCTTGGCCTCCTTTCTTTTCTAATACCTTTTATTTCCTTAAAGCAGGTTCTGGGGGTGAGACTTGTTACTGTGGTTCATGGTCATTTGCATTCCTCAACTTTGTGGAAGCTCACCCTCCATGGAGGAAACTCATGCCAAGGGTCATGTTCCCGAGGGTGCTGGGTCCTCATGGGATTGAGATGAGGGGTCTCTGGGCCATGGGATCCTTCATCTGCAAAGTGGGCTCCATGAGGATCTGTGTTTGGGGAGAACTCAATGAGCTGGCTTGTGCAAAGGGCCTGGAGCAGCTTAGCTGACAGAAAACCTCCTCTCTCAGGGATGTCAGGGAAGTGAGCAGGACTTTCACACAGTAGAATTGTTGGTGGGGGGAAGATGCCCTGAACAAATTCTACAAACACAGTTTTTATAGACCCCATTCCCACTCCAGACCAAAGAGATACAACTGAAGGAAGTGTTACAGGGCAGAGAAAGAGGCACCCCAGACCCCACAAACCTGCCTGCTCTAAATAGGTTCTGCCATCCGACGCATCAACACAAAACATGAGATTTTAATGGAAAGGAACTTTAATACAATTAAGAAACAACACAGGAAAGGCAAAGAATATAGCTTCTCAATCAAGCACCCAAAGTTACCCGTCCCCTCGTGGGTAAAAGTCCATCCAAGTAGGATTGGCCCAGAGCAAGGCCCCAAACCTGCCACAAGTCTAAAGGACCTTCCAGGGGAGACCCACAGAAAAGGATCAGAGTCTGGGAGGAAAAAAGCAAAATCAAAATCAAGACCAAAACCGCCATTGTCACCTCCCCACGAGTCTCACCCACATCTGTGTCACCCAGTGCACAACCCAAAGACAAGCGCAGTTTCTTCACATTTCTCTTGGCTCCACATGCCTCCTCCAGGTCTCCTGGCTCCACTCTGCTTCCTTCCTTCCTCAGTCTCCTCTGCAGCCTCTTCTCTCTCTGCTCAGCTCCACCCTCCTTTTGGGTGCGGCAGGAAACCCGGGACCTCCCCCTTTCCTGGGCACCACCCTGTTACAGGAGGACTGCTGGGAACTGAGGGTGGAGTTAAGCAGCCAGCTTAGATATATTCCTAGACATGTGGGCTTTGGGGGTCTCTTGGCTCTTGCTTTTCACCAGCTCTCAGCGTGCTATTGGGGTTCCAGCTCAGCGGAACTGGTAGGACGCATTCACCAATTAATCTTCCTTTCTCCCTGAGTTATTCATTTCTTCATTTCCCCTTCTGTTGTAAATAAACTCTTTATGTATGCATATAAGAGCTGGGGTGCCCGCGTCCAGCTCCGACTGGGGCCGGGTTTCCGCAAGGACGAGGCGGCGTAGGTGAAGTGGCGGGATGAGGGGAGGGGAAATGAGGAGACCCAGACACTTGATAGGGTGCAAGTATCTCCTGCTGCGGGTCTCAGCGGGCCCTTATTTATACATCAAAAATTCTTTATGTGATCATTACATCATGCAAGCATGTGATTTCACTTCTGCGTTGTTTTAGAAATCATTAACAATGCACGGTCCTTTTTTCTAATTTTCCTAGTCTATGATTAACTTGGTCACTTGGTTACATTAACTTGGTTACATATTTTCCTAGGTGATGTATGTTCTTCAGAAAATAGAAACAGGTGCCACACTCAACGTGATTTATACATTCAGGCTAGGCAACTAAAGCAAAGCTAAGCAGGCATTGTAAAATCGAGGGCGGCTTCCTATTTCCCATATAGAACCAGGGGGTCCCGGTGCCATGGGAACAGTATGTGGTGTGTTTTTCTCGGACCCCTTTGCCTCCCAGGGCAACTCAGGGGCTTTCTCTTGTGGGGGGACTTTTGCCGGGCTCGATTCCAAGAGCTCTATCAAGCGTGGCTTGCTCAAGAACTCATTGTTACTCATAGTAACAGAATTATAAATTGGAGGACGTGGAGGAATATTGGAAACCATTTCGCTATCAATCATGTTAGAAGGTGCTTTTCTCAAACGACTGAGGTGTGCATTCCCGAAACTGGCATTGATGCCAACACTCGTTGTGTTAGCCTAAAACATAGAAAATTTCCATGGTTTCAATAACTGCCACAACTGAAAGGAAGCAGCACCAAGTTTTCTGATTTTTCAGAAATCTTCCCCATGCCCGGACCTTTGTCAGACGGCATGAGCAGCATGGCCCGCGCCATCGGGGTACAGGCCAGAGGTGCGGGGGGTGAAAGGATTCACCAGAGACAGAATCTGGAGCAGAACAGGTGGATCTACTGAAATACACTGCTGAGGGGAGCAGCGGGGAGACAGGACAGGTCTGCTGCGCCCTGTGGGTCAGCTCCCTGACCAGGGATCGAAATCGTGCTGTAGTGACTGGTAATAGCTTCATAGCACTGAGACTTAACCCCTTGCACCACCGGGGAAGCCCCAATAAACCCTTCGTTAACTTTTCGGTGTGTGCCTGCAGTTGAGTCTTATTATAAGTCCCTTTTAAGTGCACGGATGAGGTTGCCCCGTAACAGAACGGAGACAGGAAATCTCCGTGTTTCCTTGGTGGGCGCAGATAGTGGAGGCAGCAGCCTCCAAGAGAGCCCCGCACTCCAATCAGTGCTGCCTGATTCCAGGTGTTCAGCTGGGGCGGCTCCTCCATGTTGCGCCAGAGCCAGATTGAGTACCAGGGGCAGAGCGCCTGCCCTGTGCCGTGTCTCTCTGTTCCTTCCTAGGCTCCCACCACTCACTCTGGGGGAAGCAGCTGCCACATCCTGGGGCTCTGAGACAGCCCAAGGAGGGGAGCGCGCAACCCAAGTCTTGGTCTACAGCCAGGAGGACACCTACCTGTACCCTCCCCAGGAAGGGACCCGAAAGCTGACTCTCCCGCAGCTCCAGTTTAAGGAAAGCCTCAGGAGAGAACTGAAGCCAGAACCGACCAGCCCAGCCCCTGCTGGATTCCGGACCCTCCCAGCTCAGATAACACGCATGTGTTGTTCTAAACTGCCCTGTTGGTGGTAATTTGTTAACAACAGTAAATAACTCATGCGGTTCCAGTGTGCGTGTGTTATGAAATGTCAGGCTAACATTAAAAAGAACGAAGCAGGGCCTCCCCTGGTGGCGCAGCAGTTGAGCGCTGGGCTGCAAGGCTGCCCGCAGCCTCTGCAGTGCCAGTTTGATCCCCGGCCACCGGCAAGGGTCCCACATGGTACGTAGACCTTTCCTGTCGCACCTGTTGCGCCCCTCAGCAGTGTACTTCCTCAGTCTGCCTATTCTGCTCCCCGCTCTGGCTCTGGTGGATTCTCTCACCCTCCACACTTCTGACTGTACCCAGTGCTTGTATAAATAAATAAATCTTAAAAAAAAAAAAACAACAGAAACAGAAAGGAAACCTTTCAGAGCATGCACTATGTGATAACTTTGTCCACAGATATGTGTGGTTAGCTCCAGGCAGAGGCGAGGATCTTCATGTCTGAGATGCTTGAAGTGTTTATGATATAGGGGTCTTAGTTTGGTTAATGAATAGGGGAATACAATATTCCAATATTTGCCTAAAATGAGCCTGGTAGAAAAAAAATACATTGACTTCCATAACCGATAACCCTTGAAATCTCATTGTTTATCAGATTAACAGTTAATTTCTCTGTCTTGGGACTTCGATCAGCACCAGGAAGGGGTGGGTGGAGGGTTGTTGCTCCTTGGATGTGTCCAGGGTCAGGCTACTGGGGGGTGTTATTTCCCTTGTGGCTTCCCACACAGCCTTGGCCAGAGCAGTCAGCTGGTACCGCAGGGGTGGTGGTGGCGAAGATGGCAGAGGATGCAGAGGTAGACCTTTTTCATGGGTCAGGTCTGAAAATGATGCCCAGTCACTTCTGCCCATACTCCATTCATCAGGTACCCACCCCATCTAGCCACGGCTCCCACCAGGCCACTTATCCCTCAGCCCCCCAGGATGACAGGCCGCTGTGCTTGCTAATCCCAGAACCTCAGCTACAGAACATTAGCTCAAGACCCTCCTGCTGCCCCCAGATGCTGCCAGCCACCCAGAGGAAGGAAGAGCTGATGTGGCACATTCTAGAAGTATTAACCGAGGGTGGTCCAGCTTGTCCAGTGAGGCCTGTGTCAGGAACACAGCCTCTGACCTGGAACCCTCTCCTGCCTCCCCCTCTCGGGGGCAGGGCCCACTACTGTAGGCAGCGCCACCTGAGGATGAACCCTGCCCAGGTCATGGAGCCCCAAGAGATGTCTGCAACTCGGATGTTCTCACCCTTTAGTCTGCAAGTCGACAGTGCCAGACTCACTGAGGCCAAGAAGCATGATGGCTGCTGTGCCCTGTGCCTGCCCACGTACCCTGCACTGTGCTGAGGGCCCCAGAAGGGGAAACTGAGGCCTAGAGAAGTCACAAAGTCACAGTTCCTAAGGGGTAAGACAAGGAGACTGTGCAAGCAGGTCTGCCAGGTCCCATAGCCAGCGTTCCTAGCACCTATTCTGCTTGCTTCATTCATTCATTCATTCATCCATTCATTCAGCAAGTGTTTATTGACCTTTAACCATGAACCAAGCTCTGTGCTGAGCATAGAATAGTGAGCAAAAGCCAAAGTGGGCTTGGGTTCAGGGACAATGGGAGTCAGAACAATAGAGTTAATAACAGCAAACATAATTGCAGCGGACGTGCCAGACGTAGGCTAGGCACTTTGTTTATTCTTATTTTTAAAAGATTTATTTTTATTTATGCATAAATAAAGGAACTGGGGTGAAAGGCTAAATAACCTGTTTGGGAGCAGGGCTAGGAGGTGATAGAGACAGGATTGCAAGCAGAGTCCAAGACTCTTAACCATCACACCCAACTACCTGTCTGAGTAATGTAAAACCAAACTAAACACACACACACACACGCACACACGAACTTCAGTTAGTGTTCAATGCTATGAGGAAATAGCACACAGGGGGCCAGGATGAGGCAAGAAGGCCAGTCTCACCCAGTAGGTGACTTTTTTTTTTTATACAAGCACTGGGTACAGTCAGAAGCGCAGGAGGTGAGAGAATTCACCAGAGCTAGAGCGGGAACAGAACAGGCAGACTGATGAAATATACTGCTGAGGGGAGCAGCGGACACACCAGGAGAGGTCTGCACCCTCCCACGCATCTTGCCTGTACATCGGTTCTTGTATAAAAAATAAATAAATCTTTAAAAAATAAATAAATGAATAAAAGTAGCCCACTTTTTGTTAAGATTCAGTGACTAGAGACACATGCATAGTTGTGAAATCTTGTGGTTACATTGTTTAAGAAGAGTTCTTTGTGGGGGGCCTCCTTGTTGGCCTAGGGGTTAAGTTTCAGTACTATCACCACCATGGCCTGAGTTCAATCCCCAGCCAGGGAACTGACCCACATGGCGCAGCAGACCTCTCCTATCTCCCTGCTGCTCCCCTCAGTAGTTCGTTTCAGTAGATCCTCCTGTTCTGCTCCCCACTCTGTCTCCAGTGAATCCTCTCAGCCCCACACCTCCTGCCTACACTCTGGATCTTCTATGCAAAAAAAAATTTCTTTGTGGTCGAAAGGTAGAAATTCCATTGACAAAAGAAATAAGTTCTGAGAGTATCCTGGACTAGAACTTATAATATTGTGTCACATATTTGATAGTTGCTAAGACAGCAAATCTTGAAAGTTCTCATCGCGCAAGAAAAAGAATGCTGTAACTGTGTGTGGTGATGGCTGAGGATTCTGTCTTTCCGTATGGTGATGGGTCCCACCTAGACTCGCGGCGGTGGCTTTGCAAGAGACACGTGTGGAATCGTGATGCTGAAATGTATGTAATGAGCTGGCAGGGCCCTCAATTCAAAAGTGAAAAGTCAAAGGAAATAAGTAAATCTTACTAGAAAAAAAGGTCTGTAGTTTTCCCTGAAAGCACATGCTGAAATATTTACAGATGAAACAATACAGGAGGAAAACACACCAATCATTATCAGATAACAGCAATACGAGTAAGAGGAGAGAAGTTACATAGGCAGGGGTGTGCAACAGCTGCAAAGCTCCTTTCACAGTCCTCCATGCTTTCCTATCTTGAAAGTTTCCATAATCAAAGTTTTTAAAAAGTCTCGAGAGAGGTCTTTCTTGACTCTCCTTGCTAAAATAAACCATCTCAAGTCAGGCCTGTAGGAAATGCTGTGACTGTCTCCCCAACCAAATATCAGCTCTTACGAAGCAGGGCCCCCCTTCTGATATGTCATCCCTGGGTTCCCAAATTGGGAACTGCCTGGCATCTAATCAGTGCTCAATAAATGTTTTTTGAATGAATGAATGAATGATGAGTGAGTTCTTCCACTTAGCACCCCTATTGGCCATTTCTACATCCCCACCACTGTGGGCAGCCGCAGTTACAGAGTGAAAGGCCCTTAGTCCAAACCTTCTTGGCCAGATGGGGAAACTGAGGCTCAGAGAGGCATAGATGCACACCTGGAGTCTCATGGCCTGGCAGCCAGCTGGGGCCAAGCTGAGGGGTTTTTCACCTTCCTCTTTCTCATCCTGGTGAAGGGACTTGGCTGGAGCCGCCTGGGCTGCAACACCGTGTCCTCTTGCAGGTCGTCTGGGTGCTGTCGGAATGGAGGCCTCCAAGAGTGAGCACTTCCACGTGGTCACACCGCTGCTGGAGAGCTGGGCACTGTCCCAAGTGGCAGGTGTGCCTGTCTACCTCAAGTACGAGAATGTGCAGCCGGCTGGCTCCTTCAAGATCCGGGGCATCGGGCATTTCTGCCAGGAGGTGAGGATGTGTGGGCAGGAGGGGAGATGTGAGGTTGTATAGGAAGGGGGAGCGATAAGAGGTGCAGGCTGGATGGGATGAGGGCAGAGGGGGGTGCAAACTTGCACAGATGAGAGGAGGGAACTGGGCAGGATGAGGGAGAGGTGGAGAGAGATGGGGAGCAGCCGTCTCCATCCTACACAGTCCTCTATGACTTCTTCTTGATTAACGCCCAGTGCCATTTCTTCTCGTCCCAGGTGGCCAAGAAGGGATGTAAACACCTCGTGTGCTCCTCAGGTGACCCTTTTACTTCATGAGGGATCTCAGGGCTGGGTGCGGGGGAGGAAGAGATGGCTGGAGCAGCAGTAGATGGCTAGGACTGGACCTCTCCTTAAAGATCCAGTCTCATTGAGGCCGTGGTCAGATAGCCACTTTGTATGTCTTCTCCCAACCCTCTTTTCATCATGAGGACTTGTGGTACAAGTGACAGAACTTCAGTTCATACAGGTTTAGGCTACAGGCTCTAAGAATGGAAGATTCTTAGGATGTGGCTTTCAGGCACAGTTGGATCCAGCAGCTCTCCTCTGTAGCTCTCCTCTTGACTTTTCTTTCCTCTATAATAGATTTATTTTCATACTGGCATCATGACACAAGATGGTTGCCAGGAGTCCCAGGCTTGCCTCCTACTGTCCTACCAATCCTAGTGAAAGGGGAGCACCCCTTCCCTGGTGCTCCTCAGTCCATGCATAGTTTTTTTGGACCCAGCTTGGGTCATGTACTCCTTTGTGAACCAATCGCGGGTCAGGCAATTCAGCTCTTTGATTGGCTCAATCTAGATCACATGTCCACCTCTGGGGCCAGGGGGAGGACACAGAGAAGGGGTACATGCATGTGGGGAAGGAGGGACTCCCATGGGGAACTGGAGGGGGAGGGGAAGGGTGTGTCCACTGGAAAATAACACTGCCCACTGCACCCCCTTTTCCTGCCTCCACAGGGGGCAATGCGGGCATCGCTGCTGCCTACTCTGCCCGGAAACTGGGCATCCCTGCCACCATCGTGCTCCCAGAAGGCCCCTCCCAGCAGGTGGTGAGGCGGCTGCAGGGGGAGGGAGCCGAGGTTCAGCTGGCTGGAAAGGTAATGTCCCCAGGAAGGGGAAACCAGCTGGAAGGGCTGTTTCTCCTTCATCCCTACCTCACGCCAAAGACATTGTCTCCTTTTCCTTTTGCTGACCTTAGACGAGAACTCCACCTTCTCCAGGGTGGTGGAGCTGACAGGTGTGAGGAAGGGGAGGTGTGTGGAGGGCAAAGACCTCCTACCTTCCCTTCTCCACCCTGAAAAGAACTCCCTTGGGAGAAACAAGAAGCTGGGGGTACCAGGAGCGGGTCTGGCTCCCTGCACCCCACTATCCATCAGCACTGCCTTCTTCAACACGTTGCAAGAGTCTAAAGGGAGAGGATGCAGCCTCAGTCCTCATTCTGCGCCCCCACCTAGGACAGGGGCCCTGGTGGGGATGTTGCTCACCTTCGGCTCCTGAAGAAGCAGAGACGCAAATTCCTAGTTTGTTCCCCTCCTGGGAAGAGGAAAAAAAATCATCCCTGGAAAGCAGAGATCAAAATTAAAATAAAAAAAATTCATCCCATCCCCCGACCCATCCTACCCTCCCCTCCCCTCTCCCCCTCCCTCCCTCCTCCTCCTCCCTCCCTCCCCTCCCTCCTCCCTCCCTCCCTCCCTCCCTCCCCTCCCCTCCCTCTCCTCCCTCCCTCCCTCCCCTCCCTCCCTCTCCCTCCCTCCCCTCCCTCTCCCTCCCTCCCTCCCTCCCTCTCCCTCCCCCTCCCTCCCCTCCCCTCCCTCCCTCCCCCTCCCTCCCCTCCCTTCCCTTCTCTCTCCCTCCCTCCCCCCTCCCCTCCCTCCCCCTCCCCCCTCCTGGGCGCCTGCCTTCTGTTACACAGAACTAGGAACACAGCGGAAATTAGACATGGACTTTACTCTCACGAAGCTCAGAGGACTGTTGGGGAGACACACTGATCAGCCGATGATGGGAGAACAGATGAGCTGGGGAGCCTGTTTCACCCAGCGGTGGTTCCCCGCCGGTGCTGCCCAGCCAGCGGCCCCCACAGCCGGGCCTTCTAGACACGGGACCCCCTCGGTCCCGGCTTCCTGATGGCCCGGGGGCTCCGGGCTGGTGGCAGGCGGGGTTCCGGTCTGGCCCTCATCTCCCTAGTCCAGAGGCCTCCTGGGGTGCGATCTTCTCAGGGGGGACAAGGGGCTTCTTTGCAGGGAACATGAGTGGGGGTGCGTAGAGGTAGCACCTGGGTCTTCTGAGGCCGCTGGTATCTCTTTAGATCTGGGACGAGGCCAACCTGAGGGCACAAGAGCTGGCCAAGAGGGACGGCTGGGTGAACGTGCCCCCCTTTGACCACCCCCTGATATGGTAAGGGGGGCCCCCACCCCTGGGGCTCAGAGCCAGAGAATCAGCGTTCTCCCATTGAGTGTGGGGGACACAGGGGCCAGAGGAGGAGGGGCTTCCGGGCCAGAAACACTGGGGTTCAGACCCCACATCTGCCACTGGGGAGCCATGTGACTTGAGCACAGCATCTGACCCCCGCTGCCTCAGTTTCCAGGGTGTGAAATGGGAACGCTAGACACAAAGCCTCTTTCTTGAGTGTTGCTTTAGGTAACATGTAACCCACTGACTCTCCCCAAAGCCCTGGAGGTAGATGCTTTAAGCCCATTTTGCAGGCAAGGAAACAGCCATGGAGGGGACAAGCCACTTGCCCAAAATCACCCTGTCAACAAGTGCCAGAGACACAGGGTCCCAGAGGCCTAGAGTCAGGCTGGCCCTGGTATGTGGGTGACTTGCGGGTCCCCCCAACCGCATGTGCCAGCTGCTGTCTGCCGGAGCAGAGTACGTGGATAAAGTCTGAGAAAGCTCCTGGTTGTGGAGGGAGGAATGGATGACAGCTGCAGGAACAAGCTGCTGGGGCCCCTCTCCCCTCACCCTGGCTTTTGGTGGGGACTGAGCCTTTGGGCTACCCTGCTCCTCCCCTGCTCCCCTCTTCCCCTCGCTCCCTCCCTTCCAGGGAAGGCCACGCCAGCTTGGTGCAGGAGCTGAAGGCGGTGCTGCGGACCCCTCCAGGGGCCCTGGTGCTGGCGGTGGGGGGCGGGGGCCTCCTGGCTGGGGTGGCTGCCGGCCTGGCCCGGGTGGGCTGGCAGCACGTGCCCATCATCGCTATGGAGACCCGAGGGGCCAACTGTTTCAATGCGGCTGTTGAGGCGGGCAGGCTGGTCACGCTGCCGGACATCACCAGGTGGGCACAGGTGGGGACTTCACGGGGCCTGGAGGGTGGGGGTGGTGCTGCTCTGGGGCCTCCCAGTCCTAACTGGTGGGGGCAGGGGCTGCCCAAGAAGGTCCCCTTCACCCCAGACTGCAGCCCCAGCACCCTGCTCTGCTTTGGGCTGGTTTCCCTCCTGCAGGCCTGTGCCAGGGAGGGTCCCTGCCCACGTCCTCCTCATGCAGGTGGTTATTTATTTCTTCCCTTGTTTCCTTATCTGCTGCTGCTTGTCCCCGAGACTGAGCTTTGTAGTAAGGAGATAATAATAACCACAGCCCACTTCGACTCCAGTCTAAGCATTTAAGGTTTTAACTCAGTCAATCCC
Source organism: Talpa occidentalis (assembly GCF_014898055.3). Lineage (NCBI taxonomy): Eukaryota > Metazoa > Chordata > Mammalia > Eulipotyphla > Talpidae > Talpa > Talpa occidentalis. The sequence goes on along the minus strand of NW_023601433.1, from coordinate 83,914,204 downwards.
ATGACAACCTCATGAGCCAAGTGCTGCCATTATCCCCATTTTTCAGGTGAGGAAATAGGATCAGAGAAGTGAAGTGACTTTCCTAAGGTCACACAGTGCGGAGCCAAGGTTTGAAACCACAGCCTGGCTCCAGACTGTGCTCCCTACTGGGCCTGGAACTCTGCCCACCTCAGGGGGCTCCAGCACAGAGGTAAAGAGCACAGACTTGGTGCCAGACTGCCTGGGTTTGAATCCACACTCTGGTACCGACTGGCCGCATGTCCCTGAGTCAATTATTAACCTTTCTGAGCTCCAGTTTCCTCACCTGTAAAATGGAGCTCCTAGGTGTCTAGCTCAAAGGGCGAGTGTAAGGATTAAAACAGAAAATCCATACATCCAGTGCCTGGTGAACCTTCAATAAACACCAACTACAGTATAGACATGCTAAATAGTTATTAATGAATAAAATGAAAAAAAAATCTTTTTCTCTGTTTGGCTTTCTGGAATCTGCAGGAATGGCCCAGTCAGGGTAGTAGAGTCTGAGGGATGACACCCATTTGTCAATCATTCACAGATACGTGATTTCTGAACCCCCTCCCGGGCCAGGCTGTGTGCTAGGCTCTTGTAATGCTGAGCCCTGGCCCAGGCAGGATGGGGGAGGGGCCCCGGGTCTGTGTGGGCAGGACACCTGCTTCTTCCCTGCTCCCCTGCACTCACTACCCTGCCTGCCGCTTCTCGCAGTGTGGCCAAGTGCCTGGGGGCCAAGACGGTGGCTGTGGGGGCCCTGGCGTGCGTGAAGGAGTTCAAGATCTTTTCTGAGGTGGTGGAGGATGTGGAGGCTGTGAACGCGGTGCAGCAGTTCCTAGGTGGGTGAGAACTGCCTCTGGCTGGTCTTGGAGGGCCCCCCCAATCTGATCCCCTAGGGAGAGCTTGTTCTTGCTTATTTGTGTCCTTGGCGCCTATCACAGAGCTGGGTGGCAGAAAATGCCCAGTAAGAGCAGGTTGAGTAGCTGCGAGGGGTGGGGGTGAAGTACTGTGCTGTCTCTAGTCCCAGACTTCTGCATGCTCTTCCTTTCTCTGGCTGCCAGCCCTGGCCCTGCTCTCTGTCAGTTTCACATATTGGAGGGCTACTCAGCCATCATGGCACCTCCTCCAGGTAGCCTTCCCAGATCTCCACCTGGATTGGAGACTTCCTACACACCAGTCATGATCTAAATTGTGAACACTGTGAGGGTGGGGCTGTTGTATCTTGTTCGCTATTGTGTCCCCAGGGTCTTCCTAGTACAGGGAGTTGGGTACCTAGCAAATGTGTGTTGAATGAATAGATGAATGTATGAGTGAACGCAAAGGTGAACAATGGATAGATGGATGGGTAGGTAGATGGATAGATGGATGGACAGATGGGGCAATGGATTGATGACTAATATAGAAATGGATGGATGGGCACAATGATTAATGGACACATTGACGGATGGACAGAAAGACAGTCACATGATGGATGGGGGACGTATGGATGGCTGTGTGGATGAATGGATGCATGGCTAGATGGATGGATGGATCTGTTGATTGGCAGGCACACTGATGGATGGACAGACAGACAATCCAATGACGGATAGAGGAAACTGAGGGATGAATAGATGGATGAAAGGCAGATGGATGAAGGGGTGGATGGTCAGATTGATGGATGGAGAGTCAGACAAATGATGGATGAGTGCATGGATGGATGGATGGATGGATGGATGGATGGGTGGATGGTTGGATGGATGGATGGTTGGATGGGTGAACGAATGGTTGGTGGATGGGTGGATGGATGGCTCAAAGCCTGTCCAGCACTAACTGGTTCCTTCTCCACCTCCATGCTCTTCTCCCCACAGATGACGAGCGGATGCTGGTGGAGCCTGCCTGTGGGGCAGCCTTGGCTGCCATCTACTCAGGCCTCCTGGGGAAGCTCCAGGCTGAGGGTCGCCTGCCCCCCTCCCTGGCCTCAGTTGTGGTCATTGTGTGTGGGGGCAACAGCATTAACAGCCAAGAACTGCAGGCTCTGAAAGCCCAGCTGAGCCAGAACTAAGGGCTCCTGGTTGGGGAGTGCTGGCCTGACAACAAAAACTCCCACATGGCTCATGGACCCCCCTGTAGCTGCGGGGACTCTATGCTGTCCTGTGCTTTTGTGCTGACTGCTTCCTACAGGAAGCCCTCTTGAACTGCTCTCTTGGATCCCCTGCATTCTTGGCCAATAAACCCTTTCTGAGTTGAGTCGGTAACTCCAGTGGGTCTATGGTTTCCACCTCCATGAGCTCTTAGAGTGCACACAGCCACTCTCTGAAAGTCACACAGCAGGGACAACAGAGTCAAAGATTGAGAGCTCAGGTGTCTGAGGAGATCCGGCCATGCTGAGCTTCTAACTGGGCTTCCTTTGCATGGGAACCTGCTCAGGAAGGAGCGGGGGAGGTGTTCTGTCCCGTCTCATGCTTGGGAGGGCGAGGCCAACATCTCCGGTCTTTATCAGGTGCAGTAATTCTTCTAGCCATTGTCTTCTTTAATGGGCATGAAGGCTCTGAGAAGCAGAAACCATCCCTCTTCAACATATGGGGAAACTGAGGCCCGGAAAGTCTGCCTAATCTGCCTACGGTCATAGCTGCCAGGAGGCCCAAACTGATTTTTGACATGGCTGAGTGGAAGTTGGTGGTGGGGGGACTTTGGAGAAGGAGGTAGAGCCTCCCGGTGGGTCTGGACACACGGAGGGTGGTGGGAGGGTGGGTGCTGGTCTCCTCTTGGCCCCCTCCAGCTCCCGGGAAAATGCTCCCAGGAAGGTGCTCCCAGGAAGGTGCTCTCAGGAAGGTGCTCTCAGGAAGCTGGAGGGGAAATGAGCAATTTTTGCTGCCACCAGGGGGCAGCAAAGCGTCTCCATTGGGGAAGCCTGGCTCTGGGCTGGGGAAGTTCCCCGCTTTTCCCAACTGGGGGTTGCTGAGGTCCCCCGGATGGCTGGGGCCCTCAGGTGTTGGCATGGGGGGCCCGATCCAACCCCCGACAGCCCTGTAGGAAACAAGACTGAGCGTGGGGTACATCCAGCTCCATAGCCCTTGGCAGACCCAGCTCCCGGGGCCCGTGGAGCACCCCTTTCCTGCCTGGCGAAGGCTGTGTGACCTCGGGCAAGTGCGCGCCCTCTCGGGGGCCCAGGGCGCACCTCTGCGCTGGAGGCACCCATTGCCACTGCCCATTTCCACTCTTTGCCAGGGCTGTTCCCTCCGCCAGGCGGGAAGGGCTTTGAGAGCCGCGGTGACCTCTTTCTGCTTCTCCCGCTGCCTGGGCTCATTCTCTCTTTGACCCCAGACATAGCCCCCAGATTGTGGGGTTGCCTCCAGAGGCCACCAGGACCCAGCCCTGTTTCTTGGGAGTTACACTACCTGTACCCCAGAATAGGAGAGACACGAGTTGCCCGGAGTGGACTCAGCAGACTGCTCCCCATGACTAGCCGAGCCCAGGACCTCCAGCGCATGCTGTGCCCCCAGCACCTTCCTGTGCTTGTCTGTAAAATGGGTTGTCTGTGGCGGGCGTGTGTCATCTATCCAAGTGCTCCTTCTTACTCCCTCCTGAGCACCCCGCCCCCAGCTACCCGGAATGGGGAGGAACCAGTGCAGAATCCTGCGGTGAGCACCTGCTGCATGCTGTGCGTCTCGGCGTCACTTCTTCTAATCTCATAATAACCCACATGGCCCCTGCTATGATTGCTTTCATTTTTGCAAGTGAGGAAACTGAGGCACAGACTAGTTTGAGCCACTAAGTCACACAACTGGACTGGAACCCAGGTATGTGGAAGTCAGAGCCTCTTGAGTTACACACATCCATTCCTCACGTAAGCTGTGTCTCCTGCCTGCTGTGCCCTCAACACTTTTAAAACCTGCACATTCTTCAAAGCCCAGCATAGGCAGCCTCCTCCTGGAAGCCTCCTAGGATTGTTTCAGCCAGCAGCAACCTTTCCCGCCCCTCGCCTCCAGGCGGGCGGTGGAGCCCACATACATCACAGGTGCTTTCGCTCCCAGTCAGGCCTCTGCCCCTGGCTGTGCTCCTGGGAGACTTGTCAGCTGCTGTTTGTTCCTCTCCTGGTCTCCGCAAGCTGGAGATAAGGAACTGAGGGACCTGGCAACCCCATCCAGATAACGCATGTCAATTATCTTAGTTCAGTCCTTCCTGGTTGACACCCAAGGAACGCCAAGGGCAGAGAGGAGGCCCAGGGAGACAGCAGGACTTGGAGCGAAGCTGAGCCTGTGGACGAGACGTGGGGGGATGGGCATGGGGAAGAGAGTTTCTTGCTGCTGTCTCACCCTTCTTGGCTCTCTCATGGGGGGGCCTGGGGAGCCTGCAGGGAGGTGCTGGAACAGGAGCTTCTCTGTTGGGACAGGGCTGCGGCAGGTAAATGGGGCTGCCAGGTGCGTGGACCTGCCGAGACATACCCAGTCTCCATCCCAGCCGAACCCCTCTCCAGGCAGGACCCCCCCTTGGCTCCCTGTGGGTCCTAGTGGCCGAGGCTCCTCCTTGCCCTCTATGGCTCCTCCTCTGCCCCCATCTAGGCCTCCAGCCTTCAGCCAGGGCGACATGGAAGCTGGGGGTCAGTCTTCCACAGCCAAAGGGGTGTTCTTGCTGCCCAGCTGGCCCCAGGCAAGGCAGTTGCTTAGGAAAGGCGACCAGGGTGATGCCTGCCGCTGCTCCCCCTCCCGGCCTGGGCAAGAGCCTGGTAGACAGCAGGTGTGTGCCCCAGTACCTGCAGAGGAGGATCTGGCCCTCATTTTGGGGATGTGATGGCTGTGCATTGAATGCACACATGCATGTCTGTGTCACGTGTGCGTGTGGAAGTGCGCACATGCGCAGGTATTGAGGAGGAGGTGCTTGCAATGAATTTAGTGCTTCACATTTTTGTATCTGGGACTTAGAATGTAATCACTAGCCCAGCATCAAAGGCATCAATGTAGGTGTCTATAGCAAAGCAGGTTGGGACTAGACATTAGGGCTTGGTGGGGATTGCAGCAAAATGGAGAACTCATGCTCTGTAGAAAGGAGGTATCCTTGGCTTCGGCCCATCCGAATGCAGGCCCAGCTTGACAGATCTCTCAATTTCATACTGTTTGCTCAAATTCAAAGCAATTTAGGGAACTGCATGCTCTGTTTGCCCACACGGTCACGGTGAGATACTGATGGGTCCTGCAGGAAAGACATTTGCTGAATCCAAGCATTGCATTTCCTCTGGCCGTGGTGATGGGTTCAAGGATGGGCACAGGAGCCACGCTGGCCACTCAGAGTCCTCTTAGGAGGCCCCCATTCCTCCAGACCCCTCTGTGTGTGAGCCTGGGATTTCTGCCATTTGAAGCTGGAAGGCTCCTGACTAATGGCACAGGCACCAAAAACACCTTTCTTTCTTTCTCTCTCTCTCTCTCTCTCTCTCTCTCTCTTTCTCTCTTTCTTTCTTCCTTCTTAGAAAAACTGGGGTGTATGCCAGAGGTGTGGAGGGTGAGAGGATTCACCAGAGACAGAGTGGGGAGCAGAACAGGCAGACTGACTGAAGTACACTGCTGAGGGGAGCAGCGGGGAGACAGGAGAGGTCTGCTGTGCCATGTGGGTCACCTCCCTGGCTGGGGATCAAACTCAGACTGTGGCAGTGACGGTGCTGAGCCTTAGCCCCAAGACCACCAGGGAAGTTCAAGACACATCTCTTGACTTGAACGGACTTGCTCGGAGCTGCTAGGTCTGAGCCTCACCGGGTTGGCCCCTTGAATATGGGGGCAGTGGGGCGGTCTATTCTTCATTCCCTTGGCCTCTCTCAGGATCCACCTTTTGTTCTTGTCCCCGGCCTGAGAGGTCACGCCTTCTGCATTTACAAGAGCAAAACATAACCCAAACATAAGAGCAAAACATAAGGTGCCAGAACGGTTGAGCAGGGCAGTATTTCATGAAGTTGGAGGACCTTCTTCTAGAAGTGACTGTGGCTGGCACTGGGCAAATGCAGAGACCTGGGACACTTGAGCTCAAGTCCCCACAGAGGAGAGTGGCTTAATTTTCCACCCACTCGTAGGGGTCCAGGGCCAGCCTCGCCCTGATGTTGAGCCTTAGGCCCAGCCTTCCTGGAGGCCTGGCCGCTGTCACTGATGGTGATGGGGCTGCTGAGACCCAGCAAGGGGAAATGGCCTGTCCAGGGCAGGTGGGGTGAGGACCCGGCAGTGGGGTGCTTCTATCTCCTGAGGATACAGACCCCACCTATTGGAGACTTTGAGTCCTGCTCTCCCAGAACTCTTTAGGGCAGAGTGGGTGTCCACACAGAAGGGTTCAGAAGGATTCAGCTGCTGAGGCGATTGGTAATGGCCCCATTGTGTCCTTCTCCAACGACTTGACAATAAGCCCTGCTATGTGCCCCCAGGTGGCCTACAGCTCACGAGGTCACCCCGTGCAGTGTCCTTGCTAAATGAACAAGGCCTGTTCCCTCTGCCTGGCTAAATGAGCTCTTTGCTTCCTCCCAGGCCCCCATCCCAAATGTTCCCTCCTTTTAGATCTGCCAGATGGTCACCCAAGTCCCAAGCCTGGTGGCCATGCTCACCGCTGCCCCCCACTCCAAATCAAGGGGGTCGCCTCCAGGGGAGGCAGCTCTGTGGGACCATCCGCTGTTCCCCGGAGATCAGGCTGAAGCCAGACTCAACCCTCCCCTGTTCAGTTCTCACCGCCTTCTCCTTGCAGCCTCCCTTCATAAATCTCATGCCAAGACGGCCCCTTCAGGCGCTGCCTGCGGGAGGCCCAGCGAAAGGGGCCTCCCCCGCTCCCGTCCCATCGGCCTCGCCCTTCCCCACTGTTTGTGCTTTTTAAACTCCACCAAAAATGTCACGGCAGCTTCTCGCCTGGCTTCCACACTCACTGATAAATTCCACTGGCTGGGCAACCCCAGGAGAGGTTTTCTGGAGCAAGGAACCCCATAAATCACCCCGCTGCCACTCCGGCGTGGGCAATATCTTATGTAAAAAGGTGTTTCCTGGGAGCGCCACGGGCAGGAGAATCCTATTACAAGCCGCCCCATTAATTATAAAGAGTCAAGTCGACCCTTCGCTGCGATTTTTTATCTTAAGTCCGAAAACTGATTACCTTCACCAAGCCTTTCCCTTCCAAAAAAAAGAAAAAAAAAAAAGAAAAAACTTAAAGAATAAAATAAATGTTTGAAGAACAAATACCAAAGTTTCTCCTTTTAGGGGAGAACCAGCACAGAGAGAGAGAAGTGGGTGGGAAAGAACCTTTTTCCTTCCTTTTAAGGTAAAAGTTGAGCGCCTAGCGGCCCATGGCCTACTGAATCTCCTTAACTCGGTGCAGGGAAGTGGGTGCTGTGATTGTCCCATATTACAGATGAGGGAAACTGAGGCTCACCTGAAGTCAAACGACCTAGCCCTTTCTTTGCAGATGGCAAAGTGGGCAGGAAATGGGCCATGCTGGGTATTTGAAGACCAGACCTCAAACCCCATCTCTGCTTCTTACTAGGGAGGCCCTCCAGAGGGTGAGTTCACCTCTCTGGGCCTCAGTTTCCTCTCCTGCAAAATGAGGAATAAAGGCATCCCTGGAAGGCTTCCAGGGGGAAGACCTGCCATAGACAACCCAGAGAGCAGGCATGTGGCAGTCCCCTGCCCCCAAGTCCCACCTCATAAGCCCTTCCCCCATAAGCTCCAACCCCTCCAGTCCTACCTCCCTCCCTTTAAACCATTTGGGTCCCAGGCTGCATTTAGGATGAAGAGCCCAGGCCTCACCCTGGGGCTCTGGCTTCAGTCACCCTTGGGTCTCAGCCCCTCTCCCTCTCTTTGGACTCCCTGCCGCACAGCTGCACTGGATCCTCTTTCTAGAGCTCCCCAACCTGACCCTGCCTTGGGGCTCCTGTCTGCTCTGTTCCCTTTGCCTAGGACATGCTTCCTGCAGATCCCACAGCTCCTCCTTGCTCAGGTCTTGGCTCCAGTGGCCTCCTCTGGGGACCCTCCTCGGCACAATGCACCCCCTGGGGTACTCGCCTTGAGAGCAAAATGTAAGGGGGTGACCCAAACTCAGAAATCCAGGTAATATTGCAATTGAATATTTTTTTATAGTAAAATTAATGAAAAAGAAGCTCCCGGTGAATAAGCAGCAGCAGTTTAATGAAGCTGGGTCCCACCTTGCGCTTTCTTGTCTCACCTCACCTGGACCAGACCTGTCAGATTCTGATGCTGTTTCAAATGTTACCACTTATGGGGTACTCTGCTTTAATTTTGCGTTTTCAAAATACTGAAGTGTCATAGTTTTGATTGCTGAGTCTGGGGTACACCCCCTTAAACTTTGTACCCCGGGGTGAGTATCCCACTCACTCTGCCTGGCTTTTCCTAACACCTTTGAGGTGGTTGCTGAGTCAGGGTTGCTGTCTGTGTCCCCCAGGGGAGCATCAACTCCGTGGGGGCTGGGTGGCACCCCAAACCCCTGGGGCTCTTCTTCCGGGCCTGAGATTCTGCCTTCTCTGCGGCTCTCAGGGGTCACGGCTCTGCTGGCCCGCCCCCCGACTCCGCTTTGAGCAGGAAGGGCTAGAAGATCTGAATTCTGCTCCCAACTTCCTCAGAAACTCTGTGGGAGTTGATGCTAGTCCCGACCTTCCCTGAACCCCACTTTCTCTCCCTGGTCAGTAGACCATTGTCCTCCATCTGGAACATCCTCTGAAGGGCAGAAGCGAAGAGCTGTGCCAGACAGCCCGGGGCCTCTGCCGGGTTAGGGATTTCCTCCGGAAGCCCCCAGGGGCCCCTTAGCAGGTGCTGGGGGGACAGGGAGGTGGGCTGAGCCCTGGCATGAAGGCAGCGAGGAGGCCAGAGGCGGAGCGGCCGGGAGAAGAGGCGTAGAGGTTTCCGTTCATCACAGAAATGGCCCATTTGCCATGATCGGTTGCCCAGGTGTTAATAACGCTAATGGCATAGGAAGGGTAAACTCGGTCACTTGGCTGAACAGGAGAAATATGCAGAGAAGCGCCCCGGTTTCCATAAATCAGCCGTGTGCGGCGCTACGAGGGAGGCAGGATTTAAAATTCCGGTCAGGAGATGGGTATTCTCCTAATCCGAGCTGGAGAGGTAATTTATTCTGTTTATATCTTTTTACTGCACGACAAGGTTTGGGAGCAGGGACCCTCCGCAGCCATTCTGCATTTTAAGTATCAGTTCCAGGCACCGAGGGTCAGCGCTCCTGCTTGGGGGTGTTTATTTGGGGACAGGTTTCAGGATGGGGGGAATAGGCCCCGGGGGGCCCTGGAAGATTGGGGTTTACTGTCAGGCTTGGGCCAGAATTAGGGGCAGCGAGGGGGAGATGCCCCCCGTCCCCCAGAACTGGAGGGCGCGCCAGGGGCTGGTCAGCGCCTTCCCTGGGTGCCTCCTCCGGGTATTTCTTACTTCCTCTTGGAAGTCTCTTATTTTTCAATGATAATAAATACAGGCGAGAGGAGGTGGGAGACGAACAGACGGGCTAATGGAGAGAGGACAGGGCGGGGTGGGGCGGGGGGGGGGGGGCAGGGGCCAGGAGGGGCAGGAAGTGCCCTCGTCTTTTTGACCTTGGCAATTTTTACTGTGCCCTTTGCCCTTCCAGGGGCTTGGCCTTTCACGGGGGCCTTTCAGTAAAATCCAGGGAGGCCTCTGCCAGTGAGGGTTGGGATTCAGGGGTCTCCTTCTGCGAGAACGTCTTTCTGGCTGTGGGCAGGCACGCGGCGCCCTCCCTGCCCTTCCCTCCTCCCATCTCGGCAGTGACTAGGCTGCCCTGCTGCTGGGTCCACGCGGTCCTTTATTAAAAAAAAAAAAAAAAGATTTATTTTATTTATCTATGTATACAAGAGCTGGGGTGCAGGCCGGGGGGGCGGGGGGCGGGGGCAGGCGGAATGAGAGGAACCACCAGACAGAGTGGGGAGCAGAACCGGCAGAAGGACTGAAACACACTGCTGAGGGGAGCAGCGGGTGAGACAGGAGAGGTCTGTCACGCCATGTGGGTAGCTCCCTGCCCGGGGATCGAACTCGCGCTGCAGTGGCTGCGGACAGCTTCATAGGGCTGAGCCTTAACCCCTGTGCCACCAGGGAGGCCCCCGCGTGGTCCTTACAGGCGGAAGTTCTTACCCTGAAACCTGGCCCTGCCCCTCCCTAGCAGGGCGGTCCTGGCTTCCCCTTCTGGGCCTCAGTGTCCTCATCTGCAAAGTGGGGGTAGCGGCACTCACCCTGTAGGGGCACAGTGAGCTTGAATTATCAGGACAAGGGCTCCCGAGGCAGGACGGGCACTGGTCCTGCAAATTTAGGGGACATCCACATCCGCTGGGGAGCTTGACAGAGGGGAAGCCAGGGGGCCCTGTGCCAGGAGCACGCCCAGTGTGGCTGTGGGCTGGGATGAGCTTCCCCCGTCAGCACCTGCACTATCACACCTGGACAAATGGCTGCCCAGGGACAGGTACCCCTGCAAGTCCCCCCTTTCTCCTCCTTAAGTGGAGGAGGAAAGTAGGAACTGCCTTCTTAAGTCGGTCACCCCGCACTGTGAATACACAGGGCCCTGGGGCTGGGGTGTGGATTTCCCCGACCTGGGTTCAGTGGGCACTTGGGGTGGTGACATGTGTCCAGTGGAACAGGGGGTGGATTGAGCTGATTTTGACAAGGCCCCGCTCTCTCCCCTTATCATTCTTCAAGGCAGCTGGTGTGCACGCGTGTGTGTGTGTGTGTGTGTGTCTGGGGAACAGAGGGGTGGGTGCTGAACCCCGACCTAGACTTCTCTGCCTTGACTGCGGGTTGAATGACATCCCGCCAATGTGGGTAAAGTGCCATCAAGGGCTCATTTCACAGTGGAGCCAGCTGAGGCTCAGGACAGGGATGCGGGAACGTCAGGCCGTGTCCTCACCCCTGCACCCTTGCTCTGTTCGGCCCCTGGGACTTCTGCTTCCATCACTCCTTGCTTGGAAATACACAGACCGTGGGGATGGACCGTGACCCCAGAGATCCACACCCCTCCTGGGACCTAGCTCGGAAGCCTCCCTCGGGGAACTGATAGGGCTCCCTGGGGTGTCCCAGCAGCCCCTGACCCAGGGCGGGCTTCTCCCACTCTTGGTGCGTCCAAGCTGAGCTGTGGGCATGCGCGTGGCTCTGTAGACACACGCACACGCATGCGCACAGGATATGACGAGGGTGGGGGTGTGTGGCCACAGGGGCTAGCCAGGTGGGCTCAAAGCAGGTATGTTGACACGCATGTGTGCTTGTGTGCACGTGCATATCTGTGCCAGGGCATCCTGTGGCCAGTCCATGCATGTGTGAGTGCTAATGTGCATGTGTGTGCATGTGCCCAGCTGTGCACAGGAGGGTGGGGTGTGTCATTACGTACCGCCACCCGTGTGTGCAGGCGCAGGTGTGTCCATGTGGCTGATGAGTGTGTCCATGTGCCTGTGCACACGTCTGCACGGGCTGATGTTTCTGTGTGTGCATGTATTTGCATGTGTGAACATGCACGCGTGTGAGCACCTCTGTCTGCCTGTATGCGTGTGTGCGCACGTGGAAGATGGTGTTGGGGTGTAGCCTAGTGAGCTCTCCTCCTGCAGCCCCCCCACTGCCCCCACGATGCACAGAGTCCTGACACCTCTGGCTTTAAGCTTCTCTCCTGGGCAGGTGGCAGGGGTGGGGAGCTGTGGGTGACCTGGTACACGGATGAGGGGGTTCTCCCATGTCTTTCATGTCCCCTCCTCCTTCTCCCAGTTCCCCTGCCTCCCTCCTCTTTCTTCCCCTCCTCCCCTCCCTCTGCTTCTCCCCCTGCTCCTGTCTGGCTCCTGGGGGACCCTCCTTTCTTCCCTCCTCCTGGCCTCGCTCCAGGCCGTGTTCTAAGTGAGACTTTCTGCAAAAATCACAAGTGCCCAGAAAACATTTGGGGACCTGGCAGAGACGGGCATCTGGCAAATTCTCTTCTGGCCTCTAACCCCTGACGGTCGGGGCTCCGTGGGGCCAGAACACACCCCGTACATCTGCAGGCTCCAGACCCGGCTCTGCCAGCCCTCAGCTCAGTGACCTTGGGACAGTCCCTTGACCTCTGCGAACATCCTAACGGGGCACTAATACCCGCCCTGATACAAATCCAGGGCCTTAGCTGCAAGGTGGCCAACGGCACAGCAGTAGATTGGTGAGAGAAGAAAACACCCAAAAGATGTCCCTCCAATCAAAGGAAACTTCAGCCATCAGCACCGCGGCTCGCAGCCCCGGCTCTGATCCATTTGTGAATCTGGAAGGCGCTGTGGAGTGAACCAGAACCAGTGCCCACAGGGGTTAGCGGGGGGAGGAAAGTCTGGAAGGAAATGCACCAACTACGCGAGCACAGTGCCTGAGATTCTGGGCGATGACGCCTTCTTCCTTTTGTTTATCTGAAATTTCTACATTTCCCACAACAAGCAAGACACATTTGTCTGAGGAGGATAAATGTGCTGTAAGGGAGGAAAAAATAAAGGCAAGCCACCTTGCGTCATTCTTGTGAAGTTCACACAAAAGAGGGACAGATGAGGAGACTCAGTGCGTGCCTTTCCACGGCGGGCTGCTCCCTCCTCCCAGCCTCCCCCCCCCTCCTTCCCCTGGGAGCACTGAACTGGGCAAGCCCCCCCCCAACTAAGCAGGGGTAAACAGGGGCTCAGCTGCATTCCAGGGGTTCTTCTATTTATTTTTATCTCCCACATCTGCTTTTCTAATCCAGATGCGACTGAGCTGGAAGAGCATGTAGGAAACAGACCCTTCAATTCTCACCTTTGTGAGTAGGGAAACTGAGGCAGAGAGGAGGGCCCTATCTTCAGGTGGTGGCCTTAGGTCTCTGAAGGACCTGAGGACTCTTGCCGGGTGCTGACTTACCCAGTGACAGCGAGCACCCCCTAAGGATTGCAGGGCACAGCAGCCCTGCTCCCCAGGGTACTTCCGCCCTAATACAGCCTCGCAGATATTAGCACAGCTTACTGGCCTGGGCTTCTTTTCTGATTTTTGCTACCTGGAACGTGATACAGAGAGAAGCTGTAATAGACCCCACCCCAACATACTGAGGACAAACAAATCACGCATTCATTCACTCATCTGATATTTTGAAGGCCTACTATGGGCCAGGAAGGCTGGGGCTAGATAGAGTTTTTACAGAATGAGTGACCCCTGCCATGGCCTGGGAGTAATCCAGAGAGCGCCCCCTCTTGAGAGGAGAGGTCTGTGCACCCATCAAGTCTGCCTTACATCAGAGACAAGAACCAGGGGATGCTCACCACTCATTGCCAGGGAAATGCAAATCAAACCCACATCCAGGTGTCACCTGACTCCTGGGAGGATGGTTCATGTCAGGAAGACTGGAAATGAGTGTTGGTGAGGGAGTGGAGACAAAGCAACTCCTGTATGCTGTTGGTGAGCATATAAATGGATGCTGCCTCTATGGTATGGAGACTCCTAAAAAAACAGAAAAATGGAAATACCATCTGATACAGCTATCCCATGTTGAGAACATGGGCACACTAGCATGAAAAGATTTGCACACCCCATGTTCACAGCAGCCTTATTAACAATGGCCAAGATGTGGAACCAACCTAAATGCCATTGACAGACACCTGGATAAGAAATGGTGGTGTATATACTCTGTGGAATATTACTCAGTTGTTAAAAATGATAAATGGTACCTTTTGGGACAAAAATGGATGGATCTTGAGGTGATGATGTTCAGTGAAATGTCAGGAAGTGAAAGACCTTACAGGACGCTTTCACTCATATGTGGAACATAAATAACCAAAGAAAACAAACTGGTAAAACCAACAAAAATAACTCTTAGGCTCTGTGAATGCGATGGGGGTTCCGTGGGAAGGGAGGTGAACTGGGGAGTAAGGGGGTGGGGCAGTGGCCCTGGAGCTCTGGTGGGTGAGTGAAGCACGGGTCCATGTTAAGGCGTGAACCTGTACTCCCCCAATGGTGTACTCCCCCAATGGTGTGCTCCCCCAATAGTGTGCTCCCCCAATGGTGTGCTTTTGTAAGAAGATGACCAATAAATAAAATCTCAATTAAAAAAAAGAGAGCTAAGAAAAAGTTTGTCCACCCTTGAGTGACTATGAAGGCAGGGACAAAAAATGAAACCACACAGCGCAGAGGGAAAAAGAATTTTTTTATTAATCTTTTCTTTTTAAAAAAAGTTGATTTTTTGTTTTTTGTTTTTTTTAGGTAAACCTCTTTCTGCCTCCCCCCTCACTCTGCCCACCCACCTCTTAAAAATATAAAAATGTCCAACCCCAGATAACTAGAGTACAATAAATAAACAGTAAACACAAAAACATACTTTATTTGTTTCTTCTTTATACAAAATAAGGAAACTAGAAGCGTTCAACTTCCAAAAAAGTATAATACTGTACACCTGACTGCCTGGCGGCCAGGCCCAGGCCGGGAGTGGGATCTGGGGGACCAGAGCCCAGACACCTTGGCGCCTTGCCCGGGGGAGAGCAGGGTGGGCGAGTGTTCGAGTCTGGCCTGGATCCCCTATCTCCAAGTAAATGTCAACGTAAGAAAGGGGGGTCTGGCCCTGGCCAAGTCCTGCAGGAACCCCTGTTCTTGGAAAAGCTGACCTTGAGCCTCAAGATTGGCCACCAGGGGGCGCCAACGCGCAGGTGGCTCCGTCCTCCCCGGGCCCCCTAGTGAAGCGTGTCCCGGGCGCGCTCCATCTTCTCTCCCCCACATCCTGCTCCCTCTCCTCGCTCCCCTTCAATCTGTTTTTCTTATCACCTTTTTCTTTTAAGATGGGGAAAGCAGAGTGGGAAATAAGATTACAAAATACCACTCGGATTGCAGAGAGGGGAGGAAAAAAATGGCCTTCCCCGCCCCCCTGGGCCTCCACCCTCTGTGGGTCCAAAGAGGGGGCGCTGGGCGGGGGGCTGGGAAGTCTGGAGCGGGCTCGAAATTGCTTGACCCTCGGAGGATTGACTTTGGTCCCAATAAATTGCTCGCGGCGGCCGGGAGAGCGCGGGCCGCGGGCTGGGCGTCTGCAGAGCCTGCGGGTGGAGGTGGCGCGCGGGCCCCCTCCGTGCCCAGCCGAGGAGCCGCCGCCGGTTGAGTGCGGACCCGAGAGGGAACCCCTGAGGGAGCCCCGGGCCGCGTCCACCTCGGGCGTTTTGGTTTCGGGAGGCTGCGTCCAGGAGGCGGCCGGGCCGGGGCCTTACCACACGGCGGCCTCGTTGAGCTCGGGGTTGGGGTGCGCCAGGGGTCCGCTGTAGCCGCTGGAGCCGCCCATGGGGAAGGGCGGGCTGGGTCCGCCGCTGAACACCTCTCCGGGCAGGGGGTGCAGCGCGCCGGGCAGGCCCGGCTCGGGGCTCGGCGTGTCTGGGTGCGAGATCATGTCGGTGAAGCGCGGGTTGTCGGCGGCGTGCGGGCCGGCGAGCGGCGGCTCCAGCGCGCCCAGCGGCGTCGAGCCGGGCCCGGACGCCGCCAGGAAGCTCGAGTCGGCGGGGGACTGCGCCTGCGACGGCGGGCCGTGCGCGAAGAAGTCGTAGTTCCCTCCCGGCGCGTAGTAGTCGCCCTGGTAGTCTGCGGGAGGGCGGGGGGAGACGCACAGGTGAGCGGGGGCGCGGCCGAGGGGCGCGCGGGGCTGGGGCGCGGCCCGGGGACCCGGGCCCGAGGGGCCGGCGCGGCCGGCGGGGCGCAGAGACCGCGCGGCGCCGGCCCGGCGACTCCAGGCCAGGGAGGGGCCCGGAGAGGCGGCCCCCCCCCCGAGCCGAGGGGTCTCCGCGGCGGTGGAGGGCGCGGGGCGCGTCGGGGAGCGAGACAATGAGGCGGGCGGACGCGGGAGAGACTCGGCCCCGGGCCCCGCGAGAGACAATAAGGGCCAGAGAAAGGTGCCAGGATGTCAGAGGCCGCCCGGGACAGAGGTGCGGCCGGGCAGGGACGCAGAGACACGGCGCCCCCGCGCCTGTGGGGGACGGAGAGCAGAGACCGCCCAACGGGGAGAGACTGGCCCGTGCGGGCGCAGCAGAAAACCGTCCAAGGGGCGTCCCCAGGCCGGGAGACACGCAGAGGCGGGACACCCTTGGCCGCGGGACAGACAGTCTGGGAGACGCGAACAGAGCGCGCTGGGCGGCCGCGCCGGAGGACCCCGGGCCGGCCTGCGGGGGACCCGGGAAGGACGCAGGGAGGGCGACGCGCGACCAGACCCGGGCGCGGAGTGGGGAGCCCCGCGATCGCGCGCCGGAGGAGCCCGGCTCCCGCGCAGCCCCAGCGCAGGGAACGCGGCCGCGCGCGCAAGGTGGCCTCAGCGCCCACGCGCGCTCCCCGCCCCGCGGACACCAGCCGCGGCTCCCCGCTCCGCTGAGCGCAGCCGCGAGCCCCCCAGGGTGGAAGCCGGGGGTCCCGCCGCGGGTGCCGCCGCCCGCTGGGCTGCAACGGGTGAAGCTGAGCCCCAGCGACTTGGGCGTGCGGGAGGAGGTCCCCGACATCAGCAGGGGCGCGCCCCAGTTCCACCGGCACGTCGGGGTCAAGGCTGATTCGCGGGTCTCACCGGGAAGGGAGGGGGGTTTGCCGGACCCTCAGGTTCTCAAGCATTTGGGTGCTTTGAACCTTTTTGAGAAATCCGGTGAAAGTTCCGGGGCTCTCCAGAGACATGCACAGGCGCGCGTCCGGCCCACGAAAGGGGAAGCGGGTGAGGGAGGGACTCTGTGGGCTCCAGACATAGCTCTCCACAAATTGTGTTTCCCCGCCACCCCCGGCCTCCTCCCCTGGCCGCCTCCCCTAGGTTTTCGGAGAAGCTGCTCCCTCTCCACGCTCCTTGGACTCTGGAGGATTGGGGTGTGGGACCCCACAAAAGGAGCATGCTGGGGCTGGCACCGCTGACAACACCCGCTTTATAAGGCGGAAAACCAGCGCTCCCCAGGCCCGATTTCCTCTGCGAATCTACGCGCCCTGCTCAGTCTCGGGCTGTCACCCGGCGAGTTGCGGGGACCCCCTGCCGCGGCGGCTCTTCCCTCTCCAAATCCTGAAATTAGTCCCAATGGGGGTGTCTGGGGGCGCGGCTTGGAGACAGTTTATGCGGGCAGGTGAAAATACCGCCGGATGTTAAAAGCCACTCATTCCTTTCTCCCCGAAAATGAAGGGCAGGATTGCAAGTGGCAAATTCGGGGCCCCTGAGGGCTCGGGGTGGGGGCCGGTCGCGGGCCGCCGCGAGCCGACCAGCCAGCGAGGGCCGCGGCCCCCGCGCGCAGCGCGCCGCCTCCGCCCATATGGCGGCCAGGCCGGAGGTAATTGGAACAAACGCCGTCTGAAAAGGGCACAAAAGCCGCAGCTGGGGCTTTGTCCGCGCTCCCATGGGGAGCCGCCGGCCCCGCCGCCCGGCCCCTTTCTCGCCCGCCGCCGGCCGCCGACGCCGGGGTCTCCCAGCGCGGATTAGGCGGGGCTGCTTCGCAGGGATTGGGGGTCCTGCCCCCCCATTCCGGGAAAAGAGGGACCGGCGTGTCCAGACCCCCACCCCATCCAGCAGACGTGAGGGTAGAGAAGGCAGCGGCCGGGTGGCGGCCCCCAGGTCTTGGGGAAACCTGGTTGATGACCCAGGCGGGGAAAACTCCGGAGCAGCAGCGCGGGCCGAGGAGACCCGGTGCCGGCGGCGCAGAGAGGGGTGGAGAGCGTCGTGGGTGCAGATGGCAGCCCCGGCCACCCTCCGTGCTGTCTGTAGCCGCCAACCTGGGCCCGGCCATCACAGGGTCTGTGCCCCCAAAGCGCACAAGCACTTTTAGTACGCAGTTTCTGGGGGTCCGCCTGGAGCCCCGGCCTCCCAGGCCTGAGCTGAGCTGACGCCAGCTGCCGGGCCTTCCTCCTGGTCCGCCTGGGCGCGGGCTCCTGGCCCAGACCCGCCTCTCACGGACAAGTCACCAGTTCCCAGCTGGGTTGCTTTCTCCCCACCGGCAGGTGGACAGGTTCCCCCTCTCCGGGGCACTTCCCAAATCCAGAAGCTCAGGAATGAAGTGGGGGTGGGGGGGGGCGGGTGTTTCTCTGAGCCTGAAGCTTTGGGAAGCGTCCGAGGTGCCCGCAAGGGAGGGCCTCAGGGCTCCCTCCAGAGCAATGAGATCCCACATAAATAAAAATTTAAAAGCCAGGAAACCAACCAACCATCCAACCAACCAAGCAACCGGGTGGTGCTGGTGCCATCAGCAAGTGCGGGGGAAATGGCGGGTGCAGGCAGGGAGGGAAAGAGCGGGGAAGGAGCTCGTGATCAAGAGGGCAGTGCAGCCCAGGCCTGAGCCTGGTCACCCCAAATGTGAAATTCCTTTTCGCAAGCCACTGATCATTTTAAAAACCACTCATTCCCCACCGCGGTTCTCCAGCCCCGTGCAGAAAACAGGCGCCACCCATCCCGCACTCCAGCCCCAGCAGCCCCGACGTGCTTGGGCTGAAGGGTGGGCAGGAGTCCTGTGCGGTGCGGAGCTAGTGCTGGCATCAGCCGAGTAGTGCCAGGGCTGGGGCATTGCCCCTGCTGAGGAGCAGAGTTGCTGGCTTGGAAGCAGGCTGCCCACCGTGCTGCCCCTCACCCCCACCTCCTGCACTGCCCTCTGGGGCCAGAGTTCCTGTTGGTGGCACGCACATGCGGCCAGGAGCCGGGCGGCAAGCAGTGTGTCCATTTGGGGCCCTGTGTCGAGGATTTAAACCTTGGCCTGTCGCGCAGGGGTGTGTGCTGGTGAACCCCTGTTTCTGCAGGTATGTGGGTCAGTGCGTACGTAGCTGGGGTGGAGTAGCCCTGGAGTGGTGGTGTGTGATCATGTGCGCAGAGCTGTCCCTGAGGCCTCTGGACTCAAGCGAGTGTGGGAGCGGGCCCGGGTGTCCCCCAGGGGTGCGCCTGTGCCCCTGTGCGTCGGGCGCGTGTATCACTGCAAGCAGGACTCGACCTGTGTGTGTGATTTTGCGTCCAGGGGGTCCCCCTGGGTTGGTGTGCCTGTTGATGTGTGTCCCTGACTGTGCGCGTCCAGGGTGAGGAAAAGGGAGGAAGCGCGCGGGGGCCCCTCAGCCGCCTGGAGGCGCGATCAAGGCACGGACGCCCCGTCTGGCGACCCCTTACCTCCGTAGTAGGTGTACGGGGTGGACCCCAGCATCTCGGACTCGTCCAAGCGGCCGCCCAGCGGACGCATGCGCCGTGGACTCCGGAAGAAGGCGTGTCTCCGGGCGCCCAGCGCGCTCAGCTGCTTCATCCGGCGCTCTTTGGACCGTCGGTTCTGGAACCACACCTGGGACAGAGGAGGGGGCAGTGAGCCCGGTTCCGAGGCGCCCTCCCTTCCCCGCGCGGGCCGCCCTCTGGGTCCTAGCGCCTCCTCGCGCCGACACCGCCCCGAGGCGGGGGCCGGCCCGGATTAGGCCCGGAGGGGCGGAGGGGGGCGCGCGAAGCAGCCAAGGGTGAAGGATTTCGCGGACCCGTGGGGCGACTCATAAAGACTTGGGGCTTCCTGGCCCTCGGCCCTCCCGCGCCTGACGGCTTCATAAAGGCCTCCCGCCCGGCCTGGCTCTCGCCTCGGCCCCTCGGACCCCAGCCCGGCTCTGCCCGCTTTTCTGTGTCCGCGGCGCCGGGCACCGCGCAGGGGGAGGCGCGGGAAGAGCCGCCTCTTTCAGTGCTCGGGGGATGGAGGGAGGGTCCTGTGTCCCGGCGGCTTAACACCCTCCTTGGACGGGGCGGGATCCAGAGAGGGGAGGCCCCGGGCCGAGCTCTCCAGCTCTCCAGCCCGAAGCTCTGCGCGCGGAGTCGGGCCCCGATCCCGGGCGCGCCACGGCCTCCCGAGCTGCGCTCCCCCGCGCCTCGGCCGGGAAGCGGCCTGGGCGGCCCGGGCGCGGGCTGCGGGCGGGGAGGGGTGCCCCGGGGCCGCCCCGCACCTGGATGACGCGCATGTTGAGGCCGGTCTCTTGCGCCAGCTGCTCGCGGATGTGGCGCGTGGGCTTGGGCGTGGCGGCGAAGGCGGCCTTGAGCGTCTCCAGCTGCTTGGCCTTGATGGTGGTGCGCGGCCCGCGCCGCTTGGTGCCCGAGTTCTGCTCCTCATTCTCGTTGTTGGCCGTCTCCTTGTCCGACGACGTCGAGTTGTCCGTCTCCTTGGGGTCGTCCTGGAGCGGGTCCTGGAGGTCCGGGGACAAACTGCGGTCGGTGCAGGAGGACACTGCGGGCGGACGGAGCGGGAAGGGGACAGCGGCGTCAGCGGCAGCCGTGGGGGGCCTCTCCAATCCGGGAGCCGGTTTCCACCGGCCCAGGGCACCTCCACCCCCTCGGGATTCCCTCCCAGACCCGGCGACAGCCCCTCCCCCGGGGGCCCGGCGCCCGCCCACTCCCTCCAGGCGGGGCTGGGCTTTTGGAGGGGCTCTGAGCCCTCTCAGCGCTTCTCAGCGACTGCCCGGGTGCGGGGGAGGCAGGATCCTTGGAGAGCCCGGCCTTCTTGGAGAGGGGCAGGAGAGGACTGACACCGTCCGGGCTGTGCATGTTCTTCCTTCTCTGAATTCCGGGAACTCGAGAGAAGGAGAATTTGTGACGGCCCAAATGGGGGGCACTTGGAAAAGGCTCTTGAATGGAAGGAGCGTGTGCAAGAGCTGGCAGTGGGGAAAGCGGTGTGACTGGCCTCGGGGCCATCTCTCTTCCCAGCCCTTGGCCGGCTTTGCCCTAGGACTGCCCAACGGCAGCGCAGGGTGGAGAGGGCCCTCTGGCCAGGGTGGCAGAGCACTGGGGCCGGGGCTGGAGAGGGCTGAGACCTCCATACCTGAGTTGAGGCTCCCTTCCTTGAGGCTGGACGAGCTCAGGTAGTCGTCCTTGCACACGAACTTGTTCTCGTCAATGACGTAGAGCTCCTCGCCCGTGGACAGCTGCTTGTTGCACACCATGCAGGTGAAGCAGTTGAGATGGAAGACTTTACTGCGGGCCTTGCGCACCAGGTCGCTGGGCGAGATGCCCTGTGCACAGCCCGCGCACTTCGTGCCAAAGCGCCTGCAGACACAACACGGCCAGTCACCTTGGGGCAGCCTGGCGTCGCATCCCTCTTGAGCCCCTGACCTCTTTCCTCCTGCCCTAGCTTCTGAGACGCCTCCATTTCCACATCTGTCAAGCGAGCCCCCAGTCCTGTTCTCCCAGGTCAGGGCGCAAGAGGCCAGTGTGGGGGGCCGTTCTTGGGACCTGGACCTTCATGCTTTATTTGTTTGTTTGTTTGTTTTGACTCTGCCAATCTTCTAGCAACTGGCATAGCCTTCAGACAAGCAGAGGGCCTAGAGCACCCCCAGAGAGGCTCCCCACACCCCTACATCCCTGCCAGATGTGCCTGGGCCCTTGGCGCTCCGGGTCACAAAGGATTGTAAGCCAGGGAGGTGGATCTGGGCCACTTCTTGGTTCTGCCTCCTGGGTCCTTTCCAGGCTTCTGGGGCCCAGGTAGGGTCAGTTGGCCTGGTTGGCTGGTCCTAGCAATGGAGCAGGGAGCCCCTCATCCTGTACAGGGCTTGGGAGGGAAGGAGGGACCTTTTTGTTCACTCCAGCCCCCACAGCCACCAGGAGGGATTTCCAGTCCCCTTCACTCCGGGACCCCCTGGAGCTAGTCAGCAGGCAGTGGACAGTAGCATCTCAGAGCTGGGACTCTGGACAGCAGGGACTGAGTCTGCAGCACCCCAGAATCCCTGGCTCTTGCAGGCAGCAAGAGAATGTGAGCACAAGGCAACCCTAACCCCAGTACTGCCAGGACACGGGATCTCGGGATCTCGCAAATCCTCCCTTCCCTGAATTCCTGCTCTAATTCCTTCTCTTCTCTTCCTTGAATGCTGGCGAAGGCTGGCCTCCCCCAGATGGGTGATGCAGACTGGCACCAGGAGGGCCGAGGCACGGGCTGGTGGGGGGCAGAGATTGAGGGCCCAGGACTTGGAGGGGGGCCACATCTACTTACACCCACATCTCTAAACAGGGTGAATTTGGGTGACATTGATGTAGTGAGGGCATTAGAAGCCATAAGTCACTTTTGGCCTTATCCGGCAGCGTAATTGCCATATGCACCTTATCAAAAATCATTAGGCACTTTGCAAGCCCCGCCACATTAGGTGCCGAGGGCCTCCCGGGCCGGGGAGTTTACACGTGTAAAGGCGAGGCTGACATTTTCTCCTATTCAAATTCCCTGGTGCCAAGCCTCTGGGGCGGGCGAGCAGCCTTTCTCTCCCTGGTGTTAATCACACCCCCTTCCTCTGAGCCGTTATTCGCACTCACAAAGCCAGCCCTGGGCAACCGGCACTGCTGGCAGGGCTGAGCTTTGGAAAGCCATCCCCGGCCTTTCCCAGCTGGGGAAACTGAGGCCCTGAGGAGTGATTTGCCTTAGCCCACCTGAGGGGCCCCTGAGAGCAGCCTGAGGGAGGCACCACCGCTCAGGCCAGACCCGGGAGGTCCTGGTTCTGAGTTCTGATTTCATTTGCACTTTTCAACCCGGGAGGAAATGTTCTAAGAAGTTGGGGGTGGTGAGCAGGAGAAGGACCCTGCCCGTCATCATTAGAGGAAACCTTCCTGGACCAACTCCCTATGGAGCTGGGAAGTTTCTGTCTGTCCAGGAGGATTCTGGGGCAAGCCTGGAAGAGCCTCCAGCCACCCCGAACTTTGGCAAAATTCCTTCATCTCAGAACCAGGCTTGCAGCTTCCACTCTGGGGACCGAGCCGAGATGGGTGGAGAGCAAGTTTGTCCGCGCTTTCTCCTGGGCCTCACCGCCGCTCCAGGCCGACCCGGAGGAACCGACGTGAGCCCGGGAACCGCGTCCTTCTGACTCCGCCGGGGCTCGAGCCCTTTTCCGGGGGCGAGGAGGGAAGAGAGCAGGGGCCTGGCCCGCTCCCCATTCATGCTTGCGGGCCCGAGGGTGGGTTTCGTGGTGCGCCCAGCCCTGGCACCCTGCGGGGCGCGCCGCGGGCCGGCGCGCCAAGGCCTCTTACCTGAAGAAGTCATTCTTGCAGTAGAGCTTGCCCTCGCGCGAGAAGCACTTCTCCGAGAGGTTGGTCTTGCACTCGCAGCACTGCACGCATTTGATGTGCCACGCGCGGTCCAGCACGTTCAGCAGGAAGCGGTCGAGGATGGGCCGCTCGCAGCCGGCACAGTGCACCATCATAGCCCCGCGTCCCGGCGGCTCCGGCCGCCCGGCCCTCCCTTCGGGCCCCCGGCCCTCGGGCCCCCGGGCCGCGCCGCCGCGCCCCGCCTCGCGTCTCGGCCGCCGCCGGGCGAGTCCGGCGCGCACCCAGACCCAGCCGGTCAAGTCCTCGGGCGATCGCGGGCCTGGCGCGGGGTGCCCGGGGCGGGGTGCTGGGGTGGCGGCGTTCACAGCCTCATGCCCGGGACCGCGCGCCCCAGCGCTCGCTCCGGGCTCCCCCAGGGGTCTCGGGTGGCCGCCGGCCTCGGCGCTGCGGAGCGGCTCTCCCCGGTGGCGGAGGCGCCGGCACTTTCCCCCACTTTCAAGCGGTCCCGATCCTCATCTTTGTCTGGCCGCCGCCTAATTCGCGCATCCTTATTCAGATTTGGTGACGTGGCGCGGCACGTAGGGGGCCCGGCGGCCAATGGGCGCGCGGTGGCCATGGCAACCTCTTAAATTTATAGCATATCTAAATTGGCTACAGCGTTGCGGTCCGGACAGAGCAAAAAAAACAAGGCATCAGTATTGTTGAGTATTAGCCCGTACCTGGTTCCGAGGCTAAGTAAGTATTTACCTTCCAGGCTGGGGGCAGGGGCTGCGGGCCGCGCGACCCGAAACCGGCGTCTCTCGTCTCTCTCCTGCTCGCAAATATTTGGGGTCAGGGTTCCAAGGCCTGGTGGGGGGAGGGTCCCCTGCCCCCGGCGCCATCCCCGGAACTTGCAGAAGTTGCCGGAGGCGCGGAGCGTGCTCCACCTCCGCCTCTTCCCCAGCCCAGCCGGTCCAGATCGGTTCCCCCACCCGGGCACCCCTGGGGTCTGCGCCCCCCGAGCCGCGGCAGCGCTGTTCTCAGGGCTCCCGGCGGAGCCAGCCCCGCTTCTTTTGTCATACACGAGGCTGGGGCCCCGGCCGGGCCTTTCTCATGGAGAGAGAGTGTGAAGGCCACGGCTTGGGGGTTTCCGCGTGCAGGCCCCAGCCGGCTTGGGGGCGGTGTCATCTGGCCAGTTCTGGGACCCAGAGTTTCAGGCCTGTGCGCACTGCCCCAGAGGCTCTGGGGGAGATCTGGGGAAAGGAAGGTCGGGGATGGGATCCACCGGGCTTCACTGAGCCAGCTCGGAGGTGGCGCTCAGCACACCTCTCCTGGCAGTGCCCCTTCCAGTGCCCGGGTCTGCCAGTTGGGACCCGGCAGGGTGCGGAATACTGCAGCTGGCCTGGGCACTGTTTGCACACGGGGTGGAGGGGAGCGGACTGTGAAGGCAAGTTCCATCCCTCCCTGCCACCCCACGGGGAAGCAGGGCATAGGGGGAGCAGCTCTGTGAGGCCGGAGGGGGTGGGGGGTGCTGGCAGGTGTGTGTGGAGAGAGGGGGATGAACTGGGGGAGGAGGGAGCAGTCAGGCCTCCCTTCCCAAGGGGCAATCCTTTGACTCCAGCTGGGCGCTCCCTGTTCTGGAGCTGGGGAGGCGCAGGCAGTGGAGGTTTCCCTTCCCGCTGCAGGAGGGCTGGCGGGGCCCTGGGATGGGGGGGGGCAGAGCGGGAGCAGCCTGGGGTGTTGGTGCCCGTGGACGTGTGTTTCGTGCATTTACTGAGCTTGGCAGTGCCTGTCTGTTGTTTGAGAATTGAGTTTTGGTCCCTTAATAGCAATCAACCCTTGAGTGCATTTTGCTATTTTTTTTTTTTTTGCGTGTGCATTTGTGTGTTTGTGTGTAGCTCTGCTAACGTCTGTGTATCAGTCTGTGTTCTCTGGGTTTTGTTGGTCTGTGTACGTGTGTGCCTGTGCTTGCTTGCAGCCGTGTGGCTATGAGGTGTAATGTGTGCGTGTGCATCGATGTGAGATTATTTGTGTGTGCATGCCCTAACATCGATTGCAAGTGGACTTTTAAAAATCCAAAATGTGTGATTGTGTTTAGGGGAGCGTGTAGATGTGAGTTCTCTGGGTTGGGTGTGTTTGTAGGTGCAGGATTTTGTGGATCTGTTATTTGTGCACTAGTCACTCTGCGTGCCTGTCTGTGTGTGTGTATTTGTGAGGATTGAGGTACTTTTATGTTTATCTTGCAGGGATTTTTGGGGGGGATGTTTGTGTGTGTACTCCCAGTGGCACTTACTTTTATGGATTTGAGGGGGAGATGGGCTTGCGGATGCCTGTGTTGGGACATTTGCTGGAGGCTCGGAGCTGCTCCCTTCTGTCCAGGCCTAGGAGATCCCCAAAAGTCTTTAGGGGTGGCGATTTGAGTGGGGACTGGAAATGGACAGGTGCGGGTCAGTGGTGGGGCAGTGACCCACAACTGGGTCTCTGAAAAGGAGTCCCCATGTCGGGTGGCTTTTGCCTAAAGGTGCTTCACCCTCCAGCTTGCCGAGGCACAGGTGTCCACAGCAGTGATGCGGCTGCCGAGACTGGCTCAGCCCGGGCCAAGCAGGATGGAGCTCACCTGGCCTCCCAGGCTATCCCGGAGATCCAGCACCCTGCACGCACCAGTTTCGGGCAGTAGCCAGCCACCCCCGGCCCCCCTCTCCTAGGGCAGGAAGGGCTCTTGAGCCCCAGAGACTGACAGACCTGGACCCGAGGAGCCACTCCGGCTGCCTGCGCAGGGGAATTGCTGCCTACTCAGCCTTTGTCTCCCTGGGGGTTCTCTCTCCCCCACGTCCTCGTCCTCCTCACATTTGTTTGGCTTTCTGTCTCCCCCTCTCTTATGCTCAGCTGCTGCTCTCCCCGTTTGCCACCACTTTCTTCCTCTAGTTCCCTCTTTGTTTTTATCCCCCCCCCACTTGTCTGGGCTTCCAAAGTCCACATTTGGCCCAATGCTGCCATGAATGAACGCCATCGGGCACTGTACAGATTTTGGGGTAATGGGGGACTCATACACAGTCACCCCCAACCCCCATGGATGTCCTTCTCCCTGCTCTGCTTTAGGAACACCGAGGTCACTCTCTCCCCACCCCGTGGGCACCCAAAGAGCCTTTCCTCTGCCTCTTCCCAGCCAGGGGTTTACCCCGCTGGCTGCTACCGGGTCCCTGCATGTCGGGGTCCATCTGGGGCAAATCCATCTTCCCTCACCTCCAGAATGTGCGTCGCTACCAGTGCACAATGCATGGGTGACCTGCATTGTGGGGCCTGGCCAGGGAGGCAGCAGGAGCGAGGGGCAGTCTCCACGACCCAGAGGTGTGGGAAAGCTGGGGTGAGAGCTCCTTCCAGAAGCCCTGGTCTGGCCTTCAGGTTCCTGCCACTGAATGTGCCCGTCCAGTCCAGCCACAGCCCTGAAGTGGCCTGAAGGCCTGCGTGCAGCCCGGCCCCGCACCAGAAATCCCTCACCCCAGCCTGGCTGCAGGACCCTCCCTGGCTTTTGCCAGCCCTCCCCTTTCCAAGGCACACAGCAACCGAAAAGCAACGCCAGCAGACCAACTATTAGACGAATTTCCCCGCCCTAACAGCGCTAACAGATGGTGACCAGGCAGCGAAATCCCCTCCTATATGTAACTAATAAACCGCTTGTGTCTTAACAGGGTAATGCATGGAGATGCAATGTCACTTATACAAGATGTTGATGGAATTTACTATATAAAAATCTTCCTCCTAGAGTAAAGAGTATCAACATAACAACTCGACAGACGGCGGCGGGATAAGTAAAACAGACAAAAGACAAACAAGATAATAATCTGTTTCCAATCACTTAAGCCCTGTAGAGTTAGTAATACGCGGTTTGCATATTCCCCCTTGAATTCGGTAATTAATTACCGACGAGGAGGCACACACCGCCCCGGGTGGGAGTTTCCTTCCGCGCCGAGCTGGAGTTTGGGGGGAGCCTTCTGGACGTCTTCAGCCCGGGCCTCGCGGCAGCGGTCGGCCTGGGGACTCCGCCGCGCCTTTGGAGCGGACCTTCCGGAGAACATTTCAGTGTCTCTCTCGCCTCCTCGCCCCGAAACGCTCCTGCTTGGGGTGCTCTGGACAGCCAGGAAGGGGGGCTTTTCTGGCGGGTCTCTTGCCTCTCTGACGGCCCCCCTTCTTTTCGAGCGGCCTGCTTTCTCCGGGAGCGCGCGCGCCGGGGCCCCGGGAGGTGCCCGCTTCGTCCTCTTCTTCCTAGGAATCTCGGGCCGCGCAGCCGGTCCTCTCCCGACTTCGATCATTACCTCCCCTCCTCCAAACACGCACACTCCGCACCCCCCCACAGCCCCCCAAGAGCCGGCGCGGCTTTAACATTAAACAAACGCAGCGAGCGCCTCAGAGCTGAGCTCTCGCCGGCCTGCGCGCGGCGGCGGCGTTACAAATTGTAAATTTAAATTGCTCGCCGGATTCATTACCTCCCCTCTTTGATTTCAGCCAGCCGTGAAAAATTATACTGGTGTACCACTGAGAAACTGTTTTGCCGCAAAGAACCCGCGTCTAATCACTGGCTTTCTCCCTCCGACAAAAGTGTAATTATTTTGTTTGGGGTGTAAATATAGGCCGCGCCGCGCACACACACTCAGCGCCCCGCCGCGCCCCCGCGCACTGCCCGCCGCCGCGAGGGAGCAGGGGCCGGGCGGAGGCTGGGCGGTGCCGCCCGGAGGCCCGTGGAGAGCGAGACCCCGCGGGCAGAGCCGCAAGCCTGGCGCCCAGTCCCTGCTCGCAGGAGCTCGGGGTCGCCCGAGCGCACCTCCGCGCCCCTCGCCCGCCTCCCCGCGCGCGCCCTGGCTGGGCTGGGTGGACAGCGGCCAGGGGCGGCGCGAGGGTGAGTGCGCGCGCGCCCGCCGGGGACGCCGAAGGGTTAGCCGAGGGGGGCCGTGGAGGGGGGCGTGGAGAGCGGTCGGCGGTCGCCAGCTGGGGGTAGCCCCGAGTGCAGGCGGGGCGCGTGTCGGGGCCTGGGCGTCCCGAGACTGCCGAGGCCCAGGGGAAACCTGGAAGGTAGGGGTAACTAATCGGCGGTGCCCCTCGCGCTTTTCCGTGGACTGCTTGCTTTCCAGAACCATCTCTGCGGGGCGTCGGGCCCTCCTGTCAGTTGAATCGTGCTGAGTAATTAACGGTCTTGTTAACTGGGCAGGGCGACCTGGAACGTTTAATCAAAACAGAAGGGAATCATCTTCCTTCCTTCCTTCCTTCCTTCCTTTCATTCAATAACCCCCCGGCCCCCCAAACTTCCCCCCCTCCTTAAGTCCTCCTGCCAGTACTTGAGAGGGACACTGAATCTGAACTCAACACTATTCCAATACCTGGGTGAACTTTAAGAGGGCTTCTGGGCAGGGGTGGCAGAGTAAGGCGACACTGTCCCGTCGTGGGGCTTTGGGACAGAAGCCTGTGCCACAAAGCAGTGGTCACCTTTAGCGGGTGGCACTGGGGTTGGGCTGGTGACCGTCTGCAGGGTCGCCCGAGGAACAGCCCAGGGCAGGCCCCACAGATGTGGGACCGGGAAGGTGGGCAGGGAAGTGGCTTTGGGACTTCAGGTTCCGGGAGGTTTGGCTGCAAATGAGTGCTTGCGCTTGCGAGCTGCTGGCCAGCTTAGACACCCAGAGCTGGGCGGAGCTTGGTGTCCTCTCTCTCTTTCTTGCAAACCCCCCTCCAGGAATGTGCTCCCAGAGGCCCCACTGGCCGGGCTGCCAGGCCCACTCCTGCAAGCTGCATTCCAGCGTTGGGTGCTCCAACTCAGGGCTGAACTCAGGGTCTGGTGGCTGGGAGGGTACAGGCTGTGGTTGGTCCCTGGAGTCCAGGGGAAGACCTGGGGTGAACAGACGGGAAGATACAAGCCAGTCCCCAAACTTGTGAGGGAAACACTGACACTTTTGTTGTGAAAGGGAAAGCCTTAGCTTTCTGCTCCCCACCCTCCAGCTGCCCGGTGAGGCTCAGATCCCAGGAGGCCAGACGAGTCCAGGAGGCCAGACGAGTCCAGGAGGCCAGACGAGCCCAGGGCTGAGCTGGGAACTGCTGGCTTCCTCCTCCTCATGGCCCTAGCGTTTGCGTCTGGAGGCCCCGCATCTGCCCTGGGGTCCAATGGGTCTCTGGTCCCTGCCCTTGGGCCTCCTTGAGCTCAGAGCATGCTGGAGGCCACTGGCAGGCCAGGAGCTGTGTCCGGCGGCCCCTCTCCATCTCTGGAGCCCAAGCAGGCAGAGCTTTCCAGGGACCCTAGACTTTCCAATGACGCTCCCTCTGCCCAGCTAGTGTGCGTTGGACTCAGTCTCTCGCTTCCTTTTTCTTTTCTCTTCGCCTTTTTCGGAGTCTGCACGGCATTCCCCTCCTTTTTCCCTCTCTCCTCTCCTCTCCCGGTTCTCTCCTGCCTCCTCTCCCCGCCCCGCCCTATCCCACCTCCTTTTTGTTAGCCTAATATGGGCTCCTTTAGAATTCGCCCGACTTTGGCAGTCCCTGCGCTCTGTGTGTGTGTGTGTGTGTGTGTGTGTGTGTGTCTGCGCGCGCGTGCGCGCGTGTGTGTATATTTCTCGGCTGCTAATGATTGTGTGTTGATAGAGTAAAGCAGTGGCCTCATTAGCCTTTGTTTAGGAGGTGTTAAAAGGGAAATCTGCATCGGAAAGCGGCGCTTTACGCCGCAGCCTGGCTGAACCGCGCGCCGAGGTGGGGGGCGGTGGCTCCCAGCCGCCCCGGGCGCTCTCGCCTCGGACTCCGGGAGGGGGGAGGGGCCCAGGGAAGGCGACCCCCCAGCTCCTTGCTTCTAAGGCGAGTATGTTTACCCCGCTGCGCGCCCTTCGGCTCCGCGGGGACCACCGTGGGGATGGCGCTTTCTGCAAAACTCCTTTGAGCTGCCCCAGAGTCTGCGGTGGCCTTTCTCCTCCAGGTTTCTCTGAGGAGGAACAGGGCAAGAGCAGATTGCTCTCCCCCCAAATAATTCCAGGGATTTTTTTCGAGGGGTGGTGGCCACGTATTATGTTGGAGGCGAACACCAACCGGCCCGCTGCGGCTGGGTCTCCCGGCTGGGTGGTTCACAGCGATCTTCCTGCGCCCCGGACGCCGGGGTGGGACCCCTAAGCTTTAGGAGGTCGCAGGAGCTCTCCCAACGTGTTCGTGAACGATCAAGGGAAAAGTCTTGCCTACCCGGGAAGCTCATTTTTAAACTTGCTTTCCCGGGTACCTTCCCAAGCCAGGGCTGCACTTTTGGAACGAATTCCGTGAGAACAAATCGTAGTTGGACCGGTGGACTTCTTAGAAGCTTAGCAGCTGCCACTACTTTATTGATCTTGGGCGTGTGTGTGTGTGTGTGTGTGTGTGTGTGTACGGGGGGGGGCTGTAGGATTTGGAGAATGAACTTCACACGTTCGCACGTGTGCGTATCTGGGGCAGCAAGCTTTCAGATGGAGGGGAGCCCGGGTAGAATCCTTTCTATCTTGGATCCTGCGAAAGGCGGGGGATACTTGGAGAAGGCTCTTTGGGTAAAAAGTGTGGCACTCGGAGCCACCCGCTTTTCCTGGCGAAAGGGAGAAAAAACACTGCGGAATTCGCGCGGCGGGCTGCACCGCCTCCGATGGTGACATAATTTATGGCTTTTTGCGGGCCTCGGTTGCATGGGAAAAAGCGCTTTCTTAGCTCTCTGGTTTCCCTCTCCGAATTTCGGTTTCCCCTCGCCTGGATTTGATGCTGCGAGTCTGGGGCGAAGTTCAGCTGGTCCGCGCGTCCTCGCGTGTCCACGGCCTTGGGTTCCTGGATCAACCCCGCGAGAGGGTCCACGTCGCCCGTTTTGTCCTTTCTTTCTTTCCTTTTTCATCTCAGGCTCAGCGTGGTCTGAGGACAAATCGCGGGCGGCTGGGGCCCGGGGCGATGACAGAGAAACGAATTCCAAACCCAATTTGACCCCACCGGGGCGACTCCCCGCCTCCCAGCCCCAGTGGGTCGCCGCGAGCTTCCACTTGAAATCAAGTTAAAATCGGCCGCCGCGATGCGGTGGGCTAGGACCTGGGCCGAGTTCGGGCGATGCGGGGAGAGGATGGAAAGCCGGCCCCTCTGCTCTGCTCTCTCTCTTTCTCCCCAAAGCAGGTGAGGCGCAGGAGGCCTTGGGGGCGCCGGCGGTCGCCGCCCCGCTTTGCGCGGGCCCGGGAGTTCGGACCAAGACAAAGGCGGGAGCTGTCCGCGGTGCTGAAGCTGCCGCGCCGCCGGGGGCGGGGGCGCCTGGGCTCCTGCGACTCCTCTCTTCTCCTTTACCCCCTCCTGTCTCTTTTTCTCTCTGTGATTCTTCTCTGTGTGCCTTATTCTGCATTTATTTTTCCCCTTTGTCTTTCCTTAGAACCCGCGTCCTGTACACAGATATATATATATATTTCAAAGAACAAAATGATTGATTAAAACGGTGTCTTTTTTCTTCCCAAATAAATGATGTAAGGTTTCTTTTAAATGCACTCTAAAGCAGATACGAATAAGTACCCCTAGCACCAAAGAAGAGGACATACATGCTTAAAACAATACACTAAGCAGCGACAAATTCCATGAATCTGCCTTTTGATTTATATTGAGGGGTTTAGAAATTTTGATTTATATTAAGGGGTTTAGAAATTTTAGTTTCAGGAGTATCATATGCTTGACATCTTAACTTTTTGGGTAGGAAACTGTAACGACTGGGGAGGCTCGGTGGTCAAATAGGAAGGTGAACAGACTAAGGTACTTGCTTATATGTCGATACATGACTTGTTAGGGCCAAAGCGATGGACATTAAGTTGACTTTACTCTTTGAAGCAGAGAAGAGATCTGCGAGGATAATAGCCTGTGGGATTATTAAGAGGGAAATGATTTCTTTTGATAGTTTGGGTACAAAAGGGTTAATCTGGTGCTTTATTTTCTAAATGTGCACTGTGTTATCTAGATGCCTGGCGTGGTGTATAACCAAGCATCGATTGCTCTGTTCAAATTTGTATGCAGCACTTGTCTAAAGAAGTTTGTGCAGGGGAGGGGAAAAAGCCACATACTTCTTGGGAAGGAGGGGTGCACCCATTTTAGTGCACACAGATCTGTACGCATTTCCGCTGGCATCTCATATATACACTGCCTCCCAGAGAGCCCACATGCCCGGGGGCCACCTCTTCATTTGATCTACTCAGCACCCTTCAAGCTTACCCACCGCAGGGGTGTCAGTTGTTAGCAGTACCAATACATATGGAGAGGGGTCCCTGTGAATTCAGTGGAATAGATTCACTCTGGCTCCCCACCTGCACATTCTGGAGCTAATTTTCCCATAAAGACAGAGACACTTGAATTCTAAAACTGGAACAGTTTGCAACAAGAGCTTGCATCTTTGCGTTGGGGTGACAACATCCCACTTTCTCTAGACCCTGACTGTTATCTTCTCCCAAAACACCTTGAGGTCTTTCATTAAGATCAAAGAGGTCATCCCTTTGGATCTTATACCTTCCAGTCTCTCAGAATGCAGGACCCACAGTGCCAGGACAGAAGCCCTGACCTTGGACCTGGGAAAGAGAAATAGGGGAATAACCATTCATTGAGTGATTATTATGTGCATTTGATTCAATGATTTCACTGTGACTCTGAAAAGTAGTACACATTTATTATGGCCCCATTTTGCAGATGAGGAGATTGAGACTCAGAGGTGTTCATTAAGTTCTTTACAGTTACACAGTGATTCAAATTCAGTTCTCAACTGTCCTGGAGCCTGTGCTTGCTCTACCACTCCTTGCTTTTCTGGGGCCACACTGGTGGTTACACTGGGGCTAACCCACTGGTTACACTGCTCATTTTCTTTAGCACAGTCCCTTTGGAACCCTGATCATCATATGTTCTGGATTTGGAAGCTGGTTGAAGCCCTGAATCTGAAAGCAAGAAATAAGAGTGGCGAGGTCAGAGGTCTCTCCCTTCTTGTGCGTTGAGTGGGTGTTTTACAGAATGGTTCCATTTTAATGTGAAAAGGTCCTGAGCCATTGCCTACACCCACACCTAGAGTTGTCCTTGATCCCTGCTGTATCTCCTGCCTTTTAGCCAATCTATCAGTGACTTCAGTTAGCACTACCTCCCCAATATATTTCAACCCACCTACTTCTCATCTTCATCTCCTTATTGCCCTAGTCTAAGCCACCACCATTTCATCTGGTTTATAGCAGTAGCCTCCTGACTGGTCTTCCTGTTTCTTCAATTCCTACCCCTCCTTTGTAAGCCAATCTCTACACTATAACTAAAGCATATTTTAAAATCATAAATCAGATCTTGTCATTCTGTTGCTTTTTAACTCTCTGAGGTCTCCCTGATGCATTTAGAATAAAATCCATACACCCCACCCTGTGCACAGAGCGCTTGGTGATCAGCTCCTGCCCACCTCTTCTCACATGCTGCCTTTCATTGCCTCCCCCCCCACTGTGCCTCACGCACACCTCGTTTTTTCTCACCTCAAGACCTTTGCTTGCCCCTTTTCCTCTCAGCTACTTACAAGATTGGCTCCCTTCGGTCACTTCATTCTCAGCTCAAATGTTAACTCCTTTCCTCACCACCTTATCTAAGCACCCCATCCCCATGCACTTCAAAGTCCACCGCCTTATTTCCTTTGTCGGCTTTATCATGATCTAGAATAATCCTATTTATATGTTTAGGTGTATATTGTTTGTCTTCCTTAATAAAATATCAGTTCCATGAGGGCAGAGACTCTGTCTTGTTTTCTGCAGAATTCCCAGTGCCTTATTCAATACCTGGAACATAGCTGTTCAATATGTGTTTGTTGACTGAAAGAAGAATGAATGAATGAATACACAGATGATGAGCCAGCTAGAGAAGTGGATGGAGCTGGATGGGCAAAGCAGAGCAGGGACTGAAGTATATTTTCCCACCTTTTGGGTCCTGCAAATGGAGCAGCTGCCTGGGTGGCTTCCTGCTTTGGAAAAGGGAAGAAAGGCAAGTTTGCCCAAGGACCCAACGAAGGTGAAATCTTTGGGTGAATTCTGTAGACCAGACACAGGATCAAATTGGGGTAGAGAAATGGGTCTATGTCCTCGGAGAGTGATTTTTTTTTTTTAAATCTCAGCATGATTTTTTTTTTTTTAAGGTTTGTTTATTTATTTATACAAGCACTGGGTACAGTCAGAAGCGCGGGAGGGTGAGAGAATTCACCAGAGCCAGAGCAGGGAACAGAACAGGCAGACTGATGATACACTGCTGATGGGAGCAGCGGGTGGCAGGAGAGGTCTGCGCGCCATGTGGGACCCTGGGAACGGGCTGCAGAGGCTGTGGGCAGCTTTGCAACCCAGCGCTCAACCGCTGCACCACCAGGGAGGCCCAAGGGTAATTATTGATTGGCCACAGGGGACTGTTTTAGCTGGTTCTGTTTGCGTCAGAACTTGGTATAGCAGAGGAAAAGGGGAGCAGAGTATTTTAGGGGATGGGGAAGCAATGGCACAAAGAGACCGAGATGCAAAGGGAAGAAGATGAGACTTTCCAGATCACATTTTCCCCTTCAAGAGCACTTCTCTCACCTGCTGAGGTAGAAGAGGGCTCTGAAGTCCGAGGCCCTGGCTTAGTGGGCCAGCCCCAGGGCTGACCGGCTCTGTCATGGCAGGGCTGGGATATGCTCAGCCTCTCTGAGCCTCATTCTCCTCATCTGTAAAAGGGGATGATCTCTGTGCCCACCCCATAGGGTTGCCTAGAGCTCTGAGGGAGATGATGTCTGGGGAATTGGAGAGCACCCTGCTTTCTGGCAGCTCCTTCCGGTATTTGGGTGCTAACTTCTGTACTATTTCATGAAGGACATTGTCTCTTTGAGCAGGTGAAGATGGGTGGTTCATTTCCTTGGGCCCTGGACTAGATATAGAAGGAAGGTAAGGGTCATCTTCCTGGAGAAAGGGTAGGTAGAGAGCTATGCATCTGGAGTTACTGAAGGGTCTTTGAACATCCTGTGGGGGTGGCTGGCCCAGTTCCAGACAGAACTGGTTCCAGAGGCCTTACTGAGGTCACTGTGGTCACCATCACCCTCTAGGTGAAGCCCCTTTACATAATAGAAATGTTCTCCACCCTACAGTGGTCAAGGTCACCAGGTGTTAAGTGCACGACTGGGACATGGCCCTGAAATCATCCTTCCTGGAAAATCCTTTCATTAATCTCATGATCCCCCCCTAATCTGGAGGCATGAAAGAAGCCATTCAGTCTTTTTAGGTGCCTGCCTGAGATTGTGACATGCAGTGAGACGATTCCTGCGAATCACATCGTCATATTGCATTCTCAGGACTGGGCTACAAGTCAAGGGCTATTATTAGGCCCATTTTACAGATGCAGAAATTAAGGGAAGGGAAGTCACACAGCTGGTAAGTGTCAGAGTCTGCCCAGATTTTTGCCTACCTCTTCCTCCCTTTTCTTATCTTTCTGCTAGAATTTTATTTATTTTTTTTAGAGTTATTCTTATTTATATGTATAAGAGCTGGGGTGCAGGCCAGAGATAAAGGGGGTGTGTGTGAGAGAGGATTCACCAGAGACAGAGTGGGGAGCAGAACAGGCAGAATGACTGAAATACACTGCTGAGGGGAGCAGCGGGAGACAGGAGAGGTCTGCTGCACCATGTGGGTCAGCTCCTTGGCTGGGGATCGAACTCGCGCTGCAGTGGCTGCTGATAGCTTGATAGCGCTGACTTTAACCCCTGAGCCACCAGGGAGGACCGCTGCTAGGATTTTAAACAGAAATGTTCACAGTACAAGGCAGACTGTCTACAAAAGCCCTCTGTAAAGTGGTGCACACGTTAGTTGTGAGCAGAGCAGAAATACTTCAAACAGGGTCAGCCCTTGAGCCTCTCACTTCCCTCAACGTGGATCCCCATGATGGAGCCTCACCCCACATAGAGCTGGAAAAAAACCACAACGATGAAACCGACGAGGAGTGCTGTCTCCCCTGGCGTGAGTGACTCCAATGTGGTTTCCCGTCCCTCTCTTCTCGCCGTCTCTGCAGCTGACGGCACACGCCACCAGCTCCCCGCCCGGCATGGCACTGCCTGTCTTCCTGGAGACCCCAGAGTGGATGCGGCTGGTGCAGGGGAGAGGGCAACCATATCCATGTCTGCTCTCCCTTACCCACCCCTCCTTGCAACTGCCTGTGAGCAGGAGGCTTTGAGGGACTGTTTTGAATGAGTGAATGAACAGCGAGGTGACCCCATAGCATTTTGTCCCCAAATCTTAATACAACCCCTGGCTGTAATTCCTCTACTTGTTTGTTCATCTAGATCAGAGGTTTGCTATCTTGGCACTATTGACATTCAGGGCTTGATGATTCTTTTTTGTGGGAGACTGGGCATGTAGGAAGTTTAACATTACCCCTGGACTCCACCCCCAGATCCCAGCAGCACCCCTTCTCCAGGCATGACAACCGAAATTGTCTCTAGTTATTGCCACAGTCCCCTGGGGGTACAAAATCACCCCCACTTGAGAACCAGGTCTGCCAAACGGTCTCAAGTCCAGGCAGCCCCAGATTCTAGAATTTACATTTTGCCCCTTGAACAAAACTCAGTAACATGGAGATCCTATGAGAGGGCAGGGCCTGGGCTGGGCCTGGGGTTTGTGTTTACGAAGCTCAACTAACCCTATGCAAAGCACCTTCCTTTATTTGCACAATCAGTAAACATGTGTTTGCTGCCTACTGTGTGCCAAGTGTTGGACCAGAAGTTACAGAGGCTACTGTGATGTAGAACACCCACATTCCCGCCCCCCGAGCTTCTCACGTTCTAGCAGGGAAACCCACCAGCAGCCTGAATTTCCGCACATCTACATGTCACTCTGGACACCATCAGAGGAGCTGTGGGCTGCTGGGCCATTCATTCATTCATTCATTCATTCTCCCTGCCCACTGCCCCCACCCCTCCCTCCAAGTGTATATAGCCAAGCTGGTGATTTTGGCTGAGTTACTTAATCTCTTCGAGTTACTAATCACTTTCCCCATTTGTCAACCAGGGAAAAAATAATAAAAGAAATGAATAAGTTCATGCAGTTACTGTGAGGATAGATGAGATGACAAAGGTAACGCGCTTAGCACAGTGCCTGGCACAAAGTAAGTGCCCAGTTAACGATGCTGCTATTAATTATTAGTGATGAGAGATTAAGTAATAATAAGAATCGTACATATTTGTTGAATAATTGTTGGGAACGAGTGCATGAAACTGCCTTGTCTACAAAAAGCAACTGGTAAGTATTTCTAGAACAGAATTGTACCCGTATTAAGCCAAGCAGGCAGGAAGGAGCTCTCCGAACGAAGGAGGAAGGAGTGGGGTTTCGTAGCTGGACCAGATTGCAGGGCTGAGCTGTTTGGATCAGTCCTATCATTTTTCCAAATCCACCAGCCACTTCCCCTCTCTCCTTTCTCCTCCCCTCCGCCCACCAGGGTTAACCCGGGTATTTGTCCTCCCTCCAGGACACGCCCCCCCCAAGCTCCCTTTACATCAGTGGTTTCAATGGGGCAATATCTGCACACACGTGTGGCAGACACAGGCGGCGGGAGTGTGCTCTGGGCACCGAGCAGGTAGAACCCAGGGCTACTCCGCGTCCTGAAGGCTCAGCTCATCTTCTCCCACGCAGGATATTCCACTCAAAAAGCCAAGAGAGGGCGGGTGGAGACACCCTGCTCGACATTGGTGGTGGCTGCAGCAGCCTGTTCCCCTGCCAGGGTCCAGTCCCTGCTCGGAAAGTCCCCACTGGGAGGTGGGGGGTATCACACCCAGTCAGGCGTCACCCCTCATCCTGAGCCAGTGGGGAGCCCTGTGGGTGGGGGCCAGGATCAGTGTTTGGCCTTGTGGGGAGGAGGCCTCCGGTGGTCAGGGGTCTGCGAGCCCCTCTGGGAGCCTCTTTGCCCTTCTCCTTCTTTCCAGGATGCTTTGGCACTTGGGGGCTCAGGAAACCAGACCGGAAAAGACTTTGATTTTCCAGGTGCTCCTGGGTCCCTGGAGGAAGAGGCTCAGTGGAGACACAGAGTTCTCAGCGGAGTCACGGCCAGGCCAGGCCCTCTGCGGGCGGTGTCAGGGCTGCCTGGCGGGTGGTCTGGCAGATGCCAGTGAGCTTTGAGGCTCCAGAGTCCTCGCGTTCTAAAAGGTCTGTCCGAGCACAGACATGTCCACCAGAGCCCTCTCAGGGGCCCCTGGAAAACAAACAGTGCACATCGCCCAACCCCGACACTTGAGACTTGGCTCGCGTGTGCTGGGGGGGTGTGGGGGGGCTATGCAAACCAGCTCGGGGTGGTTATTCCACCCACTTCACAGCTGGAGGGGGGAGTCAGGAGCACAGAGGGTGAGCAACTGCCCCAGGATGTCACAACCTGAAACTTGCAAAGCCAAGAGCGAACCTGGAGCTGTCTTATGCCAGCTCACCAGGCTGCCCTTCCAACAGGGAAGCTTTTATTTGCCTGACCTCAAGTCGCCCAGCCCTGCCTCTCCCTGGCTGTGTGCGTGCGGGGGAGTCACGCTGCGGCTCCGGGCGCGGGTCTGAAGTGGTGCTGATGGATCCGCCACTGTGCCCCTGCACGGGCTTGACCAGGGTGTGATTTTATTTGAACTGACTCTCCACTGTACAGTGGTGACCTTTTTCTCCGCCCTGATCTCAGCGATGTTCAGAGACAAGAGAGGAGAAAGCAGCAGCGCGCTCCACCCCGTACCTGAGGATGGGGCGGCTCCTTTACCGTGAATTCTTACTGCCTGAATCTCCAGCCCGGCCTTCTAGCCTCACCCCCACCTGACAGACACCCAGGGGCAGCAGACACCAAGGGGCAGAGGGCGGCCTTGGTCTCTCGCCGACGATGGCACAGAGGGCAGGAAGAGGAGCCCAGATGTCCGCGGGGCAGTTCTGGGCCCTGGACACTATGCGGTTAATGACTTGTCCTTTTCCTCCCCCAGCGCTTTCTCCTCCCCACCTCATGGCAAGATCACAATGAATCAGCAGATGCTTCCCGGGCGTCCTCTGTGATGAAGGTGTTTGGCAAGGGGCTGGGGCCAGGCAGATGGATCAGACCTGGTACTTGTCCCAGGAGTTTAGTGGAGAAGATCAAATATGAAACCAGGAAAGACATGAAACGCCCGGGGAAGGAAGGTTTTGCAGTGCCCAGGCTCACGGGGGTGGACAAAGAGTGACTGCTGGTTGCACTAGTTCCCTGGAGAAGCCAGAAGCTGGGAAGGCAGGAGCTCCAGTTTCGCTCTAAGGAAGAAGCACCTGCCACTTCCTGTCGTGAGACTGTGGGCAGGTCACTGTCCCTTCTCTGTTCCTCAGGTCATTTCCAGTCGGAGGCCCTCAGGGTCCTCCGAAGCAAAGTCTGGGGAGCATAGGCAGAGGGGAGATTGGTGGGCATTGGGGCCAAGCCACACTTGGCATGAGGATGTCTGGTTCTGCTTTTGGGTTTGCTCTGTGGCCCTGGGCAAATTACCAAACCTCTCTGTTGCACCTCTTGGTCTTTGAATGGGAATTGTGTCTACTCCGCCTCACTTACATTGGCCAGAACTTCCTGAAGAACTACGTTGGAGCTTCCCAAGGTACAATGATTACTATTTGGCAGATAGAGAGTTCTGCTTCCTTCTGAGACCAAACTGATGCTAAGAGGTAAGGTCAACCAGAGATGTGCTCCTCTCCAAAGAATGGGGAGTCAAGGGGTTGGAGGGCCAGAGGGGGGTTGGGTGGGGTTGGCCCATGGGAATTTAGAGTCATCCTCACTTGGGGCTTGGACCAAGGAGAGATGAAAAGCTTACCAACAACGAGTAGATGTCCTCCAAGTCTTAGCTTTGTGCACAAGCCTGGAGCGAGAACTTAGCAATGGCTCAATCAACAAACAACTATTAGGAGAAAAATATACGTCAGGCTTTGAGTGGAGTTTGCTGAGGATGCAAAGATCTTGCAGGATCTGGCCTGAGTTTAGGCCAGAGCCATCTCTTGCCAGGATCCTCTGCTCTGTCCCTTTTCCAACTCATTCTCCGTGTCTTGGCAGCGGCAATCGTGATACAGAACAAGACTGACTAGGTTATTCCATGTGGAAAGCTTCCTAGGTGCTCCCCATTGCTGCCTCCCAGGTGCTCCCCACTGCTGGCAAGACAGAGTCCAAACCACTGGTCCCCAAGCCTCTGTCCCCTTCTGTGGCCTCTTGCCGCCTCCTTTCCTCCAGCCCAACTGCCCTGGGCTTTGGCCGCATTTGTCTTTTCTGTTGCTCTTCACTCCACCTGCCTCTCCTGCACTTCCGGTCACCTCTCAGACCTGCTTCCCCCGTGTTCCCATGACCCCCTGCGCATTTCCCCACAGGACTGAGCTCACTGGGGGTGGGGCTCGTCCACAGCATCCTGCGCAGGTGTGGCTCATAGTAGGTGCTCAGTGAACAGCCCCTGCATGATCGAATTCAAGAGCACACGAGTGATGGAGGCATTTAGGGGAGGTGGGGCCTGGAGATTGTGTGGAGGATTCTTTTGTTGGTCGAGCTCTACGGGAAAATAACTGATGTGCATGAACTGCACTTACTGCAAGTATTTAAAGTGTGCGGCTTGGTGAGTGCTGACCTCCGGGTGCGCCTGCGACACCATCGCCGCCATGAAGTTAGTGCACATGCCCCCCCCCCCACCGCCTTGGGAGCCCCCGCCTCGGTCATCTCCTGTCTCCCCTCCCCCTCCCTGGCTGCCACCCAGCCGCTCGCTGTCACTCTGGAGGGGCCTGCCTGTCCCACAGGTCTATATAAACCATTCACACTGTGTCTTCTTTTGTGTCTGGCTTCGGTCATTCAGCATGAAGCAGGGGTTGCTTTCTAGTTACCCCATGGAGGATGGACATGACTTAGAGAGGTGGGGGGCGGTGGACAAAGGTTCAAAGGCAGAGAATGCCCCCCCTCCCTGGATCCATGGCTCTTGAGAATGACCTTCTCCTTGCCTGACAAGCCATCATTCCAGTGGCGTCCCGGGGGCTTGGACCCATATGGGTGTTCGCCTCAGGATCCCTTCATCAGGAGTCCGTGGCAGTATGGGTGACTTTCTGGAGCGCTTTCCTGTTAGCACCCGGGTGGGGACTGTGTGAGAGTAGCCAGTCTCCTGGGTGACACCAGGGCCTCGTGGCCCCCGGGGAAGACCTTCATGCAGCTCTCCACCCAGCTCCCACCAGGGCGCCATGCTCCCACGAAGGGCGGCTCTCCGGCTTCCTGGGGCCCGGGGTCTTATAAGGCCCCCCCCTGCAGGAGCAGCTCCCAGAGGGGATTCTAGATGCACACCCAGGCCTGCTCGCATCAATGCTCTTCTCCCAACAGCACGATAGGAGCAGCTGCTGGAAATCCCCGAACCCAAGGGAAGCGTGTCTCTGTGTGTCACGCGTCCTGCGCTGGGTTGGCCTCACGCATATGGGTTTGTCAAGAAAACAGCCCCATGGACCCCCTGTGACCCCCATGGGGGCCTCCAGGCCCAGGATGCACCTTTGATTTCTTCCTCGGAACTCAGCTGTCACCTCCTGAAGGAAGACCCTCACCCCCCAGCATGTCCTGTGACCTTCATGTGGCGCTGCCTAATATCTTTCTAGACCATGAAAAAACTTATTGGTTTTGGGGGGCAGTGTGGCACAACAAGAGGGGGCCCACCCATACATGGCCATCGCTTTGAAGAGGCTGATTAGATTGCCTCTTCTGCAGAGCCATGTTCTCCCCGAATATGGAAGGAGTTGAGTCCATGGGGCAACGTGTTGGAGATCAAGCCCAGATGTCCGGGACTAAAATGGGGGGTGTCTAACCTAGGATGGGCTCACATCAGCGAACCTTCCCTGGAGAAGTGGAATTTACTTGTGCAGCTGGGGGGGACCCTGGGCGGTGTGGCCTGACCCCGAAGGCTTTGGAGGGGTGCTGTTCGATGGAAGAGTCAGGTCTGCGCAGAAGGGCATGGAGGGTGGAGTGAGGGCCAGGGTGGCACCTGGGAGAGGCGAATGTGGCCTCCAGAGAAGATCAGTCTTGCCAGCTGCCAGGGCTGTGGCACAGGGGATGTCCTTCCATGACTGGGGTGAGCAGGAAAAGGTGGATGTGGCGCAGACAGCGTCCCCACCGCAACTAGACCACCGCCAGCCCCGGACACCCACAGACTGGGTGCAGCTGAGTCTCCAGGGAGCACACGTCTCTAGGACACAATTTCACTTGCTGAAAATCCAGCTTCTCTCATTCCTATGGGCAGTTGATGCCCATGGGCACCTGCCATGTACCAGGCCCTGGGCGAGGCCACCATGGTCTGAGCTAGATGGAGGCCCTGCTCTCACTCCACCTGGTGCCAGGCAGGGAGACAGACACCAACCGGACATAACAAGGCCCCTCTCTGGTGCCATCAGTGCTTCAACGATGGGAGTGACAGGCTGGGGCCCTCTCTAGGTGACAGCCAAGCTGAGCCCAACGAGCCAGATGTGGAAATGGAGCGAGAGCGTGTTCCTGCTGGGGAGTATGGGAAGTGGGGGAGCTCTGAGCAGAGTTGACCGCAGTGGGAGAACCTGAGGTCAGAAAGATGGGTGGCTACATGGAGGGGGTCCCGGAGGGGTCTGGCTCCTACCCACCTGCAGCACAGTCACCTAAAACCCTGTGGAGGGAGGGGTGTGCGGAGAGGCCAGAGAATTCACTTTTTCTTCTGTTTCCTGGGGTTCTGATTTGCACCCAGTGTAGAGACCCTGAGACTAGAGGATCTTTTAGGGGCCCCCTCACGCCTGCTGTCTATCTGCTCCTCCCTCTCCCATCTCCCCAGGGCGCCCAGGCATCTCCGGAATGGCCTGGGGTGAGGGGGAGTGGAGGGGAGAGGAGTCTGGAGCATTTTCCCTGTCCTGCCTTTGCTGTCCTTCTGGGCAAGAGTTTTAAAATAGGGAGAGCCAAGAAGTTAGGCAGGAGCAGGGTCTGCCTCGAGTCCCTGGTCCAGCTCCTTCTGGTGGGGAGTGCAGAAATATGTCCCTACAAACCAGAAATGGGCAGTGGTTCTCCTTGTGGTGAGAGTCTCACCAAGGGGGTGGCAGGCTCAGCCAGTACAAAATGAAAGCAAGGGGGTCTCCCTGGTGGCACAATGAGTTAAGACGCAACCTAAGCGGTCCGCGGCCTCTGCAGCATGAATTTGATTCCCCGGCTGGCCAGGGAGCAACCCACATGGCGAGCAGACCTCTCCTGTCACCCCGCTGCTCCCCATTTTTCAGCAGTGTACTTTGGTCCGTCTGCCTGTTCTGTTCCCCGCTCTGGCTCTGGTGAATCCTCTTACCCCACCCTCCACCACCTCTGGCCTGTACCCCAGCTCTTCTATGCATAAATAAATCTTTAAAAAAACAAACAAACAAAAAACCAAAATGAAAGCGAGGGCCCCCGTGTCAACAGTGATTAAGAGTTTCAAGATGGCAGCAGCAGAGCTTTCAACCAAGTGCAGGCCCTGTGGGATTTCAGGCCCCCAAAACCCATCCTGGAGGGAAAGAAAAAGGAGGCAATGGGAAAAGAAGAAAAAGGGGGAAAGGCGGGCAAGAGGAGAGCGTGGAAGCAGAGGAGAGGAGAGAGGAGGGCTCCTGGGCTGCACACGCGGAGCCTCACACCTTGGCTAAAGGGTGGGTGTGAAAGGCTTTGTTCTGAGGGCACTGGAAAAAGCCCCCTATTGACCTTGTGCCAATGAATCCCCCCACGGTGCTTGAGTAGGGGCTATTACGACTCCCACTCGACACCAGAGGGGTGAGGTCACCGCCCCAACGTCACACAGCCAGGAGGAGCAGACTTGGCATCTGAGCGCAGATCCCACACCTGGAGCCTCCCTCTCAGCCGCTGGCCTAATCCCCGAGCCCCCAACCTCAATGTTTCTGTGTCTGGCACAGGGAAGGGATGGGGGGGGGGGTTTGGTGCAAATGACTCTAACATAAGACGGACCATTTTTCAGTGGACCATTTGCAATAGTGTGCAGCCCTCAGCACCATCAATTTCCATCGTGTCCTCATCTTTCTGAATAGAAGCATTTCCCTCTAGGTGAACCCCCTGGAACCTCCATTCTACTCCCTGTCTCCATGGACTTGGGTAGCTGTTTCAGATGTTTCACGAAAGTGATCATACATTTGTCCTTTTGTGTCTGGCTTCTCACTTCATGGCACATTTTTGAGTTTTCTCCATGTTGTCACTTGGGCTAGAACACCGTCCCTTTTCACGACTGAATAGTATTCCACTGCACACATGGACCATGTCTGTTTATTCATATGTTGATGGACGTGCAGGCTGTTCCATCTTGGGGCTGTTGTGAATAGTGCTGCATGGAGCATTTACATTCAGCTTCCTTTGTGAGCCCCTGTTTTCAGTTCTTTGAACACACACCTAGGAACTGGCGATGGTTTTATTTGAAATCAGATCCATCACGTTCCTTCTGCTTGCTCTCGCTTGGTGACTGCCATCATACTTGAAAAGTATGGATCCCACCCTACCAAGCTCCTTCTTGCCCCTTATTCCCCTCTCCTCTTAGTCCTGCTCCAGCCACCCCACATCCCTGCTTCTCTTCACCCCTCACCC
The DNA here is from genome assembly GCF_014898055.3 of Talpa occidentalis. Lineage (NCBI taxonomy): Eukaryota > Metazoa > Chordata > Mammalia > Eulipotyphla > Talpidae > Talpa > Talpa occidentalis. The sequence continues at coordinate 83,869,759 of NW_023601433.1, read as the reverse complement.
CTGCATGTTCCCTACTCCAGGCCTCTGCTCAGCGGGCCCCTCTGCTTGTAAGCCCTCTGGCCCCAGCCACCTGCAGGACTCAGTTCCTCCTTTCCCTCGTGCTCAGCTGTCCCCTTCCCAGAGAGGTCCTCCCTGGCTCTCTGTCCAGGGCAGTGCCTGCCCGCTCCGTTCTGCTGTACCCCACGCCTGGTCTCAGCCCGCACCACCACTTACACAGCTGTCATTGCTGATCCCCTTCCCTGTGAATTTCTGTCTCACCCACTGGCAGGTCAGCTTCAGGTCACTCTCCAGGCCTAGCCTGTGCCCGGCACAGGGGATCTACCCATTAAATGACAGGACGGAACGTTTGAATTTGCTGATCATTGACTTTCAAAAACAGCGATTCCCAGTGAGGCAACCTGACCTGGAGTGAATGAATGAACAAATGCATCCCTCCTCTCTGGGCCTCTACTTTCTCATCTGTGGGGTGGGGGCAGGAACCGCTGTGGAGGCCTGGGATTTGGAGGCAGCCCCTCTCCCCGCACCCCCAGTGGCTGCTGCGGTCCCTCTGCGAGGGAGGCGTCCGTGGGAGGCCCTGCGGCTGGAGATACGGGCATGATGAACGATCAGGGAATCGGTCCTAGGAGGAGACCAGGAAGGATGGGAATGACACTATTTAGCTGAGGAATGACCTCCTGACACTCTTCAAATAAATGCAGTCTTGTTATAGAGGTGGGGAGGCAGCTGCTGCCGCGGCGGCTCCTCTGATTCTGGCACAAGAGAACAAAATGTCCTGGCGTCGTGCGCGCGCGTGAGCCCGGGAGAACGTATCTGTCTCTTTGTGCGCGTGTGAGCCCGACTGTGCATCTGTCTGTGTCTGTCTATCTGTGACTGTCTTTGTTTCTGTCTGTCTTTGTGCTCGTGGGGCTCTTTCTTTGTGTGTGTCTCGGGGCGTCTGTCTCCGTGTGTGTCTGGATACACGATGAAGCTTCCCCACACCCCCAAGCTGTTCACTTCTCATTTTAATGAAACATCTCCTGGCCAAGCACCTACTGTGTGCGGGCACTGCCCTCTGAAATCCAAGCCCAAGCCCCTGGTCTGAAGAGAGCCCCCAGCGCCCCTTGGCTTCTGACCAGCAGGTTTGACCAGCCTGTTGTTAACCACAACTGCCGGCAGTAATCGACCGTGAACTGGGTGTCTCAAGTACTTGCTGTGGATGATTTAAAATCACGTTTCCACTTCTGTGAAGTGTGTGCTATCGTTATTCCTTCTTTGCATGTGGAGAAGCTGAGGCCCAGCCTGGGGGAGTCACTCCCCTAAGGTCACACAGCAAGTGGGGGCGAGATGGGAAGTGCCAGACCCGGGAAGTTGGATTCTAGAAGTCACGTTCTTAGTCATTCACACTCAGAATCTTTATGGTCTGACAGTAAGAGCAACCGTTTGGGAGAATCTTTTTCCCCCAAATTTCCAAACACCGTCTGGCTTGGAAAGACGGAAAAAATACTCAAAGCTCCCTTGCACCAGCCCATCAGGCAATTGTCCCAAGGGCTGGGCGGGCACTTGCTCACAGCCAGAGAGCAAGGAGAGGACCCGAAGGGCTGGGTGTCCTGGAGAAGGACTCCTGCTCTCTCCTGTTCAGGCAGCGCCCCACCAGGGGACGGCGGAAGGAGTGCCAGGCAGGCATGCCCAGGCGCCCTTGTGGAATTCTGCAGGGCTAAGTACAAGCCTGGCGGGGAGGTTGCATCAGGTGGGGGTGAGAGGGAACCTCAGCTTAGAAGATGTTGAGCAAAGTGCCTTGGCTCTCACTGCATGCCTTCAGGATGCTCCCTGGAATGCAGGTTCCTGGGCCCACCCCAGCCCTCCAGAAGCAGGGGGCATGGCCAGGAAACTGTATTTTAACAAAGGCTTTTGTTAAAAAGAGATTCTCACACGCGTGGAGGGTGCTAGGAGACCTGAGGCAGCTTAGGTGGTGCCAGATCGCCATGGCCTTAGACTACTTTTGGACTTTGTCCTGGCAGCCACAGGGAGTCTTGGAAGGTGTTCGAGCAGGGGAGGGACCTGGTTTATCTTTCTGCTGGCACAGAGAAAGCTGGCTGGAAGAAAATAAGACAGCAAATAGGGTGAACCGATATAAGCTATGGTCGCAATAATTCACGTGAGAAATAATAATAGGGCCCGAACTTGAACAGGGACATCGGGGAAGGGGAAGGAAGCTACTAGGCAGCTAGCTCATCAGAGCTGTTGTTCGTGGAGAAGTTCCTTCTCGGGTGGAGGTCGGGGCATGGCAGGGGGGTGGCAAATGTTCGATCTTCCACCACAGGGCCCTCTTCCAGGTTTCGATCCATCCACCAAATTTCACTAAAGCAGAGAAGGCTTCCTGGAGGAGGTGATACCACCCCCAGGCTTCAGTAAGGAGCAGACCTGGGGGCGAGTCGAAAGGGGTAGAAGGCGATATGATCCAATGGTCAGTGTCTCTCCCTCCTGAGGGACTCCCTGCATCCAGGGCATTTCCAACTTCTCCACCCAGAGTTTCAGAACCCCTCCTGGGTGTGCGTCTTCCATCAAAACGTGGAGAAAGTTGATTAGTGTGGGCGGCCGCCAGGACTGGCGTTTCTAATTAACACGCAGGCAGGGAGAATGCCTCTTCTTCCAGAGCCTGTATTCAGCTGATTGAATATCAGGGCTGGGGCTAAACTATGAATCGTGTGTCAAAAATAAAGACTGTGCGCGCCTCTCGTTAAAGGAACAGCGTTCCCATTTCCAGCCCTCTGCCTTCCCCTCGCTTGCACGCCTCTAGGTCTCTGGAGCTGTGCAGAGCTGGGACCGGGGCAGTTGGGGTGAGAAAGGAGAGGTATGGGAGGCCCAGGGGACCCCAGGTTCAGACCTGAGCCTGTGGATGCCAGAGGAAGGTGAAGAGGAACCCCAGGTGGGTTTCGGGAGCTACCAGGTTCCGGGGGGGAGAAGGCAGAGAAACGGGCCATGAAAACAGAAAGGCGGCTGGCGGTGGCAGGGGAGAGAGAGAGGGGCGAGCAAACACAGGTTCATTAATCTGTAGTTCGTCTGCCTTTTCTGTTAGGAGGATGAACTTGATGAGTTAATTAAGTCGCAGCCTGTAAAACCAGTTTATTTGCATAGCAAACTCCTGGGCCAGTGTGCTGTGAGTTGAGTGTGTACGAGCAGACAATTCGGGGGAAATTACAGCCTCATTAATATGCTAATCTGGTTGCAGGCCTGGAACGGAGTTTTGGGTTGGTGGTGCTCCGGGGTGGTGGGTGTTTGGTTGCTTAGCAACCCTTTTCTCCAGGTAACCCTTCTCTGGCTTGCCCTTGATATCCCCCAAAGGATTGCAATGTGGAAGAGGAGGTAAGCGGGGAAAGCATTCTGTTGTCACAGAACAGTGAGCAAAATAAAAGGCCAACACACACACATTCACACACACGCACACACATTCACACACACACACACATCCACATTATGCCGGGTGTCTTTGCAAAAGGCTTGGGGAGGGGGCAGGGGAGGCTGTGTGGGTGCAACAAACAGACACCGACATGCAAATGCAGCGTGGGGTCTGTGGAAATAGACGTCAGGGTGAAAACCTCCCACACGCGTATGCGCGCACACATGTGTGTGCACAAACACATTCGATGCGTGGGTTTTGTTTAACAAATAAACCTACATAATGAGGTCCTCAGATCATGTAATAATGCATGCTCTGTGGAATAACCTTCCAGCACACACATGCGCCCCATCCTGCTTGCGGTCTTTACCAATCACACAATAGATACAAATGCATCAAATACAAAGTGATGCAAGTGGTAAATGATGATCAGCTGCAAAATGCACACCCCCAGGCTCCACAGAGCTTGTCCACAAAGGCCTGTGAAAGTGACAGGTAGGTGTGCGCCAAGTGCAGCTTTGGGGACATAAATGCGCCGTGTGTCATCTGCACGCATGTCCATTAGGTAATATACATGGGCACATACACCAGGGGTGTGTGCAAGCAGACCAAGATCCTGAGGGATACCCCCAGCACACACATGCAGCACCCGCCTCCAGCTCTGGGCCCAGTGTCTGGTCTTTTCCCCAAGCCTCCGCCTCCTTCCCTCCACCACCCTTCCCCCGCCCCTTCCCTCTGTCACCCTTTTCCCTCCCTCTATCACCCTTTCTCCTCCCCTCCCCACCCCGCCCCCTCCTCGCCCCTCCCCTGCTGAACTGCAGAAGTGTCTCATATGGCCCATGTGTGTCTAGGTAGTACTGAAGACACCCAGACACTGAAGACATCTTCCTTGGAAAGAGAAAACATGGGATATATTTACTTAATTTCTTTTTTCTTTTTCTATTTTTCAAGTGAAGCCATTGTTTTACATCCTTGATAAGATTTGGACAGTATAGGATTTCTCCCCTCAGTTGTGGTCCCCAATCTCCCCCCTCCCTCCTCTCCAAGATGCCTCGGACCTATGGTCAGATTTCAAGGATTGGTTTTAAAATTTGTCTTTGACCCTTTATTTGGTTTCTCTGTATTCCACATAGAAGTGACACCACCTGGTATTTATCTTTCTCCTTGTGGCTTATTTCACTTAGCATCATGCCTTTCAGCTCTATCCAAGTTGCCGCAAATGATATGAGTTTACCCTTTTTGATGGCTGAGTAGTATTCCATTGTGTATATCTACCACATCTTCTTGCTCCACTCACCTGTTTTGGGGCACTTAGTTTTTTCCAAAATATGGGATGTAGTCATGTCTCATCCTGGGATGAGAAAAACAGCACTGCACTCAGGTGGTCTCATAGGTGAGTTCTACAAAGGTTAAGAAACAGACAGTTCTCATATGAGTTATTCCAGAAAAAAGAAAAAAGAAAGCTACCCAACTCATAACATTGACAGAAAACCTGGATAAGAAAGCTAGAAAGGAATCACTACAAATCTGAGAAATACATGCTAAAACCCAAATGACAGGAATGGTATTTCTGCCCCACAAGTAAGAACCAGAAAGTTGGGAAAGATCCAGAGCTGGTAGCAAGTGGGAAATGAAAGCCCCAGTGCAGGTTGGGCAGCTGGTTTGAGGAGCAGTTTGTTACTATTTCGTGATGTGAGGTATTTGCATATGTCATGCCACAGGGCTCCACTTCTTGGAATAAACTCAAGTGAGCTGCTTACAAGAATAATGGAAGGAATAGGTAACAAAAGGGGGCAAACTAAATGTCCTTCATTAGGTAGATGGATCGAGAAAACGAGGGCAAGGAAGGTATGGACAACTGCGTAGCAAACAGGAAAGCAAACAAGACATCCACACAGCAACCTGAGGCACCAAAGAGTTGATGGGAAAAAGTCAGAGAGTAAGATGTGTAAAAACATATTGTTTATGTAAATAAAACAAAATACTATAATCTGTCAACAGCTGAGGGATTAATAAAGGGTTCCACATCCATGCAGTGGAGTACTACTCAGCAGTGTAGAGGAACAGACTGCTGATTCAAGCTACAGCACAGATGAATCTCAAAAGCATCTTGCTTGGTGAAAGAATCCAGCATTCATCTGGATAGACTCCAGAACATTGGGGATAGGTAAAACTAACCTGTGGGGGTAGGAAGCTGGGGGCAGGGGCAATGGAATTGATTCCAGAGAGGTCCAAGGGGTTTCCTGCTGGAAATGTTCTGTCTTGATTGTGGAGGTTATGTGAAGGTATACAGTCATCGACACTTATGAAACTAGACACTTAAAACAGGTGTATGATTTTACTGAATATAAATTAGCCTTCATAACATTTATTTAAAATGGTATTTTAAGTAACAAAATCTCCTTAAAATACTAAAATACTTAACAAAGTATAAAATACACTGTAAATGTGTACATCTCTTGATATGTCTATGTATCCATGTGTAGGAATGTGTGCATGTATGTATTTATTTAGTAGACATACATAGAGTAGGCGCCTATCGTGGGGAGAAAAGGGAAATTGTGAGTGGGGAGTTGTGGCAGAATAAATCGTTGCTCCCAGTTCCTTACTCCCTCCTGTTAGAGAATTACAATTCTCCTACTTTGCCATATCTTCAATGTGGAGGAGTGAACTTCTCTGTCCTTCAGCTTTGACCTCGGCCATGTGATTTGAACAAGGAAATGTGACATAAGGAGTTTACCTTTCTCTTTTGCACCTTTATGATTCACCATGATAAACTCAGGCTCCTGGCAGCTGCTGCCTTCAGTCTGGCCCGGGGAGCACACTCATGCCCTCAGGATGCTGGAGCCTGATGCAACTGAGCTCAGCCTGCCAACGTGCAGACACACACGTGTGTAGAGAAAACTGTAAATCTGTTGTCATAAGCCTTTGGGATGGTGGGGCTGTTTGTCACATGGTGTTACTGTAGCAGTACCTGGCTGATACAGGAAAACCATAAACAAAGCGTAAAATAAAAGGGTGGCCCTGCCCCTGAGTATTCATCATATCCTGTTGAGTGACATCATATCCTGTTGTTACTGACCAGGTGAGTACTTTTTCCCATCCAGCACCGAACAAGCCCAGGAAGACATTTGAAACAGAGGTGCAAGCAGTGGAGGGCTTTATTCGCTCCACGGCATGGAGAAGGGAACTTGTGCTCTAGAAGCCATCTCCCTGAACTGGGGAGCAGTAGGGACTCATAATGGGGAGTACTGAGGAAGGGGAGCAGCTAAAGGGTCTGCACGGGCAGGATTTCAGAGGAATAAGCAGGGGATAACAGGACCTGCAATCACTCCCCTTTTCTTCCAAGTGTGGTCTTGAGCACATCTGTCCTGGCACGGGCGGGTGTGCTGTTTACTGTGGTCAAAGGCTGGGGCTTCACCCTTGTCTTGCTTCGACTTCCATCTTGGCTCAACAGGTCTTGCCTACTTTTCTGGCGTTTAGTCTTCAGGGAAAGACAAGCAAGGGAGAAATTCTGCAAGAAAAGAAAAACAAAAACAGAGCAAAGATGAAAAACAAATTGTTATTGGTGCCAGTGACACTGTGAATTGAGAACAATTGTCTTAATTTCAGTCCCTGAGGTTAAGAGGAAACCACCCCCACCCCCCCACACACTGTCTAAATCTGTATGGTGTTTTGTCCTTCCTGTATCCTGGGACACCTAATCTTACAGTTTCCCCTGGGAGGGGAGGAATTTTCCTACAACTGTCTGATCTCCCCTACCAGGCAGCTCCTTCAGGGCCTCAGGGCCCTTTGCCTAGGCTGTTCCTTCTGGCTGACATGCAGTTCCCATGGCTGAATCCTACTAACCCATCTAGATGCCCATCTGGTGGGTACCTGGCCACACTTAGTCGCTGTACTCAGTGCTCAGGGCCTCATGGACATTGTCTCACTTTATCATCAGAATGAGCTCATGAGGTAGGCAGGAAACTGAGGCTGGAGAGGGTAAGAAGCCTCTGGTCCCACAGCGAGCTGGTGATGGAGATCTGAGTTTGATCAGATCTCCAAAGTCTAGTCCGATACTGAAGACCGCGGCTTCCAGGTGGCCAGTGTCTTATCTGTGGGGCAGCTGGACGTGCTTTCCAGATGCCTTTTTTTTTTTCAAAGTGGTTTGTGTCTTAATACTGAATTCTTTTTTTTTTTTAATTTATACAAGCACTGGGTACAGTCAGAAGTGCGGGAGGGTGAGAGAATTCACCAGAGCCAGAGCAGGGAACAGAACAGGCAGAAGGACCGAAGTACACTGCTGAGGGGAGCAGCGGGTGGCAGGAGAGGTCTGTGCGCCATGTGGGACCCTCACCCCATGGCCGGGGATCGAACCAGTGCTGCAGAGGCTGCGGGCAGCTTTGCAACCCAGCTCTCAACCGCTGCACCACCGTCCGGGAGGCCCTCCAGATGCCTTTAGGTCTCCTCCTTCCCTCGGGAGTTTCTGCCCTTCCAACGTGGACGTGGACGTCGGGGAGACTGTTTCGCGACGGAAATCTTAATGTGCTTGAGACTGAGAACATCACCTTGGGGAAGGGCTTCGTCCCTTAAGAAATTATAAATATTTCATTTTCCTCTCTCCTCTCCCGCCTTGTCAGCCCCGAGATGGAGTTATCGACGGGAGCCGGTGACGGACAGATTGGCGGGCTTCTGTATTGATGAGTTAATAGATTGTTGGCTTTTTTTTTTCTTGCTCAGAAAGAAAGAAGTCTTGACAGCTGTTTTCACTGTTGTGAGGACGGGTGGGGGCTGATGGAAAGGGAGGCTGGGGTCAGGGTGGCGTCTGTCACACCGTGCTGTCAGTTCGACCTTCAGCATTTATCCTGATTTCGACCCCCTCCCACCCTCACCTCTGCTGCGCCTGGGCCACGACCCCCTCACTGTGGCGGTGTTCCCACTGCGCTGCTGGTGCCTTGCGCTTCAGTCCATTCTGCACCCACTAGCATGAGCGGTTGCAAAGAACAAGCCTGGTCCTGTCACGCCTCTGCCCCCAACCCTCAGATCGCCCCCTGGAAGCTGAAGTCCCCCAAAGAGCCTCCACAGTGCTTCCGTGTCCTCTGGGTCTCTGTCCTCATGTCCTACCTCTTCCTCACCGCTTTAGCCTCAGCCTCCTCCTGTTTGTCAAACTTCCCAGGAATGGTCCCAGGGCTTGGCACCCCCTGTTCCCTCTGCCTGGTTTGCTCTTCCTGCCTCTGCCCAGCTGAGGCTGCCCCTCTCCCTTCAGGTCTCTGAGCCCCTGCTCAGAGCCTTCCTTGACCACCCCACACTCACACCCCCGCTCCTCATCCGGTTTCACTTTTCTTCACTGCACTTACAACCTCTCGACATCCTCCACACAGTTATGTATTTGCTCATAGTCTATTTCTTGCCATAGAATGGAAGCTCTCTGAGGCCAGGGGCTTTGAATGGCATGTTCATGGCTATATTTAATTCCCTGGAAGAGGGTCAGCAGGTTATAGCCCCTGGACAAAAGAGCTGGTAGCCCATCTTTGTAAATAACACCGTGTTGGAACAGAGCCATGTCCCTTCATTTCTGTACTGTCCGTGCCTGCTCTTGCTCTATAGATGCAGAGTTGAGATGTTGCAAAAGGCATGGGAGGGTGTGCAAAGCCAAGAATTTACTATCTGATCTTTCGCAGAAAAAGTTTGCTAACGCCTGGCCTAGAACACTATTTAACACCCAGCTGGTATTCCAAGTGTATTTGTGGAATGAATATGAGACTTTAAAACAGACTGTCTAGACGGCGAAGTAGCTGTACGTTATAACCACGTGCAATCCTAACCCCTTGGAGAAGTGGATCCCTTTATCTTCTTCTCAGAGGACTCCCACATCTTCCAGAACTCTCTTGGTTACGACTTGATTTTTTTTTTAAAGATTTATTTATTTATTTATTTATTTATTTATTTATTTATTTATACAAGCACTGGGTACAGTCAGAAGTGCGGGATGGTGAGAGAAGTCACCAGAGCCAGAGCGGGGAGCAGAGCAGGCAGAAGGACCGAAGTACACTGCTGAGGGGAGCAGCGGGCGGCAGGAGAGGTCTGCGCGCCATGCGGGACCCTCCTCTGGTGGCCGGGGAGCAGCCGGGGATCGAACTGGCACTGCAGAGGCCGCAGGCAGCTTTGCAACCCAGCGCTCAACTGCTGCGCCACCGGGGAGGCCCTACAACTTGATTGACTTTAGCCATAAAAGGAAATTTATTAGTGAACTGAAGAGTTGTGGATATACTCCTTCAGACACAGTTGGATCCAGGGGCTTAGCTTCCTAAATTCAGGCCAGAGAAAGCAAGAATCTATTTTCCTGGAGCATGACTTTGGATAAGTTAATTGCCACTCAGATTCTCAGTTTTCTGTTATATAAAATGGGGAGGACAGAGGTCTTTGTCTTGTGAGGGCACTGCCAGTGTGAAATGAATCAATCCAAGTGTGATGAACTGAAGAAGAAAATGTGCATATTTTAATCCTTGGAACTTGTGTATATATTAATTTACATGGCCAAAGGGACTTAGCAGATGTGATTAAGCTAAGGATCTTGAGATGGAGCATTGATCCTGGATTATATATGTGGGTTCAAGGTCATCACAAAGGGCCTCAGAAGAGAGAGGCAGGAAGGTCAGGGAAGGAGAATTGACAATGAAAGCAGAAATGAGAGTGGGGGGGGGAGGTAGAGAGAGAGGAAGAGAGATGGTATGCGGCTGTCTTTCAAAAAGGAGGAGGCTACAAGCCAAGGAATGCAGGTGGCTTTTAGATTCTAGAAAAGGCAAGAGGCAGGTGGATTCTCTCCTAGAACCACCAGAATGAATGCAGCCTTGCTAATGCCTTGATTTTAGCCCAGCGAAGGCTGTCATATTTCTGACATACAGAAGGCACATTTTAAGTCACTGGGTTTGTAATGGTTTTTCAGTACAGGCCCAGGAAACTCATAGACCAGGCAAAGCCCTTCTGTAAGCTCAGGTAGATGTGAGCTGTCATTATTGGTCAAATGTCACAATTACTCCCACCTTTGCCATTCGGGCTCCTCTCGGATCAGCCCGGGTCTTTCAGACAAAGCCCCCAGTTTACTCTCCAGTCCCTGAAACTGAGCCAAGTCTCTGGCAGGCACCAGGAATGGGGCTGGCTTCCTGGAGCCACATCCAGGATCCACAGCCCCAGATCTGCATGGGGTCTAAAAGTTGTGCCCCTACCCCTCCTCCCGCCAGGCTCGCAAGCTCTCTCCTTCCTCCTTTGCTATCCCCTCTAATCCCTTCCCCACTAAGCTATTTTTAAACCACTCCCTTTCTCATTCTCTATTGATCTTCAACCTGTTACTCCCTGAAAGCACTTGTGACTGGGACCTGAGAAATTGGCCAGGTCTTTTGTCACCATCTGTCTCTTTGCTCATTGGGTTGTCAGCAGGATTCCAGGCTCCCTCCTAGCTGAAGCTCGCTTTGCTCCCACTCCCTGACGGTGGAATGTGTCTCAGCTGGGAGCAGAGCCTCCCTTCCTCATTATAGCTGAAGGCTGGGCCCAGCAGTGGCCCCTGGAGTCACATCATCGTGCTTAGCAGGGAAGGGGGCTGCCCGAAGGGGCTGGATAAAAGGAATGCAGTGTCTGTCTACCTGTCCATCCGTCCATCCATCCATGTGTCCACGTCTGTCTCTCTGTCTATCATCTATCTATACCTCACACATGTTTGCCCCTCAGATGACACTTACTTCGTGCCAGGCACTCTGTTTGGCCCTCTCCATGCATTCACTTATTTTCCACTGCAATGTGAAGTTGGTATCATCCTCTGCATTTTTAGACGGGGAAATGGAGGCACAGCTCTGCTTCCTGTGCGTGGGCCTGTCTCTCTGGCCACGTTTCCCCCCCCCCTCTTTTTTTAAGATGTATTTATTTATTTATACAAGCACTGGGTACAGTCAGAAGCACGGGAGGGTGAGAGAAGTACACTGCTGAGGGGAGCAGCGGGCAGCAGGAGAGGTCTGCACTCCATGTGGGTAACTCCCTGGCCAGGGATCGAACTTGTGCTGCAGAGGCTGCGAATATATTCATAGGCTGCGTCTTAACCCCTTGCGCCACCAGGGAGGCCCAAGGTAATATTTTTTGACAGTGACATTGTGAAGCGATGCCTGGGGAAGGCAGTAGGTGTGCCAACAGCCCCTCTGTCCCAGAGCCTTCCCTGTCCGGGACCCCACAGGAGCCTTACTACTGGGCTATTATTTTCCTTCATCTGACAGCTTGCTCTCTACTGAGTTCTCCCAGGTGACTGAAAGCCCTATGAGGACAGGAGTTGTGCACCCCAGCACCTGCCAACCGTGCCTGGCATTCAGGGAGCACTCAGAACCCTGGGATGGATGAGAGAAGAAAATAATGAAAAGCCACCCCCAACCCCAGCCAGAGGGTATCTCTGGGTCTTCAGCCCACCCAGGGCCTAAAGGCACATGGATTAGCCAGGCGTCCTAGAGGCTGACTCGCTGCATTTCAGGGTCTTAGGTGCGCCTGCCCAGCAGCCAGCCCAGCGATGGTGAAATTATTAAACCCCATTATGAATTGGATTTTAATCTCCTGCAAATAGTCCTGCTATTACAGTGTTGTAGGAAGCAATTAGGAAGCCCTCCCTCCCTGCCTTCTTTCCTGCCTTCTTCCACAGAGGCACTTTCTGATGTCCCCCACCCGAGTTGGGGGCTGGGGGTGAGGCCATGGGAACTGACCAGTTCTAGCAGAGCATGCCCTAGAACCCCCCCCCCACCCAAAATCTGGTCACTTAGGGAGGCGCCCAGGCCTGTGGCTGCAGGGACTTGGGGGAGAGTTCCCCTGACTGGGAAGATGGAGCCTCTGAGTCAGCCCTCCTCAGGGCCTCACTGCAGGGCTTCAGGAGGGCACACGGTGACACGCAGTATTCCAGGGGGGATGCAGCGTGGGGGACTGCAGCGCTGCCCCAGCAGCCCCAGACAAAGCCTCCCTCTCCTCCCTTCCCATCTCCGCCTCACACAGCAGTCAGGGAGGGCTCCCTGGCTCCACTGGAGCCAAGGTTGGCAGAAGGGGAAACTGAGGCAGAGAAGAATTCTGTCTTTGTGCAGAGTCCTGAATACCTGGGGGAGTCAGGACAGGTGGCACCATCTTCCCCTTCTAACTGTCCTTTCTCCAAGCTCCTCTCCCCACAGACCCCATCCCAGAAAGGGAGGGGCCCCTGCCCTTGCCCAGCCTGCAGGGCTGGGGGTGGGTTGGGAGCAACAGAAGGATGGGCCCTTGTATGGTGGGGACTCTGCCTTAGGGGAGGAGTCAAGACTCTTGGCTGTGAACTCAGGACGCCCTGCCCCGTGACCTCTGTCAGGCCTCTCTCTGGGCCTCAGCTTCCCTCTCTGCAAATAAGGAGGCTCTGGTGCTCTGGAAGTTGGTGGGGGCAGTTACTGTTCAGTATCTCCCTCCGTCCCCCCCACCTCCTTGCAGAAGAAAGCAGAGCTGCTTTTACTTTTGGAGGTATCAGGGTCCCAGTAGCCCCAAGGAGAGTGCCAGCACCCCAAGGAGAGGACATGGTGACTTCCCAGACCACGGCAAGGAGGAGCATTCCTCCTTCAGAACAGCCACCTTGATTGCTTCCCAAGCCCAGGACTCCCTGGATGGGGCCAGGCAGGGGTGAAGGGGTTAATAGACTGGACTGCCCCTCTCTCCAGAGGTCCCCCACCTCTGGGTGGGGCGGGTGGGGCTGCCCTGACAAGCAATGAGTTGGGAGGGCTCCATCTGGCCTCCAGTGGGCCTTGCCTGCAGGACTTACAGTGACTGACAGGTCACAGCAGGCCTGGCTGAGGGACTCAGCATGAAGGAGGCTGGCAGGGGGTGGAGGTGGGAGGGGGTGGGGTGGGATAGGGCGCAGGGGGTCAGGGAGCAGGTCTGGGGTTGGATTCTGGCAGGAACAGGGCAAAGACTCCACGAGTGCATTTTAACAATCCAATCTTGGAACATGCTTCTCAAGGTCTCTTGCTCATTCATTCATTTATTCACTCAACAAACACATATCAAGCACTTACTGTGTGCCAGGTGCTGGGTGTGGCCCTGGAAACACATGGGTCAAGAGAGAGGAACCCCGCCATTGGCATGGCTCTTCTTAAGGGGGACTTGTGCTCCTCTGGCTTCTTTCACTCAACATCAAGGTCACGAGAGTCATCCGTGTTGGGGTGTGTGATCGTCCATTGTTTTTTTCTCTATTGTATGAATGTGAAATTCTACTGTATGAATAAATAAGCTGTGAGTGTCTACCGATTCGTCATAGATGAGTTTTTGGTAGTTGCCAGAGTTGGGCTACTTGTCTATCCTCCACCGCCTCCTGCCCATTAGGCCCCCATCCCATCTTCCCCAAAGACAGAGGGTGGCCCACCTGCCGATCAACATTGGCCGGTGAGGAGGAACTGTGCCCCTGTAGCGGGGCTGTGCGCCCACTGCCGCAGTCTCCTGCACTCCCTATTACTCATACTCCCCAACATGGCTCATTTGCCTTAATTACCTGGCATCTGAGTTTGCCAGGCAGGGGCCTCTAGGGCTCTAAGGGGCCTCTAACCTCTGACCAGGCAGCCAGCTCCCTTGGCCTCCCCCAGGCTTTCCCCTAGGGTGCCCAGCTTTGAGTCCAACCCACAGAAGCCAGGTGCCTGTCTTCCCCAAGTCCCATCTCTTCCAGTGGGTGCCCCCCACCGCGGGAAAGGGGAGGGGCTGAAATAACAGAAAAGTGTGTGTGGAGAAGCAGAGCTCCGTAATTATAGAGGAAGAGGCAGTGATAAAATGATAATGGGCGTGTTTTGACCCGGACTAACCAGTTCTGGAGCTGTGAAGTCACTCCGAGACAAGCGATGGAGGGCTGGGGCCTCCGCCCGCCTGGGCTGCAGCTGAACCAGCGCTTCCACAAACAAGACGTAAATTGGATGCAAACATCTAATTAACCTTCTCCCTCGGTTCCCTCAGTGGAGGGGGAGGCAGCCCTCCCAGGGCTCCCAGCCTTCCCTCAGGGGATGGATTTGGGGGAAGGGAGGGGGGGGCAGGGAGAGGAAACCGGCTCTTTTTTCCCCACCCCTCATGGCCAGGGGTTGAGGCACGCCTCCAGCAGCTAGGCTTTCTCCGTGGCTGGGCAGGATCTAAGACCTGCATTTCCTTTTCACGGCCCCCAGCGTGCTGGGCAAGCCCGAGGCACTCTTTCGGGCCAGCTCTGTGGCTCTTCACCTCTGTGCATTTTTTCCCCCTTCTCTTTCCAGCCCTCAGAAAGAGCAGGCTGGGTGGGGGAGCTGTGTGCCTCCTGTGGATTCTACAGACCCCTGAGTCTGTAGACACAGAGCTTGGGGGCCTTTGCTGCAGCAGGTGGGTGTGAGAGTACGTGGGGGAAGGTCACTCCAAACCTGACCAAGCCCAAGGTCTACCCATCCTAGCTGTGGGACTCTGGGTGCCTTCACTTACCTGTCATGCACTTATCTGTCATGCATTCAACAAATAGTGAGCACCTGCTGTGGGCCAAGCATTTTCCTCAGTGCCGGAATACAGTTGTGAACAGCAGAGGGCAAAAGCAAAAGAATTCTGTGTCCCTGGTACTCGGAACCACATGGCAGTCATGGGCAGGAGGAGAGATGGTAAGGGAGGTGTTGGGGGGCATCCGAGAGCAGGGCTGCCGGAGTGCCAACCCTAGTTCTTGCACCGTGTGACCCTGCGTGAGAACTTCAACCTCTCTGGGCTCAGTTTCTCTGTTATCCATGAATTTAAAAATATCACATGTAAGAAACTTGAAAAATAGGGGTCTCCCTGGGGTTAAAGGACCGTGGTTAAAGTCAGCACTATCAAGCTATTGCCAGCCACTGCGACATGAGTTCAATCCCCAGCCAGGGAGCTACCCACGTGGTGCAGCAGACCTCTCCTGCCTCGCCTGCTGCTCCCCTCAGCAGTGTATTTCAGTCAGTCTGTTAGGGGGGAAAGGATGTCCCAAAGCTAATTCCATACAGGCTTTGTGGACTCCACCCCCACCCCAGGTCAAAGCCAAAGACACTGGGAACTCCAAATCCCATCACCACCCAAGGGAAGGTGGCTGGGACCTGAGAGTGGGGTTAAGCAGCCAGGTTGGTATAAAGCCAGACACGTGGGCTTTGGGGGGGTTCCCCCATTTTGGCTCTCCGCCAGCTCGCAGTGTCCGGCCAGCTCTGAGAGTGCCTTTGGGTTTCCAGGTCGGCGGATCGGGTAGGACGCATTAAAGACTTTATTTCCCTATTTTCTCCCTGAGTTGTACATTTTCCTTATTTCCTTTTCCCTTGAAAATAAACCTTTTATGAACCTTTTGTGTGTGTCTGTAGTGGAGTATTCATAAGTCCCTTTTAAGGACCCACAGCCAGGCAACCCGTTCAATATCGGGGCTGCCCTATAACAAGTCTGCCTGTTCTGCTCCCCACTCTGTCTCTGGTGAAGCCTCTCACCCCCACCCCCCTGCACTTGTGGCCTACACCCCAGCTCTTGTATGCATAAATAAAAATAAATCTTAAAAATAAAGAAACTTGAAAAATTACCACAAAACTCTATATAAGCGTCAATGCTAACATTTGCTGGCTTACTCTGTCTTTTTTGGGTAAATGAACCTTTTTGAGACACAGTTGCAGGAATGGATGGCTCCTTATCCCTAAGGGCTCTGATGTTTGTTTTCTAAAAACAAAGACATTTGATTACATAATCACAGTGCAATGATCAAAATCAGGAAATTAGCATGGATACAATACTATCACCGAATCTAAGCCCTATTTAGAGCTCCGGTTTGTCCCCCATAATGTCCTTCATTGCGAAAGAAATTCCTGGACCAGGCATTGCGCTCAGTGTCACCCCTCTTTGGCCTCCTTTAATCTGAAATCAGTTCCTCCGTCTGGGTTTCAAGATACTGAGGTTTTGAAGCATCCAGATGTAAGATCCAGATGTGAGATCTGCAAGATGTCCCTGGTCTGAGAGCATCTGATGTTGCTTGATGATTTGGTCCCAGTGGTGCGTTCTGCAGGGATTCTGGCAGGCACAGCCGAGGCATCTCTGTGCACTCTCTCCTCACAGGGATGTAAACGCTGATCCCCTGATCCACTGTACATTGTCCATGTACGGTTTTCCCTTTGCAGTCAAGAGGGACACGGCGGGGCAATGCTTGGAGATGGCCTAAGAGTGTGGTCACCCTTAGACCCGAGCCTCGGAGGATCGTGCCTGAATCAGTGCTCATGACGGTCATTCCCTAATGCAGGTTTTCTCATTCCAGCCCTCTTTCTACACTTATTAGTTGGCTTTCTATTATAAAAAGACAATTCCCTATTCATTCATTCACTCATCCATTCATTTATTTATTCATCACATCAGCCTGAACTCGTAGACTCAATACTCAATGGGTAACACTCCTTTGCTGCCACTATTTATTCTGATGCTCAAATGGTCCTAGAGTTGGCCAACGGGAGGCCCTCAAGCTGGCTCTGCATCCGTAGGACGAGCACCTCAAATGTAGTCTGACACAGGCAGGTATTTCAGACTCTCTGGATCTTCCACGCCCCAGCCCTGGAGCCTCCAGCCATTTCTCCAAAGAGCCCTGATTTCTGTAGCAGTCCCGGTCTGGGCTCCAGGTGTGCTTACTATTCCTGGGGTGTCGCTCATGTAGATTCTATACGTCCACCCAGCTGGGTGCCTCAGTTTCTCCATCTGTTACATGGGAAACAACGCTCCCCCCTGGCAGATGACATAAAGATGAAACGAGTCAGTCCTTGAGATATACAGAGCACCACGCTTGGTGGGTAGATAATGCTAAAAGCGTCTCTTAGACCAACAAGAAATACATCTAGTATGTTAGGTAGAGACGCATCCAGAGAACAAGAAAATATGGGGCTGTTGCCATGTTTTGTGCGATGGTCAAAGAAGGCCTCAGCCTCAGCCCAGTGCCCAGGGAAGCAGCCCATGCAAAGGCCCTGAGGCAGGGACAGACAGGACTGAATGTAGGTGTCACTGCAGGGCGACCACATTCCCAGTTACAGGCACCATTTTTTAGGGGTGCAGGAATTGACAGAGGAACCCAACCCTCCCACTGGGCCTGGGACGGGGCTAAGCCTGCCAAGTGACTCTCTCACTGAGTCCCCACACCACCCTCAGGAGGCAGACCCTCAGGACCCATTTCACAGGGGAGAAGTTAGAGGCTTGGGCTGAGCAAACAACGAGTCTCTAAGGCAGCCTGTCCGTGGGGGAAGGCGGGCAGAATTGGGGAATCGGTCCCTGACTCCCAAGACTTTGCAGGAAGGGGCAAAGAGGCATGGGTGACCTTCCCATCTCTGCTCTGTCGCTGCCTCTGGGTAAGTCCACTGGCGAAGTGGGCCTCAGTTTCCCCAATTGTCAAAACAGCAGGGCCTCGGTCCCTGGGTGCGGGGCTGGGGTCCAGGGCTGGGGTGGGGGGGTCTCCTCGGGAGAGGCCGTGGGGGCTGCTCCGCACGGCTTCCCTGCTGCCGCCCCTCCCCCACGGCCCTTCGGACGGCGCCCCCCTTCTGCCTCTTCACCCCATCTTCCCCAGGGGCAGCCAGCCAGCGAAAAGAGTCCCTCGGCAGCAATGATGAAGATGGATGTGTGATTGATTCAGCCCCCCTCCCTCTGCCCTTCTGGTAGAAAATTAAAAGACCATTTGTTAAGGGGCGAAAGTCCTCAGGTGCATCCTGAGGCCGGACAATTTGTCTCTGTGAAAAGGATGCTATTATGAGAGAGGCCGGGTGCAGGCGGAGGGCGGGCCGGGGGCGGCTGGGGAGGGGCGGCCCCGGGAGCGCAGGGGCTCGGGCAGGGTGGGGGAGGCCGAGACAATGGGGGGAAATAATAAATACACCGGAGCGTGCCGCCGCGGGCGCCGGGCTGGGGGGGCTGGGGGGCGGGGGGCCGGGGAGCGCATGTGCTCCGACCTCCGCAGCCAATTCCTTTCTCCTGACCCTTGTCCGGGACCAGAAGGGTGTCCCCGGGAGCGCCGCCGCCCTCCATTAGGAGGGTTTGTAAATGACCCTCTTTAAGGAGCGAGTTTCTCTTTATAGACCTCGGTGCCGCGAGGGGAAGGAGGAGGGGGGCCCCTGAGTGAGCCCCCTCCGCCCTCTTGGGGGTCATTAAGTGATTAGAAAGAAGGGGCCAGTTCTCCAGCCGCCATTCAGATGAGGGGCTGCATTTATCACGGGCGCTATTATTTATTGTTTTTTAAAAGGTTGCATTAGGCTCCCCCTGCTGTCTCCTGGCTCTCTTTGTGTGGTCGACTTCCTTCAGGGGCCCTGTCCGCTAAGATTCCCCAAGACAAGGTGTGGTCCCCCCAGCAGGCACCCTGAGCCGCACCCCACCTGTCCTGCCTGCTCTCCACCCCCAGCCAGCCTGCCCCCATGCCTCTGGCCAAGACCCGCGCCCCCTCCCCAACCCCCACTCCTTGCGAGACCCCAGCCCCTGCAGGGTAGGAAAGCAGGCACCCCTGCAGGATGAGTGCACCCCCCCACCCCCTTGCAGGATCTTTCAGCTTCATCCTCTCCACCAGCTTTGGGGGTTTGAAGGCAGCCGCTGGGGCTCATACCCCAGGACAGATCCCCAGTGCCCAGCAGTGCCTGACACAGAGTGGGGGGCTGTGAGGGTGTGTGTGCCAGCACCCCCAGGGGTGTCTCTTCTGCTCCTGGGAATCGGAAGACACTTGCCCCTTTGGCTGGATGAGAAAGCTGCAGAGC
Organism: Talpa occidentalis; assembly: GCF_014898055.3. Classification (NCBI taxonomy): domain Eukaryota; kingdom Metazoa; phylum Chordata; class Mammalia; order Eulipotyphla; family Talpidae; genus Talpa; species Talpa occidentalis. Next base: position 83,850,670 of record NW_023601433.1, on the reverse strand, counting down.
AGAGTTGCATAGATTGTTGGGAGCGAGCTGGGGTTTGAAGCTGGGTCTTGACACCCAGGAGGGCGAGAAAGACATTTGGAGAAAAGACGGCTTCCAGCCTCCATGCCAGGAGCGCTTTGCTTTTGGAGAAAGAAATCTGCAGCCACCTGGGACCAGAGGAACAAATGCTACAAACGTTTTCTCCTCTAAGGGCCGAGCTAGGGTAAGAGACTAAGTGATCTTTTTTAAAAGGTACTAACTTGGAAATGTTACTTCTTTACTTAAAACCCAATTCCCCTGGGCCCATAGGACCGGCGGTCTGACCGCTCCTCTCCTCCCTCCAAGTGGCACCATCTTGCCAGCTCCTGCGCCTTCGCCCAGGCAGGCACTCTCGGCTGGAAAATTCTCCTTTTCTTTATCCAGACCGCACCACCCAAGTTTGCGCCTTAGGGACCCCTCCCCCGCCAGGCTCCTGACTCCTCACCAACCCTTGAACCCCACCCCAGACCAACTGGAGCAGATTCTCCAGGGAGGGCATTTAAGCAATTCCCCCGTGAAGCGGAGGCCCCAGGGAGGCTGAGAAACTCCCAGCCAGTGAATTCCTGCTCCTGCTTCTGACCCCAGCAGCTAATTGGGGTCCCTGGGCAGGGTGGGGTCAGCTTGTCTTGACTCACAGTCTGTCCAGATCCCTGCCCTTGTCTTTTTGTAACCAAACGCTCATTCAATTCACCCTCTATATGGGTCTTTGAAAGAGGTTGGGGGTCTATATCTGCTATGCCCACAGCACGAAGTAGGTGCTCACCCCAGTTTTGTGGAATGAAGAGGTAAGCCTGGAGGACACGCGTGGCCTTCAGCCCAGGCCTTGGGGCAGAATCTGAAAGAGGCCGTGAGTGCCCCAAGGACGAGCCCTTTTGCTGCTCAGAGGCAGGGGTGCAGCTGGCTGATGAGGTGCCCAAATACTGCGAGGCTTTAGCGTCCTTCCTGGGGGTCCCAATACTGCACAAATACTGCCTCCTCATGCCTCTCCCCTGCCTCCCTACCCCCCCACCCCCATCCTATTCCTGTCAGCATGTACACATCAGGCCTTTGCCTCAGTTACGCCCCTCCCAGAGTGCCCTCTCTAGTTCTCTCTGCCAAGGTATGGAGCTGGGGCAAAGGAGAAAGCCTACGCAGCATAGTGGAAACCTGACTATCACTGGCATGAGAATTGGGCTGCATGGGTCCGAATCCCAGCTCCACCACTTCTGTGCTGTGTTACTACAGGCAAGTTACTTAATCCCTCTGTGCCTCAGGGTTTCCATCATAAACCGTGGTACCCGTCTTACGGGGTTATTATTATAATATAATACTACAGATACATAGTATCTATTATTTAACAATAGTCTGTGTATTATATGGAATGCATCCCAATGATTATATTATCATTGCTAAATGAATTAACATATATAAAGCTCTTGGAATAGTGCCCGGCACCTATCAGAGCTCAAATAAATGCTGTCTGTGTTTTGCATTATTTGTAATATAAACTGAGGCTCGTGACATCTCCTGCTTTGATGACTCAGTGATGCTCAACTTGGGTGGGGGGCACCTTTCGGTGGGGAGGTTGATCCAGAGTCTTTCTTCTTGGGGAGTTTTCAGTTTCTTGAAAGAACTATTGATGAGAAAAGGGCTTCCTAGCAGCCTGTGTTGGGAGACTCCATGTCCCCCGGGCAGCTCTCAGCCCTCCCGGTCAGCCCTGGGGCTCAAGGGTACACTAGAGGTTGCACACTGGCCCCCCCGTCCTCAGAGGGAGTGAGAAATGCAGGATGAAGCTTTGCACAAAGGCCAGATGTATTCAATACAAAGCATTGTCCTTCTCCTGAGGTTATGTCCTTCTACTTTTTTTTTTTGTGCTAAAATATTCTTTCTATTATAAAATTATGATGATGGGACCCACTACTTTTTTTTTTTTTTTTTTTTGCCTTTGTGAACATTTTCAATCTGATTGAGATGAAAGTTTGACAAGCTTATAATGACCCCCCATTTGGGGGGAAAGTGGGGAAAGTGTGCTAGTCAGTAAAATGCAGGTGCGTCAACGGTGCTCTTATTTAACTCAGTCCACAGCTCCACACAACGGTGTCTTATAAACTCAGAAGTCGGTTCATGTTCTCACCCCGTCTCTCCTCTCTTTTAAGCCAAAATCCACTTGGTGGCCCTGGACCGTACAACCTGACATGACCTTGGCCCTTTTGTCTAGCTGCCCTTCCCCGGACTACCCTGCTCTCTGTTTTTCCTGAAACATTTCAGCGTTGGGTGTAATCTAGCCACAGGGCCTTTGCACATGCTGTCCCTTCTGTCTGGGATGAATTTCCCCTGGAAAGTGGCACAACTCCTCTTTCTACTTGGTTTAGGCCTCAGTTTCACTATGTCCTTGGAGAGACTTCTGCTATTTTCTGCTGAAAACAGTCCCCGCTATTTCCCTCATGGGGTTTGTTCACACTGCCCTGTTTGCTGTCCCGGCACCTGGAGTTACCTGAGGTTATCTAACACGTTGTTTACTTGCTTTCTGTCCCCCATGGAAGCCCCAGTCCCCTGTCTTACTTGCCGCCTTTTTTTTTTTTTTTTTAAGATTTATTTTATTTATTAATGCATATAAGACCTGGGGTGTAGGTCAGAGGTGCGGGGGTGAGAGGATTCACCAGGGACAGAGTGGGGAGCAGAACAGGCAGACTGACTGAAATACACTGCTGAGGGGAGCAGAGGGTGAGACAGGAGAGGTCTGCTGCGCCATGTGGGTCAGTTCCCTGGCTGGGGATTGAACTCAATGCCACAGTGATAGCGCTGAGACTTAACCCCTGCGCCACCAGGGAGGCCCGCTTTGGGGTGTTTTAAAAGTTCCCAGGTGACTCGGATGCATCCCCGATCGGGCTTGGGAGGTGCTGGGCTCATCCAGTGAGGTGCACTTCCACCTCCATTATTTCCTGATTCATCCAGAAGGAAACTGAGGCTCAGCCAGCCTTGGTGGGAGAGCCCAAGTCTCCTACCAAGTGGTGGAAGCGGCACACACCTGGTGTTGCAGAGATGACTTTGTTCAACCAGCTAACAACTCCGAGGGTGATTCTGCAAATCCAAATGAGTCTGAAGGAAGAAGACAAATGCTGGGGGATTTTATTCATGCGGAATGTAGAGAAACAAAACAAAGGAGCTGACAAAACCAGACCAAAACACGCCCTAGAAATCTGACTGTAGAACTGAGGTTTCTAAGGGGAAGGGTGAGAGGTGAGGAGCCAAAGAATTTAAGACCCCCGTGATAGATGTGGGGTGGGGCGTGCTAAGACGCATCCCTGAATCATACACAGTGTTGTGAACCAGCATCGCCTCCATACGAATAATAGAGTCACAAAAGGAAAAGAAAAATCCAGGCTCTGCAAACACACACACCTAAACAAAACAGCAACTTCTGCTTTGCAGGTGGTGCCCGCACTGTCTTAACACAGACGACGGGGACCCCAAGGGGTACTTTCTCTCCCCCGGCGACATCTCCATTTCCCCAACCCATTTCATGCTCCGGAGTAGCATCTGTGTCCTCCTGTCTCTCCTGGGGCCGCCGGGGAGCGCCGGGGTCTGGTGATGTTCCAGCCCAACACAGCTGTGACATCGACAGCTCGGGGTGGTCCCGGCCCCCCACCTCCCAGGCCACCATCCAGCAGCACCACTGGGTGGGGACTCCAGCTCCAGCCTCCTTCTTCCCAGTGGGTTTAAGGAAGGACCACCTTGCTGTGCTGGAAATTTCCTAGCTTAAGTCAAACGTGCCCGTTTCTCGGCAGTGGGCCTGTTTATATTCTCAAGACACAGAAGTCCTGTCCTATTAACCTAAATTGGCTAATAAAGTTATTTTTTGCCTCTTTCAATGATTTCTTTTCTTCTGAAAGTCTTCCTGGGTTGTTTTAGGTCAAGAGCCAGCAAACCCTGTCTCCAGGGCCAGCCAACTGTTTTAGTCAATAAAGGTTTATTGGCACATGGCCATGCCCATTTGCTTACCTATTGCATGTGACTGCTTGAGAATTGCAAGCAGAGTTGAGTAGTTGCCAGAGACACTGTATGGCTGCAAAGCCCACATATTTTGTTTCTTTGCAGAAATGCTTTTAGGATCCCCGTTTTAAGGTGGTGGCTTGGGGTGCAGAGGAGAAGGTTCCCACCTGGGGATCCTGGGTATTGGTCCTGGTTCCATTAACTCACTGGGAATCCTTGGGTATGTCAAGCTCACTCTGAGCCTCAGCTTGCCTGCTAGTGAATGAAGAGTTGTTTGTTTGTCGTGTTGACTCATCTCCAAATTGTTTCCTGAATCAAATATTTCTTCCCATTCACACTGCAACTGCCTTGGTCGGAGCAATGGTTTTCTTGCAGTTCTACTGAGGCATTAGCACTAGACGTGGCCTCCTGTCCCTCACAGGCCTTCCCGACCCAGTATCCCTGCACTGCCGGAGGGATCTTAGTAAATTACCCATCAGATCGAACCACTACCTCTCCAAGCCTCCGCATCCTACCTGCTTGACTCACTGCTGCCTCCCTGCCCTACCTCCCACCACGCCTCTCGCCCACTGTGCACCGGCCACACTAGTGCTCTGAGCGTCACTCAAACCCACAAGCTTGCTCCCACCCCAGGGCCTTTGCGCTTGCTGTTCCCTCTGTCTGGACAGCTCTTCCCCCATCCGTGTGACTTGCTTTCTTGATTTCATTCAGGTCTCAGCTCAAATGTTACTTGCGTTCCTAGAGACTGCTCCCAGTCACCTTCTAAAATGTTTATTTAGTTATTTGTTTATTGCATGGCTTCCCCAGCCATGCTATAAACTCTGTGAGGGCAGGGGCTCTGTCTAGAAAGATCATTATGAAATCTTCAGGATGCAGACAGGATCTGTGTGTGTTTAAGAAACACTGCAGTCACGAGTGAGTGGGTATTTATCTTACAAAGATTGCCAGGAAGAAGCAGATAAAGCACGGAAAGTCTCTAGTACCCTACTTGCACATAGGCTTCACAGGACGGTAACTCTGATTAGCAGTAGAGAGACAGAAAGCACCCCGCTAGGTGGCCCGTTCCCCGCTTCTCCTCCTCACCGACAGGGTGGACAGGACTGGGGGGTTTTAGGTCCTCCTCTGCTGTCCTCTCTCTTTGGATCTCTGCTGGCCAGAGGCGCAGCCAGAGCACCTCCCATCCCGGCTCCGCTCCCTCTCCCCCCCATCAGGTGTTCCGCTCATCTCGGGCCCTAATTGAGATGGCAAGTTCCAGGGATAGGGCTTGCAGCCAACTCTGCCAGCCTCCCCTGCCAGGAGCAGGAGAAAGAAAACAAAACCCCAGCAATGTGGCAAGTGAACCCCCTCTCCATCAGCAGGAGGAGAGCTTCCAGCCTGGCCCTCGTGGTCCACCCCCGGCAGGCTGCAGGCTGCCCACAGGCAGGAGCACCACCCACCCTCCTCTGCGCTCCCAGCCAAGAAGCACCTGACGATCCCTTTTTTTTGGGGGGTGGGGGAGGCACGGCCACTTAGCCAAGCGAAGGGGGTAGTTTTCTACTAAATGGAGACCAGGTGGTTCCTAAGGCAATTAGAACCCCCGAGCTGGCGGTGGGCATTGATGTGTGGGAGCGCCTGCTTCTGGGTCTCTCTTCCTGGCTTTATTTGTTTGTTTTGGATTAGAAAGGCTTGTGCAAAACCGAGCCCTTGTTTCCGCTCCCCCAGACTGGGAAAGACCTGACATTTGCAGCCATCATCCTGGTGAACTTGACATAGCCCCTACACCCAGTGGCTCATCCACAAAATGGGGGACTAATTCCCACCTTCTGCGATCATGGTGAGCATGGTTTGGAAAGGTCACTGCTTGTCTTGAGTATCTGAGTCACTTTTCAACAAAGATTGGGGTGGCATGGGGGATGCTCTGGGAGAGGGAGTGGGAGCTGCAGAGATCAAGGAGGAGGAAAGCTGATGGTGTGTTGGGGGGTTAGTGATGTAGCCCGAATCCATGGGGTTTATGGACAGAGAGCGTCAGTGTGCATGGGGGAAGATGCGGAAGACTAGAGAGGACAGAGCCTTCAAGAATCAAGGGCGATTTGTTTTGTTGGTTCACTTAGTAGGGGCACTGGCTGAGGAGCAACACCTACAGAGACTGCAGTCCAGTCGGGGATCACTGGGCTAAGCAGACACAGAAAGATAAGGATGTAACTGCTCTCCAAGTCATCTATACCTGTTTAGAGAGACCCCGGACCAGCCCTCCAGTCCGAGCCCTGCCACTTGTTAGGCAGCTGTGCAACCTCAAGCAAGTAACTTAACCTCTCTGAGCTTTCTTTTCAGCCACGGTGAAGAGGAGCTTAGAACAGTACCCGGAACACCATGAGCACCCAGTACCCTTTGCTGGGTACCTCCCCAATCCTTGTCCAGCCTTTGAATGTTGTTTCCGGATTGCAAAGCACTTTTCAAGCACACTCCCACTTAGAGCACAAACGAGCTCATGGGATAGTCCCTGGAACCTTCTAGCCAGAACTAAGATGGAGGTTGGTATCACCTGGCTGAGGTGGTCTTGGGTGGACTAGAGAATGGGCGAGGATTTGGATGGGTGGGGAGCAGAGAAGGTATTTCAGGTGAGGGCACCCATGTGAGCAAAGACACGGGGCTGGGAGGGTCTCCACGTGTGCAGGGAGATGGGTGCAGTTGGAGAGGAGAGTCATGGGCAGGGGAAACTGAAAATCAGGGTACCCTTAATCCCGTGTTCCGGATTCTCTCTTTTTAATGATGTCCTTCCTGTACAACCTCAACCGCCAGCATCTCTTGTAGTATATTTAACCTCTTGTAGTATATTTAACTTCTTGTCCAACACCCCTCTGTTCTCGCTTCCCTCTTTCCTTCCTTCCCTCCCTCCTGCCTTCACGCGTGTTTCTGTTCACCCAGCCTCTTTCATGCTTTTTATTAATCATCCACCCGAATATCATCTATTAGTTCATCCATCCAACCATCCTTACTCCTTCCTTCGCCCCACTTCCTTTCTTCCTTCTTCCTTCTTTCCTTTTAGCCTCTTCTACCCATAAATCCTTATTGATCTCTTTTTGCTTCTTTTCCTTTATCCCTCACTCTTCTGATCCATCCATGAATCCATCCGTCATCCATCCATGCCCATTATCCATCCATCCATCATCCATCCATCCATCCATCCACCATCCATCCATCCATCCATCCATCCACCCATCCATCCATCCACCCTCCCATCCATCCATCCACCCATCCATCCATCCACCCTCCCATCCATCCATCCATCCATCCACCCTCCATCCATCCATCCATCCATCCATCCACCCATCCATCCATCCACCCTCCCATGCATCCATCCATCCATCCATCCATCCACCCTCCATCCATCCATCCATCCACCCATCCATCCATCCACCCTCCCATCCATTCATCCATCCATCCATCCATCCATCCATCCATCCATCCATCCATCCAATTAACACATGAATCCATTAATTAAATGGATTAATTGCTCTGACATGTAGGTGTTTCCCCAAAATTCATATTTTGAATTCGACTGTCCGATGTGATGGTGTTAGGAGGTGATCAGGTCATGAGGGTGGAACCCTAGTGAATGGGATTAGTCTCTGATAAAAGATTCCCTAGAAACCTCTTACCCCTTCTGCCATTTGAGGACACAGGAAGCCGGCGATCTGCAGCTCAGAAGAGTCTTCACCAGAGCCCGGCCTTGCTGGCACCTGATCTTGGACTTCCACTCTCTAGAACTGTGAGAAATAAATTTACGTTGCTCACCAGCTCCCTGCCTGGTATTTTGACAAAGCAGCCTGCGCAGACTTCTCAGGCCTTCACTTCTCATACAGGGGAATTTCTATCAAGCAAATCTTGTTGGGAGGCAGGGCCAAGTCTTCCGTGGGAAGCCGAGGGGCAGACACCCTTCTCCTCGCTCCTGGACATCCTTCAAAAGGGTCGAGTGAGAATTTAAGGATAATGTTTTCTTCTGTAGCATTTATTTCCTCTGGTTAACTTCATTTAAGCGATTTCTCATTTAAGATCAGGATGTAAAGTTTTCTGCAAAAGTAAATTTAAGTTAAAAATAGAATCAATGCAGATGAACATATGAAAGAAGTGGCCTTAGGAGAGCTACTAAGATCGGACAGGAATGGCTTTCCAGAATGAATCAGGTTTCCAAGATTATCAGTGCTCCCACCTCCCAGATGGAGGCAGTCCCAGCTTCACCCAGAGCACCCACTGCGGCTGGGCACAGCTCTCGGGGCTTGGACGCGTGCTACGAGCACCCACCCCCAGCACCCCTGGCAAGTAGGTCATATTATTAGCTCCACTTCACAGGTGAGGAAACTGAGCCCCAGAGAGCTTAGTAACGTGCCTCAACCTGGCAGCCAGCAAACAGCTGAGGCTCGGCTTGAACCAGGCAGCTGACTCTGAGTCCCTGTGCACGCGGCCATGAGGCTGTCACCGCAGATGAGGAAGTGACACCTGAGATACCCCATGGCCTCTCTGTGGTCTCGCCACATGCTTTGGGTTGGGGGGGAGGTGCTTGATCCTGAGTCTGAGCGATTCAGGAGGTAACACAGCCCATGACACTGTTAAAGCCCTGGGTGGAGCTGGGTCCCCCAGAACCCCATTTTCTCCACGGTGGGACTTGGACATCCACCACTGCCCTGCCGGACCTCCATTCTCCTCGGCCATGCCCCGCTTGCTAAACCCCGGGAAAGTCAGCACTGTCCCTGCAGCCCCCCGGGGCCCGCCCTGCACTGAGGTCTCCCCGGAGCAAGAGCCCGGGACGGAGGGTCAGGCCGGCGGTGCCCGCTGCCCACGTCAGCCCTGCCTCTTTGTCTCTCTACCCTTGGGACAAATGTCTCATTCCCCAGGGTGTCAAGGGGAAAATTAATCACCCGGGGGAGATCAGTCAGCTTGCTGACTTGGCAGGGGAAAGACAAAGAGAAATAGGGTGTCTTGCGGATTGGTTGGGTCCCCCATTAAGGGGTGGAAAAATGCTTGCTTTGCGATTACAAATGGGCGACGTTGGCACAGGCGATTCCCGTCCCCGTCACCTCGGGAAATCGCTGCTAATGCGCTTCTGGAGAAGGTGGCTGTCCCCGCGGGCACGGCTCTGCTCCAGGCCACATCCCAGCCCTCCGCCTGCCTTCGGGGCCGGCGCCTGCTTTCCCTCCAGCCCACAGCCTCTGGGCCTGGCCCGGTCACTGCAGGAGCCGGCGCCGGGGGCTCCCGTATTGCTCCGCTGCCACCTATGGACACGGTGCCTGTCCTCTGGCGCCAAGGGGCACGGTCGGGGTGATGGGCACAGGCTCACGGCAAGCTCAGCCCAGGCTCTGGCCGGCAGCCTCGTTCTCTGGGTTGTGTCACCTGGATCCTGGGCCTCTGGCCTCCACGTCCTGTCCCTAGCATAGCCCAGTCTCGCCCGGCCAGGGGCTCCTGTCCCTGCCGGGGGTGTCTTCTCTGGTAGCAGCTGCCTGGCCCCCGGCTGTGATTCCAGCTCCCATGGAGACTCCCGAGCCCTGGGCCCGGCAAACATCTCTCTACCCATCTGTCCGCCCCTCCGTCCACCTGGGGCGGCGAGTGCTGACTGTCCTGGCTCCTCACCTTTGCTCCCTCCGTGCTCCTCCGCGCTGTGGCGTCGCTCTTCCTGCCGGTCTCGGACACAGATGGGCTCGCGGGCTGGTGCGGGGTGGAGTGAGCTGGCGAGCCAGGATGAGCGCGGCGCCGTGCAGGGTGCTGGTGCCAACAGGGGCCCACACCTGAGCCTGCTGTGTGGACAAGAAGGGCTGACGGGGGGGGGGGGGGGCGCGTGCTCGCACCCTGCCTGCGCTGCATGGCTTCAAGGTCCCCTTTGATTACCCCCAACTTCTAGGTAAGTAAACTGAGGCTTCAAGCACCTGGGGTCTCGCCTGGCCATGCCGCTTGTTCACATGGAACCTGGATCTGAACCCGGGTCTGCCCTCCTGGGAGGGCAAATGTCTCATTGCCTCCCTAAATCTACTTCCAGCTTGCCCTCCAACTTACACAGCCTCCATTTATGCTGCATCGAAGGGTAGACCCAGCGGTTAGTCCCAGAGGATAGGTGAGGGCTCCGGGACCTGGAGGGGCGAGGCGTGGCCCGGGATGGCACAGTGGGCATTGAGCAGGAGCGGGACTCCAGGGCACACCAGTCCCCCACTGGGCTTACCTACCTCTGCTAACGGGTACCCTTCTTCCTTCCAGGATCAGACTCAGCCGCCTCTTCCAGGAAGCCTTCCCAGGCCCATGCTGTCCTGTCTGCCTCTCTTCAGAATCTGGTCACGCAGTCCATTCTCACAGTGTTTCCAGGCTTCTTCATTTCCATGGAGCCCTGGGCTGGGAGGTTCCACATGGACGTGTCTGAGGGGAGCTGGTCAATCCTCCAGTCTTCTCTTGAATCTCTGACGCTCCCTATTCTGCTTCAACATCCACATCGCTGTGCTCACTCTGAGCTCAAACCTCATTTCCCTCCAAGTCCGGCCTCCCTCGGACTTCTCCCATCACCTACTCAGCCACCCTCACCCCCACCCCCAGCCCACGCCATCACCTCAGCACAGTGAGCTTCTGGACCGGGTGCCCGAACAGGAGTGGGTGGGTGTGTGTCTCCAGGATCGCTGGGGATGAGCTGTGTGACTGTGGGCAGGCACTAAACCTCTCTGTGCCTCGACCACTTCCTCACTGATAACAGTGCTCGTCCCCCAGGACTGCTGTGTGGGCTAAAAGAGTTAACACTCACGGGGCTGGGGTGGCCTGGTAGACACCTCCCCATCTGACCTGTCGCCCTGCGCTCAGAGTCCCCTCATTGCTGTTCCAGGGTCAGCAGGGTCTGACCTTGACCATGGCCCCACCTGGCTTGAGGGCAGTGCTGAGGGCTGGAGGCATGAACATTGGGCTGCAAGTCCCGCCACTCAGACTCTCCCTGAGCTGCGTGACCTCAGGCAAGCCACATGGCCTCCGTGGGTCTCAGCAGCCTCAGCTTCCATTTGGGTTGTCCGGTCTTCACCCCCTCCCTCCACCTCTTGCCTCGGGGGGTCACGGTGACGGATGAGGTGAGATGACACATTGTAGGCGCAACCCATAAACCAGAGGGCAGCGGTGCGCGAACTCTTATCCCATATACAGATTAGCAAACTGAGGCTCGGAACAGCGAGAAGCGTCACTGAGCCGGACGCCCCGCCCCCACATGTGCCTGTGGGTTCATGTCCTGCCTCGCCTTCCTCCTGGCTCCCTCCTGCCTTCCTCAGGTGTGAGGTCAAGAGCCCAGCTCCTGCCTCAGCACTGGTGTGAGGTCTCCCCGGCGCTCCCCCGGGACTGGATGTGCTCTCTTCTCCTTCACCCCTCAGCCCATCTCTAAGAAGCTGCAGGACCGACGTAGCTAGCAACGACCTGGACAGCTGCTCTGTCCACCGGGGTCGTCTCTGGCCACAGGTGGCTGTTGGGTTTTAAATGCATTCAAATTAAATGAAATTCCAAGTCCAGGTGCTTAGCTGCTCTGATGCATTTCTGGTGCTGGACGGCCAGATGGGCTTGGGTGCCCCTGCCGGAGACCCACATCCAGAGCACCCCACGCAACAGAGCATCCCCCGGGCTGGCGCAGGCTCCTCCGCCCCTGCATCACGACGCTTCAGGGGGAAGGATTCCTTGCGTGGGAGCAGCTGCCCTGGTGTGACAACCAAGATGTCCCTGACATTGCTAAATGCCCCCCCGCCCCATGACATCAAAATCGCCCCTTGTTGGGAACTCCTGGTCCAGACGATTGGAAAAGAAGATCCTCTTCTTGGTCAGAACTAAAGGAAACGGGCTAAAGAAATTCCTTGTTCCTGGTGGTCACAGCGTGACCTTTGCCCGAAGCTCAGCGCTGCCAGTCTTTGCTGGTGACTTTAGGCAAATCAGCTGACCTCTCTGTGCCTCAGTTTCTTCAGCTGTAAAGTGGGGTAATGACAGCAACTCTGGCTTTGCAAGGCCAAGGCGAGACTGAACTCGGACAAAGCATTTAACGTGCACAGGAGAGGCCCAGGAAGAGCCTTCCTGAAGACAGGAAATCCGGTGCTGCTGCTCCCAGGAGGTGGGGGTGGGAGGGATGGCCCGCTTGAGGCCTAAAACTGGAACCAGACTCTCTCTACCCCTGAGCTCCAGGGGTTGCTCCGGGGCTCTGCCTCAGGATGGTCCCAGCTGGGCTGGGCATGGGCGAGAGGGACTCTCCTGTAGGGACGCAGGAAGGTGGGAGGCCTGGGGCCCATCCCTCCAGAAACATCCATCAAAGCAGAGGAAGAGAGCGGGCAGCTCAATGCAGGAGGGGTTTGGGGTCTGGAGTGAGGAAAATTGATGCCTGCCAGAGACAAAGGCGAGCAGGGAGTGGCCCCCAGGCTGGGCTTCCACAGGTGATAAGATTGATGGGCAGGCGAGGAGGCAGGCTGAGTGATAGATAATTTCAAATCGACGGTAAACACGGCTGTGGGGACTCGTAGCTTTTCTAACAAGTGTGACACCGGTGTGGAGGGGAGATGAGGTGACTGATTAGGAAACAAGACAGCCCGAAACCCTCTGAGAGGCAGCTGGGCTTGGTGATGCTGCCCGGGGAGGCACGTGGGAATGAGGCCTGCGGTCCACGGATGGACGTGCCAGGGCCTTGGGGCGGGCAGCTCAGCCTTTGTTTACTGCTTTCATTTGTTTGCTCAGCAAATATTGACTGAACACCTGTTTGTGCCTCCTGCTGGCCAGGTGCTGAGGCAAGAGCTGGGCATGAGACAGACATGGTCCCTGGGCCCCCTTGGTCCCCATTCACGTGGGAGAGACTCCAGCTCCAGGTTTCCTGTCGGTGTGGGTGAAGGTGAAGCCGCATTTCCTGGGTACCTGCTGACTTCCCGGCGCTTTGTGTGCTTTATCTGACTTTGGTTTCACCATGGGCCTGGGAAGCAGGACCTGTTATAATAACCCATTTTACAGCTAAGTAAACTGAGGGAGGGAGAGGTCAACTGACTTGCTTTTCACACTGGCAAACAACTGGCAGCGCGAGGCTTTGGCTAATGGTCTAGCTGACTCCCATCTCCACGGATGTCGCCATCATCTCAGCAACAAAACAATGACATGAATGAACGGGGTCTCCCTGGTGGCGCGAGGGGTTAAGCACCACACTATGAAGCAATCTGTAGCCTCTGCTGCACGAGTTCGATCCCGGGCCGGCCAGGGAGCAACCCACATGGCGAGGCAGACTTCTCCTGTCTCGCCACTGCTCCCCTCTGCAGTGTGTTTGTCGGTCTGCCTGTTCTGCTCCCCACTCTGTCTCTGGTGAACCCTCTCACCCCCTCATCTCTGGCCTGTACCCCAGCTCTTGTATGCATAAATAAATAAATATTTAAAAAATGGACATGAATGAATGAACAGGTCAGTTTTAAGGTTGTTCTGGATTCTCTGGAGCATACAAAGCAGGGAAAGGGTGCTGAGGGCTCCCTGGAGATTCAGGGACAGTCCCTCTGAGGAGATGGCATGGGGCCAGGAACTGAATGATGGGAGCCAGGCACTAAAGCTTGGGAGACAGGAGTGTTTGGCTGGCGAGGGCAGCTGGTACAAAGGCCCAGAGGTACAAATGAGTTTAGCACATGTTAGGGATCGACTTGTGTCTCCCAGAAGCTCTGTCGAAGTCCTAACTGCTGACACCTTTGAACATGACCCTATTTGGAGGCGGGGTCTTTGCAGAGATGATCAAATTAAAAGGAGGTCATTGAGGTGGCTCCTCATCCAACATGACCGGTATTCCTGGATGGCGAGGAGAAGAGACAGGAGGCAGATACACACAGAAGGAAGGTGATGGGAAGACAACATAGGAGAAGGCTGTGTGGGGACAGAGGCAGGGACTGAAATGACGCACTTACAAGCCAAGGCCTGCTGGCAACATCAGAAGCCAAGAGAAAGGTGTGGAGCAGATCGGGGCCTTCAGAGAGAACATCGGCCAGTGGACACCTTGGATTTTGACTTCTGGCCTCCAGAGCTGTGATTGAATACCTCCCATAGTCCAGGCCATGCAGCTGGTAGCGCTTTGTGAAGGCAGCCCCAGGAAGCTAATAATGCGTGCTTGAGGAGGAAAAAACCAGGGTGGCTGGGGGATAGTGGGAATACGGGGTTCGTGTGAGGTAGTCCAGGTGGAAATTATTTCCCTGTTTTCACATAAGGAAACAGAGGTCCAGAGAAGAGCTATGAGGCTCCCAATGACCCCCACCTCCTGCTATCCATGCCCTTGTGTGGTCTAGCCCACCCTGAGTCACGGCTGCCTGTGAGATCAGGAGAACGCAGCAGAAGCGATGAATTGTGACTTCCAAAGCCAGCTCACGAAAGGCACCGCTTCTGGGATTGCTCTCCCTGGGGGAAGCAAGCTGCCGTGTTGTGAGGCCACTCAGTAGCCTGTGGTCCCTCATGCATAGCCAGCACCACCTCGCCAGCTGCGAGAACAAGCCACCTTGAAAGAATATCCTCCAGTTCTAGTCAAGCCTTTGAAGAGAATGCAGCCTCAGGTACCATCTGAAGCCACTTCTTGAGGCACCCCAAGTCTAACTGAGATTCTCTCCAATCTCAAACCCACAGAAACTGTGAGAAATAATAAGTTATTGTATTGCAAACCATTAAGTTTTGGGGTGATTAGTTAGGCAGTGGCAGATAACCCATGTTCCCTAAACCACTGAGTGGCAAGGCCAGGTGGGGAGTCCTGGACCCTGATACCCAGGGCCTGTGTGCTTTCTCCTACTCCTTGCCTCAGGTCCAGGCCCCTCTGACAACAGCCTTTAGTCTTGCTCTGTCTGCTCTGTACAACCCTCGCTAGAGGCAGGGATAAGGCAGAACTGGAGACCGACGGGTGAGGGCTGAGTGGCTGACATGAGAGGCAAAGCCAGTTCTGGAATTCCGGCCTTCTGCATCCAGGCCCTGGGCTATGAGGATCCCATCCAGGGGTCAGAAGGAGACATTGGGGACTCCAGGACCAGGGTTCAAAGATTCCTGTTAGACAAGTGTCTGTGTTCAGAGCTATGCTATGTCCTTCTTCAAAACCCCCATCTCAACTCCCTGTCACTTTTGTCATTTTCTGAAAATGCAGAGGAGTGACACCAGCTGCTATTCTGCACAGGACCCTGAGGAGTGGGAGATGAGTGATACCCTCTTGTCCTTGAGGAGCTTATGGCCCTTTGGGGTATTTGATCTCTTGGTGGTCAAGGAAGAATGAGCTAAAGACAATAGCTAAATGTCTAGCAGTTAATTATGGATGGATAACAAACGAGCAGCTTAGCACAGCACACATTTATTATCTCACTGTTTCTGTGGGGTAGGAATTTGGAAGTGGCTTTGTTGGGTGGTTCTGGCTCAGCGTGTCTCAAGAGTGTGCACTTTTGTTGCTGTCTGGGGGCTGTGGTTTTATCCGAAGGTTTGACTGAAACGCTTTCCAGTCCTCTCAGGCTGGCAGGTTGGTTCCTCTTCATGTGGACCTTTCCCTCAAGTGGCTTGAGTGTCCTTCCAACATGGCGTCCAGCTTCCCTCAGAATGAGTGAGTCAGAGAAGGCAAGGAGGTAGCCTGAAAAGACACACACTGCCATTTCTTCAAGGTCCTCTGGTGTGGGGCGGCGGGGCGGGGAGCATCTGAGATCTGAGCCCATGTTTTTCTGACTCTGGAATTCTCTCTCTTAACCCCTCCACTTTGCTAACCTGGGGGGGGGCTGTCTAGGATTAATTTCATTTTTTTTAAAGATTATTTATTTATGCGTACAAGAGCTGGGGTACAGGCCAGAGATGTGGGAGGTGAGAGGATTCACCAGAGACAGAGTAGGGAGCAGAACAGGCAGGTTGACTGAAATACACTGCTGAGGGGAGCAGCGGGCGAGACAGGAGAGGTCTGCTGCACCATGCGGTTTCTCCCTGGCTGGCCGGGGATCGAACTCGTGCTGCAGAGGCTGCAGACTGCTTCATAGTGCAGGGCTTAATCCCTTGCGCCACCAGGGAGGCCTAGGATTAGTTTCTCGAAGAAAGACATTTCCTGTCATCTTTCTTTCATCTTTGTTCAAGCGCCTGGAGCTCCTCACACCAACCGGGCACCCGGAAGCAGCTGTTTGCCGTTGGCCAAGGCGATGCTGCTGCTTTAGACCAGTGGGTCTAAAACAGGGTCCCGGGTGAGCAGCCGCAGCTGGGAGCTTGACACTTGCGCAAACTCCCCACTTCCAGCCAAGACCTGGGAGTCAGAAGCTCCGGCATAGGTGCAGATTCTGTGTTTCTACACACCTCCAGGGAATTCAAATGCAGGTTCAAGTTTGGGAACCCCGGTTCTGGAGTCAGTCTTCCCTCGCCCCTCCACCGCCCCCGCCGAGTCCTGCTGCTTAAACAGCGTCTGTCTTCAAGCGCGGTGAAGGCCGGCCTCCGGCAAGGGGGTTGTCTCCTCATCTTGCCCTTTTCTCCTCCAGGTTCCTCTTCTCAGCCCCTGACCACGGCGCCTGCTCTCTGGCCAGCTGGCTCCGCCAGCCACAGAACAAACGACAGTGGCCGCGGCTGACGAGGGGGGCTGGGGCTGATCCTCCGTCAGGCTGAGTTGGCAGTTTATTTGGGGGTTTGTGGCTTGATTCCCTGGGTGCCTGTGGCAGGGGTTGGGGATTATGGGAGTGTAATATCCTCTTATTTCTGGTTCTGAAGTCCATTCCCGGTTTGCAAGGTGGGATTAAATGTCACAATATCGCAGAGTTCCGAGGCGCCTCTGTAACTGTGAGCCTCCCAGACCTCCACGGTCGAGCTCCTCACGACTCTTTCTCCCCTCTCCCGCCTCCTTTTTTCCCTTCCTGCCCTCCTCTCTGTCTTGACACCCACTCTTTGTCATGCACGCATGCATTTTTGTGTTAAACGTATTAAATTAAACCCTCACACCCAACAAGATTTCTTTTCCACTCACCATTTTACAGACATTAAACTGAGGTGTAGATATGTTAACAGTGTTTGCTCATGGCACCGAGGATGCTCAGGGAGGGGTGGAGGGTGAGCCCAGGGAGGGGAGAAACCAGCTTCCAAAAACGGGGGCTAAAAGACTTTGGCCCTGCAGACCGTGCTGTTCAGAGGGCCGTGGGGAGGAGGACCCTCCCGCTGGCAGGGCGGTGGGGCAACCCATGCCAGGCAGCCAGAGGGTCCAGCCACAGCCCCAGTGGGTCAATCACTCCCATTTCACAGGCGGAGAATTTGAGGCATTTCGAAGCTAAGTCCTTGCCTGGGTCACACAACAGGATTTGGGCAAGAGGCTAGTTTTGAAGTGGCAAAGCTGGGATTTGAACCCAGATTTCTAACTTGATCTGGCCCAGACTTCTAACTTACCCAGATTTCTAACTTGATCTGGCCCAGACTTCTAACTTACCCAGATTTCTAACTTGATCTGGCATGGGGGCATCTTCCCGGAACTGGCCAGTGAATATGTACTGAACAGGGAGCAGCGAAGCCCCTTATCATCCCTAGAGACATGCAAATCCCATCCTCACCCTCACTAACACCCTGAGGATGATAACCAGAGCCACGACCCCGGGCAGAGGGGTGCTGACTCTGGGCCAGTAGACGGAGAAGACCCACTTGGAGCTGTGTCCTCACAACCCTGCGAGGCAGGTATGATCACGCCCACCTAATGAATGATACCCGGAGAATCTGCCTCAGTTCGCAGAGAGCCTGTGTCAGGGCTCCTACTGGCATCTGATGCCTCCAAGCCCGTGTCCTCTCCAGGGTGACTGTACAGTCAGCTAATGCCACCCAACAAGCTGCCCCAAGGTGCAGCGGCTTCAACGATCACTAACTGTACCTCCCTTCTCTGTGGGCTGGCTGGGCCATGGCTTGCTCTTGCTGCCCAGAGCTGATGGGTTTAAAGGGTCACTGCTAGATTGGGCCAGGCTGAGGCCCCCTCGTGGGGCAGCCATGCCCACGTCTCTCTCGCCTTCTTCCTGGGAGCAGTGGACGTGCGGTGATGACCAGGGCAAGGGAGCAGGTGGAAGCCTGTGTGGCCTCGTGAGGCTGGTGTCCGGAGCCTGCTCACTCTGCTGTGCCTGCTGGCCACGAGTCACGTGACTGCTCCTTCTTGGCAGGAGAAATGGCAAAGCCAACGACAAAGGACGCGGATGGAGGCGAGGATGGCGAATCGGGGCCAATGAAGCAGTTGGCCACTTCCCCTAGCACAAGCCTGCAATCTGGACCAGGACAGGACACTGATGCGAGCAAATCGGAGCCCGTCGGAGGGACCCTTGCGAGAGCCAGCACCACCGTCTTGGCTTCCAGAAGGCACAGGAGTTTGGAGGAACTGGTGTCAGAGGGGGTTTTGGAAGAGGCCCGTTTGAGGTCTTGAGAGGCGGAAAGGAGAGAAGAGAAAGGAGATTTGTTTCTTGCAAGGGGAGGCAGCCCTGTGGAGCCAGACTGGGTGCTCCCAGCTCCCAGAGGGAAGGCAGCCTGGCCTCTAGCAGGTGCTGTGCACATACTAGGTGCTTAATAAGGAGATGTGAGCGCAGGAGGAGAAGGAAGGGGTCATGATGGGGTATGGCTCTCCTCCTTTCTGGGATGTTTTGGCGACTTAGTTGACTCTCTGGGGTGGCTCAGGACAGTCAGGGCCAGAGGTAGGAGTAGTGCGTGTGTGTGTGAGTGTGTGTGAATGAGTGTGTGAGTGTGTGTGTGAATGTGCGCCCACACGCTGGCCCCACCTATCACAGTGACAACAAATGCTCCCACTCATTGTGTGTCCCGTTAGCTTGTAAGTTCTGGAAGGGCAGGATCTCTGACGTGCTATTCAGGCCGCATCCCCAGTGCCGAGAGCTGTGCCTGGCCAGTGCGTCTGCTCAGAAAATATTGGTGGAAGAAATGGGTGGATAAAATTCTCACCCACCCATGCGGGTGCCACATTCTCATGCCCATTTTTGCAGGTGAGGGAACGGATTCTCCCAAAGTTCAGGCGGAGCAAGGCCCATGGCTGGTGCAACCAGGCCCTCCGACACCAGGCCCACGCTCCTGCTCACTGGACAGCAAGCTGCTGGCAGGGGAAAAACACCCCTCACAATCCTTCACACTCCCTCACAATCCTGCACTTACTGAGGGTTCGGGCTGGCTTTGGTCTGTGCGGTGCGCACGCAGAGATCTTGTGCAAACGGACTTACCAGCTGGATCTACCTTTAGAGGCCAAAGGCTCTTTTTCCAGGTCACAGTCAGGGGTTCAGGCCCAGGTGCTGGGTGCCCCCATGCTGCGACTTGCGCCTCCTTCTGCTCCAGGACCCATGCAGGGGCATCTCCCAGCTCCCTCCATGGAGCACGGCAGGAGACGGAGTCGTGGCGTGGCTGTGCCCTGAGCCTTGGTGCTGTGGGCCTGGACATGGCACCCAGGGGCGCCCTGTGTGCCCAAAGCTCGGGGCACAGCTCTGCGCGGAGTCAGGGCAGCAGGTGTCTGTGGGCCAAAGGCTTGCCTGTTCTACCGTCGAGCATTTTTGCGGAGGAGCCAGCGCGTCTTGGCGTTGACCATCCTGGCCGCCGCGTCTCTGTGTAGTGGGAAGATGTGCACCCACGTAGACGACCTGCGAGGGGATGGTGAGGACTGATACTCAGAGGCCCTGTCACGTGTCAGCCCTCGGCCCACCGGGCAGTGTTCTGAGAGACCGCTGCGCTTTGGCAGCCCGCCCCGAGGAAAGGCCGCGCTACTCATAGTGTTTCTGACGCTCCTAACGCCTCGCTCAGCCCTCACTGCGTGCCTGGTTTCTGGGGTGAAACTCTGTTCCTGGACAGACATTTAATCCTTCCAACAGGCCAATGGATGGGGAGGGGGTGGCTGTTACTTCCATTTGACAAATGAGAAAACTCAGGCACAATTTTGAGGACTGTGTCCACTTGTTGGCTTGTTCAAGGCTGGGCCCGGCGTGGGCGCCCCTGGCACCCTGTCTGTACCATTGTCCTCCTTTTGGGGGCACAGTGGGGCTTCAGCAGGGCTGGCTGTCCTCTTTGCCCACTGCTGGGGCCTGGGAAGGAGCGATCCAGAGACAACCCAGAGCCCACACGGGTCCAGGCCTCCCTCCTGGGCCCCAATTCTCTGCCCTTCCACTGCCCTTGACCCCGCGTGGCGAGGGGTCACAGACTCATCCGTATGGCTCCCACAGAAAACCACGGCGGCTCCCCAATGCATCACCGGGTGGCAGTCACGCCAGAGCCCGCGTGTCATTTCCATCCATCTTTCTCCAACCGCTCCCTGTCACCAAGCAAGGGAGGCCAGGCGGGTGGGGGGAGGCAGAGGGGAGATGGATGGGGCTGGGGCTGGGAGGCAGGCTGGGCCGCAGGCCTGGGGCGGACTGTGCAGAAGGAGAGAGGAGCGAGAAGGAAGGGGGGGTGGGGGGGTGGGGGGGAGGCTGCCGAAGGAGGCAGAGAGGGGAGCAGGACAGGCAGGTGTGATGGAGGAAGGCCCAGTGGGAGAGAGAGGGCTGGGGCAGGGAAGTGGGGCTGAGGGGGGGTGAGGACCAAGGATGCTAGGGAGCGGGATCCACTGAGCAGGGTGTGGGAGGAGGGAGGGCAGAGGGTGGGGATGAGCAGCAGAGAGGCCGGGAGGCTTTGGAGAGCTGCCAGCCCCTTTGTTTATTTGTTTTCTCAATCAGCCCAGCCTCTCCCCCACCCCTTGCAAATGCTAAATAGAGGTGGTGGGGGAAGGGGCATGATTGTGGTGGTGGGGGGTAGGTGGGGGGGTAGGAGGCTCCCAGCAGATCTGCCTCGAGGACTGGCCCTGATTCATTCCAAGTCCCAGAGGGGACCCTGGCAAATGGAGAAGGAGGGAAATGAGGACACCCCCATCTCCCACTGGGGCCTCACGAGGGCATTGGCCCCAGGGAGGAGAGGTTTATTCCCCTAACTGGAATGACTGACACTTTCTTCTTCCCCTTTGCAAACCCCACCTCTTTCCCAGTCTCTCCTCCTCCAGGAGTCTCTTCTCAATCCTCCCATCCAGGCAGGAATCCCTTTTGGCCTCAGGATTCAGTGACGCAGTTATAGCCGGAGGGTCTCAAACAGAAATGAACACAGTGGCAGGCAGGTAACATACATAAAGATGGCTGGCCAGGCTTCCTTAGGGCGATAGGGAATGGTGGGGTCTGTAGCAAACTGAAGTGTGTATATATGTCCCAACTGGGTCCCCAGAGAAAACAGATGGCATCATCATATTAGAATAATTCAAGAGGGTTTATTTGAAAAAGGCCACATTACAAAAGTGTGGAAGGGAGGCGTGGAGCCGAAGGGATAGAGGAGAGTCCCAAGGGAAGAGCAGAGCAACCATTCCCAGGCCTAGGTGAGAGGGGCAGGAGACAGAGGGGCACCTCCCTGTTTGGGGACAGCCCCTGTATCCCAGGGCTAAGGCATCTGGGCACTGTGGCTCTGGAACAATGTTGGCTTTGTTTCTGCCCAGTGGGTGTCCTAGAGAGAACACCCAGGACCAGGGGACCTTAGGGGACCAGGGACCCCAACTTTTGTTCCCTCTCCACCTTTTCTGGTGCTGGCAACCATTCAGCAGCAGATCATTCATTGGAAATCAAATTTCCCAAGTACAGGTAGTCTCCATGCAGGGTCTTGGTAAAACAACCCAGAGACAAAGCTTTGGAACCAAAATTAATCTCCACTCCCCTCCCAGGACTCAGAAATCCTGGGGGCCAGTGGGGCAAGCCACAAGCTTCTTTCTGGAGCAGGGATGTCCCAGAAGGTAGGATGTGGTAGAGAGCACTGGATTAGGAGCTCTGTTTCTAAGGTGGATTTGGGGAATTACAGATACTACAGTATAAAATCTTTGTGCATCTACTTTTTAGTTTCCAAGGAATTGTTTTTCTGAGGATAAATTTGCAAGGTAAGGTTTAATGCATTGAGAGAGATGCTGGTTACTTCCTGTTGACCCACCTCCCTCTGCCTTTCTCTGTGCCCTGGAGGATGAGCTCTGCTGAATTTAGTACCCTGCCTCCCTTCTTTCTGGGGTACATTGGACTTGGTCAGTGCTGGCTCCAGGAGGAGACTGCAGCTGGGAGGAGAGAGAGCTTGGGGTATTTATCCCAAGTTCCTTCCCTGCTTTGAGCCCGTATCTTGGACTGTGCTTGTCCCTCCGGACTACAGCTCCCAAGTTCCCTCCTCAAGCCCTCACTGCTCTTTAGCGCCCCAGCCCTCCCTTTCAGCACTAAGGGAGGGGACAGCGCCGCATGGTCTCTGGTCTGGGGACCCTGCAGCCTTTCTTGGTTCTCTTAAGCCTCCCCACATCTGCATAATAATCCTTTCATTAAATTCCGTGTATTCGAACCAGGTAGGGGTGAACTCTACTTCTAAGATCCTGTGATTGCTGCTACAGGTGGATTTCCACAAACTTGTATCCATTGATCCTGCTGCTTGCACCATTTACCAGCAACACTGCAAGCATTGACTGTTGTGGTTTAAAAAATTGTGCAGGAGTTGTGAATATCACCCAAAGTTGTAATTTGCTCTTCTTTGATGATTACTAAGAACTGCATCAGTGATACTTAATTGGTGACAATTTTGACTCCTGGCAACATATGACAATGGATGCAGACATTTTTGGTTGTCTCCAAAATGGGGAGGTGTGATGCTATTGCAATCTAGTGGGCAGAGTCCAGGAATGCTACTAAACATTCTACAATGCACAGGACAGCCCCCCACAGAAAAGATGGTCTCACCCCAAAGTGCCAAGACTGAGAAACCATGGCTTACACAGTGTCCACAGGCCATGTACCAGATCATTTGTCCTTCCTTTCTGGGATATCTATTTACATCCATCAGCCAGTGGCCTGGGATTTGGCACATCCAGCCTCCGGGTCTAGCTAGGCCTTCCCCTTGCTTTGTGATCCTGGCCGATGTTCCTCGCCAGCTCAGTAAGGCGTTCTCTCCCTGGCCCATGTTCCCATTGAGCTTTGGTGACCACCAAAGCAGGCAGCAAGGAATTTGGAAGAGTATTCAGTGCCTTACAAATCAAAACATCATATTCTTTCTGAGCACCTACTATGTGCAGGAGTTCTGCTAGGGAATTCACTGCCTTGGAAAAGTGTAACAGGTACATGTAACTCAAGAGGGGCCACAGGACATGTGGCCAGAAGGTGGCTCTCCAGAGTGGACCAGGAAGGCTTCCTGAAGGAGAGGACTTCCTGCTTGGCCTAGAGGCCTGGAGGCTGTGGGGCGTGGTGGTTAGATTTGCAAGAGTTGGAATTCCTGGGATTAAATCCTGGCACTACCACTCACTGACAATATTACTTTGGCCAAGTGCTCTCATTTCTTGAAACCTCAGTTTATTCATCTGTAAGATAGAAAATGAAACAATCATTCCTGCCACATAAGAAAACATTGCAAAATGTTGGGACTGAAAGTGACAATGATATATTCTTTCTCACAGTTCCATAGATTAACTCTGTTCAGCTGGGCTGTTCTCTTCAGTGTGGTGTCTGCTGGGACCAGGTCGGAAGGTCCAAGAAGGCTTCACTTACCTGCCTGGTGCCTCTGCAGTCCTGTTCCATCTCCCACTTAATGTGGCTAACGTGGGCTTCCACTCAGCATGAGGGTCTCAGGGTAGGCAGACTCCTTACCTGAACCTGGCTTCCAAGGGGAAAAGTAAAGCTATCAGTCTTCTGAAGACCTGGGCTTGAAACTCAGAACAACTCTATGCTGCAGTCTCTGAGCCAAAGTAAGCCAAGGTAAGACTAGCCTCAAGGTGGAGGGAAAGAGACTCCCCGCCACAGAAAGGAGCAGTGTGGGCTTAAGGGAGGCCATCTTTGGAAATAATCTACTATAGTGCTTGTCTCGGTGAACCACTGTTAGGATCGAAAGATGTGAAACATGCAATGCATCTGATTAACACTCCAGAAATATGAATTAATTATTATCTTATTTAGTGTATCAGGAAATGTGTGAGTTTGTCCTATATTCTTAAAGCTGCTAGTTTGCCTAGAACCTTCTCCAGGTCATCAAATGTCTTCCCTGTCTACCTGACATAGCTCAGATTTAGGCCTATGGAGGTAGCAATACTGGTGATGCTAATTGTTGTTGAATATTTCTTATGCACCAAATGCTTTGTGTAGTCACATATTTAATCTTCGCAACTTGCGAGTAGGCACTGTTATTAAATTTTGTACTATTGTTGTCTCTTTATAGACAAGAAAATGGAATCGCTAAGATGTTCGGTGACTTGCCCACGTTTGCACAACTAGAAAAGGCAGAGCCAGGGTTTGAACTGAGCCAGTCTGGTGCTAGGATCCAAACTCAACCAGGTACAGGTGCTCTCGTCCTCTATAATAGATTCCTAACCACTTAATGACTTAGAACAATAAATACTGGTTTCTGTGGGTCAGGAATCTGAGAGGGGCTTAGCTGGTCTCTGGCTCAGGGACACTTTTAGGCCTCTGGTCATTTCAAAGGTCAGTCGGGGGAGGCTCCACTTCCAACCTCATCATGAAAGCTCTTGGCTGGTTTCAGGATCTCTTGGGTTGTTGGCTGAAGATATCAGTTCCTTGACACATGTGCTTTTCCATAGAGCTATTCAAAATATGGCAACTTGCTTCTCCCAAAGCAAGGGACCAGAGAGACAGAGAGAAGAAAGAGAGAGAGAGAGAACAGAAGTTATAGTCTTTTTCCAACTTAACCTTGGGAATGACGACCTGTCTCTTTTGCCATATACTCTATTTGTTACAAGCGAGTCACTATGTCCAGCCTATTCTCAAGAGCTGGGAACTACACAAGAGCATGAAGACTGTGAGGCAGGAATGTCAGGGCTGCCATCTTAGAAGCGGCCATCTCGGTGGCAGCCTACCACCATGCTCTAATCTTGAAGCATCAAAACTGCTTTTAATAACCAATGGTTGCTTAAATATTCTGGCTTTCTTTAGCATAGCCATCTTCAAAGCTCAGAACAGATGCCCGGAGTGTCTTCCAGTGTCTCTCTAGGAGATAATATGCAAATACAGGGATCGTTGATTCAGAATGTGGATGAATTGTGGTCCCTGCTGGAGAGTGATGAGGAAAGGACCTGTTTGTGCAAGGGAGGAGATGCTGGGATAATTGGAGGCAGGATTCCTGGAAGGCAGGTCTTCCGAGGATCGGAATGACAGTTGCTGGGAAGGTGGGGGGGGGGGGCTTTTTGATCCAGAACTTTATTTATAAATAGAACAGGGTCTTGACATGGTCTCTTTTCCCAACTGGCCAGGACACAAGAAAAATGTTTGTGGGACAAACTTCTTAAGCCATCACTAACTCTTGGAATTCCTCTCCAGCCTCAGGGAGGACAGGACAAAGTGGAGGTGAGGGCACCTACAACAGGGCCTGCAGACAGCAGCAACAGCACGACACCAGCTGTCATGAGCGCGTGCCATGTGCCCGGCACACGATCCTCACGCCATGCCCCTGGGCATAACTGTACTGCTTGTTATTCCCATTTCCATCTGAGAAGATGGGGCTGTAGAAAAGAGAAATGATGTGCTCATTTCATACAACTTAGACGTGTTCGAGCAAGTATTCAAACCTGGCGCCATCTGCCTTTAGCACCAACATTATCAGCCTCGGAGGGTGCTCCCTTCTCTCCGACTATGCTCCCTGTGCCCCACTGATTGTGCTCCCTGTGTCCCTCTGAGTGTGCTCCCTCTGGCCCTCTGACTGTGCTTCCTCTGACCCTCTGACCGTGGTCCCACTGTCCTGAGCGTGCTCCAAGTCCTGTTCCTCTCTGGGGAGTGTTTTGGTAGGACTAATAAATTTTGCCCACAAATATATTTTGCAAAACAACCCATAGCCACCCTCATGGTTTCTGCTCTCCCACCTGATTCCCACTTTGCCTCACAGCACTGCGCAAGTATTTCAGGGTCTGGGTACCAGGCATTCTTCCCCATCTGGGGGCGAGGGGCCCTGTTCCTCAGTGGGTGTCCTCAGCGCAGAACAAGGTGCAAATGCCGCTGTGCCATGAGCAGGGTCAGCGTCAGGGCGGGGTCTGCTCAGGAGCGAGAGGAAGGCCTCTGCCCTCTCCTGGGATGGGGCTCTGTGGTCTTTGCCTGTGAGCTCTGGTCATTTCACTGATGGCATCGTCTTGCACGGTGAATGTGGCACCCTATATGGGTCCCCTCACCCCACTTCCCCTCTCTGTCCCGGCCTGGGCTGCCCCTCTCCCCGGCCACGGCCACGCTGCCTCACAGGTGCGAGGTGAGGGCACTGGTGACCGGGGGCGAAGGGGAGAGGGTGAGAGTCTTGGTTTTCTCCTGGTGGCTCAACTGGGCGGCAGGGAGGGGCCTCAGCCCTCACTGTCCCTAACTCCTGTCCCATGAGAATGGAGCTGGCTGGTAAACTGCGGTGGGAGAAGATCAAGGGAGGCCGGATCTGCATGGGAAAGAGGAAGAGGGGGTGGGGGTGGGGGGTGGGGAGAGGTGACGGGGAAGGCGAACAAGACGCAGCAGCAAGCAGATAACCCACCGTGGATTTTGTCCCCACTAGGGCAGAGCTAGTGAGGAAGGCCTGAGACACACACACGCGCGTGCGCGCACACACAGACACACACTCTTTATGTCCGCTACCAGCCTGCATGTTCCCGACGGTCCGCACAGATGTCCGACTGTCTGTCTTGTATCAGGACAGCGATTGAGAACATCTGAAACCAATGGTCCTGGGATATGTGGGAGTTGTGGTTGCCTTTAGAGCCAGACACAACATATTTCCAGAGAAATCTCCCCCGTAGACAAGGTTTTCTTGTGTCCGCTCCATCCGTGACCACCCTCTACTTCCTCAAAGATCAAAGATCAATTGGTTTACATTCCCTACCCCCAAGAGACACAGGTGTGCACACACCATGTCCAGGGTGTACACACACATGCACCCATGCGTGCACTCACATAGAGTGCACCCCCAGCACAGATGCGACTCCCAATGGACACGTGCACCCCAACGTGCAGAGTGGTGACCCATAAGGACACAGGCTGTGCGCGCGCACACACACACACTCACACACACACACACACACACTACAAGTAATCCTCACATGACTAATCACTCCTTCGTGTGTGTGTGTGTGTGTGTGTGTGTGAGAGAGAGAGTGTGTGTCCCAGCATCCCCCGGCAGGCACACGCCGGCCAGCCACCACTTGAATTAGCACCAAAGGATTATGGGACCCTGGGCCATTAATCTAGGTGACAAACAGGACTCAGAAGGCATATTTGCACCCCGAAATTGAAAAGATTAGGCCATATTTGTCAAGGATTGGTAGGGCTTTATCGCCTCCACGGCAGATGCTGTTAAATATTCATGAGCTGCATAAGTGGGAGAAGCCCTAGCTAGACCTGACGACTTTCAGCTGTAGAGGGAGGGGGGAGATTTATCTGAACTCGGCAAGGGATGAAAGGTATGAGATCATGTACCCTGGCTTGCCGGGCATAACACACATGGGGGAGGGGCCGGGCAGGGCCTCTGGGGTGTCTTTGTGAGGCGGGGGCTGGACCCCGCAGGCAGGGATGATGGGAGGATGAGGAGGTTGTCTTTGGGCTTTTATCTCAGCATTGTGGTAGCCTGCTGGCCCCCCAGTAGATGGGAAGCTTCCCAAAGGGTGCCCCTATGACCTCTGCAGCGCTGCACCCACCCACCTTCCCAGAGTTCAGCTCAGGGCCCAGAGCACAGGTCAGTGGGCATTTGATGGTGGAGTGAATACCAGGACGCGAGCCTTGGGGGAAAGGGAAGCCTAGGGTCTCAATGCCGGCCCTGGGGTGAGTCCTGAGATGGTTCTAGAAACCTGTCTGGGCATATAGACACTTACTGGGATTCAGAGAGGAGACTGGACTCAGACCCAGGCCCCAATCCTGGACCCGTCACTTCTTTATTGTGGTGCTTGAACAAGCCACTCACTGTCCCCGGGTCTCTTCCCTCAGCTGGAAACTGGATTCCCTAACAGTAGCGCCCTCCTGGCTTGGTGGGTGGAGGATAGATCCAGCTGTTGGTGCGGGGCCTCCACGAACGGAAGAAGCTGGGGGCTTGTGGAAGGCCTCACTCCTCGCCGATCACTGCGCCCAGCTCATCCGATCTCTGCGGGGACCACAGGCATTGGGTAGTAATTAGTGAAGTTGTGCTGTGCAATAAGGAAGCTACAGCCGCATGTGGTATGGAAAGTGAGGTTAATTAAAGTAAAAATGCTGTTCCTGGTCACACCAGCCATGTCCCAAGTGCTCAAGCGTCCCATGTGGGCGCCATCTTGGATGACCCAGATGGAGGGTGTGTCCATCTCCACAGAGTTCTCCTCCCGAGCAGTGCTGGAATCTTCCTCCAGCTCAGAAGTGTCAGGATTCTAGTGAGCTGTGGGACTTTGCTATCCTGGATTGCACTGGCGCACTGGACGATAAATATGTCAAATGCATTCGGCACCCCTTGGTTTAAGCAAAGTGAGACTAATTTCTTTCCTGCAGGACTCTTCCGAGCCTTTGGCGCCATGGGTATCACCGATAGAAAGTATCATATTTTTCATACAATTTGGCCACAGAATTTTTCTCATGGGGGTTGGGTTCCTGGGAGGAACTTTGGGAAACACAGTGGTGGTGCTTCCCCCAGGAGGTGTTCAAGGCTGATTATGACCGGAAGTGGGTGACTGTCTCCCAGGGGGACCTGCACGTGAATATTTCATTGTGATGAGTGTAAGGGTATCAGCTTCCCTTCTGGCTTGGGTTCTTCCAGGGTTCTAAGTTAGCTCTGCTTCTTCAGAGGCCAGCACAGTGGCAGACACACAGCATGCTGCTCTTTTGCCCATTCATTCATTCATTCATTCATTCACGCGCATTTGTTAACTGTGATGGTAGATGCTGTCCGACCCACACAGCCTTTACCTCTACAAGGGGAGAGATGTTCATGCTGCCTGACAGCTTGTTCGTGGCCCTGGGAGCAGGTCGGCTGGACAGGAAGCCCCCCACAAGCCTGCCTCCCCCCTCATTTCTCAATTGCCTGCTTCTCTTCCTTCTCACCCCACACTGCCCTCCCAGTTTGGGGCCACCTCCCAGCTGTCTTTGGATCCCCTAAGTGGGGAACCCAAACCAACAGAGGCACACGCCACACTTTCCCGCCACCCTCAAGTCAAGTCCCGATAACGCCTGCCCAACGCCTTCTTGTCTGGGGGTCAGCCCCAAACTCCTGAGGCAGACCCCCAAGCTCTCCAAGTGCTCCTCTCGCCATGTGACCCGCATACCTGTGCTCTGGCCAGAACAGATGACCTCCTGCTTCCAGGCACAGCCTCCTCCTCGAACCATCACCCCGACCTCCTGGCTGGCCAAGCTGCTTTCCACGGTCAAGGCCCACCTCCAAGGCCGCTTGCAGTTCCCACACTTTCTGGGATAGTGGGTGTCACGAGACTCCCCAGTACCTGTGCACGCCTGGCCCTTGAAGAGGTGCAGGGTGGGATGTTGGAGGCCTGCGCTTGGGCTAGCTGGGATTTACTTCCACTTTGCCTGGAGAGGAAACTGCTGAATTCTCATGATGAGGCCCTTTCAGCCTGGGTTTTATGGGGGTGCTGAGCCAGGACTCTCCCTGCTGGGGAGTCTCAGCGGTAAGCCCAGACCAGGCCCGGGAGCTGAGGCGAGGGTGGGAGGGACCCGGGGCCCCCTCCTGCTTTGGCTAAGGAGATGCCGCACAGATAACTTGATGGCGGTTAGGGTCAGCTCTCCAGAGCTGGGCCCTGTGTGACCCCTGAGGGTAAGTCTGAGCCGCGGTCTCCCATCAAGCGCGGGAATGACCGCCGATGAACCAGGGCAGACAGAACCTCAGTCAAGTACCTGGGTGCTGGTTAGCACAAGGTCAGACTTTGGGGTGTCGGGACATCTGGATTTAGAACTGGGGTTTGGTGAAGGCCCTGGAGGAGGCTGGCAGGGACCAGGGAGCAACAGGAGAAAAGAGAAAGGCCAGGGTGGACGGAGCGTCTGCCCTGCGTGTGGAGCCCCGGGCGGGGGTCTGGGCTCAGCTGCCTGGGCTGAATCCGGCTCTGAACCCTTCCACCGCGGGACCCCGAAAGGTTGCCTTTCGGAGCCCTGTTCTCCTCTGGAAGACGTGAGTAACAGCAGTGCCCGCGGCAGGGAACTTTCACAAAGGTGACATGAACTCGTGCGTAGAAAAATACTTTGAACAGTGCTTGGCACGTTTCAATAACTATGAACTCTTCTTCTTCTTTTCTGGGTGTTTAATACACTTCATTATTCTCATTTCATGCTCTAATTGAATCCTCTGGGGGAGGCGAGATGATCCAGTTTTACAGATGCAAAAACTGAGGGTCCTAGAACCTTAAAAACACCTTGTCGAGGTCACGCCGTGGGCAACTGGGGGGACTGGCATTTCAGTGGAGGGTGGAACCCCTGTTCTCTCTGCTCTCTGGCGGGAGGTTGTGGGTAGGTGAGAGGGAAGGGGGTGGGGGGAGAGGGGAGTGGGGGGGTGTTCGCGGTGCACGTGGTCCCCGCCCAACCTGAGAAATAGTGACATATGGAAGGTTTGAGGGAGCAAGAGAGAGACAGAGAGCGAGAGGAGGAAACCCACTGTGGATCGGCCACTCGAGGGGGACGGCTGGATGGAAACCTACATGCTCGGGCACACACACACACACGCATGCACACACACACTCACACACACACACACACTCACTCTATCACCACTACCAGCCCGCATGCTCCCGGCTGCCGCGCAGACGTCCAACTGTCTGTCTTGTGTCAGGACAGCGACTGAGAACGTCTGAAACCAAAATGGTCCTCGGTATAGGGGAGGCGCCGTTGCTCTCCAGCCAGACCCAAACATTTTCCCGAGGAACCCCCTCCCCACGGGGTTTTCGCGTGTCTCCTCCACCCGTGACTGCCCTCTGCTCCCGCTCCATCACCCCTATACAAAAAATCAGATTAATTTTTCGCGGGTTCACAGCCCTCCATGGATGCACAAAGGAGGGAGGGAAGTGGGGTGCAAAGGAGGAGAAAGGGGGGGCCAAAACTCAAGACCCAACCCTTCTTCCAGGCACAGCCACAGCGGCCCTCGGGAAGGGAAGCGGGTGGCGTGGCTGCCCCTCCCGAGGCCGGGCCGGGGCCGGGGGAAGGCGCGGGGAGCAGGCGAGGCGGCGGAGCCAGCACCGTATCCTCCTCGTGACACAGCCGGCTCTCGCGCTGGCAAAATGTCCCTTGATCTATTTCCCTTGGTAGTGATTTCAACAACAATAACAGAAATCCATCATTTCCTTAGCGGGGAATGGAGGCGGTGGGGTTTGTTTTTCTTCTGGTGTGGACAGAAAGCTCTTTATTCTCTCCTTGTTTGGGAAGCCTGCTCGGGAGACGAGCCCAGCCCGGGCCCCGGGAGGGCGCAGGGTGCAGAGACAGGTGCCCTCTGACCTTGGGCAAGTGCCTTCTCCGTTTGCTCCTCTCAGAGGTGGGGAGAACCACCCAGCAGAGAGCCAGAGGGAGGCCGGGCGGAGGCAGCCTTGAGGGTGGCAGATAATGGGCCCACTGCCCCCGGTAATGAAAATAATAATGAGCTAATGCATGTGCCGTGCCTGGCGTGGAGCTTGGACATCATAATTACAGTTTCCGTGTTCTGGGCACTTGCCTCGTGACGGGTGTTTTTACATTCACGATCTTTTGCATCTTCTAATTAACCTTGCAGAGTAAGTCTCCGCGCGCACGCTTCCTGCATAGTAAAGCGGAGATTCAGAGGGGTTAGGTAACTTGCCCGAGATCACACAGCCTGCAGGTGGTGGTGTCAAGATTTTTTTTCATTATTTTTTAAATATTTATTTTATTTATTTATGCAAGAGCTGGGGTACAGGCCAGAGGTGTGGGGGGTGAGAGGATTCACCAGCGACAGAGTGGGGAGCAGAACAGGCAGATTGAATGAAGTACACTGCTGAGGGGAGCAGCAGGTGAGACAGGAGAGGTCTGCTGCACCATGTGGGTAGCTCCCTGGCTGGGGATCGAACTCGTGCTGCAGTGGCTGCGGATTGCTTCCTAGTGCTGAGATTTAACCCCCTGTGCCACCGGGGAGGCACCTGGTGTCAGATTTAAATGCAGGTCTTTGAGTCTAGACCTGGGTCTTTACCCCCTTGGCTAGTGGTTCTCAGCATGTTTTTCCTGGACCAGCAGCCTCAGCACTTCTTGGAAACCTGTTAGGAATGCACATTCTCAGGTCCCAGCCCAGCCCTGCTGAATTCTACACTCAGGTTGGAGCCAGCCCTCTGCTAAAGCAATCAGCACTCCTCCAAATGTTTGTGGGTGCATGTCGAAATTGGGGAGCTCCCGCACTGAGCTTGCCGCTCTGTGGCAGATATTATTAGTCACACCTGTTGTTTCCAACCAGCTGCAGAAGCTCACCATCAACCAGGAAAGGACAAAAAGCCCCTGTGCTTTCTGGGAGTGCACATTTCTGCTCTCTCTGAAGCAAAGGCAGGGAGGGCTCAGCGGGTGGTCTGGGTCCCAGCACCTAGTGATGAGGTATCTCCGAGCTACTGACCCTGTGCTGCCCTGCCTGGAGGTGATGTGTGGTCAGAGGACAGCAGGACTGTGTGGGTGAGAGGAAGCACCTTGCCTCCCTGGGGGGCCATGCGGAGGTGCGTGCACACAAGGGTGCTGTCCTTTCCGACTAGCTCTGACTCTTAAAGACCAGCCTCCTCCTACTCCCAGTGTTCATAATGGGGAAACTGAGGCACCAATTCCTAGGGTTTTAGCCCTGGATTTTCAGCCCAAGGTCATCTCCCTGGGCCCCAGACCACAGGAGGCTGCAGCGCAGAGTTGGATGGGTCCAGCCTGGAGCTGGGAGGCTGCTCTGGGTCGCAGCCTAAACGCACACCTCTGGCCAGGACCGGCAGACTCTGGCTATTGGCCCCACGCTGGCCCCCAAGACCGAGTGTGCCCAGCTCAGCAGCCTCCGGCTGCTCCCCTCAGGAACTTTCTGGCCAGCCTTCGTCTCTAGACATTAACAAGGGTGGGGGTGTGAGGGGAAAATCCTCTTGTCCTCTCCATACTGTGAATCATCACTTAACATTGTCCGTCGGTTCTTGGGAACTGTGACTTTTGGCAAAATGATGGATTACCAAACGAAGTCCGGAAATAATGCCCTTTCACTCAACATTCTCACGAAACAATGCTGAAGTGCATCCTAGAAGGACCTGTTGCAGAATCCCAAGTAAATAACCTGGAGATGGGTGGGGCTGCTGGTCCAGAGAAAGCTAAGAATCAGGAAACTCCCAGACCGAGGCCGGCGAGTCCAAGCCTAGGACAGATTCAGCCCACAGCCTGTTCTTGTAAATAAAGTTTTATCGGAACCCAGTGTGGCCTGTTGGTCTCCATCGTTCACATTAGGACAGCAGAGCTGAGCAGCTGTGACAGAGACTGCGCCTCGCAGAGCCAAAAATATTTACTCTCTGCTCTTTGCAGGATTTGCTGACCCTTGGTCTGGGTGGAAAGTTCCACAGAGCCAGGGACTGGGGTTGAGGATCAAGTTGGGCTAAAATGGGTGGAACAGGCACCAGAACAGGCTGGGGATCCCCAGAACCTGAGAAGCAAGACCTGCATCTCCCAAGCCTGGCCGAATGGCTCCTGCCTCCTCCCCACCCTCCGCCTGCCCCTCCTCCTTCCCAGCCAGGCTGACTAGAAATATTTCGCAAGTGAATGCGCGGATGGTTCTTCCACCTCAGGTGAGTCTCACCCTCTGGACCTCAGTTTTCACACCTGTAAAGCCAGGTCCCACCCCCGTGAACGGGGACGGAGAGGAGGGACTCTGTGCTTAGGGTTCAGGGGTGCAGGGTCAGGCAGGGATGGGGGCAGGCCAGCCACGGAGCGGAGATGAGGAGGCACTGGCGAGGACACGGAGTCAAGAGGGGCGGCAGGCGGAGGCAGAGGGGCGAAGACAAAGGCGCAGGACTGGAGCAGGGAGGCAGATGGGAAGGAGTGGGCCCCGCGGGATGGCGGGGCGGCTGGCCGGCCACAATCACGGGCCCAGCAGTAGAGCGTGATGCCACAAGCAGAACTCCAGCTTTCGGCGGAGAATGAGACTGGGGAGCTAATGAGCTCGGGAGGTGCAAAGGACGCCTCCGTGTTAATTCCTGCTCCCTAGGAGCTGCCGGAGAAGGCAGAGGGCTGGGGCCCAGGGTGGGCAGCTGGGCCCCCACTCAGGGGCTCGACCAGCTGGTCAGCCGCCGGCTGGGGCTTCACGCCAGGCCGCGTATGCCCCGGCCAGCCTGCCCACCCGGCCACCTCGTGCCCTGTTGCCTCTGGCCTTGGGCAGGGAGAAGAGGGTCAGCCTGGGGCTCGGTCCCTGCAGCAAATATGGCAAGAGTCGTGGGCCCACCTGGAGGGCGATTCGGCCCCGTGCCTTCCTTGAGCTTGGGCTCAGACCACCGACCGTGTCTTGGTGGTTGGAGAAATAGTCGTGCCTTCACCAGTGTGCGCCCTGACCAGCTCCACCGTGACGACGGTGACCACGTGATGGTGATAATGGCAGCTTCCTGTCATCCCCCGCTCCTAGGCTCTCACGGCGCATATTGCACAGAGGGCTCTGTGTCCTGGGCACAGCTGACCGGTTGGCTGGATCATTCCTGGTGGGGGGCTGTCCTGTAATTTGTAGGATGTCGAGCTGCCTTCCTGATCTCTGCTCCCCAGACGCCAGTGACCCCCGCCCAGGTGTGACAACCGAAACGACTTCTGAGATGGCCGTTAGCCCTGCAGGTGGGAGCTGGGGGGGCCGGCAGGAGGATGCCCACCGGTTCCATCCTTCCTGTTTGGTCTGCGTGGAGACTGAGGCTCAGGTCAGGGACGCTGCTGTCTTACAGGCCTGGGGGCAGACATCGCTCTTCAACATTCCCCCACCCACACGCTAGCTGGTGACTAGCATTTCGTGTCTATTTCTTAGACGCAAAGCTCTGGATATTTTTCTGCACATACAGTTACAAAATCAGGAGCCAACTGAACACGCCGTTATGTAACTTTCCTCATTTAACAACCTGACACATACGTGGTTGGGTGAGAAAAGCGAAGTGCAGAGAGGGGTATATATAGCGTGACACCTTTGTGTAGACAAACACGCACACCCATACGTGTGGGTATATTTGTATGTGCAGAGAAACTGTCCTGCAAGTTACACCCAGTGTGCTCAGTAATCCCCACAGGGGCGCAGCCAGGAAGTGAGGAGGGGGGATTTTAAGTCTACGTTTATATTCCTGAGCTCTTTGAATTTTCACACCAACCGCCTATTTTTATTTTTAAAAGTGAATAAAATGACACGAATATCCTTCGTTGAAAGATCATGGGCACCGAGCACACACTTTTAAGTACTGCCAGATACCCCACGGCATGGGTGGAGCTGATCACTTCCTCTGGGTGAAAGGTGAGGGGCCCTCCAGACACCCCAAGCTCATGTGCTGCCCTGGACATCGTGAACTTGTGCTTGATGGACACTCCCGGGGAGGCCTGCTAGGGGTGTCCCTGGGCTTTGCCTGATTCATTTCATCCCGTCATCAACACTGAGGATGGATATTATTAGGGCTTTTATGGGGACACGGGCGTCCAGAGCCCCAGATGCTGAAGGGCACACAGGAGTTGCAAGACTTAGAGAGGTGATGAACTAAGTTCTAAACCAGAACCTTCCCTTGGGTCAAGGGAGGGAAGGAAAATGGAAGAGATGACATTGCCGTCTCTGATTCTCTAAGTGATCAAGTGCCTGAGTCGCCTGGGGATCTGGAAAGCAGACCTGACAGGGTGGGGAGGCGGAGGGAGGCAGGCGGCTGTGGGTGGTGCCCAGTGATAGGCCAGCACCCGGGGGTGACGTCCTGATCTTGACCGTGGTGGTGCTACCATTGCATAGAACAGAAGGCACAGACAAATGAGTGAAAACTGCAAGAGAAAAGTGAATCCAGTGAGATCTGTGTATGGTGTGAGGATGGATTTCCCGGCGGTGATTTGTGCACCCTGTGGCCACTGGGGGAAGCTGGGTGAAGGATACCACGGGCTCTCTCTGGATCTCTTAAGACTGCATGGGAGGGCCTCCCCGGTGGCGCAGAGGTTGAGCGCTGGGTTGCGAAGCTGCCCGCGGCCTCCGCGGTGCTGGTTCGATCCCCGGCTGCTCCCCGGCCACCGGAGGAGGGTCCCGCATGGCGCACAGACCCCTCCTGCCGCCCGCTGCTCCCCTCAGCAGTGTCCTTCGGTCCTTCTGCCTGCTCTGCTCCCCGCTCTGGCTAAATAAATAAATAAATAAAGCATGCCTCTATTAAAAAAAAAAAAGACTGCATGTGAAACTGCACGTCAGCCGACACGTATCTCAAAATAAAAAGTAAAAAAAACCCCACATTCTGATTTAGGAAGTTCTGGGGTAAACTGTGAAGCTGGTTTCACCCCTGGGTGAAACTCCCCAGGGTGCTGACCCATGAGTCTGGAACTGGACTCTCCAATATGGTGACTGAGGATCCAGAGGAGGCACCACGGCACCATGGGGCCAGTGTGGGTGTGCTGTGCGTTTGGAGTTGGCATCAGGTATCTATTGGACAGCTCTGGACTGGAGCACTGGAGGAGGAAGATATCAGAGAAGTAGTGGTCATCAGAGGTAGGAGGCATTCAGGCCTTTAGTCAATCAACAAACAGCTCCTGAACATATAATCACTGGTAGAGATGAGTCAAGCAGCCACAGACCCTGACTTCATGGAACCTATTGACCTTTAGACATCAGACCTCAAGAGTGGAATGCCTGGGTGATTGTGGGAGGTCTTGGAGGCCAGAGAGAGAGGGTTTGGAGGAGGAAGCATGGCAAGGGCAGTCAGAGCTGCGGTAATGCCCAAGCCCACTGCAGGCTGATGCAGCCAAGGGAGGAGGCTGATCCTGTCCTCTCACCCACGCATCAGGCAGAATGTTGTCTGCGCTGTCTCACTGACTGACTGCCTGGGCCACCTCACAAGGCAGGCTCTGACATCAGCCCCATCTTACAGCAAGGAGAGAGGCTCCGTGCTGTAAAGTGACTCTCCAGAGCTTGCACAGCAGAGAGCTGGTGAGCAGGGATTTGAACCCAGCTCTGCCCGACTTCAGGTCCGTGGCCAGCTGCGATGTGATGGAGGCCACACTCTCCCTTGCTGGAGGAAGGCAACTGCACGGCCTCCCATGGCGCCCCGGTGCAGGATCTTCCCCCATGCCAGCCCAGAGTCAAGGCGGGCTGCCCTGCTCCTGGCTCCCCCAGCAGCCTCAGCTGGCACCTTCCCCAGCTGGTTTTATTGGAAAATTTGATGCCCCCCATCTCCAGCCCCTCCTCTCGACCTCCCATGGATACCGGTCAGCTCTTGGAGTGGGGGCGGGTGGCCACCATCGGGGGACTGGCCCGGGTGGCCAGAGCAGACTCGGGCTGAAGTCACCTCCACCTCCTTCACCTCCTCCTCCCGATTACCTCCCCGGCCGCCCGCAGAGGTCCCCCAGCCCCCCTCAGCTTCAGCGCAATTTAATGTCTCACGAAGCTGTCCCTATTTGACAAACAGGTGATTTTGCTAATGAGGAATAAATGAGCTCCACGGGATGAGAGAGGGCCGCGGCAGCTGGCGTGAGGGCAGGATGTGCCGGGTTTATTAAAATAATATCTGGCCACATGCTCGGCGCGCAGGCTCCCGGCTGGAGGAGCGCCTCGCTTTTTTCTCTGCCACCCTCTGCTCCTCCCCAGCTCGTTCCCGTCCCCTTCCAGTTTCTGGAAGGTGCCCGCCCCACCAGGCTGGCGGGTCCTCCGGAGGGCGGGGAGCCCGAGGCTTCTCATTGGCAGATGATGGGGCTGACGGATACTGGGGGGCACGTGAGCGGGGATGTGACTGCTGTGTGACAGCGTGTTCGTGAGTGAGTTGTGACTGTGTGTGCAAAGAGGGGGAGAGTGCGTGAGAGCTGGGCAGGAGCAAGGGCAGAGAGGCAGAGGCGGGGTGGGGCACTGGAGGAGAGACAGACAACACCAGGACACGCACATGCACACGCGCACACACACGCACACACGGAGGCAGAACAGCAAGAGATAAAGACCCCCCAGAGAGAGCCAGCACGGCTGGAGAGAGAGGGGACACGGGAGGGAGAGACATCTAGACTCAGAGCCCACACGGGGGTAGAAAGGTGGAGACTAAGAATGAGGCCCCCGGAGCTGCAGGGCCCGGGAGGAAGAGGGGCTGGAGGCGGAGGAGGAAGGGAAAGCAGGCCCGAGGGCGGGCCGGGGCCTCGAGAGGGTTGGCAAGGAGCGGCTGGCGGGAGGCCGTGCTGGGAGGCTGCGTGTTCTGGACGCGCGTCCTCCCTCTCTGGGCCTCGGTGTCCCCCCTGCGTGGCGGGGCGTGGGATTGACGCCTTGTGCTGTCCTCCCGGGCTGCTGCTGCATGAGACAGGGCTGGGGCGGCACAGAGGGGATGAAGATGTCACCCCAATGTCCGGCTGCAGCCTGGCCGTGGCTCTCTGCCTGCAAGAAGGGGGTGGGCTGAGGGCCTCAGCAGGGCAGCAGCGGGGTTTAAGGAGGAAGGGGGCACTGGGAGCTGGGATTGGTGGGGGTCTGGGAAACAGGGGGTGGTGCGTGTCCTGCCCTGCCCATCCTCGCTTTGCTGATGAAGTTCCCTCTGCCGGTTCCTGCTGCGGGGTCACCTCCTCCTTCCTGCCTGGGCTCCCCGCCGCCTCCCCGGGCATCCTCAGGTCCAGCTCCCTGCAGCTTCTCTCTGCAGCTGGCCGTCATCTCCCATCCCTCCCTCCCTGAACCTGGGGGCAATCCGGAGGGCCTCCCAGAGGGGGTGAGGCCTGGAAGGCAGTCTCAAGAGAGATCCTGGCTCCCAAGCTTCAGTCAAGCACCATCTTTGGGGCCTGGACCTCCCCTGCCAGGTGGCTCCACATGCTCCACGCTGCTCTGAGAGTCAACTTGCCTTTGTCCTTAAAGAAGGAGTTGAGAGAGGAACCGTGTGCCTCCGAGTGGACTCCGAGTGGCGAGGGGGGATCCTCGGGAATACATTCTCAGAAATTTATTTTCTGGTGTGACTCTCGGGCATGAAAACATGGCCTTAAAGGCACAGAAAAGGAGGTGGGAGCCCTGGGTCCTCAGATGGGGGTCTGGGCCAAGGTGGGGAGGGGGCAGGGTGCGGGGGGAGAGGACTGGAGAGGGGCCTGGAATGTCAGAACGGGGGG
The DNA here is from genome assembly GCF_014898055.3 of Talpa occidentalis. NCBI lineage: Eukaryota > Metazoa > Chordata > Mammalia > Eulipotyphla > Talpidae > Talpa > Talpa occidentalis. Next base: position 83,811,548 of record NW_023601433.1, on the reverse strand, counting down.
CTCCGGAGGATCCGGAAGGGTGGGCTGGGGGGTGGGTCTCCTGCGGGCCACGCTGCCGCGCCTGCCGGGACACCTGTCAGTCCTCTGCACCCACTGTCACTGCCGTCACCACGCTCCCTCTGTCCCTGTCGCGTCCTCTGCCCCTTCCCTTTCAAGCGCCCCTTTCATTCTGTCTGTCTTTGTAACTCTCTGTCATCCCCCCTGGGTTTAGCTGCATGTGAGCCTCCCCCGCAACTAGACAGCCCTGTTTCTTCCCCCAGCCTCCCACCCCCCACTCTCCCCGGCTCCCGCCCTCACCTAGCTCTCCCCAGCATCTCTCCCTCTGCCGGTCTCTCTGCCTCTCAGCCTACATCTCTTTCTTCTCCTTCCTGGCCTGTAAGACAAGGGTGTCTCACCTCCCTCAGGGGCTCTGTGCCCCCAGCACACACTTGCTCACACATGCACCCCAGGCCCCAGCCGCACATGCTGTACCCTCAGCTCATGGCTTCCCACCATAGCCAGCCCCCCAGGAGCCCACCCTGGAGCATGGGAGGAGGGGACTCTGGGCACAGCACACAGTAGGCCTACAGGAAGGGTGTGAGGCATCAATTCTCTGGCTCTTTGCTGCTCCTGTGTGGATTCAGCCCCAAGGAAGGCCCCCTCCCCCAGAGGCGGAGGGGAGACAGACACGCCCACCAGCCCCCCTCACCCTTTCTTGACAGTTTCCCTGTCTTGGGCCGTCTTCCTTCCCATCCATCATTTCCTCTTTTCCGCTCCCTTCTCAGTCCCATCACTCTTGCTCAGGCGAGCCTCCTCGGGTGCCCTCCCCCCACCTCCACTGCCCCCACAGCAAACAGTGCCCCCAGCCCCAGCAGCATTCATCAGCCATGGGGAGGGATTGCTCTGCAGACCTGGGCTTGGAGGTGATGCCGGCTCATGCTTAGAGGCAGTTAACAGCCCAGGAGCCTCACAAATGCACCCCCATCACCTGACACCCCCCACCCCAGCCTCTAGGCTGTGGGAGTTGGGGACAGGTTGCAGAATTTTCTTGGGACTTTTGCTCACAAATGAGGACCCAATACTAGCCTTGAAGAATGATGCTCAAAGTTATACTGCGATACAATATTGCAAACATTTATCCATGTTTACATCCTTAAAAAGCAATTTCTGAAACTGGAACAGAGAATGATCCAAACCACAACACCACCCAACAAAATGAAGCACCCATGCGTGGCAAACAGACTAGATAGAAATAAGCTGGAATATTAATAGTGGTTGTCTCCGAGTGGTGGGGCTCTGGGGAAAACATATATTTTTCTCCTTTTTGTTAGTTTCCGAATGTTTCTTAATGAGCACCTTAAAATTAATTCATTGTTTTCAAATGGCTCTGTTTTGTCCATACATCTGTATATACATTGAACGGATGGTCCACAGTGCTACTTGCAAAGTATTTTATTTTCATGTTAAAATTTTATTTGTTTTTCCAGTAGGTAATAAATTCATATGGTTTATAATTCAAAAGGTACCAAAATAGGTGTAAAGTGAAACTGCTACTTCTGCCCCACCATCCCCAGCCACCTGGCTCCCCTTCCTGGAGAGAAAAGGTATTCTTGATCACGCTTGCCAGTGTCTAGACTTTAGGAATTCAGAACAGCCATATGCATTAAAGGAAAGAGAGGCTTTCTTTGGAATCACCTGCTTCTCCTTCCCAATCAGGAATAAGTCTGCACCAAAGTTTGGAATTTCCCCAGCCTGGGCAGGTGGTCTCTTTGACGCTAGAAAAGAAGATTCTAGAATTCTTCCTGCTCCCCAGCTGTCTTGCTGACCAAGACTCAAAGACCCCTTTTTCCTTGTGAAGCACTATTATTCCCAATGAGAAAAACAATGCCTGATGAAAACATGATGGGAACATATACTCTAGAACATCCCCCATAATCTCACTCTTAGACATAGCCAATGGGAGAGCATTTGGCTAATATTTGGGCAGCTTTTCCCTTTTTTAGGCCTAAATTTATGCCTAAATATTTATCACTTCATTTATCTGCCCATCTCAGTACAGAGAGGGATTCTGTATCAGGAGGGTCCATATCTGATGGTTCTCTGATGTCCCTTGTTTTGGGGGAGGTCTATCTGAATGATGTCAGCCAAGCTAGGTGAGCCAAGGTACTGGATGCCTTGCCTGGAGAGGAGATTTAGAGGTGCCCAGATGGAGCACTACCTTCCTGCCAAGTAAGGAACACTGATTTTGCTGGAAATGATGAAGAATGACCATGGTCTAATCCAGCACCTGTGGTCCAGGCTTATGCTGGCTCAGTTTTATCTGGAAAGGGCCTGAGAAGCCCATGTGCTCATCTCCCTGGAACCTTTCATAGGCTCGCAGGCTGCCAGAGCTGGCCAGTACCATGGAAATCCCAAAGTGAAGTTGACCTTGGAGCCAAGATCTAGTCATAGCTTTGTGTGACCCATAACAAATCCTACCCCCCATCTGTAGAACAAGATGGAAAAGTGGATGTTAGCATTGAACGAGCACTTAGTAGATGCCAGGTGCTGTGTCAAGTCCTTTACGTTTGATGATCTCATTGTACTTTTATAGCAACCTTAGGAGGTAGGTACTGTTGTTATCCTCATTCTATAGAAGAGGAACCAAGAGTCAAAGATGAGGTACTTTTCCCGAATTCACCCGAATGCTAAATGCAGGAGCCAGGATTTGAACTCAGGGTTGTCTAAGTCCAGGGTCAGAGTGCTTGGCCTAAGGACACAATGGCATAAAATTCCATGTCTTATGCTGAATTCAACCCTGGACAACCACTGGTGGGACTGGGATATGAGTGTGATGACAGTGGACTTGGATTTGACTTTTTCTGCCTTTGTGTTCCTTGTATTCATTATGTTTTTCTAATTCTTGGAGACCAGGGCTTAGATCTTACTCATTCTTGCATCTCTAGCACCTTGCGCATTGCCCTGCACGCAGAAGCTCTCAAGAAATATTTGCTGAATGACCATAAATGGAGGCCATCCATCAAGCATCTTCTGTACTTCTATTAGTTACTGTCCTACATGCTAGGGATTACATGAGTAATGATGGAAGTATTACTTCCATCATGTGCTGGGGAGATTGCTAAATTTATGTACAAATGCACATATAATATCTTCCTGATTAGTGTACATCTTTAAACAACCCTAATATGTGCTCAATTTTTATATAAGGAAAGACCTCAGAAAGGTCAAGAACTTGCCTAAGAGCACACAGCTCTAAACATGGATCTGTCAAGCATCAAAGTGCTCTTTGTCACTAAGCCATATTCTTCCTCCCATAGTCTCTGGTCTCAAGATGTTCATTTCTTAGTTTAGCAGACAGGATAAAATCAAAGGTAGGAGACTTTGGTGAACTAGAGAATGAATGAATGAATGATACAAGTTGTGTGAGCTTGGAAGATAGAGCGCCTATTTGTGGTTGTGGAATAAGAAAGGTTTTATATGAACAGTGGCACTTGCCTTGGGAATTGGGATATAAGTAGAATTTGTACCTGCAGAAACTGCAAAGAAGGAGATCACGGTGGGGTAAAGGAGATAAAGGTTGTGAATTGCAGAGCAGGGCCAAGGGATGGATATAAATTTTCTTTGCCCCTCCTCTGCGTGTGGGATGTAAAGGCAGAGAGAGAAGAGAGAAGGAAATAATAATGATTTACAAATATGTGTTGTCAATTGAAATAGATTGCCCATTGCTCCCTTTGAATTTTTTCGGTAGTCATATCACATATTTGTAATGATAAGTTTGTTCCTTTCCAAACATTATACATCAATTTTTTCTTGTCTTATTGCATTGGTTCATGCCGGAAGCACAAGGCTGAATAACAGCGAAGGTTTTGGGTAACACTGTCTCAGTCCTGAATTTAAATAGAAATGTTTTAAAAATTCCAACACTACATACGTTGTTTCACAAAAGTTTATTGGGAATGGAAGTTGAAATCCATTATGTGATTGAGTCTTTTCTGGATTCTTTTGATCTCACTGGCTTCCCAGACCCCACATACTTGCTTAGCATCAATCACCATTTCAGCAAACTAACTCCATGCAATTCTGGTGCCCAAGGTCTATCAGCTACAAGCCCAGCGCTGGACTTAGGGGAGACACCACACTACAGACTACGGCTTCTCAAGCAGCTGCCAGTGGGCTTGCATAATGCAACTTGGATGCAGGCAGTATAAGGCGACAGTGAGGAAAGGGGGAAAGGAAAATGGGGGGAAGGGTACTTTTACCAGTGGGAGTCAAGCTAAGGGGGTAGCCAGGCTGATAAACACCCCTTCCCTCCTCTGATGGACCGCTTGGAGGCATGGCCATCTGCGGTTCCCTGCAGGGCGAAGCATCCACACTGGTCAACCGACCTGCTGTGCTTCTCCAAGAAGCAGCAAACGGTAGGTACAGCGATATATCACCTGCCTCCTTCCCATCCTCTCCTGCCTCCTTCCCCCTTCCCTCACTCTCACTGTCCTGCGATGGCACCTTTTAACGAGTTCCCGTTTTCTGGAGCCTGGGCGAGGGCATATGCCTCTGCAGCATTTGGTGAGTTAGCCGTGCCATCTCCCCCTAGTCTGAAGATAGAGCGTGTAACACTCCCGCCTTGGTCTAAAGTGAGCTTGTAGCCCTAGCAAGGGATATACTAGGAAGCGGGTCTTTCTGCAGGCGTGTGAGGGTCTGCACCCCAGGCCGCTGTGCTCCTCTAGCGCGGCAAAGTCCGGCTCGTAGGTAACACGGCTTCTTGCTGTGGGGTCCCGTGAAGCCCCCTCGCTCAGCTTCCAGCCGTGTTTCTGCTCCGCAGATGGAGTCAGGCAGGCTGGCAGGTGAAGATGACGGAGGTGCGGTCAGCAGTTCTGAGGAGGGCTGGGCGGGGGGCGAGAGTGCAGAGAGGGAGGTAATTAGGAACCAGGCAGTATCACAAATCTCCCAGCCGCGCTGACACCCGGGCAGAGTGATCACACACTTGGAGTCAGCCCAGACAGGTGTGAAAGCCCTTCAGTCCGTCTCTAGGAGGAAAGAGGAAGGGGGAAGGCCTGGGCTGGGCAACCACGTGTCAGCCCCACTCCCAGCTCTCCCACCACCACAGCCAAGAGGTCATCCTCACACTCCTCCGTGCTCCCCGCCTTCACTGGGATGCTGAGACGTGGGGGTGGGGGAGGTCAGCACAGATCCCTGCAAGACAAGGAGAAGGTCTGGGAGGAGGTTCCCTGGAGATGTAGGGTAAGGAGAGACTCCATCATGGCCTGTAATCAAGGCTTGGTCGATTTTAGCAAGCTCGCAGCCAACTCCAGCTTCCTCTCATCAGAAGTGGCCATGCCCGGCCCTGCGCTGGAATAACCAGCCTCCCAGGAAAGCAGAAATTAACACAGGTTGAGAGGCGCCCAGGAAGAGACCAGCGTCAGTGCTCCCAAGCCTGCCATTTGCTAGATGAAGAAATGGGGGTTCAGGGAGGCTGGGGATGACAGCTGGCCCTTGGGGAGATCCAGGCTTCCATCACATCATCTCCCCACTCCTGGGAGAAAGAAGAAGCTCTCTCTGCGGGACAGGTTCTGAGAGGGGCAGGGGATTTCAGGGGCAGGGAGGTAAGTAAATTGCCCTTGATCCCAAAAGGATAAACAGGAATATAATCTCCCTTACCACCCCCACCAGCCCCACTGCGGGGAGAATGCCTGAAAGAGAAATGATTGGGGGTCAGCGACTTTGGCTCCAAGGAATTGCAGAACTAATGGTTCTTTCTCTTCTTTCTCTGGCTGCAGAGATTCCACACTGGGAGGGTGGGGGGCGGAAGCAACCTCGGGACCCTGAGGGGGTTGCAGGCTGGACTGTCATCCCTTCTCCTGCCTGCCTCCTCTGGAGTGGGTGTTGGCTATCGGTTAGGGTGGGGCACTGGGCAGGTGGGGTCAGCACATAGCAAGTCCCCATAGTCCAGTGAAGGAATTGCACCGAGGAGCTGCAGGGAGAACCCCGCTCCCCAGCCCCTCTGACCTCTGCTTCCAGAACATAGCAGAGAATCTCCTCACACAGGGCCTCCACTCCTCTCCTCTGCTCCCCTCTTAACTTTATATGTTTGCTCAGCTGCCTGATTTTCAGCATCAAGTTCTCAGAGCAAATGTCCCCTCCTCAGAGAGGACTGCCCTCGCCAAAGCAGCCTAGATTACCCTCTTTTCCCCCACAGCATTTATTGCGAAACTCCACAAACAAGTTAACAAATGAGTAAGTGCGATTATTTTTGTCTCCTCTGCCTGCTTCCCTTGCATTTAGGCAGCAGATTCCACAGGAGCCAGGACCACGGCTGTCCTGATCTCTACCAAGGACATGGCCGACACATTGTAGGTGCTCAACAAAATGTTTGTTGAATACACGACTAACTGAATTAATGCATGGGGAGGCACATGGGCTCTGGAGCCAGGCAGAACCTGGTGCCAACTCCAGCTCTGCTACTTAATAGCTGCATGATCTTGGGGCCTCCCTGATGGTCGGGGGGTGGGGGGGGGCGGTTAAGTCTCAGTGTTATCACCCATACGGCTTGAGTTTGATCCCCGGCCAGGGAACTGACCCATGTGGTGCAGCAGACCTCTCCTGTCTCGCCCGCTGCTCCCCTCAGCAGTGTATTTCAGTAGATCGGCCTGTTCTGCTCCCCACTCTCTCTGGTGAATCCTCTCACTCCCACCTCTGTCCTACACCCCAGCTCTTGTATGCATAAATAAATAAAATAAATCTTTACAAACAAACAAACAAACAAACAAAAATAGCTGCATGATCTTGGGCAAGTTATTTGATTTCTGTGCCCAGTTTCCCCATTTGTAAAATGGGGGTGACAGCAATACCTACTTCATGAGTTGCGGTGGGCGTTCCGCATCTCCCTATGCTGCAGTTAGCGCTGGCAACTACCTTACAAAGAAGCAAAGTGGAACCCAGGGCAAGTGGTTGTCCCGAGTCACAGATAGCATCTGTGGCAGGTAGAAGTGGCAACTTGGATATTCTGACTCCTGGGGTTCCTTCCTTGAGAATTTGGGACCCGGCTCAGTGGTCATAGGCTGCTGTTTTAGGGCCTGAGCAAATACAGGCATGAAGCGATGTAAAAACGAAGCCAGAGTCTCAGGGAAAAGGAAGGCCTCTCCCCTCCTCCTCCCTGACTCTCCCTCCACTCGCCCCTCGGCCCAGGTGTGCTGGCCTAAGAATGGCCACTCAGGTGGCCTCCCTGGCTTTGGGCATTCCCAGTAGGTGGGGGACAGCTCAGGATAGATTCTTAGCAGGTGAAAAATCCAGCTCCAGCCCCCCACTAAGCCCCAGAGAGAAAGGAATTCCCTGCAGGCTCTTCCCTAATCCCCCAGTGGATCCCTCCCCCACTTACCTCTCTTAGGTCTCCCGGAACAAAGGGCCCTTTGCGCCTATCCTCAGGGGTGGCCACATTCCACATAACTTGGCTTAGAATATTAGGGGCTGGAGGGGAGACAGCAGTTTTTTGGGGGGAAGGGGACAGTTGGGCAACCTCATTAGCCTCAGTTTCCCCCTTTGAGAAATGGGTAACACACATTGCTGAAGGGTGAGTGGGCAAAATGGCATCGCCAGTGTGGGTGGAGTTGATCCAGCTCCTCACTTTCCCACCTCAGGAAGCATTTCCTGAGAATGTGTTGTGTGCTGTGCTCCCTGCTAAGGACAGAAAATCCAGAGGTGAACAAAAAGCTGGTTCTGTATCTTGGGCAGCCCATGGGTGGAGGTGGGAGGAGACCCAGTCACACAGATGGCCAGAATCCGGCATCAGGAGGCGGATGGAGGATTGAAAACCTCTTTGGCTCAATTTCACTTGTCTAATTAAAGACCCGCTAGGATGGGGGAGAAAGCAACTTGGGAAGGCTTCCTGGAGGAGCAGGTGTGAGTGAGAGAATTGGGCTATAAAGAGTAAGTGGGATTTGGGGAAGCAGAGGTGCTGGGGAGGGGTCTTTTGGAAGAGAGGTCAGGGTTTGAGGAAGGGCCCTGCAGCCTGGCTGGCCCAGTGATGGGAGTGGGGTGGTGACGGGCCTGGGAGAGCGTCCACCTATTGATATTGGGGCACGGGTGGTTGGAGGAGTATTTCACTTGCCAAAGAGCCTTCACTTCATTATTTCACCTTTTCCAACCTAACCCACTGGGTTAGGAAAGATAGAAGAAAGAGGACGCAGTGATGCTCGTCCCAGCTCTGCCTGCCCGTCGTAAAGTGTGCACTTGGGAAAGATCTCAAGGCCCCAGTGCTGGAAAATGCCCTGGAGGATGACAGCTTCCTATTTTGCTCTTGCCTGCATGTTTTCACTTTGCCATCAAACAGCTGCCTCTTAATGTCACCACTAGAACCATACTTATGTCCCTGTGAGTTTCCACCATTGAACTCACCACCTACCCATCTACCCCTTTGTCCAGCAACCTATTTATTCACCATTCATGTATTTCATCTATGCATTCACCCTCGTGTCCACCCCCCACCCATCCACACCATCCACTCCCGCATGCCTCTACCTCACCACTCACCACCCTATTCGTCCGCACACCCAGCTATCCACCTTCTATCTACCCATCCATCAATATCTTCATCTATCGGGCCTCTCTGGTGGTGCACAGGGTTAAGTACCGTGCTGTGAAGCGATCCACAGCCTCTGCAGCATGAGTTCAATCTCTGGCCGGCCAGGGAGCAACCCACATGGCGAGGCAGACCTCTCCTGACTTGCCCGCTGCTCCCCTCAGCAGTGTATTTTGTCAGTCTGCCTGTTCTGCTCCCCACTCTGTCTCTGGTGAATCCTCTCACCCCCCGCATCTCTGGCTTGTACCCCAGCTCTAGTATACATAAATAAAATAAATCTTTAAAAAAAACTTCATCCATCGATGCCCCTGTCCATCCATTTATCAAACTTCTGTACATCCACCACAAACCACCTACACACACTCCCGTCTGCCCAAACACCCCCCCTCCTCTCCATCCACTCATCACCTCCATTATCTCCCTTCATTCAGCCACTTATAGACCAATGCCCATCAGCACACTGGCCCCCCGCATACCCACTCGCCGTACAGTCACATGATGACCCCACCTCCACCTACTCATTCATTTATCCACCCACTCACCCGTATTCACACTCCTCTATGCATCCACCACCATCACGACCTGTCTTTTCACTTACTCATTTTTCCACCTGTCCACACACCCATCCAATGAGCAGTCAACACTAGCCTATCCGCCCACCCACCCATCTATTTGACCCGTCACATCCATCCCAATACTCAACTGAGACCTGCCCACCTTTCACCCATGCTTCATTCCTGGGCAGCTTCCAGGTGGCATCCAAGTGGGTGTAATAAAGCTATTGCTCCCGACTGGCAGGGCTCACACTGGGCGGTGCCAGGACCTGCCCCAGCAGAGCTGGTGGGAGCAGGAGGTGGAGGTGGGGTGGGTCTTGCATCTCTTGCAGGTGTAAGGATGGTCTGTGTGCTCCTTTTTCCAGGCCCAGGGGTAAGAATTTTGGGGCTGGAAGGAAACAGGAGAGAGGGAGACAGAAACCTGGGGACAGGTATGGGGATGGGGAGAGACAGACAGAGAGAGACAGACAGACAGGTGACTGGTGAGCAAAGAGAGAAACAGAAACAGAAGCTGACATTGAGCTTGGAAGGGGAATAGGGGGGAAATGGAGAGTCAAAGTGGGGGGCCTCGGAGGAGACCTAAAGAGCGCCTGTCACCTCTCACTTAGGGGGCGCGAGAGGGGGAAGAAGCGTGGGAAAGCGCAGGCGGGCGGGGCGGGGGCGGGAGTCCTGGCTCTCACCCTCGCCCTCCCCCGGGAACTCCCCTCAAGTCCAGGCGGCCGGAGGCGTCCCCTGCGCCCCGGGGAGCGACCCGCACCCGCCCTGGCTGGAGGGCGCGGCGCTGGGGGCGCGCGGGCACCGCGGCTGCTCGCGTTCCCCGCGGCCCATCAAGGAGGCGATCGCGCGGCCCGGGGGCGGGGGCGTCTCTGGAAATCACCTTTTAATGTCTTAATTACACTGTCCTCACCTGCAGCTCCACCCGCCTCCGAGAGGTGCGCGCAGAAGCGATTCTCCCGAGCCCCTCTCCCGGGCCAGAAAGCAGGGCGCCCACAGCCGGCGAGCGAGCGCGGGGTCCCCCGCGCCTCCCCTCCAGCGCACCGGCTGTCTTTACCTCCCTCCGCACCCCCAGGGGCGACGGCAAGGCCCCCCTCTCCGCCGCCCCCTCCCACGGCTTCGTCTTGCGGCCTCCAGACCCCGAGACTGTACCCCTGTGCCAGGGCACTGAGCTCCAGCCTGGGGTCCGCCGGGCGCCCTCTGCGTGACCCTGAAGGGGAGCCTCCACCTCCAGAACCCCACTTTTCCCTTTCGAACGTGGGAATAAAAATAGCGCCCATTTGGCTGGATTGGGGGCTTGAAGGAGGTACGTCTTGTAAAGCGCTCAGTCCCAAAGCGACTCTGAAAATATGTGTTCTTGTTGGCTCAGTCCTGAGTGACTATTTACCCGGCACCTTACGCGGGGTGGCCCCTGTGGGTACACAGGGGCCCAAAGCAGTGTCTTCTGCCCTGGAGGGAGCGATGGTTGTGATTAAAGCTGATGATGATGATGAGCCCTCCCTGGTGGCCCAGGGGTTAAGTCTCAGCACTACCACCAGTTCCATCCCCAGCCAGGGAGCTACCCACATGGTGCAGCAGACCTCTCCTGTCTCCCCTGCAGCTCCCCTCAGCAGTGCATTTCAGTAATCCCACCTGTTCTGCTCCCCGCTCTGTCTCTGGTGAGTCCTCTCACCCCCGTACCTCTGGCCTGCACCCCAGCTCTTGTATGCATAAATAAATAAAATCTTTTAGAAAAATAAGATGATGATAATGTCATTCTCCTACACTCAATGGATCCCAGGATTTGTGAAACCCTTTGTGGGCACTGCAGATGGTCACGTGGGGAGACAAGGTGTTGGGGGAGAGGCAGATGGGGTTCAGGCAGGTGTGCCAGGTGGGCGGGGCCTGGATCCACAGCAAGGGCAGGAGCACCTGGCTTTCTGGTTCCCAGGCAGTGGTTGGTCTAAGCCACACCACCAGGCAGAGGCTGGGTGTGCCTTTTCTGTGCCTTCTCCTCCCAGAGCTCAGTGGTTAAATATACACTTATTATTTATGATCTAACAGTTCCCCTCCTAGGGATTTGCTAAAAGAAATGAAACTAGCTTACATAAAGACCTGCGCTTTGACTTTTATCATGGTTTTGCTCCTAACAGCTCTAAGCCAGAAAGAGCTCCAGCGTCTATCAGTGAGTGGACACCAAATTGTGGTATGTCCACGACGGAATACTATTCAGTAATAAAAAGGAATGAACTGCTGATAGACACAACGTAGACAAATCTGAAACATAAAAGTCAGAAGTGTAGGGCTCCTTACTGTATGTATAATTCTGCTGGTGTGAAATTCTAGAGGAAGAAAACCCGAAGCCAGAAAGCAGATCCTGCGCTGCTTAGGGCCAGCGTCACGGAGGGGAGATGGAATGAGCCTGAAGAGGCAGTTTTCCGGGGGAAAGAAATCTTCTATGTCACTACTAGTGTGGTTGTGTGGAGCTTGTCAAAACACACTGCCTGGTCCGCCTAGAAGTGGTGAGTTTTATTGTATGTAAATGATATCTCAACAAAGCAGATGGGGGCATTTTTCTGACCCCATCATTCCACTTTTAAGATGACATCCTACAGAAATATTCAGAATGTGCACAAGGAATGATCTGTAAGGATGGATTTCAAAGGCTTGTTTATTATGGTGAAAAATGATATACCAACCAAAAATGATATACCAAGATGTCCAATTGGAGGGGCTGGATGGAATAAATGGTAGGATGTGTATAAGATGGATCGCTGTGCAAAAGACTGAAATAATTTAGTGGCATGGGAAATACTCATGATAAAATGTCTACAGAGAGACAAAGGATGGGGTCTGGGGTTGGGGGCCAAAGGGCTGAGCTGTCGAAACCTCAAGTTTCTCATCTCTACACTGGAGATGCCATGGCCTACAGTACCCTCCTGTAGAGCTGGTTGTGAGGATTAAATAAAATAACACAAGTATAATTCTTACCATCTCACATAGGACAAACTCATGAAAAGTACTAGGTAAGATTATCTGCTATTACCGACATCTATAGTTCCCTGAGACAGTTGTGTTTAAAAGTCCTTGTAAAACACAAAACAGAACTAGACATATTAATAGTGGTCCTCTCTGGGTTATGGGAATGCAACTTAAATTCTTTCTTTCCTTTTACTTTTCTTTATTTTCTAGTTGTCCTTTACTGAGGACACACTACTTGTAGAAATAAACAACACACCTTGTAAAGAAGACTTTCTTTTGCCTTCGTGAAACTCAACAAACATGTAAGCTTCATTCGAGACACAGTGTGGGGTAGAGATGGGAGAAATACAGACAGAAGGCAAAAAATATGATTCTTGCTTTTGATACCTTTGCTAGTTTTTACTTGGGAATATACATCGTAAAACCTAGAAACAAAGAGTTTTAATTCAAAACAAAGGGTAAGAGATTGGATTTGCAGAGCTGTGAATAGTAGGACAGACAAAGGCGGGAGGGGGAGGTGAGTGGGTGTTGCTGGGAGGAGTGGGGAGGCTTCGCAGAGCATGAATGCTGAGCTTAGCAGAGGGGAGCACTCTCGTAGTGGAGGGAGGAGCATGCAGACCATCCTTCAAGGATGACGAGTTGACTGCTGAGGCTTCGTAGGGGTGTGATGATGGAGCATGGTGGAGAGAAAAGACTGGAAAGGCAGAAGCATGCCCAAGAAATGTCTTTGTTCGTGATTTTAGAGCAGTTCCTATGTGCCAGGCACTACTTTACATGGATTAAGACACTGAGAATCATGAAACCCCCAAGGAGACATTACTTTAAGCCCCTTTGTGCAAGGAGGAAAGGAAAATCATAGAAATGTCAGAAGATTTGGTTAAAGTCTCTATAGCTGGCAGGTGGTGGAGCTGGGACTTGACCCTGACAGCCTGGCTTCAGAGTCCTCATTCCTTGGCACAACTCGACTCTGTGAACACTTTGGAGATTTTCTCTTTGCAGTAGGAAGTCATAGATGGTTTCAACAGAGAATTAAAGGGTGACTTCAGTCAAATGAGAAGGCTGTCTGCACATCAGAATAATTGCCTTCCCTTTCCTTCCCATTCCAAAAGATTTTCAGGGAGAAATCAAAGGTCATCTAATAGCCAGAGACTAGTAGACTTGAACCTCACCCTTCAACCCTGACTCTTCAGAAGAAGCAAAACAATTCCATTCTCTGCTGCAGACGTCTGGTCTTAATAAAGATAGAGCTGGGGGAGAGAGAGGGAGGAGTTTCTAATTGGGGAAAAAACCCTGAAATTTTATCTCAGCCCTCAGTAGAGATCAGTCATGCCAAAATATCTGTATTATTGATAACAATAACGATGGTGATTATTATATTTTATTTTTCAATTGTGGTAATTATTGTACATTAAATCATTAGCATTCATTATTCCTACAATGTGTAATTAGGACAATGGTGGATAGATTGCTCTTGACTGTAATGAAGTTTTTATAATTGTAATTTATTGGCATCAAATTACCTTTCTTAAAATGAATCTGAACATCACACTCTTAATTCTGGGGAGGGGGTGGCAATTATTTTTAATTAATGTTTCTTGTTTGCGCCACACAGGGGGAGCTGTCTGACCAATCCACTTCTCTGTGGCTGTGAGGAAGTTAACCAAGAATATCAAAGGCGTTCTTGAATCAGTCATCTATCACAAAACATTTTCCTCCCCCGCCTCCCTCACCCGGCTGCCATCATCTCCCCTCCTCCTGAGCTGTGGCCACAGGGAAAAAAAATACCAACCATTTACCAACATGATTAGCTGAGGAGACAAGAGATGGTGATGCAGATTATTTAAGCCAATTTGTTGCTAAGTGTGAGGAGAATATCTTTTTTCTCCTTCAGAAATAGCTGAATAGGAGGACACGGACATTGGGGGTGTTTTTTGGTTTTGTTGTCCATAAATGTTATTGTGAGGTTTAATATGAGGGGACGTGTCCCTCCTCTCTATAGCCCCCCCCGCTCCATGCGATAATTGACTAAGGGGGCCTTTCCAGAAACAGAAATTTACATCTTGTTTCTGGAAAGACGGTGAAGTCTCAGGGCATTTGTTTTACTGTTGTAATATGAAATTGCCTATATTTGACTGACTTTGACCTACAAAGGTGGCAATTTAATAGCTCAAATAAATCTATCCGTTGGGATGGTAATCAATTAAGTGCACCTCCCCAAAGACGATGATTAAAGAGGAGAGAAATATCATATTTTAGGTGGTTGGGTGTATATGGAGGAGAGGATAAGGAGATGGGAGAAGAGGGCAGACCGAGGACTGCGCGGTGAGGAAGTGGCCGCAGAAAGGACCTCTTCTTAGCACATCACCCTCCGGGGACCAAGCATCTAGGGGAGGTCTTTTCTGCACACCTGCTCACGGTGGTGAGAACATCCATTCAGAGCTTCTCAAATTCCCAAACACTTGCATGCATGTCCTGCTGACCCCACCCCACCTCACCCCCATCATGAGATGAATTCTATCAGTCATTCACACCGTAGACAAGACCCAAGACAGACCTTTTGTCTCCTGCACTTGACCTTTGTCTCCCCCTGCCCCAGAAAGTGAAGTTGATTGGTTGAGTTGGGGCGGGGGGATGATATTGGGTTCTGAGGTCCTAATCTCTACTGCCTCTGAAATCCAATCAAGGAGGCAGATGTCTATTTCATCTATGAATGAGGGCTTCCTCACTCTGGTTTGAATAGGCAGCATGTTCCCTTTGTCCGGGAGGGACTTGGAGCCATTTCTATGCTGAGCTTCCAGGACAACACAACCTCTGACACCCTCTATGTACATGGGACAGGTTTGAGAGGTTACCAGCTGCCTGGCAAACATTGTAAAGGGGGACTGAATTCAGAGTCGACCCCTCTAGATGATCAAGATGTGAGGAATCCTGGCAAATTACTGAAACCAGTACTTTGGGTCCAAATGAATTAGTAGGCAGGTATCATGTAAAGAGATGCTGCCTTCAAAGATGCTGAGAGCCATCTGACTCCATCCAGGTCTGCTTCTGAGCGTCTGAGAGGGGCATTGGCTCTTTCAGCACCAAGGACAGAGGTTGAGTTGGGCACTCCCCTCTGACCAGGACCAGCACCAGGGGACCTTCTAAGGCGAGAGCCACACCCAACTCCAGCACTTCTGAGGTTCGCGTAGGGTCATCTTGTCCAATCCCCTGCCTCGTCAGGTGGCATTTTTCTTTCTTGTCTTTCAGGACAAGAACTTTGATCCTTTGACATTGTCTGGGATCTTATTCTTAGCCCTGCCACTTAACTGAGAGAACTTGTGAAATGGCTGAACAATAATCAGGTTGCTCGGAAGATGAAAGAAATTGTGCCTGTAAGAGGGCACAGCACCATACTTGGCTCAGTAAACTCAGTAAGGGACAATTGCAGTTATTGTTCTGGGAACTGGGGAATAACTGTTATTAATAATAACGACAACAACAACTTGTATTTACTGAGCACTTACTGCATGCTAGGTTCTGTCTGAAATGCTATGGGTGCATTATCTCACTCAGCACCCTCGGCAACCCTGTTACAGATGGGAAGTTGAGGCACAGAAAGGTTAAGGGTCTTGGCTAAGGTGACACAGCTGGTGAGCGGCAGGCCTGGGATGTGAACACAGCTGGTTCCGTGGCAGAGCCTCCATGACACCATGGACTCAAGTGACTTGCTGTGGCTCACTGGTGGGCTCTCTGCAACTGGAAACTGGTATCAGGATGGTTCCCCTATTCCTGTTATTATTTCTCTTCCTTCTCCAGTGCATTCAAACAGTAGTTTGACCATGAAACAGATGGGCTGAAGAGGAAGGTGTCAGGAGGAAAGAAAAGGACCCCCAGAGGAAGACATGAGCTTCGTGCCCCCCACCCTGGGAGGAAGTAGAGTTGGTTCCTATCTTTGGGGTGCTTCTGGGCTAGCTGGGGAGTACACAGGTGCACAAATAACCATGGCCTCAGGAGTAGGGAATCAGGGGTAAGAAACCAACACTGGAGAGTCAGGGAGGAGAGTGGTTTTCAGCTGGGGAGGAACTTTATGGAAGTCTTCGTGGAGGAGGAAGCCCCGGTGCCAGCGTGCAGAGATGAAGGGGGCCGGGACGGTGGGTGGCAGGGGGTGCTGGGAGGGTCCTCTCCTGTCCTGGCTTCCTTCCCTCCTCCTCCTTTTCTCTAATTTCCTGTCTTTGTCCCCTTTCTTCACTGCTTTCTCCTCCTGCTCTAATTTTCCTCTTCCTCCTCCGCGTCTTCCTCCTGTCTTCTTCCTCCTCTGCCCCTCTTCTTCTTTCTTTTCTTCCTCCTCCCTCCCTGACTTATTTCCTAATAATGGTTGACTCACCAGGGAATCAACCAGAGCCTCAGACCATGAACCCAGCAAGGCTTCCTCCTACCTCTTGCTTTCAAGCTCCAGACTTGGCATTGAAATAAAAATTGGCATAAAATCTGTTGTGGGTGAGGCAACACCTCTATTGAGGACAAAAGCTCAACACCCAGCCGGGGTGGTAAAGTGAGGAGCGAATCTGCCCAGGCCGACTTCAGGTCACACGTGCGGGTGTCATAGGTGAGCACGTGACCTCCCACGAGCAGCTCCATGTCTGTTTCTGCAAATGTTCTCTTTTCCAGAATTGCCACGAGGGTTAAATGAAATAATCTAAGTGAACATATCTAGCATAATACCTGGCACATAGCAGATGCTGAAAAAGTTCACTTCCCATCTCCGTTAATTAATGAATCTCTATATTTAAAATGGGGTCTGTGGTTCCCGGGCAATATCAAGTCGTGGCGGAGCTGTGCCCGCAGAAGGGGTGGAGGCAGGAAAGAGGATCTCATTTGTGATGGGGTGAAGATGGGCAGTGTAAATCTAATTTCTCAGCAAAAGCTGTGATTTGTCAGCCCTTTTAATTATTATTTTTTATTATGGATACAAATTAAAAATAAACTGTGTGTCTCAATCACAGCAGGGATTAAAATTGTTCCCTAATTGTTATCTTTGAATCAATCTAGCTTCCATTAGCTCTGCTTCCTGAGGTATAATTGAGGTGTGTGTGTGTGTGTGTGTGTGTGTGTGGTTGGTTTATAGAGAAAGCACCTACCTCTATTTAATGTGTGTCTTCCAAACGCCCACTTGATTTTTCCTTTCTTCTGCTGAAGATTTTGAGGGGCATCAGGGATGGAGTTGAGGGGATTTGACCATTATTCCTCAAGTTTTTATTTCAAAACCAACATACAGTGTGTGATATATACTGCATTTTTTGATTGGGCAGGTGTGGGAGTAGTGATGTAAAGTCAATGCATGGAGAACAGCTATGGTCAGTTTCTTCTTAATGATAGAGATTTGTAGACTGTCAACTCAAGGGCAGATCCTTGTCTGTCTTCCTCACTGTGTATTCCCAGAACCTAGAAAAGTGCTGGTGTCTGGTCAGTTCTCATTCCAGAAGAATGTATTAACTCACGCACGTTATAAGCAGTGTATATTATACACACAAACACACACACACTCACACAGTGCACACTACATAGTCGGTGGCAGTGCTCAGTAAAACAGCTCCTATTGTTTTCATCACCGATGTCCAAGCCCAGTGGACCATCCTGAGACTATATTCTACCCTTTTTTAGTTTTTATTTTTGTGTTGAAGAATTAGGGTGTAGACCAAAGTGTGGAGCTGAGAGGATTCACCAGAGAAAGTGGGGAGCAGAACAGGCAGATCTACTGAAGTACACTGCTGAGGGGAGCAGCGGGCGAGACAGGAAAGGTCTGCTGCGCCATGTGGGTCAGCTCCTTGGCTGGAGATCGAACTTAGGCCATAGATGTGACAGCGCTGAGACTTAACCCTTAGGCTGTCCCTTAAATTATATTTTAACTTTCACAGTCTTACTAGTTGCAATTTATCAAGCCCTTGCTTGAATTTTGGGTGGAAAATGAAGGCTTTGTATCCAATAAAATAAGTTCACATGTAGCCCCCAGAATTGGCTGCATGGTGCTCCAGCGACAAGTTTAGCTGCGATTGTATAACTAGAAAGGGGTTAAGCCCCAAGCTTGGAAAAAATAGAGCATTTATTCATTCATACTTGACACAAATATTTTTTAAGTACCTGTGGTGCCTTGGGCCTGCAGGGGGTCCTCCCAGACTCTAACTTTAGGAGTTTATGATATAGCAGGGAAGAGAGAGTTATTAAATTATTCACATACATATATGATTATAAAGTGTGGAAAGATGTAGGAAGAGAAATACTGGGGGATCCAAGAGACTATAACATGGGGACAAGATATCAGTGAGAGGTGGATCGTGTGTGTGTTCTGGAAGGCTTTGCTGGGAAATAGTGGAAGAGGAGGCATTAGCTAGATCATAAGCCTTCTAGGCAGAGGGCACAGAAAAGCTGGTATGAATGGAGCTGAGAGGTCACGGGGACAGGGGTCTGGTTGGCTGGGCCAGATCCACAGGCCTTGGGGCCAGGAGGTGGTGGCACTGTGACTCGATGAAAACCTGGAAGCAGGGGATGGTTTGATTGGACTTAGGTTTAAAGGATTGATCCTCCTGCTTCCTGGAGAGCCGAGTGGCTGTGGGTGGAGAGTGGAGGAAGGGACACCAGTGAGGAGGCAGCTGAAACTGTCCAGGTGAGATACAATGGCTGCCTGACCTCTGGGGTGCAGTGGAGGTGGGGAGAAGATATCAGAGGTAAACCTGTTGGATGCTGTAGGGTTGAAGGAGAAGCATTAAGGTCCAAGAAGAATAGCTGTGTATAAAAAAAAGCATAAACAGGAGTCTCACAGTAGCATGGGTGAAAAAAGCCAAATTTAAATGAGTAGGTACTCCTCCGGGTCCACTCACACCAGGTTCAAGAACAGACCGAACAACTCAATGATAACATACAAGTCAGAGTAGTGGCCCTATTAACTGGGGTACATCTGGAGATTAGAGAACCTAGGGTGTAGGGCACAGGGGTCTTGTGGGCACAGGATGTTTCTATAGCTTCATCTAGGTGGTGATTACATGGTTGTGTGCATTGGTGAGAATTTATTAAGCTGGACCTTTAAAATAACTGTGCAAGTTATATGATAAATAAAAGACAATGACAAATAAAAACAGAAAATATAAGTAAATGAGCTGAACTATTTCTATTTGCTAAGCAGAATGAAAAGAAGTAATGAAAAAATAAAGAGTAAATTAAAGAAAATGTGATTTTAATCATTAAAAATGTAGAAAAGTACAAGAGAAAAATATGCTTGAAGGTTACAATGCCCAATTAACGACACTGAGATCAGCTCTTCTAGTATAATCTATGGAATCCATTTTGAAATGAAAGGTAAGGATCTGTTCCCTTATAGCTACCAGGTCATCTGGGCAGGAATACCTTTGCTATTGTTAAGGAAAGAATAGGGGGTCAACCCCAAGGAAAGAATTTGAATTGCAGATGATGCCTTAGAATGATTTTCATTTTATTATTTGTGATAGTAAAACTCCAGAAATGATCCAAATAATTTTCAGTGGAGGAATGGTTAGGGTGGAATGCTATACAGCCCCTGGGAGTAAAAGTAAAAGACACAGAACTTTATTTTTTAAAAATATTTATGCACTTATACAAACTGGGGTACAGGCCAGAGGTGGGGGGGTGAGAGGACTCACCAAATACAGAGTGGGGACAGAACAGGTGGATCTACTGAAATACACTGCTGAGGGGAGCAGCAGATGAGACAGGAGAGGTCTGCTGCGCCATGTGGGTCATCTCCGTGGCCGGGGATCGAACTCATGCTGCAGTAGGTTGGCAATAGCTTGATAGCACTGAGACTTTAACCCCTGTACCACCAGGGAGGCCCCAAGACACAGAACTTTATATATGGATAGGGACCTCCGTATACAGAGGCCGAAGATGGGCATGCAATGGGCGAAGAGGTCACTAATGATCCATTCCAGCAAATGAGATTATAAATAAGCATTTTTTGTGCTTTCCTGATTTGTATACTTTCTGCAATAACTCTGATATTTTAGAATTTTTTAGAATTAGAATCTATTTTTTTAGAATCAGTACAACTATTGCTATAAATTTTAAAATATTTAATTGGAATCTTGATAAAAGACAAAAGGTCACATGAAGATTTGTCATGTGAAGTGAAGAAATCAGGGTGCAAGATTGTACATAGAATAAGGTAAAATGTGACCATGTCTGCGTGGGAATAAAAAAGACTGAAAGGAAATATGCAAAATTGTTAATAGCAGGCTCTCTGGATGGTAGAATTTAGAAAGCTATCTACAAATTTCCTTTATTTCTGGATTTACCAATTTTCTATAATGGGCACATATTCATTTCTTAATAAGAAACATAATACTTTAAATCTGATGCCAGTACCAATATCTTGATCCACTGTAAAATTCCTCTACCTCCCTTCTCCGCTCTCATATATTTTATTACCATATAAACTTGTCCTTCTCATAAATTGAGTGGTTCTAAAATAGAGCCCTAATTTTGACTTAGTGGTTCTAAAATAGAGCCCTGCCTTGACTTAGTTCTCAAAAAAAAAAAAACCAAAAAAAAAAAAAAAAAAAAAACCAAACAGAAACACATGATTCCAGGCTTCTTGAAGAAAATGAATAGAACCATATTGTTTTCACTCAAAAAAATTAAAATTATTACAGTGCAGACACACAAACCCAGCTGAATGCCAAGAACCACCACCAACACAGCCACGAGGCTTCACGAGCACATTCTGTGAATTGCCAGAACCACTGGCTGCTCCAGAAGAACAACATTTCCTTCAAAGTTGCCCATTTTTTCCAAAGATGTGATCCTAGGGTTGACACTTTCCAGACTGGGCGAGACTATTGTAGGGAAGCAAAACTCTGCACCCCCAAATAAGTCTTGATTTTCAAAGATTTATTTTATGTATACAAGAGCTGGGGTACAGGTCAGATGTGCAGGAGGGTGAGAGGATTCACCAGAGACAGAGCGAGGAACAGAACAGGCAGACTGACGAAATACACTGCTGAGGGGAGCCGTGGGCGAGACAGGAGAGGTCTACTCGTCATAGTGGGTTGCTCCGAGGCCGGCGGGGATTGAACTGGCACTGGAGAGGCTGCGGACAGCTTCACAGCACTGCCTGCGCCACCAGGGAGGCCCCCCAAATAAGTCTTTTTGACAAAAAGTTGATTTCATGGGAAGGGGTCTGAAGGCTGGGTGGACCTGTGAACAAGATACGTGCAGGTGAACTTCTGTAATGCCAACTACTAGAGATGCCAAATCTCCTTGTCCCTTTTCAACAGAGAAGACAGGAATTACATCTGCATACCTTTGTCTACTGTGCCTTCCTTGGTAACCTCCCCCTCGACCCTTCTCCTCCCCAGCTCTCAGGGAAGCTATTTAAAATGACAGCTGAAGGCATGTGTGGGAGCTACCCAGTCATGCCTGGCCTCTCCCCTGTCCACAGGAAATAGACTTGTTATTATTAAACTTTTCTTTTGTTTGTTTTAATTTATTGAGCATAGACAAAAGATTTCTTTTCCTTTTTCTTTTTTTGTTTATTGAGGTAACACTGGCTTACAACACTACATGATCTAGGGAAACAGGTTCGCCATTCCTCATCAATCACATCATCAAAGTACCCATGGTCCTTTACCATAGACCATTGATTCTTAAACTTCTTTTCGCCTTTTTTTCTCTAATCAATCTGTCTGATGCTTGTTGGATCATTTGCCAGCCTAGAAGAACTTAGAGGGGTAGGGCATAGTATCCTTTGTGCCCTGACAATGTTGAAGAGAAGGCGAATCACCTGTGTATCCCTAATACCCAGAACCTCTGAGAGTGTCTGGCACACAACAGATACTCATTCTTAATGTTTGTTGAGTGAATGAATAAACTAATGGGAGAAATCCAGGTGATCCTGCATGGCCCACTCCACACGGTGGCAGGAGGACCCTCCAGTGCCATTTTCATGGCCTCTGGTGACTGGTCCCTCTGCCCCAGGGCTGAATTAGGACATTCATGTGCTCCTTCTTCCATTCAAACTTTTAAAATTATATTTTCAGACTGTGTTGTTTTGTCTAACACTGTTTTGCTCCAGCGTTGACAGATGCCCAAAGAGATGACACTAAGAATCAGCTTTCCTCTGTGTCATTTTGCTTAAAGTTGCCATATTCAAGATGCTCAGAGAGGATGCGCCATATAATCTGGCTGGATTCATGATGACATACAAAGTACTTCTATATTCATTTTTCCTTTTGAGTATAAAAGAAATTAACATTAAAACATTTTCAAGAACCCAAGAGGTATTGTGGGCCCTTAGCATTGCCTCCCCTCTGCCTACTGAAGAATCAGCCTGGTTCTGATCCAGTCCTTTGTATGTTCATTCATTCATTCACTCACTCACTCATTCATTCAGCAAGAATTAAGAAAGCAACTCCTCCTGGGGAGACCTCCAGTCTCTGGAAGTATCTTAGGATCCCATGGAGGGGATAAGCAGCCACTGCTCCCTGCCTTCACACCCCTGCGATTCTAGCAGAGGAGACAGATGCTGACAAGTGTGTCAAGAAATAAGTGTGCAATCACTGGGCTTGACATGTGAGGTGGTTCAGGGGAGCAGGTGGGTCAGTTTGGGAATCTGAGCTACAAGTTACCTCTGCCAGGAGGGTGGAGCTCACATCCAGGGAAGTCCTGGCTTGAGCAAAGGTCCTGAGGCAGGATCTTTGGTAACCAGCGGGAAGCCAGAAGTTTGGGGGAGACAGAAGGGGCGGGCAGGAGCCTCAACTACTTCTTGAGCCCCATTAGGAAGCTACAAGTGTCCCTGGGCACCCCTGTCCCCCTCAGCTGGGGTTCTCACTTTCGCACCCCATCCCAAACCACCGGCAGCTTAGGCCAGCAGGCTCTGGGCACAGAGCAGGGATCGGGGAGGGCTGGTTTGATTAGCTCACTGTCAGCAAGGGACGTGAGGTTAATTGCTATTCTCTTTGTGGGCCCGGCTTGGTCGGGGCGCGAGCTGCGCGGTTGCGTGTGCACCGAGTTAGGCCTGGGGCCTGGGGGAGGCGCAGGCCTGGGGTGGGTTGCACAAGATTTCTCTGCGAGTTCAGAACCTTGTCTTGTCTGGTGTGCAGCAAAGAGAGTACTTAACAAGCATTAAGGGACACAAATAATTCCCCTTTTCTCCTCTCCGCCTATTCTTCCCTCTCTCTTTTCTTGTAAATCCCGTCCCTTGCATGTGAATAGGGGACCGGCTTCATCTGGGACCTTTAATCAGATCCCTGGTAGGCACTAGGAGGGCAAAGTGCCCGAGGGATTACCTTTTATTTTAGGGTTTTTCTCCCCTAGTTTTGCCATCCCCCGCCCCTCCCCCCGTCGTGTTTTCCTCTTTGCCATTTGTTCTCGGGAGAAGTAAGCAAGGCAGGCTTAAAGGGCGGGGGAGGGGGGCTTACAAACTTAAGGGGATCGGGCCCTATTCAGCCGGGCTTGTCCACAGTCTTTCTGCTTTTGTTCCCTGCCTATTCTTCAGCTGATTTCTTCACTCCAGTAAAAGCACTTTAATTCCCTTTTAGATACGGAGAATCCGTCCTCTTCCCCTGGCCACCTCCTCCCTCTCTCCACCCCACACACCCCATTCCACTTTCTCAGACCCTTTATGCTGCGTCTTCGTCGGCCCCAACAAAGACCTGACATCCTCGCAAAGTATTTCTTTCACGGGCCAGGCGGAGCTGCGGGGCGGGCGGAGCGTGAGGGGGGGGGGGACAGGGATTCTGGGGACAGGACCTCCACGCCCCACCCTGGCCCACACCAGGCCTGGGGACACCCCCGGCTTCAGACCCGGCCCCCATCGGTGCCCGCGGTGCTTTGGATCGCAAGGAGAGGCGTGGACGCGGCACGTGTGCGGGGAAGGCCAGAGCGCGTGGCTGTGTGAGCGTGACAGGGGCAATAGAGACATCTGAGGCTTGGGCTTGGTCAGCGCTTCTGAAAGGAGCCGGAGGAGTCCTGGAGAAAGTCCTTGCAGGGAGCTGACCCTGGGCCTTCAGCTCTGTCAAAGTCCCGCAGACCTCTGGGGTCAGCCCTGCAAAACTTCCAGCGGGCCGGCAGCAGAGCCCCCAGGAAGCAGACCTGCAGGAAGGTGGCGGCGGCTGCATTTGAAAAGTAACCCCTAACTCAGATGCGGAGATGCTTTTGCGTTCGTATTAAGGTCTCTGGAGGTATCTCAGGTCAGCTGCACTAATTGTTCAATGCAACATCCACCAGTATTTCATTGCCCATTGCCGGGGGAAACAATTTCTGGGGTAGGTTTTCTTTTCTTTCCACACGTGACCTGATTCCCTCCCGCCTTCCTTCCGGGGCCTGTGAGGCGCACCTGTGAGCCTGCCCAAGCCTGGAACGTGAAGTGGACCTTCTCCCTGGGGGCCCTGCCTTCTTCCAAGCTTCCCTTCTTGCAAGAGGGAGCCAGCTCCTAAGTTTTGTCTTCTCCATCAAAAATCATTTGCATCTCATATTTACACCCCTGAACCAGCACACCTTTCGTTTTCGTCCAGACTTTTCTCACCCTGTACGAAGCTCCCAAGCCTGCTGGACAGGGCCAGGCCCTCCTGTCCAACTGCCAATTCCTTCGTTCCTTGCCATCGACTGACTTGCAAAAGGAAAATGTGAAAAATCCTTTTAGGGCAAAACCAGTGCCTCGTTAGGCTCTCAGTAGCTGTTGAGTGACGGGGAAGGCGCCTTCCAGGTGAGTGTCTAGATGCCTGCTCACAGCCCCAGATGGGCCAGGGGGGAGCCCCACGGTCATTGTGGACTTTGGCCGGGCTGGCAGGTAACAGCTTGGTTTCCCCATCTATGCAATGGGAGCAGCGGATAAGCTGTTCGTGGAGGAGCAAGTGTGGGGGCGCGAGCAAGAGGCAAGCCCACTGCCCCCCACCCCGGAGGGACAGGTGAGCTTTCCTGCCTTCTCTCTGTCTGAGATGTGGGAAAGATGACTCCCTCCTCGCATGTCCGCACACGCCACGGGGCCATTTAAGAGAAAGCGGGCCGGCTTGTAATAGCCCAATTGGGAGTCTGAGCAGCAGAAGGGCTGGCTCCCTCGCCATGCCAGAGCATGGGCAATTACTGCCAGGCATTTTTCGGGCAAAATAGAAGGCAGAGAAATAGCAGGTAGGAGCCTCAATTATCGGGAGTCATTCTCAAGACGAAAATGCTGCCTCATTCTCCCGCTGCAAAAGGCCGTCGTGAAACTGGGCACTTAGAGTGGTTAGGAGAGAAGCGGCCGCAGGGATAATGTCTGGCCTTGCTCAGCGCCAAGGTTGGGCTGAGGGAGGAGAGGAGTGGGTGGAGGGTCTGGGGAGCTAGAATGGATTGCTTTTCCCTCCTGAGCAGCAACAGAAAGGCCCATGCGCCTCTGGCCACCAGGAGGGTTTTGGGCAACCGTGTGCTGGTGACCGGTGACGCCCTAACCAACAACCGGCTCTCAAGCCTCCTCTTCCTCCCACTCCAGGGTCCGAGCCGGATGAGCTTGCTCTGTGAGATTCCCCCCCCCCCCCCCACACACACACACACACACACACGACGCAGGTCCCTCCTTTCCTTCCAAGGCTGGGGGGAAGCCTTGCAAGTTTCTGGGCAAAGCTGTCTGCTCAGGGAAAAGCTGGGTGGAGTCCTGTGGAAACTTGAGTTAGAAATGGCCCTGGAGGGCCTCCCTGGTGGGACGCAACCTATGAAGCAGTCTGCAGCCTCTGCAGCACGAGTTTGATCCCCGGCCAGGGAGGAGACCCACATGGCGCAGCAGACCTCTCCTGTCTCACCCGCTGCTCCCCTCAGCAGCGTATTTCAGTCAGTCTGCCTGTTCTGCTCCCCACTCTGTCTCTGGTGAGTCCTCTCACCCCCGCACTTCTGGCCTGTGCCCTAATTCTTATATGCATAAATGAATAAATCTTAAAAAAAAAAAAAGAAGTGGCCCTGGAGGGTGGATGTGAGAACTCAGGGTTCTTCCCACCCTCCCTGTGCAGAGAAACCCTGAAGTCCAGTACTGGGAGGCATGTGTAGCCAGTGGCACCCCAACATTGGAGCAGAGGTGCTAGAGCAGGAGACCTGGACTTCAGGCAGCCTGTGCCTTCCCGGGGTGGGCGCCTCCACTTCACTCTAATCATAGATGTTTTAGGGGGCCATTTGGAAGATGGGGTAAACGGAGGCTCTGGACAGGTAGCTCCACAGTCCTCAAAAGGCCCGATGTTGGACTCCCCAAAGTCCACCTCCTGCTGGGCTGCCCTGCATCCTGCGTTCAGTCCCCTGGGGCCCTCATGGGCCTAGCACCTCAGGGCCTGGCGGTGAAGGGGCTGCTGGCCGCGCTGGGTCACAGAAGGTGCTGGCAATGATGCCCTTGCGCCACAGGACCACGAAGACAACATAGTAGCAGTCGCCATAACACTGATTTTATTTATAAAATAAATACTATAAAAAGTTATATTTATGAATATAAATAGATATTATTTATAATTATAAAAACAATACTATTTATTAAGCACTTGTTAAGTGCCAGCCACTGGTCTGGGTGCTTCAAACTATTAACTCAGTTATTTCACACGAAGTTTACAGCATGCATGGGGCGGGCAGGGGACAGGTAAAGCTCTGCGGGCAGGCTGCGCCCTTGTTCTTAGAAGAACGCTCTGTGGGAGATGGCTGAAGGTACAACGAAGACAAGAGAGTGGAGCTAGAGAGAGTGAGGGACACAGACAGATGATGCCGAGAAAGCACGTATATCCTGGGGACAGAGGGAGTCTAAAAGGCATACAAGTGTTCACGGGGTTATCATCCTCGCAACTTTTCCATTGGTTTGAAACTTTTAAAAATAAAAACGAAAAACGAGGTGGCATTATTATTGCCCCCATTTTACAGATGAGGAAACTGAGGCACAGGAACGTTCGTCTCCATAGTGCTTGCTCTAGAAGCATTAGCTGGTTACTTTGATGATGAGCTGCAAGCCTAGAGATGTCATGTCGCCTCTTCACCATCACACAGCACGAACATGGGGAGACTCCGGCTTTGAAGGACCCCAACTGTCTCACCCTCGACGGCTCTGTGGACCTCGGGTTCGGAAGAGGCAGGGGCAAGAGTGGGCTCTCTCCATGGCAGTGAGCTCAGCCCCAGGGCGATGCCCTTTGGTGGAGCCCCTTTGCTCTCCCCGGCACCCCCTCAGGATCATCCCCTGGGAACTCTTCAGTCCCCCTTCCGCAGCTCTCCCATCCTCTTTGCATCAGCAGCCCCAGTGGGGGGCCTGGCAGGCTGGGGGATATTTGCCCACAAATACAAGATGTGTGTTAAACACTCTGCCGGCAGCTTCTCCCCACCCGGCCATGTTTGCTCAGCAAACATCACTAATTCCCCCTTTTCTCTGCCTGGCTCTGCCTGGGGGCCCAGAGCAAAGCCTGTTCTCTGTCAGCCCCACTGACAGCGCCTGCATCCCAGCTGAGCTGGCTCTCCTCCCGCCAGGTCCCAAGAAGACCTGGGGAGACAGGCTGCTTCTGTGGTTTGCTGGGCTCTCCAGGCCCCCGGCTGCTTCTCCAACAAGAATTTCTCTCTTCTTGGGATGCTGGGATGTGGGGGAGGAGGCTGGGATGGGCCGGGGCTCTCTCTCCTAGTCTCTGTCAGTGCATCCTCCAACATGTAGGAAGCCAACTCTTTCCAACCCACTTTCATCGATTCATTCAACGAGGGTGTTTAAGATGCCTACTGTGTGCTGAGCAGAGTGGGTACTGGCGCAGCAGCCTGTACTACTACCTCGACCAGCAAACTTTTCTGCCCTGCTGAAGCTGACACAATAAAGCAGCTAATGGATAAAGCAACGGCCATCAGAGAAAATGAAGAAAATGATCTAGGAAGATGATGTAGGGGGCACTACTCGCAAACGGGGACAGACCTGCAGATGTAGGAGGGACATACAGCCAGTGGCTTCTCCTGCCTCAGGCTCAGTATGGTTCAGCTGTGCCATTCGGGACTTCATCTTTATTTTAAAGAGTATCTTGTTTGTCACAGATTTTAAAAAATTGAAATAATACATAACAAAATACTCATAACCATCCATTTCAAGGTGTACACCTCGGGCTTTTTAGTGCATTCATAGTGTTGTGCAACCACATCTCAACCCAGAACCTTTTTGTATCACCCAGGAGGAAACCTGGTGTCCAGCGAGCAGTCACCCCCACCCCCTTGAACCTCTGCTAGCTGCTAATTACTTTTTCTCTGGCTTTGCCTGTTCTGGATGCACGCAAATTCAGTATGTAGTCCTTGGGGGGTCCAGCTTCTTTTACTTAGCATGTTTTCCAGGCTGTAGTCTGCATCAATAATCTATCCCTTGTTAGGGCTGAGTAATATTCCACTGTCTGGACAGCCCAAGTTTTGTTTCTCCATCTATGAGTTGGTGGACATTTGGCTTATCATGGACTAAACATGATATTAAATTTGATTTTTCAAAATTTTATTTATGGGGTACCCAGTTTTTTTAGCCTCCTAAATTTTGGACCCAGCACTTTCCCTAGTCTCTGATCTAGTAGAAGAGGGATTCAGAAAGAAGTAGGAAAGCCTGAGGGCTCTGAAGTGGGACTGGGCTTGAAGCTGAGTATTCATGGGGAGGGAGCATCAGGCAGAGGAAGCAGCAAAGCCAAACACTCTGAGGCAGGAATACACCCTGAGGCAAGAATACAATGGGGAAGTTTGAGGGGCAGAGGGACTGGATTGGCTGGAGAGGGTTGGGGAGAGGAGTTGAGACTAGGTAAGTGTGGAGGGAGATGGGGGAGGCATGGTAGGTGGTTAGATCCCTTGGGGCCTTGGGTTTTCAATTTTAGAAGCTCACCTGGTATGTAGTGGTGGGCAAAACAGGGGACCCTGGAGGGGCCTGTGGAGAAAGTGAAGGTGAGATAAGATGAGACCTGCACCAGGGGGGTGGCAGCAATAGAGAGCTGCAGCCTCAGAGTCTGGACATATAGAGAGATGATGTATCTCTTAGTCATTTGGCAAACAATTATTGAGTGCCAACTATATGCAGACAGAGAGAGAGGGAGAGAGATGATGAGAATAGCAGTGGGGGAACAAAGTTAGATAGAATCTTCAGGGAGCTGGGAGACATGAAACAAGAAACTACAGACATGATCATGCATTAAGGGAAAGACAACATTTTGGCTCCTAATGACCTGTGACTCTTTCCAAAAATGGAATCCACGGGTCAGAGGAAGCCATCGACTTAGTGGGAGACAGATGGGCCAGAGGAAATCCTTTCTCTGAATATGTTGTCAACAGAGAGGTGGTCCCCCTGTCCCTTGCTACAGCAGCGTCCTGGGCAGAATTCTGTGGCCTCCCGAGGGGACTGCTTTGAAGGGGGAGCACCCCGTTTGGATGGTTGAGTTCTGGATTGTGTTAAAAAGGAACCAGGACTCTGAGTCTGTGGCCTCCCTCTCTCTGGTCTCTCGAGGAAATCGCGAGGCCTGCGGGGGCGGATGGAAGAGCCCCATTAGCTCTCCCAGATCCTCCTTCCTAGGGCTCCAGGCGGCCATCTCCCCCGTGACTGATGATGAGTCATGGCAGGGGGCTGATTTGGAAGAAACGAGGCCAGGAGACCCCTCTGCTCTTGCACGGGAGACACCCCATTAATCTTTAACAAACAGGAAGTTCCATGAGGCCGGGCCCTCAACTAATGAGCCCTGGTTCCCAGGACTCTCCTGGGGAGAGGAATTAACCATCAGAGAGAGGTGCTGTGAGCAGGGAGTAATTCCCTGAAGGAAGAAAGGCAGGTTGGTTCCCAGCCTCACTCGTGTGGGGTCACCTTGACTGTCCGCCATAGACTCTAGCCATAAATATCATCATTTCCTTCCTATGTCTCCAGACAATCACGTTTAAAAACAGTTTCATTGAGGTGTAATTGACATGCAATAAATTGCATAAGCTGCAAGTGGACAACTTAATAAGTTTTGATATATCATGCACCCCAAAACCATTACCACAGTCAAGGTAATATGCATACCTGTCCTCTGCAGAAGTTTGCTCTTTCTAAGTTTCTCACCACCTTCCCATGCCCAGGCAGCCCCAGATCTGCTTTCTCTCGCGCTGGATGAGTTTGCATTTTCTAGAATGGAATCTTACTGTGGGTGTTCTTTTTGGGCCTGCCATGTAATCATGCTTTGGAGCTTCATGCTTGGGAGGTTCATCAACACTGTTGCCTATTGTTCATTACTACCGAGGAGTCATAGTCTGTGGCTGGGAGACAGCAGTTTGTTGATTGCGCTGTTGATGGACATTTAGAAACCCTTTCTTTTCTTCTTTTGAATAAACTTTGAATTTTAGAATAGTTCTAGATAGACAGGAAAATTGCAAAGATAGTACAGAATTCCCATCTACCCACACCCAATCTCTCCTGTTATTATCTCCCATGGGCGTGGAGTACTAGGACGCCATAGCCTGTCATTAGCTGAAGTCATACTTGATTTTGATTTCCTTAGTTTTACCCGATGTTCTTCTGCTGCCTCGGAATCCCACCCGTGACACATTACAATCACTCATCGTGTCCCTTTAGATTTCTCTTGGCTGGCGTGTATTTCTACCTGTAGGACCCGAACACGCATGTCTCTGGGGAGTCTGGTTCTTTTTATTGGAGAATGGTCTTAGAAACCAAGATTTGGGTGCCAGGTATGCTCATAACTATGGGGGTTTTAATTTTTCTCTGGCAGAGCAGAGATGAGAGTGTGTACTGATCCTGTTACATTCGTAAATTTCTCTACCGTTGTGTAACCATCTGTATATTAAGCTGAATGGAAGTTTATACTGATGCCTCCAATTCAAATCCATACTCCAGGGATCATTTTGCCTCTTCCCCTTGCTTATCTGAAGACTTTCACTCCAACAGCAAGAAATCTGGCTCCCATCCTCTGCCAAACATTGACTTACCTGTTTAGGTCCGGTATCGATTTCCAGGATACAGTGGTTCAGAACTGTTACCCCCTACCCTTGGGGCAAACAACTTTATCAACGAGAGTGCCATGACATGTACATTTCCCTTAAACTTATAGACTCCATTCATTGCCAGAGTTACTTGGATCAGCTTGCTCGCTCACCCAATCCTTCAGAGATACTGTTTCTTATTTTATAATAAAGCTAGACTATCTATCTAGTCATAGCCCTCATGCCACCTTGCAATCCCTGATCTCCTAAATGACTTTCAAAAACTTGGCTTGCACTTCAGCTCACTCTGTGTGTTGTAAAATCCTAAAGGATTTGGCAAACGCAAAGTTTCAAGTAACCTCCACTATAGGATCACATATTGCTTCACTGCTCCCCCAAATTCCTTTGCTTCACTGACTAAACCCTCACCTTGAGCCCTGAACCCCTGGCAGCCACTGATCTCCTCATTGTCTCTCCAGAAAGTTACATGCATGGAAAGTTAGATCCACAGTTTATAAGGATCTCAGACTGGCTTCTCTCTCACAAAGCAATATGCATTTAAGTTTCCTTCCTTCTTGTCTTGTGTGGCTCGAGAGATTATTTCTCTTTGTCACTGAATACTATTCCATTGTGTGGGTGGGCTACTATTTATCTGTTCCCTATTGAAGGGCATCTTGGTTGCTTCCAAGTTTCAGTCATTATGAATAAAGCTGCTATAAACATTCACAGGTT
The DNA here is from genome assembly GCF_014898055.3 of Talpa occidentalis. NCBI lineage: Eukaryota > Metazoa > Chordata > Mammalia > Eulipotyphla > Talpidae > Talpa > Talpa occidentalis. The sequence goes on along the minus strand of NW_023601433.1, from coordinate 83,779,856 downwards.
GGCTAAGGCGTAAGACTATGCTGGGCTTTGTAGAAGCTGCCGAGCTGACTTACAGAGTGATTGCCCCATTCTGTACCCCCAGCAGCAGTGAGCGAGTTTCCCCTCGCTCTGCCTCCTTCCCGACAATTGGCATCATCAGAGTTCTGGATTTTAGCCATTCTGGTAGGTATGTTGTACGATCTCATTGTTTGAATTTGCATTTCCCTGAAGACAGATGATGTGGAGCATCTTTTCATGTGCTTATTCGCCATCTGTATATCTTCTTTGGTGAGTGTCTGGTAAGGTCTTTGGCCGATTTTTAAATGGATTGTTTTTTTATTGTTGCGTTTTGAGTTTTTTTTTTGGTCTATTTTGGGTAATAGCCCTTGATCAGAGGTGTCTTTTGCAAATATTTTCTCCCAGTGTATGGCTTGTCTTCTTATTACCTTGAAACACTGCCCCCCTCCCCTCTTTGATTGCATTAGAAAAAGACATTCTTATTTGCTTATATCTCTGCTGTGCTGGGTCTGTTATAGGGCAGCCCCGATATTGAACGGGTTCCTGGCTGTGGGTCCTCACCTGCGCGCTTACAAGGGACTTATGAATACTCCACTACAGACACACACAAAAGGTTCATAAAAGGTTTATTTACAAGGGAAAAGGAAAGAAGGAAAATGTACAACTCAGGGAGAAAATAGGGAAATAAAGTCTTTAATGCGTCCTACCTGATCCACCGACCTGGAAACCCAAAGTCACTCTCAGAGCTGGCCGGACGCTGCGAGCTGGCGGAGAGCCAAAATGGGGGCTCCCCAAAGCCCACGTGTCTGCCTTTTATATCAACCTGGCTGCTGAACCCCACCCTCAGGTCCCAGCTACCTTCCCTTTGGTGGTGATGGGATTTGGAGTCCCCAGCGTCTTTGGCTTTGGCCTGGGGTAGGGGTGGAGTCCACAAAGCCTGTATGGAATTAGCTTTAGGACAGCCTTTTCCCCCTAACAGGTCCACTTCAGTGACACAGTAAGCTGATCATTCTGCATCACGATTGCTGGAGAGTAACCACTGCCTTTGCTAGGAGGTTAGATAGGATGACCTCTAAAGTGTCTGGGTCTGATATCTTGGGATTCCAAAAGTCTATCATTCTAAGTCTTTAAAATATAGTAATTCCCACACTATATATTTTATTCTAATATTCTATAAGTTTAATATTAAAAAAGTCTATGCTTCCTTGAGCTTACACAATTCTAAAATTCCAAGGACATAAGCTTGTTTTTATAAAGTCATTTGTGTTAATATTCTAGAGTTTTCTAATTCCGAGATTTTACTCATTAAGTTTTATAAAAAGTAATGGTGCTTAGATCCTATGTACTAGGGCTATAAGATTTTAGAGGTTTACTTTTAAAAGATTTCTCTCATTCTGAAATTCTATGGTTGTAAGTTCCTATAGAGTTAGACTTAGAATCTCTTAGTCTAAAATTTAGACTTCTATAATTTTAGAATTCTAAAATTTTGAGATGTTGTTGAGTATCCTAAAATCTAAAGTCACATGGTTGTACATTTCTCTACCATTCTCTGTTACTTGAATATTCTAAGACTTGAGCTTGGGCCTTGAATAGAATCCACTGCTGAAGAGACATCTCTGAAGCCACTGGTCACTTTCCCAGGCATTGGTCTCCAAACAGCCAGCTCCATCTTAGTTTCCTGGGACTGACTAAGATGCACCTGGCCCTGGAATAGTTTGAAGATCGAAAGTTCTAGATGTTTCCTTCGCAGGCCATACTTGGGGCAGAATTTCCCATTTTATCATCCCACATCAGGATACCAGTGGCTCTGCCAAAGCATTGAGTCTGGCACCCCGAACCCCTTTCTCACAGGTCGGAGGCACTGCCTGCTCAAATGAAGAACCGATCCCTGGTAGGTGACAGTCCTTGAGAGGACACAGGGCCCATAACTTGTGCTGAAGCTTGCTTAGCTGGTGGCTCTTGCACCTGGTGCTTCTTCAGAATCTTTTCTACTTTTACTATTTTGAAATCTTTCCTGGACTCAGTCCTTGCTAAAGGCCAATTTTCTTCCCTGTCTACTTACAAGCTACGCTTCTTTGAGATTGCTATCTTTGCTGGGTAATAGAGATGAGAGAACAAGGTGGGTGATCATCTTGGAGCAAGGGGAGAAGTCAAAGCCATTTTCCCTGGTCCTCCCCTCTTCTGCTCACATTCCGTACAGCTCTTGGAAAGGTGCGTAGGGCAAGGCTTTTTCAGTTGCAGATGCAGAAAGCTGCTCTGCCAATAGGATTGTGTTTGGTTGCATGTAACAGAAATGCAAACACGATCGCTTCATCAGCAAGGGGTTATTTTTCACAGGCGACCAAAAATACAGAGATCAGCATTGCATTTCTAATCCAGGCAGCAAAAAGATAGAAGGGCTGAAAGCAAAGGGAAAAGGGCCTTCTCCCAGGGGTTTGTCTTTTTTTGGGGGGTGGGGCGATGACATTTCCCCTGGCACTGCCACTCATCTTGTTGTCTCATGACCACCTGGAGCTGTAAAATGTCTTGCTAAGTATTTCACTGTAGCTGCATTGTTGCCTTAAACAAAATCAGGATTCTGTTGATAAGGAAGAGAAGAAGAATAGATAACGATAGGTGACCAGCAACACCTGCCACACTAATTAAAATGTAGGTGACTTAAAAAAAAAGAAAAAACCAACAAAAAATCCGGGTATAAATAGGCTTCAGGCACAGCTGGATCCAGGGGCTTAAAGCAGGTTGTCATTGTTAATCTCTGGGGTTTCACACCTGGCGGTAAAATGGTGACTTCAAGCTGATCTTCTATCAGGTTAGCGATCCCAAGAAAGAATACTTCTTTCCTGATAAGTCTTGCAGCACTGAGGTCTTTTGTCCATCTCTGGATGTTCCACTATGGCTGGAGACAGGACTGGTGGTGGAAAATATACTCTTTAGGCTAAGGCAGCGTCCCTCTCCTGGAGGGACAGTCCCAGTGAAATGACATGGATGTAGATGGGGTATGTGGGGTCAGGCACAAGTCGGGGAGGGATAGCAGGCAGGTAAAGTCACCTGTTTCTACTTTGTGATGGGCTTGGGCTTTGTCTATTACTCCTACTCAGCATCAACAGAGGATTAGTCAGGTAAGTGGATCCTGAGTCATAAAACATAAGATTTGGGCTTCATTCATTCATTCATCAAATAGCCCTTACTCTCCCTGTGTAATTTCAAGCTCACCATATCCCCTTTTAAAGGCCTAGCATCCCTTCTAGGAAAGGGGCAGACTCTCATAAAATCCCATAATTGCTGAGTTGGGGTCAGTCACCTCCATTTAATGCCAGGATCTATGACCTTGGGCCAGTCACTTTTCCAGCTGGAACAACAGTTTCCCCAATGTCCATAATCCCAGCCGTTCACAAAACTGTTGGGATAAGGATGAACGAGATTATGCACGTAAAGCACGAAGCCAGGTGCCTGGCCCATAGTGAGCATTCCGTACATGGGGACAGGTGTTATCATCATCATCATCATCATCGTCATCGTCGTCATCATCGTCGTTATTATTACCTGCTCAGGCCCCTGCTCCAGGAAGACTCCCATAAAGTCACCAAGCATCCTAATAATTAAAAACAAGGCCCCAACCACTAAAGCTCAGCTCCCCTGCTACCCCACGTCCCACCCCCAAAACAAATCTCCCTTTCCAGTTTTTGCTGGGGCTACGAGAAGGGGCTTCCCCTAATAGGGGGTTGGGGGACAGCACACTGACCCCTTCTTTAAATTCATCTCCCTCTGTGTTCCAGGCCATCCCTGTTGGAAAAAATGACTCTCACAAAAGATCCCTCAGCAGCAATTATCTAAATGGGAGGCTGGGAGGGGGAGAACCATTTAGAATCCACTTCATTTCGGGATTAGCTAATTAATTAACGGTTTCACTGACAACTCGTTGGAGAAGTGTGTGTTAAACAGGAGCGCAGTGGGGCGTGATTTATACACTCTGACACCCCCCATCCCCGGCCTCTCCAGCCGAGCTCCCTCCCTCCCACCCACTCCAGGGCCCCCACCTTCTGCTCACCCCCAGAACAGGGAAGCCTGCCGGGACCCTCTCTGGCGATACCTCTGGAGTCCCAGGGCTGGGCTGCTGGCTGAGGGGGCCACGTGGAGCTGACAGAAGGGCGGCTGGGCAGTGGGGAGGGGGGCTGGGACGACAGGGAGACAATGACGAGATAACAAGGCAGCTGAGGCTCCAGGGGTGGCTGCATCTGCCCCTTGTCCCCAGCCCAGGGCCACTCCATCTGTGCCCATCCTGCACGCGGGGCCCCGAGGACACCTGCTTGGCCGTGGCTGCTTCCTGCCTCCCCAAGAGTTCGGGGTGTTTCAGAGTCCCACAAGCTAGGCGAGGAAAAGAGAGCACTGCTTAGGGAGCCCAGAGATTTGCCTTCAACCTTCTTTGGGTTTTCTGAGGATTTCAAAGAGGGTGCAGGCTGGCAAGGGAGAAGAGACAGGAAGTGAGGGCAGTAAGCATTTGCGGGACCCCGACTTGGGCTCCTCCAGGCTTGCCCCACACAGGGGTACCAAGCCCCTATCACACTGCAGTGTGGGGCCCCAGGGGATGCCCAATTAACAGCCTGATTTTGAATGCCAGGAAGACTCCAAAGCCTGTCTTCTCAATGTGCTGCAGGAGAAAGGCGTATTTGGTGGGTTTTATTTATTTATTTATTTATTTATTTATTTATTTATTTATTTATTTTTATGCATACAAGAGCTGGGGTACAGGCCAGAGGCACAGGAGGGTGAGAGGATTCACCAGAGACAGAGTGGGGAACAGAACAGGCAGACTGACGGAAGTACACTGCTGAGGGGAGCAGCGGGCGAGACAGGAGAGGTCTGCACTCCATGTGGGTTGCTCCCTGGCCGGCCGGGGATCGAACTCATGCTGCAGAGGCTGCAGATTGCTTCATAGTGCAGTGCTTAACCCCTTGCGCCACCAGGGAGGCCCAGAAGGGCGTATTGGCCCACACCTTGAACACGGCAAGGCCGGGCCCTGCATTCCCTCTTCAGGTTCTTTTTGCTCCCACAAAGGCTGTGAGCTAGACTTTGGGTGCGTAGGAGGCTGGGGACCCTCCTGAGGTTGCCAAGTAAGTAACTGCATGTAGCCAGATGGACAGTGCTCTTGGGAGAGGGTGTGGAGCGCCCACAGAATCTAAAATGGGTGTGTGACCCCAGAGGAGGTTAAGTATCTTCAAACAAATTGCTGTGAGTTTCAGGTCCCCTTTCATGATTCTGCAGGATTGGGTAGAGACGGGCAAAACCTCCAGCAGAGGAACAGGCGCTCTCCAAGACCCGCGTGAGGCCTCCGAAGGGCATCTTCTCTTCCTTCCTCCCTTGCTCTCCCTCCCACCAGCACTTGCCTCAGGGACCCCACTTCTCCCTCAGAAGGGGCTTGTTCATCAGCAGCTGAGGCGGGAGCAGGGGGAGCGAGGGGGGTGTCCCCTGAGGAGGTCTTTCTCTGAGGAGATGGACTATTTCACAGGGACCTCGACAGAAACCACCCTGTCAAGGACAAAGATGGACAGAAAAGAGAGGGGTCCATGCCTCTCAGAGCCCAGCACAGAACCTTCTAGAAGAGAAGATGCAATCCATGATACCCAGAGAAGCAGAACGCATGGTCCCCATTTTACGAACGAGATGTGTGAGGATATGAAGTAACAGTGAGTAGTGGATTCGGTAACTATTACACATGATGTCACACATGTATCCTGTAGCTGTGTCCCATGTGTGACAGTAGAAGTGTATTATGCATAGAAAACACCTATCATAAAATTAGGATAGTTGCGGCCACAGAATGAGGAGTCAGAAATGTCACCGTGGTCGTTACGCTTTAGGTGTAGTGACATCCGCATACACACCGCCCCCCAAGAGCCTGACCCCTCACTCCCTCTTGTCCTCACTGGCTCTGAGTCAGCAGTTTATTTTATTTTATTTTTTTAAAGATGTATTTATTTATGCACACAAGAGCTGGGGTGCAGGCCAGAGATTCAGGAGGGCGAGAGGATTCACCAGAGACAGAGCGGGGAGCAGAACAGGCAGACTGATGAAATACACTGCTGAGGGGAGCAGCGGGCCTGACAGGAGAGGTCTGCAGGGCCATGTGGGTCTCTCCCTGGCCGGGGCTCGAACTCGTGCTGCAGAGGCTGCGGACAGCCTCAGAGTGCGGTGCTAAACCCCTTGGCCACCAGGGAGGCCCTGAGTGGGCAGTGGATTGCGCGGACCAGAGACGAGAAAGGCACAGAGAGGCCGGCGACCTCCCCGGGCGCACACAGCTGACACCGAGGGCGCTGGGTTTTCTCGCGGTGGGGGAGGCTGGTGGCTCAGAACCTGGGGTTCCCGGAAGCCCGAGACCCTCATTCTGCTCCCGGCCTCGGAGGGCGACCCGGCGGGCCGGTGGGGGTGGGGGGGCGGCTGGGGCGGGGCTCGGCGGGCCGGGACTTGGGGGGCCGGGACCTGACGGCCGCGGGCGCGCAGCGGGCCGGGCCGGGCCGGGCGGGGCGACCTTGACCTCGGGCGCGGGGCGGGCGGCGGGGCTCGGGCGCGGGGCTCGGGCCCCCGGGCCGGGGCGGGGCGCGGCGCGAGGGAACAGATTTCCCGTTTCACACGCGCACAAAGGCCGCGCTCAAAGGCGCGCCGCGGGCATTGTTCGGCCCGGCGCCCGCGCGTCCTACCTCCGCGCGCGAGTTAACCCCGTCACCCCGCCTTTGTCGCCGCGCACTTCGGGGCGGCCACAAAGGCGCCAGAAAGCCCGGCGTGGGCGGGGGGCGGGGGGCGGGGGCCGCGAGGGGGCGGCGCGGGGCCCGCGGCTGGGCGGGAGGGGCGCGGCCACCGGGGAGCGGCTGGGGCGCGGCGCGGTGGGGGGCGGGAGCGAGGGGTGGGGGTCCCCCGGCAAGGTGGGGGCGCCGGGGCCGGGGTGGGAGGGAGGCGGGCGCACGGCGCGTCCTGGGCGGCGTGGCCGGCGCGGGGCCGCCGCTGGGGCTCGGGCGGACCGCGTCCTGCGCCCTCCGTGCGCGGGGCCGGGGGCGCCTCCGCGCCGGGCCTGTGCCTGCCTGGACCGTCCTCGCCCCGGGAGGGTCTCTCCGCCGGCTGCGGTTCTCCTTCCTCTCCCCGCGGCCTCGCAGGCGCTCCCCACCTCTCAGATCCTGGGCTGTCCGGCTCTGAGGTCTCAGGCTCTGCCTCTGGCATCTCCGAGGCGCCCTGATGATCCGGCTCCTCCTGCTTCTCCAGCGCTGCCCTCCGTGCCCCGTCGGCTTATCTCTTTGTCTCACTGTCGCTGATCATCTGTCTCCCCCTGTGTCTCTTTGCCTCTTATTCTGTCTCTGTGTGTCCATCTGTCTGTCTCCAGGACAAAGGAGGGTGCCCTTGGCAGAAAGGCAGGGCTCCTGCCCTTGGACTGCCCCCCGCGGTCCCCCACAAACAGTTCTGTGGGCACCTGGAGAAAGAAGGCTTGGTGGGGGCTTCATGGAGCTGGGGGGGGGGCCCACGGTAACCTGGTAACCCCTGGCTGGAGGGGCGACTCCACACAGGGACTGGGATCAGACAGCCCCGTCCTTCCCCAGGTTGGAGCTCTTGGTCATCACCCAAGCCTGTGTGAGCACACGTGCGTGCAAACACACACACACACACACACACACACAGAGTTCCTCTTGCTCTGTGGGGAGTGGCACCCATGGCTAAGGGGAGCAGCCACCCCACAGGGTCAGACCTTGCTTCTCAGGCCTTGGCCTCCCCTGCGGGAGGAAGGCAGCCAGGCCCCCGAGGAGGGACCCGCACTCCTAGATGTCCTCTGGAAATCAGCCAGAGCACCCCAAACCAGTCCAAACCTCAGCCAGGGCCACCCCAAACCAGTCTAAACCTCAGGGGCCTTTCAAGATCCTCCTCTACCACCTTCTCCAAAGACTGGGGCCCACCGCTGCATTTGATCCCTTTTCCAGGGACAGGGGTTCACTTCCTGGGTCTAACCTACCCCCCTCAATCAGCACAGCACCTGTGACCTGGTCTCGGGTCGGGGACTGACTCGCCAGCAGAAGCTAGTGATGTGCACAGCCAGATGGCATCTCCTGTGCCGGGCAGGGCGGGGGTGGGGTGGGGTGGGATGTGTGTGTGTGTCGAGGAGCTCCTTTTCCTCATTGCTACCCTGTTAGGGGAACCCCATGTTATGGATGGGGAAACTGAGGCACAGAGTGCTTTCAGTAACTTTCCAAGGCAAGGTATACCACTGATGGCATAAATAGGGGAAGAAGATCTGGCTCCAAAATGTGTAGACGGCTGTCTAGATGTGTGTGTGTTGGTGTTACTTCCAGGTCCGATCTGGTGGAGTAGCGGATGGGTTCTTGCGCGCATTTCTGCCCTTCGAAGCGTCACGACCAGCGCCACACAGATGTCAAGGGATCACAGACACACATAGGAAGTCCTCTCCGCCACTTCCCAGCCACGGCGGCCCTAAGGCCCCCAGCCTGACCCTTGAAGGAAAAATCAAATCATCAGATTGGAAGGTCATTGAAGCTGCCCCTCCAGCTCCCCTTGGCAGCTTACTAAGAGAGGGCTGGATGATGGGGGACCCCCTGGGGCAGGAGGGCTTCATACCAGCACCCAGCGAAGCCCAAGGGATCCTTTGTAATGAACAAGCATGGTTCTCTTATCGCACCCACTCCTTGGAGCCCCGAGTAGGCAGGCCTTGGGGTTCCTGCCATCTGACGGAGGTTCCCCAGAGGTAGAGGACGTGTCCAAGCTGACCAGGCAGTGAGTGATTTCAAGCCCAGATCCTTCGAGCCCCCACTATGAGCGGCGAGCTCCATGTGGCCCCGTGCTCATATCCATGTCATTGACTCTCTGGGGGGTTACCTGCTGAGCTGAGCTTGGCGGCCCGCCTGTAAAATGGGGAGGAGTGTGGGGCTTATAGCACCCGGTGAGCTTATAGCTCAGTGGGCAGAGCCTGGGGTGTCCTGCAGGCGCGTTGGGCTGGCCCATTTGCTGTTGGGTCGCCTGGGTAGGCAGGACCCCCAGCTCCCCAGCCTTCAGCCTCAGGGAGCATGCTGTGCCCCCCCATCCCCAAGGTCACCATCCCCTGCTCAGCCATTCATGTCTCTGAGTCAGGTCCTCCCCGTGTCTGGAATGGTCCTTCTCTGGGCCTCAGGATGCAGGGGGTGGGGCAGGTAGGGGGCAGGGCGAGGGGGGCGCGCTGACTCCTCTGTATCGCCAGCTTCCGCCCTTGGAGAGGCGGCCCCGGCCAGGCCTGCTGCGGGTTAGATAAGGGCCGGAGCCACACAGCTCATCCTCTTTTTTTGTAATCTCCTCCTCCACCACCACCCCTCCCCAGCGCCGACTCCCCCACTTTTTTTTATATCATCTTTATGGCTTTGGAATTATCTGGGCTGACACTGCATTCATTCAGCCAAGGGCAGGTGGGGTCGCAGGAGACAACTTACTCATACGTGTACTTGTGCTGGCCGCCCGGCCCCTCCCCTGCGCGCTGGGGAAGAGGGATTTGGGGACCGGCTGGAGGAGAGGGTGGGGACACAAGTGACAACCAGTTTGGGGCGGAAAAAGGATTTGGAGGGCCAGAAACACTGCTGTGGTCGAGGCCGGTTCTTAGACAACCATGGCCGAACTGACGCCCCTGCTGGCCCCGGGCTTTGCCCAGGAGCCCGTCCAAGGTGGAAAGGGCTGCTGAATGGGAAGGACCCGGATTTGATCTCAGCATGTGCTCTCCTCCCGCCGCCTTCTCTTTTCCTGTCCTGCCTTCCCCATTTCCGAATGTGAGTCGACTCCTGCTTTGAGTCGGCTCTTGCAGTGTGTGACGCTGGCAAGTGGCTTCACCTCTCTGAGCCTCAACTTCCCCATCTGCAAAATGGGTCAACCATGAAGCCCGCTTCGTGGAGTGTTATGCGGATCACGTCATGAGTTAATGAAGGGGGCCTCCCTGGTGGCGTCAGGTTGAGCGCAGAGCTGTGAAGATGTCCGCAGCCTCTGCAGTGCGGGTTCGATTCCCGGCCAGCCAGGGAGATTCCCACATGGCGAGGCAGACCTCTCCTGTCTCGCCCGCTGCTCCCCTCAGCAGTGTATTTTGGTCCTTCTGCCTGTTTTGCTCACCACTTTGTCTCTGGTGAATCCTCTCACCCTCCTGTGCCTCTGGCCTGTACCCCAGCTCTTGTATAAATAAAAAAAAAAATCTTTGAAAAAAAAAAAAAAAAAGAGTTAATGAAGGGGTCTGGAGACGCCCGAGGGCACGGCAAGGGTGGAACCGCTGTGCCCAGCTTTGCTTTAATTGCTTCTTGGGCAGGGGTTGGGGGGTACACAGAGACCTGCAGCTTGGCCTCTGCCCTCGTGGAGGCTCGTGACAGGAGCCCCCGAGAAGCAACCCCAAGTTCGGTTTTGAAAATGGTATTTTATTGCTAGGCAGGAATACAGACGTGCTCGTGGTGCTTGAAAGAAAAGTGATACTGAACTTATGAAGCAGATAAATTAGGGGTGATTATTCTCACACAAAAGGATGCACTACAGGGATTCTGTAAGTGACGAGTCCTCTAATGTTGGAAGCCCGGAATGTTCCTGCGTGCTCTCTGCCTGGCTCTCCCACAGAGCAGCTAATGGTGGTGAAATGAGACAGGGCCTGGCCTGACTCAGTTCTGGGTTCGCACCTCACTACCAACAAGCTGGGCAGCCCGGGCAGGTGGCTTCTCTGAGCCTCGTTCCCCCACCTGCCTGATCAGGCTGCCCCTCCTTCACTTAGCCACCCTTCTTTCCTGCTCCCCTGGACTAGCGTCCCCTACTGCACCCTTTTGTCCATATCACAGCCACAGGCATCTTCCCCAAACCTAAATCCATTTCCCCTGCTTAAAACCCTCCACAGGCCTCCCCTTGTGCTCAGGTCTAAGTCCTGACCTTGGCCTTCCAGGCTCTGCAGAGCCTGGCCCTGTTCACCTCATCTCCTCTCACTCCCTGCCTTGCGCACACAACTCTAGCCTCTTAGCTCTTTCCTGCCACAGGGCCTTTGCACATGCTGGTCCTGACCGGGAAGCAGGTTTCTCCGCTCTCTCTTGTCCTGAAGTTGTCACTTGACCCCCCAGTCTAGCAGAGCCCTAATACCCTTCTCCCTTTGTCTTCTCTGTGTGACCTCCCTCTTCTCAGCACTCTCTGTTGTTGCTTGTCTGGTGCTGGTCCCTCCGCCTCGATGGCCAACCAGGGACAAGGACTGGGTCTCGTCCTGTTCAATTTGCTTCTTAGCAGGGCCTGGGGCAGGCACAGGCCTCTGAGTATTTGTCACATTCATTGTTGGGCCTCGATGCTTCAACACCCTCGTTCTGGTCCATTTTGTTATTCTCAAGTGAGTGAGAAGCATCCTGACTTTTGAAAAATACAACGTGGTCTACATTGGGTCTTATAAAAGTATGCTGCTGAGCGCCTGCTGGCCAGCAGGCAAAGGAGTGGGGTTTCAGGACCCTCACCAGCCCACCCTGACAGAGCACTGGGTAACCTCCCCTGAGGTTTGCGATTTTGACAGCAAGTTCCTGTCCCCCTCGGCAGCTCTGCTGGACTGGTCAGGATCAAGGCCTGTCCAAGCCCCGCCTTGGAAAAATGGTCACCGGCAGCTGGCCTGTGGCTCCACAAGCCAACAAGGGCGCACGGATCCTTGAGTGACTACAGACTCCCAAAGAGTCACCTGGGACATGCTGATAGGAAAGATCTGGGAGGACAAGACTGGGATGACGTGGGGAAGGAGTAGGCAGAGAGTCTGGGTGTGCAGGTGTCCTGTTTGGGGAGGCGAGGATCTCCGATTCCACTCATTTCTAAATCAGAGATCATCACCTGATGACCTAGAAATGATCATATTGAAACCAGTGTGGGAGGGGACCGATATTTGAAGGCCTGCGGAGTCCCGGCCCCACATGACATATCTCCACACCGGCGCATGGCAGCCAGGTAGTGGCCTCCTCATCTCAGACACGAGGTAAGAGGCTCAGAGAGGTTAGGGGACCTCTGGAAGGACACACAGCTAGTAAGTGTTGCAGCTGGGGTTCGAACCCAGCTGTCCGACTTCAGAGCCAGTGCTTGCTTTTTTCATTAAATCATCAAGATGTGCCCTAAACTCAAGGATGAAGACAATGAGGTGCTGGGGCAGGAGAGGGGGGTGGAGAGACAGAGGAGGTGCAATATGGCTTGATATGAGAATGGCGTTGAGATTTTGGAGCAGAAAGTACCCCAAGGAGGGTTGGATGGAGCGGGGTTTGGCTCCAGCAGTGGTGTTCCTCCTGCCCGCCGCCCCCCAGCTCTCTCTGCCCCAGCCTGGAGCCTCTGGTGGGGGCGGGGGGAGGGGAACTAAGCATCATGTAATTGCCCTGGCTCTTCTGTGAAATTTGTTTCGGGACACATTAGTTCCAGTGAATTTAGCTGAACAGCGGGGAGCCCTGAGAAATGATTTGCAATTAGCCGAAGCCCCAAGGCCCCCCGTTGGGACGTGAGACTCTGGCACGAGTGGGGAATGGCCAAGGGGGTGGAGCTGCCGTCCAGCGCTGGTGCCCGGGGCACACCGGGGTGGATTTCCTCCAGCATCTCTGAGCCCTTCTTGTCCTGAGCCTGACGGGAACCTACTTTGGGAGCCTTTAGTCGCTCAAGGGGTTCAATAGGGGCCAGGTGCCCTCCAGTTGTCAAGGCCAAGACTTAACCAGGCCAGAAGGACAGTGGGAAAGATCAAATCTAATCTCCTCCTTTGCAGGAGGGGGCTGGATGGATCCCCAGCCGGGTGCTCTGACCCTGGACACCCCGCCTTTGTGGGCTGGGGACCTGGCGCAGTTCCTGGCAATCGCTGAGCCCGCGTCCTGGACACCTGCTGGTGCGTCCTCTCTGACCATAATTCCTCCTGATCCTCCTGCCCACTGCAGAACGGGGAGGATCCCCCAGTTTGCTGGAAAGAAAAGCACCCAGAGAGGTTAAGGGATTCTTGAAAGTTCCCCCAGGATGTGGCTACCTCCTGCCATGGTCTCGGGGAGGTGGGACAGGGTGGCCGGGAGGCTCTAGAGTCGGGGCAGCTGGTACAAGTGTCAGCTCTGCCACCTTCCTGCTGTGTGACTGGGGGGCACTTCACTTCTTTCTGAGACCTGCTGTCCTCATCTGAAAAATAAGAATACCTCTGTCCCCATCGTGTTTGTAGAATTAAGTGAAAATATAAAGCACTGTGGCAGCAGGAAGGGCTCACGGAATGACATTATTATCGTTGTTATTATTGCGTCCTCATTAGGCCGAACTGAGGGCCGAGATGAAGGTGGGGCAGGATCCCGGGGGTCCTGCTGGTGCACCTGCCCTCCCCAGCACATGCAGCCCCTGCCCTCTGCCCCGACCAGCTCAGGTGGGTGTGGAGATAACCAAGCAGCCCTGACCTCAAGAGCACCCCCTGAGGCTTCTGGAGTGGGCTGGGCAGGGAGAGCTGTGGGCCTTCTTGGCACAAAGAGCCCTCTGTGGATGGGACTGGTCAGGGAGGGCTTCCAGGAGGGGGTGGCCTTGCTTCATAGTGCACTACCCTATGGAGTGCCCTTCACTCCATCACAGTGTGATCCAGGCCATGCAAAGTAGGCCCTGTTCTAACCCCCAATTTCCAATGTGGAGGAAAATCAAGCAAAGAAAGCTGAAGAACGTTCTTTGTCCGTGGTCACACAGCAAAAGATGTTCCTGGATTCTGCCTGTTAGCTTGTTCTAGAATCACCCTAACCACTGCATTTCCTGCCGTCTCCCCCGTGCCTTTCTCTCTCCCTTCTGGAGTCACTAGAGTGTTCTGTTCTCCCCATGAATAAAGTCAGCAGGACAAGAATGTCCAGTGGACTCTGGTGGGACGTGAACCCCAGCTGGTACCAGGTGCGGCAGTGACCCCATCCCGGCATCTGACCTGAAAGCCAGCTGCTTCATTTTGGGTGGGGGGAACGGCCAGGCTTTTGGCTTAGGGAGCCTAGGGCGTCTCAGCAGAGAAGGGAGAGGTGGTAGCTGAGGGGGCAGGTGCTGACTGTCAGTGGCCACTCCTCCCGCAGCCCTGCTCAGTGCCTGGGACGTAGTAGACTTCCAGAAAAGAGAATTTGGCAATTTCAGGGGAGACCTTTCCCACATACCCAGGTATCTGAGAGACTGGCCCAGCCCCAAGTGGCAGCAGTTATAGGAAGCCCATGATTTCCACGCAAACGTGAAGGAAGAAAAGCAGCATTTCTTAAATTGGTTACTCTGTTGTAACCTGGTTCTTAAACAAAGAACCAGGCAGGTGGAACTTCACGGCACATAGAACTGGAGTGGTCAGGGAGGGCTTTTGGGAGGAGGTGACCTCCATCCAGCATTGTCCTGGGGCAATGATCTTGGGCTCCACAGTGCACAGCTCCAGGGGGCTTTCACCTTTTCCACCCTGGCCAGAGAGGTAGGTGTCATCTTTCTTGGGGTTTTACCGATGATGAATCTGAGGACCAGTTGTCCAGCGTCAGGCAGTTGTAGCGTGGGATGACCACCATCCTGACTTGCCTCAACTGTGGGGTTTCAGCATAAAAATTCCTGCCTCCAGGAACTCCCTGGAAAAGCAGAATAGGTTTTAGCAACTGGGCTGGTATTTGAACCCAAGCCTGGCGAGCCCCACAGCCCCTCGGCCCTAGCACCAGCCTGCATTTTCCATCCTGCGCCTCCTCCTGCTTCCGAATGCATTAGCTCTGGCCCCCGGTCCCCGGAGAACTGCCCTGTCCCACGCCTTCTGTGGATTTCCCCAATGCCCAGGGCTGCGCTTGCTCTCCCTTCTGGCTCCTTATCTTTCCTTGTCTTCTTGTGGAAGAACAGATAAAAGTAATTCTTATGGCTGCTCCGGCACCAGCCCCGGCCCCCTCCTGCTGTATTTCCCTGGCCCGGCCAGATAAAGGGTTAGGCCTAAGCGCGTGTCATTTTCTTTGTGTGAAATCAATATTCAGCAAAGTTTATCTGCCCGACATAGCAGGAAGTGCTAATTTCATCCGCGTCAATTATTTTGATGAATGTTCATAATGCCCAGGGTGTGAGAAGAAGATAAAAGAATTACTGGAATAACGCACACGCACTCCTCACACGCACACGCTCAGCCAGGGGTTCACACGGGGGCACACACAGACCGGGCGGGCGGAGGCGGGACTGACAGCTGTCCCGTGCAGCCAGACTGCTGACAACGCAGAAAGGCGTTGGGGGAGCGGGAGCAGGAGGGGTCTGCAGCAGGGTGCCCTTAGTCTCTGATTTTTGGGGTAGACCAGTTCTGGACTAGGAGGCGTTTAGCAAGGTCTGGGGATGTTTTTGGCTAGGGGAGGGAAAATGCTCCTGGCATCTTGTGGGTGGGAGTCAGGGGTCTTGTTAAACATCCCACAATGCACAGAACAGTCCCCCAACACACACACACATGCACACACACACACACACACACACACAGAGTGATCTAGCCCACATATCAGTAATGTTGAGATGGAGAAATCCTGGAAACACGTTTTATTTTATTTCTAAAAGGGTTCCTCTGTTGGGCCTCCCCTGGTGGCGCAGGGGTTGAGCGCTGGGTTGCAAGGCTGCCCGCAGACTCTGCAGCGCCAGTTCGATCCCCTGCCACCGGCGAGGGTCCCACCAAAAAAAAAAAAGGGTTCCTCTGTTAAACAGGGGTCTCCAATTCCTAGGACAGCTGGCAAAGAAGTATGTGTGGGTTTATCCACTTATTTTTAAAAGATAGAATGAAGGGGGCTCCCTGGTGGCCTAGGGGTTAAGTCTATGGCCTGAGTCGATCCCTGGCCAGGGAGCTGACCCACATGGTGCAGCAGACCTCTCCTGTCTTACCTGCTGCTCCCCTCAGCAGTGTATTTCAATAGATCTGCCTGTTCTGCTCCCCACTCTCTCTGGTGAATCCCCTCACCCCCTGCACCTCTGGCCTACACCCCAGTTCTTGTATGCATAAATAAATCTTTAAAAAAATAAATAAGCTTAAAAACAGAAAGAATGAAGAAATGTGAAATCAGATACTAAGTACTAGAATGAAAGTGGACACATTTACTAGTTCATACCATGTCCTGGGATGCCCTACGAGATAGGAAAAAAATAGAATGAAGACAAATCTGAGTTTTAAAATAGTGGCCTGATGGAGAGTCTCACGGTCAGTAAGCCCCACACCCCAGAAATGCCCTGGCTCTACTCTGGAGGCTCCAAGAGTGTTCTGGAGGGGTTGGGGGGCCCCACCTGCTCCTGGTGTCCCTGCCTGGGAGGGTGGAGTCAAGCAGGGTCACATACCCTGCTGAGTCTGATTCTTGGGTTCAAGGCTTGGAGTCTTGACTTACTTTGGGCACTGCTAATTTTTTCTGTTTATTTTTTATTGTCTGCTTCTCCCTGTTAGACATAATTTCCACCTAGACAGGGACCTTTATTTTGTTCCGTTGCTGTATCCAGAGCTCCTAATGGGGCCTGCCATAGGTAGTAGCCCTTAACACGGGGGTATTGCTTGAGTGCATGTGTGGCAGTGTCTTTACCTGTGAAAACTGGGTCATGTCAATGTCATAGGGTAGTTTAAGAGCTGGATAAATGTTGATGGCGATGATGATGGCCACTTCCACTATTACTACCCTCCTCTACCTCTCTATTTAGCCTCTGTGCATGTTGTTCTAGTTATACTGCTGCTGACTGAGTGCCCACTCTGTTGTGGCTGCAAACAACCCCAGATTCTGTGGGGTGTGGATTCAGATCTGAGCACAGTGAGAACAGCCCCTCTCTGCTCCATGATGTCTGGGATGTAGTCGGGGGACACTTGGAGGCCTGGGGTAACATGAAAGCTGGGGGCTAGAATCGTCTGGGGCCACCTCTGTTCCCATACCTGGAGTTTCCTGAGCAGAGGAAGTCTCTCAAAGGGAGCCCCCGGAAAGGCCCTCCCCACGTGAGTTGAGCTTCCTCACAGCATGGTGGCCACAGGCGTTCTGACTTCCCACGTGGCGGCCACTGCTTGAACTTCCATGACCCACCGAGGCAATTGCACAACATCACGTCTGCCACACTGGCTTGGTCAAATGGGCACAGATTGAAAAAGGTCACAGACCCCACCTTTCAGTGGAGAGATGTCAAAGAATTTGGGGACCATGTGTTCAAACACCCACTCAAGGTCACCCACATAAACACAATGTTTAATCAGTATCATTGCCCCAGGACTTGAGCATGAAACCAAATGCCTTTTCTACTTATCCAACCTATACCACATGTCACAGCTGAGGAGCCTCAGGCAGCTGAGTTTGGGGCCTTCCAGCTCCATTCACATCAGCCTCGGGACCTGGAGGAAACATCCCAGCTTCTAACTAAAGTTGGCAGTATTTTTTTTTTAAACCAATATATCTGAGGACGCTCCTTCTAGGAGGAAATGCCAAGTGTCGATCACATAATCTATGATGTTGTGAGCAGATGTCATGATATTATATGATAAAATATTATGAGCAGATGATATGCTATTTATTATGAGCAGGTGATATATGACGCTATATTACGATTATGGATGATGATGTATTGTGTATCCTGGCATATGCGGAAGATTATGTATTCACCCGCTCTGGCGTGAAGATTCTGATTTAAGAACTCCCTTTGACTCTCCGAGCTCTGGCCCTGCCAATCAAAGCCCCCTTCGCTGCGTGGGACAAAGGATTGAAACTCTTCCACGCTTGGGATGAAGCCATTTGCGGACTTGGGATTTCTGGAGAGTTTAGGTCCATGAGTCACACATTTTGAGCATCTGCCATCTCTCCAGGGCTTTGAGTCTGCAAAAGTTGGTTCTCAGCTGTTTGTGGCATGAGTAATATTGAGATTGAAATTGCCACTGGCCAATGGCCGGTTCTAGGTACATCAAGAAAAAAGCTGGGGCCTCCCTGGGGGTGCAAGGGGTTAAGATGCAGCACTATGAAGCTGTCTGCAGTTGCTGCAGGACGAGTTCAATCCCTGGCCAGGGAGCAGCCCACATGGCATGGCAGACCTCTCCTGTCTCACCCACTGCTCCCCTCAGCAGTGTATTTCTGTCAGTCTGCCTGTTCTGCTCCCTGCTCTGTCTCTGGTGAATCCTCTTACCCCCTACGTCTCTGGCCTGTACCCCAGTTCTTGTATGCATAAATAGAAAAATCTTTAAAAAAAAAATAAAGTTTTGTCATTTACTTTTACTCCCAGGGGCTGTAGAGCTGTATAGCATTCCACCCTAACCCATCCTCTGTTGAAAGGAAAACACATACAATTATTGTTTATAAAACAACACACAGAGATTAGAAGTATAGAGGGCAAGTCTGTCCCATGTCCTGGGGTGGATTCAGAGCTGATAACACCACAGCACTGGGGTCAAGGTTACCTTTCTGAAATATTCTCAGTGTTGTTAGTCTCACTCAAAGACCAAATTCTCATCCTAGCCCCTTAACTTCTTTGTTCTGGGGATCCCCAAACCAGCACTCTGTTACCCCATAGACCAAGAGCATCCTGGGAAGTCCAAAGACCACAGCATTTTCCTATTAGTTTTGTTGTTATTGTTGCCCTATTTTTTCAAATCAGGGAATGACAAATGTCATACAAATTACACAATTAGTACAGAATGTAGTTTTAGCCCCCAAACAACACTTGACGCTGACAAAAAAAAGAAAGAAGAGAAACTCAACAGTCTACTGAAGAGCAATTTAATTTAGCAGATAATTTAGAATCTTGTAATTATTTTCTTAAAACCAAAAAATGCTAACAGTATTTCAAAGATCTTATTGCTGTTACTAACTAGGAGAGTGTTTGCATAATTAGCAATGTGGCTCTTTGCAACAGCAATATGTCCCTCTTATTTGGAAAGAGGAGAATGAATTCTCTGTGGTGTCTTGTTTGTTGATGTAGGTTTTTTTTTTTAAAGCATCGCCACTAATATGTTTCTGGACTTGGGCCAGATCCTGTAATGCTTGGCAGCCGTTTGGTGTGGGCAGGGAGGCGGAAGTTTGGTGAAAGGCTGGAATTCTTTCTGTAACCCTTGGTGTTGGCTGGTGAGGACTGGCTGAGTCTTAGTTTCCCAAGAGGTGCCCACGATTGGCCAATGTGTTGGATCACTGTGTTGGGTCACAGTCTCAATATGGGGTGAAGTTCTTGGGCCACAGGAAGGTCCAGGGTCTTGGTGTGTCCAGGACTAATCATTCCTTCAGTGGTATGAAGCGCAGGGTCAAATAGGAACAAGCCTAGATTCTGTTTCTAATGTGTAGCCTTTAGGGAGGAGCAGTCAGGAGGAGCGTCATCAAGTTGCTGTAACAAATAGTCCCATGATCTCATGGTTTAATGGTGAAGGTTCATTTCTTGTTCATCCCACTTGTCCATAGAGGTCGGATGGTATCTGCTCAGTCATACAGTGGCCCTGTGGAGGAGCGGCCACCATCTCCATCTATGTTTCCACAATCTGTGCAGCAGAGGAAAAGGACAGCAGAGAGGAAGCACCAGCAGTTAAATGCACTGGTCAGGACACACCACCGTTTCTTTTGATCATCTTTAATTGGCCAAAACCAGTCACATGATCACACCTAATTCAAGAGGAAGAGAACTTATAACCCCTGAACCTGAAAGTAGAGAGCTTGATATTGACAAACACTACAGATATTCACCACAGGGACCTGGGAATGTCGGTGGTAGGGAATCAGAGATTTCTGGGGTCTGAGCAATTGGATGCCCAAGAGCAGCTTCCTCTGGAATATGAAATTTATTAGTTGTTATTCGTGGCAACATCTCCACCACCATCTTTATTGCCTTTCTACCTCTTTATTTTCTACAAAGGGTATCCACAAACATCTTACTTAATCTCTTCAATAATCATAATCGACATAGGTGCTTTACCAGTCACATCACACGGGGACTGTATAGAAGTTCTCGCCTAATGCTCAGTGTCACTATATTGCTATGAATCCCCATTTTTTTTAAAAAAGATTTATTTATTTATTTATACAAGCACTGGGTAGAGTCAAGCGCGGGAGGGTGAGAGAATTCACCAGAGCCAGAGCGGGGAGCAGAGCAGGCAGAGGGACCGAAGTACACTGCTGAGGGGAGCAGCGGGCGGCAGGAGAGGTCTGCGCGCCATGTGGGACCCTCCTCTGGTGGCCGGGGAGCAGCCGGGGATCGAACCAGCGCTACAGAGGCTGCGGGCAGCTTCGCAACCCAGCGCTCAACCACTGCGCCACCGGGGAGGCCCTGAATCCCCATTTTATAGGCAGAGCAACAGAAGTTCAGAGAGGTTAAGTGATTAGCCCTAGAGGCACAGCTACCAGGAGGCTGAATTAAGATTTGCACCCAGATAGTAAGTAGCCCCACTGCCAGCTCTGGTCACGCCTTTCTGTTACAGAGGGGGAAAAGGATGAAAAGAGACTGAAATGTCTGGTCTTGTGAAACTGGACAGGTATATAAGTTAGCAGGAAAACCTCTTATTTGAACAAGTAGATTCTGTGAGCACTTTGGGAGAAATCTTAATTCCCACCCCATCTCCCGTCTTCCCTCCCACCTGTCTCTAGTGTGAGCGTCCGGAGACAGAGCAGGGTGTGGGGTGGTTTTCTGGATTCGTGTGATGAGGAGGGGGAAGAGGCCTTAAAGAGATGGGAGCAGCCCTGACCTTGGGGAGACTGGGAGACAGGAGCAAGAGGGTCTTCTCTTTAAGGCTCCAGAGGTGGAAGGGGCCCGTGGTGAGCTTGCAGCCCAGAGGTGAGGCACCACCTGCCTCACTGCAGCCCCAGCCCGTCTGTCTCCCTGTTGTCTCCAGAGGCTGCTGACCCGATCCCTTTCCCCAGCACTTAGAGGAAGGAGTTTTGAAACATGCTGTGTCAAAGCACCCCCAGCCCCAAATTGACAGAAATGCTTTAGAACAAGGTCGTTCCACAGAACTTTCTGCAATGTGGGAGTTGTTCTGCACTGTCCGGTATGGTAGCCATGTGGGGCTCTGGCGCACTCGGAATACAGCTAGTGAGGCTTGAGAAGCAATTTTTTCATATCGCTGAATTTCAATGAATGTGAAGGCAAATAGCCCCATGGGCCTATGGCTACCACGTCAGCTCTTGGTCAGCTGGGCCCAAAGAACACGACACTCTCAGGAGGTCACAGGCACAGCTTTCCAAGCTAGTGAATCACACGGTGAGAAGCGAGTCTCCTGTTGTCTTCTCCTCCCCCTACCTTGGCATCCAGGAGAAAGTGCCCCGATGCTGATGGGACTTTAGCTACTTTCCTTTGTCATGAACAGAGAGCAGAAGCTGGTCTGGACGCTTCCCCAGGTGAAAGTGGTGGATTTCCACTTAGTACCACTTAGTATTTTGTTCTTGTTCTTATGTTTAGGGCTACCGTCGAGTTGTGGCGAGAGAAGCTGGTTTTCCCTGTATGATCAGGATCGAGACCTGTCTTTTAAAATAGAAGTTTAGAAGGAAAAAATAGTGACTTCAGGAGCATAGTGACGATTGTTAACAGAAGTGTGCTGCGTACCTGAGCGTCACTGTGGGAGTAGAACTTCAATGTTCCCGCCACAAAACAACAACAGCAAAATGACAATGCGTGAGGTGAGGGATTCCTAACTGACCTCCCTGCAGTAAACATTTGCCTTCTCCACGTCTGTCAAATCGTTGCCAGCTACACTTTAAACTCACTCACGCAATGTCGTATGTAGGAGGAAAACAGAACAGAGAACTAGACTGTAAAATAGACACATTGGGCCTCCCTGGTGGTCTGGGGTCAAGTCTCAGCGCTATTACAGCTACAGTCTGAGTTTGATCCCCGGCCAGGGAACTGACCCACACGGCGCAGCAGACCTCTCCTGTTCACCTGTTGCTCCCCTCAGCAGTGTATTTCAGTCAGTCTGCCTGTTCTGCTCCCCACTTTGTCTCTGGTGAATCCTTTCACCCCCACACCGTTGGCCTACACCCCAGTTCTTCTACGCAAAAATAAATAAAATCTTTAAAAAATGAAATAAAATGGACACATTGTATTCATGCGTTCTATACAATATGGAAAATTCACTCTAGCACCCGCCAGAAGGAATCTCAAAAATTTAATTTTGAACGAAAGAAATGGCAGATGTGAAATGCAAATCCAGAAGGTTGCCTTTATGTAAGGGTTAAAAAGAGGCAAAATTGTACCACTTATAGGTTGGCATGCAAGCGGGGATTTAAAAGGAAAAGAAAGGGGAAGACAGTAAATGTGGACGCTCAGGGGTTAGGAGCTACAAGGGATAAAGAAAGTTCTTTAGAATTGTTGATGGTCAATACCTATAAGCTGGCTGGGAGGAGTCAGACCGTCAACAGACTGTACACACACGTGGAACCTATTCTCATTCATGTTATTCATATGTTAATTACAAACCAATCAAGACTTCAAGTGTATAAAAGAGTTCACCTAAAGGAAAATATCCTCGGTGGGAAAATGAACAAACACGTGGTGTAGAGAGTTGAAAGGTTTCTCCCAAAGGCAATATTGCTGCTGTTTTCAAATATACCTTTTATTTTGTAGTAACTTTAGGTGTACAGAAAAGTTGCGAAGACAAGTTGTGGATTCCCGTAGACCCTTCACCTGGCTCCCCCTGATGTTAACTAACATCTTCCATAACCGCAGCAGTTACCCAGAAATTAGTTCAGAAGTGAATGTTGGTAAAATCCCATTAACTAAACCCTCGGCTTTAGTTGGATTTCACCAGTTTCCCCACTCATATCCTTTCTCCGTTTCAAGGTCCACCCCAGGCCACAACATTGCATTTAGCTAAGTCAGTCTCCACCCTTCAGCCGCCAGAATTCTGGGCCTGTAAGAGGAGGAGATGCTGGAACCAGCTCAGAAGCCCCCCTGTAAGCCCCACAGCCGCAACCTAACATTGGCACAGGGGGTTTCATGGTACAACACAGGTTCAGGACCCTCAAGACTGAAAACGAAAACTTGCCTTTGTTGATCCCCATGAGCGACCATCTGGTGATGATTCTGATCCATCCTGACCAGGGGCCGTTGGCTGGGTTTGTTTGCTTTTTTTCTATTTCCAGAGTCACCAGTTTTGAGGACCCACAGAACCAGACTTTGCATTTATCCCTCTGACATTCACTTTGGTGCATTCAGGAGAACCCCAGGAAACCTCTGCTTTTGGTGAGGGAGGGACATCTATGGGCAGGACTAGTCGGGAAGCCTCTCAGGAGAATGAGCTGCGTCTTAGAAGCTGGTAGGTTCTGGATGAGAAGAAAGAAGCCAAGAGTGTTTTTCTGGGGCTGATGCAAGCTCCTGGAAAGGGAATCTTCATTTTAGGAAGTATTTCATCCCCACGTACTTATCTCTGCAAATCTCTGCTTGCATGCCACCAGGAATGGGGAGATCACTCCCGCCTAAGGAAACACCTCTCATGGATAGCATGGTATTGGGTTCACGGGGTTGTCTCGTCCCTGCTCATTGTCCTTCTTCCGAGTAACAGCCTTTTATATCTTTCAAGACGAAAATATGTTTTCTGAGAGCTTCCCATTTCCAGGTAATCTGCAGAGTTTTGTTCTTTTGTTGCTCCTTACAGAGCAAGTGCTACCCTTGGTTGCCAACATAACAGGGCACAGTGACTGAGGTTAACAAGGGGTCAAGACTGGGAGGGAGGCCTGAAGGGGTGTAGCAATCTGGGCAGGCATCCTGGAGGAGGTGTCCCTGAAGTGTAACCAGAAGCTTGTGAAGAGTAGGGCACTGGGAAGGTTCTCTAGGGCCCAGCAAGTGCAAAGACCCCAAAAGGAATATTGGGCAGAGCAAGCCCAACCTCCTGAAGTACATCTAGAATGAAAGAGAACATAGCAGATGTGGGTTCACCAGTTCAGAGCAGAACAGTGGTTCCAAACCTGGGGTGATTTTGCTTGAATTACTAGAAGGAGGAGCACATAGCACTTAAAACATGTGCAGGGCATGGTCCTAGTTGTTCACATTCAGAGGCTATTTTATACCTCATGAAAACTTGGAGGTGGGTATTATCATCATTATGTCCATTTTACCGATGAGGAAACTGAGGCCTCCAGTTGTGGGGTCACATGACATGGAAGTAGAAAGCGAGGCTGGCTCTTGGCACTGGGTCCTCTGGCTCCAGAGTCTGTGCTCTTGAAGCCACACCAGCCTCCTGGATTTCTGTCTCCCTCCCTGCGGCCTCTCCCTGGCCCATTCTCTACTGAGCTCACCAAAGTGATCTTGTAAAAATGCAAATGGGATACTGTTTGTCACTTCTCTGCATCAAATCCTCCTGTGGCTACTTCTGCACTTCTGATTTAATAAAGCGTGGATGGCAGTTCCCCCCTGCTGTCCAACCTGACCTCCCATGGTCTCCCTTTGTGTCTCTGCTCCTTCCTCTCTGCTTCTCAAACACATCAGCAACATTCCTCTTGGGGTCTTTGCACTTGCTGGGCCCTACCTAGAGAACCTTCCCGGTGCTCTACACTTCACAAGCTTGGGGTGACACTGCAGGGACACCTCCTCCAGGATGCCTGTCCAGATTGCTACATCCCTTCAGGCTTCCCTCCCAGTCTTGACCCCTTGTTAACCTCAGTCACTGTGCCCTGTTGATGTCCCTTATCTCAGTCTCGCAATATGTCCTCATTTTGTGTATTGATTGTCTTTCCTGCTTGTGGCTTAGCCCCCTAGGACTCTGGGGGCTCTGAGAGGGGGCGTGGTGGGGGGGGTGGTGGGAGTTTGCCCACAGCTGTTTCCAATCCCAAACACCCAGCACAGTGATTGCCCGTACCAAGTAATCATAAAATAATAATAACGGCAACAACAAAATGAAGCAGTCATTGTTATTTCTGATTCCATGTTGAAATTTGAGGTTCAGAGAGGTTAAGTAACTCCTCCAATCACAGACAAATAGCATGTGTGTGTGTGTGTGTGTGTGTGTGTGTGTGTGTGTAGGGGCAGAAGGTCTATAGTGGACTTCCAAACTTCAACCCTTAGGCAGGACTGCCTCATCTAGAACATTCGGCCTGTACAGTTTACTCCTAACACACCAGAAAAGCCTTGGCTCAGAAGACACTGGGGCAGAGCAGAGCTGGAAAGGCCCAAGACCCAGCTAAGAAAGGACATGAGGTTGGCCGAATTTGGGGCGTGGGGAGGAGATGGTGGGAGGGGATATTGGGGGGGGGATTTTTCCCATCAATTAACACAGGCTTCATAGAAACGGAAAGTATTCCTGGCAGTCTTGCCCTCTTAATACATCATATCTCTAATCCGCGGCGCCCTCTGACCTTACCCATAATCCCCCCTCTTTTGTGCTGCTGCCTAAAACCTTCCTGCCCCAGGACCCCGTGTTCCCTCCCTGGCGAGGTCTGAGCAGAAGAAAGACGGTGGCCAGGAGCGGGTGGGGGCAGGGAGGTGGAAGAATACATTCTCCCAAGTGTTTGACCAACAAAATCTAGCTAAATTCCCCAGCCCGAGCAGTAAACTGTTCTTCTGAAAGGCCGGGAGCCTCGCGGGGTCCTTGGGAGCCCCCCACCCCCTCCCCTTCTCTCCCTGCTCCCCTGCCGTTGCGGAGACACAAAGCTGGGCCCTGGATTATCTTAATTTCCATATGGAGAGCTGTGTAAGCCAGTTCAATGCATGGCCAGTCATTTTGTTCACAACTTTGCAGCAAGCAGGAGCAAAAGCCGCTGGGAAATTAGCCATTCATCCTATCTCACCTTGTGTGTGCATGCATAGATCAGTAAATAGGCAGGCACGGGAAATCGAGGCGCCTTTGTTAATTACCGCCTCGGCCGGCGCGGGGGCCGCTTCCCCTGACAGCCCCTGCGAGTCTCGATTTTAAAGGGGGGAAAATATATATATGTATATATATTAATATTTTTGCATTTGCTTTTCAGCAGCTTTGGGGCAATACGGCGCATGCATTTGTGTTTCTGGGAACTGGGCAGCAGGAGTCCTAGTGTCTCGGCTGTCTGGCTCCCTTCTATGTAGAAATCCTCCACCCTGCCCCTCCTACACGTCCTCCTCTTACACACACACATGCACACACACGCACACGCACACACACGCGCATGCACACAGGGCTCCTCCCTTCCCCTCTCCCCATCCGCTAAGCCTCTGGTTTGGCTTTTGCCCGCGGGCAGTGCCTCTGGGCCTCTCTCCTGACCCGTGAGGTCTCCCTTCTTCCCTGACACCCTGGGGCTCCTCTTCCTGGCATCATCCCAGCGGGCACCTGTCCCGGAGACCTCCCGGGTCCCCTCAGGCTGGCCTCACAGCCCCCCCTGCTGTCTCCTAGCTTCCCTGCACCTCATGGGCCCCTCTGCCTCCTCCCACCCTCACTGAGCCCCAGCGAGCCGCCTCCCGGGGTGTCTGCCCAGGGCCTTGTCTTCCCCGCCCTGCCAGCCAGCTGGGGACCAAGTCCAAGTGCCCAGGAAGGGGAGAAGAGAGCGAGCAAGGGGAGTTTTCAGGGAGAGGAGGGGAGAAAGGGGGAGAGAAGGGAGGCTGGCTAAGAAAAATAAATCACCCAGAGGGAGGCACTGCCCGGGAAAGCTCCAGGGGGTCCGGAGAGGCTGAGCCAGAAGGAGGAAGGAACAAAGGAGGGGCGCGCTCAGATGGCCTTCTGGGTGGCTGTGAGAGGCCCTGGGGGAGACACTCCATGTCATCCATTGGGGTGAAGCAGGTGGCTTCCTGCCATCACTGGGGCTCCATCCCGAGGCTGGAGAGAGGCCCTGAGCGGCCACTGGCTCCACGGGCCCCTGCGCCCAGGTCACCACTTACCTCATCTGAGAAATGGGCCAGGACAGCACCTCCCTTGGAGGGCGCCTGTGAGGTTCCAGCCAGCAAGTGGCTGGCACGTGGCATGGTCAGTGAACAGGGGAGAAGAGGTGGCGCATCTGCAGCACAGGAAGGCATGCTCGCTGCACTGCCTGCATCCAGCAGGCGCTTAAACACCAAGAACAATTACTGTGGTGGCTGTGAGAGTTAAAACTGCTACTCTGATACTTCTGCTACAGTACATCGCCTGGTGTATAATAGCTGCTTAATAAAGGTAGCTAATACCTGACTGTTGATCAGGAAACCCAGGAAAATGGCTCCAGCACCAGGTGCCCTAACACAGGGTAAAAATGACCCTGGGGACTGGGGAAGTGGGCAAGCCAACCAGGGCAGTTTCCCAGGGAAGTGTCCCAGGGCACATCTCTGTTGGGTCCTGCAGGATGAGTAGGAGTTGACCAGCAAAGGGAGGCAGGGAGCCTCACCCATGTGTGTGGCTAGGAGGACAGGACAAGGTAAGACCAGCTGGGGCCTGGGGGAGGGAGGAGCTTCCACTGTGGCTGGAGGGGGAAGACTGGCTCAGGCCTTGCCCCTCTCCCACCCAAACCACTTCCAAGCAAGGAGGACCTCTGCTTTTGCAGCAGCCAAGAGTTTGGGCTCTGTGGTCAGAAACCTGGCAAGTGACTTTGCCTCTCCGAGCCTCGGTTTCCTCATCTGTAGAATAGGGATGATAAGGGGACCTCTCTGATAGGGCGATGGAAAGAGACCAACAGGGCTGGTGCTATAAAGCACGGAACCCAGGTTCTGGAGCCAGGAAATACAGAGCGGTGGTGTCCTAACTCTGATATTGACCAACTACCCCTATCCCCCAAGAATACCCCATTTGAGAATTTCTGTGCTGACTCATTCATGAAGAGTCAGCACCCCTCATCCTGCACGGCTGATCCACAAACCCACCCACTGCAGAGAACCCCCTATCCTTCTGCTCCCCACCTGGCACCCTCCACTCCACCCCCTGCCCACCTTGCAGGGCCTCTGTCTGGAACACCATTTTCCCCCTCTTCTCTCTCAGATTTGCTCTGCCTCATGCTTGGGTCTGGCTTAGATGCCAGCTGTCCTCGGAAGCCTTCTGGGCTCTGCAAATTAAGGGGTTCCAGGCTCTCCTGGTAGCCCCTGCAGCTCATGCTTCCCATCAAATAGGTGTGACTGTCTCAACTCCGAGCAATAAAAGGCTGGGAGCACACAGTAGGTGCTCAAGAAAACAATGCGCAGGTGGGCACCTGATCCCTGAGGAGCATTTCAGGGATTCTGGACGCCTCTCCACAGACCCCACATAGTGAGCTCAGAGTAATGGCCAGAATGCTTCAGGTTACTACTCTTCCCTGGAGCTCTGTGAAGCTAAACAAGATGCTTTTGAGTCCCCTGTTTGACTTTCGCATCATCTCCCATTCAGCCACCCCCCACACCTCCTCCAGGAAGCCGTCCCTGATGCCCTCAGTGGCATGTACTTGAGTTCCCCGATCTGCCAGAACCTGTTGGTGCGGGTTATGGGTGGTAATAATTCTTCACGCCCTAAGTAGGGGCCTTCCCAACTGACCCTCCCTTGGGAGACCGTGAACTCAGAACAGACAAGAGGACTCTCAGGCCAGGTAATTCTGTGTCTCACTGTTTCTCGAGTTGGAGAGCCAGGACACAGTCCTGGATGGCCTACTTATGGCATCAGAGACCTACGAGGCTACTTACTTAACCTCTGAGTGCCTTGGTCTTCTCATCTGCAAAATGGGGATAATGGCCCCATCTGGAGGACAGCTGGAGATGACTGAGCTCATGCAGACAGAAGGGCTCCCGGCGAGACTCTGGCCACTATGAAGTCATCTTACAGCACGTCAGACAAAGTCTAGCATACAGCAGGTGCTCAATGAATGCCGAAAGAATGCACAAGAAGGAATGTATTATTTTGCTAGGCAGATGATCTTGGGCAAAGTTCTGAGCCCGAATTTCTGCATCTGTAAAATGGGAATGGCAGCTGTCCCTGCCTCGCTGGGCTCAGTTGTTGGCACGCACGGCATAAAGTGAAGAAAACCTCGGGCCCCAGCAAGACCAGAATGAAGAAAAATACCTGCTACTTATAGGACACTCTCTCAGGGCCAGTGCCAGCATGCAGTGGGTGCACCCAGCCATTCACGAGGGAGGGACCATCATCCTCTCAGCTAAGGAAACCGAGGCTCAGCGAAGTCACAGTCATATAGCTTGAGTGGCAGAGTCGAAAGGCAAACCAGGTGTCCACTGCTCGCTGCCTGCCATGATAAATATTCCTTTCCTCCTAGACCGCCAACTCCAGGGTCATGGGGCAGGGGTGGTGGTGGTGGAGTCTCTTATAATAACTGCATTCTCCACGTCTACAAGGTGGGCCTGAAGGCCTCAGACCACATCCTGTGTCCTGATCGTGCCTAACACATGACTGTCCTGCAGGAGAAGTTCTGGGAAATAGCAATAGCATCACTGGGCTTGGGGCAGACAGACCTGGTTGAAGTCCCGGCTGTGCCTCCACTGTGCTGTGTGACCCACGACAAGTGATTTCGCCTCTCTGAGCCTCAGTGTCATGCTTGCAAAATGGGATAGAACAAGCCACTTTCTCTGATAGAACGGGAGCGCCGAGGCTTTTGGCACACCCAAAGAGCCAGAGCCAGCCCCTGCCATTCTGGCTGCACAGAGCTGGGCCCCTCATCCTGGCCAGGCCCGTATGCGGAGGGCCAGGGTGGAGATTCCGAGAGTGGCCTGGCGGGCTTTCTGGCTGCCGCCCGCAAGGTGTCAGGCGGCGGGTGATGGATCGGCTCGGACACACTCCACAATAGCTCGCAGACACTCTATTACCCGGTGATTGTCTGCCCGGCGGCCCCACTCGGGCCGCGCTGCCACAGATAATGGCCCAGAACAAAGATGGCAGCTGCTTTGTAGGGGAACAGATTTGTGGCAAGTTGAGATAAAATAAAGAGGAAGGAGAAAGAGGAGAGGAGCCTGCAGGGGGGTGGGTGGGGGGCAGGGGGCAGAAAACATAAAAGGCAGAGAGAGGGAGTGAGGGGAGGGGGAGAGAAGGGAGGGACCGAAGCCAGGATGTTGCAGGAAGAAGGGCGCTGGGGCTCAAGCTGGTGAAAGAAACCGCAGCCTGGCTTTGTCCAACAGTAATGCCGATAATGACAGCGGTAATAATAATAATGAGGCTAATATGCCCAAGCTCTTGGTGCTGTCCCGGACAGTGCACCCGCAGCTCCGGGAGCCCACCATTGTCCTGCGTCCCGAGGGGCAGCTCTCTGGCCGCTTGCCTGGGGCCTCTGCAAGCGGTGGGGAGGTCCCACCCGTGTGAGGACCCTCTGCCAGGATGAGAGCTCACTTCCCGCCCACCAGCCTCAGTCTAGACCCAGCAAAGGTGGCAGGAGGGGTCAGGGTGGGGTAGGTGAAGAAGCTCTTTTCCATGGGTTTCCAGAGCCCCCTACTCTGCGGCTTTGGCTGACATCTCACGGGCCAGTCTGGCTGTAAGGAAAGCCAGGAAAGGTATTCTTCCTGCTGGCCCAGTACTTTCCAGAATAAACCCAGGTTCCTTAGCAAGGAAGGCGGGGTGATGGCTCCTGCTAGGCGATTAGTGGTCTCCAGCACAGGAGCTTCCCAGTGAGTGTTTATCGAGCATGTACTATGTGCCTGCGAATGCTTCCCCTGGCAAAGAGGCAGCAAGGCCTCCCATGCTGCTGATAGAGCTGCTGAGGCTCAGAGAGTTGCTGCGGCTGCCCAAGGTCACACAGCAGAGGCAGTGCTCGAACCCAGGACCATCTCATGCCAAAGTCTATTACTATCGACACAGTGTGCTTCAGATTTCTGCTGCGTTTCTCTTCAGATGTCCAAAGAAGCTCCGGGTGAGGTCCCCACCTTAATGTTCAGGGCTGGGTGAGAAAATGGGTTTTATGCTTTAAGCGGGAAAAGGGAAACAGCAAGCTGGGCAGAGACAAGGTGCAGCAGTGGGTTGAGGGAACAGCAATGACAGTAATACCTGCTAATCACATTTACTTTTCACATCGCTTCCTGAATACTATCTTGGTTAAGTGTGCAGCGGCCTGAGTGTGAGCCAGGGCAGCTGTTAGCAGCTCTGGTGAACAGATGGGGAGCCGGCAGCAACATGCACGGACCTGCATCTGTCCCTGCGGTTTCTTCTGCTTCACTCTCCTCCTTCAAAGCCAGGTGGGGTGCCCCTTCCTCCAGGAAGTCCTCCCAGCTCCCTCTGCTCCCTCCTGGGTTTGTCCTATTGAGTGAGCAGTGGGCCTGGAGAAGGGCTGTGTGCACCTGAACGGCAGAGATTATGTCTCATTTCTCTTGTGTTCCCATGCCCGCCCGGCCTGCACAGCCCCGGTCCCCAGGGTGGGATAGATCACCTTCCTGATGGTGACTCAGGGACACAAGTCCC
Organism: Talpa occidentalis; assembly: GCF_014898055.3. Taxonomy (NCBI): domain Eukaryota; kingdom Metazoa; phylum Chordata; class Mammalia; order Eulipotyphla; family Talpidae; genus Talpa; species Talpa occidentalis. Next base: position 83,748,700 of record NW_023601433.1, on the reverse strand, counting down.
ACACGCAGGGCGACCTCTGGCATCGCTTCACCAACCTGAGCCTGTTTCCTCTTTGTGAGGATGAGATGAGGGGAGCAGTACAGCCCAGGACTGGCACATGGCACGATAAACACCCACTCTGCTGTCACATGGGCACGAGACTCACCCCACTTCTCAGGATGTGTGGCTGAGCCAAGGAGCCCAGCAAATACGAGCTGGGGTGGAGCCTGGCCACGAAAGCATTCCTGGCGGTCTTGCCCTCTTAACACATCATCTCTCATCCCCAGCACCCGCTGACCTTACCCATAATCCCTTCCTAAAACCTCCCTGGCCCAGGACCCCGTGTTCCCTCCCTGGCGAGATCTGAGCAGAAGAAAGACGGTGGCTGGGAGCGGGCGGGGGCAGGGAGGTGGAAGAATACATTCTCCCAAGTGTTTGACCAACAAAATCTAGCTAAATTCCCCAGCCCGAGCAGTAAACTGTTCTTCTGAAAGGCCTGTGGTCTCGCCCATTCCCCTGGGCCCTGCAACCTGAGCTGCCCGAGGATGGGGTCTGCCCTGAAGGGCCCCCGGAATGCCACCTCTGGGTCCCGGCCTCACCGTCTGGGCCTTTTGCTAACCTTCAGGCCAAGCTGGATCTTGACTCCTGGGCCAAATTCCCTTCGTTGGCTTCACTTCTCAGCGAGCACATGCGTGCAGGGGTCACCTGAACATCCATGGTACCCCGGACCCAGATTCTAAAGCAGCCCCCCCAGAGAACAATGGAACGGAAGTCACCTCCCAGAACCCAGGTGTTTTTTTTTTAAACAAAGTAAAGGAAACAGGTGCAATTCATCTGAAAAATAAGCTTGACGGAACCCAGAAGGGCCCACATATCCTCATTTCAATCTATAATCAATCTTTCATGTTCTTGCCTGATCGTTTTTTTCCCTTCCGACAAAGTTTTCAAAATCCAGTGTGTGTTTTGTGTTTATATCTCAAAGTAGTTCCCCTCATACCTGTCAAGCCCTGGGGACCCACAGCTGGAGAGGGGTGAGCTGAGAGGGGGCTGGGGGGCCCTTCTAGACGAGAATGGTGTTCTCACCGGCCATCGGCCAGCGAGGTTTTGTATGGTTTTTTAATTTTAATTTTTTTAAAAGCAAGTGCTGCAACTGATCTCTGTCCTTTCTGCCCTCCTCTCTTTCTCGCTGTCTCTGTCTGTCTGTCTGTCTCTCTCCCTCTCTCTCTCTCTCTCTCTCTCACACACACACACACACACACACACACATACACACACACACTCTGAGCCACACACACTCAGCCACATATGTATCTAAGCGATGGAGCCAGAACCTTCTTTGAACTGACCCTGATTTGTTTGAGCAATTTCCTAGTCCCAAACAGTGGGCCACTGGGCCACATTCAAGAGAAATTGGGGTGCCCTTGTTACCCCAGAGCCTGAGCGCAGAGCCTGCCTCCTCTCTGGAGAAAAAGATATATAACGCCGAACGCTGTGAAATTTGCCGCTGTGAGAACAGCTAATTTTTCACACCCAGACGAACTGGCTGGGTTTGTTAAAGCCCAAGATAATCAAATAATCATTATAACTCATCTTCGCCCCTCCTGTCTTTCGCTCTTTGTACCATTAATGTCCCAGTGGGGAGCAGCGCTGGTGAGTTCAGACCTCGCTTATTTAGATAACCTTCCGGTTGGTGTTCTGAGAGCAAAATACCCCTCCTGGAGGATCTTACAACAAATGAACCAAGCCTCTAATCTCCTTATCGCTGTAGCCTCTGCTCCAGGCCTGGTTATCTCCCTGGCTTGCAAAAGAGGGAAAGAGAGAGATTTATACATATATATTTATGGTTTATAGCAATTTCTATAAATATATGTATGTGCATGAAATCGTCAAAAGGAGCGGCCCGGCACGGAGCGGGGTTCTTGCCTCGCTCTCTCCAGCGAGGCCCGCCCGTCCACCAGGAGGCCGTGGGGAAGCTTGACAGACCCACGTCTCCTTCCACCTGCTGGGCAGGGCTGGAGTGAGGGCTGGGCAGGTGGCCAGGGCTGGGGCCAGGGCTGGGCAGGTGGGCAGGTGGGCAGGGCTGGGCAGGTGGGCAGAGCTGGGGCCAAGGCTGGGCAGGTGGGCAGGGCTGGGGCCAGGGCTGGGCAGGTGGCCAGGGCTGGGGCCAGGGCTGGGCAGGTGGGCAAGGTGGGGCCAGGGGAGTGAGTACCTCCTTGCAGACAGGGTCTGGGGGTCTGGCCTGGTCAGCGGGTACAGGGGGGTCTGGCACCAATGGGGGGAGCCCCCCTGGGGACTAGAATCCATTTGGCACGAAGGTCCCCCACATTTGGGTCCGCTCATCTGTTCCCCCTTCTTCGTGTCTGCTCCTCTCTCATTTCTGAGTTTTTAAAAAGCTCTCTGGGGCTCGGCCTCCTCCAACTTCTCTCTCGAGCTCCCCGCTCCCCACTTCGTGTCTCCCTGCGCTCTGTCTTTGTCTCCTTCCCTCTCCCGTGTCTCCCGCTCCTTTTCCTGTGTCTCCTTCTTTCTTCCTCTATCCTAGTGCCCCCCTTTTCTCCCATTTTCTCTCCCTCCCTCCCCACCCTCTCTGCCAGCACCTCCCCGGGGTCTCCTCTTATCTCTCCCTCTTCGTCCCCCTCCCGTCCCCACCGAGCCCCCCTCACCACCAGCATCTCCTCACCCACACATCCTCTCCCTCACCTCTCCCCGCACCCCCTCTCACCGGCCCCCGCCGGTGTCACCTCCAGTCCTCTGCCAACCTTAATTTCTGATTAATATGTTCTTAGCCAAGAAATGAGGGGGGGCGGGGGAGAGAGAGAGAGAGATCTTCTAAATAAATCATCTCGTCATGTGGAGAGCTAATCTGCAAAGGACGGTCGCTATTTATCGAGTTTTTAGCAGTGCATGTTAAATAGTGATATGGAGCCTACATTCTAAAAACTCCATCAGCGCCTGGAAAGGGATTTTTTAACTTCATTGCCCAGAAAGAAAAATGGTGAAGACAGAAAAGATAAGAAAGCTTCGAAGCTTTGGTGCTGAGCCATTAGTGGGAGCAATTAGCAGGCAGGGGCAGGGCGTGGGGGCCGCGCTGCTCCCCAGGTCTGGCTCTCCCCCACGTCTGTTTCACAGGTGAGAGCCCAGGCTTGGCGGCGGAGAGGCGGGCTCCGGACCCCAGCCGCTACCGTCGTGTGTCTCACTGGACAGGAAACGCTCCTTCTCCGTGCCTCAGTTTCCCTGAGCCCTCAAACAGGGTGCTTGGCGTTTGCTGGAAAGCAAGTGGTTAGCTCTGATCGATGAAGAGGGACTTTCAGAATCCAAATGGAGGCTACTAGCCAACGCAAAATTACAGAATTCCTCCCAAATTATTTTTCACGGAAAATTGTCTTTAATGCAGGATGTGGGTGCATTTTAATGTATGGGAGATGCGGGCAGGGGGGGCTCCTAGGGCCCCTAGAGTTCTTCAAATAGCCGCGAGGCTGCCACTGCTGATAATAATAATAAAAGTAATAACGATAATTGTATCTGCTTCCCTGTTTATGAGTGTGGGCCACGTGCTGGGGACTTTGCGCTTTATATGAGCTTTTTAATGTGATTTCAGCTTATTTCCTTGCCTCTCCACCTGTCCCCTAAGAGATTAGGTTGAGTTTTTGGTGCCTCACAGGTGTGGAATTGACAAGGGGAGAGATCACTGCTCAAAATGACCCACCTGGGAAGGCCTGGCCAGTGCCGGGTTCTGGTTCTGGGGGTCCGAAGCTGGGTGGGCGGCCAGGCTTGGCGAACACCCAGAGCTGCCATGTGGTGAGCAGGCTTGCTTTGCAAGGTGGGGAGCTTCCCGTCGGCTGGAGGCAACCAAGCTCAGAGGGCCAAGCAGGAATTCCTACATTAAGCATGGAGGTGGGTTAGACTTGGGCCAGACTGATTGGGATTTGAATCCTGGCTCTATTCCGTGCTTGGGGAAGACATTTAAGCTTGCCTATGCCAGTCTCCTTGACTACAAAATGGCTGTGCTGACACCGAGCAGGGAGGGCAGTTGCTAGGGCTAGAGGCGGCTGACACGAAAGGCTCGATGAATGGCAGCGATCATTATTTCTAGGTCTTTCCTCTGCAGGCTGGCCCCCAAGTTTAGTGGAAGGCACAGTGACTGACCCTGATGCATCTAACCTGAACTTTTGGCTCCCACTTGCCCTGGGATCATGCACCTGCTAGACCTCAAGTTCCTCATCTGCAAATTGGGATCATCCTCTGTAAAGTCTGTACTCATGGGATGGGAGGGCCACTGATAGGAATAGTATTAACACCTACCACTTACGGTACATGGGATTTGCAGGTGCAGGCTAAGACCCTGGGTTCATGTCATTGCACTGCTACTTGCTGCTGTGTGACCTTGGGCAAATCACTTTACCTCTCTGTGCCTCTGGCCTTCATCTGTGAACTGGACCTGCCTCATCTGTCTGTTCAGGGTGTTTGTATGGGATCCTTACTGGAGCCTCTGCTCCAGGAGGCACGGCCTAGGTCTTGGACTTCTCTGCATTACTCAGGGCTCAGGGTCAGGGTTAACAAATAGAGTGTTTGTCAATTGACTATTGAAAATATGTGAATAGTGACAACAACCAGAAGCTATTGATTGTCTAGCAAAGCACTTGGCCCACCTGGGCAAGTCCGAGGATAGTTCTTTAACATGCTCATGGCCTCCTGCCTTCGACACCTGCCTCTCTCTGCCTGGGGCAGACAGCCACAGGTGTGAACACGGGCCTCACCAGGGCAGGTCAGTAGTGCCAGGAACTTATGCCCACAGTAGCAACCCTCAATCACTGAGTGATAGGAGTGTCCAAACCAAAGTCCCAGCTTCCTGTCCCTCAGAGGCAGGCTGGGTACAGCCTCCCCCACGGGCTCAGAAGGGCTACACCCCTGCTCTCCCCTGCAGTCACCTGCTCAATGCATCTGTGTTGGTTTTCTTTTTTGCCTTACCTAGCTGTCTCCCTCTGTCCTTCATGCCTCTTGGGATCACCTCCCAAAGAAACTGCCTGCTTCCAAATTTGGTCTCAGGATTTGCTTTGTGGGGAACCAAGCCAAGGACAGTAGCTGACATTTGCAATTCAAATACTCCTAAATTCACCCATTAACAAAAAATATTTTCTCACGTTTTTACATTTGCAACTCTAATTAGTGCTGTGAAGAGATAAGAAGGAGGCTGAGAACTTCTAAAATGTAGCTCTGTCCTGGTCTCAGGCCTGGTCCCCAAAGGGAATAATTTTGAATAGAAATCTGAAGGGAGAGCAGGAGTGTTTGAGGGATTGGGTAAAGGGCATCCCTGACCCATGCACCCTGAGTGGTAGCTTGGAGGAGCAGCCTGTGCAAAGGCCCTGTGGTGGGCGGCACATGGCGCATTTTTATCAGAGAATTAGGGGGACAAGTGCCCCCCAATGTTCTGTATGACCTCCAGGAAGTCACATCCCATTCCTCAGTCTCAATTCCTTCATCTGTCAAATGCTCCAAAGTCACCTGCTCCCTCCCATCACTTCTGCAGAACGGGAATTGGGAACATAGAGGTTCAAAGTCATAAAAGTAACCTGGAAAGTGACCCAGTAATGACAGTTCATGCTCTTTCAATACACTGGCTGAACACCTGTCATTGAGGCACTGTGAAGGTCCTGCCTTGTTCCCTGTTTTGTCTCCAAAGACTTTGTATTCATGGAGTGACATTCTAGTGGAGGAGGGTGTCAAAGAAACACATACACAAATGGCTGCAAAATATTAGATATGCAGTGATGAATTCTAGGAAGGAAAATGGAGCAGCATAAGCATGCAATGGGAGAGAGGGGACTTATTTTAGAAAAACTTGCTGGGAGCAGAGACTTGCAGCAGGTGGAAGAGCCACCATGCAAATATCGGGGGAAGAAGAAGCCAGGTAGAACGAGCAGCACGTGCAAAGGTCCTGGGGCAGAGTGACTTGGTGGCAGGATAAACAGGGCACTATGTTGCTGGGACTCAGCAATGAAGGTGGGAAGGGGGGGGCAATTGGAGTGGAGATCAGAGAGGTTGTGGTAGGTCAGGCCTCACAGGACATGTGGGCCCAAGGTGAAGAGTTTGGCCTTTAACCTGGGTGAGCCAGGATCTAGTAGTCGAAGCCAGGGAATGACATCATCTGGTTTATATTTCAGATCATGCAGCCTGCTGTACGGAGACTACTAGCCTGTGGTGGGGGGGGCAAGGATGGGCACAGAAAGGCCACTGATGGCCCCTCCCCACCCACTCCCCCCTCTGCCACATTGAATCCTGCTTCCCACACACATGTCCTTCCAATGCCCATTCCCAGGCCTCGCGCCGACCAGGGAGTGATGGGCTGAAAATGAGTGGGCAGGCAAGCGCCTCTAATTTCCACATGTGCTGTGGGTAAAGGCTGTGGCGATATGCAATTAAGCTCTGAGCTTTAAAAACATGGTAATAAGGGGATACGGGCCGAGGAGGCAGCCTGGTAATTTAAATGATATCCAGCTCGAATATGGAGTGTCTAAATGTTCTCTTCCTGAGATTTATATCAGCATAGACCTGCCTCATTCATTTATTTAGTTAACTAGCTACTTATGGGCATGTCCTCCAAGTCGCTGTCGGGGGAAGAGACAGAGGCCTGGTGGCTGATGGAGGTGTCTCCATGCAGGGCTGGCCACAGGGTAATGGCACAGTGATCACTGGTCTGTGCTGAAGGCCTACTATGTGCCTTGCGTTTGAAATCTCGAGGGTGAGAATTAGAAGCGATGGTGTGTGTGTGTGATGAAACTCCTGGCACACAGGAGGAAACTGAGGCACGGGGCCAGGAGATGACTTATTCACGATCACACAGCTTGGAGGTGGGCTAGGATGCAGGTTTACAGCCACCAATATCATCTAACATGGAGTGAGTGCCCGTTCCTCGCTTCTGGTCCTGGCATGAGCCACGGTTTCCCATCTAGTGCTTGCCCAGCTCTCAGAATTTCTCCTGGGCATTCTGTGTGCAGACTCACTCCCTCACTTAGACTCTCCAACCTGGTGGAACTTCATAAATCATGCAGTCCAGGCTCTCGACTCAGATGCCTCTGGGGGTGAGGAGGCTACCTAAGAGGGCCATGTGAAGAGAAAAATCAGTGAATTTCTTAGCCTGGCCCTCTTTTTATTTTTCAGTTTGACTAGAGAATAGAGATATAAGATATTTGTCACTTTCACCCTCACCTAAGAAAACAGTACTGAAAGTACAATGGAAGTGGGACTTACCCTCACCCTCAGTGAACTGCTATTGGAGAGGCAATAGGGAGTGGTAGGGACTGTGGCATCCTGGTGGGCCTATGCGGGCTGCTGGCGATGTTCTAGCCAATTTTGCTCCCTGAAATGTGCTGCCCGAACTTCAACTTCTGGAAAGATGCTGGTAATTGCAAAACTTCCTCTTCTTCTTCTTCTTCTTCTTCTTTTTTTTTTTTTTAAAGATTTATTTATTTATTTATACAAGCACTGGGTACAATCAGAAGCACGGGAGGGCGAGAGAATTCACCAGAGCCAGAGCGGGGAACAGAACAGGCAGACTGATGAAGTACACTGCTGAGGGGAGCAGCGGGCGGCAGGAGAGGTCTGCGCAGCATGTGGGACCCTCGCCGGTGGCCGGGGATCAAACCGGTGCTGCAGAGGCTGCGGGCAGCTTCGCAACCCAGCGCTCAACCACTGCATCACCAGGGAGGCCCTTCCTCTTCTTTATTGTCAGATTAACCTGTTAAAAGATTCACCAAATAAAAATATGTCTAGTCTGATTTCAGCTTAAAGGAACACTGTTGTGGAATATCTAGTGTAGCCTAAAATCTGCACGTTCCAGATTTGTTGGCTGAGGGCTGGCAAGGGGATGCGACCTCCCCAAGGTCACCAAGTGACAGTAGAGGTAGAGCTTGAAACTAGCACCAGGGCCCCTTTCCCCTGTTCCACACCTGTCAAGGAGCCTTACTCCACTGTGCCCTTATCTCCCTGGCCCTCACCCAGCCTTCCAGGTCCAGCTTATGTTCCTCTTCTCTCAGGAAACCTGCCTGGCCTCCAAGATCCTACACCACTGCCTCCAACCTTACTCATCTGGGAATTTCCTTCCTGACTTTGACTCTGCAAATGCTACCTGCATTATTATAGACAAAACCTCTTTCTAAATGAATTAAAAAAAAAACCCTCAAGTACATTATTTCAAATGAAAACTTAAGAGAACGGATTGTCACTTTGCCATAAAGAGAAGGTAGAAGACAAATGACATACAGTGAAACCAAACCAATATTATTATATTCTAACAAGATGTGGTTTGGCAAAGGTGCCAAAATTCAGCCCTGTTCTCTCGTTGTTAAAAAAGAACTAAGCAAACGTACGCCTACCCAAAGGGCAGCAATTCCACACCTGGTAAAGCCAGCTGACATAAGCTCTCCAAAAGATGCGCACAAGGATATTTATGGAAACTTTATGGACAACAAAGTCACACTGGAAGCTATCCAAATATTCAGCAACAGGATCATGGGCGGTGTCATTTGGTAGAATATTATACAGCATTGAAAAAGAATGAACAGCAAACACACCATAGTGTGGATGAATTTCACAGACATAATATGGAGGAAAGGAGAAGGAGACCCAAGAAAGGTAACCCTTATCCAGCCACTGATGAATGGGTCAGTCAATATAACGTGGTCTAGCTATATGATGGAATATTATTCAGTCGTGAAAAAGAACGTAGTACGGATACATTCTATTAATAAGACATGGGTGAACCTTGGAAGTATGATGCTAAATGAAAGACGTCCGACACAAAAGCTCACATGTTGCAAGGTCCTATTTACGTGGAATATCCAGATCAGACTAATTCAAAGACACAGAAAGTAGGTTCCTGGTTGCCAGGGGCTGCGGAACACGGGGCAGTTTGTGGCAGGGATGATGGCTGAAGTTATGGGGCTTTGAACTGCTAAAATATTCTAAAAGTGATTGTGGTGTTGTTTATGTTACACTGTGAATATAATAAAACACTATTGAATTGTATGCTTTAAATGGGTGAATAGTGTGGTGTGTGAATTATATCTCAAAGCCATCTTTTTTAAAAAAAAGTGTTACATTTGATAGGATTCCACATGGCTAAATTTCAAGATGAGGCAAAACTAATCTTTGGGGAACAGAAGTCAGAATAGTGGGTATGCTTGGTGAGGATATTGCCAGGGAAGCCATGAGGGGCCCTGGGGACCGGCTTTACCCAGCCGACCTTATGTCAGCTGGCTTTACCCAGCTGTGGAATTGTAAGACATCACTGAGCTCTACTTCTAAATTTGTGCACTGACTGAATTTAAGTCACATCTCAATCTGAACAAAAAAAGAAAAAAAACTAGAAGGTGTTGGGGATATAAGAAATACGTCTATCAGATGAGTCATTCTCTTGGGGGACAGAAGGAGAAAGAGCAATGTGAAGGAATCTCCTTGTCTGTCACTCAGTATTAGTTAATACGCCTAAAGTACCTGGCTCCTGCCCCACACGGGAGAGACTCCCACAGGAAGCACCGGGGCTGGGGGGCGTGGTGTTCTCTGCTCCTCATCTCATTTCACCCCTTCAAGGTAGTTGCCATGATCCTCACTGCACAGATGAGGAAACTGAGGTCAGGAGACTGAAGAACTGGCCCATGACTGAGTGACGGAGCTGGGGTTCGCGTGCCTCTGTCACCCCTCCTCTAGAGGTTGGATGCTTCACTAGAGTGCTGCCAACTGCCAGGATGTCTCACCCCCCCTCCAGGCGGATGTGCTGCAGCTGGATACGGAGCGTCCCCACGGCTTCCGTGTGCCCTGTGAACTCTGGCTACTCCTGAGGAGTCACTGATTCTAGAAGTGACCGATTCTCCCAGCTGGGTGGAGAGAGCCTGCTCTCCTCCCAACAGACCCGGCGGCCACGTCCAGCCCAGGCCCCCCGATGCCGCTCCACCTCCTCCATCTCCTCCTGTCCCCTCGATTCTGCTGCTTCCTGGCCTGAGCAGGGAGTACCTTGTGTTGAAACTGACATCCCCGTAGCCTCCACCCAAGGTCTGGAAACTTGGGGACACCCGGAGGAAGCAGAGCCGAGGTCCCATGTGGAGTCCCTCTGCGTGCTTAGATGAGCCCTTTGCATCACAGAACGGCTTCCCCTTCCAGGCCTGTTCTCTTACCTGGAGCACGAGGGTGAGAGAGGCAGCTTTTTCAACTGTGAGGGTCAGAGGAGGTCTCTGTGGGGCAGGACCGCATAACCTGGCCAGCAGGGAGTGCTGATGGCGCCACTGTTTTAGCTGCAGCAGCAGAGCTGAGACCCTGAGATCTGGAATAAGATGGACCTGGCTCCGTATCCCCTGCTGTGTCTGGGGGCCAGTGGGCGCTCAGAGAGGATTTGCTGGGAAAAGGCCTGGTCAGGCCTCAGCCCCTCAATAGCTGTGTGACCTCAGGCCAGTTATGAACCTCACTGAGCCGTAGTCTCTATGGAGACAGTGAGGTTAGCTCTGCTACACTTGTGTGAGGCTTAAACCTAATGCCTTAAAACGTCCACCTGGGCACGAATCAGCTGTTTTGTTTTGAATGAAGCTCCGGGTGGACTGAGACTGGGCATTTCTAACCAGCTTCCAGGGATGCTGAGGTTGCAGGTCCGTGGACCACACTTTGACATGAAGGCACCTGGTGGCACATTGCGAGTGCTTAACAAAGGCAAGAGGCTTCAGCCAAGACGGGGCATCTTGCAAGCCTTACGTTTTTGTCACTGTGGAGCCTGCCCCCTGCCCCCTGCTCCCTAATTCTCCTCCCTGAAGGACAGTAGGCGCCCTCCTGTTCAGAGCCCCTCCGCCCCGTCCTGCCCGCACACGCTTGCTGGCCCCGTCTCACACCGCCAGCCACTGGGGCAGGTTCCTTCTGCCCGGAGATGCCTCGGGTAGGCTTTTAGGAACAGCTGCCAGCAGCAGAGATATAATGACTGCCTGGAGAGTCGTTAGGAGATAATTAATATTTGCAGCACAGAGCTGTGACTGCTAAGTTGCTCCCGCCCACAGAGCGGGGCCTCCAGCCCTTCTCGGGCACAGGACCCCAGACCCACAGGCAGCAGCATCCTTGGGGCAGTGGGAGGACCCTTGATGCAGGGACCCGAGTGTGGCCAGTGGGGTCTATTTTGGGGGGTGGGTGCTCTCCCTACACCCAGCTGCTAGGGTTGGTGATTTCCAGAGGCTGCCAGGCTGGACACGTCACTGAGTGGTCAGAGGGCACCAGGGCCAGGGCTCAAGGTTGGCCAGGCCCCTCCTCGCACCTGAGGCCAGCTGGCCTTTGGCGGTTGCCATGGTGACGGCCGTCCCCAGCAGTTGGGCAAGGACGTTGCAGCAGCAGCCGCAGCAGCTGTGCATGAGTGTGCGAGAGAAAGACAGTCTGCATGGGCTCCCCTCCGGCTTTCCATCTGTGAGGGGCAGGCAGCTCAGCCACCCCGAGTCGCCCCCCTCGTGTCTGGTCACTGAGTTGGCCTTGGCGGGAGGCTTGGGTGCGGGTCTGCCGGGGGCACTGACTCTGCCAGACCCCAACTGCTTTCCCAGCTCAGATGCTCAGCAGCCTTGGGACCCCGGCAGACTACCAGGCTCTGCAGGGTTCCAGCATCCAGGTCTATAAAATGGGCTCGTTGTCCTGCTCAGGGGGTGTGGTTAGGATAAATGAGACCACAGCAAGTTGAACGCGTGGTTCTCCCTGGAAACAGGACCTCGTTGCTCCCAGGTGATGGGTCCTGGAAGTTCAAAAGGGAAGGAACTCCTTGTACAGAGTGGACTCGTGCTGTTTATTAAGCACTTACTGTATACCAGCACTCTGCTCCCTTGTGACCAATTCCTCCCTGGACCTGAGGTGTCTCATCTAATTCTCACACAAAGTTGCCCTGATCAACTGAAGAAACTGAGGCTCAGAAGGTCAAGCTGCACATACCCTCAAGGTCACCCACGGAGGACAGTGTAAAACTGGCGTCCAACACCCAAACCCACACTTTGTGCGCCATGTGATGGTTCTACGTGGCCTCCGGACTCCCAGGCTGACCTGCCCTCTGGTCCTGCCCCGACCACGTCCTGGCTGTGTGACCTTGGCCAGACAAACTTCATGACACTCGGCTCCCTCTCTGTAGAACGGGGACCCCACTTTATAGGGCTGCTATGTGGCTTCAGCTAAAAGTATGTGGCTTGCAGTAAACACCGCCAGCAGCCACTATTATTTTCACTGTTGTGATCATTATTATTTCTCTACCTCTGGGGGATCAGACCCCATCACTGCCTACTTCCCCGCTCAAGCCCCCAAGCCCACACAGGGATGGGAAGCCCCTGGTCTGCAATGGTTTGGAGTCCAGGCTGGCTCCCGTGGCTGGTGGGGGGCCCTTTCAGCTCTCCTCTCAGCCTGCTTTCTAATCATCTGCCTGTTCCTGCCACGCAGCATTAGTCTGGGTGTGTGAGCATGGAGGGGGGCCGGGGAGCGAAGGGGGGCGGCTTTCCCTGGGAGGCTGCCTTCTGTCGCTAGACAAACAAACACGCAGCACCCACGCACGCTTGGAAATGAAGCGAGGTATTAAATACAAGCAAATAGCGGCGGCCAAGGCTGAGGGCCGGCTTCCTGGACTTCCTGAGACCTTGCTGGCTGCTGCCGCTGGCTCCAGCCACTCGAGAAGCCACTCATGTTCCCCGGTGCCTCTGCCAGCAGCCCAGGCTGACCCATCCCTGCTCCAGACAGCGAGTGGGGCTTCCTGAGAGCTGCGGTATTTGCCTGGCACCTGCCACTGTCCTGCAGAGAGCAGTGAGGGGCTTCCTGAGGTCACTAGGTCCCCCACTTATAAGCACCTTTCCAGACTGGGGAGCATAGCCCTGCAGCATGGCTCACCCATCCTCACACAGCCTGGGGAGAAATCCCATGCTGGAGACAGGCCTGGATCTCACTCCTGAATCTGTCATGTGGATGCTGTGTGACCCCAGACAAGTCACCTGACCTCCCTGAGCCTTCCAAACCTCCCTCTTTGTGAAAAGGCAAGTGTAATAGTATCTCTGCACTGGGTATTAGGGGGATTGAAAAACCAGGAGGTAGAGTTCCTGGCACATAGGTAGGCTTGATCGATGATGTCAGTTAGAGGGATGGTTTTTATTCAAGACGTGATCTCACACAAGTCCCAAACCTCGATTTCCAAATCTGACTGAGGAGGCTAATTACATACATACCCAGAGCAGGTGTTGAGCCCATGTCGCTGAATATATTTTCAATTTATCTACTCCCTCTCCTTGGAAAAGTAGCGGGGTAATAATAACGATAGCTCGGATTCTGCAACACTTATATTGACCTGGGTCTGTGCTGTCCAGTAAGCAGCCATTGTGGCTATTTAAATTAAAATGAAATAAAATGAAGAATTTAGTTTCCTGTCACACGTGCTCAATGGCCACCTGTGGCTCGTGGCCACTGTGTTGGACATCAAAGATGTAAAACATTTCCATCACTGCAGAAAGCTCTTTTGGCCATCGCTGGTTTAGACCTGCACGCCTCAAACGGAGTGCATCCCCTGAGGTTTAAATGCAGATTCAGGTTGGGGAGGTCCGGGGTGGGGCGCGGGACTCTGCATTTCTATCTCCCAAGGTCTGTGGACCAGACTGAATAGCTGCCCACTAGGGCTCTTGAAATACGGCGTGTCCAACTTGGGCTGTGTGGTCTTCAACACACGCTGGGTTCAAAGACAGAGAGCCCAAAAAAAAGTAAAATATCTCATTAATACATTTTACAAATGATCCTATGTTGAAATAATATCTTAGATATACTGGGTTGAATAAAATACATTTTAAAATTTCATTTCATTTTACTTTTTCTTTTCATACGGCCCATGGAACGTTTGGGATTACATATGTGACTCCCATCTTTCTGTTGGACGGACCCACATATTTCTGTGGGTGTCGGGCCTGTGGGTCTTGGCTGGGACCATCTCTTTTCAGATGGATAGTTTTAACCAGTATGACTCCACCCTTGCCCATCCTGTTGCTTTTTTCCCCCTGCCCCTGAATTGTTTCCTGGGTATTTTTCATTCTGACTGAAGGGTAGAAGCCTTGCCAGGAGGGGGGCATCTCCCCCTTCCACCCAGCAGAGCACAGAACTTCGCATCCTCTGTGGGTCCAGAATCACCGGCTCCCCCTAAAATACAGTACCTTGATCTTCCATTTTGGAGCTCTGTCCACCTCCACCACCTCCAAGGGACCTCTTTACAGCCACTCTCCCGCCCCCTTTTCTCCCCGCCTTGGGCAACCACAGATCTCCTTTCTGTCTCCGTGGATTTACAGACACGGGTGGTTCAGATACACGGGCTCACACGACATGTGGCCATTTGTGTCTGGATTCTTTCACTTAGCCCCAAGTTTTTGAGGTTCACACATGATGTAGCCTGTATAGTTTTATGTGCTGATTAACCAAGTTTTGGTCCGTAAACCAGGTGCTCCCTGTGGCTTCCCCACCTGGCCCAGGTGTGTGTGATCACACCCCCTGGTGCTTGCACAATGATGGCATCACCTAGCAACTCATTTCTCAGAACGGATCTCTGTCCTAAAGCTGCACATGACTAGATCAGTACTTTATCCTTTTCACAACTGAATAATATTCCCTGGCCCGGGAACACACATTTTCCTTATTCATTCTCTATTAATGGGCATTGGGCTGTTTCCCCCTTTTGGTTCTTGTGAATAATGCTGCTCTGAACGTGTGTACGTGTCCTTGCGTACCTGTTTCAATTCTTTTTTTTTTTTTTAAAGATTTACTTACTTATTTATTTATTTATACAAGCACTGGGTACAGTCAGAAGCGCGGGAGGGTGAGAGGATTCACCAGAGCCAGAGCGGGGAGCAGAGCAGGCAGAAGGACCCAAGTACACTGCTGAGGGGAGCAGCGGGCGGCAGGAGAGGTCTGCGCGCCATGTGGGACCCTCCTCCGGTGGCCGGGGAGCAGCCGGGGATCGAACCAGCACTGCAGAGGCTACGGGCAGCTTCACAACCCAGTGCTCAACCGCTGCGCCACCGGGGAGGCCCAATTCTTTTTTTTTTTTTTTTAAAGGCATTCTTAAGAAGGAGACCCTCTTTTTTTTTTAAAGATTTATTTATTTATGCAAGACTTGGGGTACAGGCCAGAGGCATGGGAGGGTGAGAGGATTCACCAGAGACAGAGTGGGGAGCAGAACAGACAGATGGACCAAAGACACTGCTGAGGGGAGCAGCGGGTGAGACAGGAGAGGTCTGCGGCGCCACAAGAGTTTCTCCCTGGCTGGCCAGGAATCGAACACACGCTGCAGAGGCTGTGGACAGCTTCACAGCCCTGTGCTCAACCTGCTGTGCCACCGGGGAGGCCCCTATTTCAATTCTTTATGGTCAATCTATAGGAGGGGAACTGCTGGGTCCTACGGTGAGTCTAGAAATATAAATTTACCAAACTGGAACTTTGCAACTATTTCCCACAAGGCAGGATCTTCAAGCCCCTCTGTGGCCACAGCCAGGTCCCTGAGCTAGGTTGGTCTGAGCAGTGGGTGTATTCGGTCAAAGGAGAAAGAAGCGAGAGGTCAAAGAAAGAAAGGGTCAATTCCGAATCCCACGACCTCATTCATTCATTCCACAGATACTTCTTGCACTCTATTCAACAGGAGACACCTAACAATGACCCAGGCAGAAAGCTGCTGACCTCCCCGAAATCATATTCCAATTGCAGGGAGAGAGATCACTTCAGAGTTGCACATACCATGGGAAGAATAACCTGAATCCCATGAGAGCTGATGTTTTGGGGGTTGTGAGGTGAAGGGATGCTTTTGAGGGTGGTGACCTTTAAACCAAGACCAGCAGGGTGAGACAGAGCTTGCTGAGAAGACCTGAGGAAAGAACCTTCTAGAAAGTGAGGATGAAGCCAGAGCCAAAGTTGTGAGACTGGGAGTCCTTAACTTCCTCGGACGTTCAAATTCCTGTGCTATTACTAGTCCCCCCAGAGCAGCCTCAGTTTCCTTTTCTGCAAAGTGGGTATCATAGCCACAATCTCCCCCACCTCCCAGAGCTATTATGAGAACAGAGAGAGGCCGGGATGAGAAGTCTTGTGCTCCAGGCAGTCACACCAGGCGTGGGAGGGGCACAGGAGGCTCTATACTGGGCAATGATGGGGATGAGGGGAGGTGGGGACCTCCATGGTCACCCTGGAAACAGCCTCTGCAGCGTGAAGGAGGCCCTGAGGACCTGAGTCCCTGCCTCCGCCAGAAGGAGCGGAGGTTGTGAATCACCACAAAGGGCAAGTCCAGGCCAGGGTGGAGCTGAGTTTCCTTGATTTTAAATAATGCAAGTGGAGAGCTAGCCGCCTATTACAAGGTGCTTGGTACTGTTTTAAGCATCGGGCACACCTTCTATCGGGGTAATGCTAACCTTGTGGAAAGAGGTACGGCAGTCAGCCCATTGTCCAGAAAGGCGGGGGGCTTATGCCCTCCCGCCCTCTCACCTGATGCATCAGCTTGCCCATTTGGTGGCCGCTAAGAACAGGGACCCTCCCTGGTTTTCGTCCAGCTGCATGCCTGCTCCTAACTGTCTTTGTGCCTGTGCAACCTCGATCCATCTCCTCCACAAGAGTGGCAGCTCTCTGAGGGCAGGGATCTAGTCTCTTTTGTTCATCTCTGTGTTCCCAGCACCTAGCATGGTGCCGGGCACAGAGAACATGCTCCATCAGTACTTGTCAAATGAGAGATTGTACCTCCTTGGCTGAGTTCTTACTGATGGCAGGAGCGAGGTCCTTCAGCCTGTCCCTTTAAGAGCCATGACTTCCCTTCCCCCTTCTTGTCCCCGAAGTTAATTAAGCGTCCTGCCTCAGCAGGGTTAATCCTGTTATCTGCTGCTGGACACACATCAGCCTGTGTTTACCTGTTTATGGTCTGTCTTCCTCCACCCCCAATTAAAGGCAAGGATGCATGGCTGTATCCCAGGGCCCAGCACATAGTAGGTGCTCAATTCATCCATGGCAAAAGAATGGCATCTCCCTTCTTACACACCCCTGCAAGGAGGAGCAGAGCCCCTCACCTGAAGTCTCCAGGCTGGGATGAAGGGAGAGGATCCTCCGGTCCGGTCCGCACAGCAAGCTGGGATTG
The DNA here is from genome assembly GCF_014898055.3 of Talpa occidentalis. Lineage (NCBI taxonomy): Eukaryota > Metazoa > Chordata > Mammalia > Eulipotyphla > Talpidae > Talpa > Talpa occidentalis. Next base: position 83,731,599 of record NW_023601433.1, on the reverse strand, counting down.
GATTCTCTGTCTGGGGAGGGGTGCACGACTTTGAGGGGCGCCCCTCGCCCTGACCTAGTGAGAGGCGGGAGCTGACGGAGTGGGGGCTGCATTCCTTCTTCAGCCCAGCACATCCTGCTGGGGGGACGCCATCAGCAGAGCTCTTCTTTCTGGCTGTGACCTTTAGAGCCAGCAGCCCCGAAGCATCGTGGCCGTTTGTGGTGTTGGCAGGTGTCCTTGGTGCAGTGGGACTGCCGGACGCAGCTGCCCCGAGCTGGGGGGAGCCCAGGCCTCCATGTGCCCCGTGCCTGCTGGAACACAGAGTCCCTGGAAGTGGAAGGCCAGCTGGCCCCACCTGATGCGGACTGGGTCCCTCGGCCACCTGAGGCCCTGGCCTGCCAGGCCTGAGTGTGGGTGCTAATGGCCTGCCCCCCAGCCTCTCCTCTTCTTGGGCCTCCTCCCCGGCCTCTGCTTTCCCTGGGACCTCATCCCAAGGGCAGGTCGAGCGTCTTTGCAGGAGCAGGGCTCCGTGACCCAGGGCTGCAAGTCCATACTCTCCTGGGGTGCATCGCTGCACAGGCTGCTGGGAGTTCTCAAGCCGACCTGCTCAGCCCATGGCGGGCCTGCCCCTGGCCGGTGCCCTGCCCCATGCCTGACAGGCATGGTGTCACGTGCCCATGAGCTGTGAAGCTCATCCTCCAGCGCTCCTAGAAGCCAAACCTGGGACACCCATGAGCTACCAAAGCCTGGATGAGGGAGGCCCAGGAAGGACAGGGTAGGGGCTGAGCCAGGCATGGCTCCCCCCAGGGCCAGATCCCTCTGGGGCTCTGGAGCATAAATCGACCCCAGTTTGTACCTCTTTGGGGAAGGTGGCCAGGCTTCCAGACACCCATGTCTGCGGGCCTGTGGCTGCTCCAAGTTGGGGGGCCCCCCCATCAGCTGGGGCAAGTGTCCTAGAAGCAGGCAGCCCTGGGGGCAGCTGGGGGCTAATGGGTCTACTAGCAGAGTGGATGCATCGCCTCCCTTCTGCTCAGGGACAGGTGTCCATACCGAGGAGGTGCCTGGGTTTGGGTCAAGAACTGATGAAAACAGGGGTGGGGGGAGGCATGGTGGCAGAGAGAGGCTCTGACCATTCCCACAGAGCTCCTTTATCTTCAGTGTGACATCCCTGGTCATGCAGGCGGCCCTCAGCCTCTCTTGCAGTGACCCCCAGAGCCCTGCCCTTGAGCCACTGCAGCTGCCTTCCAGGAGGGGCTTTGGAAGAACACCAGTCACCCCCATCACCCAGGGGGGCTCATTCCTATGTGTGGGGGTCAAAACTCCATTCCTTCCCTCAAGCTGGTCAGAGCTCCCAGGCGCAGACCGATGCTAGACTTTACTTCTATTGTGTCTTTGCTGGCCTCCCTGCCAGGCCTTCTCAGCTCTGGGGTTCCATCCGAGACCCTCTATCGTGTGCATAAGAAGCCCCTGGAAGTCTGCTTCAAAGGATCATGCTCAGGGTGCCTGAGACAGGGACTTGAGACAAACCCTTGGATACTAACACATGATACAATCATAAATCGGGTCTAATTACTCTATTTTTGGTCAAGCTTCAGCTTTCTTCTCCAGGGGCCCTGACAATGTTCTGGAGCTCAGAAGCAGTTGGATGTTAACTGACCATTGCGCTGGGTCTACAGTAGGTCCTGGCAGATAATGGGGTACAATGCATATCTGTTGCATGAAAGACTGGAATGAGTAAATATTTCTAGTGCTAGGGACGAGGGGCTTCTGGGAGGCCAGAGAGGGTGCAACAGCCTTCAGGATCTGGCGCAGGCAGGCAGGCTTGCTGGAGGCAGGGTCAGGTGATCAGCTATTCATGGCTCAGCCCAGGATTAGCCTAAGAGGCTGCCAGCCCCCAGCGGAGCACCCAGGCCCGGGAGGGAGCCGTGATCACAGCAAAGATTACAAGAGCTTGTTAAACAGAAATCCCTCCCGGCAGATGGGCAGCTGGCTCTCGGGACCCAGACGTGGGAAGGAAAGCCCTTTTCCACGGGGAATCTCAGGAACCTTGAAACCAGTGGAGCAAATCGTGCCTTTGTGAGTTAACAGCAGCAGTGATAATAATGATAAAGCACTTAGTCAGCAGTTGCCCCCACAGGCACTCTGCCTGCAAGGTGTTGTTTAAGACCCCAGGAGTCCTGCCAGCGTTCCCATTTCACAGATGAGAAAGATAAGGCTCAGTGAGCGGAAGGGACATGCCCAGGTCAGCCCCACAACATGAGGTCAGAGCCTCCGCATGGCTGGCAGGTGAAGTTAAAAGGATTGCAAAGACTGGGAACAGCGAGAGGCACACGAAGCACAAAGACACTGACGGCTCAAGGGGAGACCAGCAGCGGGGGCTGCCACTGTTGGAAGCAGATGGAAGGTTCTTACTTGTTGCCTGTCGAAGCGTGAGGTGGGAGATCACAAAACTGACCCCCACTGTCCATTCATACCCACGTCACCTCCTTTGTGGGGTGATGGTATTGTCCCCAGTCACTGGTCTCTGGACTAGTCGTGCAGCTTGCTTTGGTTAATGGGGTGCTGGTAAATTCGACTTCAGTGGAGGCCAGAAACATTGGCACACTCGGGCTGAATCTAGCCTTTGGGTGGCTGGGAGGACATGCCCAGGCTGGGCTGCCTGAGGATGAGGGACAGGTGCAGGGGGGCCGAGTCACCCTGGTCACCCCAGGGCGCCATCCCAGATCAGCCAACACATGAACGTGCCCAGGGGCTGCCTGGCCCTGACCTCTGCTGAGGCTGGTGACTGCTCATTACGCAGCATCCTTGTGACCGTGGGTGGCTGATGCAGGTTGCCGCGCCCAAGAGGAAAAAAACCCATAACGTGAAGTTTAAATATATAACATACATATTTTATATATTTAATCTAGAAACTACATTCGGGTTTCCCTATTTCCCCCAGTGAGTCTTTTCCTTTCTGACGCTGATGCTTCTATTTCAGCCATATTTTTTTCCAATCAAACTCACTCAATTGCTCCTCCAAGCCCTATCTTCTCCAGGAGCTGCCCTCACCCCCGCAGTCCCCAGCAGGGCTGCCAGGCTCCGTATTTCCACAGCGAGCAGTGCTGGGCAGCTGGCTCTGACCTGGCCCTGCCTGCCATCTTCTTCAAGCCTCACCTGCTATAATCTTGCCTCTGCCCTGAGAGGAAGGTGCTCCTATTATTCTCCCCAAGTTACAGTTTCGAGACTGAGACCAGAGATAGCCAGGCCGATGCTCAAGGCCACACAGCCAGCAAGCTCTGAGATTTGACATTGCAGGTGCCTAGCTGTGCTCCGCCCACCCTGTTGGCTTCCTCAGCTCCAAGCTGGAGGAAACTCTTGTTATCTCTGCTTTGATGGCAGGGAGCCTGCTGCTGTCACTGACCCTGCCTGGGTGTGAAGAGCACATTTCCTCAGCCATCCTCAGAACAGCCGCGGAGGCAGGAGAAAACCGCCTTTAAGGGAGAAATGGCTTGGCCAAGCGCTGTGGCCTGTCAGGTGTGCCGCGGGAGCTGGGACTGGCGGCTCTGCCTCCTGGGTGCAGGACTGGTTCTGCACTCTGTGGACTGGTGCCCCTCTGTGTGGAGACCCTTGATGCACCCCCATGCCAGCCTCTTTGCCTCTGCATGGCACCCACTTCCTCCGAGTATATGGCCTTTTGTCCAGAGTGGACCAGCAGAAATTTGAGGACAAGGATGCTGGGGGACCCCGGGCATGTGTTCTTCCCTCTCTCCCTCCTCTCATTCCTTTTATCTTTTCTCCTCTCCTTCCCTCCAAAATTTATTCAACAAACATGCACTGTGCACCCCCTCTATGCCCGGGGCTCTGACCCTGGAGACAGAACAGGAGTGAAACGGACACGGGCCTTGGCCTTGATCCTGTGACGCAGCGGGGACGACGGGCCTTAGCTAACTGTACACATAATTGACTCATTGCAGCTGGGGGACAGGCTCGGGCTGTGTCAGCCCCTGGCGGGAAGCTGAACTTAGCCCTGTGCTGGGCTGGGCGGCCCCTGCTCCCTTGGCGGTGGCTCTGTGTCTCAGTTTCCCCATTTGGAAATTATGAGCATTAACAGGACACGCCGACCCAAAGCCTTTAGCGCAGAACCCGGCACCTGGGAAGTGCCCAGATCAGCGGGGTCTTCCCGATGGGTATTGTTGCCCCCGTCCTCCTCGCTGGGCCCTGGCCGCCCTCCCCCAGGGCTCCCACCTGCGTGGCCATCTTATCTGGCTGGAGGGCCGGCCTCTCCGCCTGGCTCTGGCCCTCTGAATGATAATCCATCTTTAATGCCACTGGAGGAAGGAGCTTTGAACAGGAACCAGCTCGGGCTGCTCCCGCTGTCCACCGGCCAATCCTCGCCTTTCAGCACCTGATGAGACGGCCAAATCCGCCCCAGGGACCTAATGCGATTGTCTCGCTTGCTTCTGCAGCTCTGGTGGGAAGCTGAGAAGGGGACTTCCGGCCGGGCCAGAGGCCCTGGGAGCAGGGAGACACCAGGGGGCGCTTAAGGGAGACCAGCAAGCCCAGGAACCCAGCCTCAGAGGAGCAGAGCCAGCCTAGGAGGCCTCGCATAGCCAAGCACCTACTGTGTGCTCAGAAAGATTTGGCCCAGGAAGAGACCCTTCCTCAGTGGTCTTGGGGTGGAGAGTCCAGATTCCTGAGCTCAATGCTACCCTATTGGTGGGCTTAGGACTGTCCCACGCTGGGTCTCAGTAGTTCCCACCTGTAAGTCGGGGTCTCTTTTGCAGGGCAGTATAGTTCAGTGTTTAAGAGGAAACTGGGTGCAGATCGCCTGGCTTCCTAGCCATGTAATAGCTGCGTGACCTTGAGTCAGTTGCTTCACCTCTCTGAGATGATACAGTAGCAGTTGTCCTAGTACCTGACTCTGTTGCCTACCAGTGGGAAGACTTCAAACAAGTGGCATCCCCTGAAGCCCCAGGATCCTCACCTGGGAATCAGCATCTAGGGGGATGCTCACTTTATGGGGTTACTGCTTTAAGGGAGATGGGCCAGGCAGAGGGCTTGAAACTACCCTCGGCACGGAATAGCACCTCAGTGCTGATCAACACTCCCTGTCACCTGTCCGTCCTCTCCTCCCTCCCTTCTCCTGGTCTCTGGCCTGCCACCATCACGTCCTGGACACGCGGCTCATTAGGCACCCCCAGGCACTGCAGGCCTCCAGGACTATTTTGAGAATCAAATGCCTCAAATGGGCGCGTGCTTTGGCAACCCCATGGCAGAACCACCATGGGAATGGAGAGGTGATAAATTCACACTGTGGCTCGTGGGGACTTCTTTTTAAGCTCACTCACATCTAGGGTCATTAATTTAGAGTCTTGACTGGGGGTTCTATCTTCAGTGGCTGTGGTGACGTTAATTTGATCTTCACCAGGCTCAGTTACTTGTGTGTTACCATCTTCGTAGTTATTATTTGCCGTAGCCACATGCTGCATACAACTGCACTTTAATATTTTATTAAGCATCATGCTTTGTTTTGAAACTCAGATGTAACCTTAACCTCAGCAATGCTCTCCACGAAACCATGTGCAGGCGCGCCTTAACACACACACTAGGTGATGAAGTGAAATTAAGATACCCTCTCCCCAGAGCACCCGCGTTGGCGCCCTGTCCTAACAGTGGGCTGCTCCAGTCTGCTGGACCCGCTCACTCTTCAGCTAACTGGGAAACCCTGTGATTCATTGCCTTGTCTTTACCAAGTGCTACCTCTTTTCCCCAAGGCTGGGACTTGCTGTCCTATGTGGCTGTCATGACATTAATTTGACAGTGTTGACTTCAGTGACTTGTGTGTCACCAGCATCATAATCATCATTCGACAACTGTGACTCAATAGTTTGTTGGACAACCCCCCCCTTTTAAATTTAACCTCAACCTCAGCAATTATATCTATGAAGTCCTGAGTTCAATGGGCGGGTGATGCGCTGCTTTCTAGCACCCATTAAAACAAACATTTAGCTAGTAAATAGATAAGACACCCATTGGCCAAGCCCCAAAGGGTCTTCGTGTGTGCCATATTGTAACGGGCTCCTGTCCCAGCACAATTACCCTGTGACCTTTTAGCTGGTTAGGAAACTCTTGTGACCATTGTTCATCTTTGCTGTGTTATCCCTCTTTTCTAAGTCTTGAAGTCGAGCAAGGGAAAAAGAGGTCAAGCTCTTGCTTGGGGTGACACGGTAAACCCCAAGACCCAGGATCCCTAGTCCCTAGAGTTCGTCCTGAAGCCACAGGCTACCCAGTCCTATTCAGATCTGTCTTGTGGCTCATTAAAAACCTGGGGATTCTGCTTTTTCATTCTTATCTCTCTCCTCCTGCCACTCGAAGACACAAAAAGGGTTAACATCCATCTCCCACTCTTCTTGACACATCCTACCCTGGGTTCCCATGGATAATCACCAGCTTCCCTTGAGCGATGACCTTGTCCCCCACTGTGGGGGCTATCAAGAGACAGATATAAACACCTCAAAGTTCCCAGCTAGTTCCCTTAATTGGCACCTTTCTGTTCTGCTTTAAATTAATCAAAGCCAGTCCGATATTAATACTGTAGGGGGAATTAAAATCATGCAACGCATTAAAGATGTAATTTAAAATTAATAACTCATAATTATTTATCATGGCGTATCAGTGGAGCTATGAATTTTCCCTTCTAACCCAGCACACATTCTCCTGCCTTTGCTTTTAATAGCATCTGGACCGTTACCGTGCCCAACCTCGGTTCCCGCAGACACCCAACCTAAGAGACGTAATTCATTTAATTTAATTTTGGGGTCTTAATTGTGGTAAATCACTACTTAAGAAAAGACATCTATTTGAAAGGACAAATTGGGATAATTTAATAAAAGCTGGAGTGAGGAAGCCCAAGGACTTAATGATGCGCTCTGGGTTTTGATCAGAGAAGCCCCCCTACTCTTCAACTCATCTAGCAAGAGACACTAGTTTCAGTTTCAAAGTCTTTAAAACAATGACAGCCTCCAAGTGGTTTAATAAACAATGGAAATGACCCACATGTCCATCAGAATAAGATCAAACCAATACACTATGGTCTGTCTATCCTATGGAATACTACGCAGTTGTATAAAAGAATGGGGATAGATTTTATGTATTGATATAGAAGAACTACCAGCATATATTAAGTTAAAGTTATAATAGTGAGTAGCATGCTATTGTGATAAAAGAAAAAAATCATACATAATTATATATACTGTACAATATCCCTGGAAATAAAGAAACTGCTATCCTTAGTTGGAGACAAGATTGAGTAGCTGGGAGACAGAGGAAAGAGGGAGAGTTTTTATTCTTTAATTTGGGAAGCTGTTAGATTTCTGTATCACTTGTAAGTCCAGTCATGCTTTGCTTAACGAAGGGGATATACTCTGAGATGTGTCGTTTAGGCAATTTGGTCATTGTGTAAATGTCACAGTGTAATCCACAATACCTAGAGTGTGATTACACAGAGACAGGATGGCCTACTGCACACCTAGGTGAGGTCCCGGAGCCTACTGGGGGCCCATCCAACATGTGGTCTGTTGTTGACTGAAATGTCCTGACGTGACCCACAACTGTATTATCGATCTCGCAGATAAAAAACAAAAATAGTAATAGTAGGAAGGATTAGCCAACATGGATGTCACATCCTCCATACTCTCACTCTCCCTTCCAGATGCTTCTCTGTGCTGCCTACACCATCTCTAATTATTATAATAACGTGACATGCATCCAGTGTTCTCTTGAGATGGGTTACTATGTGAGCTTCTTCCCGCCTGGTCACACAAAGCATCTAGACTGGCTGGGAAAACTGACAGAGTAAGAACCTTTAGGCCCTGAGCTCCCAGGCAGCCAGGTGTTTTGGAAAAAGAAGAAAGAATTCAACACGCAGCAGAAAGTTTGCATTTGATGAATGAAGCCATATTTTTACAGCAGGTGTGGAAATGGGTTTCATTGTTGAACCCCCCCACCGCCCCCGTTTGGTGAGGACAACCGCACCAGATGTACCTGAGCCACATCCATCTGTGACTGACTCGGGGGTTGTCGTCAGCCCCACCTCGAGGTAGCAATGGACCTGTGACTTCTTGGCCTTGTTGTCCGCGTAGGCCTGGTATTCTGCCAGACACTGCTGGCTTTGTGGGAGGCGCTCAGAGCGCCCTCCTCTGCTAAGCGTCTCCTTCTATTGTTTTTCTGTCATTTCCATGGGTTGAGACTTGGCAGGGACCCAGGTGGCCTTGGGGCTGATGGCGGAGTGCAGGCATTGGAAAGCTTTATGTTCGTGGTCCAGTCTTTGTTTGCAAGCAACTCTACCTGTACCGCCCGAGAGTCCTTGCCCTTGACCGCGTTTTATGAACTCCTGCGTTCTGATTTGGGAAAACCAGTGATTGTAAAAGCTAAGTGGGGGTACTGCAGCCTGTCCCTGCCGCCCTCCATTATTCAGAGAAGGCCCGGATTCCATGGCTCTCCTCCCTGATGATTTTGTGCCCATCTTCTTTGGGAGAATCTCCATCCTCGGCTCTCCTCACTATGGCTTGGATGGAGCTGCAACTCTGCCCTCAGCCTCAGGGTGGACATGAGAACAGTCCTGGCCAATTGGAGCAGTCCACACCCCTGTAATAACTGGATAAAGCATGTGCACATAACACACTGGACCAATGACATTCCATTCTGGTACGCTTCCTGATGAAGAGGTAGTTTTTTTCTCTTGAGTTGCTAAGCTGGAAGAACATCAACCTGAGCCTTTTGGGGGCTATTCTTATCACTATGTGAAGAAAGCCTGCGTGAGAATAAGGTCACCATTGAGGAAAGCACAGGCAAAAGTGAGATTCAGATAACAGCAATAGGGCTCCTGGATCCACATGTGCCTGAAGCTCAAACTTTTGAATTGTGTCATTCAAACAAATCTCTTATGTGCGTAAGCCCGTCTGATGTAGTTCCTGTCACTTGCCAACTAAAAAGTGTTCTGATCTATCAGTCTCAGTGGTGGCAGAGTGAGGACAGGAAGGATAAGAAAGAAAATCTAAGTTCTATCTTTAAAATCTCAGGGTAAAATCTCAGGGTAGGGAGGGAGTCTAGTGCTACTGTTGGGTCTTTTGGTTTTATGACTTGCCCCTTCACCGAATGTCCCCTACTTCATTTCTGGCGCCCATTTTATAACAGAACAACTCTGGTGGCTAGAAAATAAGGCAGAATATCCACTAGGGAGGGAGTGCAAGAAACAAGATGTAGCCTGGCTCCTCCCATTTCTGCAGTCCAGATGGCCTGTTGCAGTGGAAGCCAGATCGCGGTGCTTCCTGCTCAGAAACCCGCCGTGGCTCCCATCTCACTGCAGTGAGTGCCTCAGTCCTCACAAGGGTGCAGAAGGCCCCAGGGGGTTTTACCTGCTGCCCCTCTCTCTCCATCCCATGAGTCACTCCCCCTCCAGTCCATGCTCTTGTTAGGACCTTAGGACTCAAGCTCTGCCCCCACCACTGCAGGCACAGGCCCTCTCCTCACCCACTGCCAATGTCTGGCTCCCCCGCCTCCTCCAGACAGCTCACTCTGTCTCTTGCCTCCTCCAGATCTTTGAGGAGATGTCATCTGTGCCTCAGATGTTACCCTGTCACCCCATTTAAAGTTATTTTTTTCCTTAGCTCTTATCACGCCTGGCCTATTATGTACTTTTCTTATTTTCCCCGTGTCTCCCACAGCTGTATCCCAGTACTTAGAACAGTGTCTGGCACATAGCAGGTGCTCATTAAATATTAGGTGAATGAATCTCCCAGTGATTCAACCTCAGCATTGGGGCCTGGCACACACGAGGTGTCCCGGCCACGCTGAGGGCATAAATGACCGCGGGGTGGGCGCTGGCTTGTTTCTCTCAGGGGTCCCGGTGGTGCCCGGCCAGGCAGCCAGCATCTCTGTGGCCTGATGTGGCAGTGGAGGCTCACCAGCCCCTCTGCCACAGGGACTGTTCAGCAACACCGACACGCTCAGCCTCTCTCGACGGCCATTGACTGTGGCTGGAGGTGGAAGTGGGGAAATCAATATAAAGGGAGGAAGAGGGAGGAGCCTGAAGTCTGCTCACCTCTCAAATTAAGTCAGGGGTTTCCTGGCGGGTTCACCACTGCATCCCCGGCACCTGCGCGCTGGGCCCAGACGCGGGCAGATCTGACAAGGGGTGTGGCACCTGCCCCCCACGATACACCCCTAAACTCTGAGTAGAAGAAATTGGACTGGGAGGACTCGGGCTTGGGGTGTCGTGCGTCTGTGTGAATGAGGCCAGGAAAGGGACCAGCCGACGCTCCGGAGCAAGTGGGCCAGGGACACGCCATGTGGGCAGAGACACGCCATGTAGCCTGCAGCACTGCGCGCCAGCCCTGCCGCCCAGCTGGGGCGGAACTTCACGGGCTCTCCTTCTTCCCTGTGCCTCGCCAAGGTTGTGCGAGTCTGCCAGGTGGCCGGAACCCAGCACCACCCTCTGGGGGCCGCAAACACAGGCGTGTGCTGTGTGGCAGTATGGAGGCTGGGGGTCCAGGTGGGGTGTTGGCAAGGGCGCCCCCTTGAGGGCTGAGAGGGAGAGTCTGTTCCAGGGCTCCCCTGCTTCTGATGGGTGCTGGCAGTCTGTAGCACCCCTTGGCTTGGAGGCACATCAACTCCACCTTCCAGTCTGCGTGGCTACACCCCAGGTTCTGGAGATTGGGGCTCCACCATAAGAATTGGGGGACACAATTCAGCTCCTAACAAAGCTGTGTGGGAGCCCCACCTGGTTCTCTGTGTGGGCAGGGGCTTCCCCCCCCCAGGCTCATTGCTGGCCTGTCCCTGCCCAGACCCTCTTCCTTCCCGGACCCTCTCCCCTTCTCCCAGGCCTGCCCGGGTCTCCCAGGACACTGGCGACTCCAGCCCCTGGAACACTCTTTGTCCCAAAAAGCCTGTATCCCTAAGAAACATTAAAAAAAAAATTGAACGAAAGCAGCCCCTAATAGACTCATTCATTCATTTATTCAACCAACTAACATTCACTGAGGACCCTCTGGGGAACACACCGCAAATCTTCGCCCTCACATCACCCACATTCGCATGGGGGGGAGGCAGGGGTGTCCAGAGCAAACACAAGAAGTCCATCATATATTAAGTTAGAAAGGACGTGCTTTGTGGGGCAGGGGCAGGGCTGGCACTGGAGGCCAAGGACGGGGACTGCCAGGAAGCACGCTTTTATGTAAGTTGGCCGGGGAGGCCTCAGAAAAGACCTGAAAAAGACGGGCGAGCTCGCTGTGAGGGTACCTAGGGAAAGGGTATTCTGAGTAGAGGGAAGCAGCCAGTGCAAAGGCCCTGAGGCGGGTTCCTGGAGCAGTGAGGTCTCCGGTGGCCGGAGTGGACACAGGGTGGAAGTGGGGGGTGGGGCTGGTGGCAGATCATGTAGGACTCGGTGGGAGGACTCTGTGGGAGGACTCTGTGGGAGGACTCTGATAGTTCCTGAGGGAGGTAAGTTCCATGGGAGGGTTTTGTGTAAATGAGGGATGTGGTCTTAGAAGGTTTCGCAATCTCTCTGGCGGCTGTGGGGAGAATGGACTGAAGAGAGGCAGGCTGGGAAGTGGGGTGCCACAGAGGAAGCTACTCCACCTGTCCAAGCGTGAGCTGCTGGTGGTGAGGACCAAGCCGGTGGCGGTGGAGGCTTGGGCGGCACTGGCCTTGTTCTGGATGTTTCACCCACACTCTCCTTCATTCCCTCATCCACTCATGCCCACTCTGCCAACAAACGTTTGTTGAGAACCTCCTCTGCTAGACACCAGGGTAGTGAACACCAGCAACACACAGCTGGACCCTGCCCATGAAGTGGCGGTTTCGTGGAGAAACATAAACCCAGTAAGTTTAAAATCGATGTTCTCACGCTGCCATAGGTGCTAGGAGGAGAGACTCAGGAGTGGAGGAGGTGGGGCTGCAACCGTCTCATCCCAGGCACCCCAGTCTGGGGACCTTCTGTTCGAGCTCCTCATCAGACACACGGAGAAACTGAGGTCAAAGTGGGGTCATGACTGATTCAAGGTCACACAGCCAATCCCTAGCAGAGCTGGGAGTAGAACTCAGCATGTGCTTCCTCCCCCCAGGTCTGCCAGAAGGTGGGGGTCAGCCTCCACCCCACTGCTGAGCTGGGCCTCCCCAGGTTGCAGCATCTACCCCCACCCCCTGAGGTGGGCTCCCCAGGCTGCAGCCTGCACCCCTAATCCTGAAGAGGGGCCTCCCGGCTGCAGCCACCCGTGGTTTATGACCCCCAGAAGCTCCTCCAAGGGCCTTGGCAGCACGGCCTGGGCCCGGGAGACGGGCTGGTCCCCGTCGGGCCGGGCGGCGGCAGGTCGATCGTGCGTGTGCCGCCCTCATACTCCATCTCATTAGGCCTCCGTTTTCATCTCCCGGTTTCCTGGCAGCCTTCAAATTATCCCATAAAATTTATTTACTATTTCATGAATACATAAGCAGCAGGCAGGCACAAGCTTTTTATATATTTACACTGTATATATTTCACGGGAGACTTATAGCTGTCTCTAAGGCAGAGAGGGGGGGAGGGAGAGAGGGGGAGCAGACGGAGCCGGCAGCTGGCGGCAGAGGGAGGGAGGCTGGAGGCAGGCGCTTGGAGGACGGGCGGAGACACGGTCCTCAGGTGCCCGGGGCCACGCTGGGTCAATTCGGCCTGGCCTGAGGCTGCTGGGCCAGGGTGGGAAGGGAGGCCCTACTTCGCGAGACTCATCTGGGGAAGTGGAGGCAGGGTAGGGCCTTAGGGTCTGAGGGTTGGGGCTGAGACTGATGCTGGGCTCTAGTGATTTGGGGCATGAGGCTCCAGCTTTGGATCAGTCTGGTAAGTGGGTGCTAATGGGTCACAGGGGAATTCTGACCCTGGGCAAGGGTTAAACCTTCCTTCTGGCCCCAAAGGAAGTCCTGACTCTTGTTGCGGACAGAGTTCTGGCCCTGATGGTGGGCTGAGCCCTGATCCCAGTGACACCCTGAGCCCTGGTCCCTGAGCCTGAGCCCTTGGTGTAGTCTGAGCCCTGGTCCCAGTGACAGCCTGAGCTCTGGCCCCTGTGGCTGCCTGAGACCTGAGCACAGTCATAGATAACTCCATCCTGCCATCCACCCACCTGCCCATCCGGGCATCCATCCACGGGGCGGGAAGCTGCCCTGTGGGAGTCCAGGGTGTGGAACCTTGCAGCTCCTCTGGGCTTCAGCTCAGGGGCCTCAATGGTTATTGACATGGAGGCCTCACTTCTCTCTCTCTCTCTCTCTTTCTCTCTCTGTCACACACACACACACACACACACGCGCACACACACACTCTTCCATACCTTTTATCTGTTGTTTTGTGCTCAGACTCATCACACTCACCTCACATCATCCTCTGAAGATCTTGTGGTTTGTCGAGCCTCAAAGGATGGCGGGCAGAGCTCGGGGTGACACCCCCTTCCCATTTCACAGGTGAGAACCCTGCAGCCTGCCAAGGCTTTGCTCATTTAGGAGTCCATGGCAAGTGGGGTGCCAGGCACTGTTGGGAGCCCCCTGATGGAACCTGGGAGCTCACTCAGTGCTTCTCAGCCACCATGGAGCATAGGGGCCTCTCAGGGGGCTGCTGGACTGCTGCTTCCTGGCCAGACCCCCAGAGAAGTAAGTGAGCGGATGCCGTGCAGGGGAGAGCCAGAAAGCTGCATGTCAAATGCCCCTGCAGGCCACTGGGGGACGAAGGGTCCTCCAGCAAGAGACTTTGAGAAACACCAGCCCAGATCGAGGTGATTCAGGACAGAGGGAGGTACAGGGCCTGGATGAGGCTGAGGGGCACCGCAGCGTGTGTGTGTGTGTGTGTGTGTGTGTGTGTGTACACGCGCGTGGGGGGCTGGGGGAGGCTCCCTCCAGGGGTTTCTGGACCCAGAAACCTCCTGGTGCCTGGCCCCCTATTCCACAGCCAAGATCTGCATCCAGGCTCAGAGCTGCTTGTCTCCTGCAGGAGGATTTTCGGTGTCCGGCGAAGGCAGAGGCTGGGCCGAGTCCTCCTCCGCAGGATGCTTCCCAGTGACCTCAGCTCCCGGCTTCCACGGTGGGTGCTTGCTGCGCTTAGGAAGGACTTCATAGAGCCCCATCCTGCCATCACCTGGCTGCCGAGGACGGAGTCAGCGCCACGGGCCCCAGGGAGTTTGCCGCCGAGACGGGGCCCCATGTGCGTCTTCACCCGAGATCCTCCTGCTGCCCGAGTGGACAGGACGTGCCCAGAGGCGCTTCCGACCCCGCCGGCCAAGCCTCCAGGCCACCGATGGGACAAATGCCGTAGTCCCCCCCACATTCCGTACCTCCTCACCCCCGCCCCAGGAAAGCCAGCCTCCTGCGCCCCCGCCTACTCCCTATAACCCCCCATCAGAACTCAGCCCTGGCCCCCCCGGCGGGCGGCCTGGTCCTCGTTTCACAGACGCTGCAGCGGAGCCTCCAGGAGCTCCTGAGCGAGGCCAGAGCTTTCATCTACTAAGGGACGTGCAGACCCGGACCCCAGGGACCCGCAGGTCTGGACTCCGTTCTTCCTCGTGGCGGGGTGCAGTCTCCTCCCTGCTGGGCCCCAGTCTGGGGAGACCTGGGTCTCACCACAGGGCCTTGGAGCCCTCCTCGGGTGAGCGGGGTTACCGGCCTGGGGACCCTCACCCACAGTGCGTCCGAAGCAGAGGGGGGCTGTCTCTGGGGATGCAGGCTGCTCCCCCAGTGGCACCGCTCCTGGGAGGGGGACGCATCCGTGGAACTGACGCCCAGAGCAGTGACCCAGGACAGAACACCGGGCCAGAGGAGCGAGCGAGCGAGCAAGCGGGACCTGTCTGGGCCCAAAACCCTTCACCAGTTTCCTCTGCTGTCAGCGGGGAGGACTCAGAACAGCCCCCGCTAACCTGCAGGGCTCCTGCTCAGGAAATGAGCAGATTACAACCCACAGAGATCCCTGGGAACTCAGAGACCCGGCAAGGCCATGGCCAGCTCGGGACCTGGGACTGAAACCACCCAGTTCCGGTGCCACCCAGGCAGCATGCGTGGCCTGCAAATGGTCCCAGGCGAAGGAGATGCGGGGTCCTCTCACATAGCCCCAAACAGGGGAGCCTTATCGAGGGTTCACAAAGATGTCTTCTGGGCCAGCAGCAGTCCTGGTTCAGAGGGATGAGAAGCTGGGGACCAACAGGCAAGAGCTGCCCCCGGGGTAGGAGTCTTAGCAGGAGACGGATTTCAGCCCCGCTGGGTGATCAGGCCCAGCCTCTTCCAGCAGAGAAACGGAGGCCAGAGAGACTGACTTGCTAAATATCCTGGTCTGCTTGATCTGAGAGACACTGTTGCCAAGTGAATGCTTCCCTTTTAAAAAAAACTTCTTTTTTCAGAGGGAAACTTACCTCTGTCCAGCCCCGATGGAAATGATATTCAAAAGTGATTTCCATCGGAGATGTTGCTTTGATGATTTATCATCTGCAACAGGAAAGCAAATCCTTCCCAAGCCCTTTGACTGTCCAAAATACATCCATGCACCTATCTATCCTTCCGTCATTCACCCACCAAACGTCACCTATTCACACATCCATCTGCACCCTCACCACCCACCCATCCATCTATCCACACACCCATCCATGCACTCATGCATCCATCCATCCATCCACCCATCCATCCATCCATCCCCATCCATCCATCCATCCATCCATCCATCCACCCATCCATCCACCCATCCATCCATCCATCCACCCGTCTATCCACCCATCCATCCATCCATCCACCCTCCATCCATCCACCCATCCATCCATCCATCCATCCATCCATCCATCCATCCATCCATCCATCCATCCATCCATTCACCCACACATCCAACAAATTCACTCACTCATTCATTGACTTAAATATCTATTGCACACCTATGCCAGACCCTCTCTAGGCACTGGGAATCCAGTGGTAAACTGTGCAGGTGAGGTCTCTGTCCTTAGGGAGTTAATATTCCCATGGGAATAAACAGATCATACATAATTCAATAAACAAGCAAGGTCATCTTAGTCTCAGTCAATGACAAGTGCCACTCTGAAAACAAAGACATGCCAATGTGCTAGAAAGGAATGAGGCCTGACTCAGACCATGTGGTCGGGGTTGGGGGGGCATGTACATGAGACTAGAGCCAGCGAGAAGCTCTTCCATGCAGGCATATCAACACATCCACATGAAACCCTGCAGAACTTTTTGTCAACCTGGGAATATTCACAGCCAGCCTCTGGTGGTTGACAGGGCCCGTCTCTCAAAGTGACAGGAAAAACACACCTCTGGTAACTATCTTGAACTGATATCAAAAACCATGTGCTGGTGATCACTGACGACGATGACATGCTCATTTGTGGGGTGGAGTGGAGCGCAGTGTGATGGGAAGATCATGGGGTTGGGTGCCCCCCTCTCCCTCTGCTGTTGCCACTTCCAATCCTTTTGTTTCAAGCCACTGACGGCACAGCCTTTAGAGATCCCAACTATAATTCCGGATCTGTCATCTACAAGCTGTGTGACTTCGGAGAAGTGACTTTGCCTCTCTGAGCCTCACTTCCTTCATCTGAAATGGAAACCTTCCTCTGTCCTTGATTCTAAAGTTGCATTCCCCACCCCCCACCCCCATTTTAATGATTTCAAAATCAAGCTAGGTCTTCCAGTGCACTTTCCCTGGCACTGGAAGCTGGGAGCTTGTCAAGTTGCAGATTCTGGGATGGGGCTCAGATTCTGCATTTCTGCCAAGTTCTCGGTGACAGCAGAGTCTGCTGGCCAGCGGACCACCTTTTGAGTAGCCAGGAAGCGGTCGACTTACACATTTAATGTGGTCGTTATTAAATAGAAGGGGCAAAGCTACAGTTGATGGAATTTTCGATTTCAGGAAACGCATTAACCCTGTGTTTCATTTTATTCCCCCAGTAACCCTATAAAAATGTTTGTAAAACACCCAGCACACAGCCCGGCACGTTGAAAACATTAATAGATGTTAGCTCACTCCTTTGAAAGCCTCGAGTGCCGGTGTGGGATGTGAGGCGCACGCTGGACTTTGAGGTCCATCTATAATTGGATGCGATCCCCATGAGGCCCCCCGTGTAGGAGGGGGCGGGCCGCTGGCAGGCTCTGTGGAGAGAAAAATGTTAATTCCTCTCTCCATCCACACATCCCCCAGCTCGGGGACGTGTTTGATCAGGCCTGCATCAAACGACATATTTGCAACAAGACAAAACCCAGCACAGGGGACTAGAGTTGTTTAAATTGATCCCACTCGCGCCCCAGCCAGCCTCACCGACCTCCTTCAGACAGACTCCTGCAAATGCTTGTCTCAAGGCGCAGTAACTGACGAGCACCTGGGCGCGTCTGCCTGCTGTCAGGAACTCAGCGGAGGGAAGGGGAGAAGCTGGAAGGGGGCAGCTGGGTTTTGCTTAGAGACCAGAGTCTGGGAGCAGAGAAACAAGGGCAAGAGGGTGAATTAGGAAGGAAGCTGGGAGTCAGGGGCTGGTTTATAATCCCCAGGCCACTTGTGATAAGAACGATGCCACCTTGCAAATAGCACATTCAAGTTTGTACCTTCTAGTGTAATCTCTCGCAAGATACGGGCAAGAGTGCTAGGAAGAGCCTGCTTTATCTTCCAGCTGAGGAAGTGGAGGTTTGGAGACTGGATGACACTGCCCACTTTCAAGGGGTCACCTGGACTCAGGGGATTTGGAGAGATCCTGGGTGGGGCCTGAGCCTTTGCCATTTAGCCAGCTCCAGATGATGGGGATGGGGTTGCCCCATGGGCTTGGAGCCCCAAGATGACTTTGATATTTAAGAGACACAAAGCAGGGAACTGATGTGCTTTCATGCTAGACACATCCTCTGTTTCCTCAGCCCTCGTGTATGGGGTGTTTCTCGTCTCTCAGGCACCACGTTGGGATACAACAGAGGCCGGATGAGCCTGCTCCCTGGCCTGCTGGAATTTAGACCGAAAGCAAACAAGCTGAGCCCTGACAGGTCGTAATCAGAGTGTCGGTGCTCAGCACCCACGGCAGCACATTACACCTTGGGGAAGGCTGTGATGCTGGAACACAGAGACCCTCTCTGCATACAGAGCCAGGGTGCTTGCAGGGGGGCTCAGGTGCCAGACCCCCCACTCCTGGGTGTCCCCAAGCACACGGGGCCTTGATGTGCCCATAACAGGGGTCATCAAATCAACCCAAACCATGGCATGGTTAGCGTTTCGGATCTTTCTGTTTGGGGAGGACATCCCCTACCCATCTCTGCCATCAGAATCCTCTGGGCATGTGGTTGCCAGATTTAGCAAGTAAACACCCAGGATGACCAGCTAGATGGGAATTTCAGATAGACAGTGAATAATCTTAGGGGATAGAGGTGTATTCCATGCCAAATTTGGGACGGATGTATACTGAAACAATTCTGTTGCTAGCGGAGATCCAAACTCAGCCGAGCGCCCTGTTTGGTCTGTCAACTCTACTTGGGCAGCTATAGAAAATCACCGCACCTACCCCCATCCCCCAAGATTCAGGTTCAGTGGGCACCAGCGTGGGCCAGAGCTCCCAGGCGAGTCCCATCAGCAGCTAAGCTGTAAGATCCAGTGACCTGAAAGCACAAAGGCCTTTACGCTGGGAAGAAGCCGATCCCATGTTGCAACTGCCACCTGGCCTGCCTGCTGCAACCCTGGAAGAATCTAGAATCTCCTGTGTGTGGTTTTGAAAATAGTTTTGTGGTTCAATATACGCTAGGCAATTTTTAGCCTTATGCCAGTGCTTAATAACTATTCTGATGGCCTAGCAGCTATGAATGAGGGTAAAACAGCCACCAGATCCTTGGTCTAATATATAATAATGTCTTATTGTATAAATATAATTATATATATACCCAGTCGGAAGCAAACTTGTCCTCTATTATATATAATGGGATGCCTGTTATTACTACAAATAATAATACAAATATTATT
The DNA here is from genome assembly GCF_014898055.3 of Talpa occidentalis. NCBI lineage: Eukaryota > Metazoa > Chordata > Mammalia > Eulipotyphla > Talpidae > Talpa > Talpa occidentalis. The sequence goes on along the minus strand of NW_023601433.1, from coordinate 83,712,650 downwards.
ATAGCTAATATTTATTGAACCCTTACTCTATACCAGGTACTCTGCTAAGCACTTTCAAAATATGACTTTATTTATTTATTAACTGTATTACTGTTTTCCAGGTGATGTTGGTTTAAACACTGTATAAGATTTAGGGGTTTATCACACCACACCTACCGCCAAGGCACCCATAGTCTTCCACCAACTCCATTGGGTCCCTTTCCTCTTTACATAGTCTTTGTCTTTCTCTTGATTTATTTCACTTAGCAGAATCCCCTTCAGTTCCATCCGTGATGTCGCAAATAGCAAGATTTCATCTTTTTTACAGTTGAGTAGTATTCCACCATGTAGTTTATTGATTAACCCTTATAGCAACTTTATAGCATAGGCATTATTACAATTCTACTATCAAAAATGAAAACAAAAACTGAGGACCAGAGAGGTTATGCATCTTGCCTAAGGTCATATATTTCTTTAAAAAACCTTATCTCATTGGACAACCTCGTGACTGGTATGGAAAAAAATCTAAGGTTGGTAGAGAGAGGGTGTACTTCCTTTATCAACCTCCCACTGGGCCAGTTCTGCAGAAGATGGCAGTCTCTCTGAAGCTCTGGGCCTCTTGGGAGGGGTGGACAGATAATGGCAGCACCTTAATGCACAACTCTAGCCTTAGCAGCCCCAGAAGACCGACAGCAAAACACAATGTCCCAAAAAGTCTGGAGAAAAGACCGCTGGGAGAGGAAGAGGCAGCCATCTTGGCTTGGGATAGCAGGGATAGCGGGGTCTAAGGACAGGAGTGAAGGCTGTTTCTTGCATTTTTGGTAACAGTAAAAAGGAGGTGTCAAGATTCCAGGCACTGAGCCAACTCTTCCATCTTCCTTGCTCTTCCCTCCTCTCCTCCATCGACCTCCCTCCCATCCCAGGCTTCTCAGGGCCCATTCTCTGCTCCGTGCATGTGGCCTAAGGGACCAGTCTACCAGACTAAACTATCCATCACTAACTAAGTCTACTACCAAAAGCATGGACCAGGGGTTGAGAGATGTATTAGTTTCCAATTCTAACTGGACCTCAGCTTCACCTTCTGAGTCATGCTTCCTTTTTGATGAAGGACAGCACGTGTTTTCAACTGTGTAGTTTCATCAGCCCATTTCCCACCTATAGGATTTTGAGGGTCTGACAACCTTTCATTTTGTCCTCTGTCCTTTTCAGTCCAAATTGGCAATGTTTGTGGTGATATAACATTCTCAAAAACCCTGTGGGTTTCCTATGTATTTCAGAAGGATTCACTTCATTAGGCAAGAGGCTCCTCCACAGATTTCTCTTGGGCAATTTCATTTTTATTACTGGCCTCTGCTAAAAGAGTTGAAGGAATCAACAAGTTACACAGCTAATCTCTTCAAAGAGTCCTCAAGGTGCAGACTTCTGTGACTTTTTGTATCTTTTAAGGCACAAACAAAACATTTTCCTGTTACACCTGGGTTTTATCTCCATAGCATGCTTTCCTGGCAATGAATCTTGTAATTTTAGCATCTTTTGCAAATTTGTATAGTTTGAGAATTTCCCAAATCTAGTCCTGGTTCCTTTTTATTCAACAGTTCTTCCCAGAGTTTATTTCTTTCCCTTAGATTTTGCTATAAAAAGGAAGAAGAAACCATGTTGCATTTTCAACACTTTTGCTTAGAAGTCATCTCAGCCTAATGTCCAAGTTCATTACTTGAAAGGTCTACTTTCCACATGACTGCAGGACAGAGTTCAGCGAGGCCTCCTGCCCCGGTATAAGAAGGCACCCCTCCCCTCTACCTTCCAAAAACATGTTTCCTTCTTCCCTTGGAGTCCTCACCAGCCCTTAACTTTAATGTTCATATTTCCACTGACAGTCTGTTTGTGAGGATTTAGGTAGTCTTTAAGGTGATAAGGGATTTCTTCAATATTCTCCTCACTTTCTTCTGAGCTCCTGCCAGCAACAACAGTAATATCCTAGGCTTTTTCTATCATGCACCTAAAAATTCTTTCAACCTCTACCCATCCCCAACTCCCTATTTTTAAGGTCTATTTTATAGCAGCATCCCATTTCTAGTACCAAAAATCTGTATTCATTCCCTATTTTTGATGCAAAAAAAAATTACCACAAACTTAGTGATTGCAAACAACAAATAGCAATTATCTTACTGTTTTGGAGGTCAAAAGTCTAAAGCCAGCTTTACAGGGCTGAGGCTGTGTCAGCAGTGCTGGCTCCCTCTGGAGGCTCCAGCGGAAAATGAATTCCAACATTTTCTAGCCTTCAGAGGCTGTCTTGGATTTGTTGACTTAGATGTACCACCCCAGTCTCTCCTGCATCCTCACATGGCTTTGTACCCTAACTCTGACCTTCCCATATCCCTCTCTTAAAAACCCTTGTGATTACATTGGGCCACCCCACAGTTATTGAGCATAATCTCATATCAAATCCTTTTTGCCACAAAAGGTACTACCCCTAGGTTCCTTGAGGATATCTTTTGGGAACCAGGATGCAGCTCACCATAGAAGGTGATACACCAGATTATGAACTGCTTATTGAGGTTAGACCTGGGATGGGGGGTGTGTGGGGGAAGGAGTGAGAGGAAAGCAGAAGGAAGGAGCAGGAGAAAAGGAGTAAGGAAAGAAAATCCTTCTATTATAAAAAACATAGATCATGCTAAAACCAGCAAGAATGACAGGAGCCCATTCATTTAAAATTAGTTTTCTGTAAAATTAGATATGCGTGTGTGAGTTCACACACACAGTTATGTACAAAAGAATGGTTGCCAAAATGTGAATAGCTAACACGCAGGGCCATGGGATTTCAGATAACTTTGATTGCCTTCTATTTTGATGAATCATCTGAGTTTTTTCTTTTGATGAGCAGCACCTATAATTTATGTAATTAAAAAACAATAATGCTATTTTATTTGGCAAATAATGTTTCAAAAATTAAAAGTGGAAAAAATTAGATTCTCTATTCCCAACACCTGTGAGAGAATCTGATTGGGCCATCTTGATTCAGGTGCTCACCCCCGGTCCAATCACGTGGGAGGCAGGGTCACATGACAGCAACATGGCTGCCAAGGCTTCCCCCATCACAGGATAAGGGACTCAACCATTCTTAGGGAAGGCGCATTGAACCTCAAAAACATTGAGTACTTTATGTTAGGGATTTTATTAGAGGAGAACACTATACAAGGGTGGTCAAAGTATTATAATCTTGCATTTGCTATTTTTATTTCTGACCAACTCTGAGTGAAGAGCAGCCATCTTGATGGAAAGTCATCTGCGCTCCTCAGCCCCAACCAGACTCTGCTATGATTTCAGGTCTTTCTTCCTTGTTGAAAGCCTGCAGCTTCAGATGACTGATGGTTTCTGCCATCTTTCTGCTTCAATGTTTATCTTGCCCAGATGCCCTTCTGGGAGGTCAGGAGAAGAGGAGGGTGATTTTTTTCTCCAGGTAGCCTCTCTTTTATTGAGAAAAGTTATAGATCTTGGTTTTATGGAGTTACCCATTTCAGATATGCTCCTTTAATTTTTGAACTCTCCAGCACGCCCATAAGCAACTCTGGTTTCCAAGAATGCGACCCTTTTGTTTTTTCTGGATGTTGCTTTAGGGTGGAGAAGTCTGTGCTGACAGATAACCCCTGATGGGGGGTGGGCATTATCCTTTGGGTCTAGGAAGGGTCCTGAAAAGACCAGGTGGTGCCCATGGGGGTCGCAGACAGACTAGAGTTGGGGAAGGAGGCAGGGAAAGACTGGCGATGAAGAGGAGAGAGAGAGGAGAAAGAAGAGCAGAGATATTGAGAGGCAAGAGAGAAAACACCCACTAGGGGGATTGGGGGGGCATGTTTAGAGCCAGAGATAGAGCAGGGGAGAGATGTGGAGAAAGACTGACCGTGATACAGTTGGCATCCGAGGCCAGGTCCCCAGGAACGGTGTTGTGTCATCCAGATTCCTGCCCTGACTGGGCATCCTGGGTGTCCTCCTATAAAGGCTCAGAGAAGTTTCCTTGTTTCCAGTCCTGTTCCTTGCCTTACCAACTGCGACCTTGGCCAAGTCATGTAACCGCTCTCAGCCTCAGTTTCTCATCTGCAGAGTGGGACAGCCAATACCACCTTCCCAGAGGTGCTCTGAGGATGTTGAGGGGAGGGTGGTGATATACAGAAAGCATTTAGCACAGAGGAAAAACTCGATAAATAACCACTCTTCCTTCTTCCTCTTCTTCTTCCTCTGTTTCTTCTTCTTCCTCGTGTCATCACCACGAGCATTCACTAAACACTTGAATACCAGAAAACCCCACATGGGCATCCTGGATGGAGGTGCCGAGAAGACCCTTCAGAGCTGGACACCTGCCTCTCAGTGAGGGCGGCACTTGTGACGTGTGCACTTGGGCTGCAGAGTTTAGAGCAGGGTCCCGAACGTGCCCTGAGGCCAGCAGATGCCCAGCGCTGCCCAGATAGCTACAGGATTCCCGAGAGAGGGTGGAGAGTGGGGGAGGGAGGGGATCGAGGGAGGAAGAGCTGTGGGGGAGGGAGAAAAAGGGAGGAGAGAGGTTGAGTCAAGCAGGCAGGTCAGGAGAGAGGAAGACAGAGAAATGGGTGGAGAAATGGGAGACAGAAGAAGAGACTAGGAGAGACTGAGAAAGAGACCTGAGGGGGTCTCTGGCCCTTGTCCTCCCCCCAACTTTTCTGCCCAAGCCACCCTTTAATCCACCTCCCCAACTCTTCTCTGAAAGTCCCCACCCCCACCTGTCTCCACCCCATAGGCCGGGCCCTCTGCGGGCGTGCTGGCGGCCATTGCTTTTGGATCCACCCAGATTCCGTTGGCCACAAGCACCGTCCATCATCCCCGCCCCGCAGGCCTGCACCCCGGCTCCCTATCGGCCCATCGGAACTATCGGTCTCCTGCCATCACCTTCTGACTGTCCACCGCCTTTCCAGTGGGCCCAGGACCGCTGGGGCCACCAGAGGAGGCTTACGGAGTCGGGTGCTGTCGCTAAGTGACCGTCACCCCCACCCATCTGCTCGGGGGCAGCCCGGGCCCCAGGCCCTGCTGGGGCACCCACGAGGGGCTCGTGTGCTCCTCCTGGGCGGGCGGCACGGCGCTGATGGACGAGCCGCGGGCCACACTCCACCGTCGCCACACACCGCTCGATGCTTCTGGAAGTGGATCCATTTGTACTCGCTGGTAGACAGGCCCACGGGGCGGCCCTGGAGTGGACCTGGCGGCCGCTGCCGCCTCCTCGCTGGCCCGGCAGAGGGAGGAAGGGAGGGCCTGGGATGGCGAGTTGGGCTGCAGCCGTGAGGAGAGGGGGGCAGCCCCTGAACTTGGGCTCCCTGACATGCCAGACACAGGAGGGCACATGGGGGCAGGGCAGGTCAGGAAACACGCACCCCTACTGCGTGCCGGGTGCCATGCTGTGTGTCGGGGATTCGGGGATCCACTGGACACTTTCCATGCCTCTGAGAGTCTCATGGGGTGATTTTCCTTCCTGGACTTTAGGGGGTTCTGTGCCCGCAGGGAGAGCCAGCGCTTGGCCCACAGCCTAGTCCCAGACAGGTCCTGACCGGGAGGCCAGTGTAGGGCTGGATCCTGTCTGGGGTGATGGCAGCCTCACCCCCCACCAGCGATGCCATAAATTCGGAGCATGCCACTCAGGGGCCACAGGCTGTGCACCCACATCCACGGGCTCTGGATGGAGCCTGGGACGGAGCCTCCGGTGCAGCAGGAGGTGAGGCTGCCTGGGGGGCCCTGTGGTGAAGAGGTCAGAGGCTGAGTTAGGGAGCGTGTGGCTTCGAGTTCACCGTCATCTGGGACAGCACAGCTCACGGGTGACAGAGGGGAGAAGGCTAGACGAGGACCCCGTGACGTGGGGGGCGCACTGACTCCGCCTGAGGGAAGGAAGCCGTGGCTCACGGGCCTTGACGTGCCCCGTGTCCCTGCTGTGAAGGTCTCCGGTCAGTCCCTGCTCAGGGTCAGCACGACTTTGGAGAATGTCGCGTGCGTGAGGCTTTTCTCCTCAAGCCCAGAGAGGCCGTCTTACGAGAAGATTCAAGAGGCAGAAAGACCCCATTTAATCAGCAGCCAGTTGGGAGACTACCGCCAGCCCCCCTTATCCACGGTCTCGCTTTCCGCAGTTCCTGTCCCTGGGGTCAACCGCAGTCCTCAGGAGTCACAAACAGGGAGAGACTTTGAGGGAGAGACCACATTCACGTCCCTTGCCCGCCGCGCGCTGCTGGAGCGTCTAGTTCACCGCTCGTGCTGGTTGCGAATGTCTCCCTGCGCCGAGTTTATGCCTGAACACCGGAGGCAGACGGTGCAGAAGCTACGCGGCGCGTGTCGGGAATGGTTCGATCCCAGCATTCAGGCGTCCGCAGGGGCCTCGGGTGTATCCCCCAGGATAACGGGGCAGGATAACTGCTGTGAAGGCGGGGAGGGGCCAGGGCGCTGGGGACATGGACCTTCTGCAGCGCTGGAAGCCCCGTGTGGATTCAGGTCAGAACTACTTGGACCCCAGGGGCACTCAGTCCTCAGCCCCCATCTGGCCTCACGGTTCACATTGCCCTAGGGAGAGGGAGGGCCCAGGGGCAGCCGCCACTCATTCCCTCATTCATTCATCCACCAATACAAAGTGTTTTTACTGAGCAGCTAGTATGAGCCAGCGCCGGCACTGCGTGGGCACCAGCAACCCAGCAGTGCGAAGGGTGAAGTGAGATGATGTCTTAAGGCACCCAGCACAATGCCTAGGACACAGCAAGTTTCCACAAATGTTGGTGACCTTGCTGGCTCCTGGATAAGCTGCAGAAATGGTCACAACAGTTAGCAGCTCCATCCACCAAGCCATCAAGTAGAGGTGGAGTCTTCCCCTTGCACCTTGACCCTCCCACTTGGATCTGGCCTGGCCTTGTGTTGTCTCATAGAATGTGCCAGAAGGAATGTGCCAGTTCCGAGTCTGGGCTGGAAGCAGCCTTGACTCTTCTGCTGTTGGAAGACCGACTCTCACAGGTGAGAAACCCCGGGCCAGCCAGCTGGAGGATGGTGAGAGGCCCACAGCCCACCTGCCCTCATCACCTTGCTGAGAGCCGGCTGCCATCCAACCTCCAGCTGCCCACACACACGCCAGCAGCCCAGCCAAGATCAGCCGAGTCTGCCCGAACCAGGACTTCCCTGCCAGCTCAGAGCTGGGAGCAGAATAGGGGCTATGTTTTGAGCCCTAGACTTGGGGGTGGTTTGTTGTGCAGTGAAAGCACACCCAGGTTCTGCATCTTCATGTTACCCAGGTCAAGCATAGGTGGCAGGGAGTATAACCACCCCCCAAATGTCCACATCCCCCAAATGTTACCTTATGTGGCTAAAGTGACTTTGTAGATCTGGTCCAGTTAAGGACCTAGAGACCGGGAGACTGTCCTGGATTCTCCTAGTGGCCCAAGGTCATCGCGAACATTCTTTTAAGAGGAGGCGGGGGGTGGGGGTGTCTGGCTCAGAAAAACAGTTGTGAGTTTGGGAACAGAGAGAGTGGTCAAAGGAGCTGCAGGACGGAGGCCAGGACCCCGAGGCACGCGGCCTCTCCATGCCGAGCAGGGAGGCGGCGAGGCTCCCTGGCCTCCAGGAGGAATGCCCTGCCAGCACCTCGCACCTCCAGGACGGCGAGACAAGAGATGTGTGTTGTTTTAAGCCTCCCAGTCCGTGGTCATTTGTTGCAGCAATGGGAAGTGGATATAGCACAGGAGGCCTCGGCGGCTATGCGTTCCCAGGTCTGGTTAAATGCAAGCTGGGAATCCGTCTTCCTCGTGCCAGGGGACTGTTCCTGCAGACCGGCGCTGACAGCAGGCACAGCAGCAGCTAAGGGTTATAACGCACGTCGCGTGAAAGGCGTCATGTCTCATTTCATGTCACGCTCACAAAGGGTACAGAGGGAAGGAAGGGCTCTGTACGCATCCCCCCTTCACAGGTGGGAAAACTGAGGCTCAGAGAGGTTACACACGCGCCCAAGGCCACACCACTAGGGCTGGGATTCGCAACCAGCTCCCTCTGATCCCAACAAAGGACGCTTGAACCGCCCCTGGTTCCCTCCTGCAGAAAGGGCTCCTCCTTGCCTCCCCGCCCACTAGCTTCACTTCCACCACCAGCGGCCCCTCCAGCTTTCTCTCTCCTGAGCCGCCACAAAAGCCACTTCCTCTCTCCCTGTGCTGTTTCCTATGGCTCAGACAGGCCAGCATCTCTGAAAGGAACTTTATTTCCTTTTGGCTTTCCCTCAGCTTTGCCGCAGAGAAAATAGAAATTGCAAAAACACAGACATGGTCTCAGAACTGCAGATTTCTGATCCCGAGAATTCCCTCCAGCCAGGATGGGCTGGCACTGCTGACTGGCACCACGCCTGGCTTCCCTTCCTCCCAGCTCCTGCCCCCACCTGCTTGTCGCCCATCCTTGGGAGAGGGCTACCTAAAATGAACAATCCATGATGGTCTATCTGGTAGAGATCATGTGGATTCTTTAATGTTTCTTAGGTTAAAAGCACCCCACTTTTCTTTAGGGGAATGATAGCTTATTCCCTCTCAGACCAGGTTACTGATCTTACCCCCCAGCTCCTGGGGGCCAGTGACCAGGGCAGGTGGATGCAAGTACCCCATCCCTTCTTCCCAGAGTGACGGGGTCAGGCACAGGCACATGACCCTAGATGAGCCGATCAGAGCCAAGGAGCAAGGATGACCAAAGTTTGCTGATGCTATTGGGTAAAGGTTGTTCTCATTTTTGCTTTGGTTGATCTTGCAGCAGCTGGGGACCATCTTTGCCAGTGTGTGAGCAGAGGCCTTCTGAGGATAAAGCCAACACAGAAGAAAGCACAGCTTCCATATTTAAAAAGAGATAAATTCTTGATGAGAATGTTTGAGGACCTGGATCCAGCTGTGCCTGAAGTCCTAGACATAATCACAGACCATTTAGTCACTGAGAAAACAAGTTGGTTTTGCTTGAGCCACTTTGAACTGGGTGCTTATCACACCCAGCTTAGCCAACAGCAAATATTTAATAAGCACTGTCCTAGCTTGGGTTCTCCTGAGAGTAGAGCTTGAGACTTTTGCGGCAAGTGATCTCTGGATACAGGAATGAGGGGCAAGGGTGAATGATTCAGGGGAGGAAGAAAGTTAATGCAAAAGTGTATTACTGAGCAGTAATGCAGTAGCAATCTCAGGTACTGATTTCTCCAAGACCTTGTGAGGAGTGTAGAAAATGCCTTCTAGAATGATCTATTGCAGACCTGGAGGCTAGAGCATTATCCTCTGGTTGCTGTCCTGCTCTGCTAGATGGGTTGACCCCAGTGACAATAATTGTCCCACAAAGCTGTCTATGTCTTTACCCCCAGAAGCTGTGAAATGGCGGGTTACAGGCAGAGGGGAATGATGGATGAAGGATACTAATCTGCTGACCTGAAAACAGGGAGATTCTCCTGGATTATCTTGTGGGTCCAGTATAATCACCAGAGTCTTTATAACTAGAAGAGGAATGCTCCTGAAGAACAACAGAAAGATGACAGTGAGAGAAGGACAGAGGCCAACATTACTGACTTTGAAGCTGCAGGAAGGGACCATGAGCCAAGGGATGCAGGTAGGTTCTAGTCTTTAGGGAAAAAGCAAGGAAGGGATTCTCCCTTGGAGGGTCCAAAAGGGGTTCAGTCCTTGATGTGAGCCGAGCAGGCACCATGTGGGACTTATGATCCCCAGGACTGAAAGCTAGTAAGTGTGCATTGTTCCAAGTCACTGACTTTCTATTTGATACAGCAGCCATGGGAAACTCAGACAACCCTGGGTGGGCAAGCGGCCTGGGCTCGGTTGAATGGGTTCCGTGGCATCAGACCAAAACCAGATCCAGCTCATGTTTGAGGAGGCTGCTGACCACACGGACATGAACCTCAGCTTGCTGGCACAGAACATGCTCTGTGAATATGAACTGGAACAAAGGGCGGGTGAGGGGCTGGTGGCAACTGCACCAGCAGTACCCCTGTGCCTGACACTGAGGGTGCCACGTGCCATGTTTTATTTATGTCTCAAGTCAAAAGAGTTTCTCTAGTTTCCTATGGAAATCCTGGGGCCCCTAAGCTGTCTCCCTTAATGGGGTTTTCACTCCAAGGGATCCCTCTGCAGCACAGCCATGAGGAATGACTTACGGACTCTCACAAATGACCCAAAGACCTCCCCCTACCCCAGGCTGTCGGCTCCATCTGCCTCCTGGACTTTCCCAGCACTAAGACTTCAGGTGCCTCACCCCCATACATTGACAGTTTAATCTTTCAGTAATAAAAACGCCCAGTAACAGTAACACACAGAAACAGGAGCATGTCATCCTTTTCTCTGGGCCTGGAAAGTTCTCACCTGGGGTAGCAGACTTGTGATGGTGTCCCTGCCCATGGCAGGCATCACTAATCAATCCAAGCACTCTTGCTCCCTATGTCCTGACATCCCCCTCAGCAGAGCTCCAGTTGGCACCCCAGCCATCCAGGGTGGGATTCACATCCTGGTCTGTATGGTCCCCCCAAAAAGACACGGAAACCTTCTCTGGGCTACACTCTGCTCCTGCAGAAAGAACCTCTCCCCACTCCATTTGGAAGGGTCAGGACTGGTTACTTCTCGTACACCAATCTTTCTTTCAATAGCAAAACTTCAAATGCCTGTTAAAATTGAGAAGGGAAACTGGTCTTGGGCAAACAACTCTGTCTAAGGGAAATGCTACTTAAGGAATTTCAAATTCTTCCTCATTTCCCTACTACCCCCAAAACTTGCCTCTTCCTTTGGGTCTTCTGACTATTTTTATTCATGATTAGAATTGCTTCCATGTATTGAACACCTACTATATGTCAGGCATGGCTGCAGGACATTCCTGTACATTCCCACAATGAAGGTGTCAGCCTGTCTTTGTTGGTGAGGAAATGGACATCCAGAGACATTAAGTGCTTCTCACTGGCCTAGGGTGTTGGGTGTTGTCTCCTTTTTCATGGGACTCACAGTTTTGTGGGGTGGGGGGAGACCAAACACATATGCAAATAAACAAACAACAAACTTGCAGACTGTGATAAGTCCTGGGAAGGGCACAAGGAGCAGCTGTGATGGAATTGCACTGTTGACTCTTCTGAGATACCTGCTTCCCCTTTACAAATGTCTTCCCATCCAATTCCTGACACTATGGAGTAGACCATCTTTGGCCTCAGTGCCCAGTGGCATTAGGTCCATTTTCTCAAATAGCTAACCAGTGTCTGCTACCTCATCATCATTGCCGGTTCCTTCTCCCTAATCATCTGTTGGATTTCACTTCTTCCTTCCTGTTTTCTTGAAACTTGTCTTTGAGCACCTACTATGTGATGAAGACAGCTGTAGTTTCCTCAGATCCTGAGTTGCCCATCTGTTCTCCTAGGAGCCAGAGCTGTGGCGACTGAGGGGTGGGGTCTACAACCCATATGCTGGTGAATTCCTAAGTCATAAGGGTCTTGGAGGTTTTTTGCAGGGTTTGAATATGCAAATGTCCCCAGTGGTCATGCAGGAACCATGAATAAGTGCAGTGTGGCTGGGGCACATGACAAGAGGGAGTGGTGGGGCCTGCAGTAAGTGGGAGACCACACGCTCTACCTAAAAGGGAAGACTATTCATCTCCTGCAGGTGCCCACCCTGCAGAGGTGCAGGCCCAGCATGGGTAGATTTTCCTTTTTGTTAAAAAACCCAGAAATGCAAATACTTATATGAAATTTTGCAATTTTTAATGTTGGCTGCTAATGCAACTGACAATAAAAACTGAGTGGGGCAGACAACACGCATTGTGCACATGTCAATCTCACTTAGTTTTATAGACGGGGAAACTGAGGCTCAGAGCAGGGAAGTGGTTTGTTCAGGGTTTCACAAGGAGGGTCAGCCTCACCCATTTTCTTAGAATTAGAGACATGGGATGCCTCTTTTCCAGGTCTCTCCCTCCTGCCCAGGAAAGCCAGCCCCAGAGAATGTCCGTGTGGGGGAGCGAGCAAAGGGCCATGGTGGCAAGGCCCAAGCCAGGGAGCTGCCTCTTGCAGAGGCTAGAAAATGATTTGGAATGAGTGCCTGGATCTGGGAGTCCTCTGTCCCTCCGCCTCTGTGTCTCTGGGTGTTTCTTTCTTTCTTTTAAAAAAGTATCAGTTTTTTTTTTTTTTAAAGATTTATTTTATTTATTTATTATACAAGCACTGGGTACAGTCAGAAGCGCGGGAGGGTGAGAGAATTCACCAGAGCCAGAGCGGGGAGCAGAGCAGGCAGAAGGACCGAAGTACACTGCTGAGGGGAGCAGCGGGCGAGGAGAGGTCTGCGCGCCATGTGGGACCCTCCTCCGGTGGCCGGGGAGCAGCCGGGGATTGAACTGGCGCTGCAGAGGCTGCGGGCAGCTTTGCAACCCAGCGCTCAACCGCTGCGCCACCGGGGAGGCCCTGGGTGTTTCTTTCTGTCTCTGTCTTTTAGCAACAAATGTGCTGGCTCTGACTGCTCCTGGGTCTCTCTGTGCCTCCTTTTCTCTATTTCTTGGCTCCCATCCCTGTCTCCTGCCCCGCAGTCTTTCTTCCTCTCCTCCGTACCTTCTTTCTGTGTCCCTCGGTCCGTTTCTTTCTGTCTCATCATCTCTGCCCCTCTGCGCATCTCTCTCTCCCTGTTCTCTCCCCACCTGTCTCTGCTCTTTCAGCATCTCCCCCATTTCTGTCATTCTCCCTTCCTCCCCCCACGGCCCTGTCCCCCCAGGCCTCTCCTCGCCTGCCCTCCCAGTCCCTCTGGCCACCACGGAAAGGTTACTGTAAACGGGAATGAAGCCGAGGGCAAAAGTAATCAACCCCCTGGCTGACCTCCGCTCCCTGCTCCCCACGCCCCGGCTGGTGGAGCCCTCGGTCTCCGGCTGCGCCCCCTCCCTGGAGCTCCCCGGCCCCCTCCCTCCCCACCCCCAGGTCCCCTTGCTGACAAAAGGCCTATCTTCTCTCTGCCTAAATGATTTAAATTCTAATCAAACATCATTTATAGTACATCTCGGAGCCGTCTCCTGGGAGCTGCTCCCACATGAGACGTTGCCATGGCAACCGGGGGGTCTTGTTTCAGAAATGTCAGATTGTATTATTGTCTTCACACTTCTCTGATAACCTAGTGTCTCTCTCTCTCTCCCGCTCTCTCTCTCTTTCTCTCTCTCTCTCCTTTTCTCACACCATCCTCAGGATTTTCTTCTTCCTCTCTCGCTACCATCCTACCCTCCATTCAACAACCCCAGGCTCTTCCTGCCCCCCCGCCACCCATCTCGCCGCGACCCCAGGAGAAAATGGCCTGATCGATTTCATCCCGAGCCGCTCACCAGCCCCGACGCCCCCTCCGACGCTTCTGGCCCTGGGGCCTCCCCGCTTTGGGAAAGGTGTCCCCCCCACCCCTCATCTTTGGCAGACACGCTGCCACCTCTAGGGGTTTGCTGGAGTGTTCTGGTGTCATTTTATTTTGCTAGATATGAAAATGAGACATAGATTTTTCCTGGAGATGCTTGTGTGAAGTTCTAATCTGCCTTTACAGAATTTTTTTCTTTTGTGGGAGGGGGTTGTGCTGGAAGAAACCAAGCTCCTAGCAGGATCCAAAGGGAGGGGGGAGCAGGGAGTGAAGATGTGGGGTGGGGTGTGCCAGCAGGCAGGGACTTGCAGGTGTGTGCTCCTGTGCGTGCATGTGTGTGGTCTAGTGTGTGTAGGTGCATGTTTGTGTAGCTGCGTGTGTGCTCACATGAGCGTGTACACATGTGCCTGTGTGCACCTGTGTGTGTACATGCAGATGTTTTTCTGCATGCAGTTGTGTACTGCGTGTGCACACAGGCACGTGCCCGAGTGTGTGTGCAGGCGTGTTTGCACACAGGTGTGTACTGAGTGTGCACACAAGCACGTGCCCGAGTGTGCATGCTCACATGCATTGTCTGGATGTAGACGGGGCCTTCCCCAGCCTGCTGTTTCACCTACCAGCTCCGAGGATTGGGCACCGGCCTTTCTTCCCACATAGCCCTCCAGAACATAAATGGGCACATCTTGCAGAGGCATTTCACATTCAGGTCCAGCGCCTCACCTGTGTGCTGCTGAGATGCATTAACCCTGCAAATGGCCCAGAGACTTTCTAAACCCAGCAGCCCCCTCATTCTCCAGATGGGTAAACTGAGGCTCCAGCAGGCACAGCAGCAGTTTCAAGGTCTGAAGTGAAGGTAGTGTGACCTACTGGGAGGTGGCACTGGAGCCAGCCTCCCCTGCCAGGTCACCATGACGCCCACTGTGCCAGGCGGTGCCAAGCCCTTTGTAAATAAGCTGTGTGGAGGCTCTGTCATCATCCTCACTTTGTAGGTGGGGAAACTGAGGCTCAGAGTGGTGATGTGTGGGAGCCCAAGCTCGCAGCGCCAGTAAATGGCAGAAGGGGGATTTGAACCCTGAGCTCTGTGGCCCTAGAGTGCACTTTTCCATCTTCATGCTGCTCCCAGTGGGGGGAGCATCTAGAGATGGCTTTGTCCCTGGCATCTGCAGAGTCGTGTCAGGCGGCAGAAGGGGAGCTGGTGGGACAGGGGCCACCACAGGCCCGAGGAACCAAGGTGCAAGAGAGCTGGCTGGAGAGCGGGGCTCTCCTGGGCAGGGCTTTGTCCCCAGCTGCGGGGACCGGAGGAGCAGCTGGGGTGGTTGACCGGGGGCAGAGCAGCCAAAGACTAGATTCACAATCGCCCCAAGCACCTTCCCTCCCCATTTCCCGGAAGGAGAAACAGAGGCTCAGGGAGCGCCGGGAACTTGTGTGAGATCACATGGTCTCAGCGCCCATTTCCATCATGTGGTTATGAGACGGAGGACGTGCTCAAATCCCAGCTCTGCCCCTCACTGACTGGGTGAGCCTGGGCTCCTTGCCGAGCCCTCTAGAGCCTCAGTTTCCCCATCTGTGAAGCAGGTATGACGATGGGTAGGAGGATTCATTAGCCAATTCTTGGACAACACTTAACATGGTGCCTGGCCTATGGGAAGCCCTGGGGCTGTTCTGATTTGCAGTTAAGATTCTGCGGACATATGCCCTGCTCAGTTCTAGAACTTTCTTTAACCCATGGCTCCTTTCTAACAACTGCGTTTGGTCAGCACAGTCACCTCTAAGGAGTTTCAGAACCTGCGATCTCCTGCCCCTGAAATTTTGGGGGTCAAAGCTTTAAGAAATGCCACCTTCCTCCCCTCGTCCCCCTTTTTGCCAGTCTCTGTGAGCCGGCTGAATCTGGCCCTCTGCCGCCTGGACTGGTGCTCACAGGACAGGAGCTGGCAGAGTCAGTGCCAGGCCCCTGCCGTCGGCAGCACCACATCCATGGACTTACGTTTTGAACAGGCCCCCATTTTCGCTTTCCGTTGCTCCCACAAAGTAGGTCCTGGTCCTGATCGAGACACAGAGAAGGACAATCCAGCCTCTCTCTGAGTCTCTAAGGTCTCTCTGTGTGTCTCTGTCCATCTCCCCGGGGTCTGTGTCTCTCCAGATCTGCCTCCCCGGGTCTCCCTCATCTCCTGGGGTCTTTCTCTGTCTCCTGGATCTCTTTTTGTCTCTCTCTCTCTCTCTCTCTCTGGGTCTCTGTCCATCTCTCTGCCCACCCCACCCCGGGTCTCTCTCTCTTTCTGAGTCTCCTGTCTCTCTGTCCCCCCAGTCTCTGTGTCTCCCTAGGTCTCTTTCTGTCTCTCCGTCTCCCCGAGTCTCCCTCTGTCTCTGGGCAGAGACTGACCCGGGAGGCGGTACGGGGCTGCGGAGCGGGCGCGCGGGAGGAGGGCTGGGTGTTTGTCCAAGGCGTGCATTGATCCCCTGCCCGCGGCAGCCATGGGATAAATCCTGGCCGCGGTAATGAACCTCCCCACGCAGCGCTCTCAAAGCACACACCAGCCCTGGCCCCAGCGGTTAATATTTAACTGAATAAGGGCCATAAATATGGAAAATGGGACTTTTAATTAAATAAGCAGCTTTTAAAAGGGCCCTTGGGCGGGAGAGGCTTTTGTTTAAATATGATTGATTTGACATGTCCTTTCTCTCTCACTCGCCCGGCTCTCTTCCGACGACGTTCGCGCTTGGCCCCGGCCTGGGAGCAAGTTGGCGGAGGCCGCCCTGGCCTGCTGGAGGGAGAGCTTCATTGCTGGAGGAAATGGGGTGCAGCGGGAAGGAGGGGACCCCCAGCTTGGCATCAAAAACCCGGCTGCTGTGGCCACCCACATGTGGGTTAAGCCACATCAGAGACCTGAGTGTGAATTTCATCTCTGACAAAATGAGCCAGTGGGGCAACCTTTCTCCAGATCATGGGGTGCAGGTTTCCCAAGGCTTGGGTTTCACCTACCATACAACTATGCACGCTTTGGGGGTCCTTCCCTCTGTGCCTCAGTTTCCTCCTCTTTAATATGGGTCAATAACACTACCTAATTCATAAGGCTGAGTCATATCAAGTGCATTCCACAACACAGTAGGGCCACAGAATGTTCATTGCTCTCCGAGTGTTTGCAGTGATGACACCCTGAGACTGTGTGACCCCCAAGAGGTCCACAGAGGCAGCTTGGAGGGCACAATCCCCCCGACCCAGGCCTGCAGTATTAGGGGATGTGCTTATCCCCATCATGAAATTCTTAACGATCTTTGAAGAGGGGGCCCTGCCTTTTCATTTCGCACTTGACCCTGCCAAGTGCGTAGCCCTTCTGCCTGCACCCATCAGTCTTGTTGCCCGAGATCTTGGTGGTTGGGAGGTAGTGACTGACTTCAGGGGTTTGGAATGCTCCAACTCCGGGGCTGGCAGAGACCCCACAGTCAGAGGTCAGAGGTCAGAGGTCTTGTCCTGCCTCCAAGCTAACGGTCTTTAACTTTCAAAACTACCACAAAATAGGAAGCCATGTCCTATGGGCTATGAATTTAATATTTGCAACGCGCTTTCTACGGGCAGGATTCTGGGTGCGCCAGACCTGGAGCACTGGTGCTCATCCCTCTTTCTGGGTAAGGAAACAAGTCTCAGAGAGGCTGAGCCGTCAGCTTCTTAGCTGGTTGCCCAGCTAAGGGGCAATAGAGCTGGGATTTGAGCCCTGGTCCCAAATCTGAAGTCCCACGCAGCCCATGGGACTGGTGCAAGCCCATGTCCTGGAACTCATGTCTCAGTTGGTCCTGACTCCTCTGAGGTAGCATGGAAGTCACCTCCCTCGAAACTCGGCCACCCTCCATTGCCTGAGGAGGGGAGGCAAAGAGGGTGCGGTGGGGGTGGGTATTTAGTTTCCCCTGACTCTGCCCTACCTCCATTTCTTCCTCTTCCTAAGTTAAATAAGTCTTTGCTAATTCCCATTCATGGTCTCCCTCTTCCAGGAAGCCTTCCCAGATGTGCTGTGCTTGTGACAGTGTGTTGCTTTCCTAAGTCTTCCAGGTGTCTGTGCACAGCATTGCCCACACTGCTCTGGATGAATCCATCCATCCGTTCAGTCCTTCACAAAGTCAGCCACCATTTACTGATGACCTGTTCTTTTAGCCCCTCAACTTGAAGACAATATATTTTTTTCTTTTTAACGTTCTGAAACTGGGCCATGGTGCATCTGTAACACCCACTTCTATTTTCTAGAAATACTATAATTAAACAGATGGTGCTTCTTATAATTGATGGCATTTTCAGAATGTGGAAAGAAGAGTTTGAACACAGTCCCAGGCCAGGTGTTGGGAAGACGGGGAGAAATCAGACAGAGTGACTTGCTAGAAGCTTCCAGTCTAGCGCGGGTTATATTTAAAAGCACCTTTCTTTCTACTTCCTGAAAAGCCCACTTCTGACGTGTCCACTCAGCGCTTCACATGACCCTCTGCGCCCTCGTGCCCCTGTGGGCTCTTCTAAGAATCTCATATTTTGTCTCATTTAATCGTCACGCAACTTAACCAGGTGTGATTTGCGATCACAATGCGGGGTGATCACTCCCAGCTTGCAGATGAGGAAATGAGGCCCAGAGGCAGGAAGTGCCCGGCCTGGGATGGCCGCAGTCTGGTTGCAGAGGCTCCCTCCTTGGCCTCCATTCTCTTGCCCCTTCCTTTCCCCTCCCTCCCCCACCCTGGTGTCGGAGGGGTGGTGGTGTGAATGAAGGGTTGGAAGCTCACCTTCTGGGGAGACTGGGCTGGAGGCCAAGGTATCCTCTAGAGTTTGGAAGGAGTCACAGGGCTCCATCAGAGGCTGACCCGGCCCTTGGTGCCTTTGGTGGTCACGTTCACGACCAACCTTTCCTCGGTGGGATGTCCAGAGCTCAGCCCCACAGCACCAGCTCCGAGCACACGCACCCACTCTGTGGGGCAGGCAGTGGCTGGGTGGGGGTCAGCAGAATTCCCACATCACTGTGCCAGCATGCCCGTTGCCATGGCAACGCCTTGTGGCTGGGTGGGGGTGGGCGGGCAGGGCGAGCAGGGCTGAGTTAGTGCTAGTTTGGGGTGGAGACAACTGGACAGAGGCACAGGGCTGTTCCCGGTTTCTGGAACCCATGGCAGGAACTGGGGTGACCAGTGAGGCACCTGGATTCCTCTCCTGTGAGCTCAGGGCCATGTGGCACAGACCCTAGAGAAACCCCTCCCTACAGCCCTCAGCATGCCCTAAATTTCTGCCTCCCCAATTTTTCTTCTTGCTCCATTTCCCGCTGGCACCCAAATTCAGCCATTAGCGTCTCCCTCCTGGGTGAATGGGCTCCAGCTGGAAACCGCCCCCATGTATGCACGTTCTACCCAGCAGCCAGCTGAGCTTTCTCGAGTAAAACTTCTCCCTTCTGCAAGCAGCAACGCACCGTGCAGCCCCTGCTGCACTCGGTCCAGGCGCGGCCACGCAGGGGGAAGTGTGACTCCCGTCAGGCCCAGAAACCGGAAATCAGGGAGGCAGGGAGCAAAGGTCGGGGTGAGGCCAGCTCCTCTGGCATCAAAGGAGATTACGAGCCCGCTCTTGGGGCTGAGAGCTGGGCCAAAATCAGCCTGTGATCCCAAGTGAGATGAGTTCAGAGGTCGCCAGCTGGCTCCTTTGTGTGTCAATATTAGCACGAGAGTCACCTAATTGGGGTGGGTCAGCCAGTGGACACAGCCAGGGCCCCTCAGGAGAAGGGAAACGGACCTAGGACTCCTCCGGGCCCTGTGTTGGGTGCTCGACACCAGGCAGCCCATCCGTTGTCTCAATATTCCTACTGATAATACTCATGTAGAAGTAGCCACAGAGGAAAGCAGTCGCCACATGTATTGAGTGCTTTTAAATCCAGGCTTGGTTCCTGGCACTGCTAATTAAACTGTCTCTTCCAATCTCCCCATGAATTAGATGCCGATGCTGCCTCTTCCTACGGCCAACGACACGGAGGCACAACATAGGTTAAGTGAGCAGCGCGATGTCACCCCGCTTCAGTGACCTACCAGGGCTTGGCTCCAGCCAGGCTACCTCCTCCCAATGCTGGGAGGCAGAAATGACCCTCTCTGCTTTAGGGGTGGAGAAAGCAAGGATCAGAGAAGGATTGAGCCTATCCTAAGTCATACAGCAATGACGCCAGAGCCGAGCGCTGAACCCTCCAGAACCCAGGGTATCATGGCGGTGCCTTATTTTAAGCTCATCCCTCCCAGATTCTTTGGGCACTGTTCTTGCCTTCCTGGTCCCCAGGGACAGTGAAGTTTTACTGGCTGATTATTGTAAACCTGCCATCATCATGGCTCAGACTGACCACAGAGACTGACGCTCATCTCCCTTGGTTTCAGGTCAAACGGGCCCATGTGGACACTGGGATCGTGCATCCCTGTACCTGCCAGACGCCCACTTTATGGAAGCTGAGTGAGCGGAAACACCCCTGGACTGGAATGTTCTGATAAGAAACTCAGTTCAACAGCCATTAACACAACCACCATTTCTCAAGGGTCTGCTATGTGCCAGGAGCTGGGCACAAAGTGGTGAACAGAATCCCACCCTCTCCTGCCCACCTATAACTTACATCGCCTGTAAAGACACATGGAATGGATGACAAGAGTTACTAAAGGTAGAAGCAGCCAGCTGTGGCCGGCGAGGTTAGAGGAGATAGCCCTTAACAAAAGGACCCTTGAACCGCGAATCTGATAGACGAGTAGATACTAAATCAGTAAAGAGTGAAAGGAAGGGCACTCTAGGCAGAAGGAACAGCATATGCAAAGGTTTAACACATGTTCCTGTTGAAACTGAGGGAGACTTCTCATTCCTATTTTATAGATGAGAAGACTGAGGCTTGGAATAATGGGGTCCTTGCCTAAGTGCACAGCCTTGGTCTTAGTCCTGTCTCTGATGCATGAGATTCTCTCTCTGCTCTTCTACACTGTTGCTTGGAAATGATATCATGGTGGAAGGAAAGCTTCCCCCGGGGAAACAATGCAGGCTGATCTGATATTTGTATCACATTTTTAGGTTGCTGTGGTTGAAACCCAATGCAAACTGATTTAAGCAGAAAAAAAGGAAATTTATTGTCTTATGTAACAAAAACCCAGGGATAGATGGCTTCAGGACGAGCTGGATCCAGAGGCTCAAATGTCATCATGGCTTAGTGTGTCTCTTCTTTCCCTGGTCCCGCTTCCCGGATGTTGGCTACATTCTCAGGCTCCACATAAGAGCTCCTGGCAGTCCCCTGCTCAGCCCACCCTCACTGTTGGCAGTCCTGGAACCAGAGTTCTGGAACAAGAGTCCTGGAATGAGAGTCTTCTTCTCCAAACATTCCAGAAAAACAATCTTGGATTAACTCTCGTTGGACCAACTTACTTACGTTCCCATCCCTGAACCAATCTGTGTAGCAAGGGGTGGAAAGGTTCTGATTGGTTACATCTGGAACACATGCCTGTCCTGGGCCAGTCAAGAGGCCCAGCCGGTCCTAAGTCATGTGATCACCTTTGGATCCGAAGGTGGGTCAGCCTTGCCCAAGCTCTGCAGGCACAGGTGGTAGGAGGTGGTGATGCATCCACAGGAGGACAAAAGCAGGAAAGGCAAAGAGCCCATGGTTGGGTCCCCCCAAAGACCAAAGTAGAAAATGTTTCATCACCCCATAAAAGCAAGCTGGGTTTTGTAGATGGGGGACACTCACAGAGATCATTCATTTGCCCCTTCTGATGGCTCCATGAGGCCCCGTGTTTTTGCTCTTCTGGTTTTTTCCAACACCCCAGATTTATCCCCCCACCACACTGGAATTTTAGACACCCAACACCTCTGGAAGCGGCCATGTCTGCCCTCCCACCCCGATGGCTTTTCTATCTCATCTAGAAACTGGAGACCATAATGCCAGCCTTATAGATGTCAAAGGTCATGTAAATGGATTAATCCAGCCCAGCGCGTGGGTGGTCTGTCACTCATCACTAACATTACGAGCTCTCTCGCCCCGGTTTTGCAGACACATAAACCGAGATGAAAAGAAAGCCCCTCTTGCTTTAGGCCACAGTGAGCGGCGGGAGCAGACGTGGCCAGATGGGGGCTTCCAAGCCTGTGCTTTGTCACCTCGCCTCTGGAGGAGCGATTCTGTCATTTGCTGTGGTCCCCTCAGCTCCTTGACCCGATTCACAGAATGGGGTGCACTATGCCTGCCT